>NC_079199.1:33745835-35080835 GCF_029499605.1 Hyla sarda | reverse complement strand
TATATATATATATATATATATATATGCCAGACCAGTGCCTCCCAACCAGGGTGCCTCCAGCTGTTGCAAAACTTCAACTCCCACCATGCGTATATTATATTATATATATACATAATGTACATATAAATATAACTCCCAGCATGCGTATATTTTATGTATATATATATATATACATACATACATAATAAAATATGCACATATAAATATATATGTGCCAGACCAGTGCTTCCCAAGCAGGGTGCCTCCAGCTGTTGCAAAACTACAACTCCCAGCATGCCCAGACAGCCTTTGGCTGTCTGGGCATGCTGGGAGTTGTAGTTTTGCAACAGCTGGAGGCACCCTGGTTGGGAAATAATGGTGTATTCACTACTGGAGAGAGAATTGAATGTAAATGTTTCATTACAAAGCATTGTTTTCTGTAGCAGCTGCAGTTTACTGAAGTTAACCCTTGAGGGTAACCCTTTGGCTGCCAAGGAGGTGAGTAAAAGCTCTGCTGACTGTCATCCACCCAACACTAATGCTAGGCTGGCATGCATCTGTCCACAGAACCTGCCTTTGGAGAAGTCAACCAGCTAGGAGGGGTGTTTGTGAATGGAAGACCCCTGCCCAATGCCATCAGGCTGAGGATTGTGGAGCTGGCCCAGCTGGGCATCAGGCCTTGTGATATCAGCAGACAACTGAGGGTTTCCCATGGATGTGTCAGCAAGATCCTGGCCAGGTACAATGAGACTGGATCCATCCTACCAGGGGCCATTGGTGGCAGCAAACCTCGAGTGACTACCCCGACTGTGGTCAAACACATCAGGACCTATAAACAGAGGGACCCTGGGATATTTGCCTGGGAAATCAGGGACAGGCTCTTGGCTGATGGGGTGTGTGACAAGTACAATGTGCCCTCAGTCAGTTCTATCAGCAGGATCCTCCGAAATAAAATTGGAAATCTGTCCCAGCAAAGTCACTATGACTCCCATAAACAGCATCACCACCCCACAGCCTCTGCTTTACAGTACAATCACATTTATTCCTATACCAACCCCATGGCTGCAGGGGGCAAGGTGCCCACACCACCTGGCATGGCCTCACTAGCCAGCACCATGGGCATGCCCAGAACATGGCCCTCATCACATTCTGTCACGGACATACTTGGGATTAGGTCGATCACAGATCAAGGTAAGTGATCCCCATATCCCTAATATTATATATATATATATATATATATATATATATATATCTGATACCAGGATAGCAAATAACTCATATATATATATATATATATATATATAGATATATATATATATATATATATATATATACTCATAAAAAGAGAGAGAGATAAAGTGACTCTACAATTCAGACCAAAATATTAATAATAATAAAAAAAATATATATATAGTATAAAAGCTCAAGCCTATAATGGAATAAAAATCATAGCTAGAACTGTAACAACGAAGTGATAGAATAGTAGCTGAGGACATAACACTTCTTCTATTCCCAATAGGGACACAGACTGTTCTAAGGCATCTATTAACTAGTGCAAAGTAAAAAAAAAAAATATATATATATATATATATATATATATATATATTATTGATTAATCCTAAAAATGATATATTTAACAATAAAGCAAATGATTCCTGTACACTACTCATACCTTATTATACAACATATTCAATACAGAAATCAAAAAAGATAATGTGAGGAATATTACAGCTGTCTAGAATTACTAAATTATCTAGAATGTTTAGAACCATCTATGCAGATATAGTGAATCGTGTATTCCATCTCTGTAATTGAATGGATCACATATCTTTATTTTATTTTATTTATCTATCGATTTATCAGCCACATTTCTACCTCGAATACCCATCTAGAATTTCTCTCTCCAAAATGTCACTGTATAATTTATCTACCAGCTGTTCTCTATTCCTCCATTTATCTCTAATTTCCATCTATAATTTTAATATTAATGAATCTATAATGTCATTTAGTCAATATACCATACATCTTTCTATTATCTCGATTTTTTTCTATTATTGCATCTATTATTTCATTTAATCTATCTCATAAATCTATCTCATATCTGTCTATCTATCATCTATCACTTTAATATTTTTATTTCTGCATCTATATTTCATCTATCCAGTATTAATTCTATCTAATACTGTCCAATATCATCTCGAATCTTAATGTTTCTATAATTGCATCTATAATTTAATCTAGCCAATATTCTATCTATCTATCTATCTATCTATCTATCACATATCCATCTAGCAATCTATCCCATATCTATATATCTATCTATCCATCCCATATCTATCTATCTATCAATCAATCTATCTATCCCATATCTATCTATCTATCTATCTATCTATCTATCCCATATCTATCTATCCCATATCTATCTATCTATCCCATATCTATCTATCTATCTATCTCATATCTATCTATCTATCGATCCCATATCTATCTATCCCATATATTTCCATCTCATATCTATCTATCCCATATCTATCTCATATCTATCTATCTATCTATCTATCTATCTATCCCATATCTATCTATCCATCCCATATCTATCTATCTATCTATCTATCCCATATCTATCTCATATCTATCTATCTATCTATCTATCCCATATCTATCTATCTATCTATCTCATATCTATCTATCTATCTATCTATCCCATATCTATCTATCTATCCCATATCTATCTATCTATCTATCTATCTATCTAAGCAGAAGGAGAGCAGCACATCCCCAATGTAAGGTGCACGGGTGCCGTCAGCATAGAGCCCAGGGGTTCAGGGGTCCACAGAATAGCAGCAAATAGGCAGCAGCAACTCCATTAAAGTGCAAAAAGTGGCTTTTTATTCACACAACATGAGGAGACGTTTCGGTTTGCTTGAAAATGGTTTGGTGAGAAAACCGAAACGTCTCCTCACATTGTGTGAATAAAAAGCCACTTTTTGCACTTTAATGGAGTTACTGCTGCCTATTTGCTGCTATCTATCTATCTATCTTTCTATCTATCTATCCCATATATTTCCATCCCATATCTATCATCCATGTATATTTTTCGTTAGTATTTCTAAATACTAAGGACAAATATACATGGATGATAGATAGATGGATAGATAGATATGGGATAGATAGATAGATAGATATGGGATAGATATGAGATAGATAGATAGATAGACATGGGATAAATAGATAGATGTGGGATAGATAGATAGATAGATAGATAGATGGATTTATGGATGGATAGATAGATAGATAGATATGGGATAGATAGATAGATAGATATGGGATAAATAGGGGATAGATAGATAGATAGATAGATAGATAGATAGATAGATAGATGATAGATAGATAGATAGACAGGGGATATATAGATATGGGATAGATAGATAGATAGATATGGGATAGATAGATAGATAGATAGATAGATAGATATGGGATAGATAGATAGAAGATAGATAGATGATAGATAGATAGATAGATATGGGATAGATAGATAGATAGATAGAAGATAGATGATAGATAGATAAATAGATAGATATGGGATAGATAGAAGATAGATAGATGATAGATAGATAGATAGATAGATATGGGATAGATAGAAGATAGATAGATAGATAGATGATAGATAGATAGATAGATGGATAGATAGATAGATAGATAGATAGATAGAAGATAGATAGATAGATAGATAGATGATAGATAGATAGATAGATATGGGATAGATAGAAGATAGATAGATAAATAGATGATTGATAGATAGATAGATAGATAGATGATAGATAGATAGATAGATATGGGATAGATAGAAGATAGATAGATAAATAGATGATAGATAGATAGATAGATAGATATGGGATAGATAGAAGATAGATAGATAAATAGATGATAGATATATAGATAGATAGATAGATAGATATGGGATAGATAGAAGATAGATAGATAAATAGATGATAGATAGATAGATAGATAGATATGGGATAGATAGATAGATAGATATGAGATAGATATGGGATAGATAGATAGACACATCACAAACATACCTATATACATCACAAATACTTTGTATCTTCAGCCATTGACCAATTAAGTTCACATCACCGCTAATATAAAGCACATAATAAAAATGTCACGTGATAATGTCACATTGCAGAAGACACAGATGTCATGCCCCCCTCCCCCTGCTCCTGTGCAATGTAGCTTCTCCACCTAACACTTGTAGACATGCTGAGAAAACTGTATATAGGGGAGATCAGGTCTAATAGAGCTGAAGGGTGAAGAAGTGCAGCCTCTGGCTTCTCACTTTTACAGAGTGCAGGCCTGTGTCACCAGCTCACTGCCTACTGCTGCTGCTGCTGCTGCTGCTGGAAATTAGGGAAAAGTTTCACTTCTCTAGTTTGTGCAATCAGCCTAAATTTACCCAGACAGGAAGTTCAGATGTCAGATAATTGGTTTCATTCTGAGGCCCAGAGAACAACCTCTGGGCATAGTGTGCACAGGGGAACTCTGCCCTTCACTTACAACTGGGCTCCGACTACATGTGTCCCTCCAGCAGTTGCAAAACTACAACTCCCATCAGGCCCTGACAGCCGAAGGCTGTCAGGGCCTGATGGGAGTTGTAGTTTTGCAACAGCTGGAGGGACACAGGTGGGAGAAACACTGATCTAGAGACTAATTTTCTGCTTATAATGGATTCATTCTCTATCGACAGCCCGACTACACCAACTCTAATCTTCCAGCAGTCAGGTCCTCTTAATGAGACAAAATTCTTTATCCCCCCTATCCCTATAAAGACCGAGAGACTGCCCCAGAAATATATACACAGATTACCATTTCCTGAATTGGCCTAACATTGGAGAATTAGATTACAAATTGGGAATGTTTGTAGATCACCCTAATGGTTTCCTCTCTTATTAACACCACATTGGCAGTCAGGCCTCCAAGGGAACTGTCTGGAGTTGTTCCTCCTATGTCTCAAATTTTTTGGGGGAGTAAAAAAAAAAAAAATTCCTAAAGCTGTGTACAAGGGGTCTGGGCTCTGCAATGTTTAGGCCATTAGCTTGTTCTTTGTGAGCAAATTGGCAATTTATTGGACAAAAGCATTGTTCCTGACACGGGGACAGCTCTTTCTAAAAGGGGGAAAGTGTGAACTGGTTGTTATTATTATTAGGGCAGAGTGACTGCAGGGGGAGAAGGGGGTCCCGGAGAGAGGACTTTTCATCTGCACTTTCTACATAGACTGCACAGACATCTGGATAATTTGGGTGCAAAGTCTGGGTCAATAGAGTCAAACAAGAAGCATGACAGGCATTGAGGGGTTAATGCATGATGTAAATGTGGGAACAAGTTTATGTGTATATATCTTTTAATAAATAAAGAATAAAATATAATATTGGAATTAATAAGTATATAATATAGCATGACAGGCAATGAAGGGTTAATGCATGTTGTAAAAGTGGGAACAAATTCATGTGTGTGTGTGTATATATATATATATATATATATATATATATATATATATATCTTTTAATAAATAAATAATAAAATATAGTAATATTGGAATTAATAAGTATATAATATACCATGACAGGCAATGAAGGGTTAATGCATGTTGTAAATGTGGGAACAAATTTATATATATATATATATATATATATATATATATATATATATATATATATATATATATCTTTTAATAAATAAAGAATAAAATATAATAATATTGGAACTAATAAGTATATAATACAGCATGAAAAGTAAGAAATAGAATAAGCCTATTGTATTAATTCAGTGATCTATATTGCAGTGATACATTTATTAGCCTGTAATCTGTTCTTTATGATTGTTCTATTTGTTATTGATTGTAACATATTTTTGTTATTTTTTTGTTACAGATATAACCTATATTTGTTACTGATATAACATCAATTCGTTATTAATGTAACAAATGAAAATACCTAAAATATAACAATTATAATGATAGAATAATAATGACTGTAATTAAATTATGCAACTTAACTTATTTCCTCCAAAAATTGGTGAGATACATAAAGCTGTTTTTATAGGCAGTAAGAAAATAAAATAAAAATTCTGTATACATATATATGTAACTCGAACCAGTCATTTTTATAAAAAAAAAAAAATATATATATATATATATATATATATATACTTAAAATATAAAGTTATTAAATATGATTATTAATAACAACGATACAATAGTTTATATTATTATTATTATTATTAATAATAATAATAATAGTAGTATCTAATATCATGGTCATTTCCCAGCTCTTTAGAAGGTGTACAGTAGACATTAAGACAGTGTTTCACAATCAGTGTGCCTCCAGTTGTTGCAAAAACTACATCTCCCAGCAAGCTGGAAGTTGTAGTTTTGCAACAGCTGGAGGCACACTGGTTGGAAAACACTGCATTAGGGATACTAGGGCTCTTCAGACATTTGTAAGTCTGTATTGTCACACTACTTTTCCAGAAGGTGTACATTAGGGCAGTGTTTCCCAAGTAGTGTGCCTCCAGCTGTTGCGGCTGTCCGGGCATGCTAGGAGTTGTAGTTTTGCAACAGCTGGAGGCACACTGGTTGGAAAACACTGCATTAGGGATACTAGGGCTCTTCAGACATTTGTAAGTCTGTATTGTCACAATACTTTTCCAGAAGGTATACATTAGGGCAGTGTTTCCCAAGTAGTGTGCCTCCAGCTGTTGCGGCTGTTTGGGCATGTTAGGAGTTGTAGTTTTGCAACAGCTGGAGGCACACTGGTTGGGAAACCCTGCATTAGGGATACTAGGGCTGGTCAGACACCTATAGGTCTGTATTGTCACACTACTTTTCCACACTACTTTTCCAGATCCTTCCTCCTGTACAATCCGGAATGACAGCTCTTTCAGATTTGACTGCATTGTGAGAATAACTCTGAAAAGTTACCCCCCCCCCCCCCTCCCCCCTTTACCGTAAAATAAACATTTCTGACAAATTCTGGAATGCTAAGTATTTTCCATATTTAATCCTTTCTTTAAACACAGGCAACACTTTAGTTCCCTAAATTCTATGTGCTGCCCACTATTCTTCTTGAAGAGCAGTGGTCTCAAACTGTGGCCCTCCAGATGTTGCAAAACTTCAAATCCCAGCATGCCCGGACAGCCGAAGGCTGTCCGGGCATGCTGGGAGTTGAAGTTTTGCAACATCTGGAGGGCCACAGTTTTGAGACCACTGTTGTAGAGAAATCCAACTTACTTCTAAAATGGAAATGGGATGGATGACCTCCATGGATACATTAGTGCTCTGTCCACCCCAATCTGTACCTCTCCAGCTGTTGTACAACTACAACTCCCAGCATGCCTAGCCAGTAGTTTTGCAACAGCTGGAGAGCCATATTCTGGGGAACACTGTTCTAGTCTAATTCTAAAGGGGGGATAAAAAAAAAGAAAGGTTTCAGAAAATAGCCACATTTCCATTTACACTGAAAACATATTAACTTCCACTTTATTTGCATCTATGAATTTCACACATTGGGGGGAAAGCAGCCTGCGGATACAGAAAGCCAAGATATACACTCAGCAGAAGTGCTGCACTCACCACAATATTTTAAGAACCTGATTTTGGGGCCTGTAATTATATGTGGGGGGGAGAGAATGAGATGCAAGTGTGCCAGACAGACAGGGCCATATACCAACCTGACATCTGGTCATTATCAGATTTATTATAGATAATAGATAAGATTCATTTATAAATAAATATTAGATACATATATAATACATATTAGATCAACAGAGAGATATCAGAACAACTCATGATAAACAGATATATTAGATTAATATATAAAGAGATAGAGATAAGATTCATATATCAATAAATAAATATTATATACATATATAATAGATATTAGATCCATAGAGAGAGATTAGATCAACTCAGGATAAAAAGAATATTGTATTAATCTTATCTCTATCTCTTTATATATTAATCTTATATATCTGTTTATCATGAGTTGATCTCATATCTATTATATATGTATTTAATATTTATATATTAATCTTATCTATATCTCTTTATATATATATATATATATATATATATATATATATATATATATATATCTGTTTATCATGAGTTGATCTAATATCTCTCTATGGATCTAATATCTATTATATATGTATCTAATATTTATTTATTGATATATGAATCTTATCTATATCTCTTTATATATTAATCTTATAAATCTGTTTATCATGAGTGGATCTCATATCTGTTATATATGTATTTAATATTTATATATGAATCTTATCTATATACATCTGTTTATCATGAGTTGATCCCATATCTCTCTATGGATCTAATATCTATTATATATGTATATAATATTTATTGATATATGAATCTTATCTCTATCTCTTTATATATTAATCTTATATATCTGTTTATCATGAGTTGATCTCATATCTGTTATATATGTATTTAATATTTATATATGAATCTTATCTATATTTATCTGTTTATCATGAGTTGATCTAATATCTCTCTATGGATCTAATATCTATTATATATGTATCTAATATTTATATATGAATCTTATCTATATCTCTTTATATATTAATCTCTCAACAAATAAATATTAAATACATATAATAGATATTAGATCCATAGAGAGATATTAGATCAACTCATGATAAACAGATAAATATAGATAAGATTCATATATAAATATTAAATACACATATAATAGATATGAGATCAACTCATGATAAACAGATATGTAAGATTAATATATAAAGAGATAGAGATAAGATTCATATATCAATAAATATTATATACATATATAATAGATATTAGATCCATAGAGAGATATAGGATCAACTTATGATAAACAGATATTAGATTATTATATAAAGAGATTTAGATAAGATTCATATATAAATAAATATTAGATACATATATACAATAGATATTAGATCCATAGAGAGATATCAGATCAATGAAGTTTACAACTGATGTTAAACAAATATATAAGATCAATATATAGATATAGATAAGATTTACAAATCAATAAAGATTAGATTAGATCCATATATGATAGATATTAGATCCATAGAGAGCTATTAGATCAATGGAGATGACAACTGATGATAAACAGAAATAGATATAGATAAGATTCATCTATAAATAAATATTGTATGAAATCGAACATGTAAATATATCATTTTATTTTTAATTAAGAGAAAAATAGATAGGAAAGAGCTAATGTAGAGAGAGATAGTAGACAGGAAAGAGATGAATGGATGGATAAATAAATAAATAGATAGAAAGATAGATGGATAGAAAATAATCTATGTTGCAAATGTATAGATATGAAAGCTGGATTGGTAGAATGTATCTAGTTATTCACATAAACTACAACTAGAAATAAGACAAAGTGAAGCATTGCAGTAAAACTCAACACTGTATGATAAACATAGAACAGAAAGATATCACTAATATAACAGATAGATATATTAATATAACAGATAGATATCACTAATATAACAGATAGATATCACTAATATAACAGATAGATATATTAATATAACAGATAGATATCACTAATATAACAGATAGATATATTAATATAACAGATAGATATCACTAATATAACAGATAGATATATTAATATAACAGATAGATATCACTAATATAACAGATAGATATATTAATATAACAGATAGATATCACTAATATAACAGATAGATATATTAATATAACAGATAGATATCACTAATATAACAGATAGATATATTAATATAACAGATAGATATCACTAATATAACAGATAGATATCATTAATATAACAGATAGATATATTAATATAACAGATAGATATCACTAATATAACAGATAGATATCACTAATATAACAGATAGATATATTAATATAACAGATAGATATATTAATATAACAGATAGATATCACTAATATAACAGATAGATACCACTAATATAACAGATAGATATCACTAATATAACAGACAGATATCATTAATATAACAGATAGATATATTAATATAACAGATAGATATCACTAATATAACAGATAGATATCATTAATATAACAGACAGATATCATTAATATAATAGAAGAAAACTGATAGATTCCATATGTATATAGAATGAAATAATGGATATTAGATAGATAGAAAAATATCAGACAGATATATGTAGAGATATATAACATTTAATGCACGAAGAAATATTTTTGTCTTTGTTTACCATGTGTTTTATTTTATATATATATATATATATATATATATATATATATATATATATATATATATTTTTTTTTTTTTTTTTTGTAGGAAAGAGATTAGGGAGACAAAAGATCGAATATGTAAAAATGTAGGAAATGTTTATGGTTTATTTTACATTTCTTTATAGTGGTTTAATCCGATAGGAACCTCTCTGCTTTATCTGCCATCACACATGTCTTGTATAGGTTTTCTATGGCTGCAGTGTGCACCTTGGTGCCTATGGGTTTCCTTATAACTACAGGATCATTTACTGACAAGCTGCATGTGGGAAATGTTATTATGTACATCTGTCATTGACTTATTGCTGCAGAGGGAATGATAGTGTTTGGGGTTAATAATAAGAATATTAGTCCAATAATACTGACTGATGCCCCCTATGTTTGTAGTCAGTGACACTTCACCGTACCATAGTCCCAAAATTGAGGAATGGAGCAGCCTGGGCAGGAATGGCTTCCAGTCTACACAGCACATGATCAATGGACTAGAGAAAGGCTCCATAGACCAGGAGGTCAAGTACAGCCAGGTAAGTGCACACAATAACTACGAATAAATGTGTCTATGGTACTATGGAACTGTATTCGATTGTTTATTTGGTTGATTATATATATTTGTTTATTATTTTTAATTTTAAGTTTTTTTTTTATTTATTAACCAATTAAATAAACAGTAGAATAAAGTTCAATTGTTGCATTTACTATGCAGAAATTATATATATATATATATATTTATAGGTACAATATTTGTATATACATAACTCTCATCGTTGTAGAGCAGCACAGGTTTATTTTTTGTACCCACCGTCCGGCCGCATTTTGTATTTACGGCCGTATTTTACCTACAATCTGGTACTGCCCGCAGATGAAATCGCCCGATTCTAAATGCGATAAAGCCACTAATGAAAAAAAAAATTAATAATAAAAAAAAACACCCATATTGTGTCCCGTATTTGGTAAAACAGAAGCTTTTTCAGTTGGTCAAAAAAAAGGTCCATACATAAAAAATACGTCCGTATTTGTTTCCACAGGGTTGATGTCTGTAATTGATCTACAAGTAATTTCTTTAGTCTAATACAATGTTTCCCAACCAGGGTGCCTCCAGCGGTTGTAAAACTACAACTCCCAGCATGCCCGGACAGCCTTCGGCTGTCCGGGCATGCTGGGAGTTGTAGTTTTACAACAGCTGGAGGCACCCTGGTTGGGAAACATTGGTCTAATAAGAATCTCCTCTAGAAGGTCTAGGGTGGCCCTGTATGTCGGTGGAATATCCTCCTCTGTATATGTTCTGCAGGAGATACAATAACACGGGATGAATTCTGGGGATTGTTGACATTTTTTTGTTAATTAAAACCATTTTGCAATATTGTAATGGAGAGAATATAATGGGGACCTGCTGCAATGGGATCACATAGGTCAGGTACTAAATGGGTCATATTATTAGGGACAAAGCTTGTGGTGAACATTATACACATCAGTGATGGACAGTAGAAGAGGGATGTATGTGTGTGTATATATATATATGTTGTGTGCATGATGGTGATGGTGTCGTCTGCTCCTTCCTTCAATATATATATGTAAATTATACTTTGTAGGACAGTTGTGATGTAGAAATGTTCCATTGTGTGCAGTATAGATAGAGGACTATATAAGCAGAATGCTGTCAGTGCCTTATCTCATACAGTACACGGTGTATACTATAGGAGACATTTTACCATATGGCCATAGTATTGTTCTGGTGAATTGACTTTATTCCCTGAGCTTCTGTCTTATGTGGAGTTGTACTTTATGGGAGTAACTTGATATATCGATCATATCTATCTATCTATCTATCTATCTATCTATCTATCTATCTATCTATCTCATGTCTATCTCATATCTATCTATCTATCTATCTATCTATCTCATATCTATCTATCTATCTATCTATCTCATGTCTATCTATCTATCTCATATCTATCTATCAATCTATCTATCTCATGTCTATCTATCTATCTATCTATCTATCCCACATCTATCTATCCCATATCTATCTATCTCATGTCTATCTATTATCTATCTATCTCAAATCTATCTATCTCAAATCTATCTATCTATATCATAACTATCTATCTAATATCTATATATCTATCTCCTATCTATCTCATAGATATATAGATATGAGATAGATAGATATGAGATAGATAGATATATATCTATCTCATATCTATCTATCTATCTATCTATCTATCTCCTATCTATCTCATATCTATGTATCTATCTATCTCTCTATCTATCTATCTCATATCTATCTATCTCTCTATCTATCTATCTCATATCTCTCTATCTATCTATCTCATATCTATCTATCTATCTATCTATCTATCTATCTCATATCTATCTATCTATCTATCTCATATCTATCTATCTATCTATCTATCTCATATCTATCTATCTATCTGTCATATCTATCCCATATCTATCTATCTATCTATCTCATATATATCTATCTCATATCTATTTATCTATCTATCTCATATCTATTTATTTATCTCTCTATCTCATAGCTCTCTTATCTTTCTATCTCATATCTATCTATCTATCTCATATCTAATATCTATTTATCTATCTATCTCATATCTATTTATCTATCTATCTCATATCTATCTATCTCATATCTATCCATCTCATATCTATCTATCTATCTATCTCATATCTATCTCATATCTAATATCAATTTATCTATCTATCTATCTCATCTCATATCTATCCATCTCATATCTATCTATCGCTCTCTAGCATCTATCTATCTCTTTCTCTCCAGCATCTATCTATCTAGTAGATGCAAAAATGTAGCAGAGCAGCACTCCCAAAATGTTGGAAAAGGTGGGTGCAAGCAGACAAAGGCCCGTTCCCAGGCACTATAGACAATGTAGGAAATGATGCTGCAGCACTCCAAATCATGCGGTGAAAAGAAGTGTGGTTTATTCCATCAAACAAGTGCAACGTTTCGGTCGCCAGCGTAAATGGCTGAAACTGGCAACCGAAACGTTGCACTTGTTTGATGGAATAAACCACACTTTTTTTCACCACATGATTTGGAGTGCTGCAGCATCATTTCCTACATTATCTATCTATCTATCTATCTATCTATCTATCTATCTATAATTAAATACATCAGTTCCTTGGGACAGCAAAATTGATAGTCTGTGACTCCTCATCCTATTACTGTCCTTATATGCATGACACCCTCCATAAGGGCGTCATGCATATAATAGTATCTTACCCATGTTGGATCTGTACAAACACACCGCGCTACCCCTACAGCTGTTTCGGCTCCTTCCGCATGCCCCCTGAGGAAGGAGCCGAAACAGCTGTAGGGGTAGTGCGGTGTGTTTTTACAGATCCAACATGGGTAAGATACTATTATATGCATGAAGTCCTTATGTGTGTTAATACTGTGCATGGGACCACATAGAGATAAGCGAACTTACAGTAAATTTGATTCGTCACAAACTTCTCGGCTCGGAAGTTGATGACTTATCCTGCATAAATTAGTTCAGCTTTCAGGTGCTCCCGTGGGCTAGAAAAGGTGGATACAGTCCTAGGAGACTCTTACCTAGGACTGTATCCACCAGCCCACAGAGCACCTGAAAGCTGAACTAATTTATGCAGGATAAGTCAGCAACTGCCGAGCCGAGAAGTTCGTGACGAATCGAATTTACTGTAAGTTCGCTCATCTCTAGGACCACATGTTGTTTATGCTGTATTTAGAATGTCAGGGATATAAACTAGGCATATCATATATACTGAGCCATAATAATAGCTATATCTCCCGGTGTAACATGATGGTAAACATTATGCAGTTATTTGTGTGATTTCCATGGTGTATATGTGGTATTGTATACATATCACCTAATCGCAACTAGTGGCAATTCCTGCCTGTAAGTGTTGTTTTTGTATTTTAAATAATAAAAATTGATATTTTTTGGGTAGAATCATACTCTACGTGGTGTTTATTTAGTGTACAATCTATCTATCTATATATCCTTCTATATCTATCTAATCTCCTTTTTATCTACAATATTTATTTTTATATATATACAGTATCTATCTCCTTTATCTACAATATCTTTTCTATTTATATCTCTCTCCAATATCCTTCTTTCTTGTGTGTAATATATTCTATACAGTACATTTTGAGAGCTGTGCTGTGTAGACTTGGTCTGAACATGAATATAAGGCTCTGTCTATCTGTCTGCGCAGCTATCCTGTAATATCTATAGACACATCTACAAAGATTTATGAATGTGTAAAGTTCTTGTTCAGATAGGTCAGTCTACAGTATATGCATAAACAGGGACAGAAATATATACACTGATCCCTCAACTTACAATGGCCTCAACATACAATAGTTTCAACATACAATGTTTGTTTCTGGACCATTGTAACTTGAAACCAGACTCAACATACAATGCTGCGGACAGTCCAGATCTGCGAAACGTGTCACAACTGGAGGAACTGACCAATCAGAATGGGCATTTTACTGGTAAATCACCTGTATTACTGAAGTGCATGCACTGACTGCCATCTGGCAGCGCCCCCTACAGTACAGGGAGGAACTACAAGTTCTGTACTACTCCTTACCTGTGCCAGGGTTAGTTACTCCTTTGGACACCAAGTAAGGGCGGCTCCATTTGGGACACTGTTTGCACTGTATAGGACCCTGAAGAAGCTCCTGTCCTCTACATAAACCATTGTTTCCCAACCAGGGTGCCTCCAGCTGTTGCAAAACTACAACTCCCAGCATGCCCGGACAGCCAACGGCTGTCCGGGCATGCTGGGAGTTGTAGTTTTGCAACAGCTGGAGGCACCCTGGTTGGGAAACACTGACAGTGATTTATAGCTCCCAGCAGATCTTTCTTACTTTTATATGTAAGGATTTGCTTTATCTGTATTAGTTATCTACTTATTTTTCTTTAATCCTCACTTTTTCCTATTTTTGGATGATATTTTGGTGACTTCAGAACCAATTCCCAGGTTTCCATAGAGTTATGGTCTCAACATGCAATGGTTTCAACATACAATGGTCGTCCTGGAACCGATTAATATTGTAACTTGAGGGACCACTGTATTATTCTTTTAGAGTGCGTTCACAAGTACAGTGTCCTGTTCATATTTGAAGCTGAAGATTTCAATGTACACTAAATGACTGAGCACATTAAATCTGCACATAATACTGTATGTGTGAATAGACCCTTAAACAAACTTAAAGGGGTATTCCAGGCAAAACCTTTTTTTATATATATATATAAATATCAACTGGCTCCGGAAAGTTAAACAGATTTGTTAATTACTTCTATTAAAAAATCTTAATCCTTCCAATAGTTATTAGCTTCTGAAGCTTTCTGTCTAACTGCTCAATGATGATGTCACGTCCCGGGAGCTGTGCATGATGGGAGAATATCCCCATAGGAACTGCACGTGAGTCATCAGAGAGCAGTTAGACAGAAAACAACAACTCAACTTCAGAAGCTAATAACTATTGGAAGGATTAAGATTTTTTAATAGAAGTAATTTACAAATCTGTTTAACTTTCCAGAGCCAGTTGATATATATATATATATATATATAAAAAAGTTTTGGCCTGGAATACCCCTTTAAAGGATTCTAATAAAATTTTTCCCATATGGGTCACCTGGAATGTGAACGCTGTTTGCAGAAGAATTAAAAATGCATAAAGCAAATTATAATCCCCTGATAGATTTGGCTGCGGACTGATTCACCTTGATGCCATACAGTTCACTTCTTAAAGGAAAAACTCCACATCCAATGACAACACTCCTCAATTAAAATCTATATAAAACGTGGACTAAGGCTTTTTTTTCCCAGATGGATACTGATGATAGAACTTATCCCATTTATTTATCCAGTGTCTCAATTTGGACACCGTATTGTCAGACACTCCGCCGGATGGGTGCCGCTCCCCGGTCCGGCCTACATAAATAACGGATGGCAGATCCTAGACCAGAGATGCACTTTTTCATCAGTTGCGTCACTTTTAGGGTTCACTGAGCCGGATGGCTGTATATATGTAAACCCAGCCTAACTGATGTGTAGTGCAGGTTTGTTCACCTATATCTGGTGATCCGGGGCTACCCTGGATGGGAACATTGGATGCAAGTTGGAAGTGTTGCACCTGTGTCACCTCTGGCACCCCATTGGCTAAAAAGAGTCACCAGACCTATGGTCACAGCTAAAGGTGAAAGAAATTACAGTAGGTCCAAAATCGAATCTGACCGCTTGGCCATCGATTCCTTTAGTCTGTAAAAAACAAACAAGCAAAAAAAAAAAAAAGTTCCACTTTTAATGCCCTCCAAGCAGTCAGATGTGTGTGCAGAGCAATCTGAACACCTATTGTTATCATTTTTATTTATTAATTTTTATAGAAACCTTGGTTCCAGGGCACTTTACATATGATATTACAAAACCAAGCGAAACTTCTTTTTTTTTTTTTATTAATTAATGAATTAATATATTTACATAGAACCCTTGGTTCCAGGGCACTTTCATACGATATTACAACACCAAGCGGAACTACTTTTTTAAAAAAAATTTATTAATTAATTTATATAGAACCCTTGGTTCCAGGGCCCTTTCATATGATATTACAACACCAAGCGGAACTATTTTTTTTATTATTAGTTAATTTATATAGAACCCTTGGTTCTAGGGCACTTTCATATGATATTACAGCACCAAGCGAAACTACTTTTTTTTTATTTATTAATGAATATATTTATATAGAAACCTTGGTTCCAGGGCACTTTACATATGATATTACAACACCAAACGGAACTACTTTTTTTATTATTAATTAATACATTTATATAGAACCCTTGGTTCCAGGGCACTTTCAAATGATACTGAACTACTTTTTTTTTAAATTTAATTAAATTAATTAATGAATTAATATATTTATATAGAAACCTTGGTTCGAGGGTACTTTACATATGATATTACAACACCAAGCGGAACTACTTTTTTTATTTAATTAATATATATATATATATATATATATATATATATATATAAACCTTGGTTCCAGGGCACTTTACATATGATATTACAACACCAACACGTAACTACTTTTTTATTTATTTATATATATATATATATATATATATATATATAACCTTTGGTTCCAGGGCACTTTACATGATTTTAAAGTTATTACAACACCAAGCGGAACTACTTTTTATTTTATTTTTATTTTTTACAAACTAAACAAATCGACGGCCAAAAGGTCGAATTCGGATTCAGTCTGCAGTTAAAGGGGTATTCCAGGCAAAAACTTTTTTTTTTAATATATCAACTGGCTCCGGAAAGTTAAACAGATTTGTAAATTACTTCTATTAAAAAATCTTAATCCTTCCAATAGTTATTAGCTTCTGAAGTTGAGTTGCTGTTTTCTGTCTAACTGCTCTCTGATGACTCACGTCCCGGGAGCTGTCCAGCTCCTATGGGGATATTTTCCCATCATGCAAGGGATATTCTCCCATCATGCACAGCTCCCGGGACGTGACATCATCATTGAGCAGTTAGACAGAAAACTTCAGAAGCTAATAACTATTGGAAGGATTAAGATTTTTTAATAGAAGTGATTTACAAATCTGTTTAACTTTCCGGAGCCAGTTGATATATATAAAAAAAGTTTTTGCCTGGAATACCCCTTTAAGTAGTTTCGCTCACCTCTAGTCACAGTGCCAGCACCTAAAATGCCAGAATGTAGAAGCTGAATGCAATGCTTTGTGATCTGGTGTAACCACGCTGGAGGGAATTTGTGCCGGATTGCCGGACGTCGGTGAACTCAGCCCTACAAATAAATTCTGAATTTTCCTGAATAGCCTAAGCCAGTGTTTCCCTAGCAGGGCGCCTCCAGCTGTTGCAAAACTACAACTCCCAGCATGCCCGGACAGCCAACGGCTGTCCGGGCATGCTGGGAGTTGTAGTTTTGCAACAGCTGAAGGTACCCTGGTTGGGAAACACTGGCCTAAACTGGTAGGTAATATATTTGATGGCAGAGCGGGCATAACCATGTCTGTTTCCAAGGGAAACCAGCAGAATTTTGAAAACAGTTTATTAGACATGAATGGGGGGGGGGGGGCACAAAACAATAAATCAAGTCTTTTTATTTTTATTATTTTTATTTTATTTTTTTTAAGCCCAAAGCAACCATTCAAAACCAAATGACTATAACATTAAATCCTAACACATTTGGAAACATTATATAGAAACGATTAGGAAATGGAAAAACTGAACCCAGGTTCTATTATAGAGAGTTTGCTCCAAAAACAGCGTACATCTGGTCAGTGCACACAGGTAACACGTCATCTCCTAATAATAACACGTTACCCCTATATGACTGACCAGACCGTGAACACTTTTTTTAAATTAATTTTTTTATCATTTTTTTTTTTTAACAGCTTGATGTACGTCTCCTGGAATGTGTAGCAATCCCAACATTTCCATTCCCATTTTATCCCATAAAAAGTACTGTTTTCTTTTTGGGATGAGCAGTACAGAGCCAGTTAGTGATTTCACTGACCATGAGTGTTGAGCGGCATAGGCCATATTCGAATTCGCGATATTTCGCGAATATATGGACAAATATCCGTCATATATTCACTAAATTCGCATATTCGCATAATATTTTCGCATATGCGAATATGCGGGAAAACGAATATTCGCAATTACGAATATATAGTGCTATATTCGCGAATTCGAGCAACACTACTTACCATACGCAGAAGTAGCAGAGCTGGATTTACCATAAGACTTTTGTCTATTTAGAGAACCTGCAGTGTGCAAAAGTGTGAAGAATAGTGCCAAATGGTACCTGACATTAGTCATTTAAATTAATATGTTATAGATTAGCCTATTTGAATTACATTTTTTTACATACTTCTTAATTAAATAGTGTAATTTTGTCTTTAAAGGGGTACTCCAGTGGAAAACTTTTTTTTTTTTTAAATCAACTGGTGCCAGAAAGTTAAACAGATTTGTGAATTACTTCTATTAAAAAATCTTAATCCTTCCAGTACTTATTAGCGGCTGAATGCTACAGAGGAAATGGTTTTCTTTTTGGAACACAGAGCTCTCTGCTGACATCATGACCACAGTGCTCTCTGCTGACATCTCTGTCCATTTTAAGAACTGTCCAGAGTAGGAGAAAATCCCCATAGCAAACATATGCTGCTCTGGACAGTTCCTAAAATGGACAGAGATGTCAGCAGAGAGCACTGTGGTCATGATGTCAGCAGAGAGCACTGTGTTCCAAAAAGAATACCATTTCCTCTGTAGTATACAGACCCTAAAAAGTACTGGAAAGATTAAGATTTTTTAATAGAAGTAATTTACAAATGTTTAACATTTATGTTTAACTTTCTGTATCCAGTTGATTTAAAAAAAAAATAATTTCCACGGGAGTACCCCTTTAATTAACCCCTAAGTTCCCTCGTGCTGCAGAGCTGCTGTAGCAGACTTTGCTGCACATTGAAGTCAATGGGCAGCAAAATCTTCAGCAGCACAACGCACGTGTGAACGTACCCTAAAGGTTTAGCACCTAAGGGTCCTCTTTTTGGTCCTGCCTGCATATTGTATCCTGTAGCACCCTGGCAGAGACAAAGGTCAGAAAATGAAGGTGGGACCTCAGCTCAGCACAGTGTATAGAGCTGAACATTTCAGCTTCCCTTCTCTTTGAGCTGAGCTAGACTGTAGAGTCATGATGCCTTCAGTGCATTCTGCTGCATATTGTGCTATATAGCTCCCTTTTCAAGCTGCTGGGCAGAGCTGACACACTGTAGAGTTCAGTCTTGAGAGCGTAGAGGGGTGAACGTGGTCTCAGCCAATCACAGCCCATCTCACACTGAACTCCTCCCGGCTGTATGTAGCAGAGTGAAGGAGGAAGTTCTCCCCTGCATGGCTTCAGATGATTTCACGCCTGCTGGGGAAGGCCCCTTCCCAGTCTGTGGAGCTTATTGAGACTGAGCAGAGGATACAGAACACTATCAAGGTAGAAAACAAAAAAATGAAGGTGGAAAAAATAAATAAATATATAAATAAAGGCAGGGGGTGGTTTATCATGATGGGGGGGGGGAGTGAACTGGGAGAATTAAAAAAAAAAATAATTATCAAGATCATGACAGGTACCCTTTAACTCTGCTACATCAACATGTATCCCATGTAAAGGCTTTCCAATGCAAGAACAAGTTTGAGCTAATATTCCCAGGATATCTTGTTTGTTATAAGGATTGCTCTAAACCAGTGTGCTTTCAGCTGCTGCAAAACTACAACTCCCAGCATGGCCAGACAGCCTACGGCTGTCTGGCCATGCTGGGAGTTGTAGTTTTGCAATAGCTGGGGGCACCCTGTTTGAGAAACACTGCTATAAACATTAGAATGATGTATATATATATATATATATATATATATATATATATATATATATATATAGTGACAAGAAATAACAACCAGGACAGAAGGGTCTGGTGCTTGTTTGCCCTAACCTTTTCCATAGCAAAAGTAGAACTCCAAGGTGTGGTCGGGATACAGGGGCGCTCAACAACCAGGTAGTAAGACAAAAACGTTTATTCACCCATAATGCAACGCGTTTCACAGCACAGCTGCTTCATCAGGCATTTCCATGATCTTTGCCGATTTCTATCTTATTTGCTAAAATTGCATTGCCTATAGAGAACTCCACACGTTCTTACCACCTAGTAGCAAATTTCTCCCCAAAAACCCCTATAGCAGCCATATGACCTCCACAATTAGTGTTACTATTCTGATGGCTGAATAAGAGGCGATCTGCAGTATTCTCCTTTCTGATAATTCCAGTCATATACAGTGAAAATGCTATGAGAAGACCCCCTAAAATTACATTGAAGAGTGGTCTTTCAAGGGAGGTGGTCTTCTCAAAGAATGCAGAATGTATGGTGAACTGAAAATCCATCACACTAAATCTGGACTGGACAAGGGGTTACACTGTATATTGTTTGAAGTCTTTGGTGGCCATGTTATACCTACTGCAGGATCTGCTTCCACTTGTATACATGTGCCAGGTCTCTATTAAAGGGGTACTCCGGAGGGAAAGACATTTTTTTTCATATCAAATGGCTCCAGAAAGTTAAACAGATTTGCTAATTACTTCTATTTAAAAATCATTATCCTTCCAGTACTTAGCTGCTGTATACTCCAGGGGAAGTTGTGTAGTTCTATCCAGTCTGACAACAGTGCTCTCTGCTGCCACCACTGTCCATGTCAGGAACTGTCCAGAGCAGGAAAGGTTTGCTATGGGGGTTTGTTCCTGCTCAGAGGTGTCAGCAGAGAGCACTGGGGTCAGACTGGAAAGAACTGCACAACTTCCTCTGTAGTATACAGCAACTGATAAGTACTAGAAGAGTTAAGATTTTTAAATAGAAGTAATTTACAAATCTGCATAACTTTCTGTCACCTGTTGAGATGATTTTTTAAGGCAGTGAATAACGCTAAAAAAAGGTTTAGTCTTCAGGGGCCTCTTTACTATAAGAACTATTAATTTGTGGAAGAGTCTATCTCAGGAACTGCTCACAACAAAAACACTTGAGGTCTTCAAACAGGGTTAGATCCATCCTGGACATTAATGCATATGGAGAAATATATAATCACATCCCTTCCCCTTTATCCACCCATACCCCTTCCCTTCACCTCCTTGGTTGAACTTGATGGGCATGTGTCGTTTTTTCAACCACTTTAACTATGTAACCTACTCTGCAGTCTTCTCATATACAGCCGTTACCTTGTATTAGTTACAGTCATTACAGAGACCTCCTGCAGCTCACTTGGCCACTACACAATGTGTAATACATGAGGCTGGGCACAAAGCCTTTGGCACAAAGCATCGCACTCTCAGCGAGTACATACAGTGGTGCAAGTCAAAATTTACTCCTTTTTGTGGGCCAATTTTAAATAATTAAACAACAGAGGGGAAGATTGGAGGATAGGGGTCAAGAAAATAACACATCTAAGTGTCACTGTCATTTAAAAGAAAACTCTTGACATATTACAGAGGCATGTCAAAACTCCTGATTGGTCAGGTCTAAAGATCTCTAGAATGAGCAGGGAGAAGCTCTCAGCTGAGCTCTTCTCTCCTCGCCCTGCAGATGACAGGCTCCATAGACTTCCTATAGATTCCATCTCCTGCAGTTAGGAAGGAGACAGAGAGACAAGGGCTCAGCTGAGTGCTGTTGTCTGTCCGGGCATGCTGGGGTTTGTATTTTTGCAACAGCTGGAGGCACTCTGGTTGGCAAACACTGGCCTAGTTGCTGAAAAGTCATTCATCCATGAAGGAAATACACATAGACCTCATTAGGGAATGCTCGACATAGATACATGTTTAAGTTTACAAACCGGTACGCTGAGCATCTATTGGTTGCCCAAAACTAACCCCATTTAGCTTATTTTGTAAACTCTATTGACGGAGCCGTATTTCCTCGACACTTGACGTTTGAGGTTCTGCGTCTTAACCAAATAAGAGAACCCGGCGAAGTTCAGCCCCCGCACACCCTATTGAATTTGGTCATTTACGCATGTCAAAAATAAACAGTGTTCGGCACGTTTGGTTGAGAGGAGTTGATGTAACAAAGTGGATTTGTATCTAAGCATAAATAATGCAAGCGCCATGTCCTGTTCTTTACATACAGAATTTTCTATACCATTATTCGCATTAATACGCACCTCTCCCTTATACATACAAAACCTAGCCCTCAAATTCTATCTCTACAATAAAAAATATGAAATCTCAATTATTAGGACTAGAGATAAGCGAACTTACAGTAAATTCGATTCGTCACGAACTTCTCGGCTCGGCAGTTGATGACTTATCCTGCATAAATTAGTTCAGCTTTCCGGTGCTCCGGTGGGCTGGAAAAGGTGGATACAGTCCTAGGAAAGGGTCTCCTAGGACTGTATCCACCTTTTCCAGCCCACCGGAGCACCTGAAAGCTGAACCAATTTACGCAGGATAAGTCATCAACTCCCGAGCCGAGAAGTTCGTGACGAATCGAATTTACTGTAAATTCGCTCATCTCTAATTAGGACCATTACTTCTTTAATGTAAATAGTGCATCCTTTTATATGAACATCCCACAACATTTTTCACCACCAGAATCACAGTGTATGTTTTGCGGTTTTTGCTTCTGCGTTATTTAGGGAAGCGGTCTTCAAACTGTGGCCCTCCAGATGTTGCAAAACTACAACTCCCAGCATGCCCGGACAGCCGTTGGCTGTCCGGGCATGCTGGGAGTTGTAGTTTTGCAACATCTGGAGGGCCACAGGTTGAAGACCACTGATTTAGGGGTTTTATTTATTTAATTTATTTATTTATGTAGGTTACTAAATTTTTTTTATTTTTTTATTTATGAATCGTATGGCTTGTTAGATGGCTTCCATAGCTTGCTATAAGCCCATTCTATATCTTTCCATACCTTGATTTTATGACTATTGCGGCATGCTTTATTACACATTTATACTCATACAGTAGTTTGAGCAGCTCGAGGTCCTGACTTCTTTTACCTCATCCCAATTCAAGGTACTCCCTTATTACTTGTATTCCGATAGAGCCATTTCCCTAGGGAAATGACTCTAATAATAACTTTAAAAAAAAAATGTTTTATAATAATAATAATAATAAATATATATATATATATATATATATATATATATATATATATATATACACACACACGCACACACACATATACATACACAATTACTACAACAACTACATATTTTGTATATTGCAAAAGTTGGTATACTAGAACAGTGCACTCCAACCTGTGGCTCTCCAGTTGTTGCAAAACTACAACTCCCAGCATGCTCTCTGTTGATAGATTAGATCACAATATCATTTTTATTTATTTATAAACAAAGCTTTTTTTTTATTTTTATTTTTTTATTTTTATCTTATACTCCCAAAACTAAGCCCAAAAGTGGAACACTGTTTATGTAACAACAATAATACATTGATAATTAATGATCAATATAATGTAAAATCTGGTATTAGACCTAGAAAAAGGTTAATGCCATGTGTCGGGTGTCTGTACGTCGTTTAACAGTTCCAATAATCTTATTTGGAAGAAAGCTTATATATTTTATGGAAGTAGCTGGGATCTGGGATTTCACTCCTTTTGGAGTTTTCTGTTAATAATGTATAATAGACAAATAAAATAAGATAATATTGATGGACTTATAAAGAGATTTTCTATTAAAAATTAATGGGAAGGTCGTGTTTAGAGATGAGCGAACTTACAGTAAATTCGATTCGTCACGAACTTCTCGGCTCGGCGGTTGATGGCTTTTCCTGCATAAATTAGTTCAGCTTTCCGGTGCTCCGGTGGGCTGGAAAAGGTGGATACAGTCCTAGGAAAGAGTCTCCTAGGAATGTATCCACCTTTTCCAGCCCACGGGAGCACCTGAAAGCTGAACTAATTTATGCAGGAAAAGTCATCAACTGCCGAGCCGAGAAGTTTGTGACGATTCGAATTTACTGTAAGTTCGCTCATCTCTAGTCGTGTTCACATGCTGCAGAACGTGCTGTTCTTTATAACCTTAGGGCTCTTTTACATAGGATGACAGGCTGCAAACAATAAATGCCGATCTTGGAGATCAGTTTTTGTTTGCTTAGGTCTTCACCCGGCTCGATCAATCGAGCAGCCCTTGAAATTTATCACTATTGGCCGCACGTCACCAGTTTTCACCGAGCAATGTGCGACCGTGAGATCATATAAATGGCCACACAAAATATCCAATCAGCCAATGATTGAGCATTAGTGTTGGCTGCTTCCCTGCCCGCTTACATGGGTTCATCATTGGCAACGAGAATTTCCAAAAACATTCATTTGCCCGATAATCGGCCCTAGTCTTCTTCCTGTTGGCCAGGCCCAATCTGTCAGATTGCTGCCCAGGTGGGGGGGGGGGGGGGGGGGGGGGGGACACCACTGCAATAAGTTGAGCTGCATTGTTGTGTGTCAGGCCCCAAAAGCAGTAGGAAGATCATAGCGGAGGACAAGGAGAACGACATTGGGGGAATGGTGGGAGGGGATACAGGGTTTATTATTATCCAAATGCCGATAACCTGGGAATATGGAGATAAAGAACAGATATTCGCCCGAGTACCCCTTTAACTTTGGCTTCCAAAGCAGTTTACTTATGACTAAATAGGAATATTGATCATAATGGTATTCTCTTTCTCTACATGGCTTTTAGTGTTAAGCAAACAACTGGTTTAGTAGTCTAGGGTAGACAGAACTTCACCAACCAATTTAGTTCTCCGGTCACCCCGGCAGTCAGTCTTCCCACACTAATACAGACTAGGATAATGGTCTGCAGGAAATGTTCTATCACATCCATAATGACTCGACGATTCTCTACATTTGGCTGCTAGAATAAGATCTCGGCATGTGTTCTCAATTCAATCCGCTTGTGAACGTCTTATCTTTCTATGTTTCCCCCTAAGTTTGTACATTGATTTATAGAGCAGGATGTCTTTAGGGCCATTAATACAACATCACGGATACTTTCTGTGAAACGTTCTGTAAGCCGCAAACTACAGTCATCTTGTGTCTGCACCAGTCAGTGCTCTGGAAACCGCTCTCCACTCCTTATAAAAGACATATTTACTACTGACTAACACTATGTCAGAATGACCGTCACCCTCAAATGATAGGAAATGGCGAGACAGCTCAAAACTCTGTATGACTTAACCAGAAAGTCTTAAAGGGGTACTCCAAAGGATTTTTTTTTTCTTCAAATCAACTGGCGCCAGAAAGTTAAACAGATTTGTAAATTACTTCTATTTAGAAATCCTTATCCTTCCAGTACTTATCAGCTGCTGTATACTCCAGAGGAAGTTGAGTAGTTCTTTCCAGTCTAACTACAGTGCTCTCTACTGCCACCTGTGTCCATGTCAGGAATGGTTTAGAGCAGAAGCAAATCCCCATAGTAAACTTCCCCTGCTTTGGACAGTTCCTGAGATGGACAGAGGTGTCAGCAGAATGCACTGTGGTCAGACAGAAAAAAAACTATACAACTTCCTCTGGAGCATACAGCAGCTGATAAGTACTGGAAGAGTTAACATTTTTTAAATAGAAGTAATTTACTTCCTGGCAGCACATCTTTATGCCAGTGTTCACATTTTGTAGTGGTTGGGCTACACCGCAGCTCAGGACCTATTAAGTGAATAGGACCAAGGTACGTGCCACTACATGATTTATGGAGCTGTGCCTAATTTACGAAGGGACATTATTGTGTAGGCTGCCATTTTGGCTGAGCTGTTAAGAGCATTGAGTAATATGCTTTACAACAGGACGCATGGACATAGACAACAATAGACTGGATCTGTATCATTCACATAAATTGGAGACGGTACTGGACATTCTTGGAGATCATTCTACAGGGAGGGGGATTGCTGATCTCTATTGTGAATGGTGGTGGATCCAGTGTTATCCCTCTAATGGTATCACCTTTCACTGTGCTCCTTGTCTGCTTTAAGAAGAAAGGCATTACTGGGAAATAATCTGTACAGAACAGGAAGTCTCAGCTTAGTTTTAGCCCTAGTGGTCAGAATGGAAACAACAAGATTTCATGATTGTTTTTAAATAAATAGTAAAATAATAAATAAATAAAAAATCACAAAAATTATTTCACAATATAGGTAGCATCAAAACTTGATTTAAACAATGGGCCATTTTTGATGACATGTTCCCTTTTAATGAGAATGGTGTATTACTTTATGCCATCTGTGATGGTGCTACAGAGGAATTGAACCTTTGCTAGTGTATTGTTTGGGGGGGGGGGGGGGGGGGGGCTTTTAACAAACAGACATTGACTAATGTTGACTGCCCCTTTAGGTTTGCATAAGCATTGTCTACATTAGCCCTCTCCAATTTAGCCTTTATCCTAGAAGTGGGATTGCACTTGCTAACATAGTGTTATAAATAAGGATAACCATAGGTATGTGGATATACAGTATTTCCCAATCAGAGTACCTCCAACTGTTGCTAAACTCCAACTCCCAACATGCCTGGACAGCGCATGCTGGGAGTCTTAGTTTTTCAACAGCTGGTGCCAGCATAGAGCATTGTGGTCAGACAGAAAATAAATTCAAAAAGAAAAGTAATTCCTCTGTAGTATACAGCAGCTGATAAGTTCTGGAAGGATTACGATTTTTAACTAGAAGTAATTTTCAAATCTGTTTAAAGGGGTACTCCGGTGAAAACCTTTTTTCTTTTAAATCAACTGGTGGCAGAAAGTTAAACATATTTGTAAATTACTTCTATTAAAAAATCTTAATCCTTCCAGTACTTATTAGCTGCTGAATGCTACAGAGGAAATTCCTTTCTTTTTGGAACACTGATGACATCACGAGCACAGTGCTCTCTGCTGACATCTCTGTCCATTTTAGCAAGGTATGTATGCTAAGGGCAGCATGGTGGCTCAGTGGTTAGCACTGCTGCCTTGCAGTGCTGGGGACTTTGGATCAAATCCCACTAAGGACAACAATAAATTAAGCGTTATTATTATTATAATAACATCGGCAGAGAGCACTGTGCTCGTGATGTCATCAGAGAGCATTCCAAAAAGAAAAGAATTTCCTCTGTAGTATTCAGCAGCTAATAAGTACTGGAAGGATTAAGATTTTTTAATAGAAGTAATTTACAAATATGTTTAACTTTCTGCCACCAGTTGATTTAAAAGAAAATAGAAGTAATTTACAAATATGTTTAACTTTCTACCACCCGTTGATTTTAAAGAAAAAAGGTTTTCACCGGAGTACCCCCTTTAACTTTCTGGCACCAGTTGATTTAAAAAACAAAACAAATAAAAGTTTTCCAGCGGAGTACCCCTTTAAAGGTGAAGTTTATGGTCCTATTTATTAGTCTACTAATTAAAGTCTACTCATTAGATAAACTGCATTTTATAAGGAAAGCCTTCCAGCTCCCCCACCAACTTGCCATTGCATGAACTATCCGACCAGTGATGCCGATCATCAATAAAATACAGATTCTTTTTGTTAAAAAAGAAAGAAAGAAGAAATGTCTTAGAGAATCCTGTGCGGGGGAAAATAAATGAATCCAGCACTGACATGTTAAAGCGCTGGATACATGCCAGCATTTGACAAATAAGCCTCTAATAATATGGGGCTTAGGGAGATCTTATCTCTGCTCAGAAATCAAGATCAATATCTTGACCTTGCCTTTTCTTTTGTACTCTCTAATTCTCTTTCTTGCCATCGCTTCCCTTACACATTCTACTGTTACCAGCAGAGCAGAGAAAGAAGGATGTAGACGACTCCTTGTTCTCGGCTACTCCTTACAATGTCCTAGATCAGTGTTTCCCAACCAGTGTGCCTCCAGCTGTTGCAAAACGACAACTCCCAGCATGCCCGGACAGCCGTGTGCCTCCAGCTGTTGCAAAACGACAACTCCCAGCATGCCCGGACAGCCGAAGGCTGTCCGGGCATGCTGGGAGTTGTCGTTTTGCAACAGCTGGAGGCACACTGCTTGGGAAACACTGTCCTAGATTGCCGCACAAGCTCGACCACATCTTCTATTACAGTCAACACTAGGGGTGTGAATCGCCAAGAATTTGGCGATTCGAATCGCGATACCAGTGTGGCGATTCGATATATCCCGATATATCGCGATACCGTCTAGGTGACGATACATCGCGATATATCCCGATTCTGTTTAAAAAACAATGTCTTTTACGCTTTTATTAAAACTTTATTTATTTATTTATTTTTGTACACTTTATTAGTCTTTTAGGAATCATTAGATTCCTCAGACAGATGAATAGAGTTCTATTGAACTCCATTTATCTGCGATCCATTGATAGAGCCTGGTCCAGCCAGGCTCTATCAATGACAGAGCCACGGAGAGCATACACATCTCCCTTTAGACGCCGCTGTCAGCTTTGACAGCGGCGATCTCAAGGGTTAATAGCCAGCCACGGCGATCGCCGCATGCTGGCTATTAGCGGCGGTCCCCGGCTACTGAGAACAGCCGGGGGCTGCAGAGTATGGAGCGGGCACGAGTCCGGAGCCCGCTCCATACGTACTGCAGAGCACCGCATGCTGGCTATTAGCGGCGGTGATGCATCAGCGGCCCCCGGATACTGAAATCAGCCGGGGGCCGCAGAATATGGAGTGGGCACGAGTCAGAGCCCGCTCCATACATCCAGAGCGCCGCCGCCATGTCAGATCCGGCTGACAAAATGTGGAACTTGTATCTCCTGATGCCTGGGACATGCTGTTCTGTGCATCAGGAGATATAAATTCCACATCACTAAAGCGATTTTTCACTTGCCGATACTGAATCGATTCAAAATATTTTTGAATCGATTCAGTATCGGCAAGTGAAAAATCGCGATAATCGCGGGAATCGATTTTTTCTTACATCCCTAGTCAACACTTACAATTTAGGACACCGAAACGGCAGCTATCTATACCGGTTTGTTGATCACCATAGGGAAATAAGATTTTATTTAGCATTATAAATTTTAACATAGTTTTATTTACTTTTTTCTATTACTTAGATCTAGATCTTTATTGCAATATCTTTGTCAGATACATTTTGCTCATGAAAGTTTTAGGCTCTGTTCACACTAGTTGTGGCGTCTGATTTTAGGGGGAATAAATAATGCAGCAGACTACGGACCCTAGTGGTCGTGTGAACACAGGGGAGATTTATTAAAACCTGTGCAAAGGAAAAGTTGTCCAGTTGCCCATAGCAACCAATCAGCTCGCTTCTTTCATTTTTAACAAGGCCTCTGCAAAATGAAATAAGCGATCTGATTGGTTGCTATGGGCAACTGGGCAACTTTTCCTCTGCACAGGTTTTGATAAATCTTCCCCACAGTTTCTAAAAACCTGTGTAGAGGAAGAGGGGTGCAGTTTCCCATAGCAACCAGATTGCTTCTTTCATTGCTTCGGAAAAATTAAAGGATTGGTTGCTATGGGCAACTGTTGTTCCGCTTTTCCTCAACACAAGTTTTGATGAATTTCCCCCGTAGTCCAGAAATGTTTACAAACCGAAGAGTAGCACTTCAGTGTGGGAGTGTACATCTGACGAGCCGGTACAACCTTCTTTCTAACATTTTCTCTGATATGGTACATTGATACTATTTTTCTATTTAAAGCTCAAAATTGCTCAAGCTAATGACTTTTTAGGTTGTTTGAAGACTGTGTTTTGTTAGTATTGAAGGTTGTCCCTGCCCCTTGAAAAGTTGTAAAACAAACATTTGGCTGTAGATCTCCCTATACCCATGAACGTCTCTGTAGATCTCCCTATACCCATGAACGTCTCTGTAGATCTCCCTATACCCATGAACGTCTCTGTAGATCTCCCTATACCCATGAACGTCTCTGTAGATCTCCCTATACCCATGAACGTCTCTGTAGATCTCCCTATACCCATGAACATCTCTGTAGATCTCCCTATACCCATGACCATCTCTGTAGATCTCCCTATACCCATGAACGTTTGAGATATGAACACTTGAACATTTAGCTATGCCAATGAAGAGAGGAGGGGTAAGCAGCTCTTATGTCTCTAAAAACAAAAAGGTTTAGGTAATCCAGCATGCCTACCTCTTCTCTACCCCCTAAATCATCCGATGGGGTCCACATACACTTTTGGCAGGTTTGGCTAACTTTTGACAAAAGCATATGGTGACCCTAAGAGTTGGATGATCATTCGATTAAAGGGGTTGTGTCTCACCAGTTAACCCCCTACAGAAAAAATCTGATGTGATCAGCTGAGAATGTGGGTGCGGCTCCTGGTACCTCTGGCAAACAGGTGAATTTTCCAAGAAAGGCCATGGCCATCCATGAATTTCTTATACACTGGCAAAGAAATATAGTGTTAGTTGACAGCCATTTACATGAAAACGTTGATGGCTCAAGTCTTCCAGTATAGGAGTTGTCCATTCTGGTTCATAAAGGGCAACTTGAGTGGGAGAGGGCCATCTCGAGGATTTAAGAAGTATGAGAAATTAGACTGTAATTACTAGGAGTTAAAAAAAACAAACCACAAATTAAATAAAGATAAAAAATGAAACAATGACTTTCATATTGTATTTCAGTAAACAGAAAAATGTGTGGTGACCCACGGTGTATGGCAGGACCACGGTGTGTAGGTGGAGGGGCAAGATGGTATTAACCACCGGGGCAAGGTGTTGTTAACCCCTAGTGTTCATGACGCCAGAGTGGTTTTTGGGTACCGGAACCACACGAATGGTATCTCCGCTATTCCAATGGCTAGTTAGTGAAAGGAGAGTCCACAACCAATTATGGTTTATCAGAGGCCTTACTGAGTTTAGATAGATGGTATTATCTTCACAGCTAGGCCAGAATCCCAGAGAGGTGGCCAGGAACACAGAAGGACCTTGCCGCTTGCTGGGACCAATTAGACTTGTAATAGACTTTAGATAATTATCATGAGGCTTGACTTTAGACTGGACTTGACTCCTTGTAGTGACAACAAACATAAACTTTTAACTTACAGGAATGACTGTGGCTTTGCGGCCTTCCATGTGCTGGTCACCAGCACTGAGGTATCTGGTGTTTGCTGGTCCCAGTAAAGACTGATGGTACAGGAGAGAGAATTGTAATGGCCGCCCCCTTATATAGAGGGGGGCTGAGCCAAAGCCCATTGGTCGAGCTGCGGGTCATAGGATAAGCTGGTGCCCTCTGGGTAACATCATGTGATAACATAAACATAACATGTGACATTTCACAGGTCCTTTAGACAACTGCTGGAATCCTCCAAAGGTCCTTTTTACTGACTATACATTAGGACACTAATTATCAATAAAATAAAATAGATAACAGTACAGTAACAGCAGGAGAGCCCCCAGGTCACTGAGGGACTCAACCTGACAGGGCCTAAGGGTAGTACAGAACCATGTCATGTACTGGGACATTACAAATGTGATTGTTTTTGGCTAATGGCTCCCAATTATTGGTGAACTAGAATTCACCAGAGCAATAGGATTAGGTCAGTATTTTTCATGGCATAGAACCTACACAGAGGAACATTCTAAAGGGGAGATTTGTTTGGACCCACTTCTAGTTTTAGTCCAAAAATACTTGTGCAAAATACTACTAAGTGACTAAAATACTACTGCGTGAAAATGGTCAATATAGTGTTGTAGAAGGGACTCCTATTTTGTTATCCCCTATAGAAGTCTGCCACCTATGTCAAACAAATGTGAACATGTGATATTAATATGAAGAGGAATGAAAGTAATAATAATGGAGAAGAGACAGATTTACTGGCATTAGAGTGAACATTTCCTCGGGATCCCGTCAATCAGATAAATCCCAATGTTTGACATCTTGTGTTTGTTTCTCTCATTAGTATAATTCTCCTCTTCTGCGCCTGCAGCTTGGCAGGGGATGCCTTCTGCATGATGGCTATGTGTACGGAGGACCGTGTTTACAATGTACTCAACACTTGGTCTGATACAATTTTAAGAATGACGTGGTTCATTGAATAAATCAACATGGCAGCTGTCGGTCAACAAAACAAAAGCATTATGCTCATGAGTTACCAAATACCATTCTTTTTTTACATTCATTTCCAGGATCTGTCTAATACCATATGCACTCTTAACAACTCTGCTAGACATTGGTTTGTCCTGATTAAATGAGTATCTAGGCAGGGTTCCTCCAATATGTATTGCGGGGGGGGGGGGGGGGGGGGGGAGGCACAATCCAATCTACAAAGTTTATGTTATATAGTGGTATAGCATATACCAGACATAATCCATGGACAGATATGGTGCCATTTCTGGAAGGCAGCAGCCATTTTTGTCCAATCCTGGCCAACCTCTTTTGCCTATAGCAGAAGGAAATCTTTCGTGGTGATCCCAAAATTCCTCTTGATCACTGGCATAGCATCTATATAGGCAGACCACGTAACTCCGTAGGGGCCTTTAGTTTATTTTTATTTTTTTTGGGGTGGGGGGGCAATTGTGATTATGTGGCCTGCCTGTATGGGTCTCTGTGTCACCAATCGCGAACCTCCTATACTATGCTGTCGGTGCAGCAAAACTCGCTCTGAAGGTGTTGCAGCTTGATCCAGTGGTGTATCGGTATTACCCTGCCAGACACCAGACTCATCTCTGACCCCTTCAGAATGAGTTTTGCTGTGGTGACAGCATAGTGCATGAGTTTTGGGCACCGGGGGGGGGGGGGGGGGGGTTAGGGAAGAGGGGTTGGTTGATTAATGGGGTCCATGGCAAAATCAGGAGGGGGGCCCAATTCTGAATCCCATGAATTCTAGTTACGCCCCCTGCCCTTGACAATGAATACAATTTCAATAGATGTTGCATTAAAAAAGTCTTGTTCAGAACAAATGCCATAGTTATTGATCACTTTTATGAGGAAAGGTCATATAAGATCAATTTAATGAAATTAATGTTTCCAACATTTTATTTGTTGAGGTGATCATCCAAAAAACTATAATGGTGACTATTTGGTGGGCTTTGCATGTTCAAGAGATGGCAATTTAGCTACCTAAAGGTAGAGTGGGATAAGATAACAATGAGAAAACAGGACAAAAAGTATCTTGGACCACTTTTTGGGTTTTTCCTAGACCAAATAAAATACCTTTGTGTATAATGCTTCCCACAAACAGTTGGTCTCTCTTCCTGAAATCGGAGATCTCCATAGACCTGATTGTATTGAAAGCTTAACTCACCTGCCACTGCACAGGAGATTTTGGGGCTCTGGAAATGTCCTCCTGTTTACTTGAGATCATTCAAGGTGATGTCTAAACAAATAGAAGAAGTTGATCTTGGTAGCTCAGGTTTAAAGGATCCTTTGTGCAAAATCCTAAGGTCAAAACTACTAGGCAAACATTGCCTTTGTCTATGGGTTTCAGAGAATGGAAATGTAGGCCCCAAGTCAATAAGCTGTGAATTGGTTTATCCGTCTAAGTGATTTACACTCATATGAAAGACATTGCGACCCTTAAGATGTGTAGTTGATCCATGGGACCTTCTCATACCAGGAGAGTGCACAAACAGAGGAACCCAATTTAAGTCACATTGTTGAAAGATGTCAGCCATTTGAAGATATTTATCTTTCTTACCTTGTGTCAATCTATGATGACTATCTCTGACATAGAAAAACACAGGCACAATGATTGGTGGAATATATGCTTTATCATATTGTAGTTCAAAATGGGGTTCTAAGTATTTTTTGGACATTTTAGTTACTTAAAGTGGACCGATTACCTATTTTAGACCATGTGTATGCAAAGATCATCTGTGATATTGTCATGGATTTGTCCAATGGTATGTGTCATGTGAACAGCATTGCAGCCTAAATCACAAAAACAAATACAGTCTTATGCGAATAGCATAGTAACATAGTTCATAAGGTTGTAAAAAGACCAGAGTCCACGAAGTTCAACCTATACCCCTAATAAGTCCCTACTGAGCTGATCCGGAGGAAGGCAAAAAACCCTCATACTAGAGGTAACAATTCCTTCCTGACTCCAAATATGGCATCAGAATAAATCCCTGGATCAACGTTCTGTCCCTATAAATCTAATATACATAACCATCAATGTTATAATTCTCCAAAAATACATCCAGACCCCTTTTAAATTCTTTTACAGAGTTCACCATGACCACCTCCTCCGGGAGAGAATTCCACAGTCTCAATGCTTTTACAGTAAAGAACCCCGGTCTGTGCTGGTATAGAAACCTTCTTTCCTCTAAACGTAGAGGATGCCCCCTTGTTAAAGATACAGTCCTGGGTATAAATAGATCATGGGAAAGATCTCTGTACGGTCCCCTGATATATTTATACATAGTTATTAGGTCTCCCCTAAGCCTTCTTTTTTCTAAACTAAATAACCCTAATTCTGATAATCTTTCTGGGTACTGTAGTCCTCCCATTCCCCGTATTACTCTGGTTGCCCGTCTATGAACCTTCTCCAGCTCCACTATATCTTTCTTGTACACTGGTGCCCAGTACTGTACACAGTATTCTGTGTGTGGTCTGACTAGTGATTTGTACAGCGGTAGAATTATTTCCTTGTCGTGGGCATCTATGCCCCTATTGATGAACCCCATGATTTTATTTGCCCGACACTGGTCACTACAGCTAAATTTACTGTTAACTGAGACTCCCAAGTCCTTTTCCACGTCAGTCGTCCCAAGTGTGCTCCCATTTAATACATAATCCCAGCCCGGATTTTTCCTCCCCATGTGCATTACCTTATATTTATCAGTGTTGAACCTCATCTGCCACTTCCCAGCCCAAACCTCCAACCTATCCAGATCCTTTTGTAACAGTGCACTGTCCTCTATTGTGTTTACCGCTTTACAGAGTTTAGTATCATCTGCAAAGTTTGCTACTTTAACATTAAACCACTCAACAAGGTCATTAATGAATATATTAAATAGGACCGGACCAAAGACTGATCCCTGAGGTACCCCACTAGTAACAGTCACCCAATCAGAATAAGTATCATTAATAACCACCCTCTGTTTCCTATCACTGAGCCAGTTACTTACCCACTTACACACATTCTCCCCCAGCCCAATCCTTCTCATTTTATGCACCAACCGTTTATGTGGCACCGTATAAAATGCTTCGGAAAAATCCAGATATATAAGATATCCGGTGATTGCCCCTGGTCCAGTCTGGAGCTCACCTCCTCATAAAAGCTGATCAGGTTAGCTTGACAGGACCGATCCCTCATAAAGCCATGCTGATATGGAGTCATACATTTATTTTTATCAAGATACTTCAAAATAGCATCTCTTAGAAAACCCTCAAACAATTTACATACAACGGAAGATAAACTAACAGGTCTATCATTCTTGGGGTCACCTTTTGACCCCTTTTTAAATATTGGCACCACATTTGCTATGCGCCAGTCCTGGGGAACAGTCCCTGTCACTGTAGAGTCCCTGAATATTAAAAATAGGGGTCTGTCTATTACATCTATTACTTAATTCCTTTAGAACACGGGGGTGAATTCCATCTGGACCTGGCGATTTGTCTATTTAGATTTTTTGTAGGCGGCCCTGTACTTCTTCCTAGGTTAGACAGGTGACCTGTACTGGGGAGTTTACCTTATCTCGCTGTATTTCACCTGGCATTTCATTTTCCTCGGTGAATACAGTGGAGAAGAATTTGTATAATAAATTTGCTTTTTCCTGATCCCCCTCTATAATTTCTTCCTCATGATTTTTTAAAGGGCCTACACTCTCATTTTTGACCTTTTTGCTATTTATAGTTAAAGAACATTTTGGGGTTAGTTTTACTCTCTTTGGCAATAAGTCTTTCTGTCTCTATTTTTGAGGCTTTTATCTGTTTTATACACATTTTATATTTTTCTCTATAGCTTTTTAATGCTTCTTCACTGCTATCCTGTTTTAGTAGTTTAAATGCTTTATTATTGTTATTTGTTGCCCCCTTAACATTTTTATTCATCCATATAGTTTTTCTTTTATTCCCATAAGGTATATACATCTTACAATGAGAATTTAAAATATTCTTAAAAGTCTCCCATTTAGTGTCAGTATTCTTGTTTTTGAGGACATTATCCCATTTTATATTGTTAAGGGCTTCTCTGAGTTGATCAAACACTGCCTTCCTAAAGTTCATTGTTTTTGTGGACCCTCGAGAGATTCCCTTATTGAAGAACAAGTTATAATGTATTATATTATGATCACTATTTCCTAGGTGTCCTTCTACCTGCACATTAGTTACTCTGTCAGGTCTGTTGGTTAATATTAAGTCTAGTAGGGCGCCCCCTCTGGTCAGGCCCTGCACCATTTGGGACAGATAATTGTCTTTAGCTATAGTCAGAAACCTATTTCCTTTATGAGATTCACAGGTCTCAGTCTCTCAGTTTATATCAGGATAGTTAAAGTCCCCCATTATTATCACCTCATTCTTATTTGCTGCCTTGTTTATTTGCCTCAGTAATTGATCTTCTGCCTCTTCCATTATATTTGGTGGCTTATAACAAACCCCTATCAGAATTATTTTTTTATCTCCATATATTTCTACCCATAATGACTCCACATTATCGTCTCCCTCCTGTATATCCTCCCGCAGTGCGGCCTTCAGACTGGACTTTACGTAAAGCCAAACTCCTCCCCCTTTCCGTTTTGTCCGATCCTTCCTGAATAGACTATAACCCTATATGTTGACCGCCCAGTCACAGTTATCATCCAGCCAAGTCTCTATTATACCCACTATGTCATAATGCTCCTCAGACATTATCAACTCTAGTTTGTCAGTTTTATTGGACAGCCTTCTGGCATTAGTCAACATGCACTTCAATGGTGTATGGTGTATACAACGCATATAGTTATTACTACAATGAATGTGTAGAACCGAAAAGAAGAAATTGGAGAGGTGGCCTGATATGTTGTAAGTGTTTAGCTAAGGGGCATCCCTTATCTTAGTAACTGCACCACTCTTGTCCAGAGCTGTAGCTACCTCCCTTTGCGCCCGAGGCGAGAACAGTAGATTGCGGACCCCGCCCCCCCATTTTGGCTCAGGGCACCCCTCGGAAATTATATTTTTGTGGGGCATCCCCTACCGAATATTTTTTTTCAGCACTGCTATATGCAGCGACTCACAAATGCTGTCTTTTCTGATTGGAGTCCTTCTCTTGTTCTTTTCATCCCCATGTTGCCCAGGACATCATGATGATTACTTCCAGCCAAAACTCTTCAGCACAGAACCAGCAACACAAACACATTAGGCTCTGCACTTTTCCAGCATTATCCTTCCCTTTTCTCCACTTATGCATCCAGTCTCTCCCAAACAAATGCCACCAGCCTCCCTACAACATACAATGTTTCCAGCCCCACTCAAATGCATCCAGCCTTCCCCACATACAATGCCTCCAGCCTCCCACACACACAATGGGGGAGATTTATCAAAACCTGTCCAGAGGAAAAGTTGCTGAGTTGCCCATAGCAACCAATCAGATCGCTTCTTTCCTTTTTAACAAGGCCTCTGCAAAATGAAAGAAGCGATCTGATTGGTTGCTATGGGCAACTGGGCAACTTTTCCTCTGCACAGGTATTGATAAATCTCCCCCAATGCCTCCAGCCTCACCCACACACAATGCCTCCAGTCTTCACCCACAAAAAATGCCTCCAGCCTTTCTTTTACAGGTGTAGAGGAGTATAGGAGTGACCCAGGGGTGTACATGGGTGACAGAGAGGTGTACAGGAGTAACAGAGGGGTGCATATGGGTGAAAAGGGTGTAGAGAGGTGACAGAGGGGTGCCCATGGGAAACATGGGTGTAGAGGGGTGTACAGGTGTGACAGAAGGGTGTAGAGGTGTGACAGTGGGGTAACAAGGGATGTAGAGGGGTGACAGAAGGGTAGGAGTGAGTAGTGCACCTAAAGCCAATGGCGGATCCAGACTCTAGTCAGAGTATTTTTCCGAATATTTTTCAGGTGTTGCTTACAGATCCCAAAGGATACTGAGTATGAGCAGTGGCGATGCTAGGGTTGGTGTCACCTGGTGCAGTAGAAAATGGTGTCACCCCATGTCAATTCTGAACTTCTATATGAAAACAATAATTATTATAACCGTGCCAGACACTGTATCCTCTGAATATAATATTATCACACACTGCACTCTGAATATAATAGAATGACACATTCTACATGAATATAATAGTACCACACACCGTACCAATCCTGCCACACCTTATTCTCTGAATATAATACTGCCACACACTGCATTCTCTGAATATAAACTGTTCAAAAAAATAAAGGGATCACTTAAACAACACAATGTAACTCCAAGTCAATGACACCTCTGTGAAATCACACTGTCCACTCAGGAAGCAACACTGATTGACAATCAATTTCACATGCTGTTGTGCAAATGGAACAGAGCTAATGGAACAGAGCAATTAGCTAGACACACCCAATAAAGGAGTGGTTCTGCAGGTGGTGACCACAGGCCACTTCTCAGTTCCTAGCTGATGGTTTTTGTCACTTTTGAATGGTGGCGGTGCTTTCATTCTAGTGGTAGCATGAGACGGAGTCTACAACCCACAGAAGTGGCTCAGGTAGTGCAGCTCATGCAATATGGCACATCAATGCGAGCCGTGGCAAGAAGGTTATCTGCGTCTGTCAGTGTCCAGTGCATGGAGGCACTACCAGGAGACAGGCAAGTACATCAGGAGATGTGGAGGAGGCCGTAGGAGGGCAACAACCCAGCAGCAGAATCGTTACCTCTGCCTTTGTGCAAGGAGAAGCAGAAGGAGCACTGCCGGAGCCCTGCAAAATGACCTCCAGCAGGCCACAAATGTACGTGTCCACTTAAACGGTCAGAAGCATGAGGGTGGTATGGGCTTACAGCCCAACACCTTGCAGGATGTTTGGAATTTGCCAGAGAACACCAAGATTGGCAAATTCGCCACTGGTGCCCTGTGCTCTTCACAGATGAAAGCAGGTTCACACTGAGCACGTGACAGATGTGACAGACGAGTTTGGAGACACCGTGGAGAATGTTCTGCTGCCTGCAACATCCTCCAGCATGACCGGTTTGGCGATGGGTCAGTAATGGTGTGGGGTGGCATTTCTTGGCCCTGGGTTCTTCCAAACGCAAGACAATGCTAGACCTCATGTAGTTGGAGTGTGTCAGCAGTTCCTGCAAGAGGAAGGCATTGATGCTATGGACTGGCCGCCCGTTCCCCAGACCTGAATCCGATTGAGCACATCTGGGACATCATGTCTCGCTCCATCCACCAACGCCACATTACACCAAGGAGTTGGCGGATGCTTTAGTCCAGGTCTGGAAGGACATCCCTCAGGAGACCATCCGCCACCTCATCAGGAGCATGTCCAGGCGTTGTAGGGAGGTCATAGGGGGAGCGGGGAGGCAACACACACTACTGAGCCTCCTTATGACTTGTTTTAAAGGGGTTGTGTGCTGCCCTGACTTTCGGAGCTCCGCTCACAGCGTCCGTAAGTTCATTACTCCAAACGCTGTGTGCGGGCTTCAGTGTTCGCGGCCGCCGGGCGTGACGTCACGCCCGCCCCCTCTACCAAAGTCTATGGGAAGGGGGCGGGACAGCGGTCGCACCCCCTTCCCATAGACTTTCGTTGAGGGGGCGGGCGAGACGTCACAAGGGGCCGGGCGTGACGTCACGTCCGGTGGCCGCGAACACGGAAGCCCGCACACAGAGTTTGGAGTAGTGGACTTCCGGACGCTGTGAGCGGAGCTCCGAAAGTCAGGGCAGCGCACAACCCCTTTAAGGACATTACATCGAAGTTGGATCAGTCTGCAGTGTGGTTATCCACTTTGGGTTTGAGTGTGACTCCATATCCAGACCTCCATGGGTTGATAAATTTGATTTCCATTGATAATTTTTGTGTGATTTTGTTTTCAGCGCATTCAACTATGTAAAGACAAAAGTATTTCATACGATTAGTTCATTCATTCAGATCTAGGATGTTTTATCTTAGTGTTCCCTTTATTTTTTTGAGCAGTGTACTAGACAGAGCCCATAGACGCAGTGGTGGTGTTACCGGAAAAATGTTTGTAAAAGGAGTATTCATGTAATAGTACAGTATTCTAGCTCCTAACTCCATACACTAGCATAGTTGAAGCCCCACCAGTTTTTGGCTATAAACTGCCAGCAGTAATGGATTGCATTGGTTCATGACTACTCTGGCCCAAGAGGTCACATGCCATATCCTTGGCAGTAGTATGGCTCTTTAATGCTGAGGCCGCTGCATCCATCACATGTCAGATAACAGGAAAAGACTGGTGGGGACCACTAAAGCATCGGCAATGGATTGGTAGAGAATTTAATAGTTGAAAAATTATTAAAAATTTTTTTTAAGTAGTGAACAACACTTTTATAAATCTATATATCTGGTTTACACAATGATTTTTTTTATTCTTTGCAGACAGCCAGTGGTTTACCAACAGTTGGTAGTTTTGTCGCAGCTTCAGGAATGACTCCATACCCCACTTCAGCACCAGTATCCCCTTACATGGCGTATGGCACAGCAGCCCCCACTGGGTATGTGACAAGTCATGGATGGCAGCACACAGGGGGTACTCCATTGTCGCCTCATAACTGCGACATTACTGCATCTCTAGCATTCAAAGGCATGCACACCGCCCGAGAAGGTAAGACCCACTTAAAAATCAATTTTCTGGTCACTCAATACACTGGATGTAGCATATCAAAAGATCAGCAAAATAATTCTGATATCCTCCCTAAATTTTCTTTCAGCTTTTCAGTGACAATTTAGGGAGATAATACATTCTTCATACCTTTTTAATAGAACAGTTTTTTTCTATAGTTTCTCATATTAGAAGTGACGCAAACATATAACTGTCAATCAAGGATGAGGACCACCCACTGGACTCCCAAACCCAGAACAAGCAGAGATTCAAATTAATAAAATTCAACTTATTGGAAACATTTTTTCCACAAATCTATCTATCTATCTATCTATCTATGAATCTTTCTGCTCCTTTCTGCTCTGTAACATAGAGCCGGCAGATCAGATTGCATGTCCAGTGTCATGGGTTCCCTTAAACTTTTTAGGACAATATTGTAAATTACATTTTGTGACTAACTTCTTATATTCTAATGTCTACACTAAATCATGTCCTCATGTGCCTGCTTATAATTTGTACTATAGCAAATGTAAACTGGAACCCTGAGAAGGGACTACTTAATTTGGGGTACATTGCTTCTTCCCTCTTCATACTGAATGGGAACTAGCTGCTTTGGATTACGAATACTAGTAAGATAACCTAAAGCAAGAAATCAACACTCCTCTGCCACATAAAAAGTCACCAGTACAAGAGGGTGGAGAACTAGGTTACAGATTTTATAGTGTGGCCCCCAAAATGTTAAGTTACAGTTATGTTTAAAACACAATTTTTTGCCTTCTTAATATGCAGATACAAAAATATAACCAGGGCCCGGAGGACTTTAAAGGGGTTATCCAGGAAAAAACTTTTTTTATATATCAACTGGCTCCAGAAAGTTATACAGATTTGTAAATAACTTCTATTAAAAAATCTTAATCCTTTCAGTACTTATGAGCTTCTGAAGTTTAGGTTGTTCTTTTCTGTCTAAGTAATCTCTGATGACACGTGTCTCGGGAACCGCCCAGTTTAGAAGAGGTTTGCTATGGGAATTTGCTTCTAAACTGGGCTTTTCCCGAGACAGGTGTCATCAGAGATTACTTAGACAGAAAAGAACAACATTAACTTCAGAAGCTCATAAGTACTGAAAGGATTAAGATTTTTTAATAGAAGTAGTTTACAAATCTGTTTAACTTTCTGGAACCAGTTGATATATAAAAAAATGTTTTCCTGGAATACCCCTTTAACTCCTTTAGGAGGTATTCCAGCATTTCTTAAAAATTAATAGATTGCTTGGCACATATTAAAAAAAATAAAAAAAAAATATGCTTACCTTACCTGAGTCCCCTGCAGATCCCGATTCATCTGTTTCAGGCCTTTTACACGTCCTGTCTTCTGCCTGTTTCTGAGATAGAAGCTTAGAGTAGGATCTGCCTACTCAGCCAGTCACTGGATGAGAAAGCACACTGCTGCGGCCAGTGATGGTCTTGACGGCAGGTCCTGCTCTAAGCTCTTGTCTCGTAAAGCAGGCGGCAGACAGGAGAAGCAGAAACAAACAAAACAGGAGCTGCAGGGGGACTGGGGGTAGGTAAGTATAGCTTTTTTTCCTCCTATGGCCCCAGCAATCTGTTAATTTGTTTAATTTTTGTTTTATGTTGGAATACCCCTTTAAGTAAACTAGTAGCAATTGAGGGAAACTGTATTTATTTTATCTTACAACATTGTTTTATTATTTGGTTTCATAGCAGAAGAAACAAAATTAAGCATCCATTCACGCAAATCTCAGCAGTCTTACCACACATCCCAACGCCATGGGACAGTAGCTCACATGCCAAGCGCATAGAGATCAAGGACTCGATCACCACTCTGAAGGTAGCAGTATCATGGAAAACATTCCAAGGTCTATCAAGCTGAAACGTACAGAGCTGGAACATTGCCAGAAATCAGCCAATCACACGGATCGTGAACACCTGACCACTTGAGCAAAGCAACCAGCTGTCTTGCCTTCACCTGGATATGCGGTCAGCATGAAAGACATACACCTGGTGGACATACTGTGAAAGAATCTTCTCCGGGTTCAGTGAACCATATCTCTGCACCTTCTTATGGAATTTAAAACATGCCACTTTCCAGCTGAACTAAAACAATAACATTTCGTTTCCATATATTCATCGTCTAGTTGCCTTTATAAGACTTGTGGTTTGTAGCTTTAAAAGTTAGAAGCTCTCGCACAAAGAAAACTTAAAAAAGTCATGAAACCTGAACTGAATGTGAAAAGGAAATGAAGGGACTTTGGACTCACACCTCATGCTGTGTAGAGCTTTGCAAATCTTCAACAGCCAAAAATGGGGAAAATGGGTTATGAACCCAATCTACACAAAGGATTTAGTCACTCAAAGTGATCGAGCCAGATGAGATCTGGAGGACTTATTCATTCAATTCAAGATTCAGCCTCTTTAGCGTAAAATAACGTATGTCTTGATATGTCATCTATAAGGATATGTACATATGTGGTAGACGACCCAAACCCATGAGGAAATGTGAAAATGTTTTATGTCCTTTGTACAGGTTTTAATTATTATGATCCAATTTAACTTTAACAACATGGGTGGGAGGGTTGGGGTAATATTTTGTCTTGGTCTTTTAATTTTACAGTTAAGATTTTTTTTGTAGATAATTTAAAAGAAAAAAACTAAACAAAAACCCCAAATGGTCCCAACTAAATGTTAGGGTTTGAAATCTCCACTAAAAAGATTTGAGCGTTTGATGTTCCATTCACTGGCTGATCTTCCATTATATCTAAATAGCTCAATAACAATGGTCTACCAGTAAATAACCAACCCCACACATACACAATACAATGCTAGGGCTCACTCACATATTTGATTCCATACAAGTGGATGCGTAACCTCCAAACTGGGTAAAATAAATTACAATTTGTCATAGCAGCTCAAAGCATGACCTAAAATGTTTTGGCTCCAAATCTGTTTGCTTTTCTTTCTGCTATTGTTCTTCACATCATCAAGGATAACCTTCTCTTAAAGAGGTTAAAGGGGTACTCCGGTGGAAAACTTTTTTTTTTTTTTTTAAATCAACTGGTGCCAGAAAGTTAAACAGATTTGTAAATTACTTCTATTAAAAAATCTTAATCCTTCCAGTACTTATTAGCTGATGAATGCTACAGAGGAAATTCATTTCTTTTTTGGAACACAGTGCTCTCTGCTGACATCTCTGTCCATTTTAGGAACAGTCCAGAGCAGCATTTGTTTGCTATGGGGATTTTCTTCTACTCTGGACAGTTCTTAAAATGGACAGAGATGTCAGCAGAGAGCACTGTGATCATGATGTCAGCAGAGAGCTCTCTGTTACAAAAAGAAAATAATTTCAGAAGCTAATAAGTACTAGAAGGATTAAGATTTTTAATAGAAGTCATTTACAAATCTGTTTAACTTTCTGGCACCAGTTGATAAAAAAATAAAAAAATAAATAAAAAGTTTTCTACCGGAGTACCCCTTTAAAACAAGCTGGGTCTGCATAGACCAGTAGACTGTGATCCACCAATAGGTCACAAAGTAGGTCTGGGAGATTTATCAAAACCCGTGCAGAGGAGAAGTTGCCCATAGCAACCAATCAGATCGCTTCTTTCATTTTTAACAAGGCCTCTGCAAAATGAAAGAAGCAAGCTGATTGGTTGCTATGGGCCACTGGGCAATTTTTTCCTCTGGACAGGTTTTGATAAATCTTCCCCGGTATGTCTAAATGTTATTTACTGATGAGTCCTCTATATACCACCTATATTTGATCTTGGTCCCCTCAGGTTCCACAAAAATCCAATATTAAAAAAGTATGCAAGAAAGGATATGTAAAGTAGCCTGGGAAGAAAGGATATGTAAAGCAGCTTGGGAAGAAAGGATATGTAAAGAAGCGTTCACACCACCTCTTCAGGTAACTTTCCTATAAGGGAGTGTTCAATTCCAACTCTAAGAAACTTACTTGGAATTTAAGCAAACCAGAAATCTCTCCAGAAGAAGACAGCCCCATCTACAGACAGCTGTTTTGGGGTTATTGCCCCTTGTCAGTACAGAGAAGGGTGTTGGATGGCTAGTGAGAAGCCTATAGGATGAGAGGCAATAACCTTAAAGGAGTACTGCAGCCTTATACAACTTATCTCCTATCCTCAAGATAGGGGATAAGTGTCTGATCGAGGGGGTCCGAACGCTAAGATCCCCAGCAATCTCCTGTACGGTGCCCTGGCTCTGACGCGGCTCCCCCCATGCAAAAGGCATGTCGGCCGCAGCATGATGCCACAGCCAACATGCCCCCTCCATGTATCTTTATGGGAGTGGGGGAGATGCAGTGTTCACAAACATTATCCGCGCAGAGCCCGATCTCTTGCATGGGGCCCTGGAACTGCTGCGGCTCTGCGGATAGGGTATAAGTTGTCTACGGCTGAAGTTCTCATTTGAAACAGCTGTCTGCAGATGGGTATCTTCTACTTATTTAGAAGTTTTTGGCTTGTCTTACATTCCTTTTCAATTTCTAAGACTCTGAGTTAGAGTGATAGCTTTAAGGACAGCTATCTGTGAAGGTCTTGTGGGAGTTGCTTTACATATCCCTTCTTACCAGAATTCCCAGTGGAGCATTAATGGTCTATTACCTCACCTTAAGGAGAAACATTATATCAGGGCTGACCATATTTAAGCGGTAGACTCTTTGTTGTGTCTTATTGTCCACAATCTATAGGAACATTTTGTACATAGAATGTTCTTGGTGCAGGTGCTAATGAATTATTACCATTTACAACATAACAGCTTAAATGTATTCTGGCTTTGTTAATTTATTGATATGCATTCAATGTGCCGCAACCTATTGGCAGTCCATGAATGTGCAACCTGCTGGTCTTACAGGCTTGTCTACATCTTCTATATTCCAATACTGAATATGAAATGCTGTTTCTATCAATGACATGAAAGTAAAAAGTTAATATAAAGCACTTAGAGACAAGAACTGGAAGCACAGCATTTGCCCAAGAATGCCAGAAATAAGTGTTTGAGGAGCTCCTATCCAGTCAGGGGCAGGTAATATTGGATTGAATCTGTTAAGTCCTGACTTTATGAATGGTCTATAGAATGTCCATAACCCATGTCCATAAATGTAATATGTTGCATTATCTTCACATGCATTGAATGGACAATCTATAAAAAAAATTATCCTAGTTCCATTTTCATGTTTCTGAATTGCCTTACCATGGAGAGCAATAAAGTGAAAACCCCCATGTAAATCCTCTCTCTATGACTTTGTGAAGAATTATTGAATTAAACTGGAGTTGGCTAGCGATTAATAGAAACTTACCTAGCCCGATCTTTCTCTGGTCTCCCGGTCATCTAACTTCGACCTAGACAAGCACTCTGTGCAGGATCTGTCAATTTATCCAGTCACTGACCACAGTGGTGTCTTGTCTTGGCAAGTGATTTTACTGAGCGCACGTCTTGGAAGCAGGAAAAAGACAGGAGGTCGGGGAACCAGATGGAGCTGTGGGGGACCTGGACTAGGTAAGTATAGCTTTTGTGGCTTATGGTTTTCAAAACATTGGAATACCCCATGTGATAACCTTTAAAAGTGTATCTGTTGTTAGCAAAAACTTTTTATGCTGTGTAGATACCATTATATGTATATTTGTAATATACACTGTTTAAAAAAAAAATCTGTATATCTTTGGGTGAAAAAAAGCTGTCACTGCAGCTATTGCCTGTGTGTCTCTGTGAGGAGTCCAAATACAGGAAGTGGGGGCAGGACAAGCAGGGCTCTGTGCAGGCTCCTGGCTTGTCAATCATCCTGCTGTGTGAGCCAGGGGGGAGTCATGAAGCCTCAGTGTACAGAGCCCTGCTTGTCCTCCGTGTACAGAGCCCGCTTGTCCTCAGTATACAGAGCCCCGCTTGTCCTCAGTATACAGAGCCCCGCTTGTCCTCCGTGCACAGAGCCCCGCTTGTCCTCAGTATACAGAGCCCCGCTTGTCCTCCGTATACAGAGCCCCGCTTGTCCTCCGTGCACAGAGCCCCGCTTGTCCTCCATGCACAAAGCCCCGCTTGTCCTCCATGCACAAAGCCCCGCTTGTCCTCCACGCAGAGCCCCGCTTGTCCTCCATACGCAGAGCCCCGCTTGTCCTCAGTGTGCAGAGCCCCGATTGTCCTCAGTGTGCAGAGCCCCGATTGTCCTCAGTGTGCAGAGCCCCGATTGTCCTCAGTGTGCAGAGCCCCGATTGTCCTCAGTGTGCAGAGCCCCGCTCGTCCTCAGTATACAGAGCCCCGCTCGTCCTCAGTGCACAGAGCCCCGCTCATCCTCAGTGCACAGAGCCCCGCTCATCCTCAGTGCACAGAGCCCCGCTCATCCTCAGTGCACAGAGCCCCGCTCGTCCTCAGTGCACAGAGCCCTGCTTGTCCTCAGTGTACAGAGCCCTGATTGTCCTCAGTGTACAGAGCCCTGCTTTTCCTCAGTGTACAGAGCCCTGATTGTCCTCAGTGTACAGAGCCCTGCTTTTCCTCAGTGTACAGAGCCCTGATTGTCCTCAGTGTACAGAGCCCTGATTGTCCTCAGTGTACAGAGCCCTGCTTGTCCTCAGTGCACAGAGCCCTTCTTGTCCTCAGTGCACAGAGCCCTGCTTGTCCTCAGTGTACAGAACCCTGCTTGTCCTCAGTGTACAGAGCCCCGCTTGTCCTCAGTGCAGAGCCCTGCTTGTCCTCCATGCACAGAGCCCTGCTTGTCCACCCTTACTTCCTGTATTTGGTCTCCTCATCGGAGATACACATGCAATAACTGCAGGAACAAAAATATACACATTTTTTAACTAATGTATATAACAAATATACATATAATGGAATTACATCTACATTATATAAAACGTTTTTGCTAATGACAGGTACACTTTAAAATGATTTTGCTTTTATTTTCCTTTGGATCAACATTGCATAACAGTAAGTTGAGATTGATCTGTGACCTCTAACTGTAGGAAAACTACAACTTCCAGCATGTCTAGCCAGTCAGCAACTTGCCTGGCATGCTAATGGTTTTAGTTTCAGAACAGCTGGATGGCCACATGTTGGAGATCACTGATTTAGACTTATTTATCTTTTTTTTTGTAACCCTATTATGGGACTACATCTTTTAGCCTATTAAACTGATAAGTTAGTGCTGATAATATACTCATCTCTAGAAAGAAACCAATGATTGTTGACTGACTGCAATCTGTTAAAAAATATATATATAATTTTGTAAATAACAATTAATGGCAGAAAGGAATTCATTGAAGGCATTGCAAGTAATCCAGGCTCGTTTGTTCTGACGATATTTGTGCAAATGTTTAAAAAGAACAATCCCAAAAGCCCGAAATGTTGGATCTCGGTGTCTGTGGGCAGCATTATAACCCACAGCAGCCAGTCAGGGATCAAGCCATTAGTCAGGCAAGCTTTGCTTATAGTCCCTTTTCTCCATCGGTTGCCAGTGAAAGGGTCGAGTATTTTTGGCATTGTCATTGTAAGGATTAAAGGGATTAATGAAGAGCACATATGTTTTCATATTGTATTATGCGATCAGCCTACAGTACAAATGTTAGCATGTGCTTCACCCCTGGAAGAAAGATCAGATCTGTTGTCTCCTGAAATCTTTCCTAACATCTGCACATTCAGCTCGCTCTGGGATGTTCAGGCGACGTGTGCGGTGTAGGGTGCAAGCTTTAACTCACATTTACCACATGTGGATAGTACAAATATACTGTACATCTACCACATGTGAGTGTTGTGCAGTAGCTGAATATTCCCATCTATATATAGCTGACATTGTCTCCTCCAGATCTGTGAAAATATGTAATATTGGCCCAAAAAGTCTCCAAAGTTACCTCTTCATTCAATGCGTATCACAGGCTATGGGTTATATGGATTGAATTATACAGTTAGCAAACAGTGATGTCCATTACCAGCTCCTCACATGGAAAATAAGTGACCTCTCCATCTCCCTAACAAAATTCAACCTCCACAAAGTCCTTTAGAGCCAGAATTTATTGCTATGGCTCAATGTGTTCTAGCCCATATGTCAAAAGATTTTATTGGTTGTGGTCTTGAGTCTTGTGGTGCCGAGTCCCCCACGATCCCTAAGTAAAGCTGGGGGAAGTGTTCAGCAACGCTTTTCACACTCCAGCTCGGCACTCACAGGAGACAGGCTCCATTATAGACTATATGATCGTGCTTCTCCCAGCTATATCTAGAGATCGGTGGGGGTCTCTGGCCTGAGACCACCACTGTTCAAAACTTTTGATATGATCTGTGTAACGTGTCAAAAGTTTGTTGCCTTTATAATGACAGTAACACTTTAAAGGGGCATTCCCATCTTACGGGATTGTCCGTTGGGCAAAATATAAAAACAGAAAAAATAGGTTCCTCTTTAGGCTAGGTTCACATTACTGTCGGACTGCATGCACTATTGTTTTCTCTGCTAAACTACAGTAAACTACCTGATCCCATACAGACTTCATTCAATTCAATGGGATATGTTAGGACCCATTGGAGTTAGTAGTGCTCTGACCCGCTTTGGGGCTGTTTGGCATCTCCAAATAGCATAAATAACGTTTAATACAAACATATACCTGTCCTTAAGATACTCACTACAAAAGTTAAGAAATGTATAGGATTTAATATAAAAATTTAAGGAGATCTCAGTGAAAATGTTTTTATCAGCTATCCACAGGATAGGAGATACGCAGCTGATCGCGGGGGTCCGACCGCTGGGGCTCCCCACAATAACCAGGACGGGACCCTGCCCTCAGTGAGGAGCACATTCTGCAGATGGCATGCGCTGTACTTGGGTCTTTTCCGTGCTCCCATAGAAATTAATGGAGCGCATGCTGTCTGCAGCAGGTGCTCCTCACTGAGGGCCTGGACCCCTCCTGGTTATCACGGGGGGCCTCAGCGGTTGAACCCCCGCGATCTGCTGCATATCTCCTATCCTGTGGATAAGGGATGAATACATTATCTCCAAGTACTCCCATAGAAATGAATGGAGTGCATGCAGTCTACCGGTGGACCACACACACTCCTCACAGAGTGCTGGGGTACTGTACTATGGATAGGGAATGTTTGCTGAAATACTCCTTTTAATCACATAAAAACATAAACATAAAAGCCATGGGTCAGGGAATTATAACACATAGAAATCACTTCAACTCATATCTTCTATACTGTATATGCCCACGTCAACTCATACAGTATATCTTCAATATACATGTATGTCATGTCTTTCATATACGACCTACCTCACAAAGTACACTGCTCAAAAAAATATAGGGAACACTAAGCTAACACATCCTAGATCTGAATTAATGAACTAATCATATGAAATACTTTCGTCTTTACATAGATGAATGTGCTGACAACAAAATAACACAAAAATCATCAATGGACATAAAATGTATCAACCCATGGAGGTCTGGATATGGGTTGATACATTTCAAAATCAAAATCAAAGTGGAAAACCACACTACAGGCTGATCCAACTTTGATGTAATGTCCTTAAAACAAGTCAAAATGAGGCTCAGTAGTGTGTGTGGTCTCCACATGCCCGTATGACCTCCCTACAACGCCTGGGCATGATCCTGATGAGGTGGTGGATGGTCTCCTGAGGGATGTCCTCCCAGACTTGGACTAAAGCATCCGCCAACTCCTGGACAGTCTGTGGTGGATGGAGCGAGACATGATTTCCCAGATGTGCTCAATCGGATTCAGGTCTGGGGAATGGGTGGGCCAGCCCATAGCATCAATGCCTTCCTCCTGCAGGAACTGCTGACACACTCCAGCCACATGATGTCTAGCATTGTCTTGCATTAGGAGGAACCCAGGGCCAATTGCACCAGCATATGGTCTCACAAGGGGTCTGAGGATTTCATCTCGGTACATAATAGCAGTCAGGCTACCTCTGGCAAGCACATGGAGGGCTATGCAGCCCCCCAAAGAAATGCCACCCCACACCATTACTGACTCACCGCAAAACCGGTCATGCTGGAGGATGTTGCAGGCAGCAGAACATTCTCCACGGTGTCTCCAGACTCTGTCACGTCTATCACAGGTGCTCAGTGTGAACCTGCTTTCATCTGTGAAGAGCACAGGGCGCCAGTGGCAAATTTGCCAATCTTTGTGTTCTCTGGCAAATGCCAAACGTCCAGCACGGTGTTGGGCTGTAAGCACAATCCCCACCTGTGGATGTCGGGCCCTCATACCACCCTCATGGAGTCTGTTTCTGACCATTTGAGTAGACACATGAACATTTGTGCCCTGATGGAGGTCATGTTGCAGGGCTCTGGCAGTGCTCCTTCTGCTCCTCCTTGCACAAAGGCGGAGGTAGCGGTCCTTCTGCTGGGTTGTTGCCCTCCTACGGCCTCCTCCAAGTCTCCTGATGTACTGGCCTGTCTCATGGTAGCGTCTCCATGCTCTGGACACTACGCTGACAGACAATGCAAACCTTCTTGCACAGCTCGCTTTTGTCCATTTGCTCTTATATTTTTTTAGAGACTTAAAAAAAAAAAAAAAAAAAAAAAAAAACTGTTCAATTTATCTGCACAGGTTTTGATTAATCTCCCCCTTATCTCAGTGTGGAGAAGAGCATCTCTCCTTCTGGAGGGCCTGTCCTGTCCTGCATTCCACAGACTACCTATTTATTTGCATAAGCACTGTGCAATACTTCATTTAACCTGTAGAGGCACTGTTGAGAAACTGGACACTTAGGCTAGGTTCAGACTACGGAATTTTCGCCGGAATTTTCACTTTGAAATTTCCGGCAGAAATTCCGCTTACTATAATGTATAGTGTAGTGAATGGTTTTCCCTTCACACTTCGGAATTTGTGAAGCGGAAAATCCGGATGAAAAATCCGCTAGAAAATTTCCGCCTGAAGAAAGGGGTTGCTCTTTCTTCAGGTGGAAATCCTTGCGGAACACATAGCAGTCTATAGGAGACTGCAGTGTCCGCGCGGTCCTAGCGTCGACTAATTCAGTCGGCGCAGGCGGAACTCGGAATCTCCGGGCGGAAATTTTCTGCCCGGAGATTCCGTAGTCTGAACCTAGCCTTACTGCTTTTCCCTACAGATAACAGCTGATCCCAGCAGTAGGACACTGCGATCTGCTTTTGTCTAGAGGAGGGTTACCCAAGCAGGATGCCTCCAGCTGTTGCAAAACTGCAACTCTTAGCCTGTCCAGGCAGCCTTCGAAACACTGCTCTAGAAACGAAGGAATGGCGAAAGCTAAGATTGCTTTACTCCATTATAAGTAAAATTGTAAAAAACCTATTTAATCATAATTAATTTGTAAAATAAGTAAAAAGTTTATTTTTATGTGATATGGGTGATTATATCGATTTATCCGTTCCAAGGAGAGTGCGCTCTATGTACAGTTATTAGTGTCCTGAGCTCAGGTCTATGATATGAATACAGTCATTCAGCTGTGTCTGTCATCTTTATGAGAATTAGGAGAAAACTAAAAATAAGAGAATTGGACTGTAAATGGCAGATGATATACAATGTAAACAACGGTAAGGTCATTTGGGGATAAAAAACAAACATTCTACTTACTCACTGAATGACATTAGATTAGTGAATTTATGACTGTAGATGGATATGGGAGTGCTTGTTGACAAAAGACTCAGCAATAGCGCTCAGTGTCTATCTGCTGCAACAAAGGACAAAAAGTTATTATCGTTTAGCAGAAGTCAACATATCAATTCTAAAATTGTGGACGTATACTTAACTAGGAATCTGTGTCGACATAATATTAAAAGTACAGCTTGGAGTTATTGTTACCCATCAATGAGGCTAAAAATAACATTGCAAACCAGAATCACGCTATGGGTATAACCCAAATATCTGAGATATCTATACCTTCTGGCACCCTAAAAAAAAAATAAAAAAAAAGTTTCCCTCCACAATTTAGCACTAGTCCATAAGTCATCACTGGTTTTCTTAAAGGGGTAATCCATTAAAAGAAAAAAATAATTCCATATTAACTGGCTCCAGAAAATTAAACAGATTTGTAAATTACTTCTATAAAATGTTTATAATAGTACCAGTAGTTATCAGCTGCTGAAGTTGAGTTGTTCTTTTCTGTCTGACAACAGTGCTCTCTGCTGATACCTCTGTCTGTCTCGGGAACTGTCCAGAGCAGAAGTTTGCTGCTAGTCTGTACAGTTCCTGAGACAGACAGATGTGTCAGCAGAGAGCACTGTTGTCAGATAAAAACCAGAACAACTCAACTTCAGCAGCTGATAAGTACTGGTAGGACTTAAAAAAAATTATAGAAGTAATTTACAAATCTGTTTAATTTTCTGAAGCCAGTTAATATGGAAAATTTTAATAGAAGTAATTTACATATCTGTTTAACTTTCATTGAATGCCCCTTTAAGGTCTATTCACACGTACAGTATTCTGCCAGATTTGATGCGCAGGATTTCATGCTGTGTTCAGTCATTCAGTTTACATTGAAATCTGCAGCAGAAAATTCTATTCCCTATATACGTATTCCCTATCTGCCCAATTCTGTGCTTTGCTTTCAATGGGAATTCTGCTGTTCTGTTCACATGTCAAAAGTTTTAATTGTCAATGGGAGGTTGCTTATGTCCAAGGCAGATTGGTCCATTTTGAATGGCGTGGATCCACTGAAGAGATTTAGCAAGATTTATTGTTTCCATCTTCCATGTAACCCCCTGACATAATTTCACAAAACCTTAACTGAGATCACTTGGTTGACCACAGATTTTCATTTAGGTATAAGGACCCAAAACAATGGAGCCAAAAGGAAAGTGATACCTTTGCAGAAGAACTGGTAATACAGGGTGGGCCATTTATATGGATACACCTTAATAAAATGGGAATGGTTGGTGATATTAACTTCCTGTTTGTGGCACATTAGTATATGTGAGTTGGGAAACTTTTCAAGATGGGTGGTGACCATCGTGGCCATTTTGAAGTCGGCCATTTTGAATCCAACTTTAGTTTTTTCAATAGGAAGAGGGTCATGTGACACATCAAACTTATTGGGAATTTCACAAGAAAAACAATGATGTGCTTGGTTTTAATGTAACTTTATTCTTTCCTGAGTTATTTACAAGTTTCTGACCACTTATAAAATGTGTTCAATGTGCTGCCCATTGTGTTGGATTGTCAATGCAACCCTCTTCTCCCACTCTTCACACACTGATAGCAACACCGCAGGAGAAATGCTAGCACAGGCTTCCAGTATCCGTACACACTGCTATATACTACTATATACAACGCAGGAGAAATGCTAGCACAGGCTTCCAGTATCCGTAGTTTCAGGTGCTGCACATCTCATATCTTCACAGCATAGACAATTGCCTTCAGATGACCCCAAAGATAAAAGTCTAAGGGGGTCAGATCGGGAGACCTTGGGGGCCATTCAACTGGCCCACGATGACCAATCCACTTTCCAGGAAACTGTTCATCTAGGAATGCTCGGACCTGACACCCATAATGTGGTGGTCACCATCTTGCTGGAAAAACTCAGGGAACGTGCCATCTTCAGTGTATAAAGAGGGAAACACATCATCATGTAGCAATTTCCCATATCCAGTGGCCTTGAGGTTTCCATTGATGAAGAATGGCCCCACTATCTTTGTACCCCATATACCACACCATACCATCAATTTTTGTGTTCCAACAGTCTTGGAGGGATGTATCCAATGTGGGTTAGTGTCAGACCAATAGCGGTGGTTTTGTTTGTTAACTTCACCAATCACATAAAAGTTTGTCTCATCACTGAACAAAATCTTCTGCGTAAACTGAGGGTCCTGTTCCAATTTTTGTTTTGCCCATTCTGCAGCACCTGAAACTACGGATACTGGAAGCCTGTGCTAGCATTTCTCCTGCGGTGTATATAGTAGTATATAGCAGTGTATGTGGATACTGGAAGCCTGTGCTAGCATTTCTCCTGCGGTGTTGCTATCAGTGTGTGAAGAGTGGGAGAAGAGGGTTGCATTGACAATCCAACACAATGGGCAGCACATTGAACACATTTTATAAGTGGTCAGAAACTTGTAAATAACTCATGAAAGAATAAAGTTATGTTAAAACCAAGCACACCATTGTTTTTCTTGTGAAATTCCCAATAAGTGTGATGTGTCACATGACCCTCTTCCTATAGAAAAAAACTAAAGTTGGATTCAAAATGGCCGACTTCAAAATGGCCACCATGGTCACCACCCATCTTGAAGAGTTTCCCCCCTCACATATACTATTATGCCACAAACAGGAAGTTAATATCACCAACCATTCCCATTTTATTAAGGTGTATCCATATAAATGGCCCACCCTGTAGATATCTTTGTTAGTATAGTATATTAAAGTGTTGAATAAATTATTAAATTCTCCTCAAGGAGCATGCATATTTATTTAACAGTAAGTTAAGAAAAAGCAGTACTTACCTGCTGCACTTCCCCGTCGTTCTTGATCCGGCAGTGCCTGTTCCCTGCTCTTTACTACTTTACTACCTGGCCTATTCTTCAAACAAGGAAGTGCTTACTCAATCCCAATCACTGCCTGAGGTGGGACACTGCTGTGGAGGCACTTTAAACTAAAATGTATTCTAAATTTAGAACACCCCAATAAAGGGGTACTCCATAGCTAGACATCTTATCCCTCGGGGATAAGATGTCTGATCGTGGGGGTCCCGCGCCGGAGACTCCCGTGACCTGGTGTTCTAAACAAACGCTGGGTTCTGGCGGCAGTGGTCGTGACGTTACGTCCATGCCCCCTTGTGATGTCACACCACACCCCCTCCATTCATGTCTATGAGAGGGGCATCACGACCAACACGCTTCCTCCCATAGACTTGACTGGAAGGGGCATAGCGTGACGTCACAAGGGGCGTGGTCATGATGTCACACTATCACGGCCTCCCACTCCAAGCGTTCTGAACAAAATGTTCAAAACGCTGGGGCACAGGAGTACCCCTTTAAGAATACGTAACTACCTTATTTCAGTGATGCCTATGATTTGTTACCGCCACGCCATTAAAAAAATGTTTGACAAACAGAATAGATTTGAACAGTGCAAATAATAGATTTGTTACATGTTATGTTCCGTTACGGTATAGTCACACATGCTGTATATGTAATGGATTTTATGTTGCAGATTTTATTTTATTTATATTGATTTACACAGCATAAAATCTGCAGTTTATGTAGTAGGTGTGAACATAACCTTAAATGTTGTAATAATTATACATCAGTATTAGAAAACAACTGAACCGAAACAGACCAGTGGGATTTCCTAGGCTAAATGCCAAAGCCTCAGGCTATGCTCCCGAGTGCTTTCTTGTGTGATGAAGGCCTTGGGTGGATTCAAAGCCCCATTTATACATGCCAGGTCTGATAATGGATTTAGTGATCTCTAGCTACAAACATGGGGACATATTCAAACTTCTCATGCCACTTGTTATCCAGTTTTGCGCCAAACTCTTGATGCAAAAAAAAATAAAAAATTTTCAAAGGAGTACACACCAAAAAGTTTGGTATGGAAAGTTCAATATGGTGTTTTTTGTTTTTCTTTTTCTCCATTTTTTTCACTTGAGACTGCAAAATACGACTAAGTATTTTTAAACTATATGGAGGAGATTTATCAAAACCTGTGCAAAGGAAAAGTTACCCAGTTACCCATAGCAACCAATCAGATCGCGTCTTTCATTTTGCAGAGGCCTTGTTAAAAATGTAAGAAGCGATCTGATTGGTTGCTATGGGCAACTGGTCAACTTTTCCTCTGGACAGGTTTTGATAAATCTCCCCCTATAGCTTTATTTTTAAATGGGGTCCGAGCGTACCATCTGGTGTGGCTTACTTTGCCCTAGAGGAATGTTTAGCTTCAGAGGCTTTGCAGTACTGTCACGGCACAGTCACATTTTACAGCAATTTTCTGAAATTGTGGAAATTTTTTTTAAATTGCAGTAGAATTATTTTTTTTTACTCCGATTTCATTTTTTTCACTGTTTTACAGAGCAAAAGATCTTGTCCTAGGCGAATGGGGTGAGTAGACAGGACATGGGCAGAGAGTACCATACATGTCACGACCGGCTTATCCTTTGATGCCGATCCAATAGACATATTGGGGGGAGATTCATCAAAACTTCTGCAGAGGAAAAAGTTGAACAGTTGCCCATAGTGACCAATCAGATCGCTTCTTTCATTTTGGAATAGGCCTCTGAAAAATGAAAGAAGCGATCTGATTGGTTGCTTGGGCAACTGGTCAACTTTTCCCTAGCACAGGTCTTGATGAATCTCCCTTATTGAGTCTTGCCCTATCTACATTTTTTTTTACTAGAAATACGGACAGCCGGACTAGAATCGGACTTCTTTTGGTCTGATCCCTACATGTCTAAGAATTTGGGCCCACAATGGACACGATGGGGGAGATTTATCAAAACCTGTCTAAAGGAAACATTGGTAAGTTGCCCATAGCAACCAGATTGTTTCTTTCATTTTTGGAAAGGCCCCTGAAAAATGAAAGAAGCGATCTGATTGGTTGCTATGGGCAACTGGTCAACTTTTCCCTAGCACAGGTCTTGATGAATCTCCCTTAGGGGACATTCACACTACGGAATTCCACGGTGTGAACTTAACATTAGTGTGAATGGGTCTCCGCCAGACCCGTTCACACTGCGGAATTTCCGCGGCAGACAATTCCGCCGCTGAAACTGTTCCGCGCAAAGAAAGAACATGTTCATTCTTTGCGCGGATTCCGCCAGCACTGCATAGCTGTCAATTGTGACGGCTCAGGGCCCCGCGGCCCTAGCGCCGAAGTATTTTCGTCGGCGGCTGCCAGACCTCGCTGAATTCAGCGAGCGGAGATTCCGCAGTGTGAACGCACCCTTATTGAGTGTTGCCCTATCTACATTTCCGTTACTAGGAATACGGACAGCTGGACTAAAATCTGACTTCTTTTGGTCTGATCCCTACATGTCTAAGAATTGGGGCCCACAATGGATACGATGGGGGGAGATTTATCGACGGAAACGTTGCTAAGTTGCCCATAGCAACCAGATTGCTTCTTTCATTTTTGGAAAGGCCTGTGAAAAATGAAAGAAGCGATCTGATTGGTTGCTATGGGCAACTCAGCAACTTTTTCCTCTGGACAGGTTTTGATAAATCTCTTCCGATAACCCTCTATACCAGTGGTCTCCAACCTGCAGACCTCCAGATGTTGCAAAACTACAACTCCCAGCATGCCCGGACAGCCGCTGGCTGTCCGGGCATGCTGGGAGTTGTAGTTTTGCATCATCTGGAGGTCTGCAGGTTGGAGACCACTGCTCTATACGATCATATGTTGTATGAACATGCCCTCAAAGGGGGAGCTGCTGAGAGTTGTAGTTTTGCAACATCTGGAGGTCCACAGTTTGGAGACCTCTATACATAGTTGAAATGTAAAGCTGCAAGAACGTGCACATCAAGCAGTTCCCGGGTATAGTAAATGAATGCACAATGAGAGTGAGGGCAGGAAGATGAGGGTGCCTGACACATAAACATGCTGGTAAATGGATCTGACACACAAGCCCACACAAGAATTATAAAAACAATCTCACCAACCTTTTATTGACCTCCTGAGGTACAAAAACAATGTACAACCCTCACGAAAAAAAAGAGGAGTCACAATACAGGTCATCACCGTGATGGAATATCTCTAAGGGGGTGTACAAGATTAGAAAAACATGGCCGCTCCATTCCAGAAACAGCCCCATGCCCGATATTTGGTATTGCAACTCTGCACCAAGTAAATGGAAATGCAGTACCAAACACAACCTGTGGACAAGTGTGGCACTGTTGGGGAAAACAAACAAACATGTTCTTCTCATCTTGTGCAATCCCTTTATCATAACAGTAACGATCAATTCTATAAAATTACAAGTTCACAATCACAATTCTTTTCCCATTATTTGTGGCAGTTTGTGAGGTTTAGATCCGGAGATGTGTTTGAGTTCTTTCTGTTTTAAAGGGGAACCGTCTAAAATGTAGGGGGGGAGATTGATCAAAACCTGTCCAGAGGAAAAGTTGCTGAGTTGCCCATAGCAACCAATCAGATCGCTTCTTTCATTTTTGAAAAGGGCCTCTGAAAAATGAAAGGAGCAATCTGATTGGTTGCTATGGGAATTTTGATAAATCTCCCTAAATGTGTGTGTAAGCACAAATGGCTCCTCCCCTGAGGAACATGCTCATGAACTTCTGCATGGTGGACTGTGTTAGTAGAGTGTAATGCCCTGTACACCAGCACAGATCGCACACCTGCGTTGCTCAGGACAATGAAAGGACTGCAAGGAGTCGTAGTACCAGACAAGTTGCTGTGCCTGTGCAAATAATTTTGGGAACATGTCGGTCACAGAAGGGGTTTTGGTGCCTTTTACTGTGCGGGAAGGTCAAAACGTTACCAGTAAAATATCGATCGCCAATCCTATGGATAAGGAAACAGCAGCACTAGCATAGACACAAACACTGAATATAGGGACTATTTTGAGTTGCATTACTGAGATAGTTACTACACCCCTAAAGGTAAGGCACTTATTGCACTCGTGTAAAATTGTGTGGATCCACATGGCAACTTTAGTCAATGAAGACCAAAGTAAACCAATGGTCTCCAAACTGTGGACCTCCAGTTGTTGCAAAACTACAACTTCCAACATGCCCGGACAGCCAGCGGCTGTCCGGGCATACTGGAAGATGCAGTTTTGCAACAGCTGGAGGTACACAGTTTAAAGACCACTGCCCTAGTCTACGAAATGAACGCAGGGTATCTAGGAACCAGCTCCATTCTCTTCTAAAACAGCCATGGACAGATGGGGAAGAGCATAAGACCACAATAGAGGCAGTCACCGACCCCATATGTGCATGTTAAAGGGGTTATCCAGGAAAAATTGTTTTTTTTTAGTACTAGAAGGATTAAGACTTTTTAATAGAAGTAATTTACAAATTTTGTTTTTACTTAAAAAAAAAAAAAAAAAAAATTCCACAGGAGTACCCCTTTAATGTTAAAGGGGTTCTCAACACTTAAAGTGGTATTCCAGGAAAAAAAACCTTTATATATATATATATATATATATATATATATATATATATATATATATATATATCTCAACTGGCTCCAGAAAGTTAAACAGATTTGTAAATTACTTCTATTATAAAATCTTAATCCTTTCAGTACTTATGAGCTGCTGAAGTTGAGTTGTTCTTTTCTGTCTAAGTGCTCTCTGATGACACCTGTATCGGGAACTGTCCAGAGTAGAAGCAAATCCCCATAGCAAACCTCTTCTACTCTGTGCAGTTCCCGAGACAAGCAGAGATGTCAGCAGAGAACACTGTTGCCAGACAGAAAAGAACAACTCAACTTCAGCAACTGATAATTATTGGAAGGATTAAGATTTTTTAACAGAAGTAATTTGCAAATCTGTTTAACTTTCTGGCACCACGGGAGTACCCCTTTAAACATTATTGCATTGTGTACTATATTGAGAATTTCAGCAGTTCTGTATACAGTAGGTCTACTTTCATGCCTTCTACAGTTTCTACATTGTCAGGACGTGATGTTCTTGCGGGATGGCAGATTGCAGCTCCGTCTGGGTCACCAATGCTTCTGCAGCCAGGCATAGGAATATTCATACACTAGCAGCATCACTGCACCTCCTGCAAATACAACACAAGAGGGACGTCAATTTGGCTTGGGGCATTTATTTGCATGCATTAGCTTTTTTTTTCTTTTTTTTTGCTTACATTAGGATGGGAATGTGGGGGAGGAAGAAAATACAGGTAACGCATACCAGACAAGAGGCCATGGGGGCAGGTCAATATCTGTCAAGACATTATTTTCAGGTAAAACAAAAAACACAATTGCTGTGAACATCTTCAGGGCTGCCCACAAATACCCTAATGGAGTGTTTCCCAACCAGGGTGCCTCCAGCTATTGCAAAACTACAACTTCAGTATGACCCTATGCCTTTGGCTGTCCGGGCATGCTGGGAGTTGTAGTTTTGTAAGCATTGGAGACACCCTTTTTGGGAAATACTGCCCTAAAGCCTAAGGTGTATGTATGCTGGTTCACACTGAGCATAGACATTGTATGACCTGATATGTTTCTATGGTTGTGACTGTTTCTTCAGTGTTAAATTCCCCTTGCATGGTAAGGCTTCTTTCACACTGCGGTTAGGACACTGCAATGTGAGGGCCATTGGGGGAATAGCAGAAGAAATACTGTTTGCGCCGTCTTTTTCTCCCACTACAAAATAACGGCGCCCGAAGGATCCCATTATAGTAATATATAGTATATAAATATATATTATTTATTTATTTATATATATATATATATATTATATATGTTATATATATTAATATATATATATATATATATATATATATATATATATATTTATATATAAATATATAATATATAAAGTATAGTGATCCATCAGGACCCAATAGTGCCCGTCTGTATAATGGCCATTAAAGGCTGAAAAAAAAAAAAAAAAAAAAGTTAAAGAAAGAGCCTAAGGGCCGTTTAAGGACCGGGCGCAGCGGCAGTATGAAAGTAGGATAGGTTCATCCAAAGTCATAACAAATATCTACTAAGTTATAGGAATCATAGTGTAAAAGACAGTACAAAAAGCATAAGGCTTTACACTCCACTGGTGCCCCACTCCGTCATCATGCCTAACAATGTCCCCCCGCCACCAGTCTGCCATAAACATAAGCCTATTAAAGAGGTGTTCTGAGGGAAAAAAAAATTCTAATCAACTGGTGACAGAAAGTTAAACAGATTTGTAAATTACTTCTATTAAAAAAAATAAATAAAAAAAATGCCTTCCAGTACTTATTAGCTGCTGTATGCTCCAGAGGAAGTTGTAAAGTTCTTTCCAGTCCGACCACAGTGTTCTCTGCTGACACCTCTGTCCATGTCAGGAACTGTCCAGAGCAGGAGAGGTTTGCTATGGGGATTATCCCCTACTCTGGACAGTTCCTGACACAGACAGAGGTGTCATCAGAGAGCACTGTGGTCAGACAGAAAATAACTAACTACACAACTTCCTCTGCAGCATACAGCAGCTGATAAGTACTGGAAGGCATTTTTTTTATTTTTATTTTTTAATAGAAGTAATTTACAAATCTGTTTAACTTTCTGTCACCAGTTGATTTAAAAAATGTTTTATTATCTCCGGAGTACCCCTTTTAGCTTAGCCAGTATAAAGGTATTGTTCACACTGAGTATTTTTGATGTGGATTCTAATAAATATTCAGCACCAAAAACAATGTGAAATCCACTTTCCATTAAATTCAATGGGAATCCATGCTCTAGTTCATATTTTTTTTTTATTGATCCTGCCTCCCAAAAAAACGATTAATGGAAGGAGTCAAATGTGCATAATTTTGCTGCGCATTTTATGCAGCTGATTTTGCTACCCATTGACTTCAATGGGTAGGAAAATATGCAGGAAAATATGGCACATGTGACCCTACCCTAAAAAGCTGTTAAAATGTTGTATATATTCAAAATGAACCCAAGCCAATAAATAACCTGTACATCAGCACACAAACCCCCATACAGCTCCATTGTATTCAATTGTAAAAATAAAAAAAGAAAAGGGTGGTTATCATTCCCTGCACCAGTACAGAGTGGCATAATTGGGCAGATTTTTACCCAAGCTCCATCTTTGTGCAAGATCTTTTTGCACAATTTTGTTTCTATAAACAGAGCTTCAACAAAAAATTGGTGCAGGGAATGATAACAACCCCCCCCCCCCCATCCCCCCCATCCCAATGTGAGAAAAACTAAATACATTAAACCAATAAAAAAAAAAAGGTAGAATCACTTTTCCCCTTCCCCTTTATAATAAATTGAAGCTATTAAATACACTATGTCCAAAATGGTGCCATTAAAAAAAACTTCACTAAAATGACTACATCAATTGAAAGATAAAAAAATTGGTTCAGAGAAGTAGTCAATATCCCTAAGTGGTTAAAAGGGAATTTTGACAAAAACAACCCCTTTCTAATAACAAAAGTTTAATACGTTTTCTTCAAATGCATCTTATGAACCCAAATCAAGTGTTTCTGCCAAAACATGTGTTTATGTGATGTTACAATGTTGCAATAAAGTTTTTTCTGCTGCTTCAGAATTGATGACCGCCATGAGGTGAATCTACTCTACATTTGGAATATATCCCTTTTATTTATTTGGATTGTGTTTTGTATGACATTTATATCAAACTCCTTAACATTGGGTCTCATATATGAACATGTCTACTGGGTCTCATATATGAACATGTGTACTGGGTCTCATATATGAACATGTGTACTGGGTCTCATATATGAACATGTGTACTGGGTCTCATATATGAACATGTGTACTGGGTCTCATATATGAACATGTGTACTGGGTCTCATATATGAACATGTGTACTGGGTCTCATATATGAACCTGTGTACTGGGTCTCATATATGAACATCTGTACTGGGTCTCATATATGAACATGTGTACTGGGTCTCATATATGAACATGTGTACTGGGTCTCATATATGAACATGTGTACTGGGTCTCATATATGAACATGTGTACTGGGTCTCATATATGAACATGTGTACTGGGTCTCATATATGAACATGTGTACTGGGTCTCATATATGAACATGTGTACTGGGTCTCATATATGAACATGTGTACTGGGTCTCATATATGAACATGTGTACTGGGTCTCATATATGAACATGTGTACTGGGTCTCATATATGAACATGTGTTCTGGGTCTCATATATGAACATGTGTACTGGGTCTCATATATGAACACGTGTACTGGGTCTCATATATGAACATGTGTACTGGGTCTCATATATGAACATGTGTACTGGGTCTCATATATGAACATGTGTACTGGGTCTCATATATGAACATGTGCACTGGGTCTCATATATGAACATGTGTACTGATGTCCTTTAATGTAAAGCAAAATTTGGATGGTGAATACATAGGAAGGAATTGCTTTCAAATGAAAAAGTCTTTGTAGCTGCTGATCCACTGATTCTTTCTTTTTTCTCTTAGGGCCTAGATCAGTGGTCTCCAACCTGGGGACCTCCAGATGTTGCAAACCTACAACTCCCAGCATGCCCGGACAGCCAACGGCTGTCCGGGCATGCTGGGAGTTGTAGTTTTGCAACATCTGGAGGTCCGTAGGTTGGAAACCACTGGCCTAGACTGTCAGCTGGGTGGTAACCTGTGGGGTCCAGTTAGGTGCCTTATAAAACAATGCTTCTAGGGAAGAATACCTTGAACCTATTTAGCATTCCATGATTTTTAGTTTTTTCAATGGGTATAAAAATGAATTCTTAATGTCAAATTTAATTTATGAGTTAATTCTAGTTCTGTGCAACATGGAGCCTTAAGGCCGTGTGCATGAGCTGTACTTCCTCCTAAAATTTGTGGTGATCTCTACGGACAAGATACATCTGACATCTAAAGACACTTGCTTATCCCCTATACAGTATCACATGGAGCCCCTACAGTTCTGTACTAGAGACATGTAGGCATTGGGTGTGTGTGTGTGTGCTGTGTCCCCTTGGGGCACCATATACAAGGAGTGTCAATTGGCAGTACAGTGCATATCAAATTCAATCCTATTAAAGGGGTACTCCCGTGGAAAACTTTTTTTTTTAAATCAACTGGTGCCAGAAAGTTAAACAGATTAGCAAATTACATCTATTAAAAAAATCTTAATCCTTCCAGTACTTTTTAGGGGCTGTATACTAAAGAGAAATCCAAAAAAGAAAGGCATTTCCTCTGATGTCATGACCACAGTGCTCTCTGCTGACCTCTGCTGTCCATTTTAGGAACTGTCCAGAGCAGAAGAAAATCCCCATAGCAAACATATGCTGCTCTGGAACGTTCCTAATATGGACAGCAGAGGTCAGCAGAGAGCACTGTGGTCATGACATCAGAGGAAATGCATTTCTTTTTTGGATTTCTCTTTAGTATACAGCCCCTAAAAAGTACTGGAAGGATTAAGATTTTTTAAAATAAGTAATTTACAAATCTGTTTAACTTTCTGGCACCAGTTGATTTAAAAAAAAAAGTTTTCCACGGGAGTACCCCTTTAAGAGTAGACCACTTACCCCCAGGTATTGGTTGCAACCATGTCCCTTACATAAGTACCCAGGTATTAATTACATTAGAAACATTTCAATGTACAAGAGCTCTGTGGTTTTAAATCTCAATTCCTTATGTAACATTCTTGTAAACACAGAGGAAAAAAAATAATAAATCCATTCTCAAATAACCCGAGGTGTGCATTTAGTGGACAATAAAGAGCAGAATCCAAAATCTTCTTGACAGTTACCAAAGTGAACAAGTTTGCGCAATATGGCATTTGTGCCAAAAAAATCTACCTGAAATTCTTGACTTTGACAAGGCACAAAAGGAGGGAAAATAAAAAAACAAAAGTTAAAAAGTAGGTGTACACAGGTGGAGGCTCCTCTGCTAACACCTACTGCTAAAAATAGGGCTCTCGAGTCAGAGACGTGGATGAAGACTCCCTTTTAAGTTTTCGGCCTTCATAAAATGTGGCCCTAGCTCTGGGTCTAGACCTGAACAGATGGAACAGTAAATTACTAACGCTAAATGAAGCTATTAATCAGCTTGATACATAAACCGTCGGCTAATTGAGAATAACGTCCTGTAGCTTTTTTTGTAGAAAATTGTAATTATAGTGCCGCAAATAATGATAACACCTAATAAAGATCGGATTACCGACTCTAGAATGACTTCATATACAACTGCTAACAAGGATCATTAGGACAGGAATTACCAGGCCCGAGCCGCATGATCTTTGGGAGAAGACCTTTGTAGAGAGCCAGGAACCTAAAAGACATGGAAAACAGGTGGTAAACATTATAACAGTACACATACTCTATAATATAATCAATACAGGGAGGAAGCAATAGATAAGTATTAATGTTGTGTTTGCAGCGTTGTAAGATTAGTGCACACAGCGGTTCTCGATTTGCAGCCAAAGAATATACGCTGATGGCTTGAATTATGGTTTCTTATAGGATTATATTTTATTTACATCATGGAATTATGCCTTTTCAGAGGTTATTAGGATTTTATGGAGATCTAGGTTCAGTTCAGTTGAACCGCGGTGGTTACAGCTGTTATAGCCTAAATATGGACATTAAAGTATGGTCACTAAAATAATAAAAATAATATTATTTCTATATCTCCATCCAAAATTCAGCATTGTTGGTAGCACTGTCACATTCTTCACCTCAATTTGAGCACATGGTTCCTGGGTTTCCATATATATGCAGTGTAGTTGGGGTACACTGGGTAGCAGTGAAGGTAAAATATGGATGGAGACTATGTAGGAAGAAATTACTTTCAAATAAAAAAACGTCAACGGAAAAAGGTGGTAGTCTCATCAGCTGTCCCGATGCACAACAAGTAGCTGCTGTTTCACGAATTCTTCCTTTTTTTCCCCATGTGTAGACCCCCTTTCCTTCTCTCTTACTCCAAATCGGTGGTTAGTTTTGTCATAAAATATTCTAATTAGGGCCTAGACTGTCAGCTGGGGGGTAACCACTGTTCTATTCTCAATGGGAAGAGTATTCAGGTTTCTGCTCCTTGACATCCTGAGCAAAGGTGATCGTCCTTTTGAGAGTCTATAAGCCTATGGACTGTCAGAAGGGTGATCGCCACAGCTCAGTTGCCAATGTGGCGTAAACGTGAGTATTCTCCACATTGAGAAGTGAGCAGTAGTCACCCCACAGCTGACAATCTAGGCCCTAATTAAAATACTGAGGGAATGGGTGTCTGAACACAGGGGGGTCTGACATTTTGGACCCAAAGAGATCTCGAGAACAGGCTCGGACTCTCCCCTCTGGGTCAGCATGTGCTGCCCCCTCGTGATGTCACCCTATGCCCCCTCCATTCACGTCTATCGGAGGGGCGTGGCAGTGATGTCACACATCTTGGTCTCGGGACCAGCGCCCGGCACAGATAGGGGATGAGATGCCTAAGGCAGGAATACCCCCTTTAAGTCCCTCAACTTTTTAATGTGATTATACGTATGTTATTTATTTTGCACTTTGCATTTATTAAAAGTTATTGCATGTCCTATGACAATCCTGCTGGCTCCTGGGCTAAACTCTTCCAGTATTCCTACTGGTTCAGTGTCTGTATAGGCTTACTCTGATGATTTACCTATAACACCAGGAAAGACTCTTCCAGCATGCAGTGCAGCCAGCAGCAGTGGAAATCTAGATCTCTGAAGATGGACTTGTAACCTTGAGATTGTTGATATTTTTCCACAATTATGGTTCTCAAGTCCTCAGACAGTTCTCTTCTCCTCTTTCTGTTGTCCATGCTTAGTGTGGCACACAATGCAAAGACAAAGTGAACTTCCCTCCTTTTTATCTGCTTTCAGGTGGGATTTGTATATTGCCCACACCTGTTACTTGCCCCAGGTGAGTTTAAAGGAGCATCACATGCTTGAAACAATCTTATTTATCCACAATTTTGAAAGGGTGCCAATAATTTTGTCCAGCCCATTTTTGGAGTTTGGTGTGGCATTATGTCCAATTTGCTTTTTTTCCTCCCTTTTTTGGTTTAGTTCCAATACAAACAAAGGGAATAAAAATGTGTATAGCAAAACATGTGTTACTGCAATCCTTTTCTGTGAGAAATAATTCCTTTTCTTTAAAATTTTCAGGGGTGCCAACATTTATGGCCATGACTGTATACTGGTATTATCTATATTATATAAAAAGTTTTTTTTTCGCTAATCACAGTGCTTATTTAAATACACTTTGAGAACCCAACCCATGTATCATGATTCTAGCGGCCTGTGATGGGTTATGCTTGACAACAATACTACTCTCAAAATCCAAAACTTATTAAACAGAATTTATTACTACTACACAACTAACCCACCAAGCAGACAAGATGATTTGGTAAAGGGACCAATGTACCTCAATCAACCCCCTCTTCAGCAGTACGGCTGTCACTGGGACAACTTCCAGAGATTTTAACACCAAACATACCAGATTATTGAAATGTTATTGCAAATAGAAAATAAAAAGTACATTACAAGCTAATTAAAATTAATTAAAGTAAAGTAACCAGAACTTCTGTAATAAAAGAAAGATGAGAAATAATCATTATACCCTTCTTCTTTATAAACCGTAATAATTGTCTTCCAGCAGCTGCGATATTTTATGACTCCAGGTTCTGGCTGTGGCCCCTGAATCCGACTCTTGGCCACGTCGAATGGGATGTTAATGATGGAAGCTAGCGTCCCAGAGGCCAATCCAATCGTAAACTTCCTTAAGAACTCCAGCCTTGCATCCTAGATAAGCAACGACACATAGAAAACCCGATGAGAAATGAGAAATCTACATTGAGCCTTACAAATCCTGGCACAGGTTTAATCCTCCAAAAACAGCGTCCTATAATTATAGTGATAGAGAGATTGAAAGGCTCAGGAAGATAACCGTGAAACCACAGCTGGGTGGAGCCTTGCCAGCGCCTAAGTAGTGGTCTAATTTCCATGGCACTGGCTCCAAAAAGGAAACATGCCTAGTAAAATCCTACGAACAGGTGGGTAAACTACGGAGAGATAAAATAGATTTGCCCAGAGCGAGTGCGACACCTTTCGATAAAAAATAAATAATCTTCATATGGGAACTGTATTTTTGCCTGCACCTGTACCATACAATGAGGTACACCTTTTAGAAGAAAAACGGCCTAAAGCTTAGCGCGCATTTGCCCGAACATTAATCCTGACCTCCTTATTGAGAAGAAAAAACACATATCCTCATTGCCCCAACAAGCGCTTTCCACTGGGAGCAATATGGCTGTTAAGAAGTTTTTCATCTGGTTTAGGTGTTCTGCTAATGCTGTGTTTTCCTGCCTGTGTCGGTGGGGGAGATGTTATTTGCTCGGAGCTTCGTACGTGGGTTTAGGAGGATTCTGGGTAATGTGCCTTTAATCAGCAACCTGGCACCCAGCACAATGGGCTCCTTGCAGAGAGATGCGGGAGGATTTCCGCGGGTTGCAAAGATTCTTCCCTGAAAATCCCATTGGCTCTGTTTTCGCACATGGTCCAAATCGCCTGCGGGCACATTTCCTCACACAGGATTCATAAATACAGTCCATAGTGAGACTCTGGTTTCGGCATATGGGGATGATTTGTGTAATTGGCCTTTACAATGTACTTAGTATTACTGTATCAAAACACAAGAAACCTGAGTACTCTATTAGCTAATTGGCCAGAATATTTTACAAATGACAGCAAGCCCCTACACCAGGAAGCTCACTAAAGCGTATGTATGCGTCCGCAAGACCCCCAAATGTTAAATTAAATAACGGCGACAAAAAAAAAAAAAAAACACGCACGTACTCGCTCATATAAGGCTGTCGCTGGCCTGCAGGTTTTTTCCACATTTCGCCTCAGATGTCGCAGATCTGTCAGCAGGAAATGTTCTCTCACTACTAAACTAACAAGCTCGCTGTGGTAACGCACTGCGGGGCCGTGCCCTTGAATTAAATAGCTTTTACCAACTGAAGGCATTAAGATTTGGTTTAAAGGAGCAGTCACACTCCTAGGAACATGAAAGCGCCCAGCCATGTTACCGGAGCTTAATATTTTAAACAATCAGATAATTATTTAAAGGTGGACATCAATCATTATTATAGAACAGTTTAATTAAAAGGATTCAACGTGAAAAAATATTGGCCCTTGGTTCCTGGGAGATAGAATGACACTACGAAAATGTAAAAAAAAGGTGAAAGTACTGACTAAAAATCAAGAAAAATATAAAGTTTCTGGTTATAAAACATCATGGTCAGTAAATGCAGAGTTATATTAACCCCTTAATAGGAATTCCTTAACAGGAATTTTTATTTATTTGACTATGCTACAGGGGCTGTAAAGTTAGTGTAGTTTATAATTTAGTGTCTGTACCTGTGTGTGACGGTTTTCTCAAAATTCTTCTGTGATTTTCACCACAATATTTATTTTTAACAGCATACAAAATGACTGTTGTCTCAAATTTTTTTCACAGGTTTCGCAATGCAGCCGAGACCTGACTTACTAGTCAGCTGATGACAGGGAGCCTGTCTGCTTCAATGGGTGGAGGGATCAATTGGTGGGAGAGAGAGATCAATTTGCAACTAATGCAACAGCTGTAGGCACCCTGATTGAAAACCACAGGTCTTTTGAATGGATGCAGCTAATTTATGTTTCAATGGGTGGGGTGGCTGATGTGTGGGAGGGAGGAAAATGGAATTATGGGATTTGTAGGCAAAAATGTTTATTTTTATTATGTTTATATATTTTTTATATGGAGTTTGGGAAAAGTGGGGTTATTTGAACTTTTAAGAAGGAAGGAGTTAATGTGTTTTTAAACTTTTTTTATTTATTAATTTTTTTTACACTTTTAGTCCCCTCAGGGGCTTTTAGGAGGAATCATTAGATGCCTCATACAGATCAATGGGGTTCCATAAAATCACATTGATTTGTGTGCTCTGCGCTCGATTGATAAAGCCTGGTCCTGCCAGGCTTTATCATTCACAGCACAGCAGCCGACACAGGAGCAGAGGTAAACCCTCCGGCTACCTCAGATGTGGATCGCCCCTTAAAAATGTCCATAAAACAAGTCAAAATGAGGCTCAGTAGTGTGTGTGGCCTCCACGTGCCCGAATTACCTCCCTACAATGCCTGGGCATGCTCCTGATGAGGTGGTGGATGGTCTCCTGAGGGATGTCCTCCCAGACCTGGACTAAAGCATCCGCCAACTCCTGGACAGTCTGTTGGTGGATGCAGCGAGACATGATGTCCCAGATGTGCTCAATCGGATTCAGTCCCCAGCCGGGTGGGCCAATCTATAGCATCAATACCTTTCTCTTGCAGGAACTGCTGACACACTCCAGCTACATGAGGTCTAGCATTTTCTTGCATTAGGTGGAACCCTGGGCCAACTGAACCAGCATATGGTCTCACAAGGGATCTCATCTCGGTATCTAATGGCAGTCAGGCTACCTCTGGCAAGCACATGGAGGGCTGTGCGGCCCCCCCAAAGAAATGCCACCCCACACCATAACTGACCCACTGCCAAACCGGTCATGCTGGAGGATGTTGCAGGCAGCAGAACGTTCTCCACAGCGTCTCCAGAGTCTGTCACATGTGGTCAGTGTGAACCTGCTTTCATCTATGAAGAGTACAGGGTGCCAGTGGCGAATTTGCCAATCTTGGTGTTCTCTAGCAAATGCCAAACATCCAGCACAGTGTTGAGCTGTAAGCACAAACACCACCCTCATGGAATCTGTTTCTGACTATTTGAGTGGACACATGCACATTTGTGGCTTGCTGGAGGTCATTTTACAGGGCTCTGGCAGTGCTCCTCGTTGCACATAGGCGGAGGTAGCGGTCCTGCTGATGGGTTGTTGCCCTCCTACAGCCTCCTCCATGTCTCCTGATGTACTGGCCTGTCTCCTGGTAGCGCCTCCATGCGCTGGACACTACACTGACAGACACAGCAAACCTTCTTGCCACAGCTCGCATTGATGTGCCATCCTGGTTTAGCTGCAATACCTGAGCCACTTGTGTGGGTTGAAGACTCCTTCTCATGCTACCACTAGAGTGAAAGCACCGCCAGCATTCAAAAGTAACCAAAACATCAGCCAGGAAGAATGGGAACTGAGAAGTGGTCAGAACTACTCTTTTATTGGGGATGTCTTGCTAATTACCTATAACTTCCACCTGTTGTCTGTTCTATTTGCACAACAGCATGTGAAATTGATGGTCAATCAGTGTTGCTTCCTGAGTGGACAGTGCGATTTCACAGAAGTGTCATTGACTTGGAGTTACATTGTCTTGTTTAAGTGTTCCCTTTATTTTTTTGAGCAGTGTATATCAAAATTCAGCACATCTTCACGTTGACATGTTGCATTATTATGCTTTTTGAGGGATTTTTACACCTCAATTGAAAAGGGGTGTTTTATGTGTTTTATAATAAATTTACGATTATGTAAATGTATAGTTATATTTTTATTGTGAATTAAAAAAAATAGATAAAAGACATTGGGGCAGATTTACTAACATGTTTGTGGCTAGACCCTGTTGTAAAATGCCGCAAAATTTGGCACATCTGGTTGTAGACACATTTATTAAATGTTTTTGACTCTTTTCATATTAAACTTCAAAATAGGTGCGGCTTACTACTAGATGGGTGTGACTTTGTGTGAAAAGTCTTTTAGGCAGTTTAGAAAACCATTGCGTGCCAGCCACACCATGTATAAGGTGATGTACGACCCACTATGGAAGTCCAGGGTTGAACAAACCATCCAGTTATTATTACTGCGGCCCTGCCGGCATTGCCATAGGCTCTTTAAATGAGCATTGATCTACTTTATTGGTGCATTCTATTATATAGGACTAGTAAATCTGCCCTATTGGATTTCATGGACAGATGAAAGTGTAAGGCAGCATTCACATCACGATTTCTCCATCCGGCCTGAGTACAAATGAATGAATCGTATGAACTGGTATATAAAGTCGGATCCATTGACCTCCATTAAAAAATCGGATCCATTACACACATCCGATTTGATCCGCATCCGATTTCACACGATTTTTGTTCGGGTCTGAAATCGGGGTTGACCACGATTTCAGACCTGAACAAAAATCGTGTGAAATCGGATGCGGAACAAATCGGATGTGTGTAATGGATCCGATTTTTTTATGGAGGTCAATGGATCCGACTTTATATACGATTTCATATTATTTTAAGTTATAAAAATCGTGTACTCAGGTTGGATGGAGAAATTGGAGAAATCGTGATGTGAATGCAGCCTAAGCACAAGTATAACAGCATTTACCGCCAAACCTGTATTTCTAAAAGCAATCTATTATTGTTTCAGGCAGTAGCTCAAAACCAATTATGGCATTTGTGACATATTGTAAATGTACAATGATTTATGGTGCCCAGACTGACTAGGTTCCAGTTTGTAAGAATGACAATGTTTACACGTAAAGCCCATTGGGTATTCTCAATCCAATCATCACTTAAAGGACCACTTGCTTAATTTTAACAAATACAATACAATTGTTTTAAACAATAGACCTATAATGTGTGGAATTATTGGTAATTTTGGAATATCTGTTTTAGAAAAGAATGGAAATTATTTGTTTAAAAGGCAGGGAACATTCAGAAACAATGCGCCGACATAATCACAATCTACTACATGTCTATAGCGGTAAGAGTGAGTAGAATTTGTGAAATATCCCATATACAGTACTGCATTAAATAATTTTAGTTTTATTATATTACTAGCCGAGTAACCACCCAGATTTTCCGGTCTCCTGAAGCCCCAGCAGTGATAGGCTGCTCATCCTTCCTGCAGCAGCACTGCTCTCCCCTCTCACTGGGTTAAATTCAGTGAATGGTGCACAGGGGGCGGGGCTTCACTGGCTCAGTTTACATATTCGTTGTCTGTGACTCTACATCCTAGTGAAGTGGAGTCACAGATAAATGAATATGTAAATTGAGCCGGTAGAGCCCCGACCCCTGGGCGCGATTCACTGAATATAGAAGAGGATCTTTTGAGGGACATATCTCAGGACCTACTAAACAAGTGACCCCTCATTGGACTCCACTTCACCCACACTAAAACCCCATGTATTGTGTTTAGTGTGGGTGAGCAGGCTGACAGTTCTCCTTTAAGTGATCTTTTTGCAAGGTTTCACGTGGTTTCACTCTAGTTTCACATGTTTTTTTGGAGAGGTTTCCCTGTACTTATAGTTGGTGGGAATCCCACAGATAAGACTATGACCAGTCCGCCATAAATATCTGAAAACCCCATTTATGGACCAAATGTGGCTTCCTACCCAGCTTCTCTGAGCTTGTAGCATGTATGGAAAATCTGCATAGAGAAATAAACTATGAAATAAGAACTCGGCAAAATGGAATGGTCACAGCCAAGTAGGCAACATATATTACAGAACAAATCCTATAAAAATAAATACACCCATAAAATACTTTATAACGGATCCGTGGGCAAGTCATTTAACTAAGTAAAAGTGGTAAACACAGAAGTTATTGTTTTTGTGATTTTCCTTTGTAAACTCATTAACTAGGAAATTCTCTGTTTAGAAGGATCGGCTAATGATTCCGAAAAGGAACATGCACATTAGGGGAACGTCTAACTCACAGGATGTGTTTTTTGGTGGTTGGGAAACAGATACTTAAATTCTCTTATTTCACCATTGACAAACAGAAACCCATACAGAGGCATATGGCCATACTGTTTATTTACACTGTGGTATTGCTGAGGATATGAATGTAGCTAGAGGGGGGGGGGGGAATTCCATCCAAAATCTGAATATTATGACCAAAGAGGATTTAATCGAACCGGTAAAAAGTGGGGTAACAAGGTCAGTCTGGGAACCAGAAACATTTGTCCACAAGCCAACGCTGTTGCTGGACTGATACCATAATAGTGTATTGCAGTGTTTCCCAACCAGTGGGCCAACAGCTGTTGAAAAACTACAACTTCCACCATGCCCAGACAGCCGAGGGCTGTCTGAGCATGCTGGGAGTTGTAGTTTTTCAACAGCTGGAGGCACAGTCGTGTATTGACTTAAAAGGGTTATCCACTATAAGGTGATTTTAGTACGTACCTGGCAGACAGTAATGGACATGCTTAGGAAGGATCTGCGCTTGTCTTGGGGTTAAATGGCTAGGTTGTGAGATTACCATAATACTTGGCTAGCTGTTTGTGAACTGGTATTTCCTGTATGACTTTTCTTTTTTTGACTACAAATTCTACAATTCCATCTTCCTCCCTCCCACACATCAGCTACCCCACCCATTGAAACATAAATGAGCTGCAGACCTGTGGTTTTCAATCAGGGGGCCTCCAGCTGTTGCATTACTTGCAGATTGCTCTCTCCACCCACTGAAGCAGACAGGCTCCTTGTCATCAGCTGACTAGTGAGTCAGGTCTCGGCCTCATTGCAAGCTGGGAAAAATCTGAGACAACAGTCATTTTGTATGCTGGTAAAAATAAATATTGGAGTGAAAATCATAGAAGAATTGTGAGAAAACCGTCACACACAGGTACAGACACTATATTATGAACTACACTAACTTTACAGCCCCTGTAGCACAGTCAAATAAAAAAAATTCCTGGAATACCCCTTTAATATATATGGGGCATATAAGCCTCATAATGTGCAGAATACTGTCTGTGAAGCAGCACACTGTGATTCTTTTTGTTTCTTAAAGCGTACCTGTGGCCACTTTTTTTGACTGGCTTTTTCAGTATGAAATACTGAAAATTTTCTGATGAAAGCAATTACAAAACATATTGTTTTTGCATGCTTTATAACATATCAAAAGTTATTGTATCTGACAGTGCCCATTTAAGTATACAGAGGTATAGCATGGGGCTATAGGCTATTATTTAATGAGTATTTAAGATACATACAATACAGATATGAGTCTTTGAACGAACACTCTGGACAAAAACGATATGCCGTGTTATGACCAGTGCACAGTCTGCAGGAAGGTTTGGGGGGAGTTGAATGATACAGGATTCAAAGAGGACCAAACAGATAATCATGAGAAATAACCCTTCAGACCCTGCACTGGGCATAACATAGTAGGGCACCAGTGTGCCCAGACCATCAACAGCTGTTTGGGTATGCTGGGAGTTGTAGTATAAATTGGCTGGAAAGCCATAGGTTTGATGCCTCTGATTTTCAATCAACTGGTGGCAGAAAATTATACAGATTTGTAAATAATGTCTATTTCGAAAGTTGTGTAGTTCTTTCTAGTCTGACCACAGTGCCCTCTGCTGCCACCTCTGTCCATGTTAGGAACTGTCTGGACTAAGAGAGGTTTGCTATGGTAATTTGCTCCTACACTGGACAGTTACTGACACAGATAGAGGTATCAGCAGAGAGCACTGTGGTCAGACTGGAAAGAACTACACAAATTCCTCTGGAGAATGCAGTAGCTAATAAGTACTGGAAGGCTTAAAGGAGTTATCAAGCTTAGAAAAATGTATCCCCTATCCAAAGTGTCAGATTGCGGAGGACCGACTGCTGGGACCCCCCGCGATCTCATGCCCAGCGCTGTATCTGTGTATCTCTGACTTTCCCTGCACGGAGCTTTGTTGGTGGTTGACACAGTTTCGTGCAGGAGAAGAGCCTGAGTGCCAGACAGAGAATTGCAGGGGGTCCCAGCGGTCCCTCAATCTCATACTTATCCCCTATCCTTTGGACTACTCCTTAAAAAATTTTATATAATAATTTTCAAATCTGTATAATTTTCTGGTACCTGTTGATTACCCCTTTATTGTTCACACTACAGAGAACGAAGATTCAGACTGGCAGCCGGCGGCGGCGGAAGGACCGCGCGGCACTGCGCCGTCACCATTGACGGCTATGCAGTGCTCGCGGACTTCCGTGCAAAGAATGAACATGTTCTTTTTTTTTTGTGCGGAACAATTTCAGCGGAGACCCATTCACACTAATGTTAAGTTCGGGGAATTCCGTAGTGTGAATATACCCTTAATAAACTCAATTTACCACTTATACCAACAAGCTTCATTTGGCCATATATTTTCCCTATTATGGCAATAATATTAACATGTATGAATGATCTATTGAGCAAAAGTTGACATAACAGCTTGGAAAACACTAGCACACCTGTCGTATATGATCCCAAGCACTGATAGGGAAGAGCCACTTCATTGCAACAACAAACAATTCCACACAAAATCTGGTAATAATATCTAGCAAAAGTGTTCCTCTTTATTGGCCAATATTTAAAAACATGTTTGCAGTAGGGGTAGGCCCTTGATGCGTTTTGAACCTTTACGCTCTTATTCATAAGCCTAAGTTTATGTTCATGATTAAGACTGCAAAATTCAAAATGCGTCAAGGGCCTACCTGTACTGCAAACATGTTTTTAAATATTGACCAATAAAGAGGAACACTTTTGCAAGAAAACTGTGCTGAATTTCCTTTTGGATTTCTTCGTTGTTGCTATATTAGTTTCTTAAAGTACATTTGATCACAAAGACAGCCCTTTTAATATTAAAGCATAACCCTGATGTCACCTATTCTACATTTCACTCTGGTTATTAAAAATTGAAGTTTCAACAAATTCTGAAAGTGTGTTTTTATTAGAGGGTCTTTGGATATTTTCCAGAATAATTAGGAAAATGTATCAACGAGGCTCCCATCCTAACAGGGGTGAATGAAAGTAGAATGTAGTAGAAGCCCCTTTTAACAACTCCACATAGCTTTCATTTGAAAATAATTCCAAAACCACAATCCAAATAAATGTAAGAAGAGAGAAAGGCAGAGAAAAGAAAGACGCTTCAAAAGGAATCTCCTTGAAAATGATGGATTATGAAAACCTGAGAATGCCGATCCCATCTGATCACAGAAGATAAACAGGGTTAGGTTGGAAAAACATTGTGGTAGGTGAGACCTCCTGGTGATACCAGGTGCTCTTAGCTCGAGTCTCTGAAGTTCATTTATCATTGCACAGACCATAAACTGAATGAGCAGACACAACAATAGATCGTGATGGACAGTCCACTTGTTCTTCTCATACAATGCATACGGAAAGTCTTCAGACACTTTCACGTCCCGTCCCGTCCTGTCCATCAATCTGCACTTTAAACCCAATAATGAGAATATGAATAAAGAATTTTCTCTTTTTTTGCAAACTTATTAAAAAGGAAAATTTTTTATTTTGCATGGACATAAGTACAGTGGTCCCTCAACATACGATGGTAATCTGTTCCAAATGGACCATCGTTTGTTGAAACCATCGTATGTTGAGGGATCTGTGCAATGTGAAGTATAGGACAGTGGTCTACAACCTGCGGACCTCCAGATGTTGCAAAACTACAACACCCAGCATGCCCGGACAGCCGCAGGTTGAAGACCACTGGTAGAGGAAGTTGTACTCACCTGTCCCCGCCGCTCCGGACCGTCACCGCTGCCCTGGATGTCGCCTTCCATCGCCGCGTCCCCGGGGTGTCCCTGACGCTTCAGTAAGGCCTCTGCTTCCCCGGCATCTTCTCTCTCCGTCGCCACCATCACGTCGTTAGGCACGTCGCTCCTACTGGATGACGGGGCAGCGTGCGCGCGCCGTGATGGCGACGATGGATAAATGACGACGGCGCACATGGGGCACCGTAAACGGCTATCCGGTGGCAGCTGAAGCAGTCTGCGCTGCCGGATAGCCGTTTATGTGATGGCCCCAACATAGAAAAGCATCGTATGTTGATGCTGCCTTCAACATGCGATGGCCTCTGAGAAGTGATCGTATGTCGGGGCTATCGTAGGTCGGGGGGGGGGTCACTGTATTTAGACCCTTTGCTATAACACTTGTAACTTATCTCTGGCTCCTCTTATTTCTCTTGATCATCTCTGAGAGGTTTCTACACCTCGATTGGAGTCACCGATAGTAAACTCAGTTGATTGGACAGGATTTGGAAAGACACACCCCTGTCTATATAACAACAGACAATGCATATCAGAGCAAACACCGAGCCATGAGGTGGAAAGATCTGCATGGAGTGCTCAGAGACAAGATTTTGTGGAGGCACTGATGTGGAGAAGGTACAAAACTATTTCTGCTTTACTGAAAGTTCCCAGGAGCACAGTGGTCTTCATAATTCTCAAATGGAAGAAGTTTGGAACAACCAGGACTCTTCCTAGAGCTGACCACCTCAACAAAGTAAGTGATTGGGAGGAGGAAGGGCCTTGTTAGAGGTGACCAAGAACCCAAAGGTCAATCTGGTTTATCTCCACAGATGCTTTATACAGATGGTGGAAACGTCAAGAAGGTCAACAATCACTTCAGAATTTTCCCAATCTGGGCTTTATGGCAGAATGATCAGAAACCGGCACATAAAAGCCTCTCCGGAGTTTAAAAAAAAAAAAAAAAAAAAGCAAACAAAACACAGATTGGACTTTCTGGTAGTGTTATGTGCGGAGGAATATTGATATCAATGCAATATATTACTTTTTCTATAAATAAGCAAAAATTTCTAAAATTCTGTTTTCACTTTGTCATTATGTGGTACTGTGTGCAGAATGGAGGTAAACATGATTTTTTTAATTATTTTATTTAAGCAGAAGGCTGCAACACAACATGACAAGAGTAAAGGGTTTGAAGGCTTTTTCCAAATGCATTGCATATGTGGACCATATTGTTCACACTGGTGCGGTGCTGTGAGGTGTCCATTGCTGCTGCGGCACCGCGTCTGTGGGACGGCGCGGCCCTGGGACTGGTTTGAGTGGCTTTGGGGCAGCTCTGCCAGTGGGTCGTTCCCCCTGTGGGGCACTGGTATTGCGGTGGTGGTGGTCGTCACTCAGCGCTGCCCCATTTTATGCTAGGGATGTTAGGGACCCGCTACTTACAGGTGGCCGTGACGTGGCTAGTAGCTTGCACTTCATGATCATAAAGTACACTAAAGACCTGTTAGTTTAATAAATGTTGCTGAGAAGCCTTAGATCAAGGTACATATTGTGGATGTGCAATCATGACTGTTTTCTCTATTTGAATCCATATTTAGAACACACCTTAAAGGGGTACTCTGCCCTTAGACATCTTATTCCCTATCCAAGGGATTGGGGACACAATGTCTGATTGCGGGGAGTCCTGCTGCTGGGACCCCCGCAGTCTCTGTGCAGCACCTGGCATTTTAAACAGTATGTCCCCTCGTGACGTCACACCACGCCCCCTCAATTCATGTGTAAATTTTTTTTTTTAAGTCGCCAAGGGGTAAACTTCTGGAACTTACCACTACTTCTGGTCACATGCACTTAGAGCTATTGTTTTGCACTGTATTTGCATATTCCTACTTAAGTACTTTCCTACTAATAGTTGGCATTTACATCACTAACTGGTATGAGTTCGCTATCTGGGCTTTCGCTAGCTGTAGCTTGGCATCAGGGACACATAGGCTAAAAGTAAAAATATATAGATCCTGGATAACCCCTTTAATTTTCTCTTTGTTCGGCTTGTTAGTTTGGGTGGACAGCCTTGTCTTGGTAGGCGTGAAGTTGTGCCATATTCTTTCCATTTTCTGATGATAGATTTTATGCTGCTCTGTGAGATGTTCATAGTTCGGGATATTTTTTCCCAATAACTTAACACTGCTTTGTACTTCTCCACAAATGTATCCCTGACATTTTTGGTGAGCTCCTTGGTCTTCATGCACCTGTTTGTTCCGCATCATGAAGACCAAGACCAGATCTTTGTTAGGCACTTCACAGTAAAGGAGGTGAATACATATTAACACAACTTTTTTCAGTTTTTATTTGTAAATAATTTTTTAATCCAGGTAATATTTCCCCCAAATCCAAATGAAGGAGTACTTTGTGCTGGTCTATTACATAAAATCTTAATTAAATAAATTTGTGGTTATACCATGACATCTCAGCACTGAGCCCCCAACCGTTCAAAACTTTTGACATTTCTAAATGTATCTGAAATGACAGGAACCTATATTTAAACAAAATCCCATGTGAAGTTAACAGTGACCTCAGAAATAGTTATTAAAAGTGTTCTGGAACAGTCACAACGCCACCTAAAGTGAACTGCAGCCAACAATCTGTAAAGAGCTGTACCCATCAAGTATGTTGACTACACATTGGCCCTCATTTACTATTCTAAACCTGACTTGTTTTGTCGGGTTTTTTTGGTGCATCTTTGTCTGCGACATGTCGCAGACATCGTCCGCCAGTCTGCGACACGATGCAACATTTTTCCCCGACAGACCCGATGTGGATTCTCCCAAACTCGAAAAAGGGGCGTAACCCGACATTTCTGAGCTTTCCCACGTATTTATAAAGGTTTCCAACCCGAATTTGTTGAATTGTTGTGGATTTTTTCCCGACAACTCAGAGGAGTTGGAAACCAAAACCAACAAAACCCACGTGCGACAAACAGGATGCGACATAATAATAATAAATACCAGGGGAAAAAAGCAGTCGGGTAAGAAAGCAAGATAGACTTACAACCCGATTTTCTAAGTAAATGAGGGCCTTTGTGTTTTAATCCATTTTAGACTGAAACTGTTGCTTTAAAAGGAACCACTAAAAAAACACATTTACACAATTATGTGTGATAATTTAATGCATCTCTAGCGAGGCGTTAGCATGAATGATTCTAATCAAAAGATGATCACCAGTTGAATACATGAATCAATAAGTCTTTAAAAGCAATACTCGTTACAATGCATTATCATCAATGTACAGTTTGTGATTGCTTAGTAAATAATAGATACCACAAGCTTAAAAAAAATAAAAAAAGTAGAGACAAACAAAAAAAAAAAAAGTTGTAGAGACAAGAAAAATGTTTTGATGAATCAGGGTCTGAGTGTAGAGACCCCGACCAATCGCTAGAATGAGCAGGGAGAAGAACTTGCTAACAAAACAAATTTACATTTCGAGTCTATGGGATTATCTCAGTCAGCACATGCTCCTCTCCCTGCCCGTTCTAGTGATTGGTCGGGGTCAGAACACTCAGACCCTGATTGATCAAAATTTTTGTCTTGACTGTAGGACATGCAAAATTTTTTTTTTTTAAACTGGTGCACTTTCACTACTTGTTAGGAAGACCTGAGGACATTAGCTGATCACAAAGTTGCCTACTGCTGGGACCCCGAGTAATCATCTGTATTCTGAGGGGAAGCCTTGCAGTCAGTATTCAGCTTTTTAGCATTCCCACCACAGGGGAAACAGAGTTACATTCCGGCCTATTCAAATCTATGGGTTGTCTTTGTAATGCAGGACAGGATAGGTCTTCCAGAGCAAGAATGTTTTTTTTTTCTGTAGCTGCTCTTTACTGTGGATGGACAGTGGCTGAAAATCCTAGACAGAAGATCGATCCCCCGCTTCTGTTTACCGATACTGGACAACAATTTAAGTGCAGTAACAGTAGAGCAGAGGCTATTACAACTGTCTGCCAAGACTGGTACTGTCAGGGTTAAAGCTAATCACAGTTAGTGAGACCTCTGATTGCAGAGACAGATGGGCGGTCGGTGCCGTTTTTATGGCATTTTAGAGGCTGGAGGGTTTATGGTAAACAGAGCCTAGGGTTTAGCTTCTCTATGGTCTGCTGAGGCCGACCGAGCACATGAAAAACGATTCAGTATTTGCTGACTTCCAAGTCACACATGCCGATCCCATCAGTGACGCCCCCCCGGCTCAAAGACTTTTATTGTTTTTGGCAAAAATGACCTGCAAACAGCTTTAATTGGGATGCAAATTTAATGCCCAGTTTAAGGCTGCTGACAGCTCGATGCTTAGACGGTTCTCTCACATCTGGAAGTTTAGACTGTGATACGACAGCCACAAAGTGTGGAGTGCAATAGTTCCAGGATGCAAGTTTCTGCAAGTACTTCTTGGAAATGATATCCTCTGCATTTTTTCTCCTTGGAGTCACCGGCTGATGGGGTGCCAGGCAGAGAACTCCATTTAAACCATGTGCATGCTGAAGAGGGACATGGTGGGATACATTACATGCCTCACACTCCTCCTAATGGTACATCACACACTAACGTATACTTCAAAGTGCATCAACTACTGTGATAATGGGCACAAAGGCATAACAGATTCTGCCACAGATGTTAGCTGCTCCCAGAAATGACATTTTGATGCAGTGACTTATGGCCTAAACAGCCGTTTATAGTCTTGCTCAACTTTTTACATTCTTGAATTCATTTCCAGTGACATAGTAGTATCTAAGTCAGGCTTAGGCAACCTTCAGCACCGTAGATGTTTTGAACTACATCTCCCATAATGCTCTAACAGCCAAAATACTGCCAAAAATCATGGGAGATGTAGTCCAAAATCTCCAAGGTTTCCGATGCCTGATCTAAATAAACCATGTTAAACATCATGGTATATATTACTCCCGATCCCCTTCTTTTGATCCCCAAATACATTTTGCACATAGTACCATCAAAGGATAAGTGATAACTAGCTGATTGGTGAAGTGACAGCTATCCTCAGAAGCCCCATAGAGAATGAATGGAAAAAAGGCAGAGCATGCAGGCTACAGCCCCATTTATCTGTTGAAGGTCCCAGCAGTCAGACCCCCATTAATCAGCTAGTTATCACCTACCCTGTGTATAGGGGATATCTTTTAATCTTGGGATCTCTCTTTTAAAGGGAACCATCTAGGCAAAATGTATCCACTATGCAACTGTTGAATGCAGGAACCAAGGGGATGGAGCAGGACACAATAACTCTCACTTTGGTCATGGACTACTCACTCAGGCTCTACACTAGGCACACTATAGCATATAATGAAATAACTTAATAACTGGACATTAGATATAGTTAAGAGTGCAATGTTGGCTGTGGGGAAAGTATTTGATAAGGCATTAGAAGCAGACATTTTATAGTCCTTTCTATGGCAGGTATGAATCGCTTTCACCAAGGGAAGCACTAAGGGAGCAACCTTGTTCAAGAGAGCAGAGAGCCCAATGCTATGGGAGGTCTGTGACTAACCTTCAGCAATAATAGGATCAAGAAAAATAATAATATATTGAAATAGATGTAGCATACCACGTAAGGTGCCATTTTTTGATGTTTCTTGTATATTGATCATGACTGTTTAGATGACTTAGTAATACTTCGCTTTAAAGCAAATAAAGTATTTGCTAACTTAATCGACTTTTTTCCATATTTTACTCCAGGATGTTATACTTGTTTTTTTTCCTCTATAAAACTTTTATGAATCATTCTTGGATCACAATAAGGGGCTCTCTTCTCATGTAAAGGTCTATTACCCCAATATCCCATTGTATGTTTTCCTTTGACATGTAGTAATTACAGATGGTATGCACCATCCTATATCCCAGTCTGTATGCTGCCTGCGACTATGGAGACCAGGGCTGAACAACTGATCGATTAATCGGCAACTAATCGATTTCTAAAGTTCACATACACATTGGTTGGTATGGCCCTAACAAGGTAAAAAAAGAAAAGAAAAAAAAAGTTATATTTAAAATAACTATTATGCATATTTAAATATAATAAAAAGCTCCTCCCCTTAGCCTCCGCAAAGCTCAGCATCCTGCCGACTACACAAACTCTCTTTTAAGACAAAATGCATCCCTTATCCAAAAACACACGGAAGACCTTCAGTCCAATCCCCTCCCCTCATTAACTCCATCCCAAAATTATCTTCTTCTCCATTATAGTTATTTTTATCAGATTAGTCTCCTAGATTGGCGCTTTTATGCATAGCCTATTACATGGCTTGGTAATCATGTGACCCTTAGCTTCAATCAGCCAGCAGTTGCCGATCCCATTGCACGACCCGATCAGCACTTAGTTTTTGTGTTCGATGCTAATCTTAAAAATTTAGTTTTTAATACTTTGGTAAATACTTCCAATAAAAAAACCATCATGGGTCAAATTAGACCAGGGAACTGCTTCTCTGCAAATTGTCCCCACAGATACAGAAATGTGAAAGTAGTGAATCCAGTATACAACATGCAGCAGTTAAACATTAAGTGGACTGCAGGGGTTTCCATGATAACCAGGCTAAAACATCCATATACTGTGAGAACGTAAAGCGAGGGAATAAGACGGAATCATATCTGTGATGTTTTATAAACATAAATGGCTGAGAAAATGCAATATAGCCCTTTCTGCACTGTAGATGGGGCATGAACCGCATTGTGTCATAAAGATGGGACTACATTTATAGATTTTCTAAATAAAACGTTTTGCCTATAAAGAGATTATCTCAGGATTACATGTTATCAACCATTCGCGGGATAGACGATCGCTAGGATTCTAGATTCAATTACAAATACAGTCTCCAGGGCCATACTTGGCAATTATTGGAAGTCTCATTGAGAGTGAATGGATTTATGTTCTGTTCTGGCAGTCAGACCCCCAGAGATCACCTATCCTGCATCACCGTTCCCTTTACATTTTCCAGGTTGGATTTAGGGGGTGCAATGCTTCCCTTGCCCTTGGTGCTGACAACCCAAGCTATGTTGGTGCCTAAACCTAAAGTTATCTGTCTTAAAGGGGTACTCTGTTGGTAATGTGGGTTTCCCTCTGCCGGCTCTCATGCACGTTTGCCTTACCCTGCAATATTGGTGGGGTCCTGGTCGTCAGTGCTTGTCTTGTGCTCCCTCTTTGTTCTGTGTGTTTTGCTTTTCCTCTCAGTCTTCCTGTTTTGCTCGGCAGGAGAACTACAGTTCCCAGGAGGTCTTGCTCCCGTTATCGTTGCTTTCTTCCCCTTCCTTTTCCACGGCCCTCCTTGGCAATTCGTCTTTGCTTTTTGTGCTGCTTAGAATAATTTGTTCCGCCCCTTGTTCGACCTTCTGGCGGCATCATTGTGTTTGAACCTTTTCTGTGAAACTTGCTAGCGTCTGATGCCGCCCTGCACTGGCCAATAGCTGACGCTGCACTGCAACCGAAACTGCGTCATTTATCCCTACGATATTGCGTACAGTGCAAAGAAGCATCACTCATCATGTAATGCTTCAGCCAATACACACAGAGACGCTGCGAGGGCTGCACCCCTAAAAGGAGGGGCTAAAGAACTAGAATGAATATTCAAGAGGAGGGTTTGACCAGAATTGGAGCACGGGGAAAGGCAAGGACAGCGTCATGCACACCCACGTCACAAACACAACATAACCGCAAAAGGAGCAAGAAATGTGGTCACCAGCAAAGGAGAACCTGAAAAACTACACAACATCCTGCCAGAACTAAAGGCAAGTTTTGCCACAAACAGCTAGCGCTAAGCTCTGCAAAACCAGGATGTTCAGATACCACATAGGACCGGGTCACATTGTCCCGAAACATGCACAGCAGCAGAGTAGCCCTCTTTAAGGTTTTGCAGTAAGACATGATCTAATCCTGGTTAGGAATCTTCACTATGTTCTCACATTTGCCCTTGGTTTGATCCTTTGACCATATACCTTGTAACTTCTTTGACATTTGTCGGATCTGGTGTTTCTGCCTTCATTTCTTGTATTGACACCTAGCTGTTTCTGATCATCTCTTCAGTTCTGCCTAACACCTTTAGCAGCACATCTGCCATAAGCAGTTCGTACTCTAGGGGCTGAAACCTTGACTGCAGGGGTAGGGTCACACGTGACCTATTGTGCTACATATTTTACTACCTATTGAATTCAATGGGTAGAAAAATCAGCTGCAGAAAATATGTAACAAAACACGGCACGTGTGACCCTACCCTAAAAGTATAAAAAAAATTCCATGAGGGGTAATGGAAAAGAATCAGTGGGTCCTAGACTGCTTACCCTGGTTAGGACCCATTTCTACTCGTGTGTGAGCTGGCTTAGTTTCCCTCCAGCGGATACCAGAACTGATCCCATTGTTGTCATTTGGATTGTTCCAGGCATCCAAGGTGTTTGTTGAAAAACCAGACTGGTCTAGGAACTGGAGAGCTAAATTCTGCACCTTTTCCCTACCTCCAGTGCATTACAGATATAAGAGCCAAACTTCAAGTATAATTACATCAGTTATTTTGAGATCCAGAACTGTGCCTATAAAGAGTGAACAAGGGGCTGACAAGCCTTACACCCACACCCTCCTGCACAGGGTTATTCCATGGGAATTTATTATCATGGAAGGAATGAAAAATAATCGATCCCTGTTGTTGAGGACAGATGCTCCATGTTCTGTAAGCCACAAACTAGGATCTAACCAGCATTTCTACAGTGGAGAGTTCAGGATCTAGAGAACATTTTTACTTCTCATGAAAAGTATTACAGCGTGTGTTAACAAGTCCTGATATGTAATCCATTATCAAATGTATATACAGGGCTTACCAATGCAACCAAGCAGTGTCATCTGGCACAACCCACCGTAATCTCATGATGTGTTATCTGTGGTTTTCTTTGGGATGCAGTAAGACGGGTGATTTATCTTAACTGATAAAAGTATCACAATGTGCAGAAGGACACAGGAGGATGATAAAATAAATCTGTATGTAATATATTAGAATGTACTTATATGGATCTGTATTAAGAAAATATTACTCATAGTTCATCAGTGTCTAATATACAGGAACACACGCTACTGCAAACAGGAACATAATGCGAACAGCACCATCCTACAAATCTAATCTATCCATGATCTAACATGGAATATCTCTTTACCTACCTATTTCCTATCTAATATCAATTATCTATCTATCTTAACTACACTAAATGGACAAAATTATTGGAATACATCTCTTATTTCATTCAACCCCATTGGCACAGGTGAATAATATACAGCACCTAATGACGCAGTCACCTTTCCAGACATTAGTGAAAGAATGGGCCATTCTACAGAGCTCCCTGATACTAGTGTGGTACTGTAATAGGGGCCACCACGGCCCCAAATCAGTTTGAGATTTTTTTTCTTCCTACATCATCTACCATCCGTTTTGAGTGGTATTACTGAGAAGTGTTTAGGAATCATATCAACTTAGACATGAAGTGGAGATCAGGTAAAGTTACAGAGTAGGTCCGCTGGGTGCTGAGGTGCATAGGGCATAAAAGTCGCCACTGCTAAAATCAGCACAAAAACAGTGCCCCGGGTTTCCATGGCCAAGCAGCTGCATGCCAGCCTTACATTACCAAGCACAATGCCAGGCGCCAGATGGAGTTTCAAAAGACATCATCACTGAGTGGTGGAGACGTGTTGGATTAAAGGGGTACTCCGGTGAAAACCTTTTTTCTTTTAAATCAACTGGTGGCAGAAAGTTAAACATAATTGTAAATTACTTCTATTAAAATTTTTTAATCCTTCCAGTACTTATTAACTGCTGAATGCTACAGAGGAAATTCCTTTCTTTTTGGAACACTGATGACATCACGAACACAGTGCTCTCTGCTGACATCTCTGTCCATTTTAGCAACCGTGCATAGCAGATGTATGCTAAGGGCAGCATGGTGGCTCAGTGGTTAGCACCACTAAGGACAACAATAAATAAAGCGTTATTATTATTATAATAATGTCAGCAGAGAGAACTGTGGTCGTGAGGTCATCAGAGAGCATTCCAAAAAGAAAAGAATTTCCTCTGTGGTATTCAGCAGCTAATAAGTACAGGAAGGATTAAGATTTTTTAATAGAAGTAATTTACAAATATGTTTAACTTTCTGCCACCAGTTGATTTAAAAGAAAAAAGGTTTTCACCGGAGTACCCCTTTAAATGTGTAGTTGTCCCTATACTTTGTCCATATAGTCAGTCAGTCTCTCTATCCACACCAAGACTAAATCAAAAAACCATGGCATGCCTATAAAACATATGACCTTAATGGGTACTCCGCTGAAATTTTTTTTTTAAATCAACTGGTACCAGAAAGTTAAACAGATTTGTAAATTACAGAGGCTATATGCCCAGCAAGAGGTGAGTGTTAGGAGTGTTAGGCTCAGAATGTGTGTTAGGGTCCCATCCGAAATGAGGCCACCTCCGCGTGGTGGATGGGGGGACACGTTTTGATCAAAAAGTGTGCTAAGAGCCTCAATTTTTTGACCAAGTGTGCTGCTGCAATCTTCTTTTTTGTATACTCTGTATTTGCCACAGCAGCGTGCACCCATATTTTAGGTTCTTGTGCTGGATATTTTTCTTTTTGTTTTTTTGCAACTTAGGGGGAATGGCACCCTCTGTAGCCGTTCACCCCTCCCCTTTTTCACAGGAGGTATTTTAATTTAAATTGATAATGGATCCAGCATGTCACCCAGTCAGAGGCTATATGCCCAGCAAGAGGTGAGTGGATATGAGTGTTAGGCTCAGAATTTGTGTTAGGGTCCCATCCGAAATGAGGCCACCTCCGCGTGGTGGATGGGGGGACACGTTTTGATCAAAAAGTGTTTCCAAGAGCCTCCATTTTTTGACCAAGTGTGCTGCTGCAATCTTCTTTTTTGTATACTCTGTATTTGCCACAGCAGCGTGCACACGTGTTTTAGGTAGTTGTGCTGGCTATTTTTCTTTTAGATTTGTAAATTACTTCTATTTTAAAATCTTAATCCTTCCAGTACTCAGCTGCTATATGCTCCACAGGAAGTTCTTTTCTTTTTGAATTTCCTTTCTGTTTGACAACATTGCTCTCTGCTGACACCTCTGTCCATTTTAGGAACTGTCCAGAGCAGGATAGGTTTGCTATGGGGATTTTCTCCTGCTCTGGACAGTTCCTAAAACGGACAGAGGTGTCAGCAGAGAGCACTGTGGTCAGACAGAAAGGAAATTCAAAAAGAAAAGAACTTTCTGGGGAGCATATAGTAGCTGATAAGTACTGGAAGGATTAATATTTTTAATAATAAGTAATTTACAAATCTGTTTCACTTTCTGGCATCAGTTGATTAATTTTATTTTAATTTTTTTCCAGTGGAGTACCCCTTTAAAACGTGATGGCTTGCACATATAAAGGTTATGATAAATATGGGATTAACAGATTTTGCTTTTCATTTATTTCTCACTTCTCAGAATCCTCCAGACTCTCAGCGAGACATGTAAATCTGATCCCTTAGTGTTCTGTAGCATAGAAAGTGCCACTAAAAGTCTTCTCAAGCTGCAGCATGTAGAAATATTCCTCTTACCTACAGGTCAAGGAGATTCCATTTCCTGCCCCATATCATGTTCAGAAGACAAGTTGCTTTCCAGATAAGCAGGTTCTGAAGTCCTACATACATCTTCTGTAGCGTTCAAGAGATGTTATGCTTGAGAATATATAACAGTGCAGGATACTGACATCTACACAGTGAAGCTCAGAGAGTTGGTTGAAAAGCCGTATACAGTGAACTGGTCTCCATTGATCTACTACTATACATAAATTTTCTTTTAGGGTCTATTCACACATCTGAATTTCCACTTGCGGAATTCCGCCTAAAATTAAAGCCCATAGACTTATATGGTATTCCGCACTCCCATTCACACTTCTGAATTCCGCAAGCGGAAATTCAGAAGTGATAATAGGAGTGCGGAATCCCATAGAAGTCTATGGGCTTTAAAGGGGTTATCCAGAAAAAAACGTATATATATATATATATATATATATATATATATATATATATCTTTATATGCTCCAGAAAGTTAAAAAGATTTGTAAATTACTTCTATTAAAAAATCTTATTCCTTTCAGTACTTCTGAGCTGCTGAAGTTGAGTTGTTCTTTTCTGTCTAAGTGCTCTTTGATGACACCTGTCTCGGGAACTGTGCAGAGTAGAAGCAAATCCCCATAACAAACCTCTTCTACTCTGTGCAGTTCCCGAGAGAAGCAGAGATGTCAGCAGAGAGCACTGATGTCAGACAGAAAAGAACAACTCAACGTCAGCAGCTGATAATTATTGGAAGGATTAAGATTTTTTAATGGAAGTAATATACAAATCTCTTTAACCTTCTGGAGCCAGTTGATATGTAAATTTTTTTTTTTTTTACTGGATTACCCCTTTAATTTGAAGTGGAATTCCACAAGCGGAAATTCAGAAGTGTGAATGGGAGTGCGGAATCCCATAGAAGTCTATGGGCTTTAATTTGAGGTGGAATTCCGCGATTCTGCACAAATCCCCACAGATTTCTTGATCGGTGAAGACCAGGTAAGTATTATATTTAGTGTTTAGTAGGGGCTTCGAGGCGAACAATGTATTTTTAGCATTTGTCTAGAGTTCTTCCAACTCTATATATGTCATATAACAGATATAACATATGACATATGTAGATATACAAAATTAGTATGACCGACACATAAAAGAAGAATTTAAAGGGTACCTTTCATCAAAAAAACTTTTGTTAGTTATTCTGCATACATTAATCTATAATATATCAAAAGTTTTTTTGATGAAAAGTATCCTTTAAAGAAAACAAACAACAACGCCACCCTTGCCTGTGCCTGGTACTGCAGCTCAGACTCATCACTTTTTGATCATTTTCCAGATTTGAATAAAATATTAAGCATTAAAAGCAGCTATGCACATGAATGAAAATCATAACAGGACATAAGCTAAAACTAATGCAAAACAGTAAAAGATTTACATTGCAATTATGAAATTTCATTAAGAAGGTTGAAACAACATTACAGTCAATTGAACAGAGCAGACTATGTTCTTGCATTCCTAAACAGGTCTTGGAAGGTTAGAAAATATGTTCTATTTTGTCAGGTGAGGTCTCATTCCCATCTTGCACATTGATATTACATAAGGCCAAAGACCAAGCAATCGGGGGATCCAAGAGGGAGAAACAGCTGTCCTTCTATAGGTCCCCACTGGTTTTGAACTTCCTTTCCCAGGGTAAATGCTATAAACTGCAATGTGTACGGGAGAGAATATGCAATAAGTCTCTGTCATATTCCAAAGATGGATGTCCTGATGTCACAGGAGCATTACTTTGCCGTTCTCTACATGTTACATTCCCTGTGTTGCAGGGAAGGAATCTTGCAAATGTATCACAATAGCCAACTACGTGTACAATATTTCCATTGCAAAGGAAACATATTGGCCCTCATTTACTATTCTAAACCCGACCTCTTTTGTCGGTTTTTTTTGGCGCAGCTTTGTCTGCGCCATGTCGCAGACATCGTGCGCCAGTCTGCGACACGATGCGACATTTTTTCCCGACGGACCCGATGTGGATTCTCCCAAACCCGAAAAAGGGACGTAACCCGACATTTCTGAGCTTTCCCACGTATTTATTAAGGTTTCCAACTCGAATTTGTTGAATTGTTGTGGATTTTTTCCCGACAGCTCAGAGGAGTTGGAAACCAAAACCAACAAAACCCACGTGCGACAAACAGGATGCGACATAATAATAAATACCAGGGGAAAAAAGCAGTCGGGTAAGAAAGCAACATAGACTTACAACCCGATTTTCTTAGTAAATGAGGGCCATTGTGGGAGAGTAAAGGTGCCAGAAATCAGGCTCAGTTTGCACCCAAAAAACTAGGGTACAAGCCTAGCAACAGACAGTACAGTGACTAGAAAGGTGGAAAGGTTGAGAGGGAAGGGGACGGCTTAAAGAGGTGCGCAGGATTGGAAAAACATAGCTGCTTCCTTCTAAAAACAGTGCCACTTTTGTCATCAGGTTGTGAGTATTATTGCAGCTCAGTTCTACTGAATTAAACAGGGCAGAATAGTAATACCACAGACAACCCGAGGACAGGGGTGGCGTTACTTTTAAAAGGAAGCAGCTATGTTTTTCCAATGCTAGATAAGTTGGTCACACTGCACCAAAATGTTGCCAAATTTTGGTACAAAACATTGTGTGTGTGGGGTGGGGGTGGGGGGGGGGGACGTGAGGAGGGGGGATTAAGGGTGGCATTAATGGAGAGTTTGTGGGTATTCTGAGTTACAACACTAATCCCCCATTCTGGACTTTATGGGGGTGCTAGTGGTCACCCCCTCCCAATCTGACACTTTGAATAGCAGAGTGCCCCTTTAAAACTATCTCATGTTGAATACGCACCAAAAAAGGGTCCAATTCTAATACTGTCTAAAACTTGTGTGCATTTTCTACAGAGGGGTGCTGGGCTGGGGGTCTGACCACTCTCTGGGACCCCTACTGATCTTAAGAATGGAGTTCTTCTGTCCTTTACCTCCACTCCATTCACTATCACTATTATCAGAAGTCCACAGAGAGTGAGTATGGAAGCATTTTAGAATGCACACTGCCTCTCCATTCATGAGGGGTACATGGGAACCCTGTTCTTAGGATTGGTGGGAGTCCCAGCAGTCAGATTCCAACCGATTAGTTCGTTATTACAAATCTTGTGGACTGATCCTGTGAATTGAGATGGAGCATATGCTGCTGTGCTTAATAACATTATATCCATAGGTCTTCTAGGTTGCAGTTGAAAGTTTGGATCTGCTGTCCCTAAAAACAGTGGTTAGGGTGTGGTCTGTGGTTTCCAGATTGTTTCCCTGTTCTTCTCCCTCACATACGACTCCCTTGTTGGCGAATATATATTTGTATTCTTACACAAAGGCTCATTTTTGGGGTCCTCAAGGGATAAAATTTTGCTGCACCTTTTATCTAAGGGACATCAGTTCTGTGCGGAAAATCTGCATCACTTTGGTATTCCTTTTTCTTCTACCTTCAGCTTAGGGAAGTCTCTTACCTGATTCCTTGCTGTACGATCGGTGCTCCTATGCTGCAGCCAGCCATTGCAGCATGTAGCAACGGAGCGCCGATAACACTGATCAATGTTGAGCTATGGCAGCATTGTTCAGTGTATGCAATCTGAACATTGCAGGTGTAGTCTCCTATGGGGACTAAAAACAATTGTGAATGAAGTGAAAAAAAAAGTTGATAAATCAGAATAAAATCACTTCCCTTTTACCATTTTTTAAATAAGATGATGTAAACAAAAATAAATGTAACCCCTTAAGGACGCAGGGCATACAGGTACGCCCTGACGTACTGGTACTTAAGGACTCCGTGTGTACCTGTACGTCCTGAGTCCGGAGAACGGGTTAAACCCGGTGGGTCCTGGTTGCTATGGGCAGCCAGGACCCACGGCTAATGCCAGGCACCACCGATCGGGCCGTTGCCCAGCACTGACTCTTTAGACGCCGCGATCAAAGTTGATCACACCGTTTAAAGTGAAAGTAAAACTATCTTGGCAGCTCAGCGGAGCTGATCGGGACTATCGCAACATAATTGCGAAGTCCCGATCATATTACTGGATGACAGGAGGGTCCTCACCTGCCTCCTCATCATCCGATCAGCGATCTACTGCTCCAAGCCTGCTAAGCAGGCTGGAGCAGCAGAGCGCCGATAACACTGATCAGTGCTATGCCATGGCATAGCAGTGATTAGTGTATGCTATCAGAAGATTGCATGGTATAGCCATGCAAAAAAGAATACATGTGAATAAGCCCCCCCCCCCCACTCAATAAAAGTTTGAATCACCACCTCTTCTAATTTTTTTAATAAAATAATGTAAGAAAAAAATAAAATAAAAAAAAACAGCATGTGGTACCGCCACGTGCGTAAATGTACAGACTATTAAAATATAAGGTTAGCTAAACAGCAAGGTCGATGGCGTACACGTAAAAAATTTTTTGGCCACTTCATATACCATAAAAATATTAATAAAAAGCGATAAAAAAGTCCCAGCAAAACAAAAAATTAAGCCCTCATATAGCCCCGTATACCAAAAATAAAGTTATAGGGGTCAGAAAATGACAATTTAAAAAATATTTATTTTGGTGCAAGTAGTTATAATTTTTTTAAAGTAGTAAAATAAATAAAACCTACATAAATTGGGTATCCTTGTAACCGTATGGACCTACAGAATAAAGAAAAAGTTGTCATGCCTGCTCCCATAGGCTTGCATTGAGGGGGCAGAGCGTGGTCACGCGGGGGCAGAGCCGTAACGTCACGATACTACGGCCCCTGTATCATGAGTCATTAGCCACGGAGCAAAGCTTTGCTCCGTGCAGCTAATTACCGGGGGGCTGCACAGAGATCGTGGGGGACCCCAGCAGTGGACCCCCACGATCTGACCCCTTATCCCCTATCCTTTGGATAGGGGCTGAGTCCTTAAGGGGTTAAGCATATGTGGTATTGCCGTGTGTGTAAATGTCTGAACTATTAAAATATAACGCTAATTAAACCGCATAGTCAATTGCTTAAGTGTAAAGAAAATACCAAAGTCAAGAATTGTGTACTTTTGGTAGCTTCATATACAAAAAAAAATTATAAAGAGTGATCAAAAAGTCCCATAAAAAAAAAATATGGTATCAATAAAAACTAAAGACCGTTGTACAAAAGATGAGTCCATGAGTTATGGAGGTCAGAAGAGGATAATTATAAGCATACTAATTATCGTAGAAAAAGTAGTAAAATAAAACTAAACCTACACAAATTGGGTATTGTTCTAATCATATGAATTTACAGAATAAAGATAAGGTGTCGTTTGTATCAAAAAGTGCACTGTGTAGAAACAGAAGCCCCCAAAAGTTGCTAAATTGCTTTTTTATTTTCAATTTCTTCCCACAAATATTTTTTTTTCCAATTTGCTGTAGATTTGGTGGTAAAATTTGTGATGTTCTTACAAAGTACAATTGGTGGCACAAAAAACAAGCCCTTTTATGGGTCTGTAAGTGAAAAATCTTAAGCATTTTTAGCTATAAGAATGTGAGGTGGAACAAATGAAACCTCCCCTTATTTTGTGTACCAGGACAATTGGTTTGCTATGAGGGAAAAGTAGATTGTGCTCCCGTTTTAGTCTTTTGGAGAAGTATTTTTGTTTTCTTAAATTCCACATCCCTAGGGATCTCAAAGTCCTTACTGAATTTTCTAAAGTTGAGCAACTTCTGGGCACCACAAACCTCCCCAGACCACCTGCCCAGGCTTATTCATTGTTACATTCATTGAAGCCTGTCCTTTTGCTAGAGTGGAAGCTCTGCGAAACGCAGACGCATTGCATTATGGGTAAATAAACTTGTTCTTACCAGAAGACTCCCAGAGCCTGTTAGATCCTGCCATCACTTGAAGGAAATGTGTTTGGTATATGCTAATTCATTGTGGCTAGAAGTGGCTACAGGGAATCTGGAATCTTGGGTCTACACGCTATCTCCAAAGTTGTAATTGGCTATATCCAAAGTTGTAAATACATATAATATGTATTTAGGGCCATTTTTTTCCTGTAAATCAGCCACACATTTACAATTATATTTGTATGTTAAATATATCAGTAAAAGTAGAAATTTCCATTATGCAGCAAGTAAAAGCTTTTAATTTATACATTTCTGTCCAGTAAGGAGGATCACCAGATATAAGATCAACTTCTGGCCTCAAGTATCTAGCCAAGGTGCTTCGGCAGGCATTGATGGAAGCGTCGCTAATATTTTATGGGCATGATTGCTCAGCTGAATAAAGTCTCTTTCAGCAGCCGGCACATGGCATTAATGGGATCCCCGTAATGGTTAATAAAACAGGTTTACATCCAACCTCTGCTCGCTGTGCTTAATTATTCAACATTTAGTTTGGCATCTCTCGTTGGCAGGAGGAGCAAGGTTGCTGTAAGCGCAGCTCACTGTACATGCCACTTCTTCAGAAGGGTGGAGACTTTGTGAACTACTGACTGCAAACTCTACTTGACCCCACATAACTCTTCACCTTTATGCAACTGTGTAAGCTTCACATTACCAGCTGATTAACACACAAAATGCTCCCACATCAATTTTTTGATTAAAGGGTACCTCTCATCAAATAAACTTTTGATATATTTTAGATTAATGAATGTTGAATAACTTTCCAATAGCATGTTAATGAAAAATATGCTTCTTTCTATTGTATTTTTCCCGATCAGTCCTGTCAGCAAGCATTTCTGACTCATGCTGGAGTCCTAAACACTCAGAGCTGCCAGCCTGCTTTGTTCACAGCTAAACAGGCTGTGAACAAAGCAGGCTGGCAGCTCTGAGTGTTCACCTTAGTGAACAAAACAGACTGGCAGCTCGTAGTGTTTAGGACTCCAGCATGAGTCTGAAATGCTTGCTGCCAGGACTGGTAGGGAGACCCCTAGTGGTCATTTCTTCAAAGTGGAAATAACATGCAATTGTAAAGTTATTCTGCATACATTAATCTATAATATATAAAAAGTTTTTTTTGATGAGCGGTACCCTTTAAGTTAAACGTAACATTTTAAAAAAATCTGAAAATTTTGTTATTCCTGAAATAAGGTCAGTTACCCTCACTCATAATCTTACATATTTGATAAAGAAATTTCATAGTTTTCTACATAACGTGAGAAATCTATCTGATGATTGCTATCTGTATGAATATATCGTCAAGTCACTAAATATTATAGAAACCAAACACTGCCAGACAGTTCTGGAGATGACTAATGATTTAAAAAACAAAATGTTGGGGAGTCGGAATTAAAAAAAGCCCAATACTTCTGTCTTCCGGCATCATCTATCAGGGAGTGATACGAGACCTCTAAATACATTAGATGTTGAGCCCCTCCCACTGAAATTAAGGTGTTGGATAGACACATGTCCAATGCCCATACACATTAGACTACAGTTGATGATAATGAATGATTTTCACCATAAGAACCATTTGTAAGATCAAATGTAACAACTAACAGATCAACATCATCTGGGAAGAAGTTATCCACGTGTGAAAGTATTGTCTGCTAGTTAGGCAAAAGAGATTTAACCTATGCCCTCGTTAGATCCCAAAAAAGATTGTTCCCCTTTGCCTGGAGTTGTTGAACATGTATGGCCAAGTTTAAATGTCTATATTTACTAATATGGATTAAAAAGTGTATACATATATCACCGAAACAGTCATTTGCTAGGCAATTGTTCATTCGAGGTATGTAAAATCACTATACTACTACTAGCTAATGCAGTGGTTCTCAACCTGGGGTACACGAACTCCCAGGGGTACTTAGCAGTTCTCCAGGGAGTACTTGAAAAAAATCAGTAATGGCAGCCACAGCCACTGGTTACTAATCTGGACCACTTTGTAGGAAATAGTAGGCTGACATCACTGCACCGAGGAGCGGAGCAGGAGAACAGCAAAGGGGAAGCGCGGGCTGCTGTTCAGCCCTACATATCTACTCTTGAGATCAACTATACCATGAGATTTTGCCTCCAACATCAGTTAAATCTAACCTAAACCAAAAGACTACTACCCGTCAATCAAATCCTTTTCCAGCGCGCGCTGGTGAGACACGAGGAGATCACCGGATCTTCCTTCTGAGTGATACAGCCGCAGAGCTGTAGTCCCCCGACTCCGAGCCCACTGCTACTCCCACCGCTGTAACCGGGAGACGGCCGAGTCTCCGAGCGGCAACCTCTCTTGCTGAGAGAGCCGGCACACAGAGGAGCCGTACGGGGATTCCACTCACCTACCGGAGATACCCTTCCAGCAACTGGATAAGCCGTTACCGCAACGATCCAGCAGACGCCCAGACTGGTGAGCGTATCGCTTCTATCTCTATCACACAGAGCTGTGAATTGTCACATACATTCATTCATTCTATGCTATACAGAACAGTGGGACTTAAATCCGCCTGATACAATTGTTGCCAATGTTGCAGACAGTAACTTACTGCTAACACTACCGAGATTTGATTTATTGATGGTTATTTGATGCCCCTGGCTTGACTAAGACTGGATTCTTTATGGGACTAAGACTGGATTCTTTATGTTCGTAGCCTTATCAGTGGAGGCTCCCCTGGACGTTTTATCAATGACCCCGAGCAATGAACTTTGTTGAACTACTGTGAACTCTGCTATAACTACAGTAGTCCAATATCATTATTTCTGTTTGATCTCAGAGTAATAGTTTGTTTGTTATCTTTTAAGCTATATACTTTTAGACATATACATTTTATATTATTTTATTAACTATCATTATCTGGTTTCTGTGCACCTGCAAGGGCCCTGCAGGCAGCCAGGCACCAACCAATATTGGGTGTATTTTATACTATTATCAATAAATTGAATTATTACTTCATTTATCCTTGACCTTGAGCCCCATTCTTTATTTCAAGTTTGGAAATATAACTTGGCTCCCTGTTGTCGATTTCTCTGTCCGTACAGTAAATATAAACTTGAGTTATTGCTCTAACATCTTTAATTACTTATTTTACCACTTTTTGGGTGGGTATCCTCAAGTGACTGCAGGACTATGGGAGTTGCTCTGTCCTTCAGCTTTACAAGTAACGGCAGCTCAATTAGGCAGCATGTAACATACGCATCAGGAAAGCTAATGCTGAACGTTGGATAGGGGTCCAACCTGAAGTATGGAGCAATGTAGTAGACTACACTAATCCATCCAACAGATACCTTATAAAAATACACTAAACATATACAGTGACCCCCCCGACCTACGATGGCCCCAACATACGATCATTTCAACATGCGATGGCCTCTCAGAGGCCATCGCATGTTGAAGGCAGCATCAACATACGATGCTTTTGTATGTCGGGGCCATCGCATAAACGGCTATCCGGCAGCGCAGACTGCTTCAGCTGCCACTGGATAGCCATTTACGGTGCCCCGTGTGGTCCGCTGATGATCACTTACCTGTCCTCGGGGCTCCGTAGCGTACTCCTCGGGATCCCCTGCATCGCCGGCGCTCTCCATCGTCGTCATCACGTCGCCACGCACGCCGTCCTGTCATCCAATAGGAGCGGCGTGGGTAGTGATGTGATGGCGGCAACGGAGAGCGACATTCCCAGGCAGCAGAGACCTTCCCGGAGCGTTGGGGACACCCCGGGGACGCGGCAACAGCGATGGAGGGCAACATCCAGGGCAGCGGTGACGATCCGGAGCGGCGGGGACACGTGAGTATAACCTCCAATACCAGTGGTCTTCAACCTGCGGACCTCCAGATGTTGCAAAACTACAACTCCCAGCTGGGAATTGTAGTTTTGCAACATCTGGAGGTCCGCAGGTTGGAGACCACTGTCCTATACTTTACATTGCACGGATCCCTCAACATACGATGGTTTCAACAAACGATGGTTCATTTAGAACGGATTACCATTGTATGTTGAGGGACCACTGTACCATACTAGCCAATGGATGACAGATTCCACTGTGGGGCATCCATCACAGAAATCTGTCAAACTGAATAGCTTTTCATGGCATATATCTTAAATAACACCAGTCCTCAAACCCCACCAACAGTCCAGGATTTGATTTTTTTTCTCTGTTCTATTCCAATAGAGTAACTGACAAAACCTGGACTGTTGGTGGGCCTTGAGGACTGGGCTGGGGACCACTGCATTAAATTAATTCCATTATAGCTTATGATTTACACATCGGCTAAAAAGAGGCCTTACGTGGTTATCCTATAGGCTGTAATGGCATCTGTTTAACAAATATTTCGCAAAAACCTCACAATGTTTCCATTAAACAGATTCTGTTTCCAAGTTTAAGTGTAAAAAATGCCACTAATAGAATTTTTTTTAAATATAATATATATAATATATTTTTTTTTACTGATTGGAGACAGATACTGTAACAGGTCTTTAATCTATTTTCCGATTGTAATTTGTAATTTTTTCGTTTATCATTTTTGTACATTATTACGGGGCAGCCATCTTGCCTGTGCTGTTTTTAACAGCAATTAGTGATGTGCTTTACAGCAGGACCCATGGACTATGGACAAAAATAAAGAGGACCTGTCCCATTCACATGAATTGCAGCATTTGTTGTGACCTTTTCAGTAGTCATTCAATTGGGAGGGGGTGAAGCTCTCTTTTGGTGTCACCTTTTGATTTACTTCCTAGGAGAAAGGCATAACCGGGAAATGATCTATACAGAAAAGAAAGTTTCAACTTAGTCTTAGCCCCAAGTGGCCAGAATGAAAACGGCAAGATTTCATTATTATTTAAAACTATAATTAGTAAAATGCTAAATTAGAACAAAAATATAAAAAATTCTTAAATATGGTTAACATAAAACATGATTTAAACAATGGGCCATTTTTATAACACATTCCCTTTAAAGGGGTTATCCAGGAAAAAACTTTTTTATACTGTATATATCAACTGGCTCCAGAAAATTAAACAGGTTTGTAAATTACTTCTATTAAAAAATCTTAATCCTTTCAGTACTTATGAGCTTCTGAAGTTAAGGTTGTTCTTTTCTGTCTAAGTGCTCTCTGATGACACGTCGGGAACCGCCCAGTTTAGAAGCAAATCCCCATAGCAAACCTCTTCTAAACTGGGCGGTTCCCGAGACACGTGTCATCAGAGAACACTTAGATAGAAAAGAACAACCTTAACTTCAGAAGCTCATAAGTACTGAAAGAATTAAGATTATTTAATAGAAGTAATTTACAAATCTGTTTAACTTTCTGGAGCTAGTTGATATATATATAAAAAAAAGTTTTTTCCTGGATAACCCCTTTAAGACCTGATGTGAACACCCCTTTAGGAAGCCACCAGTAGCTTAATCCCTTAGTTTTTAAATGACTGGTGTGCACAGAACATGTACATACTGTAGCAAGCGCCAAGCAAGCTCCTCCCATTGGATGTATTGCATCATACTACTTCTCTTATCATAAGGAGGAACAACAGGTACTTTGAGAACATTTGCTAACAATGTTTCCAAATATCCTTAGCTTATCCTTTTTAGTTGTAAAATCAAGATCAGTACAGTAATTTTTTTTTCTTTAACAAAAAAACAAAAAAAAAACTAACTAAACATTTGTTACTTATAGTGTTTTTTTATGATTCTATTGTGCCCGGGCTGCAAAAAGTAAAACAAAAAACTTTAACTTACCATCCATCACTCCCCCGTTGCACCGATATAGTTCTTCTGTCCTCCGGTCCTGCAATCAGCGTATCGCCAGCCGCAGTGATGTCCCGTCTTGGCCGGTGATAGGCTGAGCACAGTGTCATGTAACAGGCCCGGGCAGCAGGGAGAAGACAGGGCCCATGCTCCTTACATTACACTGCACTCAGCCTATCACCAGACAAGGCGGGACATCGCTGCGGCTGGCGATACGCTGATCGCAGTGTGACGATCCGTTGACAAGGAAGCAGGAAGAAGACTGGGACCAAAAAACCGAAGAGCTATATCAGCGCCAAGAGGAAGCGACAGAAGATGAGTGACAGTTTATTTATTTTTTTTACTTTTTTACATCCCCGGCACAATAGGATCATGAAAAAAAAAAATAGATTTGTTAGCGCGCTTTGCATACGGTCTTCCCAAATCTTCCTAAAAAACTATTTTAAAAGTTGGCAAGTGTGCCCATACTACAATATCCTACCTGTTCACTCATTTTTTTCACTCCATATTTCCTGAAATTTAATATGTAGGAACCAGCTAACACCAACACAAACAACCCACATGGAGACCCAGGATATGCTAAACAAGACATTTTTCAAATATTTCCATGCTAACGTCAGATTCTTCTTATAAGGGCTTCAACAAAGATTCCATGATACACCGTAGTAGTGCAGCAGGAAATCTTCCTAAATCAATGTGAAGCATACTTAACCCTACCGTGTTCTGTCGTTGTACATGCCACATTTAAGGAGCCAACAGAAAAGAGACACATCAACAATGCTGGGTGACTAGTTCTAGGTAACTCGACAAGGAAAACATTGTCCCTGGGATTAAATGTTCTTTCTGTGATTCAGCTGCAAACAGTCAATTCACTTCCGTATCTGACTCTTCTACTTCATATAAGAGAAATGTAAGGGTGCACACTGCTCTGCCTCATGTAACGTTCTTATCTATCCTAAAGCCACCCAATGGACTGCAAGGAGAAAAATAGTGTTCTGCCACATTTATTATCAATTCAGATCCATACCAGAACGGATACTACTTTTGTATAAAGATAGTTAGCACAGCAAATACACACACAAAACTATCCTATCCATTTCTACAGCCATTACTATTCTGAGGCTGTAGACTAACTGGCTACCAAAGGGATCCTTCCTTAGGGCCCTATCAGACAGCCAAAGCCACTGTAAAAAGGAGCATGGCTCGGTAACCATTCGGTTAAGACAGCCCAAAAAAACGTAAGATCGTTCAAGCGGCCCTTTGCTGCCGTCATTTGTTGTCCAAACATTCCCTATTACAAGGAGGCAGTCAATAGACAATGATTTTTTTAAAGGGTCAAAATGATCCGATCAGGTGACAAATGAGGGTATGCTCATTCGTCAACTGATGGTTGGTCCAATAAAGCAAACCCAAATCCAAATCCACATAGCAAACATCTCCCGACAGAGGTGTCAGCAAAGAGTGGTCAGACTGGAAAGAACTACACAACTTCCTCTGTAGTATACAGCCGCTGATAAGTACTGGAAGGATTAAGATTTTTAAACAGGAGCAACAAAATCTGTTTATCTTTTTGGCATCAGTTAATTAGATTTTTTTTTTTACCTCTTTAAATCAATGAGTGGGCTTTATAACCAGTCTGGACTTGGCTAATAGTTTTGGGTCTTGAACAGATCCTCTTCTAGGGACCCCCAAAATCAGTCAACCCCCTAATACTTTCTTGGGCAGGCAAATAAAAGTATATGATTTGTTCAAATGTGATTATCTATTATAGTACTTGATGTCTACTTGATAGATGTCCACTTTTAGGGAATGAGAAGACTTATCTTCAGTTACAACCATTGTAAAATGTTGAAATAATATCGTATGGCTTATGAATTTATTAGAGAGTCCTAGCAGTACAGGACCAAGTGTTCTGGCACTAGCCAAAAACAGTCCACATTTAGCTACAAAATTTGTTTCTATTTTCTCGTTGTAATTTTTAATTTCCTTTTCACTAGCTCATCATGGAGGCAGCCATCTTGTCTGAGCTGTTTTTAACAGCATTTAGTGATGTCCTTTACAGCAAGCCCCATGGACATAGACACCATGAACATCTCCAGACCCTATTCTTTATATGGGGCAGGTCATTCTACAGGGGAGAGGTGGCTGAGCGCCTTTTGTCTTTGCTATCCCCTGATGTCACTTTAACTGTAATGCTATACTGATCAATTTCCAGCAGCCTTCTTCTGATCATTACAGACAAAACAGGAACTCTCAGTTTAGTTTTATGCCTAATGGCCAGAATGAAAACTGCAAGATTTAGGGTAGGGTCACACGTAGCGCATCCGCAGTGTATTTGACGCTGCGGATGAGCTACTGACTGTCCCCCTAGTGTGTGCCTCCTTCTGTGCTCGAGCATCCTGCTTTGGTCTGCTAGTAGCAGCAATCCACCACTACGAGCAGACACACAGGGATCTGCAGGTTGGCACCCACATGCGTAGCGTACTCACTGACATTGCGCTCTCAGCTTAGCTAAAGGAGCAAGGGGAGCGACTGCGATGTCTGGGAGCACAATGCGCCTGCGCACCGCAACTCGCAGATCGTTGTGTGTCTGCTTGTGTGATCCTACCCTTAAGAATTATTTTATAACATAGAGAGTAAAGTGAAAATAAGTAAAAACACTAAAAATTCATAAAAACTATGTTTAACATAAAAAGAGGTTTAAACTATAGGTTATTTGATGTTGACACAATACAGGATAAGAAGAGGTCTAACTCCTTTATTTGGTGTTCTTTGAGTCAAACAATGATCCCTCAGGCTCTGCGCTAGGTATATCACAGTGCTATTCTGGAGTGTTCCTTTAATACTCCACCCCTAGATATCTTCTCCCCTATCCAAAAGGACATAGACTTGCATTGAGGGGGCGTGGCTGTGATGTCACGACTCCCCCCCCCCCCCCTGCCCACTCCAAGCGTTTGGAACAAAATGCTCTGAACACTAGGGCAGCGGAGTACCCCTTTAAGTCCTTCACCAGTCCAATTCTGACACGGTTTTAACCAGCTGATGCACCATGTGACCTTCTCATAATCCTATAATACCGTATATACTTCTTCTAGTGAGCTTTCAATTGATTACAATCTGTCTGTTCAGTTAAATGGATTTTTAGATATTTTTTACTGTGAGCCTCTTCCGAACTATCACTGGAATGTTACCCGCAGTGACTTATACCATGAGGAGGTCATGTTAATAAGAACTTGTCAATGATGGGATGTATACAACACGGAACGGTTATGTTTTCATGAGGGAAAGGAAGAAACAGTTCTCAAGTCAAGGCAAAAATGATCCCCTAGCCTCCAGTTAAACACTCAGCTGCGAAAATACAATGAAAATGTTTGCAAAAGTGAGTTATGAGAAGGTTATAGGGGCACAAAACAGTATAAGAAACAACGTGGTAGAATATAAAAGAGACTGGCACATAACAGCTCCCCCGGTACATGATCACTCGACTATAGCTCATCCAGGGTAATGGGTGCCCGTCCTATCTATTATAGATGAATAGGGTAATGTGGCCGCTTCTTCCCTACTTTTCTACATGTAGGGGCCCCTATGGAACTCATACCCTTTAAAAGGAATAGTTCAGTTTTGCCTTGAATGTGACATGAGAATCAGGAGGTAGACAGATGCCAAATACATTATACATGACCAAATAGTAATGTTAAGATGATAAGGACCACTAAAAATATAATCTATGTTGTTATATGGCTTATAAATGGTACCTTATTAACTGGAAAAGCATTCTTCACATTGAAATAAAATCCAAAATAAACCATATTGAAGACTCCATGGCGACCCAAAGTGGCAGTGAGTCCTTTGTTGAGACCTCTCAATCCTATACCCTCTGTCTGGATCACATGGCGAGCCTGGGCAAAAGTGGATGGTTGCTGGAAGATAACAGAGGGGGTTAAAATCCAAGACAAGGTTGTTAAATGCATTACAGACCTTTTAAAAAATAAAATGGTTTTAAGATGGCGTAGGGCTGGGCGGTATACCGGTTCATACCGAATACCGAAATTTTTGGGCTGCACGATATGAATTTTTCCCATACCGCAATACCGGTTGGGCCCCTCCCCCTTGGGAATGAATTATCAGCCCAGCGCAGCGCTGTCCCCACATCGGGGAACTAATCATATGTGACCCGCCAGCGCTGTTCTGCTCCCCCCCTCCCCCCACCAAATCATGTGACCCGCCAGCGCTGTTCTGCTTCCCCCCCCCCACCAAATCATGTGACCCGCCAGCGCTGTTCTGCTCCCCCCCCAATTAATGATCAGCCCAGCGGGGTACTACTCACATGTGTCACCCGCACTGCCCTCCTCCTCTTTGTTGGGGGCCGCCGGCGCTGGAACTCACTGCACGCCAGTGGTCTCCAACCTGCGGACCTCCAGATGTTGCAAAACGGCCTATCACCTGCTGCAGCGATGTCCCGCCAGTGAGCCCACTGTCATGTAAGGAGCTCTGGCCGGCTTCTTACATGACAGTGCATTTAACTTATCACTGGCCGGGGCAGGACATCGCTGCGGCAGGTGATAGGCTGACGGTTCTCAGATGTTCCCGTCCCCAGCGTAAGGCCGACGTAGGGAAGTTAAAGTTTATTCTCTTTATCTTTTGCAGCCCGGGCATAGGGATACAGCGTACAGCAGTGGTCTCCAACCTGCGGACCTCCAGCTGTTGCAAAACTACAACTCCCAGCATGCTCGGACAGCCGTTGGCTGTCCGGGCATGCTGGGAGTTGTAGTTTGGCAACATCTGGAGGTCTGCAGGTTGGAGACCACTGGCGTACAGTATAGAGTTCCATTGCCGGCGGCCCCCAACAAAAAGGATGAGGGCAGTGGGTGACACATATGAGTAGTACCCCGCTGGGCTGACCATTAATTGGGGGGGGGGAGCTCTAAGATGGCGGCAATTATGTTTATTACATTAGGGTTAGAGGGGTTGAACTATGATGCATAAAAATCCATTTGCCGTCCTATGCTTTCCAAGTTTGGATATTTCTGGTCTCCTATTAAAGGGGTATTCCAGGGAAAAACTTTTTTTTTTTTTTTTAGATCACCTGGCTCCAGAAAGTTAAACAGATTTGTAAATGACTTCTATTAACACATCTCAATCCTTCCAGTACTTATCACCTGCTGAAGTTGAGTTGTTCTTTTCTTTCTGACAACATTGCTCTCTGCTGACACCTCTGCTTGTCTCAGGAACTGTCCGAAGCATTATAGGTTTGCTATGGGGATTTGCTCCTACTCTGGACAGTTCCTGAGACAAGCAGAGGCGTCAGCAGAGAGCACTGTTGTCAGACAGAAAAGAAAAACTCAACTTCAGCAGCTGATAACTACTGGAAGGATTAAGCTTTTATAATAGAAGTAATTTACAAATCTGTTTAACTTTCTGGAGACAGTTGATATATAGATAGATATAAAAAATTTTTTTTTTTCCTGGAATACCCCTTTATTGGTCCATCTCAGCACGGGCAGAAAAGGCATCACTGGAGTTCTCTAGTGTCTTACTACAAATCCCATAATGCAATTCCATGCTCACTTCTCTCCCTGGCTACAATCTCATTACATATTTAGAGTACCCCTCTATCTTACCACATGGTCCCAATATAGTATAGTGTGTAGCCAAAATTAGGATAGTGTCTTCAGGAGAACAGACAGCACTTGACCATTACCAGCGTTCTTACCTGCTGTGTACAGGGTTATAATGCACTATGTGCCGTAAACTAAAGTTCATGGAGGCACCATTCAGGAGGAAACGCCTAGCTATAATTACTACCATATGAGATAATAGTCCTGTAGAAATCGAGTTCCCATACAATCTGTGAGGTGGTATGGTGGTGCAAGGAAATGCGCAGGGATAGAAAGATAAATAATACATGTAAAAAAGATGTTCCTGCACTCACCACAATCCACCGATCACTATGAAGAAGCAGTTATGGAGGTTCGGGACTTGCACTGGGGCTAAGAGGCTATTACCGGTAGTTTCGTGCAACAGGTGCATTTTTTCCGGCCTCCAACGGAGGCTCAGAGGCTACAACCGGTAGTTTCGTGCAACAGGTGCATTTTTTCCGGCCTCCAACGGAGGCTCAGAGGCTACAACCGGTAGTTTCGTACAACAGGTGCATTTTTTCCGGCCTCCAACGGAGGCTCAGAGGCTACAACCGGTAGTTTCGTGCAACAGGTGCACTTCTTTCGGCCTCCGATGGAGGCCGGAAGAAGTGCACCTGTTGCACGAAACTACCGGTTGTAGCCTCTGAGTACCCGTGCAAGTCCCGAGCCTCCATGACAGCTTTTTCATAGCGATCGGTGGATTGCGGTGAGTGCAGGAACATCTTTTTTTATATTTATAATAATGCACAAGCCTACAGAACGTCAGTGTAACTATACAATACCAATGAGCTGTTCCTAGAAGATCTGGCCCTAGATATTTGTTCTGAGCTCCCCATCAGAAGTATGGAGCTACAACCACCATAGAAATATATTAAGTAAGCACTTAACTGAGCAGTGTACCCTTTGGTTTCTTACTGACTCTTCTAAGCTTTCTATGCAGTACTGAGTGTGCTGTGTATGGATTGATCGAAAGTCCTTAAAGGGGTATTCCATGTCAAAACTTTTTTTATATATCAACTGGCTCCGGAAAGATAAACAGATTTGTAAATGACTTCTATTAAAAAATCTTAATCCTTCCAATAGTTATTAGCTTCTGAAGTTGAGTTGTTGTTTTCTGTCTAACTGCTCTCTGATGACTCACGTCTCGGGAGCTGTGCAGTTCCTATGGGGATATTCTCCCATCATGCACAGCTCCCGGGACGTGACATCATCATTGAGCAGTTAGACAGAAAACTTCAGAAGCTAATAACTATTGGAAGGATTAAGATTTTTTAATAGAAGTAATTTACAAATCTGTTTAACTTTCCGGAGCCAGTTGATATGTATAAAATAAAGGTTTTGCCTGGAATACCCCTTTAAGACTATTAATCCTTGCATTAAACATTAGGCCCTCTGAAAGAGCCAATCAGAGATAAATGGGAATGGTGCTGAGCTGAATGCTTTTGTCCATTAGTTTTGTCCATCAGTGAGGGTTTCAACACTTGAACCACCAGTATTCAAAACCCAAATCCCTTAAAGGGGTACTCCACTGGAAAACATATATATATATATATATATATATATATATATATATAAACTGGTGTCAGAAAGTTAAACAGATTTGTAAATTACTTCTATTACAAAATCTTAGTCCTTTCAGTACTTATCAGCTGTTGTATGATTGACAGGAAGCTCTTTTCTTTCTTTCTGACCACAGTGCTCTCTGCTGACACCTGTCTGTCTGTCTCAGGAACTGTCCGAAGCAGGATAGGTTTGCTATGGGGATTTGCTCCTGCTCTAAACAGTTCCTGACATGGGCAGAGGTGTCAGCAGAGAGCACTGTGGTCAGACAGAAAGGAAATTCAAAAAGAAAAGAACTTCCTCTGGAGCATACAGCAACTTATAAGTACTGGAAGGATTAAGATTTTTAAATAGAAGTAATATACAAATATGTTTAACTTTCCAGCACCAGTTAATTAAAAAAAAAAAAAAAAAAAAGGAGGAGTACCCCTTTAACCCAAGACTACAATATACTCAGTCCTTATCCCTACAGAGTAAATGGATTTTCCTGTAGAACACACACACCAAGCAGCACATGCTTTGTTGAGTTTGTTCCTTAGAACATAAAGCCTGTTCCTCCTTGACACTTGAAGGACAGGAGAAGACAGAAGATCTAAAAGATTGACTGATGAAGGAATGTAGAATGCTGGAATCAGAATTGTCAGTCAAGAAGTAAAGATGAAGATCATTTTTAGTTGAAAAGTTAAGACAATAGAATATAGAGGATGAGGGTTTCTCAGTGGTCAACTGCAGATATTATTATCCCTGTACATTCGAAATTAATCTAGTAAGGTGGGCAACAGGCCTAACACTAAGGCTTCTTTCACACTAGCAAATTCCTCCGTTTAGCAAGTTCCGTCGCTAGTTCCGTCCTAAAATCAGCTGTCACCGACAGTAACCAAATCCTATACGTCCGTTAGAAAATCCAATTATAGTCTATGGGATTTTTCTAATATCCGTTTTAATCCATTATAGTCCATTCATGAACTATTTTCTTCCGTACTATCTTCGGTCACAAAATAACGTCCGTTATCAATAACAGACTATAATGGGTTAAAACACATATTAGAATAATCCCATAGACTATAATGAGATTTTCTAGCGGACGTATAGGATTTGGTTACTGCCGGTGACAGTCGATTTTAGGACGGAACTAATTTGCTAGTGTGAAAGAAGCCTAAGAAGCAAATAGGAAATTGGACAGGTCCACACTTCGATAATAGCATTCAAATTACTAAAGTGCAATAATACAACCGCAATGTTGAAACGCGTTGGAGCTTTAGATTCCTCATGTATAGGGCAGCACAGTGGTTTAAATCCAACCAAGGACAACATCTGCAAAGAGTTTGTGTGTTTTCCCTGTGTTTGCGTGGGTTTCCTCTTACATTCCAAGAACACACTGAAGGTGAATTTAAAGAGCAGTGCTGATCAATGCTATGCTAAAAAGCAGTAAACTAAAAAAATAATATTTTTTTGATCAATGTAAATAAGCCCCTCCCCTTATAAAATTTTGAACCACCCCCTTTTCCAAAAAAAATAAATAAATAAAAATGTAAACAAAAATAGACATAATTATATGTCGTATCCCCACAAGTTTAAACATCCCCACTATCAAAATATAATGTTAATAAACTAGCACGGTGATTGGCCTAAGTGTAAAAAAATATATATATATCCAAGTCCAAAAAAACTTAAAATATCCAAGTCCATAAAAAGTCCAGAATTGCTAATTTTTAATCACTTCACATGCCAAATAAAAAAAAAATAAAAAAAATAAAAAGTGATCAAAAAGTCCAATTTAAACAAAATGGAACTGATAAAAACTAAAGATCATGATGTAAAAAATGATCCCTCAAAAAGCCCCATATAAGGAAAAATTACCGTATATGGGGCACACCTATTTTCTTCCAAAAAGTTATAATTTCTTTAAAGTAGTAAAATAAAACAAAACCTATGTTTTGCCACGACTAAGAGCCAGTACAGGCTCGAAACGCGTCGGTTTCCCTTCCTTCTTTTTATTTTCTACCATGGATATCCTCTGTTTTTAACATGCTACATTAAAGGTGAAGTTTTAATTTTCTAATTGGACTTTTTGGAGCAGCTGGAGGCCCACCCCTGCACGTGTGCTTTTTTTCTTCCATTGTTCTCCGGGACACGGCCCGCATCCTGCCTGCCTTGCTCTCCTGCAACTACGGAGCTCCTGCATCCAATACCGCACAGTGGTGAGCTGAATCCCCTCTTTTTCTTCTTTTTTGCAGGTTTACCATATGCCTTATTATGTTCCCAGTGGATTGGACACAGTCTGATTGTCCCTACATTCAGTCCATGTCCTGAACATACCGTATTTTTCGTCCTATAGGACGCACCGGCGTATAAGACGCACCCAACTTTTAGGGGCAAAATCTAAAAAAATAAAGATTTTGAACCCAATAGTGGTCTTCAACCTGCGAACCTCCAGATGTTGCAAAACTACAACTCCCAGCATGCCCGGACAGCCGTTGGCTGTCCGGGCATGCTGGGAGTTGCAGTTTTGCAACATCGGGAGGTCCGCAGATTGAAGACCACTGCATAGGAGGTAATACTCACGTGTCCCCGCCGCTCCGGACCCGTCACCGCTGCCCTGGATGTCGCTCCATCGCTGTCGCCGTGTCCCAGTCGCTCCGGAACGTCTCTGCTGCCGGCCGGGTATCCTCGCTCTCCGTCGCCGCCATCACGTCGTTACGCACGCCGACGCACGTACGCGACAACGTGATGACGAGGAAGGAGAGTGCCGACATACAGGAGATCCCTGAACGGAGAAGACACCGAGGAGGCAGGTAAGATCCCTCCCGGTGTCCTGTAAGCACTAACCCGGCTATTCAGTCGGGCTGTTCGGGACCGCCGTGGTGAAATCGCGGCGGTCCCAAATAGCCTGACTGAACAGCCGGGTTAGTATCACTTTCCCTTCGCCGCGTCTGAAGGGTTAATACAGGGCATCACCGCGATTGGTGATGTCCTGTATTAGCCGCGGGTCCCTGCCGTTGATGGCCGCAGGGACCGCCGCGATAGGGGTGTATTCGCCGTATAAGACGCACCGACTTTTTCCCCCCCAGTTTTGGGGAAGAAAAAGTGCGTCTTATACGGCGAAAAATACGGTATATAATTTATCCAAAGATGTTTAGAAATAGCTGCTGGCACTGATATAACACAGGCTGAGCTACAGAGCAAAAAGTCTTTTTATGCAGTGATGCGTGCACAGGATGAGTGTGGTGCCGGGGTGTTGCAATGGTGTAGCAGGGTCTGGTGGTATTAACCCTGTGGGGTAAGGTGTTCTTAACCCCTGATTAGTCGTGACGCCAGGATGTGGTTTTTTCGGTATAAGGCCCTGCAGGCAGGCAATAAAGGAATGTCCACAGCAGGAATTGTGAAAATAACTGGAACTTTTACTTGGAATTCTTATTAAACAGTCTTTACAAATATGCATTTTCTCTAGAGGCAACCGGGATGCAGGATACCTCACAGGCTTGCTGGGACTTGTAGTATTGAGAGGATTTATGCAGGCCAGTGTGCTACTAATATTATACTTGAGTTGAGTAGTAGTCACTCGAATTGTAGACAGAGCTTGATAACTCACGTTTTGAAGTGGCTGCAGGTTCTTTAGGCTTTGGCCTAGATGAGATGAATTTAGTAGGTGCAGAGATTGTGCTTGCTTTGTAACCAGGAACTAAGAGAAAAGAGAGCTAACAGAGACTACAGCCCCTTATATACTAGGGGTCTGGACTAAAGCTAAGCCTGTGGTTGCTAAGCCTGTGGTTCCTGTGCCCATGGCCCATGTGCACATGACAGTGGTTCACATGACTAACCTCTATACATTTGTACAACTTTATGTATAATGAACAATATGTACAGAAGGTGCTCCGTCCAGATAGAAAAAAGGCAATCTCAGATGAACACAAACTAAAGAAAGATCGGGGGCACTCACGATTACAGTGATCAGGTACTGCTTCTTTATTCATACGGTGCAGTTAAAAGCATAGTCCAGCGGGACGCCAGGCAGAGTGTGAGGCAACAATAGGTATTTCGTACCGCTCCCGGGACACTTCTTCAGGTTGCCTGCCGAACTATGCTTTTAACCACACCGTATGAATAAAGAAGCAGTACCTGATCACCGTAATCGTGAATGCCCCCGGTCTTTCTTTCGTTTGTGTTCATATATAATTTATGAGTGGGACTTGTCTGCTTTTCTTTTGACTTCCACACAAAGTATGAATTCTGAAAATTGATCAAATGTAGTTGATGTAGGCCTGTTGGGAACACATTGGGGGGATTTATCAAAACCTGTGTAGAGAAAGAATGGAATCAGATTGCTTCTTTCATTTTTCACAGGTCTCTTCAAAAATGAAAGAAGCAATCTGATTGGTTGCCATGGGCATCTACACCACTCTTCCTCTGCACAGGTTTTGATAAATCTCCCCCATTATGTTGTAAGTCAGCAAACCTATTTGAGAACTTTATAACATATATTGGCAATATGTAAAGAAATCAAGATGTAAATGGGTCATTATACCATGATCCTATTAAAGGGGTATTCCGGGTTTATACTTCTTATGCCCTATCCAAAGGATAAGGGATAAGATGTATGATCGCAGGGGTCCTGCTGCTGGGGACCCCTGCGATCTCTGTGCAGCCCCCAGCATTCTGTGCTAGGCGCAGCCTCCGAGACGGGGATGTGACGTCACGGCACGGCCATGCCCCCTAGTGACGTCACGCCACACCCCCTTCATTTATGTCTATGAGAGGGGGCGTGTCTGCCATCACGCCCCCTCCCATAGACATGAATGGAAAGGGAGTGGTGTGACGTCACTAGGGGGCATGGCCGTGACGTCGCGTCCGCGTCTCGGAGTCTGCGCCTGGTACAGAATGCCGGGGCTGCACAGAGAGCGCAGGGGTCCCCAGCGGCGGGAACCCTGCAATCATACATCTTATTCCCTATCCTTTGGATAGGGGATAAGATGTATAAACTCGGAATACCCCTTTAAATTTCATTTATGGTGCCTTATATGGTCATGTCCAGCAGTGAATGTGACTGGTTGAAGTCTGCCCTGAATAAGTCTACAAGGTCCACCAAATAGACTCGGAACAGATAGAAAACCCCCTTGGACTCTCTTCAAGAAAATATATTTTCCTCTATACTGGAGTTATGACACTAAAACATTAATACTGTCTAACAATAAAGTAAAGAGAATATATAACTAGCTATCATTGACTTCAACTCATATAAGAGCATCAAAACATTTTTAACACTGTGATTTCCCCAGGGATCTATCCTTAAGTTTTGCTTGGTGCGGCCTGGGTACGAAGCATTTTTTCATTTGGCCTGAGTTGGAGTGATTTTACCTTTTTAAGTAAAAAAGGAATCTTCAACAACTACAGCCTCAGGATGATGAAAAAGGGCTATTTGGACTATGTAGCCATGGGCAGGGCAATGTACACAGCCATCCTTTAGCTCAGGGAGAGAACTACCATATACTTGGAGCAAATCTCATACTAGAGCAAAACTGACCTGTCTATCCCAATGCAACATTTTCATGACAGATCCAATTGGTAACTGTATAAGGATCCCAATTGGGCAAGTTCCACAACTATGAATGAGCATACAGAACAAACATGGACTGGATAAGCAGCTGGAGTACCTGAGATGAATGGTTAAAGATATCAGTAGATATGCCGAATATATAATGTTCTCAAGAGCTTTAAAGGTGAGACACTAATGCCACAAATATTTTATATCAAGTTTTTATTAACATTTTAAGTCCAGAATCTATCTAGACCCTTTCTGTCACACTCGTGCCTTTTCTGGGTTCCAGTAGTTCCGTTTCCACCGGTGTTTCCAACTCCAAAAGAAGTTGTTCTTTATCCTGACAAAGCCCCTTAACTGTGACGCTCCTAAACCTATCAGAGGGTGTGGAACCTGGTCCAATAGCATTCGGTCCTGGTGTCCACGCCTCTCTAAGGCTGACTATTTATACTCTACCCCAGTGTTCCTTGCCTGGAATATTCGATTCCTCCTTGTTACAACTGCATTTATTCTTGGCTTGTTCTCCGACTACTCTTTTTGCTTACCGTGTCTGTACTGTGTCACTATCTCTGTTACCGACCCAGCTAGATTGACATTGTTTATACATTTATTTTGTGCTTTCGGTGTATGATCTCTTTGCTGTTGAGTTTGTTGTTAACCCATTGTGTCCTGACCTGATCCCCGACTTTTGTACTGTGTTGTTTCATTACTTTGACATTGCTACGCCCAGCACGTTTGTAGGGCAGGGACCAGAACCGTGGATGGAACCATCCAATTTAGGAGGTTGTTTCCTCAAAAGACAGGGACAGAGGTTTGGGCGAGCTTAGGGCAACACTTATCCCCTCCCAATGTGACATTTCCTCTGATACCAACATATACACAATCTTAAATAGTATTTCAGATATAAAAATCTCAACCTCTCTCTCTTACCTGAGCGTACACATTGCGATTAGCTTGTAGACTAACTTTTACCACTTCAAAAGGATTTACTACCACGGCTTCTGTTAATCCAGATCCAAGCCCAGCAATTGCAAAAACCTATAAAAGGAGGCAGTATGTACAAATACATTATAGAAAAATATAAACTAATATTCAAATTCCTAGAATTATATTATGATGGTGCCCGTGATCTAAATCTAAATATAGTCTCAGTATGCTACCATATACTGAGTACTTGCACTGAAATAATACTTTAGGTGTATTTCCTGATTTTTTTTTTCAAGGATTCCAAAGCACAGGGAGCCACACATTTGAGTCCTGCAAAAAAAAAAAATTCTATGTTTGGAAATAGACCAAACATAGTTACTACTTGGACTACACTTGGCCCATTGAAATCAATAATTCTGGCAAAGGTCTGCCACAGTACATGTCATCACATCATTCTGTATGTATGAATTGACAAGAATGGAAGTGATTTGTATTATCAGTCACAACCACCAGTACAGACAAGGTGCCGTGCCTGTCTAAACAAAGAGGATGCAGATTTCTTAAACAGAGAAATATTACTCTGGAATACCCCTTTAACAGCAGGGGATTCCAGGGGGTCATGTCACCATTGATTAGGTAATGATGGTCTACTCCTTTAAGGGTCTATTCACATGTACAGTATTCTGCGCAGATTTAATGCGCGGGATTTCATGCTGTGTTCAGTCATTCAGTTTACATTGAAATCTGCAACAATAAATCCTGCGCATCAAATCTGCGCCGAATACTGTACGTGTGAATAGACCATAAAGGGGTTTTCCCATCTGATAAAGTGACGACATATAACAAGGATATGCCATTACTTGGTGAATGATGGGGGCCTGATCTCTGGAACCCAGACCAGCTGTGAGCAGGAAGGGGACACAACACTAGGGCAGCTCTGCATCCCCTTCTCAGTGTTTCTTACTGGGGTTGCTCTCTATCCACCAAGCTCTGCAAGTAACTACAGCCTGTCCCATTCACATGAATGCAAATGCAATTCCCTGCATAGCCATTGGGCTTCTATGCAAGGGAAAACCAGAGAATGTGGCATCGGTGGATGTCCTGATCACAGATCATAGCTTATCCCTACAGTACAGGACAATTATGGCACTGCATGAATCAGGTACCATTAGACATAAAAGAATCTGGTATTGAGACAATTGTGCAACTCACCCATGCATCAGGCAAAGTCAATGGAGAGAGCAGCTTTTTGTATTGTTCAAAGGTGAAAAACTAGAAAAAAAAAAGAATATCATCATATATTCGGATGATAAAATACTATATATATATATATATATATATATATATATATATATATATATATATATATATATATACATATATACACACACATATATACATATATATACACACATACACACAAACACTTTTTAAAAAGGAAGGATTTTGGACCGTTTTACAGGCGCTTTATGTCCCCAAAATAACAGCAAAAATACATTGTATGAACATGGCCTCAAGACCTAACCGTTTTTCTTACAAGTGTACCAATCATTTACTATTATTACTATGAAATCGTCAGTGCAGGGCTCACAGCTTATGTTTTAAGGCGTTGTAAGTTAACGAAAGATAGTCCTTAGATTGAGTCTTCCAACTATTAGGCAAGGAGGGTCACTGACTTAAAAGGGTATTCCAGGATTTTTTTATCTGACTATTCTACAGGGGCTGTAAAGTTAGTGTTGTTCATAATATAGTGTCTGTACCTGTGTTTGACAGTGGTCTCTTAATTCTTCTGTAATTTTTGCCACAATGTTTATTTTTAACGGCATACAAAGAGAGTCTCAGGTTTTCCCAGGTTGAAGTGCGGCCAAGACATTACATCACTAGTCAGGTGATGAAAGGGAGTCTGTCTGCTTCAATGGGTGGAGCGACCGCTGGGTGGGAGGGAGAACATTCTGCAGGGACTGCAGTTTTGCAATGGTTAGAAAACACTGATCTGTTGCATTGAAGGGAGCTCAGCTGTGCTGTGGCTGATGTGTGGGAGGGAGAAAAGTGACCTCACACTTACAAACAAGGAATCCTGGGACTTGTAGTTGGAGGGAGGGAACTCCAACAGGAAATAGCCATTTCACAAAAAGATAGCAGCAATATTGTAGTGGACATAGCCATTTAGCTCCAAGACAAGCACAGATCCTTCCTAAGCATGTCCATTACTGTCTGCCAGGTAAGTGCAACAATCACCTTATGGCGGATAACTCCATTGAGGACCTGAGATGTTTGTGTGTTTCATAAGCATCGAATTGATTTCAATAAATAAGACGTAATACTTAATAGCAAAAAGAATAAGAGAATAAACGGAGCACTCACGTTCTTGACCTGTATCCAAAGGCTGGGAAAGCAGACTTCAAACGCGGTCTTCCATAGTGGGGAGGCGGTAGATGGTACGGGGGGAGTCTAAGACGCCGGCCACGGACCGTATCACGCCCACTGGCGCTTCGTCAGGCCGTGATACATGGCATCTTAGACTCCCCCCGTACCATCTACCGCCTCCCCGCTATGGAAGACCGCGTTTGAAGTCTGCTTTCCCAGCCTTTGGATACAGGTCGAGAATGTGAGTGCTCCGTTTATTCTTTTTGCTATATTTTACACAGAACTTTACAACGAGAGCACCTCTAGACAGTCTTTTTTGGTTTCCTCTAGCCAATACAGGGTCTGGCTCATTAGCAACACCTGTTTCATTTTGCGTTTCAGCTCACACAGTGCGGTTTTCTTTTGTACCGGTGCCGTTTACCCCTTATTTTGTTTTGCTCTATTTTTCTTCTCTATTGGATGTAAGATGTAATACTATTTCACCTGTAGAAGTCCAAGGTTACCTCAGAGATTACAGCTGATCGCCAGTGATCAGAACAAAAAAAAACTGCCCAGAATGGACATCCCATTGAAGACGTAGGGGAACCTAAAATTTTACATTTCACTTCGCGTGTGACAGGAAGTCAGGGCTTTGGAAATATGTACATACGATGAAGCTATATTCTCGAATCAGCACCGAGAAAGTGATAAATGGCAAACGGCACATAGTTTCTGTTTATTAACCACTAATACATTAACTTCTAACCAAATACTAAGGGAAAGAGAGAGAGAAAGAGCGAGCGAGCACTCAGGAAATGTAAAGTTGGCTGAATGTTTGAGTTTGCTGTTAAAGGTTGTTTTGCTTTGGTATAATGCTGTGTGATGAGTGATGTGCGGTCACGTGTGCCTGCGAGTGCTGAGATATTCATACAAGAGAATATTCGAGATGTCAGTATGTAAACATTGTGCACTTAAAACTCATACAGTACTGAGATTTCTTCTCAAAGAAGCAATGCAGAGGTCAACCCCCGGCCTGAACCAGCGTTGGAAGGTAGAAGTGGGCCTCTAACTTAAGTGTCGCTTCATTGTTATCGGACTCCTAAACACAATAAACTGCATTCGGCTTAGGCGCTGTTCACATCACGATTTTGATATCTTTCAAGCAAATACTTTTTTATGCAAAGAAACTGCACTGAAATGCATAGCTCGATATACCCATAGGGGGAGATTTATCAAAACCTGTACAGAGGAAGAGTGGTGCAGTTGCCCATAGCAACCAATCAGATTGCTTCTTTCCTTTTCCACAGGCCTCTAAAGAGGCCTGTGGAAAATGAAAGAAGCAATCTGATTGGTTGCTATGGGCAACTGCACCACTCTTCCTCTGCACAGGTTTTGATAAATCTCCCCCATAGACTTTAATTAGTAAAACATTGTGCAAAAGTTTATACTTCCGACTACACAACACTTTCTTTAGGTTTACATGCAATGTATTTTGAGGAATGAAATAGCGTAGCGGACCATGCTTGTCTGTCCTTCTTTAAAGGGGAACTCTGGTGAAAAACAATATTTTTTTTAAGTCAACTGGTGCAAGAAAGTTAAACAGATTTGTACATTCTTTCTATTAAAATATCTTGACCCTTCCAGTATTTATTAGCTGCTGTATTCTCCAGAGAAAGTTCTTTTCTTTTTGAATTTCTTTTCTGTCTGACCACAGTGCTCTCTGCTGACACCGCTGTCCATGTCAGGAACTGTCCAGAGCAGGAGATGTTTGCTATGGGGATTTGCTCCTACTCTGGACAGAGGTGTCAGCAGAGAGCACTGTGGTCAGACAGAAAAGTAATTCAAAAAGAAAAGAACTTCCTGTGGAGCATATAGCCGCTGATAAGTACAGGAGGGATCATGTTTTTTTTAAATAGAAGTAATTTACAAATCTCTAACTTTCTGGCACCAGTTGATATGGGGAAAAAAAATTAAAAGTTTTCCATCAGAGTACCCCTTTAAAACCTAATGACTGACATTTATATATATATATATATATATATATATATATATATATATATACACACACTGTATATTTAACTCAATGGGAAATGTAAGGCTAATACTTGTAAAGTATCTATTTTCTCATTTCAGGAACTTGAGGGGAAAAAAAAGAAAAATGTGCTATCCTTTTCTCTGACACACCCCAGGAAACTTTCATTTTCAACGACAAAACTTTACTTAAAAAGAAAAAGACATTTAAAGTAAAAATAAATGGAAATACATTAAAACAGCTATATATTTACTATTCAAATTTTTTATTATTATTCTTTTTTTTTTTAATTGCAAGCATTTGTCGTGCTGAAAACGCCCCCCTCGGCTTATACTCGAGTGAACTCTCCGCCTGTCAATCCCTTCTCAGTGGTCTTCAACCTGTGGACCTCCAGATGTTGCAAAACTACAACTCCCAGCATGCCCGGACAGCCATCGGCTGTCCGGGCATGCTGGGAGTTGTAGTTTTGAAACCTCTGGAGGTCCGCAGGTTGAAGACCACTATCATCCAGTCCCCCCCTTTAGTTTTCTACTCACCTCCCCTCAGTGGGAAGGAAGGGTGAGCTGGTCCGGGCCATCTATGCTGCAGGGACCGTCCGGTGGGGAGGGTTAGTCGTTCCGGGCTGTCAATTTTCACCGGGGGGGCCCTCTTCTCCGCACTCCGAGCCTGCCCCGGACTAGTAACATTGCCTTGACAACGAAGCACAGGGACGCGCATGAAAACAAAAGAGGGGGTCTGGATGATGACGAAGGCCACAGTGGTCTTCAACATGCGGACCTCCAGATGTTTCAAAACTACAACTCCCAGCATGCCCGGACAGCCGATGGCTGTCTGGGCATGCTGGGAGTTGTGGTTTTGCAACATATGGAGGTCCGCAGGTTGAAGACCACTGATGAAGGGATTGACAGGCGGTGATGATGAAGAGGGGGATAATGACGGGGGTCTGGATGATTACATGGGGGGATGATTTATTTCCCACCCTAGGCTTGTATTCGAGTCAATAACTTTTCCTGGGTATTTGGAGTGAAATTAGGGGCCTCGGCTTATATTCGGGTCGGCTTATACTTGAGTATATACGGTATATGTGCATGAAAATTGAACAGTTCCTTATACAGAAAGTGGTTGATAAAGTCAGTGTGATAAGGTGGTCATACACCCTCAACAACCTCTCACATACTGGTAAACATTCATATGGTCTCAGAGAGAAGAGGGATAAGTTGCTGACAAACTCATCTGGTGGTGGTTTATCTAGTTGAGAACAAAAGGATCAGGCAGTTGAAATTCAACATGTCCAATCCTTCTCTCCCCTTATGAAAGTTTGTGTATGGGGCTGTATGGCAGTGCATAAAGGCTGTGTCGCTCTTAAAGGGGTTATCCAGGAAAAAAAAAATTTTTTTATATATCAACTGGCTCCAGAAAGTTAAACAGATTTGTATATTACTTCTATAAAAAAAAATCTTAATCCTTTCAGTACTTATAAGCTGCTGAAGTTGAGTTGTTCTTTTCTGTCTAAGTGCTCTCTGATGGCACCTGTCTCTGGAATTTTCCAGAGTAGAAGCAAATCCCCATAGCAAACCTCTTCTACTCTCTGCAGTTCCCGAGACAAGCAGAGATATCAGCAGAGAGCACTGATGTCAGACAGAAAAGAACAGCTCAACTTCAGCAGCTGATAATTATTGGAAGGATTAAGATTTTTTTAATAGAAGTAATTTACAAATCACCCAATAGTAATAAACAAAGGACAAAGGTGCCCTGCACTCACCGCTATAATCCAGGTACTCCTGCTCCCATCTCGGGTCACGGCTCTGACACGGAGGACTCGGACAGTGGAGCGCTCAGAGGAGACTGCCGGCGGTTTCACGCATAGGAATGCACTTCATTGGACAGTAGAGCGCTCAGAGGCGACTGCCGGCGGTTTCACGCATAGGAATGCGCTTCATCGGACAGTGGAGCGCTCAGAGGCGACTGTCGGCGGTTTCACGCATAGGAATGCGCTTCATCGGACAGTGGAGCGCTCAGAGGCGACTGCCGGCGGTTTCACGCATAGGAATGCGCTTCATCAGGCCAGAGGCCGGATGAAGCGCATTCCTATGCGTGAAACCGCCGACAGTCGCCTCTGAGCGCTCCACTGTCCGAGTCCTCCGTGTCAGAGCCATGACCCGAGATGGGAGCAGGAGTACCTGGATTATAGCGGTGAGTGCAGGGCACATTTGCCCTTTGTTTATTACTATTCGGTGATTGTTGTTTTCACTGTCCTAGCACCTCCGCTGCCAGGGTTGGGTTTCCAGATCTTTGGGACGTCATTTCCATCTCGTGGTTTCAGGAGGTTTAAGGTACCGGTGCTACTACCTTTTCCTTTGTTACTATTAATTTACAAATCAGCTTAACTTTCTGGAGCCAGTTGAGATATATATATATATATATATAAAATTCCTGGAATACCCCTTTAAGTAAACAGGTACCATCAGGTCCGTATGAACAAATATATTCACTTCCATACAAAATGTGACGCATCATGCCACAATTACAAAACCCATGGGAACCCTATTACAGCTCCGTACATGACAGAGTTGTATAATGGCCCTGTGCATGAGAGTCAACTGCTGGTATGTGTAGCAAAAAAAGAAATATTCTCACATTTCTGGCTTTGCAAATACAGCTGTTGTAAAAAGCAAACATGCTTTACAGCATTAAGTGTTGACTTAAATACAATATGAAATCAGAACAGTAAACTGAACAGATAAAGCCACTATATTTCATAAAGGGGTTGTCTGGTTTAGCTAATGGCAGGGAGTGTCTTGGTCAGGATCCTCATAAATTAGCCAGAGCGGCTAGAAAGAACATCTCTTGTAGAGATGAGCGAACTTACAGTAAATTCGATTCGTCACGAACTTCTCGACTCGGCAGTGGATGACTTATTCTGCATAAATTAGTTTAGCATTCAGGTGCTCCGGTGGGCTGGAAAAGGTGGATACAGTCCTAGGAAAGAGTCTCCTAGGACTGTATCCACCTTTTCCAGCCCACGGGAGCACCTGAAAGCTGAACTCATTTATGCAGGATAAGTCATCAACTGCCGAGCCGAGAAGTTCGTGACAAATCGAATTTACTGTAAATTCGCTCATCTCTAATCTCTAGCACTGGACCCAACACATCTACACCTTACACAGATAGGTCAGTGATTTTCCAGGGAACACTTGCAATGCACTACTTTCCCTGCTGAGGCGCACTTCCTTTTAAAAAAAGGCTACAGATGACTTGCGCTAGGTTTGTAACTTCTATTTAATTTTACAACTGTGCCCCAGAATGTAAAGCAAGAATGTGGATCGAGTAAGTGTATGTAAATATTCCAAATAATAGGATAACACGTAAACCTCCCCATCCATAGTCAATCCTGGTCTGATTAAATGGGTACGCCAGGAAACTAAAGCCATAGCCATTCGAGGGGGCACTCCCTCCGTCTGGGGAAGAAAAAGATTAGTCTCAAGGGGCGACACGCCTTCTTTACCATGAGAACTGTGAACTTATGGAACGGTCTACCTCAGGAACTGGTCACAGCAGGAAAAATTAACAGCTTTAAAACAGGATTAGATACATTCCTGGAACAAAATAACATTAATGCTTATGAAGAAATATAAAATCCCATCCCTTCCCCCAATATCCCACCACACCCCTACCCTTCAATTTCCTGGTTGAACTTGATGGACGCATGTCTTTTTTCAACCGTACTAACTATGTAACTATGTAGCCCATCCTTTCCCTCTCATGAACCTATTTAATTGACTAAATATCATTTATTAGCTTTATAGAGCAGTTTCCCCTCTTTGGTTGTCACTTACATGCATGAAGTGTGTGAATGACATCATCCAGCCATCCACTCTTACTCTGTCCAAATCCCTTTCTGAAAGCAGCCTCCCCCCTCCTGAGAGACACAGACCATGTGGTTTCTGCCTTGCACTGATGAGTCATGCCCTCTGCAGTCCTGAGAACTTGGAGGTGTGTGTAGCCTTAGCCAATCAGACACTGAACCTCTCTCTGCTGCTCAGAGCAGGAGGGTAGGGGCCGCTCTCAGAAAGTGAGCTGGCTGGCAGAGCAGAGCTGCAAAGATTGCTGGGAGATGTTGGCAAGGGGAGAGAAGGATGGTAACGAATATTAAGCAGCCAGAGAAGACCACAGGGCCAAAGGAGCCATGCATATCAGGCAGGATGGTTTACAGGGAACATATCCAGGTAGTGTGGTGGCTTTGGAGCATTTTTTTATATAAATAGTTCCATGAAGTACCCTTTTAATAAAATTATTTTAAATACAGTTCATATTGTATAAAAAAAATAAAAATAAAAAACACAAAGATACACACATTTGTTTGTTGCAGTTTTTGCAGTGCAGTACTGATGCATTAATCCGCTGCACTATTACGGCTAAGTGTAAAGCAGCAGTGGGGACATATACAAGCGAGTTATCGCCAGAAGTGATGGGACAGATCTCCATTATTAAAGGAGTTGTCCAAGAAAATTAACTGTGTGTGTCTAGGCTTGTGCTCATCTGTCACATGTTCACCACTGCATACTCCCCTTAACAACAAGGTCCTTAACAACAGGTTTCTTAAGGTAACAAGAGCATAGAAAACACATTCCATTAACCCTTATGTAACATTACATTATTTAGAGCATTATGGAGATTACTAAGGAGAGTGGGTCCAAGACGGACATTGAAGCAGCATCTACCTCACAGGATGGGCAGGGGAAGAACACGTGATTCTGTACTGGGTCACTACATTGACATGGACAGAGGTGGCAGGGGAAGAACACGTGATTCTGTACTGGGTCACTACATTGACATGGACAGAGGTGACAGCAGAGAGCACTGTGGTCAGGTTGAAAGGAACTACACAACTTCCTCTGTAGTATAAAGTAGCTGATAAGTACTGGAAGGATTAAGATTTTTAAATAGAAGTCATTTACAAATCTGTATAATTTTCTGGCACCAGTTGATTAATTTTTTTTTTCTTTTCCTCCAGAGTACTCCTTTAAGCATGCATGCTTCATGTATTTTCTATGAGACTGACAGAGATAGCTGATAGAGATGAGCGAACTTACAGTAAATTCGATTCGTCACGAACTTCTCGGCTCGGCAGTTGATGACTTTTCCTGCGTAAATTAGTTCAGCCTTCAGGTGCTCCGGTGGGCTGGAAAAGGTGGATACATTCCTAGGAAAGAGTCTCCTAGGACTGTATCCACCTTTTCCAGCCCACCGGAGCACCGGAAAGCTGAACTAATTTATGCAGGAAAAGTCATCAACTGCCGAGCCGAGAAGTTTGTGACGAATCGAATTTACTGTAAGTTCGCTCATCTCTAATAGCCGACAACAGTGCTCAGTAATCTTTGGCACTCACATAGCAAGTAAAAGAACCTACCCTTCTGCATGGAGCACGTGCGCGAGACAGGGTCCTGTTCTGGAGATTGTGGGGGGTCCCAGTAGTCTGACCCCCCTACAACGAGATTTAATTCCTTATCCTGTGGATAGGGGATCAGTTTTAAAGTACTAGAGTCCCCCTTTATGATGAGGAGGAGAAAAAAAAATACCACAATGGCACCATAACGGAGGGACCATTTATATTTTTGTACAGGGGCCTCCTGTCTTCTATATACACCACTATTTTAATCCAAAATAGGCCGTTTCCTTACACCTGCAATCTCGGGATACACAAGGTTAATGCATTTTTTCCCCCTTTTATCGGAGACAAAGAGTTTGTACAATCCTCTAGTTCTTTCTGCGTCGAGGGGCAGAGCTGCCAAAATTTCTGATTTGCTTCCCATGGTAATCTCAACGTTATGTAAATAACGCAGGTAAAGCAAAGCTTTGCATGACATGTAAATAGAGAATTTGTTTTACAGAACAGGGTTACGATTTTCTAGTTTCCTTTTCATTTAACAAACGTCTCTGATGAATTCGGTCAGAGGTCGAGTCCCCGGTTAGCCGACGGGAGCTCGGGACAGACTTTTAACCCTTTCTTTACTTCCGGTTCGCGTCTTGCGCGCAGCACGCTTTGTTCCTAGAATTCGTGTGGCTAATATTTTCATAGGACATAAAAAAAAGATTTAGGATACCTACCGCACAGCCATAGACCGTTACCAGGGATAGAATTCTAGAAACCACTGACTTACCTTAACTGCTCGTTTCGGGGTTTCGGCCAAGATAGGGGGCAGTATTCCTTTATAGAAGCCTAAAAACCTATAAAATGAGAACAGCCATTACACTCATGAACTTGCTATCATACTTGTCTTTCATCTATACCAGGGTTTCCCAACCAGTGTGCCTCCAGCTGTTGCAAAACTACAACTCTCAGCATGCCCGGACAGCCTAAGGCTGTCCGGGCATGCTGGGAGCTGTAGTTTTGTAACAGCTGGAGGCACTCTGGTTGGGAAACACCAATCTACACTATTTATTTGGTAGTATTTAAAGGGGTTATCCAGGAAAAAACTTTGTTTTATATATCAACTGGCTCCAGAAAGCTAAACAGATTTGTAAATTACTTCTATTAAAAAATCTTAATCCTTTCAGTACTTATGAGCTTCTGAAGTTTAGGTTGTTTTTTTCTGTCTAAGTAATCTCTGGTGACACGTGTCTCGGGAACCGCCCAGTTTAGAAGAGGTTTGCTATGGGGATTTGCTTCTAAACTGGGTGGTTCCCGAGACACGTGTCATCAGAGATTACTTAGACAGAAAAGAACAACCTTAACTTCAGAAGCTCATAAGTACTGAAAGGATTAAGATTTTTTAATAGAAGTAATTTACAAATCTGTTTAACTTTCTGGAACCAGTTGATATATAAAAAAAAGTTTTTTCCTGGAATACCCCTTTAATCTGCGATTGCATGACATTTCACAGCATACGGCTATCAGGGCATGCTGGGAGTAGTAGTCTTAATATGGTTGGAGTGCCACAGGTTGGGCATCACTTTTGTAATACAGTATACCTACATACCTATGACAGGCAGGTGAAAATGTTGTACGAAACTTGAAAATGCACTACAGCTACAGCTTCATACAAATATGAGACATAATCCAGCCGTGTGTGTATAAAGTATAATGCTTAAAGGGGTACCCCGCTTTGGACAATCCCTACTTGTTGGAAGGATCACTTGACAATATACTGATCACAAAGTGATCGGCTGTTAGGTGTGAAGAGACATTGCCGTGTGTGTTAAGTTTCCCTACAGTGCCCCCACAGGAGAAAAAAAGCATTACACAGTTCTCATTTGAATCCAGTATCTGTGCAATGCAGAAAAGGACAGGTCCTCCAGCAAGAGAGCTCAAGTGTATCAGTCAAATTTTTGTTTAGGCGTGCTGGATTTTTACCACCCAGACATTTTGTTCTGGGAGGGATAAGTCAACACCAAAGCTATCTGACTGTGGCTTACCCCTCCCCATGGAGGACACATGAACATTCAGCCATGTCTAACATTCATAGCTGTCAGACGACTGATTGCTCGGTCAACAGTAAAGGAATCACCTTTACACCTCCACCATGCTTTACACTGCATCGCTGCTTATGTAGATTGGCCCTCAGGGTAAAGTAAGTCCGTCAGTAAGTCAGTGCACGAAAATCTGCTTTTTTTAAAATTCTGGGTAGTACAAAATTATTCAGGTACAAGCAACTAATCGACCAATGTTTAACAATTCTACGGTAACAACCACAAAAATGTGGAGTCACATAAGTTTTAATAGGGGGTTATCCTTAAGAGCTGGCAGCTGCCCATCTTCTCCTTTGCTTGATTCGATTCTTATTATCTGTTTATGTATTAGAAGCTGTAATGACTAAAATAATACAAAGCGAGTCCTTGGATGAAAGACATACTTATTTTTACTTCTTACTGTTTATTACTTGGCACATTGAGCTTTTATTAAAGGGGTACTCCAGTGGAAAACTTTTTTTTTTTTAATCAACTGGTGCCAGAAAGTTAAACAGATTTGTAAATTACTTCTATTAAAAAATCTTAATCCTTCCAGTATTTATTAGCTGCTGAATCCTACAGAGGAACACAAAGCTCTTTGCTGACATCATGACCACAGTGCTCTCTGCTGACATCTCTGTCCATTTTAAGAGCTGTCCAGAGTAGAAGAAAATCTCCATAGAAAACATAGGCTGCTCTGGACAGTTCCTAAAATGGACAGAGATGTCAGCAGAGAGCTCTGTGTTCCAAAAAGGAAAGAAATTCCTCTGTAGTATTCAGCAGCTAATAAGTACTGGAAGGATAAAGATTTTTTAATAGAAGTAATTTATAAATCTATATGTGTTATGATATCACAGAGCGCTGGAGGATACTTGTGGATACTGAACTCTGCTGCACGACTCCAGTACGCTTCCCTGTAAGGCGTGCTAATGGGTACAACTGAAGATAATACATTATAAATAGGAGTGTGCGCTGAGAAAATGGATGAAAAATGAATGAAAAATGAATGGGTAGGTGGGTTTAAAAACCTACCTTGAGAACAAAATATACAGTTAATGCTGATATAGAATGACCGTATGATGTAGACAACTGGGTATTGGGATGAACAACCGGTAAAATGTCATGATGAATGTATGTAGAATTGGTATTGAACATGCGGACATGCGTTTCAGAAGTGCTACGGGCTTCCTTCATTGGAGGTCCGATGAAGGAAGCCCGTAGCACTTCCAAAACGGGTCATCACTAAGCACCATGGACTTCACACGCTCCCATAGTGACGTGACTATCTACGGCCCATTCCAACGAGCCAGTGAGCGGCATGGATGCGGTCTGGTTGAGACACTACTGGCCGGAGCGTTCTCTCACTGCCCCACCAAGAAGATCATCGTACCTACCGGAACAGATTACCGACATTAGAAGACCACAGCGCTGCAGTACCTGCAAAATCAGCCCACTGTACCAGGGAAAGAATTGCTTTTCCACATGTTCAATACCAATTCTACATACATTCATCAGGACATTTTACCGGTTGTTCATCCCAATACCCAGTTGTCTACATCATACGGTCATTCTATATCAGCATTAACTGTATATTGTGTTCTCAAGGTAGGTTTTTATACCCACCTACCCATTCATTTTTCATCCATTTTCTCAGCGCACACTCCTATTTATAATTTATTATCTTTAATTTACAAATCTGTTTAACTTTCTGGCACCAGTGGATTAAAAAAAAAAAAAAAAAAAGTTTTCCACCGGAGTACCCCTTTAAAGGTAACTGGTTTGGGAAGGAAAGATAAGACTAAGGAGCTGCTGTGGCAAAAAGTCGTGTCTACATCTTCTACACACATTTATAATATAAAATGCATCTGTTGTCAAGGGAATTGTAGGTCTGCTACATAGTTCTTAAGGTTAAAAAAAAAAGACCAGAGTCCATCAAGTTCAACCTATATCCCTATTGTGTCCCTACTGTGTTGATCCAGAGGAAGACAAAACACTCCTATGAGGCTGATGCCAATTGCCCCATGCTAAGGGGAAAAATTCCTTCTCGACTCTAAAAACGTCAGTCAGAATAAATCCCTGGATCAACATTCTGTCCCTATAAATCTAGAATCCACAACCTGTAATGTTATTACTCTCCAGAAATGTATCCAACCCCATTGTGATTTTATTAAAGGGGTAGTCCAGTGGTGATTCAGTGGTGAGCAACTTATCCCCTATCCTAAGGATAGGGGATAAGTTGCAGATCGCGGGGGTCCGACCGCTGGGGCCCCCTGCGATCTCCTGTACGGAGCCCCGACAGCCCGCTGGAAGGGGGCGTGTCGACCTCCGCACGAGGCGGCGGCCGACACGCCCCCTCAATACAACTCTATGGCAGAGCCGAAGCGCTGCCTTCGGTAATCTCCGGCTCTGCCATAGAGATGTATTGAGGGGGCGTGTCGGCCGCCGCCTCGTGCGGGGGTCGACACCCGCTATCTCGGCGGAGAGCCGGGGCCCCGTACAGAGAGATCGCAGGGGGCCCCAGCGGTCGGACCCCCCGCGATCTCAAACTTATCCCCTATCCTTAGGATATGGGATACATTTTTCACCACTGGACTACCCCTTTAAGTTCACCATGACCACTTCCTCTGGCAGAGAGTTCCACAGTCTCCCTGCTCTTACAGTAAAGAACCACAGTCTGTGCCGGTGTAGAAACCTTCTTGCTTAGTCATGACCTCTTAATCATGACCGTGAAATAAAGTAACTGTTGGGATTTACACAAGTGCCTCCTTGCCTAATGTTTTTGCCTTATAAATAAGTAATACCTCTTGCCTGATCCCTGCCTTCTGCCATGCCAACTCAGTCCCTACCGCTACCCACTTCCTAGTGACTTCTCAACGTGCAAGAAATGCCCACTCAACTATTGGCAGCAGCTGTAACCCATCCCAACTACTGATTAGCTGAGAAGGCAGTTCCTGTGCGTAGAGATGAAGCCAGGAGGCAGAAAGCAGCATGGATGATGGAATTGGGTATTGTTGGAACAGCATTGGTGGTGGATCAGGCAGGAAAGTATCCCTTCCTGAATGTTAAACAGATTTGTAAATTACTTCTATTAAAAAAAAAAAAATCTTTACCCTTCCAGTACATTTTAGTAGCCATATGCAACAGAGGAAATTCTTTTCTTTTAGAATTTTTTCTGTTGTCTTGTCCACAGTGCTCTCTGTTGACACCTCTGTCCGTGTCAGGAACTGTCCAGAGCAGTAGAGGTTTTCAATGGGGATTTTCTCCTGCTCTGAACAGTTCTTGATATGGGCATCAGAGTGTCAGCAGAGAGCACTGTGCACAAGATAAAAAAGACATTCAAAAAAGAATTTCCTCTGTAGCATACAGCTGCTAAAAAGGACTGGAAGGGTAAAGATTTTTTTTTTTTTAATAGAAGTCATTTACAAATCTGTTTAACTTTCTGGCACCAGTTGCTAAAAAAAAAAAAAAAAGAATAATAATAATAATAATAATAATAATAATGTTTTCCACCGCAGTACCCCTTTAAATAAAAGCTGCGGTCAACCCCTGTATTGGTGGGTTTCACCCCTTTGTCTAATATATGTTCCTTGCAATCTATAAGGCAGTGTTTCCCAACCAGTGTGCCTCCAGCTGTTGCAAAACTACAGCCTTCGGCTGTCCGGGCATGCTGGGAGTTGTAGATTGCAACAGCTGGAGGCACACTGGTTGGGAAACACTGCTATACGGTAACTGAAAAAGAACAGGAAAGACCTGATACATCGGTAAATAAAACTGCACAAATCCGTAACCACATGAGAGCCAGATTACCAGTCCTACTGTATGTCCTAGGTTATACATAAAATAAAACCTGAAAAAATGAATAATTTGTATAACTCGACATGAAAAGTTGAGGTTTTCAATGGGGGATTTTCTCCTGCTCTGGACAGTTCCTGACACGGACAGAGGTTTCAGCAGAGAGCACTATGGACAAGATAAAAAAAAGAAATTCAAAAAGAAAAATAATTTCCTCTGTAGCATACAGCTGCTAAAAAGTACTGGAAGGGTAAAGATTTTTTTAATAGACGTCATTTACAAATCTGTTTAACTTTTTGGCACCAGTTGATTAAAAAAAAAAAAAAAGTTTTCCCACCTGAGTACCCCTTTAAATAAAATCTATGGTCAACCCCTGTATAGGTGGTTTCCACCCCTTTTTCTAATATATGTTCCTTGCAATCTATAAGGCAGTGTGCCGAAGGCTGTCCAGGCATGCTGGGAGTTGTAGTTTTGCAACAGCTGGAGGCACACTGGTTGGGAAACACTGCTATACGGTAACTGAAAAAGAACAGGAAAGACCTGATATATCAGTAAATAAAACTGCACAATTCCGTAACCACACGAGAGCCAGATTACCAGCCCTACTGTATGTCCTAGGTTATACATAAAATAAAACCTCAAAAAATGAATAATTTGTATAACTCGACATAAAAAAAAAGGAAAATCTCCGGAAATACTGACAGGAACAAAGAGCTCTTTATCACAGCACGTGACAGTGACGCATCCTGTGGGCTACCTGTGGTATAACCGCCGGCTGCACTTCTATTATGACCTGACAACCAAATATATGATTTTCTTTATTTTCTTAAAAGCATCACCCTTTTATAATGTAGGTGGAATGCACAGGATACTGGACTGCAAGAAGAAAGCATCCAGTAACCTGAACCAACACAAACAGCAGCCGTAAAATGGCAGAAGCCCATTAGAGATGGGATCTGAGAAAAGACGGGCATCAGAGCATTACTGAACAAACAGCACACCTGAGAAGAGGGCCTTTCTCCCTTTCAGACTGCCCAGCCCCCCTCATTTATCTGTCATCGGGGGCCGGACAGCACAGAAATAAATGAACCCTTACCCACACAGCTGTGCGTTACGATCGCACACCAAATCTGCATTATCTTACTAGACTTCTCTTACCAGACGTAATGAACACGTTCATTTCTTGTTTTGAATTCAGGTAGAAGACAGACATGGTCGCACATCTACAATCTTTTATAATGATCTGATTGCTTCTCAGCATAATATCAAAAACTAACAGGTTGTTAGTATATACGTTTTGATCAAAAAGTACAAAGCCCACTCGCCACGTCAAGGCCACCTATTTAGAGTGGGTCCCTAACGTCTCTAGCATAAAATGGCGTAGCACTGAGCGGCGACCACCACCGCCGCGACACCAGTGCCCACAGGGGAACGACCCACTGGCAGAGCGGCCCCAATGCCAATGAAACCAGTCCATGGGTCGCACCTCCCCACAGACACGGCGTCACGGCAGCAACGGACACCGCACAGCACCACACCAGTGTGAACAGGATGCTACAGCACACTTACCATGCTCTCCCAGTCAGACTGGGAGGCTGCCAGGAAAGAAAAGGCCCATGTGTAGCTAACTACTACTTATATAGGGTTGGGCTGAGGGGGTGGGGAAGAGTGCAGACAACACGTCTGGTGCTGCCGTGGCGCCGTGTCTGCGGGGAGGTGCGACCCATGGACTGGTTTGAGTGGCATTGGGGCCGCTCTGCCAGTGGGTCGTTCCCCCTGTGGGCACTGGTGTCGAGGCGGTGGTGGTCGCCTCCCAGTGCTGCGCCATTTTATGCTAGGGACGTTAGGGACCCACTCTAAATAGGTGGCCTTGACGTGGCGAGTGGGCTTTGTACTTTTTGATCAAAACGTATATACTAACAACCTGTTAGTTTTTGAAATTATGCTGAGAAGCAATCAGATCATTATACAAGATTGTAGATGTGTCTACAATGTCTGTCTTCTACCTGAATTCACATTGTAATTTCTTGTTTTGTTTTATATACATTACAGTAGAGCTATAGTTTCACCATAGTGTAACACACACATACTTACAGCCCAAACTGATAGCTATTAAAGGAGTACTCCAGTGAAAAACTTATTTTTTTTTTTTTTTTAATGGACTGGTGCCAGAAAGTTAAACAGATTTGTAAATTACTTCTATTAAAAAATCTTAAAGGAAAAGTGTCACTTGTTTTCTCCGGCACTATCCACAGGTACTGATTAAAATGAGCCCTACCTTGTCCGGATCTGCGCCGCCGCTCTCCTGCAATTGTAGCTTTATTATCTGTTGATATCTTCCTGTAATTGGCACGGGCGGGGCTTCGGTGCTTAACTGGCACTGACATCAGCACCGCTTATGAATATTCATCCCCCCAGTTAGAAGCGGCAAAGAGAGGGAGAACTGTATTGTATTGTATGAAACTGTATTGCAAAAAACGTGATGTGAATGCAGCCTTACACTAGTGTATAACTGGCCTCACTGTGTTGTGTGTGTTTTTTTTATTTTTTTTTATTTTTTTTTAAGATATCAATTATTTCCTTGCCCTCCACGATTTAACATCCCTAGAAAATGGACAATAAGACCATGTTCAAGACAATGTTCCCACCTGCCAGAAAATTAGCTCTCTCGCAACAAAGGACACCATCATGGGACCCAACAGATCCTATTAGAAGTCAATGAAGTCCATTGGGTGCCACTCGTGGCTTTCATAATATACAAGTGGAGAAAACATCCCATTTAGGGAAAAATGCCTTTCAACATGTGCATAGTTGTATTACATTTTTTTATTGCCATGTTCCGTGTCTCTTTTACTGTGTTCACAGTTAGTTGCCCTCCAGGCTCAGATGCCACTATGGAAAAGCACTTTAAAGGGTTACTCCACTGGCCAGCGTTCAGAACACTTAGTTCCGAACGCTATGCGTGCGCTGCTCAGGTCGGCCACGCCCCTTTCTGATGTGACGTACTGTCCCTTCAATGCAAGTCTATGGGAGGGGAGGTGGCGGCCACCGCGCCCCCTCCCATAGACTTGCATTGAGGGGGCGGGGTGTGACGTGATAAGGGGGCGTGGGCGAACCCTGCACAGCGCGTATAGCTTTCAGAACTAAATGTTCAGAATGCTGACAAGTGGAGTACCAGGAGTTGTAGTTTTGCAACAGCTGGAGGCACCCTGGTTGGGAAGTATAGACACTGTTAGATTATTACACTCATCGTGAACATATACAGGAAATATTCAGGGGAAAAAAATTTCTTCTGTGCCCTGTGAAACCAACTGCTACAATATGTACTAATGGCCTATTTAAAGGGGTTATCCAGGAAAAAACTTATATATATATATATATATATATATATATCTCTCAACTGGCTCCAGAAAGTTAAACTGATTTGTAAATTACTTCTATTAAAAAATCTTAATCCTTTCAGTACTTAGGAGCTGATGAAGTTGAGTTGTTCTTTTCTGTCTAAGTGCTCTCTGATGACACCTGTCTCGGGAACTGTCCAGAGTAGAAGCAAATCCCCATAGCAAACCTCTTCTACTCTGTGCTGACATCTCTGCTTGTCTCAGGAACTGCACAGAGTAGAAGAGGTTTGCTATGGGGATTTGCTTCTACTCTGGGCGGTTCCCGAGACAGGTGTCATCAGAGAGCACTTAGACAGAAAAGAACAACTCAACTTCAGCAGCTGATAATTATTAGAAAGATTAAATGGGCACTGTCACCAACTTTATTTTTTGATATGTTGTAGTACTTATGTCTAACAACATATCTCTAATATACTTTTATTATTATTTTTTTCATTAAAAAGGTTTAATTTACATTTAAAAACCGGCCACTGAAAAAGGACTGATTTTGGAGTGGCAATCAGTCCTTTTTCAATTAGGCTGCACTCGCTCCCTGCCTGTCAATCAGACAGGCGGGAGCGAGCGCATTGGCTCCCCGGCCACTGGCTGGGAGGCCACTCCTCCCGCACATCGCCGCCTCGTTGCCGCCGCTTTCCCTGAACGCCCGCTGCTGCGGGACTCTGCAGTAACTGCAAGTGTAATAAGGGAACGGGGTATGCGGGGTGGGGGGGAGGAGGGAACGGGCTAGTGCCATAGAGGGGGGGGGGGGGAGGGGGAAAGGGCTAGCAAAAAAAAAAAAATAGGATGGTGGGAGCTACCCTTTAAGATTTTTTAATAGAAGTAATTTACAAATCTGTTTAACTTTCTGGAGCCAATTGATATATAAAACATTTTTTTTCCTGGATTACCCCTTTAAGAAGCTGGCCTCTTGCGGGCAGCAGGGCACAATCCTTGTATAACAAGGCCCAGGCTTTCTTATCACCTTCTAGACAATTCCATCCTCATGTCACATCTATCTATCCGCAGCCACAGCCCATAATTCATTAGGTAACTCTTCTCCCTCCTCTCCGGTGTTGACACAAATCTCTTGCTCTTCGGCTTTACCTGCATTAGAACTAAAAAAAAACAAAAAAAACAAATGCTTCTGTTGAAAATTTGGCAATGGCGATGGCAGCTTCCTGCTAATTTATTTCTTCTGCCAGTTAAGAGAACTGTGAGGGCAGAGCTGGATATGGGTCCTGGCATGCTGCCTTATACCTTGGTAAATGAGCCGATTCATTAACTCCTAGATGGAAATTATTGATATAGTTAATTCTTCTCTCTCCATCTTATCAAATTCTAACATTACAACCACTAGGTCTATATTTTGGGTTGGCAGAGATATAGGTTCCTACGCTGCACAAACCGCATGGCGCTTTTCACACAAGCTGAACGGCGCTGTCTTTGTGGTTTTTTTTTCGATGTGGTTTTTGACCATATGGATTCCACTTCAAACAAGCTGAAAGCACTTGTTTAACCACATGGTCGAAAACAGGAATTTGTATTAGTGTGTATAGTATGTGCAAAGATGGCTCAATATCCAAAGACTGTAAAGCCTCCTGCACAAGGCTGAATAAGGCCTTCAGTTTATGCAGAGCCATACAAGAACCGCTATTAAAGGGGTACTCCGGTGAAAAACTTTTTTTTTTAATCAACTGGTGCCAGAAAGTTAAACAGATTTGTAAATTACTTCTATTAAAAAAAATCTTAATCCTTCCAGTAGTTATTAGCTGCTGAATACTACAGCGGAAATTCTTTTCTTTTTGAAACACAGAGCTCTCTGCTGACATCTCTGTCCATTTTAGGAACTGTCCAGGACAGCATATGTTTGCTATGGGGATTTCCTTTTACTCTGGACAGTTCCTAAAATGGACAGAGATGTCAGCAGACAGCTCTGTGTTTCAAAAGGAAAAGAATTTCCAGTTGATTTAAAAAAATAAAAAAAAGTTTTTCACCGGAGTACCCCTTTAAGGTCACGGTGTCTCTGCCATACCTCTGTATGCATGTTATCTCATAATGTTTTCACAAACTGATACTGTCGGAAAAAAAAGTTGCAGCATGCATAAGGCGTATCCCAACCAGTGTGCCTCAGCTGTTGGAAAACTACACCTCCTAGCATGCCCGGACAGCCTTTGATCCCCGCCCCCAAATTTAGTCTGTAAATCAACTCAAGTCTGTCCTTACAGCAAAGATGGACCAGCAACTCAATGAGAGAAAAGTTACATACAAGTCTGCAAGTCTATGATGGAAGGCAGGGGTTATAGTAAATATAACCCCAGTGCTGGGTTCACAGCTTACATTGCTCAGTATTGCTCTATAATGTCCTCCATGCTAATGCTGCTGCTTCTTAGGGTTTACTAAATAAAAATATATCTTAAAATATAGGGAAGCAGGATCCCCTTTTCTGTGTTTATACTGTGTATGGCAGGAATCATATAGGCTATTCTCTACCCACTAGTTTAGGGACAAATGAATTTTAAAAACGAAGCCCGCAGCGGGGGAAACCTGTGAAAAATTTCATATACAAGTTATAATATGGACAGAAATAGTGCTGCTTCTGATGTACTGTATACACATGAGAGCTCTTCTAGAGTAAGTACCTAAAATGAGGGTAAAAAAGAATGTTCTAGGGCTTGCTCTTTGACTAGTACTGATCCTGTCCATGTGCTTAAATCCTGGTTTTCATTATTTTATGGCTCTTTATTCCCCAGGTTATGTTGCTAGAACTGTATGCAGTTTACTCAGGAGGAGGGGGTGCCTTCTTGCTTGCCAGTACATCTCCTGTTGGAATGTCCTCCCTCAATCCTCAGAGCTAAAACTGGCTGCTCTCTGTACTGAGGCTCAGTTACACGTCTCTGGTTCACACAGCAGGCTGATTTACAAGCCAGGAGCCTGCACAGAGCCCTGCTTGTCCAGCCCTTACTTCCTGTATTTTGTCTTGTCAGAACAGTATGGAGATTTTTTTTCACCCAAAAATAAACACAATTTTTAACCAATGTATATTAAAATATACATATAATGTTATCTTTATTAAATAAAATGTTTTTTTGCAAATGACAGTGTCCATTGAGGTTAAAGGGGTGTTCCAGGAATTGTTTTTATTTAACTATGCTACAGGGGCTGGAATCGATGTGTGTAGTTTATAATATAGGTATACAGGTATAGTCTGTACCTGTGTTTGATGGGTGGAATTGCAATTAAGTAATTATTGCCCCAATGTTTATTTTTAAAAGCATACAAAAAGAGTGTTGCCTTAGGTTTTCCCAGGTTGCAGGGTGGCCCGAGACATTACATCACTAGTCAGATGTTTAAAGGGAGCCTGTCTGCTTCAATGCGTGATGAGATCGCTGGGTGGGAGGGAGATCATTCTACAAGGAATTGTAGTTCTGCAACAGCTGGAGGCACCCTGGTTAGAAAACACTGGTCTTTTGTTTACAGCATGGAAGGCAGCTCAGGTGTGCTTCAATGGGTGAGGTGTCTGAAGTGTTGAAGGGGGAAAAGTGACCTCACGTTTCCAAACAGGGGATCTGGGACTTGTCTTTGGAGGGAGGGAACTTATACAAGGAATTAGCCATTTCACAAAGAGGTAGCAGCAGCGTTGTGGTAATCTTACAACATAGCCATTTGGCTGCAAGACAAGCACGGATCCTTCCTAAGCATGTCCATTACTTTCTGACAGGTAAGTACTGAATCACCTTATGGTGGATAACCCCTTTATACATTTTTACTAGGACACTATATCAGAATCACAGAGACAAAAAGGAATAGTTTGTGAAAAACAGAAAAAATAGGAAATTCTATTACATGAAGCTGGTTAGGAATGAACCATAATAGAAGTTTTAAAGGGGGACTCCAGTGAAAAACAATTTTTTTTAAATCAACTGGTGCCAGAAAGTTTAACAGATTTGTAAATTACTTCTATATAAATGTCGTATGCTCCACAGGAAGTTCTTTACTTTTTAAATTTCTTTTCTGTCAGACCACGGTGCTCTCTGCTGACACCTCTGTCCATGCCAGGAACCGTCCAGAGCAGGAGAGGTTTGCTATGGGGATTTCATCCTGCTCTTGACAGTTCCTGAGAAAGACAGAGGTGGCAGTAAAGAGCAATGTGGTCAGACAGAAAATAAATTTGAAAAGAACCTCCTGTGGAGCATACAGCAGCTGATAAGTACTGGAAGGATTAGGATTTTTAAATAGAAGTAATTTACAAATCTGTTTAACTTTCTGGAACCAGCTGATTTAAAAAAAAACAAAAAACAAAAAAAAAAAAGATTTCACCAGAGTACCCCTTCAAAGTAGTATTCCAGCGCAAAATAGTTTATCCTCTATCCAAAGGATAGGGGATAAGTTATAGATTGCGGGGGTCCGAGCGTAGGCCCCCCGGGATCTCCTGGACGGGGCCGGGGGAGTCTGCAGGAAGTAAAGTTTCGTCCCCAGCAGAAAGCCGCGGCAGACACGCCCCCTCCATGTATCTCTATGGCAGTGGTTGAAGACCACTGCTCTATGGGGTACATGGAGGGGGCGTGTCGGCCGCCGCGTCATGCGGGGACGGAACGCCCCTTTCCAGCATACTGCTGCGGCCCCGTCCAGGAGATCCCGGGCAGCCCCAGCGCTCGGACCCCCCGCGATCTATAACTTATCCCCTATCCTTCGCATAGGGGATAAGTCATATGGAACTACAGATCTCCTTTAAGGATTTGTGTTATATTGATAGAACACAACACAGGTGAGCCAGGAATATCCACCATAAATAAGCAAAAGCCACGTCAAGCCTGAAATGTCTGGAAAATGACTGTATTGGAAAAAGGCTCTGTGTGTCATGTACGGTTATAGGCTGATCCTGTTAAAAAATAATGCTGTAAACCAGGGAGATGTGGTTTCCAAGCCACCTGGGGGCCCCAGAACCGCCTTGTACACCTACATACAGTACAGCCGACGCTGGCTTAGCTATAGGGAAAATACAGCGCTTGTGAAAAATAGTAAAAAATAGTAAAGAAATATTGGCTTTTATTTTTTTTACTGTGACATCGAAAGGCTGAAAGGATGGGGAGAGCCGAGAACACTGGCGGCAAGTAGAGGACAAGCTGATGGAAACTGGGAAAGGAAAATTTTAACACCATCTGATCCCTGAGAGTATTTGCAAATGTCTAAAGGCCGGAGCCCAGGTTTCGAGGCTAATCCTCCGTACAAACATTTGCCCCAATAAACATTCAATCTGTTAATGCTAGCCATAAAGCTGTCAGCCCTTCATAAACAGACTGCCTTGAGTAGCTTAACTTTCCTGTGGCTGTCAATGCGAACCGGACCCTAAAACTCCTGCAGCCAGAAAAAAATCCTGGAGAGGCCTCTCCCTCCCTAAGGCGCTCACGTAGATGCCTCTTCTCATGAACTAATGTTATGCACCTGTTCTGTGGATGCTTACGCCAGTGTGTTCTAACCAGGGTGCCTCCAGCTGTTGCAAAACAACAACTTCCAGCATGCCCGGACAGCCTTCGGCTGTCCGGGCATGCTGGAAATTGTAGTTTTGCAACAGCTGGAGGCACCCAGCTTGGGAAACACCGGTTTACACAAAGCAAATATCTGCTTTGACGGTTGTCAGATTAATGGTTCTGTAGAGTTCTCTGTAGATCACCGGCTGTACCAATTCAAACTTCTCTTATCTATCTTTTATATATTGTATATATAATATTCATCAGAGGAATCGACCGATATTGATTTTTTAGGGCAGATACCGATAACCTGTGAACTTTGAGGCAGATAGCCGATAATTTATAGCAATATTCCGGTATAAGTTATCGGCTATTCCCCCCCCCTCGGGTGCTTTAAATCAATGAATTGCAGCGGCTCTTGCGGGTCGGAGACCGCCGCCGCCACCCGCTACTCTCCCACTGCCTGTCCTGGGGTCCTCCCTAGTCCAACCACCACCGCCGCCGCTGCCCCATTGCCTCCCCCATCCCCGGTTTTATCATTACCTGTTCCCGGGGTCCGCGCTACTTCTGGCTCCGGCGGCGTCCTGAGCTGTCACTGTGTGCACTGACGGTGATGTCACATTGAGGACGTCACTCGTCATTGCGCAACAATAGCGCAGGACGTCGTAGGAGCCAGAAGTAGCGCGGACCCCGGGAACAGGTAATTATAAAACCGGGGATGGGGGAGGCAATGGGGCGGAGGCGGTCGCGGGGCATCATCTGCATATCGGCAAGGTAATTGCTGATGCCGATAATGTCAAAAATAGTGAATATAGGCCGATAATATCGGCCAAACCGATAATGGGTCGATCCCTACTTGTTTTTTTTTAGGTGCGGAGGATGCAAGAACTGCCAACGAAATTCCCAAAGAAGACAGAAATGACATCCTCAACCACCAACTCTCATCAACTTACCTGCGACAGCACTTCTGTTATCTACATAATAACATGTCCTTGTCAAAAACAGTAAATTGGCGCACTAAAAGGAGGTTAAAAACAAGAATTGGCGAAAATATATATAATATAAAAACCGGTTACATGAACCATTCCTTATCATCACATTTTAAAGAATGCCATGATCAAGATCCCACCTGTATGACTTTTGCGGCCATACAATCAGTAAAAGATTGGCGTAGTGGCAACCATATAGCAAAAATGTCCCGGATCAAAAGTCACAATATTTTAGAATTTCAGACACTGGCACCTTATGGCCTAAATTCAGAATTGGAGATTTTTGGCTCTCTTTCTTAATCATTTTTAATTTGTTTTTCATTTTTATATGCACCTTTTATTATTATTATAAATATAATGTTTACATAAATTTTTTATACATTTTATATATTTTACTTTATGTAATCCATTTTTATATAAAAAATTTTTGATAAACTTAAAAAAAATATTTTTTTATACATCACTAATTTTTTTTCTCATCTGTTTACAACCATACCTCATTGCACTATAACATTAATATAGATTATATATCGTATTTGAGCAACATATTTATACATACTGAAACATACCCTACTTTTCCTAATTGTTCTTCTTATTTTATTTAATAGTTTTTTATTTATTTGTTTTTTTACTTCTTATTCTCTCTTTAAACCTCCAATGTCTATATATACTTATCAATACATTATCCATCATATATATATCCAATGTGTTCCATGAAATAAAATACATTTCTTATATAACAGAAATCCACTCCGGGTTTTGAAATTGACATCAGCCCACTACCCATGTCCAGGGTACATCAGGTTTTGCTAATCACTCTTACATCACCATATATAAATCGTAAGCATTTGCAAGCCACTCATCACTGAGGAAGGACCTAGAGGGTCCGAAACGCATCTGATCTGCTTCACTTATACCCAAAGACCACTAATACCGGCAAGATACCCTGTCATCAAAAGAAGCTGCTTCCATCACTAGAGCGCGCGCTCCTACAAGATACCTGTGGACACCACTCTGAAAAACGGCATCTCCATCGAGGGTGACCTGTCTGTCGGCGGGCAGACTCCGTCACCTTCACCAGGACGAAGCCGACGAACATCAGAACAGCACAGGACACTCACCCCAGACCTTTGCCAGGACAGCAGTACATAGTACCAGTGTTTCATTCATTCTGTTGCGGCTGCCGAGCCGTTAAAGGGGTACTTCGGCCCTGAGACATCTTATCCCCTATCCAAAGGATAGGAGATAAGATGTCTCAGTGCGGGGGTCCCGCTGCTGGGGACACCCGCAATCTTGTATTCGCCACCCACCTGTTTGAGCTGCACACCGCGGTGCCAGCTCACAAACAGCCGGGTGGCGACCACGGGGCCAGAGTATTGTGACGTCATTACTCTGCCCCTGTGTGACGTCATCCACCACCCCCGCTATACAAGTCTATGGGATAGACTTGCATAGCGGGGGGGTGACGTCACACGGGGCGGAGTCGTGACGTCACAATACTCTGGCCCCGTGGTCACCACCCGGCTGTTTGTGAGCTGGCACCGCAGGGTAGTGGGGGTGGTGGTTGGTTCTGACCGCTGGGATCCCCGCCATCTACCATATAGGGCCCCGGCAGTCCGCAGGAAAGGGACACAAAGCGGCAGCTGACACGCCACCTCAATATAACAGTATGGTAGAGCTGATGCGCTGCATTCGGCAATCTCCAGCTCTGCCATAGAGCTTCATTGAGGCCGGAGAGCCTCTCTGTCCATTTTAGGAACTGTCCAGAGCAGCATATGTTTGCTATGGGTATTTTCTCCTACTTTGGAAAGTTCTTAAAATGGACAGAGATGTCAGCAGAGAGCACTGTGCTCGTGATGTCAGCAGAGAGCTCTGTGTTCCAAAAAGAAAATAATTTCTTCTGTAGTATTCAGCAGCTAATAAGTACTGGAAGGATTAAGATACATTTTTTTCTTTTTAGAAGTCATTTACAAATCTGTTTAACTTTATGGCACCAGTTGATTTAAAAAAACAAAAGTTTTCCACAGGAGTACCCCCTTTAAAGGGGTATTCCGGCAAAGTGTCTTATAGTGCCAAAAAAGCTATAAAAAAAAATGTGGCATAAGTCATGTGTCCCTGTTTTTTAAATTTTTTTTTTAATTTTTTATTTGGTGTATTTGTAATAGTAAATCTGCCCCAGAGTTTGAAACTTTGATCCTTTGTAGGTTTTACCTTGTGTTTTATCATGTGGTGATGCACAATAGGAACAAGCATCCTCTCCATTAAGGTCAGTGGGATATTCCCTCAAAGTGTTCTTACCAGTCTAGTTATTTCAGTCCAGAGGTTTTGCAACTTGACACTATGTAGGAAACACAGCCCCGGAAGATGCCAGGAACCTTCGCTCCTATTTACTTGAGGTGAAGCATGAAAATCCTGAGTGCGGTCACCAATCTCTGGGTTCCCTCTTGTTAAGTGATCCTAACTATAGTCATTTGGAGCAGCCTGGCATTCTGCTGTCACAGCCGTACAAGAGTAATCGTCTCTTATATGTGGGCACTTTGTTATATAACCGGCATGTAGGCGTGTGTTCCTGATGGAGGCCGCTTCACATATGTGACAGCTGGACACCAAATGTACACCACGACATCGCAATCCACATGCATTTGTCTGGCACTGGCTATTTAAGTGTCAAATTGCAAGACTAAACATCTTGTATGACGGCGATGTCCATCTTGTGTCCAGAAGAACGTTTTCGTTACAATAAATTCCGATTTCCAGAGATTTAAACAAAAATTGTTCAGGCTCCATATTTCAGGGTGTTATGGAGACTGCTGCATTTGTTTGAGGAAAGTGCAAAGTCCTAGGGACCTATCACGTGGGTCAATGCACTTGTGGTTGCCAATCTACAGAGCTTAAAGGGGTTCTCCACTGCCCTGACTTCCGGAGCTCCGCTCGCAGCGTCCGGAAGTTTATTACTCCGAACGCTGTGTGCAGGCTTCCGTGTTCGAGGACGCCCCCTTGTGATGTCATGCCCGCCCCCTCGTGACGTCACGCCTACCCCTTCGTGATGTCACGTCCGCCCCCTCAACGAAAGTCTATGGGAAGGGGGCGCGACCATAAGGATTAAGGAAGGATTAAGATTTTTTAATAGAAGAAATTTACAAATCTTTATAACTCTCTGGCACCAGTTGATTTAAAAAAACAAAATGTTTTCCACCGGAGTACCCCTTTAAGTATTATTGTGAGTTAGTACATTGTCTTTTAAACATTTTTATTTTTTTTTAAACCAGAAACATTTCATCTTGTTATAAAAGATTTTTAAGATGCACACTTACCCTTCACTGCGATAGATCTTCCTGAAACAGTCGCCCAAACTCTTATAATTTGATGGATCTGACGTATTTGTTTGGATCTGAAATCTGAATAGAGAATAACGTTATTAATATTTCATTACTTCCATTGGGCTCTACGTAGACAAGCTGTCAAAACGGGAACTAGACCACTTTAATGGAGTCTAATTGTTACTCCGTTTGGTCCATTTTCTGAACGTACACACCTTCTGTGCCTGGTCTACCACGAGTCCCACACAGAAAGCATGAACATTTGGAATAAGGGCCAAACAAAGTTTTGCTGGATGGACGGGTGCTTTGGATGCTGGCTAACTTTATTGCTGCAGGCAGAGTGGCGCCCCCATTAAGAGTGCTCTCTAGGCGGCTGCCTATTTTGCCTATTGGCAGAGCCGGCCCAGATTTCAGCTTTCCCAGAATAAGATACTTGCTTGTGTTTTTTCCAACCAGGGTGCCTCCTGTGTTGCAAAACTACAACTCCCAGTATGCCCGGACAGCCTCCGGCTGTCCGGGCATGCTGGGAGTTATAGTTTTGCAGTAGCTGGAAACACTGTCTGGAAAATACTGTTGTAAGGTACTGTGTTCAAATCCAACCAGGGTAGTTTGTAAGATCAGATTGGGAGCCCTAAGGCCCTGTTCACACCTCAAAATGTCTGTGCAGACTTCCGTTTTGGAATTCTGCACAGAAATTGAACAGGATTCTGCTGCGCTGTGCACAAGGCAGAATTTCCGTGCCAGATGTTTCTGTGTGGACATTCTGTAGTGTGAACATAGTCTAACAGGTCCCGTGTGATCATTTCTGCACAGCACGGTATGGCAGCGCTATATCAATTAATAAAATAAATAATGCTGTATAATTAACAAATATGTTCCTAAATGTGAAACATAGTCACTGTATATAAGGTATAAAGCTACATCTTCAACTGAATATGCTGGTGTGCTGCAGTCAACCTTCTTGTGTGTGTGTGTTTTTATATATGTATTTCTCACAGAACAGGATTGCAGTAACACATGTTTTGCTATACACTTGTTTATTCCCTTTATGTGTATTGGAACTAAACAAAAAAAAGGGAGGAAAAAAAGCAAATTGGACATAATGTCACCAAACTCCAAAAATGGGCTGAACAAAATTATTGGCACCCTTTCAAAATTGTGGAAAAATAAGATTGTTTCAAGCATGTGATGCTCCTTTAAACTCACCTGGGGCAAGTAAGAGGTGTGGGCAATATAAAAATCACACCTGAAATCAGATAAAAAGGAGAGAAGTTCACTTAGTCTTTGCATTGTGTGTCTGTGTGTGTGCCACACTAAGTATGGACAACAGAAAGAGGAGAAGAGAACTGTCTGAGGACTTGAGAACCAAAATTGTGGAATAATAGCAACAATCTCAAGGTTACAAGTCCATCTCCAGAGATCTAGATTTGCCTTTGTCCACAGTGCGCAACATTATCAAGAAGTTTGCAACCCATGGCACTGTAGCTAATCTCCCTGGGTGTGGACGGAAGAGAAAAATAGATGAAAGGTGTCAAAGCAGGAGAGTCCAGATGGTTAATAAGCAGCCCCAAACAAGTTCCAAAGATATTCAAGCTGCCCTGCAGGCTCAGGGAGCATCAGTGTCAGCGTAAGCTATCCATCGACATGAAACGCTATGGCAGGAGACCCAGGAGGACCCCACTGCTGACACAGAGACATAAGAAAGCAAGACTACATTTTGCCAAAATTAACTTTTTGAGCCAAAATCTTTCAGGGAAAATGTCTTGTAGACAGATGAGACCAAGATAGAGCTTTTTGGTAAAGCACATCATTCTACTGTTTACCAAAAATGGAATGAGGCCTACAAAGAAAAGAACACAGTACCTACAGTGGAATATGGTGGAGGGTCAATGATGTTTTGGGGTTGTTTTGCTGCCTCTGGCACTGGGGGCCTTGAATTTGTGCAAGCAATCATGAAATCTGAGGATTACCAATGGATTTTGGGTCGCACTGTACAGCCCAGTGTCAGAAAGCTGGGTTTGCATCCGAGATTTTGGGTCTTCCAGCAGGACAATGACCCCAAACATATGTCAAAAAGCCCCCAGAAATGGATGGCAACAAAGTGCTGGAGAGTTCTGAAGTGGCAGCAATGAGTCCAGATCTAAATCCCATTGAACACCTGTGGAGAGATCTTAACATTGCTGTTGGGGAAAGGCGCCTTCCAATAAGAGAGACCTGGAGCAGTTTACAAAGGAAGAGTGATCCAACATTCCGGCTGAGAGGTGTAAGAAGCTTATTGATGGTTATAGGAAGCCACTGATTTCAGTTATTTTTTTCCAAAGGGTGTGCAACCAAATATAAAATTTAAAGGGTGCTAATAATTTTGTCCAGCCCATTTTTGGAGTTTGGTGACATTATGTCCAATTTGCTTTTTTCCCTCCTTTTTTGGTTTAGTTCCAATACACACAAAGGTAATAAACATGTGTATAGCAAAACATGTGTTACTGCAATGCTTTTCTGTGAGAAATACTTCATTTTCTTGAAAAATTTCAGGGGTGCCAACATTTATGGCCATGACTGTATATGTGTGTGTGTGTGTGTGTGTATATAATCACATCTGTTAAAGAAAAGCATACAATACATACACAGTCAGGGTAAAGGCTATAAATGAATAGTCCAGCCTATTGCACTAGTACCTCTGTCCAGAACAGGTACACCGCTCGGTGAGACCATTAACATGTCACACCGACAGCAATAACACCGTAATAACAATGCTGCTGCACAAAAAAGAGATAGTTCCCTGCGTCTACAGTCCCACCCTGTCCCGTGGCTTCCCTGCAGAGGGTGGATGGGGACAGGATGCACTCAGTTAGTGGCAGGTTTCACGTTGCTATGTCTGGAATTTTGATCTTCAGATCCTGTTGCCTCCGACTCCTCTGGACTCCAATTTAGCAGCAGGGACATTCTCGTTTTTTCGTGTTTAATGGTCGTAGAGGGATTTACACGAGAAGAAAGGTGCAGTCCACATTTTTTTTTTGTTGTTTTAGCCTTTGAACAAACCGTTTTTATGATCTCTGTGCAGCGGAAAACTTTTCTGTTTCCATTTTATTTTCCAAAACATCTTGTCAGTTCTCCCCCATTATTTCTACTACATGAGGATAGCTTTTTTAGGATCGCTGTATACAGTCAGTGCCACATGGAAAGGCTTGGCTTCTGCATAAAATATACAGATAAACCTTGCGGAACAATTTGCAACAATGTATCTTTATTTAGATCCTCCTGTAAAAAAATAAAAATAAATGTTGTTTGGCATTCCTTTAAAGGGTATTAAAGGGGTACTCCGGTGGAAAACATTATTATTATTATTATTATTATTATTTTCATATCAACTGACTCCGGAAATTTAAACAGATTTGTAAAATGCTTCTATTAAAAAATCTTAATCCTTCCAGTACTTATCAGATGCTGTATGCTCCAGAGGAAGTTGTGTAATTCTTTTCTGTCTGACCACAGTGCTCTCTGCCGACACCTCTGTCCGTGTCAGGAACTGTCCAGAGCAGGAGAGGTTTGCTATGGGGATATACTCATGCTCTGGAAAGTTCCTGACACGGACAGAGGTGTCAGCAGAGAACACTGTGGTCAGACTGGAAAGAACTACACAACTTCCTCTGTAGTGTACAGCAGCTGATAAGTACTGGAAGGATTAAGATTTTTAAATAGAAAGTTGTAAATTATTTCTAACTTTATTTAAAAATACGTTTTCCACCGGAGTACCCCTTTAAGGCCTGGGAAAGTAATGGCAATGTATATGTCCAACATATGAGCTTTATCATGGGTTGTCAGATACTTTTCATATTTCCCTTGTTAGGCCAGAATGCCCGCACGGAAAACATGCGTGGATATTACATTTGAATAATCCGGCTTCCCCTCGGAAATGCATTGCTGTCTATGAGACAAGTCTATTCTTTCTGCAGAAGAAAGAATTGTGATTTCTACGGCAGAAACATCTGCCGTGGAAATTTCACCATATGCACAGTACAACAGAATCCAATTGAAAAAAAAAATGGGATTCTGCTGCAGCGGAATGTCTGTGTGGAATACTGCAGCGGAACTCCACACGAACATTCCCCCGTGTGAGCATACCCTTAGGGTCTATTCACACAGCAGAATTTCTGCTTGCCGAATTCTGCCTGAAATTAAAGCCCATAGACTTCTATGAGATTCCGCACTCCCATTCACACTTCTGAATTTCCGCTTGCAGAATTCCGCTAGCGGAATTCTGCAAGCGGAAATTCAGAAGTGTGAATGGGAGTGCGGAATCCTATAGAGCTCTATGGGCTTTAATTTCAGAGTGTAAATTTAATAGACCCTTATTAAATTGGGAGCTGAAAATGTATCAGTGCATAACATACCGTATATTACCATATAATAGGACTCTGGAGCTATAGGGAAAAGTCTACATGATTTCCGGGGACCCCATTCCCATTGGGGTACCATTGTTGCAAGTCACGCCAACATGTGACTTAAAGGGGTACTCCACTGGAAAACGTTTTTATTTAAATCAACTGATGCCAAAAAGTTAAACAGATTTGCAAATGACTTCTAATTAAAAAAAAAATCTTAATCCTTCCAGTACTTATCAGCTGCTGTATGCCCCACAGGAATTTCTTTTCTTTTTGAATTTCCTTTCTGTCTGACCACAGGGCTCTCTGCTGACACCTCTGTCCATGTCAGCAACTGTCCAGAGCAGAAAAGGATTGCTGTAGGGATTTACTGGCATTTCCTGACATGGACAGAGGTGTCAGCAGAGAGCCCTGTGGTCAGACAGAAAAGAAATTCCTCTGTAGTATACAGCAGCTGATAAGTACTGGAAGGATTAAGATTTTTAAATAGAAATCATTTACAAATCCAAAAAGAGTAAGTACCCCTTTAAGTTTTAGTTGCACTGAACTGCAAATTAGTTGCTAAAAGTACCAATGTAGTCTTTGTAACCTCAAAAGGATCTTTTACTCTACAAGATGCAGGAAATCCAGATTTTTTTTCACACATAAAGTACACATGAAGACAAAGAATATTTTTCTGTGAGTCAGTAACGCTAGGTATAGGCAGAATACTTATTCTTAAAGGGGTACTCCGGTGAAAAACTTTTTTTTTTTTAAATCAACTGGTGCCCGAAAGTTAAACAGATTTGTAAATGACTTCTATTAAAAAATCTTAATCCTTCCTGTACTGATTAGCAGCTGAATACTACAGTGGAAATTCTCTTCCGTTTGAAACACAGAGCTCTCTGCTGACATCATGAGCACAGTGCTCTCTGCTGACATCTCTGTCCATTTTAGGAACTGTCCAGAGTAAAAGGAAATCCCCATAGAAAACATATGCTGCTCTGGACAGTTCCTAAAATGGACAGAGATGTCAGCAGAGAGCACTGTGCCCGTGATGTCAGCAGACAGTTCTGTGTTTCAAAAAGAAAATAATTTAAACAGATTTGTAAATGCCAGAAAGTTAAACAGATTTGTAAATTACTTCTATTAAAAAATCTTAATCCTTCCAGTACTTTTTAGCTGCTGAATACTACAGAGGAAATGGTTTTCTTTTTGGAACACAGAGCTCTCTGCTGACATCATGACCACAGTGCTCTCTGCTGACATCTCTGTCCCTTTCAGGAACTGTCCAGAGCAGCATATGTTATCTATGGGGATTTTCTCCTACTCTGGACAGTTCTTAAAATGGACAGAGATGTCAGCAGAGAGCACTGTGCTCATGATGTCAACAGAGAGCTCTGTGTTCCAAAAAGAAAAGAATTTCCTCTGTAGTGTTCAGCAGCTAATAAGTACAGGAAGGATTAAGATTTTTTAATAGAAGTAATTTACAAATCTGTTTAACTTTCTGGCACCAGTTGAAAAGTTTTTCACCGGAGTACCCCTTTAATATGATACATGGTATTTCAGTCATCTTGGGTGTAGAGGATCCTTAGACGACTGTTTACGAGACGCCTCATCATGGTTTTTATCACATCTAGTGACTCTGCTGTTGACTATCTGGTGGCCACAAAACACTAGGAGTCTCCATTCATGGCCCATCTACAGGCCCCCTGGGAGTAACAAGAGCTGATGTGTTAAAGATGTTCCCATGTAACCAAAGCAGCTTTTTATATGGCGCAGGGGAGACACTGGGCAGTCGGGATCTGTTTAACTGAAGTGGATCAAGTTACAGACCCTACCAAGTCAATGCAATGTATATTGGAGCCGGCTGAAGGATTTTGCAATCTCTCTGGTATTTACTGCTATACGTTATGTACTGTACTGGCTGTTATATCTTTATATATATATATATATATATATATATATATATATATATATATATATACTGCTACAGCTACGTCATATTCCAACAGCCATAACTTTATTAATTTCAGGTCGATATAGCTGTATATGTTGCAGTTTTGTTAGGTGCCATCCTGGTGTGAATATGGTTTAATATTAGAGATGAGCGAACTTACAGTAAATTCGATTCGTCACGAACTTCTCGGCTCGGCAGTTGATGACTTATCCTGCATAAATTAGTTCAGCTTTCAGGTGTTCCGGTGGGCTGGAAAAGGTGGATACAGTGATAGGAAAGAGTCTCCTAGGACTGTATCCACCTTTTCCAGCCCACGGGAGCACCTGAAAGCTGAACTAATTTATGCAGGAAAAGTCATCAACTGGCGAGCCGAGAAGTTTGTGACGAATCGAATTTACTGTAAGTTCGCTCATCTCTATTTAATATATTAATTTCTATTACAGTTTTATTTTTTTAGGGTGTCCTAACCTTGAAAGGGTACTACAGTGGAAGGTTAGGACTAGAGATGAGCGAACTTACAATAAATTTGATTCGTCACGAACTTCTCAGCTCGGCAGTTGATGACTTTATCCTGCATAAATGAGTTCAGCTTTCAGGTGCTCCGGTGGGCTGGAGACTCCTTCCGAGGACTGTATCCACCTTTTCCAGCCCACCGGAGCACCTGAAAGCTGAACTCATTTATGCAGGATAAAGTCATCCACTGCCGAGCCGAGAAGTTCGTGACAAATCGAATTTACTGTAAGTTCGCTCATCTCTAGTTAGGACACCTAAAAATAAAAATAAAACGCTAATAGAGATTAATATATTAAACTCGAGCTGGGCGGTATACCGGTTCATACCGAATACCGAAATCTTTGTGCTGCACGTTATGAATTTTAACCCATTCCGCAATACCGGTTTGGCCCCTCCTCCTCGGGAATAAATGAATTATCAGCCCGGCGCTGCGCTGTCCCCACATCGGGGAACTAATCATGTGAGAGCCGCGAGCACTGTTCTGCCACCCTCCCCGTTTAATACAAAAGGATTCTGCTGCGCTGAGAACACGGCGGAATTTCCGTGCCAGATGTTTCCAGCACGGAAATTCCGAATTCTGTGTCTGCAGAGAAAATTAACCTCTGCAGACTCCGCACATAATGCATAATGGTCTATGCACAATATGCCAGCGCCCGCAGTCTCCAGTATGTGCGCACAGAGATTTTTCACGCGGACATTCCGAAGGGTAAACACAGCCTAAGGCTAAGTTTCCACTTGGTTTTTTTGTGGCCCCAAAAAAATGCCAGAAAACTGCGTTTGAGTGGAAATTACATTTCTGTCCCCTTTTACGTCTTTTCAAAATTTGTTGGGTACCAAAAAAAAAAAAAAGGATGCAATAATGATGGAAAAAATGTATTTAACGAAATGTATATTTTTTATAACAACATTTTTATAAATTTTTAAATAAGGATCAATTTGTGTGTACGGGCAGGGCACTAAAAATGTAGTCGACAATAATAAAAATGTAGTGTGTGTGTGTGTTTTTATCTTTTTTTTTTTTTTACTTTTTTTAAAATATATTTTAGGTAGTACTACTACTCCCAGCATGGGACACACTGTTCCATGATGGGAATAGTAGTTCATGTACTAATAGACATATCGCCCCAGGTGTCACTCCTGACACCCGATGCAATCATCCATAATATAGCAGAGATGTGGAGCAGCTCTATACAGCGCTCACACCTCTGCATTATACTCTGGCCGGCCAGTGATGTGAAAAGAAATTCACATCACTCATTCATATTTTCCGCCCAGAGTGGTGATTTGCCGGTTGGTGGCAGCCAATCACCGCTCTCAGAGGGAAATATGAATGAGTGAGTGGCCGGTCAGAGTACAGAGCAGAGATGAGTGCGCAGGAAAAAGCTGCTCCGCATCTCAGGGAGTGACAACCACTGTGATCTGTCCTTAACTTCAGGTACTACTGCTTCCAACTGGGAGCTGTAGTACCTGCATTAATAGATTGCAGCCAGTGTCACTTCTGACACCTGTTGCGATCTGTGTATTAATGCAGGTACTACAGCTCCCAGCATGGAGCAGAGTGTGCTCCATGTTGAGAGCAGTAGTACCTGCAGTTAAGGACAGATCACAGCAGATGTCACTCCTGACACCCGCTATGATCCTCCTGTATAATGTATAGATGCAGGTGGCCGCCGCTCTTCTCTGGTCCCCTGCACTGTATATATAAACCTATTAATATTTCCCACAGAGAGCTGTGATTGGCTGGAACCATCTGGCCAATCACAGCTCTCTGCAGGAAATATGAATAGGTGTATATTTACGGCAGAGCAGGGGACCATAGAAGAGCGGCCGGCCGCATCTATACATTATACATAAGGATCGCCCGGGGCGATCTGTCAATTAGTACAGGTACTACTACTCCCATCATGGAACAGTGTGTTCCATGCTGGGAGTAGTAGTACTACCTAAAAAATGTAAAATAAAAAAAGATAAAAACACACACAAGCTACATTTTTATTATTGTCGGCTACATTTTTAGTGCCCTGCCCGCCCATATAAATTGAGCCCTGTTTATAACTTAATTAAAAAATTGTTATAAATAAGATAAATTTCGTTAAATACAATTTTTTCCACTACTGTATATTTATTTAATTATTTTTTTAATGGTACCCTATGAAATTTTATTAAAAAAAAGGTATCTCCATTTTTCCTTTTTTGGATCACTAAAGTCCAAGAAAACCGCCTGCAAGAACGCCAAAGTTAAAACCCACATATATATATATATATATATATATATATATATATTTTTTTTTTTACTCCCATAGACTTCTATGGGAGAAAAATGCCACGATTTCAGGGGAAAAAAACGCCATAGGCTCAACATGCTGCGACTTTGCATAACTGCCAAGGAGCTGAAAAGCGCCAAAAAAAAAAAAAAAAGAGTGGAAAAAAACGCCAAAAGGATAAAAAAAAAAGCCAAACTGAAAAAAGCAAAGTGGAAAAAGAATTTAGCGATTTCTCATCGATGTACAGCTGACATCTGTTTGCCGTTTTGGCATAAATTTTTTTTTTGGGGGGGGGGGGGGAAGCACAAAAAAAAAAAACTTAGACTAATAGTTTGCACACATGATCATATTAATCCAAAAGGCCAGAACTTGTTGGAAGTAAAATGATTCTTTATTGAGGATCCCTAGAAATAGTGTATGGCAAAAATTTCAAGCGCATCCCTGGGAACGCTAAGAAGGACGCGCTTCAAGTCTTGTGACTTTGTGATTACGACTAAAAGAAGCAAGACTCCATCTGAGTGTTCCCAGGGGTGTTCTTGTGATTTTATTCATTTGTCATACACAGTTTTTATGGATCCTTAATAAAGAAGTGTTTTACTTTTAACAAGTGCCGGTCTATTGGATCAATACGATTGTGTGCGCCATATGTTAGAGGATCTGGCCGTGCACCACACCAATGTGGGCCGACTTCTTGGACTGTTGCTTTAAACCCTAAGGGTCTATTCACACGGCCGAATTTCCACTTGTGGAATTCTGCCTCAAATTAAAGCCCATAGACTTCTATGGGATTCCGCACTCCCAGTCACACTTCTGAATTTCCGCTTGCGGAAATTCAGAAGTGTGAATGGGAGTGCGGAATCCCATAGAAGTCTATGGGCTTTAATTTGAGGCAGAATTCCACAAGTGGAAATTCGGCCGTGTGAATAGACCCTTAGGCCGTGTTCATACATCCGAAAACGTGGGGAATGTCTGCCTGGAAAAAACGGACGGACATTTGAATACTCTGGCAGGCCTGCACATTTGAATAATCCGGCGGGCACTAGGACCGCTCGGAAATGCACACAGACGGCAAATCGTGCATTCCCGAGGGGAAGCCGCAGAAAGAATAGACTTCCGCTCCACTGTGCACATGGCGGAATTTCCACAGCAGATGTTTCTGTCAAAGAAATTCTGCCATGTGCACAGTGGAGCAGAATTTCGTTGAAATCAATGGAATGTCTGTGCGGAATATTCCGGCGGAATTCCACATGGACATTCTGCTGTGTAAACATACCCTAAGGGTAGGAACAAATATTGCAGATATGCAGCAGGTTTTCTGCAGCAGAACATCTGCCAAAGTTAAAAGTGGATCTAGCTGCAAGGGGGCAGTATAACACCTTCCTTTAATTTCCTTTTCCAGCCCGATACACTTCTGCCTTTGGCACTAGAGATGAGCGAACTTACAGTAAATTCGATTCGTCACGAACTTCTCGGCTCGGCAGTTGATGACTTTTCCTGCATAAATTAGTTCAGCTTTCAGGTGCTCCGGTGGGCTGGAAAAGGTGGATACAGTCCTAGGAGACTCTTTCCTAGGAATGTATCCACCTTTTCCAGCCCACCGGAGCACCTGAAGGCTGAACTAATTTTACGCAGGATAAGTCATCAACTGCCGAGCCGAGAAGTTCGTGACGAATCGAATTTACTGTAAGTTCACTCATCTCTATTTGGCACGTCTTCTGCTGAAGAAAATCTACAACGTGTTATAAAGTTATTTAATCCTACGCAAAACATTTCTTGTCTACACCAAGAGCGCCACAATGTGAACAAACCCCTAAATTCTCTTTAGACTTTTTTTTTTTTTTTACTTATATCTGTATCTGAGAAAGCTGCCTCAGAACCATTATTCATTGGTCATGATTAAAGGGGTACTCCACTGGAAAACTTTTTTTTTTTTTATCAACTGATGCCAGAAAGTTAAACAGATTTGTAAATGAATTCTATTTAAAAAAAAATCTTAATCCTTCCAGTACTTTTCAGCTGCTTTATGCTTCACAGGAAGTTTTTTTTTTTTTCTTTTTGAATGTCCTTTCTGCCTGACCACAGTGCTCTCTGCTGACACCTCTGTCCATTTTAGGAACTGTCCAGTGCTGGAGCAAAACGCCATAGCAAATCTCTCCTACTCTGGACAGTTCCTGACATGGACAGAGGTGTCAGCAGAGAGCACTGTGGTCAAACAGAAAGGAAATTCAAAAAGAAAATAACTTCCTGTTGAGAATACAGCAGCTGATAAGTACTGGAAGGATTAAGATTTTTTAATAGAAGCAATTTACAAATCTGTTTAGCTTTCTGGCACACGTTGATAAAAAATTATAATAATGTTTTCCAGTGGAGTACTACTTTAAAGCTCCCACAGGAGTCCTCACCCAGCTGTCTCAGATCTCTGAATGGAATATCTGTCTAGTTTCACCATGATAAATCATCACTGCTCGTCTGCGCCCATTAAGTCCATTAATCTAGCATAGCAGGTGCCGGATCAAAAATATTGCATGCAGCTTTTTATTTTATTTTTTTTATGTGGCAAGCTACACCGGAGGGTGATCGTGCTAAAATGGTCCACGGATGGGATGCAAAGGATCTAGCGTGATGCGTGCAGAGATCCAGATCACCATGTGATCCTAACCTTAGGACTTTAAGATTACTGAATGAAAATCCAATATATGAGCTGTAATGGTCAACATGCACCTTTCCAAAACAGAATTTGTATTATCTTAGAAGAAGGAATTCAGGACTTATATTTACTACTAACTTTATAACGAAAAAAAAAGCTCTTTAATGGCTGTGAAGTTGACTTGGTCCTTGAGGAAACCAGACGATTGTCCTGCCTATAGCGGTCCCTGTAATTGACTGCATTGATATCTTAGCTTATCCTGAGACATTCATCAAAGTCTTGCATTATATTTTAGGTGGTCACAGAAGAGAGGGTTAACCATTGGATGATTATCAGTTCTAGGTCTAATGCTTTCCTTAGCCTCCAAGTGAGCATACAACGACCTCTGACCCATGTAAATCAGAGTTCGCAGGGTTAATGAGCCGAATCGACCCCCAGAAGCCCACAAACAGTTTCCCCTTTCCTCAGTTCCATAAGGCCTCCAGATGTAACACAGACATCTCCACCGACTGACATGAAGCACACGCAGGACCCGAAGACTGCAGTCACCTGGAGGGCCGGACCCCAACACAGCAAGGTTACCAGGATTACTAGAAAAACGAGGAGAAAGGAAGGAACGCCGATACCGGCTCAATATCAGCTATTAGCACTTTTTTGTCTGCATATTTTTTTTTATTTTTTTTTTACCATATAATACCATATTTTACCTTATTAAGTTTTGCAGCACAAAAAAAAAATACTGTGATGTAAAACTCACTTGTGGACTTTGGCCTGGGTTTCGTTTTTTTTTTTTTTTTTTTTTCTGGGTTCGCCATGCAAAACAAAGGACATGTTAAAGAGGTACTCTGCCCCTAGACATCTCATCCCCTATACAAAGGATAGGGGATCAGACGTCTGATCTCGGGGATCCCGCCGCTCGGGACCCTCGCGATCTCGGCTGCGGCACCAGAGACATCCGGTGCACGCTGCGAACTCTGTGTCAGATGACTGGCGATGCGGGGCAGAGGCTTGTAAGGTCACGGTCACATCCGCGCGTGAAATCACAGCTACACCCCCTCTATGCAAATCTATGGGAGGGGGCGTGACAGCCCATAGACTTGCATAAAGGGGGCGTGACCATGACGTCACGAGCCTCCGGAGCTGCACCCGATACTCTAAACGAACACCAAGGCAGCAGGGAGAGCGTGGGGGTGGAATAGTTGATAATATGTCAAGGGCGGAGTACCCCTTAATGTTATTCTGCAGGTCAGCACATTCACAGCAATACCACAATTATATAGTTTAGATACATTGTACTACCCTGTTTCCCCGAAAATACACCCTACCCTGAAAATAAGCCCTAGCTGGATTATCGGGGTGGGCTGCAATATAAGCCCTACCCCAAAAATAAGACCTAGAGCCAGGGGTACTCAACTGGTGGACTGCAGTCCAGATCCGGACCGCGGCCGCCAGTAATGTAGCAGTGTGGAGGATGGTGGGCTGCAGGAGTGTGAAGGATGGGGGGCCTGCGGGAGTGTGAAGGATGGGGGCTGTGGAAGGATGGGGGGCTGTATAGCAGTGTGGAAGATGGGGGGTGCGGCATCCTCCACACTGCTACAGCCCCCCATCCTCCCACAGCCCCCCATCCTCCTCACTCCCACAGACCCCCATCCTCCACACTCCCACAGCCCCCCATCCTCCACACTCCCACAGCCCCCATGAATAAATAAGCCCTACCCTGAAAATAAGCCCTAGTGTGTTTTTTGTGACTAAAATTAACATAAGACCCGGTCTTATTTTCGGAGAAACACGGTACTTTAAAAAAATTAAAGTTGTAAACATAAAAATGTAAAGGAAATCTGTCACTTGTTTTCTCCCACATTATCCACAGGTACGGGTGGATAGTGCGGGAGACGCTGATTAAAATGAGCCCTACCTTACCCGGATCTGCGCCGCCGTTCTTCCACAATTGTAGTTTTATTATCTGTTGAAATCTTCCTGTAACTGGCACGGGCGGGGCTTCGGCGCTTAACTGGCACTGACGTCAGCGCCACTAATGAATATTCATCCCCCCTCCCTCCAGTTCTCCCTCTCTTCGCCGCTCCTAACAGGGGGGAGGGGGAATGAATATTCATAAGCGGCACTGACATCAGTGTCAGTTAAGCGCCGAAGCCCCGCCCGTGCCAGTTACAGTAAGATTTCAACAGATAATAAAACTACAATTGAGGGTGAATGGCGGCGCAGATCCGGACAAGGTAGGGCTCATTTTAATCAGTGTCTCCCGCACTATCCACCAGTACCTATGGATAGTGCGGGAGAAAATAAGTGACCGTTTTGCTTTAAAGAATAAGAATAATAAAATAAATACAATTGTCATATTCTGAACCAAATAAAGTTATTTTTTCAAGCTCTGCCATTTTGGGATAGATGTGACTTTTTCACAACGTAATTCAAGTTTTTTGGGATTTGAGGTAACCAGAAAGTAAAAAAAAAATAAGAAAAAAAAATAACCAGCAAACGTTTCAAACCTCCCCCTCCCCAAATTTATGCCATTCACCGTGGGGGGTGAATACAGTTATATTTTAATAGAATGGTTATAAAATTTCTGCATGACACAAAACCATTGTTTCCATCCATTCATTCATCCATTTTCTCTCTTTCTTTTTTTTTTTTTTACAGTAAGTTTACAGTAAAAGGGGGATGTTTAGAACTTTTATTGTGAGTGTCTCTTTTATATTTTTATCTGTCCAGGGAATTAGTACAAGTACATGTATGGGGTGTAGTAGGAGCGCAAATATGGCAGCCATGGCAGGTCCCTTGAGCCTGCTCCATATACCCAGATATTTGTTGTACATGTAGATGATGAGAAGGGGTTAAATCCCACAGAAAATAATGGGGTCAATCATTAGATCATTTTAAATAAATAATACATATGGATGCCAGAGGTCGGCCCCACCACCAACTATTATGTTAGGAAGACAGACAATTTGTTCTGCACTATGTACAATCCTACACAACATTCTGCACTATGTACAATACTACACAACATTCTGCACTATGTACAATCCTACACAACATTCTGCACTATCTACAATACTACACAACATTCTGCACTATGTACAATACTACACAACATTCTGCACTATCTACAATACTACACAACATTCTGCACTATGTACAATCCTACACAACATCCTGCACTATGTACAATACTACACAACATTCTGCACTATCTACAATCCTACACAACATCCTGCACTATGTACAATACTACACACCATCCTGCACTATGTACAATCCTACACAACATCCTGCACTATGTACAATACTACACACCATCCTGCACTATGTACAATCCTACACACCATTCTGCACTATGTACAATCCTACACAACATTCTGCACTATGTACAATCCTACACAACATTCTGCACTATGTACAATCCTACACAACATTCTGCACTATGTACAATCCTACACAACATTCTGCACTATGTACAATACTACACAACATTCTGCACTATCTACAATACTACACAACATTCTGCACTATGTACAATCCTACACAACATCCTGCACTATGTACAATACTACACAACATTCTGCACTATCTACAATCCTACACAACATCCTGCACTATGTACAATACTACACACCATCCTGCACTATGTACAATCCTACACAACATCCTGCACTATGTACAATACTACACACCATCCTGCACTATGTACAATCCTACACAACATTCTGCACTATGTACAATCCTACACAACATTCTGCACTATGTACAATCCTACACAACATTCTGCACTATGTACAATCCTACACACCATACTGCACTATGTACAATACTACACAACATTCTGCACTATGTACAATCCTACACACCATTCTGCACTATGTACAATCCTACACAACATTCTGCACTATGTACAATCCTACACAACATTCTGCACTATGTACAATCCTACACAACATTCTGCACTATGTACAATACTACACACCATTCTGCACTATGTACAATCCTACACACCATCCTGCACTATGTACAATACTACACAACATTCTGCACTATGTACAATACTACACAACATCCTGCACTATGTACAATCCTACACAACATCCTGCACTATGTACAATCCTACACAACATCCTGCACTATGTACAATACTACACAACATTCTGCACTATGTACAATACTACACAACATCCTGCACTATGTACAATCCTACACAACATCCTGCACTATGTACAATACTACACAACATCCTGCACTATGTACAATCCTACACAACATCCTGCACTATGTACAATCCTACACAACATCCTGCACTATGTACAATCCTACACAACATTCTGCACTATGTACAATACTACACAACATTCTGCACTATCTACAATACTACACAACATTCTGCACTATGTACAATCCTACACAACATCCTGCACTATGTACAATACTACACAACATTCTGCACTATCTACAATCCTACACAACATCCTGCACTATGTACAATACTACACACCATCCTGCACTATGTACAATCCTACACAACATCCTGCACTATGTACAATACTACACACCATCCTGCACTATGTACAATCCTACACACCATTCTGCACTATGTACAATCCTACACAACATTCTGCACTATGTACAATCCTACACAACATTCTGCACTATGTACAATCCTACACAACATTCTGCACTATGTACAATCCTACACACCATTCTGCACTATGTACAATACTACACAACATTCTGCACTATGTACAATCCTACACACCATTCTGCACTATGTACAATCCTACACAACATTCTGCACTATGTACAATCCTACACAACATTCTGCACTATGTACAATCCTACACAACATTCTGCACTATGTACAATCCTACACACCATTCTGCACTATGTACAATACTACACACCATTCTGCACTATGTACAATCCTACACACCATCCTGCACTATGTACAATACTACACAACATTCTGCACTATGTACAATCCTACACAACATCCTGCACTATGTACAATCCTACACAACATCCTGCACTATGTACAATCCTACACAACATCCTGCACTATGTACAATACTACACAACATTCTGCACTATGTACAATACTACACAACATCCTGCACTATGTACAATACTACACAACATCCTGCACTATGTACAATACTACACAACATCCTGCACTATGTACAATACTACACAACATCCTGCACTATGTACAATACTACACAACATCCTGCACTATGTACAATACTACACAACATCCTGCACTATGTACAATACTACACAACATCCTGCACTATGTACAATACTACACAACATTCTGCACTATGTACAATACTACACAACATCCTGCACTATGTACAATACTACACAACATCCTGCATTATCTACAATACTACACAACATCCTGCACTATGTACAATACTACACAACATTCTGCACTATGTGCAATACTACACAACATTCTGCACTATGTACAATACTACACAACATTCTGCACTATGTACAATACTACACAACATTCTGCACTATGTACAATCCTACACAACATTCTGCACTATGTACAATCCTACACAACATTCTGCACTATGTACAATCCTACACAACATTCTGCACTATGTACAATACTACACACCATTCTGCACTATGTACAATCCTACACAACATTCTGCACTATGTACAATCCTACACAACATTCTGCACTATGTACAATCCTACACAACATTCTGCACTATGTACAATCCTACACAACATTCTGCACTATGTACAATCCTACACAACATTCTGCACTATGTACAATCCTACACAACATTCTGCACTATGTACAATCCTACACAACATTCTGCACTATGTACAATCCTACACAACATTCTGCACTATGTACAATACTACACAACATTCTGCACTATGTACAATACTACACAACATTCTGCACTATGTACAATACTACACAACATTCTGCACTATGTACAATACTACACAACATTCTGCACTATGTACAATCCTACACAACATTCTGCACTATGTACAATCCTACACAACATTCTGCACTATGTACAATACTACACACCATTCTGCACTATGTACAATACTACACAACATCCTGCACTATGTACAATACTACACACCATTCTGCACTATGTACAATACTACACACCATTCTGCACTATGTACAATACTACACACCATTCTGCACTATGTACAATACTACACAACATCCTGCACTATGTACAATACTACACAACATCCTGCACTATGTACAATACTACACAACATTCTGCACTATCTACAATACTACACAACATCCTGCACTATGTACAATACTACACAACATTCTGCACTATGTACAATACTACACTCCATTCTGCTCTATGTACAATACTACACAACATCCTGCACTATGTACAATCCTACACACCATTCTGCACTATGTACAATACTACACGCCATTCTGCACTATGTACAATACTACACGCCATTCTGCACTATGTACAATACTACACAACATTCTGCACTATGTACAATCCTACACACCATTCTGCACTATGTACAATCCTACACACCATCCTGCACTATGTACAATACTACACAACATCCTGCACTATGTACAATACTACACAACATCCTGCACTATGTACAATACTACACAACATCCTGCACTATGTGCAATCCTACACAACATTCTGCACTATGTACAATCCTACACAACATTCTGCACTATGTACAATCCTACACAACATTCTGCACTATGTACAATCCTACACAACATTCTGCACTATGTACAATCCTACACAACATTCTGCACTATGTACAATCCTACACAACATTCTGCACTATGTACAATCCTACACAACATTCTGACCTATGTACAATCCTACACAACATTCTGCACTATGTACAATCCTACACAACATTCTGCACTATGTACAATACTACACAACATCCTGCACTATGTACAATACTACACAACATCCTGCACTATGTACAATACTACACACCATTCTGCACTATGTACAATACTACACAACATTCTGCACTATGTACAATACTACACACCATTCTGCACTATGTACAATACTACACAACATCCTGCACTATGTACAATACTACACAACATCCTGCACTATGTACAATACTACACAACATTCTGCACTATGTACAATCCTACACAACATTCTGCACTATGTACAATCCTACACAACATTCTGCACTATGTACAATCCTACACAACATTCTGCACTATGTACAATCCTACACAACATTCTGCACTATGTACAATCCTACACAACATTCTGCACTATGTACAATACTACACAACATCCTGCACTATGTACAATACTACACACCATCCTGCACTATGTACAATACTACACACCATTCTGCACTATGTACAATACTACACACCATTCTGCACTATGTACAATACTACACACCATTCTGCACTATGTACAATACTACACACCATTCTGCACTATGTACAATACTACACAACATCCTGCACTATGTACAATACTACACAACATCCTGCACTATGTACAATACTACACAACATTCTGCACTATCTACAATCCTACACAACATCCTGCACTATGTACAATCCTACACAACATTCTGCACTATGTACAATACTACACAACATTCTGCACTATCTACAATACTACACAACATCCTGCACTATCTACAATCCTACACAACATTCTGCACTATGTACAATACTACACAACATTCTGCACTATCTACAATACTACACAACATCCTGCACTATGTACAATACTACACAACATTCTGCACTATGTACAATACTACACTCCATTCTGCTCTATGTACAATCCTACACAACATCCTGCACTATGTACAATCCTACACACCATTCTGCACTATGTACAATACTACACACCATTCTGCACTATGTACAATACTACACACCATTCTGCACTATGTACAATACTACACACCATTCTGCACTATGTACAATACTACACTCCATTCTGCTCTATGTACAATACTACACACCATTCTGCACTATGTACAATCCTACACAACATTCTGCACTATGTACAATCCTACACAACATTCTGCACTATGTACAATACTACACAACATTCTGCACTATCTACAATACTACACAACATCCTGCACTATGTACAATACTACACAACATTCTGCACTATGTACAATACTACACTCCATTCTGCTCTATGTACAATACTAAACACCATTCTGCACTATGTACAATCCTACACAACATTCTGCACTATCTACAATACTACACACCATTCTGCACTATGTACAATACTACACACCATTCTGCACTATGTACAATCCTACACACCATTCTGCACTATGTACAATCCTACACACCATTCTGCACTATGTACAATACTACACAACATCCTGCACTATGTACAATCCTACACAACATCCTGCACTATGTACAATCCTACACACCATTCTGCACTATGTACAATCCTACACAACATTCTGTACTATGTACAATCCTACACACCATTCTGCACTATGTACAATACTACACACCATCCTGCACTATGTACAATACTACACACCATTCTGCACTATGTACAATCCTACACACCATTCTGCACTATGTACAATCCTACACAACATTCTGTACTATGTACAATCCTACACACCATTCTGCACTATGTACAATCCTACACACCATCCTGCACTATGTACAATACTACACACCATCCTGCACTATGTACAATACTACACACCATCCTGCACTATGTACAATACTACACACCATTCTGCACTATGTACAATACTACACAACATTCTGCACTATGTACAATCCTACACACCATTCTGCACTATGTACAATCCTACACACCATCCTGCACTATGTACAATACTACACACCATTCTGTATTATGTACAATCCTACACACCATCCTGCACTATGTACAATCCTACACAACATTCTGCACTATGTACAATACTACACAACATCCTGCACTATGTACAATCCTACACAACATCCTGCACTATGTACAATCCTACACAACATCCTGCACTATGTACAATCCTACACAACATCCTGCACTATGTACAATCCTACACAACATCCTGCACTATGTACAATCCTACACAACATCCTGCACTATGTACAATCCTACACAACATTCTGCACTATGTACAATACTACACAACATCCTGCACTATGTACAATACTACACAACATTCTGCACTATGTACAATCCTACACAACATTCTGCACTATGTACAATACTACACACTATTCTGCACTATGTACAATCCTACACAACATTCTGCACTATGTACAATCCTACACAACATTCTGCACTATGTACAATACTACACAACATCCTGCACTATGTACAATACTACACAACATCCTGCACTATGTACAATACTACACAACATTCTGCACTATCTACAATACTACACACCATCCTGCACTATGTACAATACTACACAACATCCTGCACTATGTACAATACTACACAACATCCTGCACTATGTACAATACTACACAACATCCTGCACTATGTACAATCCTACACAACATTCTGCACTATGTACAATACTACACAACATCCTGCACTATGTACAATCCTACACAACATTCTGCACTATGTACAATCCTACACAACATTCTGCACTATGTACAATCCTACACAACATTCTGCACTATGTACAATCCTACACAACATTCTGCACTATGTACAATCCTACACACTATTCTGCACTATGTACAATCCTACACAACATTCTGCACTATACATCCTACACTATGTACAATACTACACAACATCCTACACTATGTACAATACTACACAACATCCTGCACTATGTACAATACTACACTATGTACAATCCTACACAACATCCTGCACTATGTACAATACTACACAACATTCTGCACTATGTACAATACTACACAACATTCTGCACTATGTACAATACTACACAACATTCTGCACTATGTACAATACTACACTCCATCCTGCACTATGTACAATACTACACAACATTCTGCACTATGTACAATACTACACAACATCCTACACTATGTACAATACTACACAACATTCTGCACTATGTACAATACTACACAACATTCTGCACTATGTACAATACTACACAACATTCTGCACTATGTACAATACTACACAACATCCTACACTATGTACAATACTACACAACATCCTGCACTATGTACAATCCTACACAACATCCTACACTATGTACAATACTACACAACATTCTGCACTATGTACAATACTACACAACATCCTGCACTATGTACAATACTACACAACATCCTGCACTATGTACAATACTACACAACATCCTGCACTATGTACAATACTACACAACATCCTGCACTATGTACAATCCTACACAACATTCTGCACTATGTACAATACTACACAACATTCTGCACTATGTACAATACTACACAACATCCTACACTATGTACAATACTACACAACATTCTGCACTATGTACAATACTACACAACATTCTGCACTATGTACAATACTACACAACATTCTGCACTATGTACAATACTACACAACATTCTGCACTATCTACAATACTACACAACATCCTGCACTATGTACAATACTACACAACATTCTGCACTATGTACAATACTACACTCCATTCTGCTCTATGTACAATACTAAACACCATTCTGCACTATGTACAATACTACACAACATCCTACACTATGTACAATACTACACAACATCCTGCACTATGTACAATCCTACACAACATCCTGCACTATGTACAATCCTACACAACATTCTGCACTATGTACAATCCTACACAACATTCTGCACTATGTACAATCCTACACAACATTCTGCACTATGTACAATCCTACACAACATTCTGCACTATGTACAATACTACACAACATCCTGCACTATGTACAATACTACACACCATCCTGCACTATGTACAATACTACACACCATTCTGCACTATGTACAATACTACACACCATTCTGCACTATGTACAATACTACACACCATTCTGCACTATGTACAATACTACACACCATTCTGCACTATGTACAATACTACACAACATCCTGCACTATGTACAATACTACACAACATCCTGCACTATGTACAATACTACACAACATTCTGCACTATCTACAATCCTACACAACATCCTGCACTATGTACAATCCTACACAACATTCTGCACTATGTACAATACTACACAACATTCTGCACTATCTACAATACTACACAACATCCTGCACTATCTACAATCCTACACAACATTCTGCACTATGTACAATACTACACAACATTCTGCACTATCTACAATACTACACAACATCCTGCACTATGTACAATACTACACAACATTCTGCACTATGTACAATACTACACTCCATTCTGCTCTATGTACAATCCTACACAACATCCTGCACTATGTACAATCCTACACACCATTCTGCACTATGTACAATACTACACACCATTCTGCACTATGTACAATACTACACACCATTCTGCACTATGTACAATACTACACACCATTCTGCACTATGTACAATACTACACTCCATTCTGCTCTATGTACAATACTACACAACATCCTGCACTATGTACAATCCTACACACCATTCTGCACTATGTACAATACTACACACCATTCTGCACTATGTACAATACTACACGCCATTCTGCACTATGTACAATACTACACAACATTCTGCACTATGTACAATCCTACACACCATTCTGCACTATGTACAATCCTACACACCATCCTGCACTATGTACAATACTACACAACATCCTGCACTATGTACAATACTACACAACATCCTGCACTATGTACAATACTACACAACATCCTGCACTATGTGCAATCCTACACAACATTCTGCACTATGTACAATCCTACACAACATTCTGCACTATGTACAATACTACACAACATCCTGCACTATGTACAATACTACACAACATCCTGCACTATGTACAATACTACACACCATTCTGCACTATGTACAATACTACACAACATTCTGCACTATGTACAATACTACACACCATTCTGCACTATGTACAATACTACACAACATCCTGCACTATGTACAATACTACACAACATCCTGCACTATGTACAATACTACACAACATTCTGCACTATCTACAATCCTACACAACATTCTGCACTATGTACAATCCTACACAACATTCTGCACTATGTACAATCCTACACAACATTCTGCACTATGTACAATCCTACACAACATTCTGCACTATGTACAATCCTACACAACATTCTGCACTATGTACAATCCTACACAACATTCTGCACTATGTACAATCCTACACAACATTCTGCACTATGTACAATCCTACACAACATTCTGCACTATGTACAATCCTACACAACATTCTGCACTATGTACAATACTACACAACATCCTGCACTATGTACAATACTACACAACATCCTGCACTATGTACAATACTACACACCATTCTGCACTATGTACAATACTACACAACATTCTGCACTATGTACAATACTACACACCATTCTGCACTATGTACAATACTACACAACATCCTGCACTATGTACAATACTACACAACATCCTGCACTATGTACAATACTACACAACATCCTGCACTATGTACAATACTACACAACATTCTGCACTATCTACAATCCTACACAACATTCTGCACTATGTACAATCCTACACAACATTCTGCACTATGTACAATCCTACACAACATTCTGCACTATGTACAATCCTACACAACATTCTGCACTATGTACAATCCTACACAACATTCTGCACTATGTACAATACTACACAACATTCTGCACTATGTACAATACTACACAACATCCTGCACTATGTACAATACTACACACCATCCTGCACTATGTACAATACTACACACCATTCTGCACTATGTACAATACTACACACCATTCTGCACTATGTACAATACTACACACCATTCTGCACTATGTACAATACTACACACCATTCTGCACTATGTACAATACTACACAACATCCTGCACTATGTACAATACTACACAACATCCTGCACTATGTACAATACTACACAACATTCTGCACTATCTACAATCCTACACAACATCCTGCACTATGTACAATCCTACACAACATTCTGCACTATGTACAATACTACACAACATTCTGCACTATCTACAATACTACACAACATCCTGCACTATCTACAATCCTACACAACATTCTGCACTATGTACAATACTACACAACATTCTGCACTATCTACAATACTACACAACATCCTGCACTATGTACAATACTACACAACATTCTGCACTATGTACAATACTACACTCCATTCTGCTCTATGTACAATCCTACACAACATCCTGCACTATGTACAATCCTACACACCATTCTGCACTATGTACAATACTACACACCATTCTGCACTATGTACAATACTACACACCATTCTGCACTATGTACAATACTACACACCATTCTGCACTATGTACAATACTACACTCCATTCTGCTCTATGTACAATACTACACACCATTCTGCACTATGTACAATCCTACACAACATTCTGCACTATGTACAATCCTACACAACATTCTGCACTATGTACAATACTACACAACATTCTGCACTATCTACAATACTACACAACATCCTGCACTATGTACAATACTACACAACATTCTGCACTATGTACAATACTACACTCCATTCTGCTCTATGTACAATACTAAACACCATTCTGCACTATGTACAATCCTACACAACATTCTGCACTATCTACAATACTACACACCATTCTGCACTATGTACAATACTACACACCATTCTGCACTATGTACAATCCTACACACCATTCTGCACTATGTACAATCCTACACACCATTCTGCACTATGTACAATACTACACAACATCCTGCACTATGTACAATCCTACACAACATCCTGCACTATGTACAATCCTACACACCATTCTGCACTATGTACAATCCTACACAACATTCTGTACTATGTACAATCCTACACACCATTCTGCACTATGTACAATACTACACACCATCCTGCACTATGTACAATACTACACACCATTCTGCACTATGTACAATCCTACACACCATTCTGCACTATGTACAATCCTACACAACATTCTGTACTATGTACAATCCTACACACCATTCTGCACTATGTACAATCCTACACACCATCCTGCACTATGTACAATACTACACACCATCCTGCACTATGTACAATACTACACACCATCCTGCACTATGTACAATACTACACACCATTCTGCACTATGTACAATACTACACAACATTCTGCACTATGTACAATCCTACACACCATTCTGCACTATGTACAATCCTACACACCATCCTGCACTATGTACAATACTACACACCATTCTGTATTATGTACAATCCTACACACCATCCTGCACTATGTACAATCCTACACAACATTCTGCACTATGTACAATACTACACAACATCCTGCACTATGTACAATCCTACACAACATCCTGCACTATGTACAATCCTACACAACATCCTGCACTATGTACAATCCTACACAACATCCTGCACTATGTACAATCCTACACAACATCCTGCACTATGTACAATCCTACACAACATTCTGCACTATGTACAATACTACACAACATCCTGCACTATGTACAATACTACACAACATTCTGCACTATGTACAATCCTACACAACATTCTGCACTATGTACAATACTACACACTATTCTGCACTATGTACAATCCTACACAACATTCTGCACTATGTACAATCCTACACAACATTCTGCACTATGTACAATACTACACAACATCCTGCACTATGTACAATACTACACAACATCCTGCACTATGTACAATACTACACAACATCCTGCACTATGTACAATACTACACAACATTCTGCACTATCTACAATACTACACACCATCCTGCACTATGTACAATACTACACAACATCCTGCACTATGTACAATACTACACAACATCCTGCACTATGTACAATACTACACAACATCCTGCACTATGTACAATCCTACACAACATTCTGCACTATGTACAATACTACACAACATCCTGCACTATGTACAATCCTACACAACATTCTGCACTATGTACAATCCTACACAACATTCTGCACTATGTACAATCCTACACAACATTCTGCACTATGTACAATCCTACACAACATTCTGCACTATGTACAATCCTACACACTATTCTGCACTATGTACAATCCTACACAACATTCTGCACTATACATCCTACACTATGTACAATACTACACAACATCCTACACTATGTACAATACTACACAACATCCTGCACTATGTACAATACTACACTATGTACAATCCTACACAACATCCTGCACTATGTACAATACTACACAACATTCTGCACTATGTACAATACTACACAACATTCTGCACTATGTACAATACTACACAACATTCTGCACTATGTACAATACTACACTCCATCCTGCACTATGTACAATACTACACAACATTCTGCACTATGTACAATACTACACAACATCCTACACTATGTACAATACTACACAACATTCTGCACTATGTACAATACTACACAACATTCTGCACTATGTACAATACTACACAACATTCTGCACTATGTACAATACTACACAACATCCTACACTATGTACAATACTACACAACATCCTGCACTATGTACAATCCTACACAACATCCTACACTATGTACAATACTACACAACATTCTGCACTATGTACAATACTACACAACATCCTGCACTATGTACAATACTACACAACATCCTGCACTATGTACAATACTACACAACATCCTGCACTATGTACAATACTACACAACATCCTGCACTATGTACAATCCTACACAACATTCTGCACTATGTACAATACTACACACCATCCTGCACTATGTACAATACTACACAACATCCTACACTATGTACAATACTACACAACATCCTACACTATGTACAATACTACACAACATCCTGCACTATGTACAATACTACACGACATCCTGCAATATGTACAATCCTACACAACATCCTGCACTATGTACAATCCTACACAACATCCTGCACTATGTACAATCCTACACAACATTCTGCACTATGTACAATCCTACACAACATTCTGCACTATGTACAATCCTACACAACATTCTGCACTATGTACAATACTACACAACATTCTGCACTATGTACAATACTACACAACATCCTGCACTATGTACAATACTACACAACATCCTGCACTATGTACAAAACTACACAACATTCTGCACTATGTACAATACTACACAACATTCTGCACTATGTACAATCCTACACAACATTCTGCACTATGTACAATACTACACAACATCCTGCACTATGTACAATCCTACACAACATCCTGCACTATGTACAATCCTACACAACATTCTGCACTATGTACAATCCTACACAACATTCTGCACTATGTACAATCCTACACAACATTCTGCACTATGTACAATACTACACAACATTCTGCACTATGTACAATACTACACAACATCCTGCACTATGTACAATACTACACAACATCCTACACTATGTACAAAACTACACAACATTCTGCACTATGTACAATCCTACACACCATCCTGCACTATGTACAATACTACACAACATCCTGCACTATGTACAATCCTACACAACATCCTGCACTATGTACAATCCTACACAACATTCTGCACTATGTACAATCCTACACACCATCCTGCACTATGTACAATCCTACACACCATCCTGCACTATGTACAATCCTACACAACATTCTGCACTATGTACAATCCTACACAACATTCTGCACTATGTACAATACTACACACCATTCTGCACTATGTACAATCCTACACACCATTCTGCACTATGTACAATCCTACACAACATTCTGCACTATGTACAATACTACACAACATCCTGCACTATGTACAATCCTACACAACATCCTGCACTATGTACAATCCTACACACCATTCTGCACTATGTACAATCCTACACAACATTCTGTACTATGTACAATCCTACACACCATTCTGCACTATGTACAATACTACACACCATCCTGCACTATGTACAATACTACACACCATTCTGCACTATGTACAATCCTACACACCATTCTGCACTATGTACAATCCTACACAACATTCTGTACTATGTACAATCCTACACACCATTCTGCACTATGTACAATCCTACACACCATCCTGCACTATGTACAATACTACACACCATCCTGCACTATGTACAATACTACACACCATCCTGCACTATGTACAATACTACACACCATTCTGCACTATGTACAATACTACACAACATTCTGCACTATGTACAATCCTACACACCATTCTGCACTATGTACAATCCTACACACCATTCTGTATTATGTACAATCCTACACACCATCCTGCACTATGTACAATCCTACACAACATCCTGCACTATGTACAATACTACACAACATCCTGCACTATGTACAATCCTACACAACATCCTGCACTATGTACAATCCTACACAACATCCTGCACTATGTACAATCCTACACAACATCCTGCACTATGTACAATCCTACACAACATCCTGCACTATGTACAATCCTACACAACATCCTGCACTATGTACAATCCTACACAACATTCTGCACTATGTACAATACTACACAACATTCTGCACTATGTACAATCCTACACAACATTCTGCACTATGTACAATACTACACACTATTCTGCACTATGTACAATCCTACACAACATTCTGCACTATGTACAATCCTACACAACATTCTGCACTATGTACAATACTACACAACATCCTGCACTATGTACAATACTACACAACATCCTGCACTATGTACAATCCTACACAACATTCTGCACTATGTACAATACTACACAACATCCTGCACTATGTACAATACTACACAACATCCTGCACTATGTACAATACTACACAACATCCTGCACTATGTACAATCCTACACAACATTCTGCACTATGTACAATACTACACAACATCCTGCACTATGTACAATCCTACACAACATTCTGCACTATGTACAATCCTACACAACATTCTGCACTATGTACAATCCTACACAACATTCTGCACTATGTACAATCCTACACAACATTCTGCACTATGTACAATCCTACACACTATTCTGCACTATGTACAATCCTACACAACATTCTGCACTATACATCCTACACTATGTACAATCCTACACAACATCCTGCACTATGTACAATACTACACAACATCCTGCACTATGTACAATACTACAAAACATCCTGCACTATGTACAATCCTACACAACATTCTGCACTATCTACAAGACTACACAATGTACAATCTGAATAAAGGAAGCCACCCAGGAATAACAGCGCAGTCCACTAGTCCACCCATTAGTTTCACTGCACTCTATTATTTTAGCAAAGTCAGGCAGTGACGCAAGAGGTCAGAGGTCAAGACAAAAAGTGTGCAATAGTGGAACCTGAGGCGAGAGACAACATTTGTGACCATTTGTGTAGTGATGCCAAGATGCTCCACAGTATATTGTACCATAAAATGTTTTACAACCAGTAAAGCGTAGGAAGGACTGAGAGGACATGTGATTTGCTCTGCAGGAACCTGTGCAAACCTTTTGAAGTAGATTCGGTGAAAAATTTGGTAAAAATTTTAAGCTGTTGAATTAATCTATCCAAGTGTTTCCCAATCAGAGTGCCACCAGCTGTTGCAAAACTACAACTCCCAGCATGCCCGGACAGCCAAAGGCTGTCCGGGCCTGCTGGGAGTTGTAGTTTTGCAACAGCTGGAGGCACCCGGATTGGGAAACACTAATCTAACCTTTCTATCCTACACTATATGGACAAAAATCTTGGAACGCACCTCTTGTCATTCAGTCCCATTGCTACAGGTATATAACATCAAGCCCCTACCAGTGTAGTCTCCTTTATAAACAATAGTCACAGAACGGGTCAGTCAGTTCATGACTTTTCATCCTCCGAAATCTTCTACCATCAGTTGCGAGTGGTATTATTGGGAAGGGAAAGCATTTTGGAACCACAGAGACTCAACCATGAAATGGAGATGATGCAAAAAGTTACAAAGCGGGTCGACCGAGGGTGACGAGGCATAGGGGGGAGATTTATAAAGACCTGTGCTGAGGAAAAGTTGACCAGTTGCCTATAGCAACCAATCAGGTCACTTCTTTCATTTTAAAAAAAGGCCTCATAAAAATGAAAGTAGTGATCTGATTGGTTGCTATGGGCAACTGGTCAACTTCTCATCACAAGTCTTGATGAATCTCCCCCATTGTACCTAAAAGTAACCAATGTTCTGCTGACTCAGTACCTGCAGAGACCAATACTCAACTAGCCTTAAAGGAGTACTCCACCCCTAGACATCTTATCCCCTATCCAAAGGATAGGGGATAAGATGTCTGATCGCGGGGGTCCCTGCAATCTCCCTGCTGCACCAGAGGCTTGTGACGTCACGGTCATGCCCCCTCCCATAGACTTGCATTGAGGGGGCGTGGCTGTAATGTCAAAAGTGGGGCGTGATTGTGATGTCACGAGTCTCCACCCCGCATCGCCAGTCATCCGGCACGGAGCGAAGTTCTCTCCATGCACCGGATGTCTGGGGTGCCGCAGCCGAGATCACAGGGGTCCCCAGCGGCGGGACCCCAGCGATCAGACATCTTATCCCCTGTCCTTTGGATAGGGGATAAGATGTCTAGGGGCGGAGTACCCCTTTAACATCAGCACAAAAAGCGTGCCTCACCAAGAGCTTCATGGTTTTCAATGGCCGAGCAGCTGTATGCTAGCCGTATATAATCAAGCCCAATGCCATGCGTTGCATGGAATGGTATAATGCCCAACCCAACTGGACACTGGAGACGTAATCTGTGGAGTAATGGATCACACTTCTCTATCTGGCGTCTGATGGAGGAGTCTAGGTTTGGTAGATGCCAGGAGAAGATTACCTGCCTGACTGCATTGCGTCAGCTGTAAAGTTTGGTAGAGGAGGGATAATGCTATGGGGTTGTTTTTCAGGGGGGTTGGTCTAGGTTCCTTTTCAATCTTAATGCTTCAGCACACTAACACATTGTGGACAATTGTATAGCTCCATCTTTGTGGGAACAGTTTGGCCCTCTCCTGGTACATAAAGACCTGCTTGGGAGAGTCTGGAGTGGAAGAACTTGGCTGTCCGTACGGAGCCTGGACCTCAACCCATCCTACACCTTTGGGATGAACTAAAATGGGGATTGTGAGCTCAGTCCTCTCCTCAAACATCAATGTCTGATCTCACAAATACAGTGGATAATTTGGCAAATATTCCACCGGACCAAAATCTTGTAGAAAGTCTTCACTGAAGGGCGAAAGCTGTTACAATTCCATATAAAAGCCTTTGGGTTTAGAATAGGATGTCCTGAGAACTCCGGTAGGTGGAAAGTGAAGTTGTCCCAATAGGATTGCCCAAGAGGATTATATACTACAATTATCTATACCACCTGTGAGTAAACTATCGTTAGATAAAAGGCACCCACTGAGGTACACTGGACCTCACCAATGGAGTATCTGGATATTAATTCTTAAATCGGCAAAATTTACCGAAGGCCTATACTCTAGATCGGTCATCAACAACATAAACCATAAAACAGAGCAGGAAGAAGGTTGCTGTGTACATTTAGGAGTGGCCGTTCTGCAATATTGCAGCTCAGCTCTCATTTACTTCAAAGGGGTAATGTAGTGGAATATAAAACTTATCCCCTATCCGACCACTGGGACCCTGCGATCTCCTGTACGGCGCCGTGCTGTCCCCAGCTGGAATCTGCAGCAGAAGCGGCTCCATGCAGGAGATCGTGGAGGGTCCCAGTTTTCAGACCTTCGGATAGGAAGGTGAAAACGCCCCCCTTGGCTGATACTCGTGTGAACCCTCCGACTGTCAATCCCTTATTAGTGGTCTTCAACCTGCGGACCTCCATATGTTGCAAAACTACAACTCCCAGCATGCCCAGACAACCGTCGGTCTGCGTATGAACGTCCCTGTGAGTCGTCGTCAAGGCAACGTCACTAGGCCGGGGCCGGCCTGGAGCGGAGAAGAGGGCCTCCCGGTGAAAATTGGCAGCCCGGAACGACTAACCCTCCCGACCGGAAGGTCCCTGCAGCATAGATGGCCCGGACCAGCTCACCTTTCCTACCCACCGAGGGGAGGTGAGTAGAAAACTAAAGAGGGGGTCTGGATGATGACGAAGGCCGCAGTGGTCTTCAACCTGCAGACCTCCAGATGTTTCAAAACTACAACTCCCAGCATGCCCGGACAGCCGATGGCTGTCCGGGCATGCTGGGAGTTGTAGTTTTGCAACATCCAGAGGTCCGCAGGTTGAAGAGGCAGTGATGATGAAGTAGGGGTGATGATGACGGGGGTCTGGATGATGACAGGGGGGTGATAATGATGGGGGTCTGGATGATGACGGGGGTCTGGATGATGACGGGGGTCTGGATGATGACGGGGGTCTGGATGATGATGGGGGATGATGTCAGGGGGGATGATGTCAGGGGGGATGATGTCAGGGGGATGATGTATTTCCCACCCATGGCTTATAGTCGAGTCAATAACTTTTCCTGGGTTTTTGGGGTGAAATTAGGGGCCTCGGCTTATATTCGGGTCGGCTTATACTCGAGTATATATGGTAACTGAGTAGCTGAGCTACAGTAACCCAGTTTGTCCACAACACAATGAATGGAGCCTCTGCTACCTGTTCTCTTTGACTGTATATGGAAGCACCACAGTTCTGGCATGAAAATAATTGGTAGGGGTACCGGGGGACAGCACCCCACCAATCTGGTACTGGTGCCCTATCTTGAGGACAGGCTATTTTCCCAAGAAAACCCCTAAGAAGTCTAGTGGGCAGGTCTAAACAATGATGAATGATGGGCAGGTCTAAACAATGATAATGAACTGCTAAGGTCTGCCAAATGGATAAAAAAAAAAAAAAAAAAACTTAAAGTAGAAATAGAATCAATTTCTTACAACCCCCGTTTAAATATTCATGAGAATTGTATTTTTAATCAGTGACATCATCGTGACTTTGTGATGTCACTGCACCAATGTAAGTGCCCTTAAACAAATGAGCTTCCTATTGAAGAGCCATATGTAGTCTCACGTTGCGCCCACAGCCGTTTCAGCTCTTGTTTAAGATAAGAAACGACTTAACCTATACCTTGTTTATGCGACTGTTTCCTTTCATATAGACTAATTGGGACTGTTCATTTTGGCTGTCAGGAATTAGCCGCAGCAACCTTGATTCCACAAAATACATCATGCCTTAAGAAAACGCCATCCATTAGATGTGACGCACCAAGGCCTAAATCACCCAGGACTAAATGGACTCGTTGCAATTTAGACGCCATCTCTGGAATACATTGCCCCACTGCACGAATTAAATATATCATTTAAGAGAACATAAAAAAGAAAGATCTGAGGTTTCTTTCCAAACAGAGGGCGTCAGATCTTTCTTTTCATGTTCTTTTTAGAATGTTCATTAATAATAATATATTTGTTTAACTAAATTACAATGGGCTGTTGCAGTGTTTATTATTCCTACTGCAAAAGCGGCATACATAAAAATACCGGACTGCCCGCACCGTCAGGACTATATATCCACATAATGATTGCACTTCCACAGCTCTATACACATAAACAGAATTTTTTGCATGCTGTCAGCAATATATACACAGGCTGTCAGCATTACATACAAAGCTGGGCTCAGAGCACAGATATGCGGTACACAGTTACGGCTATCACTGTGAAGACTGTCGTCAGGAATCATAAATAAAGCTTTGCATATACTGTCAGCTCCGCATATAAATGCAGGGCCACTTACACTGTCAGCACAGCATTATTAGCAGCATCCTAGACTCCCCTACGTAATACATTTTTCAGATGGATAAGAATTATCACTTAGACCAATTCACCATCTAAATTCAAATCTACACTTTATACATTATAATATGGAGTGGTAATCTCTTCCTGAGATAAATACTCATCCCCTTTAGCTGCTCTCAGGACTCTTACCCCCAGCCAAGCCAGATCACCCTGCTTTGTACTGACGAGTGGCAAAAACCACGAAATAGCTGTCTGCAGATGGGTGGAAACTTTCCTTTTGGGGAGTAGTCTGGCTTGGCATAAATCCCGATTAGCTTTTCATATTCCTTAACAGGAGCTAAGCTGATACCAGGGAACACTACCTGAATAAGGTGGTGCAATGAGCTGCTTTGCATATTCCCTTACCCAGAATGCCCGCGGAGTGCAAAAGGGCCTTATGAAGCTCTGTCATACCAGGAAATGTAATCTCTCCCTGAGATAAATACTCATCCCCTTTAGCTACTCTCAGGCCTCTTACCCCAGCCAAGCCAGATCACCCTGCTTTGTACTGATGAGTGGCAAAAACTACGAAACAGCTGTCTGCAGTTGGGTAGAAACTTTCCTTTTGGGAAGTAGTCTGGCTTGGCATAAATCCCGATTAGCTTTTCATATTCCTTAACAGGAGCTAAGCCGCTACCAGGGAACACTACCTGAATAAGGTGGTGTAACGAGTTGCTTTGCATATTCCCCTACATATATATATTACTAGCTGAGTAACTGCCATTTCCCGGCCTTCCGAAAATATATACAGTGGTCCCTCAAGTTACAATATTAATCGGTTCCAGGGCAACCATTGTATGTTGAGATAATTGGTTCTAAAGGCCCAAAATGTCATCCAAAAATAGGAAAAAGTGAGGATTAAAGATAAATAAGTAGATAACTAATACAGATAAAAGCAAGTCCTTACATATAAAAGTAAGAAAGATCTGCTGGGAGCTGTAAATTACTGTCTATGTCAGTGTTTCCTAAGCAGGGAGCCTCCAGCTGTTGCAAAACTACAACTCCCAGCATGCCCGGACAGCCAAAGGCTGTCCGGGCATGCTGGGAGTTGTAGTTTTGCAACAGCTGGGGGCACCCTGCTTGGGAAACACTGGTCTATGTAGAGGACAGGAGCTTCTTCAGGGTACAGTACAGTACAGTATACAGTGTCCTAAAAAAGTAACATGGAGCCGCCCTCCCCTGGTGTCCAAAGGAGCAGGTAACCCTGGTACAGGTAAAAAGTAGTACAGAACATGTAATACCTTCCTGTACTGTAGGGGGCGGTACCAGACAGTCATTGCATACGCTTCAGTAATACAGGTGTTTTACCAGTAAAATGCCCATTCTGATTGGCCGGTTCTTCCAGCTATTGACTTGTTTCGCAGATCTGGACTGTCCGTAACATTGTATGTGGAGTCTGGTTTCAAGTTACAATGGTCCAGAAAAGACCATTGTATGTTGAAACTATTGTATGTTGAGGCCATTGTAAGTTGAGGGATCACTGTATATATTCATATTCTAAAGCAACCCTAGTTTATAAATTACACCATTTAAAAAAAAGAAAAAAAAAACATAAATAAAATATATGAACCTACATATATATATACGGTACCTGTATATAAGACTCAATGTATGTGTGTATCTGCAATAAATTTCTCTCCCACACCCGTCCAGTCCCTCCTCCATGCCCTATTCTCTGCACCTGCCTGCTGTACAGTCTGCTGCCTGTCACATAAAAATTATAGTAGAGTTTAATGATGTCCTGATATTAACAATCTTCACAGCCAGAGAGTAAAACAGCAGGGCCCACACTACTAAATCATACTTTACCATGACATTGGTCCAGCAGCAGGATGTTTAAAACTCCAGGGCAATCTCCGCAGCCGGAGAGTATGGTGATCCGAAGATGTACCAGAAGTCACATAGACTTGCATGGGAGTTTTAAACATTCTTCTGCGGAACAAACTTCATAGTAAAGTGTGATTTAACTGAGTGGGCTCTGCTGGTTTACTCTCTGGCTGCGAAGATTTCGGTAGAGATGAGCGAACTTACAGTAAATTCGATTCGTCACAAACTTCTCGGCTCGGCAGTTGACGATTTATCCTGCATAAATGAGTTCAGCTTTCAGGTGCTCCCGTGGGCTGGAAAAGGTGGATACAGTCTTAGGAGACTCTTTCCTAGGACTGTATCCACCTTTTCTAGCCCACCGGGGCACCGGAAAGCTGAACTAATTTATGCAGGATAAGTCATCCACTGCCGAGCCGAGAAGTTTGTGACGAATCAAATTTACTGTAAGTTCGCTCATCTCCAATTGTTGGTATCAGGACATCACTGAACTCTACTGTAATTTTAATTTTGAATAAGTAACACGTGTACTAAGTTTAATTGAAATCTCTCCAGCCATTTTTAAGTTATACTGGAACATATATAAACACCTATACCTTAAAGGGGTATTCCAGGAAAAAACTTTTTTATATATATCAACTGGCTCCAGAAAGTTAAACAGATTTGTAAATTACTTCTATTAAAAAACCTTAATCCTTTCAGAACTTATGAGCTTCTGAAGTTAAGATTGTTCTTTTCTGTCTAAGTGCTCTCTGATGACACCTGTCTCGGGAACCGCCCAGTTTAAAAGAGGTTTGCTATGGGGATTTGCTTCTAAACTGGGCGGTTCCCGAGACACGTGTCATCAGAGAGGATTTAGACAGAAAAGAACAACCTTAACTTCAGAAGCTCATAAGTACTGAAAGGATTAAGATTTTTTAATAGAAGTAATTTACAAATCTGTTTAACTTTCTGGAGCCAGTTGATATATATATATATATATATATATATATATATAAAAAGTTTTTTCCTGGAATACCCCTTTAAGTTTTAGATAGATAGGTAGAAAAATATTGTTGTGATTGGTGTTATAATCTAAACTCTTTACCATTTTCTGAAGGTCCACTGAATGAAGTAAAAACGATATTTATTATACTGTAATTTATCACCTATAAACATTGGAGTTAAACTTCAAGAGTATCTGTCACTAAACTAAACTTTGAATATATTTTTCATGGCAGGAGACCAAACTCAGCAAGCGTGGGGAATGGCAAGGCACAGGTCTCGTAAGCTTCAGTGATGTCACGCCTGCTGGGGAACGCCCACTTTCTTCTGGCAGGAGCTCACACAATGTGAACAGGGGGAAAGGTATGATAGAGATTTTTAAGGCTCTGAACATTTTTTTAAGGGCAGGAGGGATTTTAGGAGTAGTTAGGGAATAAAATCTGAGTTAGTTTAGAAATGTGGTTTGATGAGAGGTACTCTAAAGAAATGATCTCAAAATAACATATTTGTTAAATGGAGGTACAACAGCTGGGATCCCTACAATCAGGGGTTCCCTATTCCCTGAGTGAATGGAGTATCAATAGGCACACTTAAAGGGGTTATAAACCATAAGGTGATTGTAGAAGTACGTACCTGCCAGAACTAGGCATTTTATTGTTAAATTTTGTTCTCTATACTACACATCCCATAGTTCTATAGTTTGTAAGTGTGAGGTCACTTTCCTTCCTCCCACACATCAGCCACCCCACCCATTGAAACACATCTGTGATCCCTTCAATGTAATACACCAGTATTTCCTAATCAGGGTGCCTACATTGCAAAGTTAACTCTCTCCCACCCAGCGGTCACTCCTCCCATTGAAGCAGGAAAGACTCCCTCTGATCACCTGACTAGTGATGTCAGGTCTCGACGCACTGCAACCTGGGAAATCCCGAGACATGAGTAATTTTGTATGCTGTTAAAAATTAAATATTGGGGTGATAATCACATAAGAATTGTGAGAAAACCGTCACACACAGGTACAGACACTATATCATGAACTACACTAACTTTACAGCCCCTGTAGCATAGTCAAATAAAAGAAGATCCTGGAATACCCCTTTAACTGCTGCTCCTTTCACTCTCTATGGAACTGATGAAGATAGCCAAGCAATGTATTCTTCTTCTGCCAGTCCCTTAGAAAGTGTATGGAGTGGCAGTGTTGCTTGCTAGACAATCGCACCATTCACTCACTGTAAGACTAGTGAAACACAGTGCTCAGCAGTCTTTAGCAGTCCCATAGTGAGTGAAGGGAGCAGCATCAAACATATGCGTTACCACTCTGTTCACTCAAGAGACCCCTATACTCATGTTCAGTGGGAGTCCCAGTGATTGGATCTCCATTAATAAGATACTTATGCAGCAGTGTATTTGTTATTATCTTGGTATAACCCATTTAACCATGTTACAGCATGTATTACAATCTAGAGCTCCATTCACAACTATGTAGGCTTCAGAGCAGACATCTCCAACCATCAACTAAAAACTAGATAGGTGCGAACTGCTAGATCCCCTAATATAAAAGGAGCACTGCTAAAAAGGAGGATGCCCCACGATTGGGGGAGGGAGGTCCGACTGTGGCTCCATTTAATTCTTTATGAAAGCTGCAAATAGCTGACTTGGCTATCTTTAGCAGTCCTATAGGCTATGAAGGGAGGCAAAAAAAAAAAGGAAAATTCTGTTAAAGACAAATAAAAAATAGCAAAAATTGTAACAAAGAGAATGATTGCCACAGAAAGTAAAGAGCAGAACAAAAATTTTGTTCACCTACATATATAATAAGAAATGTAAACCTTAAAGGAGTACTCTGGTGCAGAGTATTCCTGCTCCGTCCTGCCCGGGCTGCAAAAAAATTAAAATGAACCATCACTCACCTTCCTGGGTTCCCGCGTAGCGCCACTACAGCTGATCGGTCCTCCAGGCCATCTTCTTCATACTTCCGTGTGAACGAAGCATCATATGGCGCTCAGCCTATTATGGGCCGAGGCAGAACATCGCGGGGGCCGAGCATCGGCTGAGCGCCATGTGATGCTTCGTTCACACAGAAGTATGAAGAAGATGGACCGGCAGACCGGTCAGCTGTAGTGGCGCTCCGCGGGAACCCAGGAAGGTGAGTGATGGTTCATTTTCATTTTTTTTGCAGCCTGGACAGGACGGAGCAGGAGTACTCCTTTAAAGGACCCTTAAGGACCCGGGGTTTTTCGGTTTTTTTGCACTTTAGTTTTTTCCTCCTTACCTTTAAAAAAAATCATAATTCTTTCAATTTTGCACCTAAAAATCCATATGATTGCTTATTTTTTGCACCACCAATTCTACTTTGTAATGACATCAGTCATTTTACCCAAAAATTTATGGAGAAATGGGAAAAAAAAGATAATTGTGCGAGAAAATTGAAGAAAAAACACCATTTTGTAATTTTTGGGGGCTTCCGTTTCTACGCAGTAAATTTTTCGATAACAATTACACCTTCTCTTTATTCTATAGGGCCATACGATTAAAATGATACCCTACTTATGTACAATAGGTTTGATTTTGTTGTACTTCTGGAAAAAATCATAACTACATGCACGAAAATTAATACGTTTAAAATTTTTATCTTCTGAACCCTATAACTTTTTAATTTTTCCATGTACGGGGAGGTATTAAAAGGCAATTTTTTTGCACCGTGATACCATTTTTGTATTAATCAGACTTTTTGATCACTTTTTATAAATTTTTTCATGATTTAAAAAGTTACCAAAAATACGCTATTTGAGACTTTAGAATTTTTTTGCATGTACGCCATTGAACATGCGGTTTAATTAATTATACATTTTTATAATTCGGACATTTCCTCAGGCGGCGATACCACATATGTTTATTTTTATTTACACTTTTTTTTTAAATGGGAAAATGGGAGTGATTCAAACTTTTATTAGGTAAGGGGTTTAATGATCTTTATTAACTTTTTTTTTTTTGCAATGTTATAGCTCCCATAGGGGGCTATAACACTGCACACACTGATCTTTTACATAGATCTTTGTTATTCCATAGGATAACATTGATCAATGATTCTGCCGCTTGACTATTCATGCTTGGATCTCAAGCACTGAGCAGTCATTCGGCGATCAGACACACAGGAGGAAGGTAGGGGACCTCCTTGTGCGTTCCAGATGTTTGGGATGGCCCACTGAGATAGCTGTCCGGAAAAGCCCACTGAACTAGCCGGGAGTAGTTTAACTTCACTTTAGATACGCGGTGGCCCCGCGTTATAGAAAGGGAGCGGACTCAGGGCATACAGCTACGCCCTGCGTCCTTAAGAGGTTAATGCCCCCTAAGGCATTTGATACTGGGCCACACAAAAGGTTAGTACAAATTACGATGCTGGGTCTAGGGAAGCATATATGTAAATGGGTTAGCAACCGGCTAAGTGATAGAAAGCAGTGGGTAGGTATCAAATGGAGCTTACTCTGCCTGGGTAAAAGTTACAAGTGGGGACCACAGGGGGCAGAATTGGGTGCCCTTTTTTTCAATATTAATGACTGAATGATTCCAGATGAAACTAAACTGGGTAAGGTGATCACCACAGAGGAGGATAACGTAATATTACAGAGGGATGGCAAATTAAGTTTAATGTGGATAAATGTAAAGTTATATACTTGGGCCATAAAAACATGTACAATCATGCTAAAAAATAACACATTAGGTAAAAATACTACCACAAAGGACTTTTGGGGATACGGGTGGAAAGTAAACTCAACTTTAGTGACCAGTGCCAGGAAGCTGCTGCCAAGGCTAACAAAGTCATGAGAGGCATAGAGGCAAGTGACAAGGACATAGTTTTGTCACTGTATATATAATTTTTTAGACCATATATGGAATAGTGTGTAAAATTTTGGGCCCCTGTATATATGGACATGGCTGAACTGAAGAGGGTGCAGGAGGGAAAATTAATGATATGGGAGGATTACAGTACCAAGTCAAGCTTGGAGTTATTTAGTTTGGAGAAAATTTGTCTTTGGGGCGATTTAATCATAATGTACAAATATATGAAGGGACAGTACAGAGATGTTTCTAGTGATCTTTTTATACCTAGGCCGGTAACCATGACAAGGGGCACGTACCCTCTACATCTAGAGGAAAGAAGGTTTCATCACAATCACAGACAGATTCTTTACTGTAAGAATGGGGCAATTGGCCTCAGCCTCATAGGGTTTTTTTCCTTCCTCTGGATCAACACCGTAGGTTAAACCTGATGGACTTGACCACTGCCTTATAGAAATAAGGGACACAGGAGAGGAGATTTCCCATGGAAATCTGTCTTTCTTCTTTATGCATGGCCTTAGTGCTATAGCTTCTCCTATGCAAGCTTCCATATAAGCCATGAATATCAATGAGTATTGTGTTCTTCCTCTCTCCCACGTCTCGGGGCCTATGGCCCTGTCACGCAAGGGAACCAATTTTCTTCAGGTCTGGCTGAGGCTGTTTACTCAAACAAACCAAACAGGAAAAAAGAAAACTTCTACACAAAGTGCAGAATGAATGTGCCTGGGGATCTTCAGTCAGCAGTTGTGCTGTTTATTTTCCATGCTGATGATGTAAGCGGCGGTCTATATCGGTGGTATCCCTGCTATGTGTGGCACTATGTGATCGCAATGCACGAGCATGTTATGAACATCCATTACAGTGGAATAGTTGCCATGAATCTATATTTCCAGATTCCCGAATACTCAATATCTATGGCAACTCATACATAGTTGTTTATTCAAGCAGAGTAAGATCAGATATCAGCAGCTTGTGTAAGATACTATATTACTATAAAAAGTCAACTATGATGTCCGGAGGAAAAACATACATCTAGATTGTGTCTTTTGTTTATGCCAGGGGTCTCAAATTCCCGGCCCGAACGACCCACACCAGGGATCTGGAATTTGTATCGCCCGATGCCCATGACATGCAGTACCGGGTGCCGGGCAGGTGGTTTCTTCAGGCATTTAGCCCTGCTTTGGGCAAGCAGGGCTAAATTCTGGAAGACTTCACACACTTTGGCAAACACTGCTACATGGGACCCAGTGCACATATAACGGGCAACCAGTCTTGCCCCGTCACTGAACTGCTACTTACATCTGCCTGCAGTGACTTCCTGGCGGAGGTGCGTGCGGTGAGGGACATCATCACAAGCGCCGCGCAGGGATGCCGACGTCCTGTGCAGCACATGCGATGAGGTCACTTATAGTGCACACCTCCACCAGGAAGTCCCCGCAGGCAGATTTAAGTAGCGCAGTCCAGGTGGGGAATCTGTGCTAAGGCTACCTAATGTGGGGAATCTGTGCTGCACTACCTAATGTGGGGAATCTGTGCTAAGGCTCCCTAATGTGGGGAATCTGTGCTAAGGCTACCTAATGTCGGGAATCTGTGCTAAGGCTATCTAATGCGGGGAATCTGTGCTACGGCTAAATAATGTGCGGAATCTGTGCTAAGGCTACCAAATGTGAGGAATCTGTGCTAAGGCTACCTAATGTTGGGAATCTGTGCTGCGCTACCTAATGTGGAGAACTGTGCTGCACTACCTAATATGGGGAATCAGTGCTGCGCTACCTAATGTGGGGAATCTGTGCTGCGCTACCTAATGTGGGGAATCTGTGCTGTGCTACCTAATGTGGGGAATCTGTGCTGCACTACCTAATGTGGGGAATCTATACTAAGGCTGCCTAATGTGGGGAATCTGTGCTGCACTACCTAATATGGGAAATCTGTGCTAAGGCTACCTAATGTGGGGAAACTGTACTAAGGCTACCTAATGTGGGGAATCTGTGCTGCGCTACCTAATGTGGGGAATCTGTGCTGCACTACCTAATGTGGGGAACTGTGCTGCACTACCTAATGTGGGGAATCTGTGCTGCGCTACCTAATGTGGGGAATCTGTGCTGCGCTACCCAATGTGGGGAAACTGTGTTGCACTACCTAATGTGGGGAAACTGTGCTGCACTACCTAATGTGGGGAATCTGTGCTGTACTACCTAATGTGGGGAATCTGTGCTAGGCTACCTAATGTGGGGAATCTGGGTTGTGCTACCTAATGTGGGGAATCTGTGCTGCGCTACCCAATGTGGGGAATCTGTGCCGCGCTACCTAATGTGAGGAAACTGTGCTGCGCTACCTAATGTGGGGAAACTGTGCTGCGCTACCTAATGTGGGGAAACTGTGCTGCGCTACCTAATGTGGGGAAACTGCGCTATGGCTACCTATTGCGGGGAATCTATGCTATGGCTACCTAATGTGGGGAAACTGTGCTACAGCTACCTAATGTGGGGAATCTGTACTACAGCTACCCAACGCGTGGAAACTATGCTACCTAATGTGGGGAAGCTGCTACGTTCCTAATGTGGGAAAACTGCTGCCTACCTAATGCTTCCCCCCCAGCAGTAGCACCTCAATCACCCGTCCGCTCATGCTATTACCACACGGGGGAAGGGGGGGAGGGGAGGTGTTGCTGGTGGATGATGAGGGGTGCATGATGAGGGGCGCAGTGTGTGACGTCACACCCCGCCCCCTCAATGCAAGTCTATGGGAGGGGGCGTTATGGCAGTCATGCCCCCTCCCGTAGACTTGCATTGAGGGGGTGGGGCTTGACATCACACGGGGGCAGTGTCATGACGTCACGATACTCCGGCCCCGTGGTCGTGAGGCTTAAGACTCTGAGCCTCCAGCGCTGCGTGGAGCACACACAGGTGGGTACTGCATGAGAGTTTGCGGGAGTCCCCAGCCGCGGGACCCCCGCGATCAGACATCTTATCCCCTATCCTTTGGATAGGGGATTAGATGTCTTAGGGCTGGAGTACCCCTTTAAACAGGTGCATTTTCTGAGTTAGTCCCCCACTAATCTAATATTGATGGTGCATCCTGAAGATCGGCTATCAGTTAAGAAAGCCCAAGTAAACCATTTAGCCTGGCATCCCTTTTCCGTCAACACCGGATGCATATGCCCTGCCGCTTCGCCTAATTATCGCCTTAAACTTTACAAGGATCTTTCTATGGGGAAATAATAAAAAAAAAAAAACTGTGAAACTTCTACAATAGACCACTCACTTTGAGAAGATCATCCTCCTATCCAGATCAGATTTTGTGTGATGGATTTTTAGTCGGCCACATATTATGCATAGTGGCCATATTCTTTGAGAACATCACCTCATAAAATTAAATCTGATGGACAGCCCCACTTCTCAGGTTCATTCTAAGGGCTTTGCCTGCAATTATTTTTTTTTTTTTTAGGGACGGCTGACACCCGCTCTTTTCCAGAGCCTTGGCACCCAAAGTACACTGAGAAACACTGCAATATACAGAGCTGTCTACTTCCAGATCCATTCACTAACAGAGTGCTTCCAGCTGTTGCAAAACTACAACTCCCAGCATGCCAGGACAGCCTTTGGCTGTCCGGGCATGCTGGGAGTTATAGTTTTGCAACAGCTGGAGGCACCCTTGTTGGGAAAAAGTGGTATATTGTGTAGTGATCGTGCTGGGTTACTGCAGCTCAACTCCCGGCATACCGCAAACTCCCAGCAAACAGCTGATCTGAAGGGGACACCAGATGTTGGACCCCCAGCGATCAGATATTGATGGCCTGTCCCGATCCTAAACACATCCCAAGCTGCAGTATCAGACACAGCCACGGACAATGGTGGCACTGATTAAAAAAGCTGATTATTGGTTTTATTTTCAAATCTCATTCAGTAGAATTCCAAAATCTACGATTACTTAAAGGAGTATTCCAGCGCAAAATAATTTATCCCCTATCCAAAGGATGGGGGATAAGTTATAGCTCGCGGCGGGCCCCCCGGGATCTCCTGGACGGGGCGCAGCAGTCTGCAGGAAGTGAAGTTTTGTCCCCAGCAGAAAGCCGTGGCAGACACGCCCCCTCCATGTATCTCTATGGGGTACATGAAAGGGGCGTGTCGGCCGCCACGTCAAGCGGGGACGGAACGTCCCTTTTCCAGCATACTGCTGCAACCCCGTCCAGGAGATCCTGGGGGGCCCCAGCGCTCGGACCACCCGCGATCTATAACTTATCCCCTATCCTTCGGATAGGGGATAAGTTATATTGCACTACAGATCTCCTTTAAGTAAGATTAAAACATACAAAAACTAACAAACTAAAAACTTCTGGGTCTCGAACTTAAAGGGGTATTCCAGGATTTTTTTTTATTTGACTATGCTACAGGGGCTGTAAAGTTAGTCTAGTTCATAGTATAGTGTCTGTACCTGTGTGTGACGGTTTTCTCACAATTCTTATGTGATTTTCACTCCAATATTAATTTTTTTAACAGCATACAAAATGACTGTTGTCTCAGATTTTTCCCAGGTTACTCTCTAGTCAGCTGATGACAGGGAGCCTGTCTGCTTCAATGGGTGGAGCGATCGCTTGGTGGGAGAGAGATCAATCTGCAACTAATGCAACAGCTGTAGGCACCCTGATTGAAAGCCACAGGTCTTTTGAATGGATGCAGCTCATTTATGTTTTCAATGGGTGGGGTGGCTGATGTGTGGGAGGGAGGAAGATGGAATTGTGGGATTTGTAGTCAAAAAAAGAAAAGTCAAACAGGAAATACCAGTTCACAAAAAGCTAGCCACAGTGTTATGGTAATCTCACAGCATAGCCATTTAGCCCCAAGACAAGCGCAGATCCTTCCTAAGCATGTCCATTACTGTCTGCCAGGTACGTACTAAAATCACCTTATGGTGGATAACCTTTCCTCTGATCAGGACACATTCCTGTGGGTTTTCGCTCGGGCAGACTGACAGCACCTTTTGTCTCTGTATTTCAGACAGTGAGCCATCAGCAAGTGCTGGAATAACTCACCAATGACACTGGCTGATCTGCTTCTTTAGAAGGTTATTCACATGATTCCATGCAGCACTTAACCAGCAAAGAAAAAGTGATCCCAATGTAAGAGACTGACAGGACTTGGCAGGAAAACGCTTTACATATCATGTGGCCTGTCAGTCATATTGCCTATAGTGCACCTGAGATGGTAAATGATACATGTGTGATGGGATAGGGAGATTACAGTCGGCTCTGGTTCAATTGCGTAGATCAACTTCTACACCTTGGGAAACTTTGTTACACTATCTGTTGCCTTAAAGGGGTACTCCGCTGGAAACTTTTTTTTATTTTTTTTTAAATGAACTGATGCCAGACAGTTAAACAGATTTGTAAATTACTTCTATTAAAAAATCTTTACCCTTCCTGTACTTTTTAGCAGCTGTATGATACAGAGGACATTTTTTTTCTTTTTGAATTTCTTTTTTGTCTTCTGTCCACAGAAAAAAGAATTTCCTCTGTAGCATACAGCTGCTAAAAAGTACTGGAAGGGTAAAGATTTTTTAATAGAAGTAATTTACAAATCTGTTTAACTTTCTGGCACCAGTTGATAAAAAAAAAAAATAATAATAATGTTTTCCACTGGAGTACTCCCTTTAACCTGAGTATTAGGGTATTCCAGATAGCTAAATGAAAGGCTGATAGTGGTCCCAAGACCACTAGAATGGGGGACTCTGGTCCACTGCCTTCATAACCTTGATCAGCAGCCTTAGGTACTCCGGTGGAAACTTATTTTTAAATTATTTTTTTTTTTAAATCAACTGGTGCCAGAAAGTTGAACAGATTTATAAATTACTTCTATTAAAAAATCTTTAGTTTTCAGCAGCTAATAAGTACTGGAAGGATAAAGATTTTTTTAATAGAAGTAATTTACAAATCTGTTTAACTTTCTGGCACCAGTTGATAAAACAAAAAAAAAACAAAAAAATAGTTTTCCACCGGAGTACCCCTTTTAATGAGAAATGGTCAAGCAGGTGCACTGTTGCTTCATTTAAAGGGGTATTCCAGGCCAAAACTTTCTTTTTTATATATCAACTGGCTCCGGAAAGAAGTTAAAGAGATTTGTAAATTACTTCTATTAAAAAATCTTAATCCTTCCAATAGTTATTAGCTTCTGAAGTTGAGTTGTTATTTTCTGTCTAACTGCTCTCTGATGACTCCCGTCCCGGGAACTGTGCAGTTCCTATGGGGATATTCTCCCATCATGCACAGCTCCCGGGACGTGACATCATCATTGAGCAGTTAGAAAACTTCAGAAGCTAATAACTATTGGAAGGATTAAGATTTTTTTTAATAAAAGTAATTTACATATCTGTTTAACTTTCCGGAGCCAGTTGATATATATATAAAAAAAGGTTTTGCCTGGAATACCCCTTTAATCTTTACGGAAGTTATGGAAACATTAGGGTACGTTCACACACAGATTTGATGCGCAGGATTTGTAACTGACTATTAGAAGCTGTGCTCAGTCATTTGCAGCAGAAAATCCTGTGCATCAAATCTGCGTATGTGTGAATGTACCCTTAAGAGCTCATTCCCACTGCAGCAGGCAAAAGCAGAACAAGCTAGCGCTAAGATCGTTCGGAAAGGCTCCATCTCCATGGACGGCAATGCATTTACAGAGAAGATTCCACCAAAAAACATTCATTTTTTTGGCGGATTCTGGGATCCGGATTTTCCGTGGTGGACTGTTCATTGCAGAAATTTCATAGTGGAAATGGTGCAGCAGAATCCTATTAAAACCCATTGCTGCGCCACATTTTTAGCAGCAGAATTCTGCTCTGAAAATACGTAGTCTAAATGGGCCTTTAAACGCTCTCAGTCAGGTGTTTCCATAACACCTATAAAATTTAAAAAAATCTCCCTTAGGGCAGGGTGACACTGGGCGCATCTGCAGCGCATTGCATGCTGCGGATACACCGATGGCAGTAACAGAGGGACTACAGAGAGAGCTCCCAACTGCAGCCGTCCGCTCAGAGCGGCAGATTTCTACAACGGGAAATCTGACACAACAAGTAGACACGCAGAGCTACTCACCCGCAGCTTGGAGCTCTCTCTGCAGGCCTTCTGTGACTGCTGTCAGCGCATCCACAGTGTGAAATACGCTGGTGATGCGCCCTATGTGACCCTTCCCTTAGGATAAGTTCGCAGGTGCCTATTTTGCGACAAATTTCCTGAAGCCGATTTTGCTCCCCTTGGAAGTAAATGGAGTTGTGATACCACACACAACCCCGGGACAGGTGTGGTTCTGTTATGGGAAGAAATTAGCTCTGTTTTTTCTATACCTGGATATCCCCTTTAACTTCAGTGGGAGCTGAGCTGTAGTTACCCGGCGCCACATCTATACAATGAAGAGCGTCGGGTTACTGTGTAGTGTGGGGGATTCCACCCGCGACTACAGGTCACCTATCTACTTACCTACTATCACGGTTTTATGGCCGTTCAACCTTAACACTGCCTCCGCAGCAATCTGGTCTGATGAAGGTCTATTGTGGACCGAAATGTTACAACATTTATATTTTGGATTGCTAATAAAAATCTACACTTATTCAACCTCAAATGGTGTGCCATGTTTTCTCTTACATACCTTTAAAAGGAAAACTGTCAGCTTGCTCCCCCCGCACTAACCAGCGGTACTGGCTGGTAGTGCGGCGGACGCTGATCAGTTTCATGCCTACCGGGCCCAGATCCGCCCCGCCATTCGGCCGAAATCTTCTATTTTCTGTATCAGCTAATTAGGTGCTAACTGGCACAGGCGGGGTTACTGTCACTCTGACATCAGCGCCGCTCATTCGCAGCACCGCCCAGCTCATCAATATTCCTCCCTCCACCTCTCCCTCTTCATTACAGAGTGGGGAGAAGAGGGAGGGGATGAATATTGATAAGCTGGGTGGCGCGGAGGGCGATCGGCGCTAACGTCAGAGTGCCAGTTACACCGCCTGTGCCAGTTAGCACCTAATTAGCATGTGCAGAAAATGGAAGATTTCGGCCGAACGACAGGGCGGATCTGGACATGGTAGGCATCAAACTGATCAGCGTCCCCCGCACTATCAGCCAGTACCGCTGGTTAGTGCGGGAGGAGTAAGCTGACAATTTTCCTTTAAAGGATTGGGATTCCTACTAAAGCACCCACAACCATTAGAAAAGTGACGTAACACTGCTACATGTGTAGTGTGGAGCACCAAACAGTTGATCTGTGAAGGTGATGGGTGACAGCCCCCTGCCCATCAGCAATGAATGACCTATAGGCTATCAGACACGTCATCTCAGAGAAGCCCTTATATAAGCTTGCTACTGCCATATGTGAAGTATGTGTGAGGTAAACTTTATCCATAGTTGTGCCCCCATAACATTGTGGGTAAAGCTTATAACATACAATGTGTGATTTATTGACCATTGCTGTGTGCGACATATCTACAAAATTACCAGTAAAGTTACATTTCCATATTAGAAGGTGTATGCTGAATGACAATAGCAAGAGTCGTATGAATCATCCGTGTGTACATTGACTTGGCTGTTACACCCTATTGACAAACGGAACGTCAACCTCTCCTCATTCTGCGCAGTCTGTCAAAAGTGACAGTGGATAAAGTATATTGCCGAGTATGAATCGGCTAAACTGCTCCCCCCCCCCCCTCCATTGTGCCAGTCATACAGCGCTGACCTCTGCTTCACTTCATCCTCAGCACATGAATCAATCACTACATGTCAGAAGCTTCAGCCAAGCTGTCCTCTTAGGATGAAGAATAATCGGGTGGAGTTCAGACCTGAATAACCCCCTATGGCTGCCTTCAGTCAGAGCTGATCGTTCTTTAATACTGTAATTCAGGATTAATCCCGGGTAATCTTACCACTCCACAATCTGAATCAGTGACATTGCTATCAAAACCTATGAGGAGCTGGTCTCCTGTGGTGAGGAAATGCAAATACCTGCCAGGCGGAACAACAGAGGTGCAGCAGATGACCCCCCTCCATACACTGCATAGAATGTGGGCGTTTACTTATCTATGTTTAGATGTAGAATGTGGCCAGCCTGATGGTCAGGTTTAGGCAGGGGTCAAGTCCTGGAAAAAAAAAAAAAAAGTGAGGGAACTCATCCAAGATTTCCCCTCAAGGGCTGGTCCTGCTAATGGGAAAGGTGTACCTGCTGTGAAAAAAGTGCAGGAACTCAGTTCCCATGCGTTCCTGCCGGACTTGAGCCCTGGGTTTAGGTCCTGTTCTATAAACTTCTAAACTGGTTACTCCATGATTATAAGTTATCACCTTGGTGATAACCACATGATCAGTGGGGGTCAGAACAGTGGGACCTCCACCAATCATAAGAATGGGAGCCCTTTGTCCTTATAGTGCAGCGTTTCTCAACCATGGTGCCTCCAACTGTTGTAAAACTACAACTCGTAGCATGCCCAGACAGCCTCCGGCTGTCCGGGCATGCTATGAGTTGTAGTTGTACAACAGCCTGAGGGACCCTAATTGGTACACATTGCCAGTGTATATGCTCGGTCGCCACTTTATCAAAGGGGTACTCCGCTTGAAAACATTTTCTTTTAAATCAACTGGTGCCAGAAAGTTAAACAGATTTGTAAATTATTTCTATAAAAAAAATCGTAATCCTTCCAGTACTTTTCAGATGCTGTATACTACAGAGGAAGTTATTTTCTTTATGAATTTCTTTTCTGTCTGACCACAGTGCTCTCTGCTGACACCTCTGTCCATTTTAGGAACTGTCCAGAGCAGGATAGGTTTGCTATGGTAATTTGTCCATTTTAGGAACTGTCCAGAGTAGGAGCAGAGGTGTCAGCAGGAGCACTGTGGTCAGACAGAAAAGAAATTCAAAAAGGAAAGAACTTCCTGTGGAGCATACAGCAGCTGATAAGTACTGAAAAGATTAAGAATTTTAAATAGAAGTAATTTACAAATTTGTTTAACTTTCTGACAGCAGTTCATAAATTTTTTTTTCCCAGCGGAGTACCCCTTTAACTCTCTGTGGGACATCCATGGACCTCTATTTACGCAATTAGTGGACCCCACAAACCAATCAGTTAATTTTCTCCTATCCTATGGAAAGGGGGTAACTTTCAATATTGGGAGAACCCCAATAATGAAGATGTGCTTGTTAAATCATTTATCCCAAAATATCGTATATACTCGAGTATTAGCCATTCCAAATATAAGCCGAGGCACCTAATTTCACCCCAAAAACCTAGGAAAACCTATTGACTCGAGTATAAGCCTAGGGTGGGAAATACATCATCCTCCACCCCCCCGGTCATCATCCCGCCCTCCTCTGTCAACATCCCAACTCCCACTGTCATCATCCAGACCCCCCCCATCCCTCCTGTCATCATCCAGACCCCCCTCTTCCATCCATCATACAGATCCCCCTTGCCCCCCCATATCATTATCCAGATCCCCCTCATACCCCCCCATCATCATCCAGACCCCCCTCATCCCCCATCATACAGATCCCCCTCATACCCCCCTGTCATCATCCAGACCCCCCCTCATCCCCATCATACAGATCCCCCTTGCCCCCCATATCATTATCCAGATCCCCCTCATACCCCCCTGTCATCATCCAGACCCCCCTCACTTGTTGTCTACTCACCTCCCCAGTTGTAGCTCTGTCGGTCCTTCCCTAGCAGCCGTCCAATGTCGCTGCAGGGATCGCCCGACTTCTAGTGGGGAGGGTGAGCCGGTTCGGGCCATCCATCTTGACCGAGAGGCCCTCTTCTCTGCTGCGGGCTGGCCCCGGACTAGTGACGCTGCATTGATGCCACCGTGTAGGGACGCCCCTGACGTCATGGACGTCTGCTGCACACGGACATCCCTGCACAGCGGCGTCAATGCAGCGTCACCATTCCAGTGCCGGCCCGGAGCGGAGAAGAGGGCCTCTCCATCAAGATGGACGGCCCGGACGTGCTCACCCTTCCCACTGGAAGTAGATGGGCGACAATGGATGGCCCGGCGCATCCCCTCGCCACCCCCACCAGGATGCCTGCGATTCCCCCCCCCCCCATCACTCGAGTATAAGCCGGGGGGACGTTTTCGGCACGAAAAATGGTGCTGAAAAACTCGGCTTATACTAGAGTATATATGGTAAGCCATTTAAAGTTATATAATATCTATTAAATAAGTTAAATAAACAGTGCGTGCATAATCACACCGAAAGAATTAACATTTTCATTTTTCCGACGGGTGAATTTCTGCAGCAGAATTTTTAAATTCGGTAAATGTTAGTTTGTCAACGGAAGACCCATTCACACCAATGGTAGGTTAGTGCAGCGGAATCTGTGCGGAATTCGTGATGGTTCCATAGTGTGAACATACCCTTAGACTAGCTTGTCTAAGTTTATACTCTCTTCTAAGTTTTAGATAATTTTGGTAAGAAGGGCCCCAATATGTCAACATTGAGCTTGTAGGTCCCCTACCTGAAGGACTTTTACCACATTCACACTTTTTTTTTTTTGCATGATAAATAGTACACAACCCGTAAGGAGGTTCGGAAATTGTCTTTTATCTCAATGTCCGTGCCCAAACTTACCGTGTTTTTACCACATCTAGGGGGTGCATGAGGCAAATTTCCACCAGACCTGTAAAAAAAATTAAGAAATAACGTCATCAGTACAAAACAAAGATGTATATAGGTTTGTTTCCATATTGTATAAACGTACAATACATGTATATTACAGGCACTCTTAATGTGCCTCCTATTAACGGGGATCCATTAAGCCTTAAATGATAAGCCAATTGTGGGGTATTTAGGGTGTCTCATTGCCAAGACCCTTCACAATTAGTGGTCATCATTGGGGTATGTAACCAGCTTGACTCCAGCATTACACGGCAACAGAGTTTTAATGTAATGCACCGCTCTCCCCGATAGGGTGCACCGATAGGGGTTGTCCAAAGTAGACCGACTTGTTACAGGGGTTATCCAGAATAAGATAAATATAGCTGTTGTCTTCCTAAATCAGCACCACGTCTGCCCTCAGGTTGTGTGTGGTTTTGCAGCTCTGCTCCCACTAATTTCAATAGAACTGAGTTTTTCGACAGGTAGGGTCACAAGTGCCGTATTTTGCTGCGCATTGGCTGCTGCGTATTTTCCTACCCATTGAAGTCAATGGGTTGCAAAATACACAGTTGATTTTGCTCATTGACTTCAACGGTCAGGATAATACGCAGCAACAAAATACGCTACTTGTGACCCTACCCTAAAATTGGATAACTCCTTTAGGGTATATTTACAGGTACTGTATATGCAGATTTTCTGCTGCAGATTTCATGTGGACCTCCTCTTTGGGAAGACCACCATCTTGTCCAGAAAAGATTTTTTATGATGAATTTCAATTCCACCATTTATTATACATTCTTTAAGAAGACTATTCCCCCCCTAGAAGATCCTTTTTATGCAATTTTGGGTGGTCGCCTTAAAGAGGTTTTACTGTAACAAATCTGCAGCAAATACAATGTGACTGTACCCTTAAAAGGGGTTCTCCAGTGGAAATAATTTTTTTTAGATCAACTGGTGCCAGAAAGTTAAACAGATTTGTAAATTAGGGAAATGTAGATATGTGTAGCTCAACCGCAAAAAATGATCGAGGTTAACTAAAAGCTCTCCCCCACAGAGAGATATAGAAAAATGATAAAAATAGGATATTAGTCCTCAGCTCAATACCAAAAAAGATTAATGGGGGATGTCTGGTATCAATGATAGAGAAAAAGAGAAACACAATTGGTATATAAATGATATTTAATAGATATTAAATCATGCGTTCCCGCAGGGCCCTACGGTGGCGCACAATTGGTTAAAAAGTAATAAATATAAAAAATGCAACAAGTTATTACACTACAGAGCGAAAGGTACTCCTAATAACAAATGTATCTATTAGTATAATGATACACTGGGTGATGATGTGACATACAATGTTACTCTGATCAGAATGGTAGTAAATTCAATGTGCACAAAAAAAGAATAAATATAAAACGTTCCTCCTGGAAAGAAAATGACTTGATAGAAAAAATAATAATAAAAAATAATAATAAAAAATGCAAAGACTTTTTTGCATTTTTTATTATTATTTTTTCTATCAAGTCATTTTCTTTCCAGGAGGAACGTTTTATATTTATTCTTTTTTTGTGCACATTGAATTTACTACCATTCTGATCAGAGTAACATTGTATGTCACATCATCACCCAGTGTATCATTATACTAATAGATACATTTGTTATTAGGAGTACCTTTCGCTCTGTAGTGTAATAACTTGTTGCATTTTTTATATTTATTACTTTTTAACCAATTGTGCGCCACCGTAGGGCCCTGCGGGAACGCATGATTTAATATCTATTAAATATCATTTATATACCAATTGTGTTTCTCTTTTTCTCTATCATTGATACCAGACATCCCCCATTAATCTTTTTTGGTATTGAGCTGAGGACTAATATCCTATTTTTAAGATTTGTAAATTACTTCTATAAAAAAAATCTTAATCCTTCCAGTTCTTATGAGCTGCTGAATGCTTCACAGTAAGTTCTTTTCTTTTTGAATTTCCTTTCTGTCTGACCACAGTGCTCTCTGCTGACACCACTGTCCATGTCAGGAACTGTCCAGAGCAGGAGTAAAGCTATCCTGCTCTGGACATTTTCCTGACATGGACAGAGGGGTCAGCAGAGAGCAGCTGTGGTCAGACAGAAAATAAATTCTAAAAGAAAAGAACTTCCTGTGGAGCATACAGCAGCTCATAAGTACTGGAAAGATTAAGCGTTTTTAATAAAAGTAATTTACATATCTGTATAACTTTCTGGCACCAGTTGATTTAAAAAAAAGAAAAATTTTTTTTTCCCCACTGGAGTAACCCTTTAAGGTCCAGGCTATCCTGGTCTAGACTATCAGACTGGGATCTAGGACTATGACACCACAGTCATGAATATAAATAAATCTATATCTCGATAGTAGTATAGCACCATCCTATATGGCAGCATTCTCCATAGAAAGTTTTTACGTACGGCGGTCCCTGTCCCCAGTGGGGAGGACACACACATAAACCATTGTTTTCTTAACAGAAGCTTCTTCTGGTAATATACCCGGCACTGAACACTTATGGATCCAAGTCTTGTTTGGGTGAAAAATGATCCCTTAGACAAGTAAAACGCTGTCATTTAGAGGTAAATCAGTGCAGACGACATTCTTTCCTCGGCGGGATCCCATTACCTTACTGATAACTGATAACAGCTGTTATTCCTTTCACTACAAGACAATGCATCAAGAAATGATGAAGGATCATCACATGTCACAAATGGAAAGTCCCATCAAGAATCCATAAGGGTTAAATGTGATGGTGTTTTAAGGTCTGAAGTTGGAGAGTATATCACGTGGTGTTTTACCCACAGCGATCAGCTACAACCGTGGTCTCAAACTGTGGCCCTCCGGATGTTGCAACACTTCAACTCCCAGCATGCCCAGACAGTCGTTGGCTGTCCGGGCATGCTGGGAGTTGAAGTGTTGCAACATCTGGACTGCCACAAATTGAGACCACTGAGCTACAATCTGTGGGAGAGTCCACCAGTATGCATTCAATTTCCCTACAGCGCCACCACAGGTGAAATTAAGTATTACACAGTTTTCATAGTGTCTCATGTTAGGGGTGTGAATTGCCAAGAATTTGGCGATACGATTCGAATCGCTATACCAGTGTGGCGATTCGATATATATCCCGATATATCGCGATACTGTCTAGGTGACGATACATCACGATATATCCCGATACATTGCCCATCAGGGAGCATTCACAGATCCCTTTAGACGCCGCTGTCAGCTTTGACAGCGGCGATCTAGTAGTCCAACGCGCACGTTTCTCATTTTATCCCGTCCGGGCTGCAAAATAAAAGAAAACACACTTTCTCTTACCTGCCAACGAGCCCCCGTAGCTCCGGTACACTCCGGTACAAGTGTTCGGTCTCCGGACTGTATTCTTCTTACTTCCTGTTAGCCCGGCACGTCACACGGAGCTTCAGCCTATCACCAGCCGAGGTAGGACATCGCTGCGGCCGGTGATAGGCTGAAGCTCTGTGTGACGTGTCGGGCTAACAGGAAGTAAGAAGAATACAGCCCGGGGACCAAACACCTGTACCGGAGCTCCGGGGGCTCGTTGGCAGGTAAGAGAAAGTGTGTTTTCTTTTATTTTGCAGCCCGGACGGGATAAAATGAGAAAAGTGCTCGCCGGAGTACTCCTTTAATAGCCAGCCGCAGCGATCGCCACTGAGAACAGCTGGGGGCCGCAGAGTATGGAGCGGGCACGAGTCGGAGCCCGCTCCGTACACCCAGAGCGCCGCCGCATCAGATCCGGCCTGCCCGGCTCCACAAATGTGGAACTTGTATCTCCTGATGCCCGGGACATGCTGTTCCGGGCGTCAGGAGATACAAATTCCACATTCCTAAAAGAATAGATTCAAAAATATTTTGAATCGATTCAGTATCGCCAAATGAAAAAATCGCGATAATCGGAAAATCTGTAATCGATTTTTTCTTACATCCCTATCTCACGTGGTCCATGTATAATGCATAGATATGTTGGCATCTCTAGAGAAAGACAAGGGCCTCTATTCAAGAACAGGTGAGCCGGACCACGCAGGGCCGGCTCTGCCTATAGGCAAAATAGGCAGCCGCCTACAGTGCCCTCTTTATGGGAGGCGCCGCTCTGCCTGCTGCAAGAAAGTTAGACAACCAGCATCCGAACCACTCGCTCAGCCAGGAGCATTAGGAGGAGGATTGTCACCCATTGTTTGTTACATTGTCACCCCAGTAGTATGCTAATTACATGAGGAGGGGGCTTGTAACAGTGTCACCCCAGAAATAGGGAGGGCATGCCAAAAGGTGGAGTCCAGGGGGAGACCATATTAGATTTTGTCTAGGGTGGCAAAAATCCTTGCACCAGCCCTGGGATCATGGCTCAGAGACAGGAATTTAGGGCTGAAACAACTAATCGAGTAATGGTCATCTGCAGTGTAAATACATTTATCCCCTTAACCACAGGATAGGGGATAAGTGTCTGATTGTGGGGGTCCGAACGATGGGACCTCCCACAATCTCCTGCAGACGGCCGACACGCCTCCGGTATAAGTTATCGGCTATTTCTCTCCCCCCCCCCCCCCCCGGACGCTTTAAATCAATGAACTGCAGAGGCTTTTGCGGGTCCACAGACGCTGACGCCACCCGCTTCTCTCCGCCTGCCTGTCCTGGGGTCCTATTGAGTCCAACCACCACTGTTGCTGCCCCCCCCTACCTATCCTCTGGCCCAAGACCGCCGCTCGCTTCTCTCCCCCTGCCGGTCCTGAGTCCAACCACCGCTGCTTCCCCATTGCCTCCCCCATCCCCGGTTTTATAGTTACCTGTTCCCGGGTTCCGCGCTACTTCTGACTCCGGCGGAATCCTGAGCTGTCACTGTGCACACTGACAGTGACGTCGCGTTGAGGACGTCACTCTTCATTGCGCAGCGCACAGCCATAGCGCAGGGCGCTGCAGGAGCCAGAAGTAGCGCGGAACTCGGGAACAGGTAATTATAAAACCGGGGATGGGGGGGGGGGGGTTGGGGGGATAGGTCGGGTCATGATCGGCATATCAGTAAGGTAATTGCCGGTACCGTCCAAAATCGTGAATATCGGCAGATATCGGCCAAACCGATAATCGGTCGATCCCTACTGGAAAGACTACATAACTTTTTAATTTACAAACAAAAGGGTGCTTTTTAAAAGTTTTTGGCCAATTCACATTTGTCTGGTATATGAAACACCCCTAAGTAATTTTTGTGTAGTTCGTAAGAGACTCGATGACCAAAAATGACCACCCGAACCTTGCAGAATGTCTTAGGCTGGGTTCAAACTGGACATGTCTGGCTCAGTGGACCCAACTAGGGTTGCCATCTCTCTTGCCAAAAAAAAATGACTGCTTTTTTGCCAATTCTGACCAGTATAACTTTTTTTTATTTCTCCTTATATGGGGCTGTATGAGGGCTCATTTTCCTCCCCCGATCTGTAGTTTTCAACAGTACCATTTTTGTTTTGATATGACTTTTTGTACGCTTTTTTTTTTATATTAGATCTGTTGCAGTTAGTTACTAACTACAACTCCCAGCATGCCCGATACAGCCTGTGGCTCAGCAGCTGCCTAAACAAAAACTACAACTCCTAGCATGTTGAACTATATAGTAGTATAAATAGTATAGGTCAGTGTTTCCCAAACTGGGGTGCCTTCAGCTGTTGCAAAACTACAACTCCCAGCATGCCCGGACAGCCAACGGCTGTCCGGGCATGCTGAGAGTTGTAGTCTTGCAACAGCTGGAGGCACCCCAGTTTGGGAAACACTGATATAGGTTATAGTGCAACATTCCGGGATTTGCAGGATTGCTTGGATAAATACTGTTGCATAGCCGGTATTTTTAGTATAAAAATACCGGCCAGGTGGCAACCTTAGCCGCCACTGATGACAAAGTGACATCCATTGTCTAGGATTCAGCATCCATTATATCTGCACACTGGACAGGGGGAATGCAGCAAGATGTATTCTCCCGTCCCGCACCCCTTGCAATGTGTCTGGCGATCCGATGCCTAAATTAAAGCGCCGGATATGAAATGATTGGGATCAGTTCTACCATCAGTTTTTCTAGAAGCCGTCGCATGCTTTGCTTTTTCTTTCCTTCTGCGCATGTTTTATCATGGTCCTTTTCTGGCTGTGCCGGCTGTAGCAGTAGCTGGGGGTCAGCAGGACTGACAGCATCCCCCACCGCCAGGTGAGCCGGCAGTGACAGATGCAAACAGGCAGCTTGTAATTAGCTGGATTTCCGCCAAACCAAATATTTCAGATCAGTTTCCTTAACAATCTGCTTTAATCATTTATTAATAGGCTTTCTGGCTGGGATACAAAAGGTGAGGTTGAAATAACAGAAGAATGCCAACCAATAAATCATCACAAGCTTGCAGTGCTGACACAGGGCTAACCTCTTCAAGTGCTGCTCGGGCAGAATAGGCAGCCGCCTAGAGCGCCCTCTTGAGGGGGGCGCTGCTCTCCCTGCCAAAAGAAATGTAGCCAGTCAGCATTCAAACCAACCACTCACAGCCAGCACCGCTTCCACCCCAGTTGCAAGGAGATTATATGAGCAGGGGGTTTGTTTCAGTGTGTCAGTCACCCCAGTGGTAAGGAGATTACATGAGGAGGAGGTTTGTTACAGCATGTCACCCCAGTAGTTAGGAGATTACATGAGGAGGAGGTTTGTTACAGTGAGTCACCCTTAGTAGTAAGGAGATTAAATGAGGAGGAGGTTTGTTACAGTGTGTCACCCCAGTAGTTAGGAGATTACATGAGGAGGAGGTTTGTTACAGTGTGTTACCACAGAAGTAAGGATATTACATGAGGAGGAGGTTTGTTACAGTGTTTCACCCCAGTAGTAAGGAGATTACATGAGGAGGAGGTTGTTACAGTGTGTCACCCTTAGTAGTAAGGAGATTACATGAGGAGGAGGTTTGTTACAGTGTGTTACCACAGAAGTAAGGAGATTACATGAGGAGGAGGTTTGTTACAGTGTGTCACCCCAGTATTAAGGAGATTACATGAGGAGGAGGTTTGTTACAGTGTGTCACCCCAGTATTAAGGAGATTACATGAGGAAAAGGTTTGTTACAGTGTATCACCCCAGTAGTAAAGAGATTACATTGGGAGGGTGTTTGTTACAGTGTGTCACTGCAGTAGTAAAAATGGGGCGTGTGAAAGGGGGCGGAGACAATGGGTGGGGTCAAGGGGGCAGAAAAATTAGCTTTCGCCTAGGGTGGCAAAGATCCTTGCACCAGCCCTGTGCTCGGGCCACAATCAGGGCACCCTTTTATGCCAACCTGTCTGCCATTTCCTCCCTGCCTGACCATGGAAGATCATTTAGTACCAAGTGGACAGAAAACACTTTACTGTGCAGAAATAGCAAATCGCCAGATATATACGGTCATCAGAAACAGAGAAACAGTCAACAGCACAGGAGTGTTCTCCCAATAACCTGTGACTATGGGGAATTTCAAGTTACCCATATTTGCATACAGAATCCATCATCACCATCCAGAATAAAATGCATTACCCTCCATGTAAAGAGACAGACTGTCATAACCTCGTGACAAGTGGATGTCATCCTGCGGAGCTATGAGACAATGCAGCAGCCTGTACTGCGCTGAGGGGTCAGACAGGACAAGTAAATAGAATGTACAATTCCTCAAAGCACAGCAGAAGGTCATCACAACGCAGCATCGTAGGCACCGCTCAACGATAACCTACATGAAGAAAACATTTATTTTACAATTCTGACAAATCTGATCGGATATCGAACTTTTATTTATTTATTTTATATATATTTTAGTGGTGGCGTAGTAAAAAAAAAAAAAACCTCACTCACTCATTCTAACCATGTCCCCTGCAAAGTCTAAAAAAAAAAAATCAATAACCCCTTTAAAGTGTCAGGATTACTAAAGCCCTATCAAGGCATACAGACATCATTGAGCAGTGTGTCCCAAGCAGGGTGCCCCCAGTTGTGTCAAAGGTACAACTCCCAACATGCCTGGACAGCCCTTGGCTGGGAGTTGTAGTTTTGCAACGGAGATTTATACCCGTCACTTCGGCTTCGGCAGATATATCAGGTTCTCTCTTTCATTTCAAACCCTTAAAGGGGTATTCCAGTGGAAAACAATTTTTTTTAATCAACTGGTGCCAGAAAGTTAAACAGATTTGTAAATTACTTCTATTTTAAAATGTTAATCCTTCCAGTACTTATCAGCTGCTATATGTTCCACAGGAAGTTCTTTTCTTTTTGACTGACCACAGTGCTCTCTGCTGACACCTCTGTGCATTTCAGGAACTGTCCAGAGCAAGAGCAAATCCCCATAGCAAACCTCTCCTGCTCTGGTCAATTCCGGACATGGACAGAGGTGTCAGCAGAGAGCACTGTGAGCAGACTGGAAAGAAATTCAGCAAAAAGAACTTCCTCTGTATTATACAGCAGCTGATAAGTACTGCAAGGATTAAGATTTTAATATAGAATTAATTTACAAATCTGTTTAACTTTCTGGCACCAGTTGATAAAAAATAATAATAATAATAATTTTCCCCCAGAGCATCCCTTTAACCCCTTAAGGACCACAGTTTTTTTTCAATTTTTGCACTTTAGTTTCTTCCTCCTCACCTTCCAAAAATCATAACGCTTTCAATTTTCCACCTACAGACCCATATGAGGGCTTGCTTTTTGCGCCACCAATTTTACTTTGTAACGACATCAATCATTTCACCACAAAATCTACGACGAAACCAGAAAAAAAAATATTTGTGGGGCTAAATTGGAAAAAAAAAAGAAACAAAAAAACAGCATTTTGTAAGTTTTGGGTATTCTGACTTTTTTTGTAAAAGTGACACCTTATCCTAAGTCTGTAGGTCCATACAAATAAAATGATACCCAACTTATATAGGTTTGATTTGGTTTTACTTCTGTTAAACAATTATAACTTCATGCACAAAAATGAGTAGGTTAAAAATTTCCTTTTCTGGCCCCTATAACTTTTTCATTTTTCCATATACAGGGATGTATGAGGGCTCATTCTTTGTGCCATGAACTGAAGTTTTTATTGGTACCATTTTTGTTTTGATGTGACTTTTTGATTGGTTTTTATACTTTTTTAGGGTTTACGAAGTGACCAAAAATGCGCAATTTTGGACTATGGTATTCTTTTCAAGTATACGCCATTGACCATGCAGTTTAATTAACATTATATTCTTATAGTTCGGACATTTACTCACACAGCGGTACCACATATGTTTATTTTTTATTATGTTTACATATTTTTCATATGGAATTTGGGAAAAGGGGGGTGGATGTAAACTTTTAATGTATGTAAGTAAGTAAGGGGTTAATGTGTGTTTTTTGAAACTTTTATTAAACTTTTTTTTTTTTTTTTTTACACTTTTAGCCCCTTAGATTCCTCATACAGATCAATGTGGTTCCATAGAACTCCACTGATCTGTGTGATCTGCACTCGATTGCTAAAGCCTAGTCCTGCCAGGCTTTATCAATCCAAGAGCCAGGACAAACACAGAAGGAGAGTTAAGCCCTCCAGCTAAATCACCAGTGGATCGACCCCCCCCCCCCCCGTGATCGCATTGCAGGGGGGCCAATCCACCCTAGTGGACCACCAGGGAGTGTTTAAATGTGCCTTTCGACACCGCTGTCAGCTTTGACAGTGACGATCTAAAGGGTTAATAGCTGGCCGCGGCAATCGCTGCATGTCGGCTATTAACGCCAGCCCTCAGCTACAAGAATCAGCTGGGGGACAGTCGAAAGTCCGCGCCATACACGGTTAACGGTATTCAGGTATTAAGGTATTCAGGTTTTAAAAATAATTTTATTTTAATACGACTTTTACCCTAACTTACTAATCTAGTGTTCTTACAAGTTGTACTGGCTTCAGTATGCTTTTGCTTGATTCACACATGAAGTTGTGAATGTGAATGGCATAAAAATATCAAAGTCCAAAATTGCAGATTTTTGGCCACATCACATTCCAGAAAAGAACAGAGTAAAAAAAAAATAAAGTAATTAACAAGTCACAAATATACAAAATGCTAAATGAATGGAAAAAAAATGTGTATGCCCTTCAAAAAATAAACATTGGGGCAAAAATCACAGAATTGTGAGACCACCATGAAACACAGGTACAGACACTATATTATGAACTACACTAACTTTACAGCCCCTGTAGCACAGTCAAATAAAGAAATCCCGGAATACCCCTTTGAAGTGAATGGAGTTGTAATACCACACATAACCTGAGGACAGGTGTGGTGCTGTTTTTTGAAGAAATTAGCTCAGTTTTTCTTTTTTTATTGCTTGATAACTCCTTTAATAGGTCTTGACTTGAGCATGGAACTTGCTGGACATTGTATGGTTCGACTCAACAGCCTAGCGTAGACTTGCATTTCTCCAGGCCTGATCTAAAGAACAGGAGAGTAGCATTACAGGTACACTTTAATGGAGCCAAATTAGTATTTTTTCGGAGTAAGGACGTGGTTCAATGTAGACAATCCATATTCACATGACCTATTAAAACATCCAGATGTATCAGAGACTTATGATATCCTCTACCAACCAGAGAGCGGCCAAGTAAGAGTCTCATCCATTAGATGCTTTCTGGTGGCAAGAGCCATGGTTATGAGATTATTTTTTAAGAAAAGGTTGTCTTTGTTTGACCCTTATATACCTTTAGCCAGGTACTGGATGGTCAACATGGACCACAATGGACCCAACCTTAAAGGGATTATCCAGGAAAAAAAAACTTTTTTAATATATCAACTGGCTCCAGAAAGTTAAACAGATTTGTAAATTACTTCTATAAAAAAATCGTAATCCTTTCAGTACTTATGAGCTGCTGAAGTTAAGTTGTTTTTTTCTGTCTAAGTGCTCTCTGATGACACGTGTCTCCGGAACTGTCCAGAGTAGAAGCAAATCCCCATAGCAAACCTCTTGCAGAGATGTCAGCAGAGAGCACTGTTGCCAGACAGAAAAAAAACAACTCAACTTCAGCAGCTGATAATTATTGGAAGGATTAAGATTTTTTAATAGAAGTAATTTACAAATCTGTTTAACTTTCTAGAGCCAGTTGATTATATATATATATATATATATATATATATATATATATATATATATATATACACACACACATATATACATATATATAAGTTTTTTTCCTGGATAACCCCTAAAAGCGGTACTCCGCCAATAGACATCTCATGCCCTATCCAAAGGATAGGGGATAAGATATCTGATTGCAGGGGTCTTAAAGCTGGGACACCCACAATCTCTGTGCAGCATCATTTAGAACTCTGGGTGCAGGCAGCAGGGGTCGTGATGTCTCGACAACACCCCATGTGATGTCCCGCCACAACATGCCCCCTCAATGCAAGTCTATAGGAGGGGCGTGGCATCCGCCACGCCCCCTCCCATAGACTTGCATTGAGGGGGCGTGATGGGACATCACGAAGGGCGTGGCCATGCCCTCCCCAAACCCCCGCTCCAACCATTCGGAACCCCTTTAAGCATGTATCATGCATAACTGACATGGTGGCAACATATCCCTTTAGAGCTGAACAAAGCACTCGCAACAGTTTATATCCCCAATGGGACTTCTGAAGGTCGGGGACTAACTGTTGATGACAAAGTTGGTGGTAAGGTGTTACTATAAAACTCCTTTGGAAAGGCTGGAGAGGACTAATATGGTTGTGGAAGTCCCATCTCCCCATCCAGTCTATGCTGTAAGGAACATCATCGTACTTTCTGCAAAAGTTGAAGCCCCAGAAGACATCAGGGGTCAGTAGTTAGGTGAAGCCAGTTGTGTGTGAATGGAGTTTTCCTTTAAACACTTGACATTTCACAGTATACTTCAATATCACATCCAGTAATAAACCTTTAACAAAGCCTGAAGGATAGTATTCATGGTAAAAAAAAATAAAAAAAAAATAACTAAAATTCATTTTTCTTCACCCCCTCCCCCCCAAATATACACACAAGCCGGCGCTCCTTTAGCTGTCAGCACTTCTTTCATTTCCAAGTAAAGGTCTCTTAATCGTATAGCTAAATAAGTAGGAGGACGGAACAAGAAATGCGTGTCTCTGAAGACTTTCCACTGAAGAATAAAACTTTCAAATGTCACAACAGCAGGGCCTGTTCTAAAAAATGGCCGAGCAAAAAGAAATAATCTACAACGTAGAGGAATAAATTGTTACATTGCTGAAACCCCTATAAAACATCAAAAGATTGTGATAACGGCCACAAGTTGTTACAGTGTAGAAACCATACTGTCACAGTCAACACACAACTTATCACTTACCCTTATTTTCACTATGTCCCCCACTGTGTGTATGCAGAATCATGTAGCGTGAGGTTGTCCAGGTACTAAGGAATCATTTTGATTGTAATATGGGCTGGGGGAGGGGAAAACCGGGCGTTCCCGTACCCCAGCCGGATCAGCCCGTGACTCCATTTACTTTAATGAGCCGACCGGAGTCAAACGGTGACTCCGGTCGGCTCAGTTTTGACCAGTATCCGGTTTTGGACCAGACCTAAAACTGTAGTATACTACGGTTTTAGGTCCGGTCAGGAAACCGCATACGGGTCAAAACTGAGCCGACCGGAGTCACCGTTTGACTCCGATCGGCTCATTAAAGTAAATGGAGTCACGGGCTGATCCGGCTGGGGTACGGGAGCCCCCAATTTTCCCCTCCCCCAGCCGGATCCGGCACCCGTATGTAAAAAACGAGGTGTGAATGCAGCCTAAGACAGGGTTGAAAGCAGCTGCAGAATGATATGGTGTCCCCCTCTCTCTCTCTTTGGAATGCCCCATGCCAATGGTTTAAAGCAGTGGTCTCCGAACTGTAGCCAGGGCTTGTGCAAGGATTTTTGCCACCCTAGGTGAAAGCTAATTTTGCCACCCCTTGACATGCCCCACCTTACTACTGGGGTGACACACTGTAACAAACCTTCTCCTCATGGGGCAGCTGTATGGAGGTGCGCGCGATGTCAAGATGCTGGTCGGACCTGACCTGCCTGTCTGGCCTCGGAGGTGGCACTGCGCTCCTCCAGCAGGCTGAAGAATGCAGATTATTATGGTACGAGGGAGGAGTATAGAGGGTGTGTGCAAAGGTGGTGCTGGCTGGGCGGGTGCTTCGAATGAACGGCAGGTGCTTTGGATGCTGGCTGCCAATTAACTTTCTTGCAGTGGGCAGAGCGGCGCCCCAATCAAGAGGATGCTCTAGGCAGCTCCCTATTTTGCCTATAGGTAGAACCGGCCCTGACTGTAGCCCAGTAGATACTGCAAAACTGCAACTCACAGCTTGCTTGGGAGTTGTCACAGTTTGGTGACCATTGCTTTAAATTGGCAGCCAATTGATATTAAAGTGAACTGTGTAATTCTTCACTTCACCTGTAGAGGCACTGTAGTGAAATGGTACACACTTGCCTTTTATATCTACAGTTTACCATAACATAGTAGGAAGATGAACGAAGCTACATAGCAGAAAAACAAAAGGGGTACATACCTTGCACAATAGGTGAAGGCTGTGGCTTACAGCAAAGGAGGTGAGGCCTAAAGAAAAGGGGCATGGCTCGACATGCTTTACACCAAATTTCTGCAGGTTATTGCAAGTCAGCCAATAGGTGTCTGACATATCTATCAATCTGTACCAAATTTATTACACAGCACGAGCGAATGTGGTAAATAAATCTGGCTGAGGAAACTTATCTAGTCTAGGTTTACACTATTTAAATATTAGGCAGGATGACGGGATTAGTAAATGTGCCCCTCTCCCAACTTAGATCCTATATCCTCCTGGGTTCCATACCACCATAAGGTGATTTTAGTACGTACCTGGCAGACAGTAATGGACATGCTTAGGAAGGATCTGCGCTTGTCTTGGGGCTAAATGGCTATGTTGTGAGATTACCATATCTTTTTGTAAACTGGCTATTTCCTGTTGAAGTTCATTCTCAAACTACAAATCCCATAGTTCCTTATTTGTAAGAGATGTGTGGGAGGGAGAAAAGTGACCTCACAGCCACCCCACTAATTAAAACACAAATGAGCTACATTTCATTCGAAAGACCAGTGTCTTCTAACCAGGGTGCCTACAGCTGTTGTATAATGAATTTTCTCCCACCCAGCTCCACCCAATGAAGCAGGCAAGACTACCACCTCACCTGGGAAAACCAGAGACCTAAATAATTTTGTATGCTGTTAAATGGGTACTACGGCCCTAAGACATCTTATTCCCTATCCAAAGGATAGGGGATAAGATGTCTGATCGCGGGGGTCCAGCCGCTGGGGCCCCCTGCAATCTCTCATTCCACACCCACCTTTGTGAGTTATCCGGAGCACTGGAGGCTCCGAGTATGAAGCGTTATGACCACGGGGCAAGAGTATCGCGGGATCCTTTGGATAAGGGATAAAATGTCTTAGGGCCGGAGTACACCTTTAAAAATAAAATTGGGGTGAAAATCACAGAAGAATTGCAAGACCACCATAAAATACAGGTATTATGAACTACACTAACTTTACAGCCCCTGTAGCATAGTCAAATAAAGATTTTCGTGGAATACCTCTTTAAAGAACAACTGCAGTGTTTTAACACTTATCCCCTATCCACAAGATAGGCGATAAGTGTTTGATCGCAGGGGGTCTGACCGCTGGGACCCCCCGCAATCTCCTGAACGGGGCCCCCACATTAGCGTTCATGGAGAGCGCTAATGCACGTAGCATCGACCTAGAGAGGTTGACAGTACGCGCCCTCCACGCCCCCTCCCGATACAGTTCTATGGGAGAGGCGGGGAGACACGAACCCAGCCTCCCCGCCTCTCCCATAGAACTATATGGAGGAGGCGTGTTGGCCGCAACGTCATGCTGCGGCGGCCCGCCTCCTGCATGAGAAAGCCACGGCAGACCCCCCGCAGCGTTCGGACCCCCGCAATCAAACACTTATCCCCCTATCCTGCGGATAGGGAATAAGTTGTTTTCGGCCGCAGATGGCCTTTAAAGGTATACCTAAAAATGGAAATTAAAACTAAATTTAACATTATAAATTGCTTAAAATATTTACAATTACTTAGGTCAATAAAATATATAAGGTCATGAATAGATAGATGGATATGTAGCGGACAAATTCCATGCATACAAAGATAGATAATAGATAGATAGATAATTACATACATGGCCTACAGCAGTGTTCCCCAAATTGTGGTGCCAGAGTTTGGAGAACAGTGGTCTCAAGTCTTATTTGTTCTCCATTTTATGTTCCCTATTGGTACAACTAAGACCCAGACCTCTGATAATAAATATTACAAAACCATCCAGTTATGTGGTTGTAGAGTTACTGTAAATGAGAACCTGTATGTAAGTAGCACATGGCTGGAATAATACATATGGTTAAAGATGTTCTTCTTGACATCTAGACATGACTGTAGGCACTGCAACCTATGACATGTGGACGCAACATGAGGAAGTAGAGCAGCAGCACCCCCTGGTGGATAAATAAGGAAGATTATGACAATACTGTACGTCATCACTAATGCCGAATGAATAATAAGACGGCAAGGGTCCGGGTATACTGTGACATGTCCTGCTGAGAAGGGCCAGAACTGCAGCGGGAACTGGTGTAGACACCATAAATAATTTCAATTAAACAACTTACACAAAGTTATCATGGTGTATAGGATTGTGACACCTGGTGAGTTATTTAACCAGAAAATATGTAATTCATGGTTTTATTTATTCCTTAGTGTAGTTTCTTTACATTTTTAAAAACTGGAGACGCCCATAGATTCCAAGCAGTGATGTCACTTAAAGGGAACCATACAGCTGTTTCATGCTGCCCAACCCACAGGCAACAACAAACAGAGTCAGGGTTAGGTAATGTGGGAAATTATGATTTACTAGAAAAAAAAACAACATAATAGTATTTAAAGCTGCCGGGAACAGCGTTATGTGTGTGCATATATAGGGACAGATGTGTCACTTAAAGGGGTACTCCCGTGGAAAACTTATTTTTTTTAAATCAACTGGTGCCAGAAAGTTAAACAGATTTGTAAATCACTTCTATTCTGCTGTCCATTTCATGAACTGTCCAGAGCAGAAAAAAATCCCCATAACAAACATATGCTGCTCTGGACAGTTCGTAAAATGGACAGCAGAGGTCAGCAGAGAACACTGTGGTCATAGTGAGGAAATGCATTTCTTTTTTGGATTTCTTTTTACATTTCCCAGCATGCCCGGACAGCCAAAGGCTGTCTGGGCATACAGGGATTTGTAGTTTTGATACAGCTGGAGGCACACTGGTTGGCAAACACTGCCATAGAGAGTGAATGAAGTGGTAGCACACATGTTCAACCACCTCTCTGTTACGACGGGCAAATACACCGCCCACTTGTTTTTGACCAATGGGAATCCCAGAGGTCGGACCCACCGGTTAGGAGAATGCGTTACTGGAGAGGTGCATAGGAGGGACCTATAGTGGGGAAAAAAAGTATTTAGTCAGCCACCAATTGTGCAAGTTTTCCCACTTAAATGAGAAAAAAAATACATAAAATCACATTGTCTGATTTTTAAAGAATTTATTTGCAAATTATGGTGGAAAATAAGTATTTGTTTACAAAAGTTTATCTCAATACTTTGTTATATACCCTTTGTTGGCAATGACAGGTCAAACGTTTTCTGTAAGTCTCCATAGGGTTTTCACACACTGTTGCTGGTATTTTGGCCCATTCCTCCATGTAGATCTCCTCTAGAGCAGTGATGTTTTGGGGCTGTCGCTAGGCAACACAGACTTTCAACTCCCTCCAAAGGTTTTCTAGGTGGGTGAGATCTGGAGACTGGCTAGGTCACTCCAGGACCTTGAAATGCTTCTTACGAAGCCACTCCTTGCCCGGGTGGAGTGTTTGGGATCACTGTCATGCTGAAAGACCCAGGCACGTTTCATCTTCAATGCCCTTGCTGATGGAAGGAGGTTTTCACTCAAAATCTCACGATACATGGTCCCATTAATTCTTTCCTTTAGACTGATCAGTTGTCCTGGTGCCTTTGCAGAAAAACAGCCCCAGAGCATGATGTTTTCACCCCCATGCTTCACAGTAGGTATGGTGTTCCTTGGATGCAACTCAGCATTCTTTCTCCTCCAACATAATGATTTGAGTTTTTACCAAAATATTCTACTTTGGTTACATCTGACCATATGACATTCTCCCAATACTCTTCTGGATCATCCAAATGCTCTCTAGCAAACTTCAGACAGGCCCCAACATGTACTGGCTTAAGCAGGGAGACACACGTCTGGCACTGCATGATTTGAGTCCCTGGGGACGTAGCGTGTTACTGATGGCAGCTTTTGTTACTTTGGTCCCAGCTCTCTGCAGGTCATTCACTAGGTCCCCCCGTGTGTTTCTTGGATTTTTGCTCACTGTTCTTGTGATCATTTTGACACCACAGAGTGAGCTCTTGCGTAAAGCCCCAGATCGAGGAAGATTATCAGTGGTCTTGTATGTCTTCCATTTTCTAATAATTGCTCCCACAGTTGATTTCTTCACACCAAGCTGCTTGCCTATTGCAGATTCAGTCTCCCCAGCCTGGTGCAGGTCTACAATTTTGGTTCTGGTGTCCTTCGACAGCTCTTTGGTCTTGGCCATAGTGGAGTTTGGAGTGTGACTGTTTGAGGTTGTGGACAGGTGTCTTTTATACTGATAAGTTCAAACAGGTGCCATTAATACAGGTAACGAGTGGAGGACAGAGGAGACTCTTAAAGAAGTTGTTACAGGTCTGTGAGAGACAGAAATCTTGCTTGTTTGTACGTGACCAAATACTTATTTTCCACCATAATTTGCAAATAAATTCTTTAAAAATCAGACAATGGGATTATATGGATTTTTTTTGTCTCATTATGTCTCTCATAGTTGAGGTATACCTATGATAAAAAGATGAGAGAGGCCTGTAATTTTCAAGTGAGAGGACTTGCACAATTGGTGGCTGACTAAATACTGACTTTTTTGCCCCACTGTATAGTGCTGCTCATCCTGCTCTTTTTTAATTTACAATTAGACTGTAAAAACTACAGGATCATCACGACTCTAAAGCAGAGTGGTAGCAGGCGCAGGTATGCCACAGGAACATTTGGATTCCTCTGGAACACAGTAGGGTTTTAGGTTGAACTCGATGGACTGTTCGATGGTCTTTTTTTTCAACCTTACAAACTATGTTGCAGTAAAATCATTGCATTACCCCGACCTTAATGGAAAAAAAGTCACTGAGGATAAATTTTTTGCAATTATCACAACCTGCGTCCTTTGTTAGGAAACTGATGTTATCCGCTAGTAATGATGGTGCTGGGTGGAGCCCAAGATTAAAAGTTATCCCCTATAAACAGCTGATCAGTGGAGGTCTGACTAATGGGTTCCCCACCGATCATGAGAACGGAGGTCATATGTCCCCCGAGAGAATGGAACAGCACCACTAAATTCACAGACTATGGAACTTCCAAATTTAGCAGAGTTTAGTAATGTTCAGAAGTTCCATAGGGAATGAATGGAGCGGTAGTGAAGCATGCGTGCTACCACCCCATTCAATTAGGGGTAGAGGATTAAACCTCTCTAATTGTATATGAATGCAGACATTAAAGGGGTGCTCCGGTGGAAAACTTTTTTTTTTTTTTTAAATCAACTGGTGCAAGAAAGTTAAACAGATTTGTAAATTACTTCTATTAAAAAATCTTAATCCTTCCAGTACTTATTAGCTGCTGAATACTTACAGAGGAAATTATTTTCTTTTTGGAACACAGTGCTCTCTGGTGACATCATGAGCACAGTGCTCTCTGCTGACATCTCTGTCCATTTTAGGAACTGTCCAGAGCAGCATATATTTGCTAAGGGGATTTTCTCCTACTCTGGACAGTTCTTAAAATGGACAGATATGTCAGCAGAGAGCACTGTGTTCCAAAAAGAAAATAATTTCCTCTGTAGTATTCAGCAGCTAATAAATACTGGAAGGATTAAGATTTTTTAATAGAAGTAATTTACAAATCTGTTTAACTTTCTGGCACCAGTTGTACCCCTTTAATGTATTTCAGGATCTGCAGTCTGTCATCAAACCATATTTTCTAAAGTAACTCAGATTATTTACAGATTATATAACTCCCAACACCCCTCCAGTCCTTAAAAATTTTTTTTACGAGCTTTTAAAAGCTCTGTATCATATCTTTCCCATTGCTCACATTGGCCTTGATTTACTATTGTAAACCCGACGTGTGCCAGAATTCGTTTCGTTGTGCCAGAGTTCTGTCTGCGCCAGAAATGAAAAACCCAACCAACTCTCCATTTTATTGAAAAAACACGAAAAAGGGATGTGTCTGTCAGGAAAAGTGGGCGTGGTCACAGAAAAGAGCCATGTTCCAGACAGTTTCACAAAAACCATGTCCTGCAAGCAATTCCTAAGTTTGGTCTCCTGTCAGGCGGGGAGGAGACCAAACTAACTGTTAGACTTGTGCAGGGAACAGAATAGAGACACCTAGTGGCCATTTTTTCAATCACATTAAAAACATATAAAAGGTTGAAAATTTTAACAGCAAGTAAATAGCAAAGTGTCTTACAGTTACATAAGGAACAATATGTTAAAAGTTTAGTTTGGTGACAGGTACTCTTTAAGCACCTGTAATATAGATAACTGATGAATCAGAAGCAGCTTCATATAATATTGGAAGATTTGATAGTAAGATAACTCCGGGGCTTCCTCAAGGTCAGGTTCCTGATTTTAGTAGGAATGTCTTTTTAATGGGAACAAATATATTTAGGAGTCCATACTGCCGAACTCCAAAAGCTAAATGTATACAAGAAGAGTAATGCACGGACCTGACGATGACATCATAGCTGCTGATGTCATCTGTGTCCCATAAAATGATTAGAGGCACACGTTACAGTGCAGAACATAGACTGGAGTTTAATGAACAAACCTGTTAACGAGGAGGTAATTGGACCGGTTTCGTAAGGATCAGTTGATACTCGTATTAAACAGACTATATTTGCTCTTATAGTGATCCACAAGCAGTTTAACAGGGTATCACAGGGTTTTTATGTGAATTCTCTCTTTTCCTTTATAAGTTTGGTCTTGTTCTCTAGACTGGTAAAATAAGATGCTGTTAAAATGTTTAAAGAGAGCGCCAGAGGACACAATAAAATGGCAGATGGCCATGTCCCCACGAGCTCTGCACCAGTAATCGGGGACTCTGGAAGGGTCGGCTTCTTTATCTGGGGTTTTCCTTCTTACAGCCGGACTGCTTATCATAGTGATCAGGAATGCTGTATTTGTTCACAGAAATATGGTGATTCCTCAAGTTACAATGGCCTCAATATTTTCACCATACAACGGTCTTTTCTTGACCAATGTAATTTGAAACCATACTCAACATACAATGCTACAGCCAGTCCAATCTGCTATTTTGGTGCTAAAACACCCATATACTGAAAAGGGGAACTCCACCCCAAGACAACTTATCCCCTATCTAAGCGATTAGTATGTTTAGAACGCTGGGTTCCCATGGTGGGGGATCGTCACATCATGTCACACCCCCTCCATTCATGTTTATGAGCTGTCACCCCCCCCCCCCCCCCCTCCCATAGACTTGAATGGAGGGGGAATGGCGTGAATTCACGGCCACGGCCCCGAACCTAGCATTTGGAACAAAAAGTTCAGAATGCCAGGGTGGCATGGAGGAGATCGCGGGGGTTCCCAGTGGTAGGACCCTCCCGATCAGACATCTTATCCCCTATCATTTGGATAGGGTATAAGATGTCTAGGGGCGGGACCCCTTTAAATGCATGCACTAATTAGGGCCCACTAGCACCTCTCTACAGTACAATGCAGTACTACATCTCCGATATTGTCCTTTAAAGGGGTATTCCAGGAAAAAACTTTTTTAATATCAACTGGCTGCAGAAAGTTAAACATATTTGTAAATTTCTTCTATTAAAAAATCTTAATCCTTCCATTAGTCATCAGCTGCCGAAGTTGAGTTGTTCTTTTCTGTCTGACAACAGTACTCGCTGCTGACACCTCTGTCAGCCTCGGGAAATGTCCAGAGCAGAAGTGGTTTCCTATGGGGATTTTCTCCTACTTTGGACAGTTCCTGAGACAGACAGAGATGTCAGCAGAGAGCACTGTTGTCAGACAGAAAAGAACAACTCAACTTCAGCAGCTGATAACTACTGGAAGGAATAAGATTTTTTTTATAGAAGTAATATACAAATCTTTCTGGAGCCAGTTGATCTATATTAAAAAAAAGTTTTTTTCCTGGAATACCCCCTTAACCTGTGCCAGGATAAGCTGATCCCTTGGACACCAGGGTGGCCGGTTCGATCTTGTTTTTCTGGTACATCATGTCTAGTGTACTGTACCTTGAAGAAGCCCCTGCTATCTATGTATAAGGGTTTTTAAGCTCATAGCAGCTAGATATCACTTTGATATGTAAGGATGTGCTGTCGCTGTATTAGATACCGTATTTATCGGGGTATACCACGCACTGGCCTATAACACGCACCCTCATTTTACCAAGGATATTTGGGTAAAAAAAGTTTTTTACCCAAATATCCATGGTAAAATGAGGGTGCGTGTGTGCGCGTGTATACCCCGATACACTCCCAGGAAAGGCAGGGGGAGAGAGGCCGTCGCTGCCCGCTTCTCTCCCCCTGCCTTTCCTGGGGTCTAGAGCCCTGCTGCCGGCCCTTCTCTCCCCCTGGCTATCGGCGCCGCTGCCCGTTCTGTCCCCCTGACTATCGGTGCCGGCGCCCCATTGCCGGCGCCGATAGCCAGGGGGAGAGAAGCGGTGCCGACAGCCAGGGGGAGAGAAGGGGCAGCGGCACCCATTGCCGGCACCGCTGCCCCGTTGCCTCCCCCCATCCCCGGTGGCATAATTACCTGTTGCCAGGGTCCACGCTGCTGCAGGCCTCCGGCGTGCGTCCCCTGCGTCGTTGCTATGCGCTGCACGGTGCGGCGCATGACGTCAGTGCGCCGCGCCGTGCATAGCAACGACGCAGGGGACGCACGCCGGAGGCCTGCAGCAGCGCGGACCCGACCCCGGCAACAGGTAATTATGCCACCGGGGATGGGGGGGGAGGCAACGGGGCAGCGGCGCCGGCAATGGGTGCCGCTGCCCCTTCTCTTCCCCTGGCTGTCGGCGCCACTTCTCTCCCCCTGGCTATCGGCGCCGGCAATGGGGCGCCGGCACCGATAGTCAGGGGGACAGAACGGGCAGCGGCGCCGATAGCCAGGGGGAGAGAAGGGCCGGCAGCAGCGCTCTAGACCCCAGGAAAGGCAGGGGGAGAGAAGCGGGCAGCGACGGCCACTCTCCCCCTGCCTTTCCTGGGGGTGTATCGGCGTATAACACGCACATAGACTTTAGGCTAAAAATTTTTGCCTAAAAAGTGCGTGTTATACGCCGATAAATACGGTATTTGCCTAATTTTCTCTAAGGTTTTTTTCTTATTTTGGGATGACATCTTTGAGGCTTCGATACCAATCGCTAGTTTTCCAAAGAGTTTTGGACTCAATATACAATGGGGTCCACTTATAGACGAAATAAAGTGCCAGTGAGCAACAAATAAATAGATATAATAGGTGGTAAGACACAAATAGACCGGCAACCTGTTAGTTTGGTGCCTGCTTTGCGATTCCGCTGGGATTTATTCACATTCGTGACTCTCTCCCTCTCTGGACTCTGTGTTTTCTATTTGTGTCTCTGTGTCTTACCACCTATTATATCTATTTATTTATTGCTCACTGGCACTTTATTTCGTCTAGAATATATTTGCCCGTCCATGGGCTCTTTTTTATTTATTTTTTTATTTTACTAAATTTGTATTATTATTACAAATTTCAAAAAAAAAATAAAAATACAATAGAATTACACAACCCCCCCCCTCCCCCACCACTTGTCAGAAGGAGAGAAAAAAAAAATGGGCTCTTTATAGAGGTGCAATATATTGTTATATGTATTTGGGCAATACAGTAGTCCCTCAAGTTACAATATTAATCGGTTCCAGGACGACCATTGTATGTTGAAACCATTGTATGTTGAGACCATAACTCTATGAAAACCTGGTAATTGGTTCTGAAGCCACCAAAATCTCATCCAAAAATAGGAAAAAATGAGGATTAAACAAAAATAAGTAGATAACTAATATAGATAAAGCAAATCCTTACATATAAAAGTAATAAAGATCTGATGGGAGCTGTAAATCACTGTCTATGTCAGTGTTTCCCAAGCAGGGTGGCTCCAGCTGTTGCAAAACTACAACTTCCAGCATGCCCGGACAGCCTTCGGCTGTCCGGGCATGCTGGAAGTTGTAGTTTTGCAAAAGCTGGAGGCACCCTGCTTGGGAAACACTAGTCTATGTAGAGGACAGAAGCTTCTTCAGGGTCCTGTACAGTACAGGTAATGTCCTAAAAAAGTAAAATGGAGCCGTCCCCACCTGGTGTCCAAAGGAGCAGCTAACTGTGGCACAGGTAAAGAGTACAGAACATGTAATACCTCCCTGTACTGTAGGGGGCGCTACCAGACATCCAGTCAGTACATGCACTTTAGGAATACGGGGTTTTACCAGTGAATGTCCATTCTGATTGGTCGGTTCTTCCAGCCATTGACACGTTTCTTCTGGACTGTCTGTACATTGTATGTTGAGTCCGGTTTCAAGTTACAATGATCCAGAAAAGACCATTGTTTGTTGAAACTATTGTATGTTGAGGCCATTGTAAGTTGAGGGATCACTGTAGTAATCTATGTGCAATATATCATCTACATGGTATTCTTTCTGCTTCAGCAAGTCCTGCAGTCTGACTGTTGCTGGTCTTTTAAAATGTTTTTATATTTTTGTGTTCAATAAAGATTATCGTTTGCAATATATGTCTCAGTGTTAGATTTTTCTGTTTATGATTTATGGACCCTGAATAGTTTAGAGTGACAATTGAGCCCATATTTTTTGGTTACATAGAACCATATATTGTAACCCAGACTCTTCAGGACATTATTACAATATTTGTCTTATCTCATTTTACTTAAAGGGGTTATCCAGGAAAAAAAAACGTTCTTTTATATATCAACTGGCTCCAGAAAGTTAAACAGATTTGTAAATTACTTCTATTAAAAAATCTTAATCCTTTCAGTACTTATGAGCTTCTGAAGTTAAGGTTGTTCTTTTCTGTCTAAGTGCTCTCTGATGACATGTGTCTCGGGAACCGCCCAGTTTAGAAGCAAATCCCCATAGCAAACCTCTTCTAAACTGGGCGGTTCCTGAGACACATGTCATCAGAGAGCACTTAGACAGAAAAGAACAACCTTAACTTCAGAAGCACATAAGTACTGAAAGGATTAAGATTTTTTTAATAGAAGTTATTTACAAATCTGTTTAACTTTCTGGAGCCAGTTGATCTATGAAAAAAAGTTTTTTCCTGGATAACCCGTTTAACTTCAAAGATTTAGTCTCGGGTGTAACATGAAGCTGCAACAAACAAGTGAGTGATCCAGCTCACCTTCCCTGATGTACGGTGCTCGGACCGGTGCCCGGCAAGGCATCCAATATTGAAGAAAGAATGTACGGAGGGTCCAGCACTTCGTTGCAAGTAGCTTTATTGAAGATACATCACACCATAAAAATGACAGTCAGTCAGACATGTTTCGAGCGCAAGCGCTCTTCCTCGGTGGTCACCGAGGAAGAGCGCTTGCGCTCGAAACATGTCTGACTGACTGTCATTTTTATGGTGTGATGTATCTTCAATAAAGCTGCTTGCAACGTAGTGCTGGACCCTCTGTAACATGAAGCTCCCTTGCTCCAAATTCTAAATCCGTAATCTGGTCACAACTGGTATATTTATAGTTACGCCCTGCCAACCCATATCCCGCCCCCAAAACAGGAAGTAAATTACACTGGACAATTATTAGGCAAACACGTCCCTACTGCCCCATATATTGGGCACAAAAAACACTCGTTCGTCAACTGATGACATCATTTTAGCAGGCTAACAAATTGGCAGCACATCTACCTGTGAAATAGGGGATGTGTTGATGAATAATGGAAGTAAAAGGACCACAGAAATTGTCCAGCATCCGGTTGAATGGCCCTGCCTGCATGATAGTCGAGCCATGTAATAGGCTTCTTAAAGGAGTACCGACCTAACAGATGGGTGTGCTTTTAGTGTACACACTGGCCCACCTAAAAGGGCTAGACGTCCCCTTTTCATATCAATAGAAACAGATAGCAAAAGCAAAGCGCTCCCATGAGTAAAATTCTCAGTAACAGTGAGTAGAGCATCAATGCAAGAATCCACTCACCTATATGAGTAGTGCAAAATCTGGCACAACTGGTATAATCGCATACATGGGTTCACAATCGAACCACAGTAGGGCTGCTGCTCCTCCCCAAACAGACTCCCGGCGAGAAGACAATAGGAAATAGCCACCAACGCTTCCTCCTCAGGAAAAAATTGTCTCTGCCCCTAGAAAATCCCAATTACTTCATAAAATATAAGTGGTATTTATTTAAAGGGTACCTCTCATCAAAAAAACTTTTGATATATTATAGATTAATGTATGCAGAATAACTTCACAATTGCATGTTATAAAAAAATATGCTTCTTTCTATTTAATTTTCCACTTTGAAGAAATTACCACTAGGGGTCTCCCTACCAGTCCTGGCAGCAAGCATTTCAGACTCATGCCGGAGTCCTAAACACTACGAGCTGCCAGTCTGCTTTGTTCACAAAGGAGAACACTCAGAGCTGCCAGCCTGCTTTGTTCACAAAGGAGAACACTCAGAGCTGCCAGCCTGCTTTGTTCACAGCCTGTTTGGCTGTGAACAAAGCAGGCTGGCAGCTCTGAGTGTTTAGGACTCCAGCATGAGTCAGAAATGCTTGCTGACAGGACTGATCGGGAAAAATACAATAGAAAGAAGCATATTTTTCATTAACATGCTATTGGAAAGTTATTCAACATTCATTAATCTAAAATATATCAAAAGTTTATTTGATGAGAGGTACCCTTTAACTGCACAACGAGTTTCAAGGCCGGTCCGGCTTCTTCAGGTATCCATTTTTTCCTAAGGAGGAAGGGTTGATGGCTATTTTCTATTTCTTTTTCATATCTCTGATTGTCATCCTTTTTGGGGTTGCATTTCAAAAACAGTCCTGTGGTAACCTGGATTGTTGGCAAATATGGCTTATATAGGCCCGGAAGGGGGCAGCTGCTTGATATAGTAGGATTTATCTATAGATATAGGCAGACACATTTCGCAGCACAGTTGCACTTGCAGCGCTGGGATCTTGGGTTTGAATCCGATCAAGGGCAACATTTTATGGGAATTATAGATTCTCTGTTTTGGCTATTCCTGTTTCTTTCTACACTGCAAATACATACTAATATTAGAGTTCACAAATTAATTTGGAATTTGTGAACCCTAATGGGGACAGGGATTGCTGTGAGTTATAATAATGATAATATTATTTTTTATAACTATTATTATCAGTATCTTAAATTATTAATATAAACAATTAAAATTAGTAAATTAAATTAATCCATAAGTGAAGATCTGGGTTTACAGGAAAAAGATCCATTCTACTTTAGGGCAAATTAATAACAAACAGATTTGTTTCAGGTTTGCACAGATAAAATCTCATCTATATGTTGCAGATATTTTCTGTGCAACAACTCAACTGCAATATTCAACGTGTGTGAACTTGCCCTTACAGCTTTTTTGGCACTATTGAAGCAAACGTAGAGTTCTATGGAGACCAGTAGAACCATGCAGGCTCCACATGTTGCAGGTTTACTGAATGATTACTGAAAACTGCCATATACAGTGGTCCCTCAACATACGATGGTAATCCGTTCCAAACGGACCATCATTTGTTGAAACCATCGTATGTTGAGGAATCCGTGCAATGTAAAGTATAGGACAGTGGTCTACAACCTGCGGACCTCCAGATGTTGCAAAACTACAACACCCAGCATGCCCGGACAGCCGTTGGCTGTCCGGGCATGCTGGGTGTTGTAGTTTTGCAACATCTGGGAGGTCCGCAGGTTGAAGACCACTGTTAGAGGAAGTTGTACTCACCTGTCCCCGCCGCTCCGGATCATCACTGCTCGTCACCGCTGCCCGGGATGTCGCCGTCCATCGCTGTCGCCGAGGTGTCCCCGACGCTCCGGTAAGGCTTCCGCTTCCCCGGCATCCGCACGCTTCGTCGCCGCCATCACGTCGCTACGCACGCTGCTCCTGTTGGATGACGGGACGGTGTGTGCAGCAACGTGATGACGTCGATGGAGAGCGCCGACGATGCAGAGGATCCCAAAGAGGACACTCCGGAGCCCCGAGGACAGGTAAGTGATAGTCAGCGGACCACACAGGGCATCGTAAACGGCTATCCGGTGGCTGCTGAAGCAGTCTGCGCTGCCGGATAGCCGTTTATGCAATGGCCCCGACATACAAAAGCATCGTATGTTGATGCTGCCTCTGAGAGACCATCGTACATTGAAATGATCGTATGTCGGGGCCATCGTAGGTCGAGGGGTCACTGTACTGGGTTTACCAAGGCAAATCATATTACCTAGTATCCAACCAAAGGCTTTCAGGGCATGGTGGTAGTTATTTGGCCAAAGCTGGAGACTCACAGGTTGGAGAACATTGCCTTATGGGTAAATTACAAGTAGAAATTACAATTTTAAATCCGTTGTCAGGTAGATGTAGCCTAAATAATAGATTGTGACTGCCATATATATATATATATATATGTATATATATATGCAGCTCACATCTGTATCTGCCACCTATGAAACAATATGGCAATTCAATGTTGTCATTGACTCAGTAAATATATCTTCATCTGTGCTATGAAAGAACTATGACTGTCATGACATTTCCCCCCACATTGCAACCCCCTATTGCCAACACGGCATCTGGTACAGAAGCAGAGATAGAGAAACACTTTTCCTTGGAATGGGAAGTGCAAGGGGTTAGGAAGGTGAGAGGTCAAGCTCAGTCAATTTCTCAACTTCCAGTGTTTTTCTTTTAGGTTCAGCAAACACACGTGGAGAAGCTTCTGTGCTGTCCCAGAGTCAAAAACTGATCGCTCCAACAACACACATGCAGGGTGCAAGAGCAGACAGATGGGAGAAGGTACACGTGTGAGGTCTGGGCCGTGTCATGACACACAGGTTGTTTGTATGTAGCTCTCTGGTGATAAAGTGGTGGAAGCCCAGAGAAAAGGCCATGTGTATTTTTGATGGGTCTCAGTGAAGGATGAGAGGAAGGAAAGAGAACATCTATAATGACGCCTAACAAGAAAGGCAACATTGAGGCCCACATCTGTGGTTTCACAGTAAGACAAGGCGAGTGCGGGAGGTCCGGGCTGCTCCATGACTTCACATAAATATAAAATTACCACAAGAGAGTCATTAAATGACAGAATGGAAGCTAAAGCATTTATAAGGGATGTCTCTATACAAGGAACAGCGCTCGGCGCTGCATGACTGGCAGGTATCTCCCCTGTACTTTATAATCCACTCCGACTACAGCCGAACCCTCCTGGTTACACGGGTGCTCAATTCAGGAAACAGTCCAAACGTGTGTGCAATCGTAGATGAATGGCACGCACCAGTCTCCAGCGGGTAAAACGAAGAGCACCGCGTACGTGTGCACTTTGGTTGACTAAAGCTCTTCGTTTTACCCACTGGAGACTGGTGAGTGCCATTCATCTACTATTGCACACATTTAGGGTGCGTTCACACTGAGTAATTCAAGAGGAATTCACGAGGAATAATTTCGGTCAGGGATTTGTTGCCTTCTCCATCAAGCGGAATTCCCTTCGGAAATGAAGAGGAATGGAGGAGGAGGCTATTTAATCTACTTTTCCGAATTCCACTTGAATTCCGCTCGAAAATTATGTCGGAGAGAATTATTTTTTTACCATTGACTTCTATTGGATTTTGCTCGCGGATTCCGCTTGAAGAATGAACATGATCTTTCTTCAAGCGGAAAGGAATTCAGCTTCGGAATTCATGCTAGCAGAATTTCCGCAGTGCGAACAGGACAGCGGAAAAAACATTAAAGTCAATGGGCAGAGGAGATGTGAATTAGTTTGTTGCAGAGAATTCAAGAGGAATTACTCAAGTAAATTGTTCTTGAATTACTCAGTGTGAACGCACCCTTATAAGGGTTGTCCCGTCTGTACTGTGGGGGGGTATGAACATCGCAAGGGGTGAACCAAGTCAGCACCCCTCTCTATAAGCCAGAGCGGAGAGCTGGTAACAAACAGCGGCAGCTATCACCCTGGTATACTGGCGCTTTACCTATATTATATTTGAATGGCCACCTTGTAATATAACATTGAACAGGATCTTTATTAAAATTGTGTCCACACTACAGTATACAATATATATATATATATATATATATATATATAAAGGAGGTCGACAGAGTAGCATTAGAATTGCATAATAATGGGCCCGAATGATTCCGTAGAAGACAAACCCATTTAGACTATGACTATGAAGCCAAACACTCACCACTACTAGGGTCTGTTTGTTGGGATTCGATTCACAAAATAACTATTACATCTTATTTTTTATGTAATTGATTTCAAAGGGAACTTTCTGCTTCTAGCATTCCTAAATGCTGTACTGCCAAACATGATGGATTTAAGGGGGTTATATGTCTCCTTGGGAAGATAACCAAGTGCGTTAGGGAACCTTATGTTTCCTGGGGGAAAAAACTGTACAAAAGTAGCTTTCCTTCACAAGGGAAAAAAAAAAAAAAAAAAAGAGTTTACTCTCTTGTGCCACCTATTGAAATAAACTTCTATTTAGCCAATACTCAACCACTTTAAAGGGGTACTCCGCTGCCCTGTGTCGGAAGCTCCACTCCCCAGCGTCCGGAAGTTTATTGTTCCGGACGCTGTGTGCGGGCTTCCGTGTTCAGGGCTGCCCCTCGTTACGTCATGCCCGCCCCCCTCAACGAAAGTCTATGGCAAGGGGGCGTGACGGCCATCGCGCCCCCTTCGCATTGACTTTCGTTGAGGGGGCGGGCGTGACGTCACGAGGGGCGGCCCTGAACACGGAAACCCGCACACAGCGTTCGGAACAATAAACTTCCGGACGCTGGGGAGCGGAGCTTCCGACACAGGGCAGCGGAGTACCCCTTTAAGAGCCTAATTATTTAAAGGGGTACTCCAGTGAAACATTTTTTTTTTTAAATCAACTGTTGCCAGAACTTTAAACAGATTTGTAAATTACTTCTATATAATATTTTTATTAAATTTTACAACATGTATTACATTAGGCAATAAATAATACATCATGGATTGTACAATATAAGTAAGAACAGAATAATGTATCAAGTTCCAAATGAGATCACGATGTACAATATTTTATATAGCTGAATAAAGATGAAAATGTATCTAACACATAACTAAATATCTATGTTTATAGAGTATATCAGTACAGTATTCATTACAAATAACTAGAAGTAAAAAAAAAAAAATACATTTGCAGCACCATGTAAGAGATATATTTAAAGAAAAAGGTTAAACATCTATTTAAAAATCTTAATCCTTCCAGTACTGATCAGCTGCTGTATGCTCCACAGGAAGTTCTTTTCTTTTTAAATTTCTTTTCTGTTTGAGCATAGTGCTCTCTGCTGACACCTTTGTCTCGGGAACTGTCAAGAGCAGGAGCAAATCCGCATAGCAAACTTATCCTGCTCTGGACAGTTCAAGAGACAGACAGACAGGTGTCAGCAGAGAGCACTATGGTCAGACAGAAAAGAAATGTAAAAAGAAAAGAACTTCCTGTGGAGCAAACAGCAGCTGATAAGTACTGGAAGGGTTGAGATTTTTTAATAGAAGTAATTTACAAATCTGTTTTAACTTTCTGGTTCCAGTTGACTTAAAAAAAAATGTTTTTCAATTACCCCTTGTACCCCCTTTAAGTAGTGATTAGCAGCCAAACCAAAATCTCAACCAAATGGAAGGAGTCCCATCTGTAGACAGTTTTGAGGGCTCTTACCCCTCATCATTACAGAGTAGGGTGCATTTTCCCTAGATCCATGTCAAAAGCCTCTCTACCAGCCAGCACCCTGCTCTGTTCTGATGAGAGGCAAGGACTCCAAAACCGATGCCCACAGATGGGTTCTTTTGGAGTAGATTCTGGCCTGGCTGACAATGGCTATTCATGTTTTAGGGTTCTTTATGGGGTCAAGCAACAGAAAAGACACCTTCAATGGGTGGCATAAGAGAGCTCTTTCTCTTCAGAGCAGACATATTTTGCATACATGGACTAACACCCCCCCCCCCCCCCCAGCAGTTTATCATGGGTCCTGCTCATGTTGATGGCCAAGGGCCCAAGGCCATAACAGTTCAGCCCAAACAGATTTCAGAGTTTATTGCAGGGTAAGGCCCCCAGACTTATCATGAATGCTTGTGTATTATACCCTGCCAGAGGAGATCAGAGCAGAGCAGAATTTAATTTTTTTTTTTTTTAAGAGATGGGAAAAAAGCTAAACTATTTGATGTTTGCCAAAATAGCACCAATAATAACTGCAACTCAACCACAAAAAGCAAGCTGTCATACGGCTATTCTGATGGAATATGAAAAAAAGTTATGGCTCTGGAATGCAAGGACACAAAAAAAAAAGACACTTTTATACAAAAATAAAATAAAAAAAAGACCCTTTATTGTTGCATTAATACTGACCCACAGTATTTTTTTCTGGACTTAAACATTAATAAATAAAATAAATAATACATGCAAGCACCATTTTGCTAAAAATAGGGGGAAAAAATTAAGAACAAAAATATGCAACTTTTCGGGTATAAATCACTCCCTGCTCTCCAGTGTTCATTTTACTAAATGGTGGAATTGCATTGTTTTTATTAAAAAAAAATATTTTATATATATATATATATATATATATATATATATATATATATATATATCTTTATCTGTCTATATATATACACACACATATATATATATATATATATATATATATATATATACACACATACACAAACACATACATATATATGTTATGACAGCTGTAAAAACAATGTAACGTATAGTAACGTATGTATAAACTTAAAGGGGTACACCTGTGGAAAACATTTTTTTTTTTTTAAATCAACTGGTGCCAGAAAGCTAAAGATTTGTAAATTACTTCTATTAAAAAATCTTTATCCTTCCAGTACCTTTTAGCAGCTGTATGCTACAGAGGAAATTCTTTTCTTTCTGAATTTCTTTTTTGTCTTGTCCACAGTGCTCTCTGCTGACACCTCTGTCCATGTCAGGAACTGTCCAGAGCAGCATAGGTTTGCAATGGGGATTTTCTCCTGCTCTGCTGACACCTGATGCCCGTATCAGGAACTGTCCAGAGAGCACTGTGGACAAGACAGATAAAGAAATTTAAAAAGAAAAAAGAATTTCCTCTGTAGCATACAGCTGCTAAAAAGTACAGGAAGGGTAAAGAATTTTTTTTTTTTTTATTTTTTTTTAATAGTCATTTACAAATCTGTTTAACTTTCTTTCTTTCTGGCACCAGTTGATTTAAAAAAAATGTTTTCCACAGGAGTACCCCTTTAAGAAACCATGTCAACTAGATATAATTGAGATGCATATTTAAAATCTAAAAAAAAAATTTAAAAAATGGTTACATTTTCGAGATTGTTATTAGGGGGGAAAAAAAGCCACAACATATAGTTGTAAAACCATTTAGTCAAATAGAACATTAAATTCTAGATAGACACAAAACCTGATGTCATTTATGTACGGAGATAGCACTGTCCTCTGTAGAATTGGGGTTGTGGTGTAGGCTCTGTGTGTGTTTGACAAGTGGTGATGAGTGTCTGGTTCCTGCACACTCATAACATATGTGCACGCTGGGGAGATGATGCACATACAGTATGTAGAGGGCAGGAAAAGACTAATATTAGGAGGACATGTCTGTTTCATAAAGTAGAACCTCTCATGTTTTCATAATCTGCAGGTGGTGCGAGGAATCCCTCATGCGCTGTAGACCTCACACACTTGGCAGAAGAGCTCTGGATTCTTCAAGACACTCTACATCAGTGGTCTCCAGACTGTGGACCTCCAGCTGGTGCAAAACTACAAATCCCAGCATGCCCAGACAGCCATCGGCTGTCCGGGCATGCTGGGAGTTGTAGTTTTGCAACACATGGAGTTCCACAATTTGTAGACCACTGATGTACATCATAGGAATCCTGATAAGTAAATAAATATTTAAGGGGTACTCCAGTGGAAAACTTTATTTTTTTTCTAAATCAACTGGTGCCAGAAAGTTAAACAGATTTGTAAATTACTTCTATTAAAAAAAATCTTCATCCTTCCAGTACTTTTCAGCTGCTGAATACTACAGAGGAAATGGTTTTCTTTTTGGAACACAGAGCTCTCTGCTGACATCATGACCACAGTGCTCTCTGCTGACATCTCTGTCCATTTTAGGAATTGTCCAGAGCAGCATATGTTTTCTATGGGGATTTTCTTCTACTCTGGACAGTTATTAAAATGGACAGAGATGTCAGCAGAGAGCACTGTGCTCGTGATGTCAGCAGAGAGCTCTGTGTTCCAAAAAGAAAAGAATTTCCTCTGTAGTATTCAGCAGCTAATAAGTACTGGAATGATTAAGATTTTTTAATAGAAGTCATTTACAGATTTGTTTAGCTTTCTGGCACCAGTTGATTTAAAATAAATAAATAAATAAAAGTTTTCCACCGGAGTACCCCTTTAAGACCGCATGCACACTACAACAATGGAAGGAATCACCTAGTCTTCTAGCAAATCACAGATATGACACAGAACAATGATAAATAGCTCATGAAACATCCCTCAAACACGAGAAAATAGGGCTTTTTTCCCCCCAGATCAAATAGAGGTAAAAATATAGAATCACTCAATGCTGGGATTACTAATTATGCAAATCACCTTTTAAATTATATTTGGGAAACAAATCCCAGCACAGGTCGAAAAAACATAAACACCACCCTCAGCAAGGATAACATGACTCCTTTTAAATGAAAATCTAACAGAGTGTGGCAAAAGATGTTGGTTGTTCCCAGTCAGCTGTGTGTTTAATATGGTTAAAGGATAAACAAAATGGGAAGATTATAAAAAGAGAAACGCGTGGTGTAAGCAACCAGCTGGTAAAACGGTGGACGGGAGATGTGTATCAGGGAGGCTTCTTGCCTCATTAGCATAAGACTGGAGTTTGGGTCCAGGTTTTAGGAAAGACTAAAGGTTCTGAAGATAAAGTCACTCCCATACTCCAATTCTGGTGTGTGTTGGAGTCCTGAATCTGATCTTACACGTGTATGAGCCAGAGAGAAGTTGCTCTGAAGCCGATCAGCTTGTCTGTGGTATGTTGGATACGGATACACTGAACCAAAAAAAGACTAAGGCCGCATTCACATCTCGTTTTTGCTATACGGTTCCCATATCCGGTTTCAGTGCAAAAACGGCATGGAACCATATTGCAAACCGTATGTATAGACATGTCCTTGAAAACTGTATGCCAAACGTAGCATCCGGTTGTGTACGTTTTGCACCATTTACAGTATTATCCGTTTTTTTTTTCCGTACACAAAACCGTAGTCGACTACGGTTTTATGTCCGGGTGAAAAAACGGATAAAACTCGTATACGTTTTTTTTTAATGGTGGTCAGTGGGAACCGTACCGAACCGTATGTGCATACGGTTCCATCCGGTTTGCACAATACGGTATTGCAGTTTGTAGATGCACAGTGCACACCGAAAATTATTCCCACAAATAGAACAAGAAGAACTTTATTTAATTAAGGACAAACATAAAACCGTATCCGTTTAAAAAAAAAACAAAAAAAAAAAAAACGTATTAAACCGTATGCAACCGGACATCAATTTTCAAACCTTACAGAGGGATATACGGTTGTACACGGTTCGGTCCGGCTTTGAGACATAGTTTTTTTTTTTTTTTACAAAAAAACTGATATGGCAACTGTATTGCAAAAACGAGATGTGAATTCATCCTTACTTTGGGACAGAACCAAGCTGAGAAGCTTAGAAGTTTATGAGTATGGAAAGAACCTGATGTGAAGGAAGGTTATGTTATACCGCATGCTACAAGCGGAACTTATTGCTGTATGTGAAGTATTGCAATAAACCCAGGACTACTGATCTGTTGTTTGGGTCTGTTTACTAGCTGGCAAGACTATTTAAAGGGTTTCCAGTGGGAATTTTTTTTTTTTTTTTTTTTTTTTTTTTTTTAAATCAACTGGTGCCACAAAGTTAAACAGATTAGTAAATTACTTTTATTTAAAAATCATAATCCTTCCAGTATTTATCAGATGCTGTATGCTACAGAGGAATTTTTTTTCTGTCTGACCACAGTGCTCTCTGTGCTCCCCATAGCAAACCTATCCTGCTCTGGACAGTTCCTGACATGGACAGAGGTGTCAGCAGAGAGGACTGTGATCAGACAGAAAAGAAATTCAAAAAGAAAAGAACTTCCTCTGTAGTATACAGCAGCTGATAAGTACTGGAAGGATTAAGATTTTTTTAATAGTAGTAATTTACAAATCTGTTTAACTTTCTGGCACCAGTTGATTTAAAAAAAAAAAAAAAAAAATTCCACCGGAGTACTACTTTAAAGGGTCCCATTCTAGAACAGGTAAAGCAAGGAAGAGGAGTATCAGAATAATAAAACAGAAAAACTTTTAAAGGGTAGCTCCCACCATCCTATTTTTTTTTTGCTAGCCCGTTCCCCCCCCCCCCCCCCCTCCCCTGATTGACAGGCAGGGAGCGAGTGCAGCCTAACTGAAAAAGGACTGATTGCCACTACAAAATCAGTCCTTTTTCAGTAGCCGGTTTTTAAATGTAAATTAAACCTTTTTAATGAAAAAAATAATAATAAAAGTATATTAGAGATATGTTGTAGTACATAAGTACTACAACATATCAAAAAATAAAGTTGGTGACAGTGCCCATTGAAAGTACGATGGAAAAAAGAAAAAGAGCTCAACAAAACAAATGAAAAACCAAATAAGTGGAACAGGCGTTGATGGTGGCAGAATTGTATGAGAATGGGGGAATTAAATTGGATTTTTATATAGAAAAGCCAAACCAAAACTTTTTTTTTCCTCCAGAAGCAGTGTCACTTTCTTCCAGCACCTTAGCAGCATATACCTTAAATGAGTTGTCCATTTTTTTAAAGGTTTGGCTGAGGACTAAGTAAACATAAAAAAGACGCTATACTAACCTGTCTTCATCCCCCACAGCCACTATTGTAAAGAATCCTGGTCCCCATTGCTTCTTTATGCTTCATATCATCCCCAAAAGAACTGCCCGCTCGTCCAATCACTGACAGACAAGACACCACTGCGGCCAGTGATTGGCTGAGAGGACAGTTCCTCTGGGGACAATGCATCAATATGAAATAGGAGGCAGCAGTGAAGAATGGGGACCAGGAAACGTCAGGATGGCAGCTGCAGGGGATCAAGGCAGTTGAATATACCGTAGTTTCTTTGCTATGTTTAATGACCACAGCCAAATAAATTTTTTAAAAAAAAGCTGCATGAAAGATTGCGGGCGTCCTGAGTGGCAGGACCCCCGCAATCAGGTCTCTTATCCCCCTATCCTTTGGATACGCACGCCGCTCCTATTTGATGACAGAGCGGCGTGCGCAGCGACGTGATGACGTCGATGGAGAGCGACGACGATGGAGGGGATCCCGAAGAGGACGCGCCGGAGCCCCGAGGACAGGTAAGAGACATCACCGAAGCTCACGGGGCACCGTAAAACGGCTATCCGGCAGCAGCTGAAGCAGTCTGCCCGACATAAAAAAGCATCGTATGTTGATGCTGCCTCTGAGAGGCCATCGTATGTTGAAATGATCGTATGTCGGGGACATCGTAGGTCGAGGGGTCACTGTATATACATTTGGGATGATTTAGAGGAAAACACGTAAACCTCTATAAGAACCAACATTGGACTTATATTAATTGCAGTATTTATTTCTATGCAATCAAGAATAAACAGGATCAAACCAATGGATACAATTACAATAATAACATCAACATCAAATTGCACTAAGGAAAAAGAAGGGACAGTGAATCTGTTAAAGATCAATCGTACCATAATATACACAAAAAATAATAAGTTTACAAACATCTCTAAATAATTCTACGTAACTGGCATAACACCATTTAGGGCTTTATCGTTGCTCGAAATATAAAGCCTACTGGAAGTCATTATAATATGAAGAGCTATATGAATAATAAGTGTATACAAAGAAAAGTATTGTACCCAGCGAGGCCAGGCATTGGGCACCTCCACAACAGGGTACCTATGTTCAATAGAAACTCTACAATTCAAGACTCATTACCATTTTTATACAAATGCCAGTTCTAAGCCAGTGCAACCCTTGAGATAGACCGGAGTATATGCTGGGGCGGAGGTCCACCAGTTCACAGTACAAACCACATTAGTCAATTTGTCATATGCCGTATCCAAACAGCAATTACTAAATTATAAGAGCGGATCTAAGAACTCCTGAGGGAGACCCTTCTCTCTTGCCCCCTAAGGCTGAATAATAAGCAGGCTAAACAAACAGGCCAAGAGGGCAAAGGAAAAGTCACAACCGGGAAAAAGAGAGAGTGAGGTGAAATAAATCAGGTGAGGAAATGTAGAGGAAAAGTGGAAAAACAGCGATGGCGAATTCTACGGCCTACCGCTCATTGACAAAAGGTCAACGTGGTTCCTTAGTGTCAAACTTGTAGGACACTGCAGCCATCGTACAACGTTAATATTTTTCTATGGGGTAAAAGTTGGGCAACAATTGCAAGAATTCTGTAGAATGTGGGGACACATGGAATTAGTTTAGTGATGTTTAAAAGACACCGGTGTCAACCTCAGCCTTAGATATTGTATTCTGAGAATGGATAGATGGAGGAATGTAGAACTGTGGTGGAGGTTTTATTCAGCCTTTATCGGTCACTATCTTTCATGGCAAAAAAGTATGAAAAATTTTGTGTAAGAAGCAAATAAAGTCTTCTGTCCAGAGGTGTAACTTGTCTTCTGTGGTTCAGAGACCTTATGGCCCTGTAGGGGTACTCCGGTGAAAAGCTTTATTTAATTTTTTTTTTTTTAAATCAACTGGTGCCAGAAAGTTAAAACAGATTTGTAAATTACTTCTATTAAAAAAAAATCTTAATCCTTCCTGTACTTATTAGCTGCTGAATACTACAGTGGAAATTATTTTCCGTTTAAAACACAGAGCTCTCTGCTGACATCATGAGCACAGTGCTCTCTGCTGACATCTCTGTCCATTTTAGGAACTGTCCAGAGTAAAAGGAAATCCCCATAGCAAACATATGCTGTTCTGGACAGTTCCTAAAATGGACAGAGATGTCAGCAGAGAGCACTGTGCTCGTGATGTCAGCAGAGAGCTCTGTGTTTCAAAAAGAAAAGAATTTCCGCTGTAGTATTCAGCAGCTAATATTAAGTACAGGAAGGATTAAGATTTTTTAATAGAAGTAATTTACAAATCTGTTTAACTTTCTGGCACCAGTTGATTTAATAAAAATGTTTTCCAGTGGAGTATCTCTCTTTAAGGGTGCGTTCACACGCTATAACTAGCAGCGGGATTCCCGCTGCAGGAATCCTGCTGCGAGTTACGCTACCATTGAATAGCATAACTCTCAGCAGGATTCCTGCAGCGGGAATTGGTAGCGTAAGTTGCTTTCCCGCAGCGGGGATGCCGCAGCTAATAATAGCGTGTGAACGCACCCTAAGCATGCTTCCTTCTTGAGAAGAGCTACATTGCATATTTACTTTGCCATAAAGCAATATCTGTAAAACATCAGCTGGATCTCCTCAATGAGAATCAACACCCATCCTTCCTGGCTTTATTTCTTTTCACAGCATGTTTTTCTGTTTCTATTATAAAACTTTTTTTTTGTTAGTTTTTTTTTTATTTTTTTGCTGATTAGGACAACAAAGACCTCAAATCATCAAATATTATAGATTTTTGCTCTCTAACATATGCTTTTTTCTTAAATTTTTTTTAAATTGTCAATGCAAAAAGTCCTCCTGATATTAATCCCCATGATCCTGCTTGATACGTTTTAAAATAGTGTCCAATTTTGTAGTTTGTTTTTTTTGCAGCAAAAAACAAAAACAAAACCCTTAATTAAGGGTCCATTTTTATTTGTTGGTAGATACTTGGCTTCAAAAGGAACCCGGCTCACGGCGCTGATCGACCAGCGCCGTGAGCCGGGTTCCTTTGAAGCCAAGTATCTACCACCACATATGTACCGGAGGGCAGCAGACGATCATTTCTACATACCTATCCCATTGTTGTATATGTGCCTACACAACCACCCAGGGTGAGCAGTTCATTTATATATTAAATCAGCTCTCTGGGTCCAAAAATATTCTATGGAGCGCTTACTTCCTTGTCTCTAGAATTTTTATTTGTGTCAGGAAAAAGGACAACGCTTTTCAACACTAACATGTGCCTTCTTACTGGTGTCCAAACAAAAATTTGCATGGGCATCTGTTGTGTGTAGCTTGACATTCACTTCAGATGCACATCAGAACGCTAGTAAGTGATTAAGGGTGGAACCGAGGAAGGCAAAGCCGAAACGCGCAGTCATGTTGTGGCAAAGAAGTTGTTTGTGTGGAGAATCAGCAGCGCTCACTAGACCCATTTTTATTCACTCCATTGTCTTATCTGCTTCTACTGTGCAGTCAGATTGGGTCCTCAAAGCAGCATACAGACGTTTCCATAGGATCTCTATAAAGTTGTGCCTACCCTGCCACGCAACTATATAAGGTTAGCAGACATCTAAGGTGAGGTGGTGGGCACTTGACAGCTTAGTTTCTACACGAGGGAGCGCCTACCTTTGTTTTTGTTCTTTATATAAAGCAACTGTCCAATGCAGTTGAAGGGAACATGGCAGACCACAAAGATACAGCAAACATTTAGCTGTCAAGCTATCATGTTAGGCTACTTAGGTGCATTATTAAAAAAAATAAATTAAGAGTACAAAAATGTAATAAAATAAATAAATAAATAAATAAAAAGACAAAAATGTTAGAACCCACAGCATGTATAGCTTTTCACACAAGAAACTCATCTGCACATTTTGGGACATGTAGACACTAACCTGAAGCATAGAAAACACAGTGAGCAGTTCTTGGTTTACATAAGGGACCATTATACAAGGGGGCGGTGAGGTCCATTTATAAAGGGTCGACAAGTATTGCAATTACAAGCTAACTATAAAACAGGGCACCAGTATCACCGGGGTGATTCCCATGGCACCCCAATCGACAAGCTTTCTTGGATTTAATAGCTCACATTTCTTTTGACATTTATAATATCTAGGATCTATAATATCTTCTGCTGCAGGTAAGGGAATGCTCCATCATTTTCATTTATACAAAAATGACTTCACGTCTTGGACTCTGCATAGTGTAGAATTCTATTCCTGGCACTGTGGATGGGAACATAACTAAAAAACCCATACAAAAAACCTAAATCACTTGTACTCTAAAGCTAAGTGGTTACTCAACACTTCACAATATCTAAATAAAATATAATATTTGTGGTTTTCCTCCCATATGGCTCCTAAATAACTCCGGTTGGGTTGGAGGAGGGGGACACCTTTTCTTTGTAAAATCTAACTTTCCCCTCTTAACTATGAGGGTAATTGTAGAGTTTCCTTTTCTGCTTAATCAAGTCCACAATTATCCCATTACTGGTTCCAACCGTATGCTCCGCGCTGCCCTAGCGTGCCCAGAAAATCATGAGCATGCAGCTCTACCTTTCTGCACATGCATCTATGGTTAGGCTCATATACAAAAGGGGAGGGGGGGGAGGGGAAGGGAAATGTTAACCCTTTGATGACAAACAAATGGCAGGAGGATGCTGTCAAGCATGATTGATGGCAAGGGGATATGGTTAGGAAAAGAAAAAAAAAAATTGGTCGCTGTTGGTCTTCAACCCACCAAGGCTCTGCCATTAACTGGAATACTTTAAGTGCAATTAGATTCTGGAATCTGCAACCAAAAGGAAGTAGAAATCAGAGATTCTTTTGAGATATACTGCGGATGCAATGCCAGCGGGCATAAAGGTACATCTCTAAATTTTTATTGATCTCTTCAAGAAACATCAACTAATAAGACCAAAAATTGACCACATAAGACACCTTAAAGGGGTACTCCAGTGGAAAACATTTTTTTTATTCAATCAACTGGTGCCAGAAAGTTAAACAGATTTGTAAATTACTTCTATTTAAAAATCTTAATCCTTCCAGTACTTATCAGCTGCTGTATACTACTATTCCTTTTGAATTTCTTTTCTGTCTGACCACAGTGCTCTCTGTTGACCCCTCTGTCCATGTCAGGAACTGTCCAAAGTAGGAACAAATCCTCATAGCAAACCTATCCTGCTCTGGAAAGTTCCTGACATGGACAGAGGTGTCAGCAGAGAGCACTGTGGTCAGACAGAAAAGAAATTCAAAAGGAAAAGAACTTCCTCGGCAGTATACAGGAGATGATAAGGACTGGAAGGATTAAGATTTTTAAATAGAAGTAATTTACAAATCTGTTTAGCTTTTTGGCACCAGTTGATTTAAAAAAATAAATAAAATAGTTTTCACTGGAGTACCCCTTTAAGTATAGTAAATGTCCACTCTTACCAACACTATTTTGTCTAAATAGGTGTAAAATTATGTCTGATTTTTATATCTGTATAATCTCTACAGCGATCAGAGCTTCATTTTTCTATAAATGAAATATCCTACACAGACATATATATACATTAATGATAAAATCGACCATTAGTGGTGCTCATGAGCTTACTGGATACTGTTTTATAAATATAATCAACTTGGACTGAGAAGTGGCAGATGAGGTCCATCACTGATAGATGTAAGGTTGGGAAGGGAAAATCCATGATGACATTATTTACTAAATGGGGAAGAACTGACATTGAAAAGGACTTAGGAATTCTATTTGACAGTAAATTCAACTGTAGCAACCAGTGTCAGGCAGCTGCTGCCAAGGCAAATAAGATCATGGGGTGCATCAAAAGAAGGATACATGCACAAAAATGAGAAAATATTTGTACCATTGTACAAATTACTGCTTAGACAGCACATGAAATATTTTACGGTTTTGAGGACCAATGTACATAAAAGACAAAGACGACAACTGGGTTAAAAAAAAACAGAATAATAATCTTGTTAGATGCTGTAGTCCTTCCATTCCATTTATCAAAATTAGGTTTTTTTAGTTAAGAAAACCAAAAAGACAGTTTGAGTGACCTAACAAACATGTATACATAACCCCAAAATAGCCGGGTATACTCTCTTTCTGGGCAAGTTGTCGGGCTAGGCTTACAGTCCCAGTCATGTCTTAAGGATTCTTATTGGAGTCAAACACAAACTTAAATGGAAATCTACCTCCAAAAAGTTGGCATCAGATCTGATTTACATATCCTTCTTACCAGAATTTCCAGTGGAACATAAATGACCTACAAACATTTTTATGATACTCTTCAAGGAGAAACATTATTCTCTGTGAGAGGAAGTCAAAAGGGGCCAACATACATTTACAGAGTAATAATATTACAGGTAATAGTTAGTAGGGCTTGGAGGGGATGGGGGCACAAGTCAAGGAATTTATTCCAGATTTGCTCTCGGGAAGAAATTTTTCTTCCTAAAATAGGAAAACTGGCCTTTACCTCATGTTTGGCCGACAGCTCTATCTTCCGATTAAGGTGTCCTCAATGAAGAGAGGAGGAGTAAGCCGCTGGGTCCTATGATGGTGGCAACAAAAGCTAATTCTCATTCAGTTCTATGGATATTGAGGGGATTTGAGGCTGTTCGTCAGAAGAATGTCTATTAAGATACCATAGCTATAAAGCAACTAATCATCAGAGAATCTTGGAAAAAGCCATATGGTAAAGTGCCCAAAAAGTGTCAGGCTCCGGCAGACACAGTACAATTTGGCATTAATCACGTGGTGGCATCTGTGCCTATTCCACATCGAATTTTTAGACACATTGCAAACATTTCTAGGATTTCAAATGTGGTTTCCATGTTATATTTTAGCATTAAGATAAGCCAAGTGCAGGTACCTATATATACACATTTTTTCAGGGTCACCACTTTAAAAAAAAAAATGCGGAAAAATATAACATCATGAGCACTACTGAAATCAATGGGAAGCTGGTATGTAGTTAGTAAAAATGCTGATTTGGATGGAGATTTGGATCCTGGTCTAAATAAGAGCTGAAATATGGAGCCGAATGGAGGATCCGTTCTCATCTGCACCAATATTACCTTTTGTTAGTCTATGTCTAAAAGAGGTTTGAGAGTAATGTAATTCAGAATCTTCTAGTTGCTATATAGGATTATGGACACTGGTGTTTTTAGAACATTTCAATATACTAATGTGGTTCCAGACGCATGTAACAAAAAAAAAACCTAGTACTGACTGTGAATGAATTGTAGCCAACACGTAAGATGTCAGTCAGCAGCGGTGACCTCATCATTCTTCATCTGAAGACCAATCAGTCCACAGGCGGCTCATCAATGGTAATTGCACATGGAAGTTGGATCTGACAAATCTTCTATTTTTCTCTTTCCCTGCAGCTGTATTGCCTTTAGATGCCTCATCGACAAAACATGTGTAGGCGCCACCTCGCTGATTTCACCGCTCAGCGGTGCTCAATGCTGGAAAATGGTCTTCTCCAAAGGCTCACCCATCAACTTCAAGAACAACATCAGGAATAGTTGTTTTTGTAATTTTCGAGGAGCAGACTCTAATGTACTGTATATACATATTACATAACACAAATACAGTATATCATTACCCAGCAGTTGTTGACAGAGACTGCAACATACACTGTTCAAAAAAAATAAAGGGAACACCAAAATAACACATCCTAGATCCGAATAAATGAACTAATTGTATGAAATACTTTCGCCTTTATATAGCTGAATGTGCTGACAACAAAATCATACAAAAATTATCAATGGAAATCAAATTTATCAACCCATGGAGGTCTGGATATGGAGTCACACTCAAAATCAAAGTGGAAAACCACACTACAGGCTGATCTGACTTTGATGTAATGTCTTTAAAACAAGTCAAAATGAGGCTCAGTAGTGTGTGTGGCCTCCACGTGCCCGTATGACCTCCCTACAACGCCTGGGCATGCTCCTGATGAGGTGGCGGATGGTCTCCTGAGGGATGTCCTCCCAGACCTGGACTAAAGCATCAGCCAACTCCTGGACAGTCTGTGGTGCACCGTGGCGTTGGTGGATGGAGCGAGACATGATGTCCCAGATGTGCTCAATCGGATTCAGGTCTGGGGAACGGGCGGCCAGTCCATAGCATCAATGCCTTCTTCTTGCAGGAACTGCTGACACACTCCAGCCAACCGCACCGGCATCTGGTCTCACAAGGGGTCTGAGGATCTACTCTCGGTACCTAATGGCAGTCAGGCTACCTCTGGCAAGCACATAGGGGGCTGTGCGGCCCCCCAAAGAAATGCCACCCCACACCATTACTAACCCACTGCCAAACTGGTCATGCTGGAGGATGTAAAACCTAATAAGAGAAACAAAAACAGGGGAGGACAGCGCCTCGTGTATTACCAAGGGTACCGATGTCCCACAAAATCGGCTCTTCAAGATGGCCACTCACCTGATTCTGGAGATATATTGCGCATATCACCCCAATGGGTTATCAATGATTCTCTGGAGATGAACTGCTGGGCCCAAGATAAGAATGGGAAAGAAGGAAACTTCTCCCATGTACAACTTGAAGAATAATTTTAAAAAAATGAACCTTTTCTGCGGGCGCTGTTCCTAATTCCAGAAGTATCAAACAGGATGCTGAAGTTGGTTAAAGTGCTGTATAGCACTATGCTTATCAGGGATCTGGAATTCCTATTGCCAGACGCCCGGGACAAGCAGTTTTGGGCGCCGGGCAGGTGAATTTGTCCGGCCCTTAGCCCGGCTTTGGGCAAGCAGGGCCGGACCTGACAAGTCGCCTGGACATCTGCAGTCTGTATGGAGCGGGCACCCGACTCCTGCCCGCTCCATACTCTGCAGCCCCCGCCTGTAAAAACCTGTGTCCTCCGAAGCAGAGCAGGGGAGATGAGAAGCTGTGTATTTGTCTTCTCTCCCCTGGTCTGCAGACGTGCGGGGGGAGATGAGGGGGCGTGGCTTCTTGCTCCCCGTGCAGACCTGCGTCCTCTGCCTTCACTCCCCCCAGCTGTAGATTGAGCTGGGGGGAAGGAGTGGACGCACGTCTGCACGGGGAGATGCATGCGGCACTCACAGGGGAGTATGGAGGGGGCTAAGGATTCCTGCCCGCTCCATACTCTGCAGCCCCCGGCTGTTCTCAGTAGCCGGGGGCCGCCGCTAATAGCCAGCATGCGGCGATCGCCATGGCTGGCTATTAACCCTTTAGATCGCGGCTGTCAAAGCTGACAGCGGCATCTAAAGGGACATGTGAATGCTCCCTGGTGGGCTAGTGGGATGGATCGCCCCCCCCCCCCCCCCGCAGCGCGATCGCGTGGGGGGGTGGGGGGGGGGGGCTGAGATCCACTATAGAGGTAGCCGGAGGGCTTACCTCTGCTTCCTCCTGTCCCGGCTCTGTCATTGATAGATCCTGGCTGGACTAGGCTCTATCAATGGATCACAGAGCACACAGATTAATTGAGTTCAATAGAACTCTATTCATCTGTCTGAGGAATCTAATGATTCGTCATATAAGTGTAATAAAGTGTTAAAAAAAAAAGTTTTAATAAAAGTTTGAAAGACACACATCAACCCAGTGGTCTTCAAACTGTGGCCCTCCAGATGTTGCAAAACTACAATTCCCAGCATGCCAGGACAGCCGGTGGCTGTCCGGGCATGCTGGGAGTTGTAGTTTTGCAACATCTGGAGGGCCACAGTTTGAACACCACTGCATTAACCCCTTCCATGTTAAAAGTTCAAATCACCCCCTTTTCCTATATAAAAACATGTAAACATAATAAAAATAAACATGTTTGGTATCGCTTCGTGCGTAATTGTACAACCTATTAAAATATAACATTATGTATCCCATACGGTAAATGTAAAAAAATATATACCAAACCACAGATTTGCAATTTTTATAATATCCCCCCCAAAAAAGTTAAAAAGCGATTAAAAAAAGTCAGATCAATACCAAAATGGTGCCGATACAAAAAACAGATTATGGTGCAAAAAATTAGCCCTCATACAGCCTGGTATGCGGAAAAAAAATAAAGCTACAGGGGTTAAAAAATGGCAATTAAAAAAATTTGAAAAAGCCCAGAATTAGTAAAACATGACGTAAACGATACAAATCTGGTATCAGGCGGCTTAAAGTATAAAACTAACATGTTACCTCAACCACAAGGTAAATGGCGCATAAAAGAAAACCACCAAATCTGCAAAATTATCTTTTACTATTTCAATTTCACTTCCCTAAATATATATATATTTTTTTGGGTTCGGAGAATATGTTATTGAAAAATTAAAAGGTATCATTATAATAGGTAGTTATGGCTATTATAGGGCGAGGAGGAAAAAAATCAGAGCATAGAAGCGAAAATTGGCCGGACAAGTGGATCGTCATGAGGTACAAGTAGATTTTGCTCCATTTCAGTCCCGTGGACAAGTAGTTTTTTATAAAATTTCCACACCCCTGTTTATTAAAGTACATAAAACCAATGACGTGTTTCGGAGGGACAGTCCTACTTCCTCAGATGCCTCCCATAGACTTGCATTGAGGGGGTGGGGTGTGATGTCATGAGCGGGCGGGGCTATGATGTCAGGAGCTCCCCGCTCCAGCGTTCAGAACAGTTCATTCCAAACACTGAGCAGTGGAGTACCCCTTTAAGTTCCTATCCACATTGAATTCTCGCTTGGAAGAGCCCTAAAGGCCCAGCCTATCTAGTGATCAATGGGGGTTCTATCAGCTCACAGACCTTCTGATACTACATTCTATCATATCTCAATTACATTGTCGAAAAGTAGCTAAATGTAGTACTGTAAACTCCTCTTTTAGTAGCTGCCATATATCTTTATGGTACAAATGCGGAGACAAATATGAATTGCCTGACATTCCTAGCACACAATAAATATATTACCAGCGTAATGTAGCACTTTGAGAATTAAAGTCATAACTGTGTAAAACCATAAAACTATTTTGCCCCATAAATTAAAAACACTGCTCCATATGATAACAATATTATAACACATGGTATTAAATTGCTTTCTTTTTACCATAGTACAAACATATGTGCCTGTCATCTTATGTTTTACTGCTTTAACCGCCTTCAAGTTGGATGATTGTTGTTGATCATATGTAACGCATACGTACCATATGTATAGAAAAAAAAAAGGACTGGATCCGAGAACACTATATAGCATAACAAACACGACATCACCTGTATGCCCTTCACTTCCGCCTCTAAATTCTAAGAATTGATGCAGAAATATATTGTTTAAAAAAATTTTTTTTTTTTAAAACACCAGCAGGATAGGGGATAAATGTCTGATCGCGGGGGGTGTGACCGATGGGACCTCTCGCGATCTCCCATATTTGGCCTTGGCTGCAGCAAACTGAAACCAATCACTCAGCATTTGCAAAAATCTGTTCCGGTGCTGGGAGCTCGTGACTTCATAGCCACGCCCACTCATGGTGTCACACCCTGCCTCCTCAATGCAAGTCTATGGGAGGGGGCGTGACAGCCGTCACGCCCCCTCCCATAGACTTGCATTGAGGGGGGCAGGGCGTGATGTCATGAAGGGGCAGGGCTATGACGTCACGAGCTCCCGGCGCCGGATCCAGCGCTCAGAACTGTTTTTTCCAAAATGCTGAGCAGCGGAGTACCCCTTTAAGGAGAACAGAGAGCACGTCATCAATGTAAGTAGACATTTTTACATATGCAAGCAAAGGCTCCTAACTTTCACATGATGCATGTTTATAGGGTTCTTTAAAGGGGTACTCCTGTGGTAAACTTTTTCTTTTTTTAAATCAACTGGTGCCAGAAAGTTAAACGGACTTGTAAATCACTTCTATTAAAAAAATCTTAATCCTTCCAGTACTTTTTAGGGGCTATATACTAAAGAGAAATCCCAAAAAGAAATGCATTTCCTCTGATGTCATGACCACAGTGCTCTCTGCTGACCTCTGCTGTCCACTTCAGGAACTGTCCAGAGAAGGAGAAAATCCCCATAGCAAACATTTGCTGCTCTGGACAGTTCCTAAAATGGACAGCAGAGGTCAGCAGAGAGCACTGTGGTCATGACATCAGTGGAAATGCATTTCTTTTTTTGATTTCTCTTTAATATACAGCCCCTAAAAAGTCCTGGAAGTATTAAGATTTTTTTTATAGAAGTGATTTACAAGTCTGTTTATCTTTCTTGCACCAGTTGATTTATTTAAAAAAAAAAAAAAAAAAAAAAAAAAAAAAAAAAAAAAAAAGGGTTTCCACGGGAGTACCCCTTTAACATGACAGTAAGGTTTATTTCAGGCAAATAGAAAAAAAAAGGCTCAGGGAGGTGAATTAAAAAAAAAAAAAAAAAATATTTTTACTTTCCCTGCTCCCACACTGCTGGTCATGGAGCTCCGATCCGATGTGCAGCACTTCCTGTGTTCAGGTTTAGCACACGTAAGGCTAACCCCCATATGGCATCCATCAGAGGTATACATGGCGAGCTGAACTTTTGTCCAGTGTGGCAAAAACCTATAAAATGGGTAATACACTTTGACCTTTGCTATAGGACCCTCCCCCTTCTGTGTATACTATGGAACAGATCTGATTTAATGAGTTGACTAATAGTTAAGGTCCAGTATATTTAATGCATTTATTCCATAATATAAAGGTATGATGGGATCGGCCATCATGGAAGCATCGAGGACATAACGTGTTCAGGTGCACAAGATAATGTTGTCTCGATTCTGGCAGTGAGTGGTTGGCATTGTGCTTTCTTCTCAGGCTAATATTTACAGTAGAAAAACAGCTTCAAGTACATTAAAAAGATCTTTCATTCAAGTTTTTATGCAACAGTAGGAACTTATCCAAACTGCGGCACTTGAAAAGACGATGATCACGAGCGAGGAACAAGTCGTCCGTCAATAGGAAGAAAAAAACAGAATTCCTGGTAAATATCCTAAATCCATCAGACGAAAACTTTTGTGCTGTTAAAACACATCCCTGCACGACTCTTAAAATACGAGCAAAGGTTTTATTTATTTACTGTCAAGCTCGCTCTGAAATCTGCTGAAGAAAAATATTAGCATTGGTCTTCTTATGGGAAAAAGCGACTGAAAGGCCTTGCTACATTCAATACTTCAGGGCTTTTTAATAAAACTTTACAGTCCTGCAAAAATAATGGCTGCCTGAAACTTAAAACCACAATTTTACACGTACATGGCATTCATTATAAAGTGCTCCCCAAAGTGACTGTGTGTCATATAGGTTTCAGGCTGCAAGGTTTAGGGAAGTGTTTTCCAACCAGGGTGCTTCCAACCAAAGGCTGTCCGGGCATGCTAGGAGTTGTAGTTTTGCAATAGCTAAAGGCACACTGGTTGGGAAGCACTGCTTTAGGGTAAAGTGGACCTGTTGTATAGGATAGGATTCCGAGGCATACTTTTTTTTTAAAAATCTTCGTAGTACTTTCCCGTACTGAGATATAAGCCTTTTTTTTTTATATGCAAATGAGGCTCAAGTGCCCAGAGGGTGTTTCCCAGTTCAGCAAGAGCCCAGGAAAGTCCAACCCATGTCCAGGCCCCTGCACCACTTGCATCTGCCTACCAACCACCAGATGGGTTGAACTTAATTGGGCTTTTGCCTGCTGAAGAATGCCCCCTGGGCTTTTGAGCTTTATTTACGCATATTTATTACTTATTAAACAAAAAAGGCTTATATATTTAGCATCAGAAAATACTATGAAGGTAAAAAAAAAGGGATATCTGGATCCCTAATGACTAGTCCTATCTATACATAGGCTTATTGACATCCAGGTTTTCCTGCTAACAGATCGCTTTAAAGATGATACATCAGACGAGGGGCAGACATGTCATATGTGCGGCCGCATAGGGTCTTGTAGGCTAAGTATCACCAAGCCCACCTTAAAAAGCACCTGTGATGTCCTCTGAAAAATCTAGCAACCAGATAGATAGAATACTAAAGTAGACTATTTATTGGTGCCATTAGTTCCAATGTTTGATATGTAAAAAAAAAATCTCTAAACTATTAAAGGTGGTATACATGAAAAGAAACAGAGCTGATCTCTTCCAAAAACAGCACCACACCAGTCCTTGGGTTGTGGTATTACAACTTGGCTCCATTCACAATGGAACTGAACTGTAATACCACACACAACCTGAGGACAAGAGTGGTGCAAGCACACAGGGCCACACCCCATAGAGAGAAGTGGTATCCGCCCTCTTGACAGACCATAAACTGCATTGATATTTATATGTCAAGGCGGTGATCACCAGTGCTTAGTTCTCGAGCCTCTCCATTCTTGAGAGCTGATCAGTGGAGACCACCATGTTAACGTTCTTGGGGATCACTAATATATCAGTTCAGAGAACTAGTGAATTGAGGAGGGACCTGCCTGTCAAATTTTATTATTGTGACAAAGAATAATGCATCATCCTGTACCAACGGAGGCTTCAAACTAAGAGCCTAAGGAAATGTTTTTCAAATCCTGAGGAAGAGACCTAAGCTGTCTTAAAAGCTTGCATCCATACTTTAAGGTATCATGTACCTACGATCTAATGTCAAAACACAAAAATGCACGCTCTTCCATCTACGCCAGTGGTCTCAAACTGTGGCCCTTTAGATGTTGCAAAACTTCAACTCCCAGCATGCCTGGACAGCCAACGGCTGATTGGGCACGCTGGGAGTTAAAGTTATGCTACATCTAAAGGGCCACAGTTTGAGACCACTGATCTATGCTGACCAGTAGAGATGAGCAAAGTTACAGTAATTTGATTCTTCACAAACTTCTCGGCTCTGCAGTTGCTGACTTTAGCCTGCATAAATAAGTTCAACTTTCAGGTGCTCCGGTGGGCTGGAAAAGGTGGATACAGTCCCAACGGAGCACCTGAAAGCTGAACTTATTTATGCAGGCTAAAGTAAAAAAAACCAGAGCCGCGAGGTTCGTGACGAATCGAATGACTGTAACTTTGCTCATCTCTACTGACCATCCAAGGTGGACTAACTGCTTAGACGGACAGTTGACCATTCGTAGATTGTGGTCAAACATGTATTTTCAGTAGATAAAAGGCACACTATGCATGGGTTAAAGGCCTCTTACGCTGGCTTTGTTGTGCCCTGCAATACACATGTGTTTATGTGTGGGCAAATCTGGATTTCTCATTAGACCCTGATCTCATAACCACGGGGATGAGACACGCTCAGCTACAGAGGTGGTCTGCAGGCCACAGCGAAGAGGGGGTTTACATCATCTGAGATTATCTTACTACGCTGATTGCTTCTCAACAGGTCGAGGAAGGGGGGTCGGCATTACAACTAGCTTCAGAATAGACTTTAGAACGTAAAAGGGGAACTTTTCTAGTTTGTTGCAGATGTTCATTGAGAAACATCTGTCTTTCTGTAGCCCCCCCTTACTACATTATTATGGCCCAATCCAACTTGGGCAGTGATCACATTCCAGCGTATAAGAGGAGTCTTAGTAAGGATGAGGGGATTAGAGTATCCTGCAAAACTTTTCTTTGATTGGTGAAATAATAGTACAGGTTGTGAGATGTAATTGCACCAAGAAATACACAACCACAATTAGCTGGAATGGAATCACTTTAACCCCCCAGACTGTTAAAGGCCAGGCCATGCCTAGGAGCAAGGATGATTTAGAAGGCTCATCTGGTAATGCGGCCACCAAGAATATTGTATGAACGGGCTCCGCCACTGCTGGTTTCCATGTTCCCCATACGGTATCATCACACATCTGTCCATGCATGCTTTGCCTTGAAAACATGGAATGGGTTATGATAAATTAAAGACTCCGCTGGCAGCTCACCAGTTTTAAACAAGCATAGCTAAATTTATTTCCAAGCCACCAAACAAGCTTTGGCTTCCCGAACATTTAATTGTTACTTTCTGAAAACCTGGAAAATGGTGAAGGCTTTGTTTTTGTCAATGTAGAATGACTCAGAGACTGCACTTGGATTGCTATTCATACAGGTTTGAAGAGCCGGCCAGCAAAATCTATTGAGGAGAACAAGTCGACATGAATTGAGAATAAATATTCATAGGGTCTCTATACCAATGGATATAATGACTTGTGGTGGGAAAAATTCATATAAAAGAAAGAATTAATATGATAATTGAAAGCAGTTTTCCATTAAACCAATAGATAATTAGAAAAATAACTAGTCATAACCCAGATCTGAAAAGGGTCCAGCTGCCAGGGGCTCCATCAATCCACAGGATGAGAGGGTCCTGGCTGCATTTTTAGTGGAGAGGTGCCATTGATGGTGCAATCCCCTATATTATTGAAATTATAGGAAAACCGTTTGATGCTCATCCCTAGGATAGACCATAATAAGCTGATTGGTGGGTGAATTGACACCTTGCACCCCCACCAATTTAGCTGTTTCAGTGAGCCGAGGAACACAATTTATGGAACCAGAGGCCTTGCCTTCAACATTATGTATCGGCTGTGTTATGGCTACTATGATAGGAACACTGCACTAACCTAGTTCCACATCTACACATTGTAAGGAGCTAAGGCTTCTGTCTTCATACATTGTTTACATCTGGATGCCTCAGTGGTGATCAACAGGGGGTATCGGCACTTTAGGCTATCAAGGGGTTTTCCGTGGAAAAATCCTTTAAATGGAATCTGCTAGCTCTATATAATGCTCAAGCTCAAGTGTTAAAGAGGCCATTGTCAAGCCACAGCATGTTGCGGCTCGGTAACACATTTTGACAGTTGAGCTCTGAGCATGATATAGAGCTAATAGATTCCTTTTAAACTCACTAAAATGTAAAGGTTTCTAAGAAAATGCTTGGGTATGTTAGGGGATGCACCCGAATAGGTGATAAGTCAAAATCTGCATGTTCTTTCACTGAATAGGTGTTGATACCATCATAGAAGAAAAATGTTGGAGATGGCAAAGAAGGCAGCATAGACCCAATGCTATATTGATGGATGAGTCAATGTACGATTTTGCATTTTTGGAGGTGGCTAAATGGGTGAGAAGGTGGAGGGCAACTAGAGGATACTTTAAATAGATATAATATGTGTGCACAAATTCAGATTCCTCTTTGTTTGCGGAGCAGTACACAAAGCACCAGTGAAGAAAACATTTGTCAATAAAGACATTTTCCCCAACTTTAAAAAAAAAGGAATGCAGAGGTCTACCATGCCATTCTGAAAGTTGGCCCATTGAGTCAAGAAGTGAATATGTTCAGTCAATTTTCAGAATGTAAATGTTCATTTTGTGGGACCAAAAAACATAGTCTGAGCTGTTCAGAGCCATTTCTTTTTGACAGGTTGCCAGTGTTCCAGTCCTCCACTTAAAGTATTTACTAGTGAATACTTATATTTCAAATTTCTTAAGAACACTTTCTTTGTAAAAAGAGGAATCCTAGCAAAGATCCAATATCTTCTGTGTCTATTATATACAGAATGAACCAGCCTGTGAATGATACATGGTGTACCACTATCCAACTTTCTGATGTGCTCCAAGGTGGGCCTTCAAACAATGTAATGTCCTGTGTTCCAAATGCTAAATTATATTTTCAAGAAACCAACTTCAGAGCAAGTCCAACCAATTATAGGTTCATGTAGACATTTTAAAGGCCCCTTCAACTATATGCAGCTGAGTATTGTGTCTCAATGAAGGAGCAGACAGAATATGTTTGGCACTTCTCTAGGAGATATAATAACTCCGGTAAGGTGAGGACGGCAGCAATGAAGGAGGGACTTGAAAGCTGACAGCTAATTGTGCCAAGCAGTCGAGGAAAAATAAGTTCCAAATGTATACAGTACAGCGAAGAAAAGAGACTGGACGCACTTACCACTCTGGTCAGCTCTTTTTTAATTCAGTACTGTGAAGCAGGTACAGTCATCAAGGATGCTGGGGCGCAGTGGGATGGTATACGTTTCGCGTGATGTACACGCTTCGGCTAGCCAACACTCACTGACTGAGTGTTGGCTAGATGAAGCCTGTACATCACGCTAAATGGATACTGTCTGGCTGCGCCCCTGCATCATTTACCACTGTACCCGTTTCACAGTACTGAATTTTAAAAAAAGCTGACCAGAGTGGCGAGTGCGAGAGTCTCTTTTCTTCGCTGTACTGAGTATTGTGCCTAAAGTATATAAAAAGTTGCAAACATCTCGACTTTTTGTTTTTCATTCTGAAAAATTTAGCACTGATTCAAACACATTATAGTAAGTCACAAGTGGCAGAAATATACTATAATGTCACAAATCTAAAACTTATTTCGGAAACTAATTTAAAGAAGTTCACTAGGATATGCCATCACTTTATAGCCTATGGAGGTCCAACATTTGGTTCTCTAACAGATTATGAAGGGGACACAGTGCTCTATAGTGATGCATCCCCTTTTTAGGTTTTTCCCTGTTCCTGGGCAACCCAACAGTTTTGTTCACTTGAATGGGCCTGTGCTGCAGTTCAGTGCACAGGCCGGGCCGTCGCATTCCCTTAATTCTCATGTTCAGTTGGGGACCCAAAAGTCCAAAAGTTACCCCCCCCCTTCCCAAATGAAGTCACTTCATAAGTTAGGATGACTCCTTTAATGCTTCTTCCAAGCTTGGGAACTAAAAGAGGTTTTGCCCACTTTTAGCACCCCTCTAAAGCTGGCCAGTCACACTAGAGAGCAATAAAAAAAAAAGTGGGGAAGGGACCCAAGTCAACACCTCTTGCAGCTGCATATCTCATGTGATGACAAATGATGGCATAAGTTAAAAACCACAAAGTACAATATCTTTTTTCACCACCATCTTCCATCACAATGCTGTTTTGAAGCCTTCATATACATACAACTAGCTTAAAATGCCACTCAAGCACACAGTCATATTCCCCTGCCAGCATAAGCATGGTGAGGGCAAACAGCTGATCTGCCACCCCCTCTTACTGGAAGTTTTGTTTTCCTGATAGGACACAGTTTCTGGTTCCTTTGGTCTGACCAGCCAATACACGCTGGAATTTGCGTGTGGACCAAAAGTCACTTTCTTAATAAAACTCTATGAAACTCACTGAACGAGTTATATCGACGACATTACTTTGGATACATACAGCTGTGTATGTAGGTACCTGCCAGAGGAAGTGCGTGTTAACGCACAAAATGGCTACTGCCATCAGGTAATGATGTTGTTTGTATGTCGTCTCCCTGCTTCACCATTTTTAACTACATCTGATGTGAAATAAAGAAGCTTTTGCTGCGTATGGGCGAGTTCAATATTTTTATCGTTTGGATATTGTTATACATACTTTAAATTAAACAGTGTCTTTTTGATGGGTTAAAGAATCCTGAAATTTAAAATAATCATTTAGCTAATTATTTTTTGCCAGGTTAAAGGATAGACAAGGGTTAAAATAAGTGCACTTTTGAACACGACACCGACGCATTTATTTTCACCAGCCTCGACACAAGGCTGAGGGAAGGAGAAATCAAACGGATCTTGGATAGAAAAGTAGAAACAGACGTCCTGGCAGCAACGCCTGATTCCGTTCGCTAATTATTGCTCTGCATTTACTGAAACCAGAGAGCAGACAAATATCATCCAACTTTTTAATTTACTGTAACATCAAACATTCCACTGCTCACAGATAGGAAGGGGGAGGGAGGGAGCAGGAAACGTAATATCTCAGAAATGCACCTACAGAGCATCGCTCCAATCCAGCACACGCTGCCTGCTACTCTGGAGAAACTAATTGCGTTACCCTCCAATCATTCAAAATCAACACAATGCGGAAATGCATATTTAGCCCACCGCATAGCTGCCAAGCACTGAGGAAAGGGACCAGACAAACAAATAGGAGATGAGAACTACCACCAGAGGTACACGGGATAGTAAACTTACTAATTCCCTCTAGTGCATGTGCACAGAATGCAAGGAGCTTAGTTGAAAGGGTTTTCCTAGTTTAGGCGGTTATTGAAAAAAATCCCATAAACACATTAAAGCGTGTCTGCACTTTCAGGAAAAGCATGTTCATGAGAAGTAGCACTATCTCTGTCTATTATATAAATTGTATATGGCATTTTTCACAAGTTTTCCCCTCTGTGGGCTCCATCTCTAACTTCCAGTTGTCCCTGAACTTAGGTGGAGATTGATGTCTATATTGTCTCACATATACTGCACATACACACAACAGGGGATCCTGTTACCCCATCTATTTCTCTATAGTACATAATGCAGCAGTAATCAGCAGTTTAAACTGTGAATTAAGGCTAAAACTAATGATTATTTTCATAACCGATTAGTTGTAGGATTATTTTTTTTAATAGTGGAGTAGAAGGTTAGATTAGGTTAGATTAGGGAGAAAGTTAATGAGGGGACCGTGTACCAAAGGGTGGGAGGAAGTTAATGAAGGGGGTCAGACCCGACCAGAGGTCTACTATGTGTTTGTGTGGTAAACTAGAGGTCAAGTTTTGCAGATGCTGAGAAGAGTAGCTTTTCATTACATTATTTTTTTTTTTTCTGTTTTGCATCTTTATAAGGTCTGTTCCCTCTAACCTGTTGCCAGAGATTGAGGACAGCAAATAACTTGGTTGTTCAGTGGCATCCTCTTTGCCCCAGGAGCCTGTTTAGTGAAGAGTGAGACCACCTGATCTGATCTTCCACATCCTGCATCTTCTCTTTGCAACTATCGTCTGGTCATACGGAGCCTGAGAGCCACTGAGGACTCCCGACAGCTGCAAAAGGGAGTTTAAAAAAAGGGGAAGATCATGTGTGCTGGGACCACAGCTGCCTATATACATAGTGTTAATCAATATGCATCTGTGAACTATGCAAATTAGCTGATCAACTAATCAACCCATTAATTCAATTATGAAAATATATGTAGATTTAGTTTTAGATTTAAGAAAAAATTATAACTAATACATATAAAGCAAGTCCTTACATATAAAAGGTCAGAAATAGCTGCTAGAAGCTACAAATCCCTTTACATGCACTGCGCAGGTGCTTCTTCATTGTCCTGTACAGTCCGCACAGTTTATCAGAGATACAATATGCAGCTGCCATTACTGGGTGTCCATAGAGGCAGCTATTCTTGGCACAGGTAAAGAGCAGTACAGATGTGCACCATACTGTAGAGAGGAGCTACTAGACAGCAGACCAGTGAATGTACTTCAATACTACAGGGTCCCACTGTTATTGGTCAGGTGTGCCAGGGATCCAGACTATTTCTAGCATTGTACGCTTAGTATGATTTAAAGTTACAATGGTCCAGGAAAGTACTGTATGTAGAAAATATCGTAACCTGAGATAACATGTAAATCTACCTTTATTCAGGGCTACGTAGTCATGGGGTGGCCATACTTAGTAATTGACAACTACCTGTGATTAAAGGGTACCTCTCATCAAATAAACTTTTGATATATTTTAGATTAATGAATGTTGAATAACTTTCCAATAGCATGTTAATGAAAAATATGCTTCTTTCTATTGTATTTTTCCCGATCAGTCCTGTCAGCAAGCATTTCTGACTCCTGCTGGAGTCCTAAACACTCAGAGCTGCCAGCCTGCTTTGTTCACAGCCAAACAGGCTGTGAACAAAGCAGGCTGGCAGCTCTGAGTGTTCTCCTTTGTGAACAAAGCAGACTGGCAGCTCGTAGTGTTTAGGACTCCAGCATGAGTCTGAAATGCTTGCTGCCAGGACTGGTAGGGAGACCCCTAGTGGTCATTTCTTCAAAGTGGAAAATGAAATAGAAAGAAGCATATTTTTAATAACATGCAATTGTAAAGTTATTCTGCCTACATTAATCTATAATATATCAAAAGTTTTTTTGATGAGAGGTACTCTTTAAGTATGCATAGAGAGAGCTGTCAATTACTAATTAGGACCGACCACATGGCTACTTAGAGAATGAACATAGGCTTCCATGAATAATTAATAAGTTAAACTTTTCCCCAAAAACTTTTTATCAATATGATAAGCTCTTCTTGCTTTATATGATGCCTGCAGATTAAACTGCACTTGTAATCTGACAGGTTCTCGATGATCCCTATCGACATTGAACTTAAAGGGGTTATCCAGGAAAAAAACTTTTTTTTTTATATATCAAATGGCTCCAGAAAGTTAAACAGATTTGTAAATTACTTCTATTAAAAAAAATCTTAATCCTTTCAGTACTTAAGAGCTGATGAAGTTGAGTTGTTCTTTTCAGTCTAAGTGCTCTCTGATGACAAGTGTCTCGGGAACCACCCAGTTTAGAAGCAAATCCCCATAGCAAACCTCTTCTACTCTGTGCAGTTCCCGAGTCAAGCAGAGATGTCAGCAGAGAACACTGTTGCCAGACAGAAAACAACAACTCAACTTCAGCAGCTGATAATTATTGAAAGGATTAAGATTTTTAATAGAAGTAATTTACAAATCTGTTTATCTTTCTGGAGCCAGTTGATATAAAAAAAAAAAAAAAAAATGTATGTCCTGGTGCTCTGGTATGTAATGCTCCGGGATGTACATTTATGTCCTAAGAGACATTTCAACTATGAAGCAGACACAGGAGTTGCGCTTGCTCCATAGACGGCAGGTCCTGGTTTCTTTAAGCAGCTGGAGCCCAGCCGCTAATGGCGGACATCAGTGATCACGCTGATTAACCCTTCAGATTATTTGATCAATACTGATCACGGAACCTAAAGCAGTTGCAGTGCTTGCATTTACTCATTGGATCACCGGCAACACGACCGCAGACGAAGCTTTGCTCATCCGCTCCACGCTGCTCTGGGATCTTCCTATATAGTTTTCCCCACAGAAGCAGACTATACAAGAAGATTGCAGATCAGTGCTGTGACTTTATATAGAAATAGTATTCTGTACATAGTAAAAAAAAAATACGAAAAAAAAAAACGTTTTTATTGTTTTGTTTTTTTAAATGTAAATAAGCCCAATTCCCTAAAAACAAAATTTTTATTGACAGTTTTTCCCATTTTACAAATCAAGTGTGTAAAAAAATAAATAAATAAATAAATAAATAAAACATTTTCGGTATTGCAGCATGCAATGTCTGAACTACTAAAATATAATGCTAATGATCCTGTATGAATAGTGCAAATGTAACATCACATCCCATAAAAAGTGAAATAAAAAAGGGATCAAAAAGTCACATATATGCAAAAGTGGTAATGATAAAAATTACAGGTCAGGGAGCAAAAAATGAGCACTCATAACAGTTCCATATTTGGAAAAATAAGAACGTTATGAGGGTCAGACTAGGGCAATTTAAATGTTACTAATTTTGTTAAAAAATTAGAATTTTTCTTAAAAGCAAATAATAGATAAAGCGTGTAAACATGGGTATCATTTTAATTGTGTTAACCCACAGAATAAATATTACATGTCATTTTTAACGTAAAGTGTGCTGCGTAAAAACAAAATCCCCTAAAGTTGTTAAATAGTGGTTTTTAGAAATAAATATTTTGTTGGTTGCGCCATATATTTTATGGTAAAATGAAAAGTATCATTACAAAATATAATTGGTTGCTCAAATAATAAACCCTTATATCGCTCTGTTGATGGGAAAAAACAGAGTTATGGTACTTAAAATGCAAATAGGAAAAATCGAAAAAAAAAAAAAAAGGAAATATGCTGTGTCCTAAGAGCATAAATGGTCTGTCTCCTTAATGGAGAAAGAGGCATTTTCTCTTATAAGTTTTTTACATTCACTTGTGCTATCAATTTATGCAAGATTAGGGGCCAGTTAAATGGGTTCTAATCATAAATATTTCTAAATGTTCACAGAGTAGATGGGAGAAAATAACTGCACGCCTTTCCCTATCGCAAGCGCTATTTCCATGGTGCCATCTCTGCTATACAGAGCTTATCGTTCACTGTCCTGACACATAGGAAATGCAGTGACTGGCTGCTTGGCATTGCTTAGGTGTCAGGACAGAGAATTAGGATATCTGAGTAACAGGGAAGGCACCATCGGAACTGCATTGGCAGAAGACAAGTAATGTGAATTTACTTTCTCCCTCTACCCTAAGCATGTAGATATCAAAACATTATATATATATATATATATATATATATATATATATATATATATATATAGTATACATAACTCAGCAATTGAGGAGTATTACAGGTTTTTAATATACTCTCTCTTTCAACTCCACATATATTTTTCAACATCTCTGCTTGCTGTTACTCAAGAGGAGCCTTCATTGTTTATTGTCCTGGACACGTAATGATTATGTTGGTGCTCGGCTGGTTACAATTATACTTATCAGAGGTCTTTCTTGTAACAAGCAATGCACCTGTATGTCCATTACATAACCAAAAGTCATATTTATTCTTTGAGATCTAGAAAACTATAAGCACTTAACAAGCAAGTATATTTAACTACGGTATTTTAACTATTCAAATAGCCTTAACCACTAAATTGTAATAAAACATTTTTTTGTTTAAATTGTTACGGTTTGGGGGTCACCAAATATGTACGGTACATATTTTACTGTTTTGGGACATTTATAGTACTAATAGTATTACTTTTTGTACTAGGATATGTTTTTTCTTCTCTACAATGTAACCCCTTAGTATTTTAAACGTGACTGACCTGACACTTATTTTGCACAAGGTATTTTTATGACCCCCAACTTTTTTTTTGCTATTTAATTTTGCTGGGCTGTGAAAATAATTTTTGCTTTGTCTTTTTAAAGTTTTCTTTTTTACTTTTATTAGTAAGCTGTATATATATCATATATTATTTATAGCATATCAATAAATTTCTTTAAAAATGTTAAAATTCACACAAATTCTAATACTAAAAGTATCAGAATTAAATTTCTCTTTTTTTTGTCCTTCAGATACATCATTTGCATAGTCTTGGTTGAACGGGACGGATAGGGAGATGGTCTGTAATTATATTGGTCATCCAAACCCTTGACTAGCTCCATTTAGATGGCAAGAACAGGAGATTTACATCTCTACTGTACATTTATAAGGATGTAAATGTAAAAGGACAGAACTATGCACTGAACGTATACAACATGTAATTTTAGACAGGTTGATAATTTACTAGATTTATATAAATAAATATAACAAAATAAAATTTTTGTAAGATGGGAGATTTAAACCATCTACCATTATATAGATTAAATGCTTATACACAATATGTTGGTCTGTTCCAGTATAGGGTTAAAAAAAAAAAAAAAAAAAAAAAAAAGGACCAAAAAACTAAAAGTGCTATCAAATTAAATGGAAAAAGTGCTGGTAAGTCCCATTCAGTAATATTTTATGGTTGTGGTTTTATGGCCATAAAATTAAGTGCAGGGTTGGTTTCTTTGGCTGTTTAAGTGTCAAAAGCATGAAGACAGTTAAAGGGGTATTCCAGGATTTTTTTTTTAATTTGACTATGCTATAGGGGCTGTATAGTTAGTGTAGTTCATAATATAGTGTCCGTACCTGTGTGTGATGGTTTTCTCACAATTCTTCTGTGATTTTCACTCCAATATTTTCCCAGCTTGCAATGCGGCCAAGACCTGACTCACTAATCAGCTGATGACAGGGAGCCTGTCTGCTTCAATGGGGGGAGGGATCAATCTGCAACTAATGCAACAGCTGTAGGCACCCTGATTGAAAACCACAGGTCTGCAGCTCATTTGTGTTTCAATGGGTGGGGTGGCTGATGTGTGGAAGGGAGGAAAATGGAATTGTGGGGTTTTTAGTCAAAAAAAGAAAAGTCAAAACAGGAAATATCAGTTCACAAAAAGCTAGCCACAGTGTTATGGTAATCTCACAACATAGCCATTTAGCCACAAGACAAGCGCAGATCCTTCCTATGCATGTCCATTACTGTCTGCCGGGTACGTACTAAAATCACCTTATGGTGGATAACCCCTTTAAGAGACTGATGCCCCCGCCCCAGTTAAGTTAAAAGTTAAAAGGGGTTTTCTGCTGCTCAGCATTTGGAACAAACTGTTCTGAACGCTGGAGCCGGCGCTAGGAGCTCTTGACGTCATAGCCCCGCCCCCTCAATGCAAGTCTATGGGAGGGGGCGTGACAGCCGCCACGCCCCCTCCCATAGACTTGCATTGAGGGGGTGGGGCTATGACGTCACGAGCTCCCGGCGCTGGCTCCAGGGTTCGTAACAGTTTGTTCGAAAACGCAGAGCAGCGGAGAACCCCTTTAAACATAAAATTTTAATTCAAACATATACCTTTTTTTCCCCACGCAGTTTGTAATAACTACAGCCTGGCACACAAGCGATACAAACAATGATTCCAAGACCAGGTCTATTCCTTCCCAGCATTTACTGTTAATAAGAGTTCGCTATTAGAGATGAGCGAACTTACAGTAAATTCGATTTGTCACGAACTTCTCGGCTTGGCGGTTGCTGACTTTTCCTGCATAAATTAGTTCAGCTTTCAGGTGCTCCCGTGGGCTGGAAAAGGTGGATACAGTCCTAGGAGACTCTTTCCTAGGACTGTATCCACCTTCTCCAGCCCACCGGGGCACCGGAAAGCTGAACTAATTTATGCAGGAAAAGTCAGCAACCGCCAAGCTGAGAAGTTTGCGACGAATCGAATTTACTGTAAGTTCGCTCATCTCTATCCTTTCCAGATTTCCAGCTGCTTTTATTCCATGTATCGGGATTTGCACATATAGAATTTTTTTTAATCTACCGTAATTAATATTAATACTTTTCTAGCCAATAATGGGATCGCTTCATTGTACGAGCAGAACCTAAAAAATACTAAGAAATTGGTGACTTCAATTCATCCCCCCCCCCCCCCAAGAAAAAAAATACTGTACTGTATATAGTAAAAATATTAGGTTGTAAATGTATTGCAGATTTTCCCTGTTGACTTCAATGTGTTAGAAATATAAATAAATCAGCAACTGAGGATTTCTAAATATTTTAGGCTTCATGTATTTAAGTTTTCTAAACATAGAACTATCCTGCGCTGTGTTTGGTTGCTATGGGCAACAAAGGCATTCTTTTCTTTTAGATAGTTTTAATAAATCTTCCCCATTGCGCCCCCCCCCCCCCCCCACACACCATGTTCCTCGTGGGAAGTTCTGCTATGAAATTTTTGACACATGAACTCATGTGGCAGCAGCCTCCCATTGAGATCGATTGAGATGTTGCATTGAATTCAACAGGATTCTGCAGCGCTGTGCACACGGTGGAGTTTCCGCACCAGGCGTTCCGTGTCCGCAGAAAGAATAAACACGTCCATTCTTTCTGCGGACTCCGCACGGAATGCATAGCAGTCTATGAGACAGCACATTCCCGTGCGGTCCTAGCCCCAGCAAATTTTGTTGGCCCTCGCAGTTTTGGGAATTTCCGCACAGAGATTTTCCATGTGGACATTCCGAGGCGTAAACATAGCCTAAGCGGAATGTCTGTTCAGGTGCAGAGTTTCTGCTGTGGATTTTTGGGTCATTGCAGATTTTTTGGTGAAAAAATATTGAGGGAATCTGCTAAATGTGTCTGTACCCTCAGGCTATGTTAGCACCTCGGAATGTCGGCACAAAAAATCTTGTGCGGACATTCTGCAGACTACGGACCTCACGGGAATGGGAATTCCACCTTCTTATAGAAGGCTATGCATTTCGTGCAGAGTCCACAGGAAGAATGAGTTCAGACTATTCAAACAGATTCGTTCTGCAAAATGAAGTGTGAAGAAAAGCCTTTACAAGTGGCGACCACGTCTGAACAGGGCATGCCCCACATGGACCATTCTTTGAAATCGCTAGTTTATTCCCCCCCCCCCCCAAAAAAAAAAAAAAAAAAAAAAAAAAAAAAAAAAAGATTATATATATTTTTTTATTGATTTAAACAAGAAGTTTAGCCCACAATTTGGGGACGAATAACTTTTGCTATTTCCCAATTCTGCTAGTTCGGCGGATGAACGGATCCCTGACATCACCGCAGTTGCTCTTAGCAGCCAAGTGAGGTGACCTGTTTTTAATAAAGGCAAATATTAAAAATTCATAACTTCTTAATACAACATGTCAAGCCAAGGCTACACGGATCGGTTTGCATATTTTTCTTATGTTCTCTAATACATCTTGTGTTACACTCTTGATGATATGTTCACATTTAATAGCTCAAACATCCCACATGGGAAAAGCTTCTGTATAAAAGCAAATAACCCAGGTCTATTGTTTCTGGACCTCAATGTACATTTTTGACTGCTTTAATGTATTTTTATTTTATTTTCCATTGATCACCTTAATCCACATTTAACCATTTTACTAAAAATATAGTAAAAGTGGATGTTTAATGCAAAGAACTCCTTTCATATGCACTGTTAGGGTATACGAATATCAAAGGGGGAGTCCTTGCTTTTCCCCCCCAATTCTTCACTTTATAAAGCTAAAAGCGTCTCACAAAGATCAGTTCTTGTACTAGTTAAATTATGGTCGGACTTTGATTGTTTGCCATGTAATACAATGTTTCTCCTGTAGTGGCCACTACAGGAACAGGAAAAAGGTACGGTTGGTAGCAACTTCCCTTTAAAATTACAGCTGGCTTTAAAGGGGTTATTCACCATGAAGTGATATTAGTACCTACCTGCCAGACAGTAATGGACATGCTTAGGTGCTTTTCTTGGAGCTAAATGACTATGTTGTGAGATTACCATAACGCTGTGGCTATCTTTTTGCGAACTGGCTATTTCCTGTAGGAGTTCGTTGTCTCAAACTACAAATCCCATAGTTCCTTGTTTGTAAGTGTGTGGTCACTTTTCTCCCTCCAACACATCAGTCACCCCACTCACAACACACCAGTGCTGCCTCCAATTCAATAGACCAGGGTACCTTCAGCTGTTGCAAATTTTTGCAGAATGATCTCCCACCCAGTGGTCGGTCCACCCACTGAAGCAGGACAGGCTCCCTCTGAACACCTGACTAGTGATGTAATGTCTTGGCTGCGCTGCAACCTGGGAAAACCTCAGACATCATTTTGTATGCTGTTAAATAAATCTAGGGGCAAAAATCATGTGAGACCACCATGAAACACAGGTACAGAAACTATATTATGATCCACACTAACTTTACAGCCCCTGTAGCATAGTCAAATAAAAAAAAAAATCCTGGCATACCCCTTTAATTTCAAAATGTGTTACATGGCAAATTTAGGGCCCATGCACACTAGGGAAATCCAGCAAGGAATAAATTACGCTGAAAAAAATGCAGCTGTTTTCTAGCAAAAACAGCACCACTCCTATCTACAGGTTGTGTCTGGTATTGCAGGTCTTCTCCACTGACATCAATGGGACTGAGCTGCAGCACCACACACAACCTGTGGACAGGAGTGGAGCTGTTTTTTGCAGAAAAGAAGCAGAATTTTTATTATCCTGGACAAACCCTTTTAATATAAATGTCCAGGATAATAACGTAGGAAGGAATCCCACAGTCTGAACTGAGCAGCAGTTTCCCATTGAGATTCAGATCAGAAATGATGTAGTGTTCATTGGCCCTTAGGTTACATTTCCTCCTTGCAGATTTAACCAGCAAATTTGTGCACATAAAATATACAATTTATTACAATATTAAGCAAGTGGATGGGATTTTATTAATTTACATGCTGACGGCTAAATCCACAGCAAAATCCATATATTACCTGTGGATTTTGCTGTGGATTTATAGTGAAATCTATAGAATTTTGCAGCAGAAAAATCTGTTTAGTGTGGACTTACCCTTACAGGTAATACTATATAGCAGTGGTCTTCAACCTGCGGACCTCCAGATGTTGCAAAACTACAACTCCCAGAATGCCCGGACAGCCGTTGGCTGTCCGGGCATGCTGGGAGTTGTAGTTTTGCAACATCTGGAGGTCCGCAGGTTGGAGATCACTGCTATATAGTAACCCTTTGCCAATTTGTCTAGCAAATAAAGCTCCATCAGGACCCCTGCTAGTTATAAAAGACATGGACAAATGAATTAAAGGGGTATTCCAGGAAAAAAACTTGAGATATACATCTCAACTGGCTCCAGAAAGTTAAACAGATTTGTAAGTTACATCTATTAAAAAATCTTAATCCTTTCAATAATTATCAGCTGCTGAAGTTGAGCTCTATTTTTCTGTCTGGCAACAGTGCTCTCTGCTGACACCTCTGCTTGTCTTGGGAACTGCACAGAGTAGAAGAGGTTTGCTATGGGGATTTGCTTCTAAACTGGGCGGTTCCCGAGACACGTGTCATCTAAGAGCACTAAGACAGAAAAGAACAACTCAACTTCAGCAGCTCATAAGTACTGAAAGGATTAAGATTTTTTTAATAGAAATCATTTACAAATCTGTTTAACTTTCTGGAGCCAGTTGATGAAAAAAAAAAAAAAAAAAGTTTTTTCCTGGATAACCCCTTTAAAAAGGGAATTTTACCATCTTTACTTCTTCTGGTGCTAGACAAAATCCATTTTAAGAATTTTATGTCCCTTCTACTTAAGGAAGGACAAATTAAAAACGTGTGTTGAATGCAAATGAGAATAAGCCGCTCCTTGTTTTTATGCTCGCTCCGGGTGTTTCCTGAATTAGTTAAACAAACAGAAGCCCCCGAATGAGTATGAAGCAAATGATGGCGCCCGAGGACTGGTTTAAAATTAAATTTAAAATTTGGCCAATTCTTATTGTTGCCCTCTCCCATGTTATGTTGGTGTCATATTGTATTACAATGATGCACGTTTCCAGACATGGAAGTTAACCTTTGTGGGATTTCAGCTGTATCTCTCCCCCCCCCCCCCCCCCAAAAAAAAAAGAAATGCTATTTCTGTAATCCTTAGAGCAGAGGACACACTAATCTTATATGCGGAGGACTCCTATCTAATTACTCTCTGAAACAATAAGGATATGTTCACACAGCAGAATTTCCATGCAGAATTCTGCATGAAAAATTCTGCAGAAATGAATTGACTATTCACTTCAATGGGAATCCGCTTGTCCCATTCACACAGCAGAATTTCTGCTACGGAAATTCTGCATTCTGTAAAAATATCATTCTTGTCTTACAAGTTTGTAGAATGCCGCAGAGGAATCCTATTGAAGTCAACGGGTTTTGAATTTCTGCAGAACTGGCGATTCTCCCGTTCACGCAGCAGAATTTCTGCTGCGGAAATTCTGCATTCTGTAAAAAATATCATTCTTGTCTTACAAGTTTGTAGAATTCCGCAGGGGAATCCTATTGAAGTCAACGGGTTTTGAATTTCTGCAGAACTGGCGATTCTGCAAATGCAGAAAAATACGGAATTCTGCAAAATGAATGCGGCCACAGAATTTCTGCAGAATTGCACAAATTCTGCCATGTGAACATATCCTAAGAGACAGTAATTCATTGACTATACCGCCCATAGCAAGCCTATCAAAATTTACAAGATTGACTCATGGATTGACTATGTATATATTATAAACGTACACATCATACATATGACAATGTATATTCCTATACCTATTATCATTTATCGTAAGAAAACGATAATTTAATAAAGGGGGAGGGGGGGCTCCTATTATCTGGACCTCTTCTCCTATAGAGCTACAAAGAGGGTCTCTCGCTATGGAGGACCTGTCCTGTTCCCCCTTGCAAAGCCAGCCCATTTATGCTTTAAAGAAGTATATCAGCCCCTAAAAACTTATCCCTAGTGCACATAGGCGAAAAGTGTCTGATCACAGAGGACAATCTCCAGAACTTCCCCCCCCCCCTGCTTCGATCTCTAAAATGGGGCTCTGACTCTCCCAGCTGCATGGAGTGGTGGGTCGGCACCAGTTTCATGCATCCTTTCAAGGAGAACGCCAGAGATACCCAACTACAGTGCTCTGGTATCTCTGGTGCTCCCACAGGCAATACAAGGAGCTTCTGCCAATCCATTATTCCATGCAGTGGAGAGTGTCAGGGGCCCATTTTGGAGATTGCAGGGGCTCCCAAACAAAATCAGACACTTATCCCCTATTCTGTGGCTAGTAACAAAAAAAAAAAAAAGTTTTTAGGGGGCTGGAATACCCCTTTAATTTTTCCTGTTGGGGCGCTGCAAGGATATTTAACACTTTATGTCAGGTTTCCCCACAGATAACAGCTGATGACTGGTGGTCCCAGTGGGGGGACCACTTTGGACAATAATTACTTATTTGAAACATCTCTTGATAATAAGCAGATTACAAAATGGTAAACCTCTAAAAAACAAAACAAAAAAAAATAACTTTTTAACAGAATGAATAAAATCTCCTGGAGAGTTTAGGGATAGTAGAACAATTTACTAATGCCAGTGTTTTCCAAACAGTGCGTTTCCCGCTGTTGCAAAACTACAACTCGCAGCATGCCTGGACAGCCGTTGGCTGTCTGGGCATGCTGGAAGTTGTAGTTTTGCAACAGCTGGAGACAAGGGGAGTATAGTTCCCCCACAGACATACAGCCTTCAACCATATACAGTGTATGGCTGGAGGCTGTATGCCTTTTTACTGCCCCACTTCAGTGTTCCGACCACCACTCCTCCGGTCCGGGGTCACAATCTACGGCTATGGCCTATGGGCCATAGCAGTAGGACCTGGGACCGGAGGAGCGGTGGTCGGAACACCGAAGATGACGTGCTAGTGAGTGGTGACTTACCATACCCGCGCGTCCTCCTCACTGCTCCGCTCTTCTCCTATGGGCGCCACTTAACGTGGGACCGCAGAGAGGTAACCGGGGCATCCTTGTGTCCTGAAAAGATATTTCAAGACACAGGGATACCCCGAATGTGACGGGGGTCCCCTGCAGGCACGGGGCCCGGAGCAGGCACTCCAGGAGCGCCAATGATGATCTGGCCCTGACCAGAGCAGGGACAAAAAGATATTCATTGTGGGCCGCATGTTTGACACCCATGGTGTGTCTGTACCTGTGTGTGATGGTGGTCTCGCAATTCTTATGTGATTTTCGCCCCAATATTTATTTTTAACAGCATACAAAATTACTCAGGTCTCGGGATTTTTTAGCTTGAGGTGTGGCCAAGACATTACATCACTAGTCAGATGTGCAAAGGAAACCTGTCCTGCTTCAATGGGTGGAGCGACTGCTGGGTGGGAGGGAGATAATTCTGTAACTAATTGTATTTTTGCAACAGCTGTAGGCACCCCGGTTAGAAAACACTGATCTTTTGAATGGAAGGCAGCTCATTTGTGTTTCAATGGGTGGAGTGACTGATGTGTGGGAGGGAGGAAAGTGACCTCACACTTACAAACAAGAAACTATGGGATTTGTAGTTTGAGAGAACGAACTCCCAACAGGAAATACCCAGTTGACATAAAGATAGCCAAAGCGTTATGGTAATCTCGCAACATCGCCATTTAGCTCCAAGACAAGCACCGATCCTTCCTAAGCATGTCCATTACTGCATGGCAGGTACGTACTAAAATTACTTTATGGTAGATAACCCATTTAAAGCTCACATGACTTAGCAGCAGAATAACATTCTAAACATACATCACTTATCTAGTCAATAACAATGCTATACTGCATGGAGAGAACGTCATGTCGCATATAAAAGCAATGTATTTATAGGGATAAAAAAAATCTGCATGTCTGGAAGCTACGCCTGGCTAGATAATAATGTCCCAAAGAAGATTTCATCAAGGAAATAGACAGGGGTATGATGGGAATGAGGGGTGCAAAGGCTGGGAAACTTCAAAGTACGCTTATAATGTGTTTAGAACAATCCAACACAAACAGGAAAATAAGGTCCCGATTTTCTAAACTCTACAACATCTGCTTCTCTTTACACAGAGCACAGCTCGGCCTGACGGTCCCAGCGAGAGTGAATCGGCCTTTTATTTGGGTTGTTTCAATAAATAGCTATACTTTTTTTTTTTTGGTCATGTAAAGCCGCAAAGTAAAATATACTGTCAGGGAAGCTTGCGTGTAAAGCTTGAAGAGCCCAGAGAGAGATAGAGAGAGAGAAAGAGAGAAAGAAAGAAAGAGATAGGAGAGAGAAAGAGATAGGAGAGAGAAAGAGATAGGAGAGAGAAAGAGAGAGAAAAAGAGAGAGATAGATAGAAAGAGAGAGAGAGAAAGAGAGAGAAAGAGAGAGAGAGATAGAAAGAGAGAGATAGAAAGAGAAAGAGAGAGAGAAAGAGAGAGATAGAAAGAGAGAGAGAGAGAAAGAGAGAGAGAGAGAGAGAAAGAGAGAGAGAGAGAAAGAGAGAGAGAGAGAGAGAAAGAGAGAGAGAAAGAGAGAGAGAAAGAGATAGAGAAAGAGATAGAGAAAGAGATAGATAGAAAGAGAGAGAGAGAGAAGAGAGAGAAAGAGAGAGAGAGAGAGAGAGAGAGAGAGAGAGAAAGAGAAAGAGAAAGAGAGAGAGAGAGAAAGAGAGAGAGAGAGAGAGAAAGAGAGAGAGAAAGAGAGAGAGAGAGAAAGAGAGAGAGAAAGAGAAATAGACAGAGAAAGAGAGATAGACAGAGAAAGAGAGATAGACAGAGAAAGAGATATAGACAGAGAGATATAGACAGAGAGATATAGACAGAGAGATATAGACAGAGAGATATAGACAGAGAGAGAGAGACAGACGTCTTATTGACTGCCGCACGACTAGGTGGATGAGTAGTAACTGTTCCCGCAGGAATGACTTCTATTCCACCATACGATGTATAGTATGTGCAGGAAGTGATGTAGCCTGATAACAGCAAAGTACTGCCCCTTTATACAAACCACATCTAGTAACCAAAAGGCAAGCACAACTACCGACACAGACTAAAAAAAATACGGTACTAAAATATTTAGGCAGGTCACTAGAATTGAAGGGAATTATCCTTATATGGCTTTATTGCTGTTTTTATTCTTTTCCCCCCATTTCTTCACCAGCTTTCCTCAGATTATACTTGTATTCAATTATTGAGTTTAATAAAAAAAATAAAACATATTTTCAGTTGTTCTATTATTATTTATGTATTTTACAGCTATAGTTTAATAATATTTATTATTTCTGTGCAACATCTCTCTTTTATCGGTTTAGTATTTTACTGCTTAATGTAAAACATACATATTTTTTTATTGCACCTATTCTGAGAAAACTTTACATTTATATTTTTAGAATTATTAATATGTTAAACATTTACATTTAAAGGGGATTATATGTAACAGGTCGGACACACTTAAAAGGACAGGTTCACCTAAGAAACCATTTATTTATTTTATTTTATTTTTTAACTCCGATGCAGCTAAAATAAAAAATGAAGTAACAATGTAGATGATACTGGTTAAAATCTTATTCTATTTTGGATCCACAGCTCCAATGCAGACCTATGAATCTCCATGCTATGTGTAGACGGTTCGTGCAGTCTTGACCCCTTCCATCTCACCCCTACTTCTTCTTAATCTGCCATATATGAGCAAGACATTAAAGGGCACTTCATAACCTATCCCCACAAGGATATCTACTCGGCAATAATCGGAAATCCCATAGAGAATGAATTTAGAAATGGCCAGATATGCACGGGCTGATCCATTCATTCAAGGCTGCACTTTTACTTTGTACTGTAGATTGGCAGAGGTCCTAGTGGTTGGATCCCCAAACAATTCACAAGTTATTTCCCTTTTCTGTGAATAGAGACTAAAATGTCCAAATGAGGATGAAAAAAATACAAAAAACTTGTTTCCAAATTGCTTATTTTTATCATTTTAAATGCATTGAATATAACACTGATGATAAATGTACATATTTCATTTAAGTCAGCTATATACATATGCTATTGTTGATAGCTGCTCCTACCATTATCAGCATGTCCAGTCAATGAGGATGTCTAGAGGGTGTCACACTCCCTTGGTTCTATGTTTCAAAGGATTAAAAAATTAGATTGGGGTTACCTCTTCACACCTACTGAGCTTATTTTTACTTAATAGGAATAACAGGCTGTGTGCCTGTAATCCGTGACCCTTTACCCTGTAACCAAAGGGTAAATACCAATGCTTCTTTTACTGTATGTGCACAATGCTGCCTCTTGAATGTAATTCCCCTCTTCCTTTAGTCTGCAGGCTTGTCATTAGTAGCATTTTTGTGCTTAGTATAACCCCTTTCTTTGTGGTGCTGTTTCTTTACATACAGCTAATGCAGTACCTTGCAAAACCATGCAGGTTTCAAAAAATCTTTTGAAAGTACAAGTATGCTTTAAAGAGCAGCCAAGAATGGGCTATGAAGTCATGAAAGCAGCTCTGCATCGGCTTTCTCCCTCCCCTCTGGGATTGATTTAAATGTCTTCCTATGTGTGTATAGGCAGCTACTTGTCAATCACTAGTAGGGCAGGGTGAAACTGGTCCCGGCTCATCTTCAAACTTTGACTTCTCTGAAACTACAACTTCTGCCGTAAAGTCATATTCTCCAATACACTTGCTAAAAACACAACCACAAGATCGTGAACATGGATATCGGCTACATATAGGGGTTGAAGTTGTAGCCAAACTTATCTTCACCCACTGCAAATGTTTAGTTTGCTGCCTATCTCTGTAGCGTATCTAAGTTCATTGGCTACGGCACAGTAGTGTGTTGGGACCCTCCTGGTTACCATCAGACATGGCTCGTCCTCATAAGCAAAAGGGATCTGCATAACCCAAGTTCTGACAACCATGAAAATAGACACTGGTATTGGGGGGGGGGGGGGACATTGAAGGGTATGCATCCTAACTGTCCTGCTGTTTGATCATAATTTTTTCTCAGAGAGACTCTCTCAAGGGACCTCAAATTGTATCTATCAAACCCTTTCAACTTCCATTACAGTAGTTATCTGAATCTAATCTGTGTTTGCATCGCATATTTAAAGCGGAGCTCTGATCACGCTCCGGGGCAAAATATCCATTTAAATCTACAGCAACTTTCAGCCCGAGACTACAGTGATCAGGAATCGGATTTGCTAGAAGTCTCATACACTTGCATGGGACTTAAGGCAATTCCTGATCGATGTAGTCTCGTGCTACGAAGAGATTTAGGGTGGGGTGATACACAGCGCATCCGCAGTGCATTTCACGCTGTGGGCCACTGCTGGCAGTCACTGAGCAACTGGAGAGTGAGCCCCCAGCTGTAGCTGGGTAGCTTTGTGTGTTGGCTCATAGTTGGGGGGGGGGGGGGGGATTTCCGACTGGCAGTCACAAGCGGTCACAAGTCACAGCACTACCCAGCTGCAGAAGGGAGCTCACACTTGGGACTGCTGTCAGCGCATCCGCAGTGTGAATGTGCTGCGGATGCACTGTGACCCCACCCATAAACAGATATTCTGCCTTCAGAGCGTGATCAGAGTTAGGGTGCATTCACACCACATACAGTTCCCATGTACGTTTTCAATGTGAAAACCATATGGAACTGTATTGAAAAACCGTATGACAAAAGATGCATCCGGTTGCATCCATTTTGCGTCTTGTACGGTTTTGTCAGTTTTTTTCCCATACCCAAAACCGTAGCCTACCATGGTTTTTGGTCCGGGTGAAAAACTGTATAATTTTTATTTTTTTTAACATGGGAGTCAATGGGAATCATACAGAACCCTATGTGTGTACGGTTCCATCCAGTTTGCACCATACGGTTTTTGACTTTGCACATTATTTTTCTTGGAATTTCAATCAAACAAGTGAAACTTTATTCATAATGGAGTGAAAAGTTAAAAACGTATGCCACCGGACATCATTTTTCAAACCGTATACAGCTTAAAATTTGTACACATGTTTTGATACAGTTTAGTCTGGTTTCAAGGAATCTGTTTTTTCATCAAAAACCTGATACGGGAACTGTATTGCAAAAACGTGGTGTGAACGCAGCCTAACAATAACTTTGTCAGCTATTAAATATCTGATAACTATACATTAAATCCCTTTCAAGATCTCTTATCTTTTTACTTGTACCTATAAGTGTCTGTTCACATTACGTTTGTGATGTCCATTTAGCATGTACTTAGGAAAGTTCCCAGTGTAGATGCCATTATTGCACAGTTCCAGAGATTCATCATCTGGGGCAGCCCCTTTCTAAGGCCGTGATCACACGGTCGAAAACGTGCAGAATGTCCACCCAGACGGTGCTAGAACCGCTTGAAATTTCGCGTTTCATAGACGGCAATGCATCTCCGTGCGAAATCGCAGAAAGACTAGACAAGTGTTTCTTTTTGCAAAAACATCCACCACGGAAATTCCACTGTGTGAACAGTGCAGCAGAATGCCATTTAAATAATTAGCTCTGCAATATTATAAGCAATATAATATGATTGGCTATGTATGAAGTATCTACAGTGGGGAGAACAAGTATTTGATACACTGCCTACTTACAAAGCATGTAGAGGTCTGTATTTTTATCATAGGTACTCTTCAACTGTGAGAGACTGAATCTAAAACAAAAATCCAGAAAATCCCATTGTATGTTTTTTTTTTTTTTTTTAAATTAATTTGCATTTCATTGCATGATACAAGTATTTGATTACCTACCAAACAGTAAGAATTCAAGCTCATACAGACCTGTTATTCTTTAACCCCTTAAGGACTTAGCCCTTTTTCACCGTAAGGACTCGGCCGTTTTTTTGCACATCTGACCACTGTCACTTTAAACATTAATAACTCTGGAATGCTTTTACTTATCATTCTGATTCCGAGAATGTTTTTTCGTGACATATTCTACTTTAACATAGTGGTAAAACTTTTATGGTAACTTGCATCCTTTCTTGGTTAAAAATCCCCAAATTTTATGAAAAAAAATGAAAATTTAGCATTTTTCTAACTTTGAAGCTCTCTGCTTGTAAGGAAAATGGATATTCAAAATAATGTTTTTTTTTTGTTCACATATACAATATGTCTACTTTATGTTTGCATAATAAAATTCATGAGTTTTTACTTTTGGAAGACACCAGAGGGCTTCAAAGTTCAGCAGCAATTTTACAATTTTTCACAAAATTTTCAAACTCGATATTTTTCAGGGACCAGTTCAGATTTGAAGTGGATTTGAAGGGTCTTCATATTAGAAATACCCCATAAATGACCCCATTATAAAAACTACACCCCCCAAAGTATTCAAAATGACATTCAGTCAGTGTTTTAACCCTTTAGGTGTTTCACAGGAATAGCAGCAAAGTGAAGGAGAAAATTCAAAATCTTCATTTTTTTACACTCGCATGTTCTTGTAGACCCAATTTTTGAATTTTTGCAAGTGGTAAAAGGAGAAAATTTTCACTTGTATTTGTAGCCCAATTTCTCTCGAGTAAGCACATACCTCATATGTCTATGTAAAGTGTTCGGCGGGTGCAGTAGAGGGCTCAGAAGGGAAGGAGCGACAAGGGGATTTTGGAAACTAGACCCCTCGGGGAACGTAACAAGGGGTTAAGTGAACCTTTATACCCCACAGGTGTTTCACGACTTTTGCATATGTAATTAGGTAATTTTTTTTACCTAAAATGCTTGTTTTCCCCAAAATTTTACATTTTTAAAAAGGGTAAAAGCAGAAAATACCCCCCAAAATTTGTAACACAATTTCTCCCGAGTACGGCGATACCCCATATGTGACCCTAAACTGTTGCCTTGAAATACGACAGGGCTCCGAAGTGAGAGCGCCATGCCCATTTGAGGCCTAAATTAGGGACTTGCATAGGGGTGGACATAGGGGTATTCTACGCCAGTGATTCCCAAACAGGGTGCCTCCAGCTGTTGTAAAACTCCCAGCATGCCTGGGCAGTGGCTGTCTGGTAATACTGGGAGTAGTTGTTTTGCAACAGCTGGAGGCTCCGTTTTGGAAACAGTGGCGTACCAGACGTTTTTCATTTTTATTGGGGAGGGGAGGGGGGCTGTGTAGGCGTTTGTGTATATGTAGTGTTTTGCAGCTGTTGCAAAACTTCAACTCCCATCATGCGCTGACAGACTGTACATGCTGAGAGTTTTAGTTTTGCAACAGCTGTAGGCACACTGGTTATGTATCACTGAGTTTGTGACCTAACTCAGTGTTTCACAACCAGTGTGCCTTCAGCTGTTGCAAAACTACAACTCTCAGTAGTCACCGACAGCCAACGGGCATGCTGGGAGTTGTAGTTATGCAACCAGCAGATGCACCACTACAACTCTCAGCATGCACTTTAGCTGTTTGTGCAAGCTGGGAGTTGTAGTTATACAACAGCTGAAGGTACACTTTTAGATAGAAAAAATGCGCCTCCAGCTGTTGCAAAACTATTAGTCCCAGCATGCCTATAAGGGAATGCTGGGAGTTGTGGTGGTCTACCTCCTTCTGTTGCATAACTACAGCTCCCAGCATGCCCTTTTTGCATGCTGGGAGCTGTTGCTAAGCAACAGCAGGAGGCTGTAACTCATCTCCAACTGCTGCTCCCCAGGTCAGTCCCTCGCCGCCGCCGCTCCTGGGGCCCCGATCCCAACAGGGACGCCGGGGATCGGGGTCCCCAGCTCCCGGGGTCTTCTTCCCGCACCCGCTCACGTCCTCCGGAAGAGGGGCGGAGCGGGTTGCGGGAGTGACACCCGCAGAAGGTGCCCTGATTGGTCGGCCGGTAAACCGGCCGACAAATCAGGGCGATCGTGAGGTGGCACCAGTGCCACCTCACCCCTGCTGGCTATGGCTGTTGGGGGCCGTCAGAGACGGCCCCGATCAGCCAGTAATTTCGGGTCACTGGAGACCCGATTGACCTGGAATCGCCGCAGATCGCTGGGCTGAATTGTCCAGCGATCTGCGGCCATCGCCGACATGGGGGAACATAATGACCCCCCTGGGCGATATGCCGCGATGCCTGCTGAACGATTTCATCAGGCATCCGGCTCCGGTCCCCAACCGGCTAGGGGTGGGGACCGGAATTCCCACGGGCGTATGGATATGCTCTGCGTCCTTAAGGACTCGGAATGCAGGGCGTATCCATGCGTCCTGAAGAGGTTAAGAAGCCCTCCTGTTCTCCACTCATTACCTGCACCTGTTTGAACTCATTACCTGTATAAAAGACACCTGTCCACACACTCAGACTCCAACCTCTCAACAATGGCCAAGACCAGAGAGCCGTGTAAGTACATCAGGGATAAAATTGTAGACCTGCACAAGGCTGGGATGGGCTACAGGACAATAGGCAAGCAGCTTGGTGAGAAGGCAACAATTGTTGGCGCAATTATTCGAAAATGGAAGAAGTTAAAGATGACGGTCAATCTCCCTTGGTCTGGGGCTACATGCAAGATCTCACCTAGTGGGGCATCAATGATCATGAGGAAGGTGAGGGATCAGCCCAGAACTACACGGTAGGACCTGGTCAATGACCTGAAGAGAGCTGGGACCAGTGTCTCCAAGAAAACCATTAGTACCATACTACGCCGTCATGGATTAAAATCCTTCAGCGCACGCAAGGTCCCCCTGCTCAAGCCACTGCATGTCCAGGCCCATTTGAAGTTTGCCAATGACCATCTGGATGATCCAGAGGAGGAATGGGAGAAGGTCATGTGGTCCGTTGAGACAAAAAAAAAAAAAACAAGCTTTTTGGTCTAAACTCCATTTGCAGTGTTTGGAGGAAGAAGAAGGATGAGTACAACCCCAAGAACACCATCCCAACCATGAAGCATGGAGGTGGAAACATTATTCTTTGGGGCTGCTCTTCTGCATAGGGGACAGGATGACTGCACCGTATTGAGGGGAGGATGGATGGGCCTCCTTCACTCAGTAAAAGCATTGAAGATGGGTGGTAGCAGGGTCTTCCAGCATGACAACGGCCCAAAACAAACAGCCAGGGCAACTGAGTGGCTCCAACATAAGTGTCTTAAGGTCCTGTAGTGGCCTAGCCAGTCTCCAGACCTGAACCCAATAGAAAATCTTTGGAGGGAGCTGAAAGTCCATATTGCACAGCGACAGCCCCGAAACCTGAAGGATCTGGAGAAGGTTTATAAGGAGTAGAGGTCCCAAAATCCCTGCTGCTGTGTGTGCAAACGTGGTCAAGAACTACAGGAAACGTTTAATCTCTGTAATTGCAAACAACGTTTTCTGTCCCAAACTAAGTTATGCTTTTCTGATGTATCAAATACTTATATCATGCAATGAAATGCAAACAAATTTTTTTAAATCATACAATGTGATTTTCCGGATTTTGTTTTAGATTCCATCTCTCACAGTTGAAGAGTACCTATGATAAAAATTACAGACCTCTACATGCTTTGTAGGAAAACCTGCAAAATCGGCAGTGTATCAAATACTTGTTCTCCCCACTGTATATCTGTATACTAAATTATTCATGTCCTTTCGTAAGACATCAGACAAGTGGCCGGGAAAAGAAGTTCTCACTAATTTCATCATTTATGGATCACTGGTAGCACATGTAGTTTCCCCCTAACTTTTCTTACACTTTTTCTTGTTTTTGGTGCTTTCATCTGTCATCCTCCAATAGAAACTAATGGGAGATTCAAGGACATCTGTAGTGTAAAATAACTTCTCCCCTATACTAAGGATAAAACATACAGTACAGACCAAAAGTTTGGACACACCTTCTCATTCAAAGAGTTTTCTTTATTTTCATGACTATGAATATTGTAGATTCACACTGAAGGCATCAAAACTATGAATTAACACATGTGGAAATATATACATAACAAAAAAGTGTGAAACAACTGAAAATATGTCCTATTCTAGGTGGAAAGTGTCCCCAAGTGCAGTCACAAAAACCATCAAGAGCTACAAAGAAACTGGCTGACATGCGGAGCGCCCCAGGAAAGGAAGACCAAGAGTCACCTCTGCTGCGGAGGATAAGTTCATCCGAGTCACCAGCCTCAGAAATCGCAGGTTAACAGCGGCTCAGATTAGAGACCAGGTCAATGCCACACAGAGTTCTAGCAGCAGACACATCTCTAGAACAACGGTTAAGAGGAGACGGTGTGAGGCCTTCATGGTAGAATATCTGCTAGGAAACCACTGCTAAGGACAGGCAACAAGCAGAAGAGACTTGTTTGGGCTAAAGAACACAAGGAATGGACATTAGACCAGTTTGCTTTGGTCTGATGAGTCCAAATTTGAGATCTTTGGTTCCAACCACCGTGTCTTTGTGCGACGCAGAAAAGGTGAATGGATGGACTCTACATGCCTGGTTCCCACCGTGAAGCATGGAGGAGGAGGTGTGATGGTGCTTTGCTGGTGACACTGTTGGGGATTTATTCAAAATTGAAGGCATACTGAACCAGCATGTCTACCACAGCATCTTGCAGCGGCATGCTATTCCATCCGGTTTGCGTTTAGTTGGACCATCATTAATTTTTCAACAGGACAATGACCCCAAACACACCTCCAGGCTGTGTAAGGGCTATTTGACCAAGAAGGAGAGTGATGGGGTGCTGCGCCAGATGACCTGGCCTCCATAGTCACCGGACCTGAACCCAATGAAGGCAAAAGGGCCAACAAGTGCTAAGCATCTCTGGGAACTCCTTCAAGACTGTTGGAAGACCATTTCAGGTGACTACCTCTTGAAGCTCATCAAGAGAATGCCAAGAGTGTGCAAAGCAGTAATCAAAGCAAAAGGTGGCTACTCTGAAGAACCTAGAATATGACATTTTCAGTTGTTTCACACTTTTTTGCTATGTATATAATTCCACATGTGTTCATTCATAGTTTTGATGCCTTCAGTGTGAATCTACAATTTTCATAGTCATGAAAATAAAGAAAACTCTTTGAATGAGAAGGTGTGTCCAATCTTTTGGTCTGTACTGTACACTGCCTATATCCGAAGTGGTCCGGGTGCTGGGACCCCCCGCAATCTCCTGTAAAGGGCCCTAGCATGCTGCTGTAAGGGGGCATGTCTGTTCCCAGCATGATGCGGCGGCCGACACAAGCCCCCCCCATGTATCCCATAGACATACATGGAGCGGGTGTTTCAGCCGCCGCGTTATGCGGGGACGAAGTGCTCCCTTCCGGCAGAATGCTGGGGCTCCGTACAGGAGACCCGGACCCCCCGCGATCTATAACTTATCCCCTATTCTACAGATAGGGGATGAGTTATTTTACACTACAGGTGTCCTTTAAATTCCCCACAAATAGCCTTGCAGATCATTAAGACACTACAGACCAGTGTTTTCCAACCAGAGGGATTCCAGCTGTTCCAAAACTACAACTCCTAGCATGCCCGGACAGCCTTTGGCTGGGAGTTGGAGTTTTGCAACAGCTGGAGGCAGCCTGGTTGGGAAACACGGCTATAACCTATTGGAAGTCATCCAGTTTCCCCATAGCTTCCCTGTTCTAGCTTTGAGTCAAGTATATAAGGATGTACCTATCCTATAGACAATACTACAAATACAAATGTCAATTGAGCTCAATGGAAAAGGGATACTGACACCTTCAGGTGATAAGAAAGTATTACATTACCTCCTTAATATATGGAAAATTCTACGAATGACTAATGAGAGTTTTACTTTATTATTTTTTTCTCAATTCACCGGTGAAACCATATATGTTTCTACATCCATGTTTTCGATCGGCATACTCAGACTTTTATAGTTAGCTACTGCTTCCTGCTCTTTTGGTGGAACCAGACAGTAAACGCTTATATTTAAATTTCAAGAAGCTTTTCATGGGTGCCATACATTGTACACTTAACTGAAATAACTTCAGACCTCAAATGTTCAGGAACTATTGGGTAATTGTCCCCTCCCCTGGACAATGTGTCTGTATCTAAATAGAGTTAAAGGGGTACTCCGCTAGAAAGAGTTTATTTTTTTTAAATGAACTGGTGCCAAAAGATAAGCAGATGTATAAATTACTTCTATTTAAAAATATTAATCCTTCCAGTTCTTATCAGCTGCTGTAAACTACAGAGGAAGTTGTAACATTATTTTCTGTCTGACCACAGTGCTCTCTGCTGACCCCTCTGTCCGTGTCAGGAACTGTCCAGAGTACAAGCAAATCCCCATAGCAAACCTCTCCTGCTCCGGACAGTTCCTGACACCGACAGAGGTGTCAGCAGAGAGCACTGTGGTCAGACAGAAAATAATTATGCAACTTCCTGTGGAGCATACAGCAGTTGATAAGTACAGGAAGGATTAAGATTTTTAAATAGAAGTAAATTACAAATCTGTTTACATTTCTGGCAACAGTTGATTTAAAAAAAAAATAGTTTTCCAGCGGAGTACCCCTTGTGGTGGGTGTAGTCTTCGGCCCGCATTTAATTTATTTAGGGATCTGACCTGGGGTCTGAATTAATTTAGGGGCGTAGTCAGGAGTCTAGTCTAGGGTCTGAATGTATTTAGGAGTCTGATTTGTCATCTGAATTAAAGGGGTATTCCAGGAAAAAACTTTTTATATATCAACTAGCTCCAGAAAGTTAAACAGATTTGTAAATTACTTCTATTAAAAAATCTTAATCCTTTCAGTACTTATGAGCTTCTGAAGTTAAGGTTGTTCTTTTGTGTCTAAATCCTCTCTGATGACACCTGTCTCGGGAAACGCCCAGTTTAGAAGAGGTTTGCTATGGGGATTTGCTTCTAAACTGGGCGTTTCTCAAGACACGTGTCATCAGAGAGCACTTAGACAGAAAAGAACAACCTTAACTTCAGAAGCTCATAAGTACTGAAAGGATTAAGATTTTTTTAATAGAAGTAATTTACAAATCTGTTTAACTTTCTGGAGCCAGTTGATATATAAAAGAAAGTTTTTTTCCTGGAATACCCCTTTAATTTAGAGATTCAGTCAGGAGTTCTGAATTTGTTTCGGAGTTTGGTCTGGGGTCTGGATTTATTTAGGAGTCTGATTTGGCATCTGAATTAATTTAGGGGTTTAGTCTGGAGTCTGAATTTATTAAGAAATCTGATTTGAGTTCAGAATTAATTTAGCGGTCTAGTCTGGATTTATTCAGAGATCTGATCTTGGTTTTGAAATTATTTAGGTTATGTCTGGGGTCGGAATTTATTAAGAAATGTGACATGGGGTCTAAATGATTTTGAAAGCTTAGTCTGGGGCCTAGCTTTATTGAGAAATCTGGAGTTTAAAGGGGTACTCCGCTGCTCAGCATTTCACGCCCTCACACACCTCCCACTGACTTGCATTGAGGGGGTGGGGCGTGACGTAATGAGGGGTGGGGCTATGACGTCACAAGCTCCAGGCGCCAGCTCTAAGCATTCGGAACATTTTGGGGTTTAAATTATTTGCATTGCCTTAGAGAAGCAAGGGACTTGGGAAGTGTCAGCAGCAAACTCTGCTCTAACGTCAATAAGTTAACTGTTTGATAATCCAGGCCAAGTATACTCGTACTGGGGCCATCAAAAGTGTATGGAGCGGGCTCGGGACTCAACCCAGCTCCATACCCAAGCAGCTGGTTGCATTCAGAGTGATCCTGCTAATAGTCAGGTAGGGAGATCTTTCATTTAGATGACAGCGGCATATAAACAGTATGGCTGCATATTATTGGTGGTTCAGGATTCAGAATCAGTCATTAGGAGCCAATCCGTTGAAGCCTTTTCAAAGCCTCAGTGGCTGTCCTGACGACATGCTCTTGCAGCCTGCTATAGGCCGGCAGTACTTCCTAATCACACATAAAACAATTCAATGCCTTGTAATAACAACTGAATTTATAAGCAATTGAATGATTGCTTATTAAAGTCCCTTAGAAGGACTTTGAAAAAAAGTCAAACATTTTTTTGTTAAATATTAAAATCAAAATCCTCTCCATAAATCACCCCCTTTCCCATTTAAAAAAATAAAAATAAAAACTGTTCAAGGTTTTTTTTTTTTTTTTTTTTTTTTTTATATTGTTGCATGCAGAAATGCCCAAACTATTAACCCAGAAATAGAAAACAGAGCCAATGTTTTTTTTAAAAAAACAGCACCACACTTGTCCACAGGTTGTGTCTGGTATTACAACTTGGCATTATTCACTTCAATGCAAGTGAGCTACAATACCACACAACTTAAAGAGATATTCCAGGAATTTTTTTTATTTGACTATGCTACAGGGGCTATAAATTTAGTGTGGTTCATAATATAGTGTTTGTGCTTGTGTTTCATGTGGTCTCAATTCTATCTATTTTTAACAGCATACAGAATTACGCAGGTCCCAGGATTTCCCAGGTTGCAGTGCGTCGAGACCTGACATCATTAGTCAGGTGATCAGAGGGAGTCTGTCCAACTTCAATGGGTGGAGCAACCGCTGGTTGGGAGAGAGATCATTTTGCAACAGCTGTAGGCACCCCTTGGTCAAAAAACAATGGTTTATTGATTTGAAGGGATCACAGGTGTGTTTCAATGGGTGGGGTGGCTGATGTGGGGGAGGGAGGAAAGTGACCTCATACTTACAAACTATGGGATGTGTAGTTTAGAGAATGAAATTCAACAGGAAATACCCAGTTCTTGCAAGTACGTTCTACTACAATCATCTTATGGTGGATAACCCCTTTTGAGCAGGGGGAAGCACAGTTTTTGGCACAAAGAAGCTCTGTTTTTCTAATGCTGGATAACCCCTTTAAACTATAATGTTAACAAAACCACATAGCCCTCATACAACTCCAGAAAAAAAAAAATATTGAAACTACAAATTAGATATCACTGTAACGATACAAAAATAACATGTCAATTTTACCACACTGAACAATGTAAAAAAAATAAAAATAAAAAAAAGGAACACCCAAAATTTGTATTTTTTTTTTTCAATTTCACATCACAAATATTTTTTTCTGTTTTGCAATATATTTTATGATAACTTGAAGGACAGTATTACAAGGTACAAGCAGTCCCACAAAAAACAAGACCTCATATGTAGTAGTTTTGCAACTATCGGAAAGCCATCGGTTGGGGAACACTGGTCTACAGTATATAGTCACGTCTGCAGTATAAGATTATTACTTCATTTTTAAATTTTCAAAAACTGTTTTTATTTAGCCAGTTCTAAGGAATACCTCCCTTCGCCTTCAGAGCCAGGTGCCTTTATAAATATGGAAGGGTTAAGAAAGGGGAAAGTACAATTAGGGCACATTACACGTTTCCGATGGAGGAGAGCATTTAACTCCGCAAAGGAAACTAATTCAATGAGGAAATAATTAGCGCCGACATCTGTCCCTCCTCTCTTTTAAAGATCCCAAGCTGCACGTGCTGGTGTTTCCTCTGCTCCAACTTCCTGGGCACAACTGAGATGTAGTGAACAGAGAAATTTCCTTAAGTAGTTTTGGATAGAAGCACTTAAGCAATAATGATTACCCTATAATCAATGTTATTATAAGCCAATGGGATTTTACCTCCCATGAATGGATGATGCACAACTGTATCCTGTTCAAGGTATTGTTCTACATCAATGTGTTTCAGACGAGATTCCCTCTATGACACCAGAGGGACTGAATTTCCTAAAATATATTCCATATTTTGTGTGTCAAGAAATGTAAAAAAAATCTGTATTCTTAACAAAGAGGTGTAATTTGTATCCAGAGCATCTGCAAGAGTCTCATTCATCAAACTCCGAGTGCTAGTCAATTACTAGGTGACCTGCCCAGGACTGACCGGCCCGAGCCAAGGATTAGCTTCCTGGCTCCAATATGATGGACATAGTCACAGAGGGAGAACATATGTTTCAACATCTGATCGTAACCATCATTTAGAGACATAAGCCTATAACAAATCAGCTTTTTAATATATCAATGTATTTTATTAACTCTATAGTCCACTGATTTCCACAATGAGGGATTTCTATAGAGAGAAAGACTTTGGCACTGCTGGGTTATTTATTCAACAAAAATCTGATTCCACATCGACTAGAGTTTTATACCATGCTGCATATAGTAGTGGATCAGGTCATCGTCACTTGGAGTAGGAGGCTTGTTCACGTAACTTAAAGGGGTACTCTGCCGCAAACATTTTATGTCCTATCCAAAGGAAAGGGGATAAGATGTCTGATCGCGAACTACGCTCCGTGCCGGATAACTGGCGATGCCTTGATGACTGACTTACATTGAGGGCATGGCTGTGACGCCACGAGCCTTCTGCCCCACTCGTGACGTCACGAGCCTCCGCCCCGCATCGCCAGTTATTCGGCACGAAGTGAAGTTTGTGATAAGACATCACGGCCACAATCCCTCAATGCAAGTCTATGGGAAGGGGTGTGACAGCACAAGCCTCCGGCACTTTACCCGACGCTCTAAACGAACACTGGGTACAGCATGGAGATTGCGGGGGTCCCCAGCGGCAGGACCCCCGTGATCAGACATCTTATCCCCTATCCTTTGAATAGGGGATAAGAGGTCTAGGGGCTGAGTACCCCTTTAAGATGACCATAGGGAGAGCAGTTACATGAACATTTGCTTCCTTATCGATCAGACAGTTTTGCTCTCAGAATTTAACATATTGGGGAGGGGCATTTTTGCTGAAAAATAGTGAGAAGATGAGCACTTGATCAAAAAATCATCCCTCTCTGCACCTAGATCATTTATTGATTCTATAACCCAGACATTAACCAGCATGCACACCAAACATTCACACTACAAACACAAACATCAGGTTTACACATTTTACTTGGTCCTTATCTGTCTGTACCTGATCTTTAGCAATCTGCTGACCCCTTGTCTTTCGAGAACACGTTCCATTTTTCCCTTATAATCACCGATTGACACAAAGTTGCCTAAAGATTGTTGTGGGTCTAAATTCATTTTATACATTGCACTCGGTGCTCACTCACATAGTAGCTGCTTGTGGTTTGCAGCATATATTTTTAAAACACATTTATGGATGAAAGCCAACTGGTGCATGGCCAAGGTGTCAGCCTTTTAAATGCATTTCTAATAGAATTCATGTTTGTCATAATAAACTTACATGAAGGAGGACAAAACTGTCTTTAGTGGTGTGCTTACCTTTCAGCTTGCCCATTTCATTGGTTGTTACTTTTCCCATATCTTTAAAGTGTGGTCCTGACAAGCCAGGAGCCTGCACGGAGCCCTGCTTATCCTGTCCATCCTTCCTGTATTTGGTCGTTACACAAGCAATAGCTACAGGTACAAAGTACTCCAGCTCACCACCTCGTAGCAGTGCTCGGATCTGGGCCCAGCAGGACACTCCAATGAAGAACAAAAGAACGATGATCCAGCACTTGCAAAAACGAACAGCTTTATTGAAGATCACAGGATGCAGATAAAACCAAACATATCAGACGAGTTTCGAGCGCATGCACTCGAAACGCCTCTGACGATATGGTTGGTTTTATCTGCATCCTGTGATCTTCAATAAAGCTGTTCGTTACAAGTGCTGGATCATCGTTCTTTTGTTCTTCAATAGCTACAGGTACAGCATTTTTTTCATCCAAAAATATACACTTTTTTAACCAATGTATATTACAAATATACATATTATTATAATAATAAAAATAATAATAATAATAGTAGTATCTACATTATATAAAAAGTTTTTGCCAAGGACAGGTACACTTTAACCAGAGGTTGGTGATGTGCAGATTCATATTGTGAGTTTCCCTGCAGGATGTTGGGTTGGATTTGCAGCAGAATTATCTACATTATTATGTGACGTTAGTATATTCGTTCAATTGGTTATAGCTTTAGGAATAGACCAACTCATCCCATTTCTGGAACGTAGACGTCTATGGACTTTCCGACTTCTCATCTGTATAACATTAACACACACCTGCAGCAAGTGGCAGAACTGCAGTATGCAGGAAACGGCTGAATTAGTCGTGGGCGTCAGTGTTATCGATTGTACGGTAGATGACCTTAAGGAACGCTCACTAGCTCCCAATTTCTGGTTCATTGCTTCGGATTTCAGCTGCTCTCCTAGGAGGCCAATGTAAGATACAGATATAGCTGGTTGTTTGATATAATACCTTTAATTGATGGCCCCATAAGGAACCAGAAGTTCCAGAAGCAATGGATGCGGATTCAGTTTCTGATGAATTACACGTGTATCTACCAGCTAAACATTTACATTGATGACAGCTCAACAAAAACAACTATAATAAATATAGTAACCAAGCAGGACATTACTACTAAAATATGAAGAGGACCATTCAGGAGAGTTCGGATCGATGCCTGTAGTCTGGGGAAAGTGCAGGAATTATATGGTGGCCCTCAAAAATTCCTCCACAAATTGTGGCAAAGTCTAACGTAACCATTTTAAAAGCCGTGATATCCGCATAATGTACACACAGTTCTCACATCCGAGCCCCCCGGCATCCTCACTAACTTAATCAGGGTCATATTTCATCCATTTTGAAAACATACACAGAGTGTATGGGACCTTCATAGACACTGCACTCAGAAACAAGAAGAGATGGAGTGTAAAGGAGAGACTATTCAATATTCTCTAAGGTTTTTATTGAATGACACCCTCTCTATATATGTTTTTATAGGAGAAGCCACCTACTCAAGACCCCCCTCTATTAGTCAGAGTGGAGAACTGCATATAAATCGGGAGAGAGAGACGTAGTAATGCACTCACCCAATGTCGATGCAAGAAGGCACTTTTATTCCATAATCCTCGAAAGAAGCCCAAAGCAGGGTAAGGGAGGAGAAAAGCGGAGCTCCGGAGAGCTCGTGGGTGACGGTCCCGTTTCGCGGGTATTTCCACTATATCACGCCCCCATCGGGTGAGTGCATTACTAAATCTCTCTTTAATTCTGTGTATTGCTACTTGTCTAAGTAAGTGCACCCCCATGACACCAACCACATCCATCTGCATCAGCGCATCATATGAATAGGCTTCTGGACACCATCCAGATAGAATGCGGTGCCAAGACTGTGTTTCCCTCTGTATGCATATAAAGAGTGACTTGAGGCAACCATGTCAGTCACCATTGACTTTACTGGATATGGCGCAATACTAAAGCGTTCTCCAGCAATAGAAACTGATACCAGCAACTGGACCCAATAGATTTCTGCTCACTATCAGGTGGACAACCACTTCTAATGGGTGTTCTAGGGGTAGGAACTATTAAAGCGCCATAGAATTATAACATGTAGGTGTCTGACCTCTGGGTCCCCCATCACACATGAGAATAAAGGAGTGCAGCGCTAGTGTAGTGCTGGATCCACCTCCGAGTCTTCCCATGTACAGTGCCACATCGAAGGGCCGCTTTGCCTTGAGGTCAGACTTTCACCGTTAACAAAAGTTATGGCAATATACCATAACCCTTTAATGATGGTGTCTGGCAACTAACACTATATATATATGTGTCTAACACTACACTTTATTACCAGAGAATGTATCACCAAACAGAAGCATTGGCTCAAGTATATTTTTCAAGTGAATCAACAATCTGAGGTTTTTATTAGTCATTACTCACGTCCATATTATTATGAAGGGTTGTATGTACATGCAGCTTAAACAAATTTTTCATGTACTTCTTCCCATGGGATTTTCAACCGTAGGACAGATAATACAAGATAGAAAGTCAATAGGAAAGATTAATAAAAATTTTTTAAAAAGGCAGGTCACATGTAAATGTTCTTTTGAATGGGCAGGCCCGTGCCCTGACACAAGCGGTGATCTAGTAGATTTGCGCTCATTTAGAGAGGTTGTCTCATATACATTTTTTTATTATATCTAGGGTGCAGTAAAAAATAAATAATACTTACCCTAATTCCCCATAACTCCCCTTCCAACACTTTCCATTCCTCCACTCATCACCAATTGCTCCTGCTTCCAAGACAAAATGTCACAGCATTACCTGCTAATTCAACCAATCACTGGCCGCAGTGGTGTACGACCTCAGTGACTGGCTGACGGGGCAGGTCCTTCTGAGACATCTCATCTCGGAACCGAAACACACTGGAATAGGAACTGCCGGGGACCAGGTTAAGGGAGTACCTAACTTAATGTGAAGATTTTTATGATGACGAAAAATCCCTTTAATAAGCCTTTTACATGCATCACTGGCTGCATGGCCAGGACCGTATGAACGATAGCTGGCTCTGTGCAGGCTCCTGGCTTGTCAATCATCCTGCTGTGTGAGCCGGGAGCATGTCATAGAGCCTCAGTGTACAGAGTATTTGGACTCCTCACAGAGAAACACAGACAATAGCTGCAGGGACAAGAATATACACATTTTTAACTAATGTATATTACCAATACATATATAATGGTATTATCTACATTATATAAAATGTTTTTGTTAACAGGTACACTTTAAGGCTGCACAATCCCAGCAATAAGCCAATGAACAAATTAATAATTGCTTTTTCATAGGCTGATGACCAGGTCTTTTACATAGGGCAATAATCAGCCTGTTTGGCCAATAATTGCTCATGATGCCACGTTCACATTGAGAAAGAGGTTATCACCTCGAAACGCGTCTGTGCCTTTGGTTATTAAAATTACTTCCTAATACCATTTATACCACGTTAATTCATTTTCAAGAGGTTGTGTACTAGAAAACCCTTTTTTTTAAATATTGCTGTTATTATTACTAGGACTGCCTAAAACGGATAAGCAAACTGATGCTTTTATGTGCTAGGAATCCAAAAGAGAATTGTGTTTACTGGATGTGAGACTGCGGGACAACTCTGGAACCAGGCTATACCCACTGGAAGCTGCCAAGTTTATTCAGTACAGAGAAAAGAAAGAAAAGAGAGAGACACAAAAGTGCCCCTGGTGAAGTATGTCTGGCACAGGTGTAGTATTGCAGGATAGGAACACTCACCCTGTGATGTTGCGCTGAGAGCACAATGGCCCTCATTTACTTAGAAAATCGGGTTGTAAGTCTATCTTGCTTTCTTACCCGACTGCTTTTTTCCCCTGGTATTTATTATTATGTCGCATCCTGTTTGTCGCACGTGGGTTTTGTTGGTTTTGGTTTCCAACTCCTCTGAGTTGTCGGGAAAAAATCCACAACAATTCAACAAATTCGGGTTGGAAACATTTATAAATACGTGGGAAAGCTCAGAAATGTCGGGTTATGCCCCTTTTTCCGGTTTGGGAGAATCCACATCGGGTCCGTCGGGAAAAAATGCTGCATCGTGTCGCAGAATGGCGCACGAGGTCTGCGACATGTCACAGACAAAGATGCGCCAAAAAAAACCAACAAAACAAGTCGGGTTTAGAATAGTAAATGAGGGCCAATATCTATTTGCGTGCAGAGAGTACAGTGGGGTCCTGCAGCTTGGTTCCTCCCGATCCCAAGAGTCTTCTGGTTCGGTAATGGAATTGCAGGAAAAAGCGAAGAAAATGGAAATGTTCAAAGCGCCAGACCCCGTCAAGTAGTCAGTCCAACAGAACGTGAACCAGATACATAAAATAGCATTTATTAAGAGCACATATCAAAGTGTTTCGGGCCGCGGAGTGGGCCCTTCGTTAGGATTAGCCCCCTGTCCAGATGAAGGGCCCACTCTGGGCCAGAAACGCGTTGATATGTGCTCTTAATAAACGCTATTTTATGTATCCGGTTCACATTCTGTTGGACTGACTACTTGACGGGGTCTGGCGCTTTGAACAGTTCAATTTTCTTCGCTTTTTCCTGCAGTCTATTCAGTACACGGGGATCAAGATTCCAGGCATGTGGTGACCAGGCACATTTGGAAAAATAAGTCAGCAAGGTCTTTCCTATTGTATGCCCTAGGTTAATATAGCGGTCCTAATCTATTAGTCAGTGTGGCATTTAACAGTATTTCTATTAAATATATTTTTATTTAAAAAAAAAAAAAATATATATATATATATATTGATCCAAGTTTTTCTTTAACTTATTTTTGAATGAAGTGTATCATATATGAACCATAACACAATACACCAAGAAAGGAGTCAAAATGGTTGTGCCGACAATAAACCCAAATAGTCATCCCTTTTCTGAAATGATCCTTTAAACCCATGTATACATATTTAGCTATTTTAAGAATAAGAAGGATTTCACGGGGGAAAGAAAGTTTGTGCATATAGGAATATAAATCCAAAATGGAAATGTGTGAGCACAGTAGTGGCTGCGGTATTCCATTTGCTATGGGCATCAATGACAGCCGCCCATTCCTGATCTGTGATACATAGAGGAAACATTACATGGCTGTTTAACCACAGATAAATTTGTATATCCTGACTGAAGTAGGCAGTAAACATTGCTTGGCAGCTAAATTGCTGATCTGTAGAAAATGTATCCAACGGAAAATAAAAATAAAAAATCTGTGCACAAACGAATGCAGACTTATAAAAAAAAAAAAATGGTATAAAATGGTATTAAAGGGGTACTCCAGTGGAAAACTTTTATTTTATTTATTTATTTATTTAAATCAACTGGTGCCAGAAAGTTAAACAGATTTGTAAATTACTTCTATTAAAAAAAATCTTTTGTATATTAGCGGCTGTATACTACAGCAAAGAGCACTGTGGTCGTGACAGAAGAGAAATCCAAAAAGAAAAGCATTTCCTCTGTAGTATACAGCCCCTAAAAAGTACTGGAAGGATTAAGATTTTTTAATAGAAGTAATTTACAAATATGTTTAATTTTCAGGCACCAGGTAATTTTGATTTAAAAACAAAAAGTTTTCCACTGGAGTGCCCCTTTAACTTCCAGACCAACATGTAAACAGTAAAAAATCCAATCAACTCAATAGTCAGTGTGCACATCCTTAAAGGGGTTATCTAGGAAAAAACTATATATATATATATATATCTCAACTGGCTCCAGAAAGTTAAACAGATTTGTAAATTACTTCTATTAAAACATCTTAGTCCTTTCAGTACTTAGGAGCTTCTGAGGTTAAGGTTGTTCTTTTTTGTCTAAGTGCTCTCTGATGACACTTGTCTCGGGAACCGCCCAGTTTAGAAGCAAATCCCCATAGCAAACCTCTTCTAAAGTGGGCGGTTCCCGAGACACGTGTCATCAGAGAGCACTTAGACAGAAAAGAACAACCTTAACTTCAGAAGCGCATAAGTACTGAAAGGACTAAGATTTTTTAATAGAAGTAATTTACAAATCTGTTTAACTTTCTGGAGCCAGTTGATATATATACAATTTTTTTTTCCTGGAATACCCCTTTAAAATGGTCTCAGTTCAGGAAATTTACTGGCAGAACCTCAGGCCTTGTGTTTTTCTCATTGGCCAGTGTCCATGGTTTTTGGTAACAATTCCTGCATGAGTCCCAATTGCAATCTACAGGCCCTATTAAAGGGGTACTGCCCCATCGTTTGGAACATTTTGTTTCGAAAGTTCGGAGCGGGCAGCGGTGGTCGTAATGTCACACCACGCCCCCTCAATGGAAGTCTCCCACAGACTTGCATTGAGGGGGTGTGGTGTGACATCATGAGGGAGAGTTATCGTGATGTCACGACCCCGCTGCCAGCACCCAGCGTTCTAAAGGAACACTGAGTGCTACACAGAGATTGCGGGGTTCCCGGCTGCGGGACCCCTGCGATCAGACATCTTATGCCCTATCCTCTAGATAGGGGATAAGATGTCTATGGGCGGAGTACCCCTTTAAATAACCCAACATGCACAGCAGAGGCAAACTTGTAGTTCGGTGCTCAATTACAGAGCCTATTAGAAGACTCGACAACCATGCAGGCAATCACTGGACCGTTTGTGTGACCCTTTGCTTCAATCATTTGCCAGCTGCACATCCACTACTACGTAGGGCTAATGAACAATCCCCATTCAGTACCTTCACCTATGAGCAAAAAAGGAGAATGGCTACAAAGAGTAACTCCCACTATGGAGGTCCCAACATATCACTTCACATAACTGATCTCAATGGACTCAATGTGTTATGCTTACTTTTTACCTGTGGAGGTGCTGCAGGGAAACTAAACCCTTGCTGCCATCTTCCTCCACAGATTACAGGTGATCCTAGCTGTAGGGCCCCCTGTGATTAGTTTATTCATTCAACCTTTTGCTTCCATAATCTGTCGGCTGCACATCCTTTACTACACAGGGAGGTATAAAGTTGACAAATTATGTTTTTTTTTAACTAGTCAAAAAGAAGCTGACAAATGAACGTTTTCTCATTATCCAGCTGATCGCTGGCCCTATTACCAGTTTCTGGTTGCATCTTGCTCCTTATTAGGGCAAGTGCCCTAGTTACATGCCACACAGCTATGGTGAGGTGTACTTAGGGATTGGGTTTGTAGGGTTTTTTAGGAAGAATAGGGATAGTGATCACTAGTCATCCCCGATAATACTACAGTGACCCCCCCGACCTACGATGGCCCCGACATACGATCATTTCAACATACGATGGCCTCTCAGAGGCCATCGCATGTTGAAGGCAGCATCAATATACGATGCTTTTGTATGTCGGGGCCATCGCATAAACGGCTATCCGGCAGCGCTGACTGCTTCAGCTGCCACCGGATAGTCGTTTACGGTGCCCCGTGTGGTCCGCTGATGATCACTTACCTGTCCTCAGGGCTCCGGCATGTCCTCTTCGGGATCCCCTGCATCGTCGGCGCTCTCCATTGTCGTCATCACGTCACTGCGCACGCTGTCGCGTCATCCAATAGGAGCGGCGTGCGTAGTGCGGGGGAAGCAGAGGCCTTGCCGGAGCGTCGGGGACACCCTGGGGACGCGGCGACAGCGATGGAGGGAGACATTCAGGGCAGCGGTGATGAGCGTTGACGGGCCTCTCAGAGGCCATCGCATGTTGAAGGCAGCATCAACATACGATGCTTTTTTATGTTGGGACCATCGCATAAACGGATAGCCACTTACGGTGCCCCGTGAGCTCCGGTGATGTCTCTTACCTGTCCTCAGGGCTTCGGACCATCCTCTTCGGGATCCCCTGCATCGTCGGTGCTCTCCATCGACGTCATCATGACGCTGCGCACGCAGTCCCGTCATCCAATAGGAGCGGCGTGCGTAGCGACGTGATGGAGGCGACGGAGAGTGCGGTTGCCGGGGAAGCAGAGGCCTTGCCGGAGCGTCGGGGACACCCCGGGGACGCGGCGACAGCGATGGACAGCGACATCCTGGGCAGCGGTGATGAGCGGTGATGATCCGGAGCGGCGGGGACAGGTGAGTACAACTTTCTCTAACAGTGGTCTACAACCTGCGGACCTCCAGATGTTGCAAAACTTCAACACCCAGCATGCCCAGGGCATGCTGGGTGTTGTAGTTTTGCAACATCTGGAGGTCCGCAGGTTGTAGACCACTGTCCTATACTTTACATTGCACGGATCCCTCAACATACGATGGTTTCAACAAACGATGGTCCGTTTGGAACGGAATACCATCGTATGTTGAGGGACCACTGTATTCTCCTATACGTTAACAAAGATCTTTATGAGGTGTATACAGCATTTAGGTAAACCCATAGCCTGACATGTATCTACATTCCATCCACAAATTTAATATCCATGTGCTTTTAATCTGCTTTATTAGAACCCAACATGGAACCTGTTCATCTGTAAGCCGCTCTTCATGAAGAGGCACACAAAGGACATGTAATGTTTCTGTATAGTAAACAAAGTTCTCATATCCAACTTGTTTTAATCAAGCACAATAAAAACCCTTATTGGAGTTCAGTTCTCGGTTTCTGGGTCACTGGCCTTCACAAAAAACTAATTCTATAAACTGCAATACATGGATCCAGTAATCAGAGGACAACATGGTCTTCATCTGATCGTGTTACAGGCCCTGATTGCATTATTACAGACAGCAGGACAGATAGACAATATTCCACCACTGCGGATCTACCGCTACGAGGCATGGTCCATTGCTATGTATACTATTTTATGACTTCACATTATCTGTATGGCTGCCATTCAGAATGGAGCCATCACAGATATGTTGGATTTACCTTTCGAAAAGATGCCAACAAATCATGATGGATCACCTTAGAATATATTGGGTCTTGGCAGGTTCCCTTTGGGTCTCCGGCATGTGTGGTGGCTAGAATGACATTGCCGACGGTACAATTCTTGCCATCAAAAAAATATGAGAACTCCAGAAGAAAAGAAAAAATAATGCAAAAGGTGAACAGACATAGGGACATAGATGCCCACGACAAGGAAATAATTCTACCGCTGTACAAATCACTAGTCAGACCACACATAGAATACTGTGTACAGTACTGGGCACCAGTGTACAAGAAAGATATAGTGGAGCTGGGCAGGGTTCAAAGACGGGCAACCAGAGTAATACAGGGAATGGGAGGACTACAGTACCCAGAAACATTATCAGAATTGGGGTTATTTAGTTTAGAAAAAAGAAGGCTTAGGGGCGACCTAATAACTATGTATAAATATATCAGGGGGCAGTACAGATATCTCGCCCATGATCTATTCATACCCAGGACTGTATCTATAACAAGGGGGCATCCTCTACGTCTAGGTTTCTACACCAGCACAGGCGGGGGTTCTTTACTGTAAGAGCAGTGAGACTGTGGAATTCTCTCCCAGATGAGGTGGTCATGGGGAACTCTGTAAGAGAGTTCAAAAGAGGTCTGGATGTATTTTTGGAGAGTAATAACATTACAGGTTATAGGGATCCAGGGATTTATTCTGATGCCATATTTGGAGTCGTGAAGGAATTTTTACCTCTAGTATGAGGGTTTTTTGCCTTCCTCTGGATCAACTCAGTAGGGACTCATTAGGGATATAGGTTGAACTTGATGGACTCTGGTCTTTTTTCAACCTTAAGAACTATGTTACTAGGTTACATCAGGTCTTATGAACCTTATTGTAAGTGAAGTGACCAACCATTGCCAGCCGTAACATAAGACAGCAAGGAGCCATTAAAGTAGTCTCATGGAACAAATTTATCCCCTATCTGTGGGGGGTCCATGTGCTGGGGCCCCCCATGATCTCCTGTATGGAGCCCCGTATCTCTATGGAGGAGCCAAAGATAAACGAACATCTCTTAAACCCCCCCGCTTGGGGCAGGGGTCGTGAAGCACAGCTCCATAGGAGAGCCGTACAGGAGCCTGAAGTACAGCGCTGCGCCAAATGTGACACAAATCTACACAAAAACAGCTAAAAAAACAAACAAACAAAATGATAAATGCCCCGTGTCCTTTCCGTTAAGCACTGCAGCTGTCACTTAACTGCCCCCAGTTGCCCCTTTATCAGGAATGAATACCCCTTTTATTTGTAATATCTATCCCCAATTATATAAATTAAACTTCATAACAGTATTTATTTTTTTATTTTTTATAAAACTGCCTACCCCTTGCCCCATCCCTGAAATTGGCCATATTGCCCACTGCTGTTCATTAAACAGCATACGATCCTGCCAAAACAACCCAATAAATGCCAGGTACTCTACCATTCAGACACATCTGCCCAGTTGAAACTACTTTGATTTTTAAAAAATGTATAAAAAAAGGTTGTTTATGAAAAAGCTACATATGTCGGTAGAGTGTCACTTTCCCAAACCCTACATCTGCTGATTTTTCCACCATTCAATGTAATCATTAGCTCTTTTGGCACGCCAATATTAAGAGCGCCGGCAACGGTAATGTCTTCAAAATGTCAGAGCCCTGAATTACAACTTCTTTCCAGTATGGAAAACCTGAAAAAGCTGAATAAAATAAGCATTGTGAAAGAAGACAGAAGCATGACTACATGTTCCCCCGGTGACTGCTTACAGCTTTCTTAAAATTGTGTTTTTTTTTCTGGAGTTTTAAAAAAAACTGGAGAAAAAAGTTATCCGAAAATAAGCAAAACTATAACGATCTGTGTGATCGGGAACAGGTACATCTCAGTTGGTTCTCCTGAAGATCTGTGTTAGATAGAGAACCATTACATGCAATCTTCAGATTGCACACACTGTGGTACACCATGCACAAACTAGACTTGTCATTTAAATGAAGCAGCTAGTCTGAATAGTAACATAGTTACATAGTTTGTATGGTTGAAAAAAGAAAAAAAAAAATCAATCAAGTTTAACCTAAACCCTACTGAGTTGATCCAGAGGAAGGCAAAAAATAAATAAATAAATAAATAAAAACCCTCTGAGGACCATGCCCACTGTTCTATAACAGAGGAAACATTTCTCCAGACTCCAATATGGTCTCCACTGTAATCACACCAACTGAAAAGTAATAGATATCTTAAAAAGTACCTGTCATATCTAAGCAAAATTGTTTTACATGTTATCGAGTACCTAATCCTAATCATGAAAATATCATTTTTATTTGTCTAGCACCTATATTTCTCTCAAAAATACCTTCTATCTGTTGTTCACTTGGTTTGTCAGTCTGTGCTTTGGAGTTTGCTGTGCTGTGTCTCTTTATCCAATCGCTGCAGGCTGCTCTGTAACCCCCTCCTCTCTCTTTTCATTCTGCAGTCTGATAGAACAAAAAGTACAGAGGAGTGCTAGTCCCACCCTCACTTTCTGGACTTCATCCATGCCTGTGGACAAAAATTATTCTGCAGCCAGACATGATTATGTTCTACATGGCATAGGGACCTCTAGTGGTCTTTTTTCATAAGCCATGATTTCTATAAAAAGGAGATAACATTTTTTTATGAAGTATATCAGAAAGGTGAATGTTTTGCCAAGATGTAAAACATATAAAAAGTTTTTGAATCTGACGTCAGAAGAATGCGATACATTTTTCTTCTTCACTCTGCTTCTGAGTCCCAAAACACAGTGTAGGTTTAGACTCAAACTCCAGATAACAGCCTCCCTTTAATATAACATATGCCATCATCTGTGGCAACAAGTAGGGTACAAACATGGGCAGCCAAGATTATTTTGACGCCTGGCAACCATATGAGTAGTATTTCTCTAAACTGGTTTTCTAGTCATCTGCATTCTTCCAAGTGGAATATCAGTGTAGCATCTATCAATCTTGTTGTTGGACATTTTCTTTTCTCTTTATTAGTGTGTTCACGCTACAAATTTTTCCCTTTGACAAACCCATTGGAAATTTGAAAGAGAATGCACAGTAGACGCTAATATTTTTGTCCTCCTCCAATCCCTGCCAGGCACCACTTATATGAAAAAGCACTCTTCCCTGACTGAGCCATATTGAGGGAAATTTGTCATTTATGGTCTATTCTCTGTGTCGGCTTAGAACATAGTGTCGTAGGGAGTTTGCCGTGCATTCGTCAAATTCATCAAATGTCACATAACTTTGGCACATGGCCAAATCATGCTGGCAGTTTAGAAGCTTTTGTAGGGTTGGTGGCAATTAGCCTGAGTTAGTGTGTGACACATTTGTGACTTTCAATAGCATAGAGTGCGTGCCGACCCCAGTACATGCTCCTCTCAGAGAGCCGGGGCCCAGCAGTCGGACCCCTATGATCTGACACTTATCCCCAATGCTTTTCGCTGCAGTAACCCTTTAATACCATCTATAGCGTCAATTTAACCGTGACAACATGGTACCTGGCGTCTCCCCTGCAGCTGAAGTCCAGCTTTCGCATTCTGGAGCGGGATAAAGGGTGAAAACCAGGGAGACCAGGGACTCCACTCCCAAAAGCCAGAAAATGGCACAGTGGGTCCATATCCATCGGGACATTACACTGGGGGGGGGGGGGGGGAAACAACATACAGATTTTACACAGATAATATACAGAGCTCGTGTATCTCCCGCTCTCCCATAGAGATACATGGAGAAGTATGTAGGCAACCGCTTCCTGCGGAGGTGGACAGTGATCCGCTCTGTGCAGGAATAAAGCAGAGGTGCTAGACAAGAGATCACAAGGGTCCCAGCTAGAGATGAGCGAACTTACAGTAAATTCGATTCGTCACGAACTTCTCGGCTCGGCAGTTGATGAGTTATCCTGCATAAATTTGTTCAGTCTTCATGTGCTCCGGTGGGCTGGAAAAGGTGGATACAGTCCTAGGACAGAGTCTCTTCCAGCCCACAGGAGCACCTGAAAGCTGAACTAATTTACGCAGGAAAAGTCATCAACTGCCGAGCCGAGAAGTTCGCGACGAATCGAATTTACTGTAAGTTCTGTCATCTCTAGTCCCAGCGGCTGGATCCCCGCAGTCAGACACTTATCCTCTATCCTGTGGATAGGGGATAAGTACTTATGTACCAGAGATCCCCTTTAACTCATGACTACTCAGCTAGGCCAGTGTCCGGTATACATATCACCTTGGTTAAACTAATTCCCTTTTAAACTCACATTCCCTTTGCAGGCTGTTGCGGAGAGCAGGGTGACCCTCTACACACACTTTTTGCACAGAAGCTAGGGGAAAGTAGTCCATGGTAGCGGGCGCATACTAGGTCTCCTCCCCAGACGTGTTCTGGGTTCGGCTCTCTGGTAATCCTCGCTCAGAAGTTTGGTAACTTGGCACAAGGAACACTGGTCCAGATTTACCGATCTGGAGGAGATAAATTGTCTAGTTTTCCCCATATCAACCAATCACAGCTCAGTTTTCATTTCACGAGAAAGCTGAGCTGTGATTGGTTGTTATGGGCAAAGCCAGACAGTGTCTCTCCTCAAACCAATATCTGGGCTGATGTACCTCCAACAGGTGCCATGGTTCCTATGCAGGGGTTGGTTACACCAGTGTACACAAATTGTGGCGCAAAGACCTCCTCAGGAACCAGCAGATAATGCAACTTCCTTTACTAAGGCTGGGTTCACACTACGTTTTCTCCCATACGGGAGCGCATACGGCAGGGGGGAGCTAAAAGCTCGCGCTCCCGTATGTCACCGTATGCGCTCCCGTATGTCATTCATTTCAATGAGCCGACCGCGGTTTTAGGTCCGGTTGTAAAAGCGCATACGGCGCAAAAAAGAGCCGACCGGACCGAATGTTTCACTCCGGCCGGCTCATTGAAATGAATGACATACGGGAGCGCATACGGTGACATACGGGAGCGCGAGCTTTTAGCTCCCCCCTGCCGTATGCGCTCCCGTATGGGAGAAAACGTAGTGTGAACCCAGCCTAACTCGGCTTGGTACCAGCATTCACTAGGGGCACCTACACATTTGAGAAAAAGATGCACATTCTAGTCCCCTCCTAAGAAAGGGGCTCCTTTGGCCAGGTCAGGTCATTTTGTGGGAAGGCCCTGCCTCAGTACCATATGTATACAGTAGTCCCTCAAGTTACAATATTAATTGGTTCCAGGATGACCATTGTATGTTGAAACCATTGTATGTTGAGACCAGAACTCTATGGAAACCCGGTAATTGGTTCTGAAGCTGCCAAAATGTCATCCAAAAATAGGAAAAAGTGAGGATTAAAGAAAAATAAATAGATAACTAATAGAGATAAAGCAAATCCTTACATATAAAAGTAAGAAAGATCTGCTGGGAGCTGTAATCACTGTCTATACCAGTGTTTCCCAAAGAGGGTGCCTCCACCTGTTGCAAAACTACAACTCCCAGCATGCCCGGACAGCCTTCGGCTGTCCGGGCATGCTGGGAGTTGTAGTTTTGCAACAGCTGGAGGCACCCTCTTTAAGAAACACTGGTCTATGTAGAGGACAGAAGCTTCTTCAGGGTCCTGTACAGAACACGTAGTGTCCTAAAAAAAGGAAAATGGAGCCGCCCTCACCTGGTGTCCAAAGGAGAAGCTAACCCTGGTACAGGTAAAGAGTACAGAACATGTAATACCTCCCTGTACTGTAGGGGGCGCTACCAGACACCAGTCAGTGCATGCACTTTAGGAATACAGGAATACCAGTGAAATATCCATTCTGATTGGTCGGTTCTTCCAGTCATTGACACGTTTTGCAGATTCCATAGCATTGTATGTGGAGTCTGGTTTCAAGTTACAATGGTCCAGAAAAGACCATTGTATGTTGAAACTATTGTATGTTGAGGCTATTGTAAGTTGAGGGATCACTGTAGTATACTATAGTACAGTATGTAGCATGTCTAGCGTCTAACATGTTTTGGAACTCAGAAGGCTAAACAGTAAGAAAAAGTGCAAATACTTTAGGATTAGAGTAATAGCAGTCCAATACCAAACACAGTGATGGACATCAGAAAACAAGTGCCATATCAGTGTAATAAACACGGCTGTCTCATGTATTTATATCTACACCACAATGTACACTATTCGATCAAGTAAGGGTGCGTATATATATATATATATAAATATTATATACATACACACACACAAACACACACACATACATACACACACACATACCACACACGGTAAGCGCGCATGCGCACACACACACGCACACACACTGAATAATGGTTAGCCACACCATTGCCCTTGATCATTGGTTCCCAACCAGTGCGACTCCAGCTGTTGCAAAACCATGACTCCCAGGATGCCCGGACAGCCATTGGCTATCTGGGCATGCTTGGAGTTGTAGTGCTCCAATATCTACTGGGCCACAGTATGGAGATCATAGCCCTAGATGAACAAATAAAGAGATAAACTGAGACCCATAAAAGCAGCATTACCTGGGTAACCATATAAAAAACACAAAAATATGACTTTGTCCAGCAAATACTTTAGTAATGGCCTTCCAATACACCTATTTTGTATCAATGTATTTAAAGGGGTACTCTGGTGGAAAACAATTTTTTTTTTAATCAACTGGTGACAAAGTTAAAAACAGATGTGTACATTCATTCTTAATTCTTCTTTAAAAATCTTAAACCTTCCAGTACTTATCAGCTGCTGTATGCTCCACAGGAAGTTGCATTTCTTTCTGAAAATCTTTTCTGTATGACCATAGTACTCTTTGCTGACACCTCTGTCCATGTCAGGGACTGTCTGGAGCAGGAGCAAATCCCCATAGCAAACCTATCCTACTCCGGACAGTTCCTGACATGGACATAGGTGTCAGCAGAGAGCACTGTGGCCAGACAGAAAAGAAATTCAAAAAGAAAAGAATTCCCTCTGGAGCATACAGCAGCTAATAAGTACTGGAAAGATTAAGATTTTTTAATAGAAGTCATTTACAAATCTGTTTAACTTTGTGGCACCAGTTGATTTAAAATAAAGAAAATTCCAATTTAAAAGAACCTGTCAGCAGATCCATGCTGACAGGTTTCCTGGGTTAAATTCTTAGGCTGCTTTACATGTTTTTATTATACATTTTAAAACATGCATTAAAGGGTACCTCTCATCAAATAAACTTTTGATATATTTTAGATTAATGAATGTTGAATAACTTTCCAATAGCATGTTAATGAAAAATATGCTTTTTTCTGTTGTATTTTTCCCGATCAGTCCTGTCAGCAAGCATTTCAGACTCATGCTGGAGTCCTAAACACTCAGAGCTGCCAGCCTGCTTTGTTCACAGCCAAACAGGCTGTGAACAAAGCAGGCTGGCAGCTCTGAGTGTTCTCCTTTGTGAACAAAGCAGACTGGCAGCTCGTAGTGTTTAGGACTCCAGCATGAGTCTGAAATGCTTGCTGCCAGGACTGGTAGGGAGACCCCTAGTGGTCATTTCTTCAAAGTGGAAAATTAAATAGAAAGAAGCATATTTTTTAATAACATGCAATTGTAAAGTTATTCTGCATACATTAATCTAGAATATATCAAAAGTTTTTTTGATGAGAGGGACCCTTTAAACCTTTATGTCAAAATGCACAGGTGTTCTGCATTCTCAATAATTATTAATCATTATCAATATTAAGAATAACAAAAAAAACTGTAATTAGTTGAATAAAAATGCAAAACTTATCAATGTTTTTTATTTTATTTTTTTTTTATGTTAAATTGTATATATTGCATTTAACTAACGTCAGTAGGCTGCCTCAAAGGCATTTCCTTAGTAACAGTGAGAAAAGTCGACTCCGGCAAACTAAGAAAAAAATCATTATTGGGACAGATAAGCAATCTCATCTACTTTAGGTTCTTCCCATTAAGCCAAAAGAAGGGAATAGCAGGAAGGAAGTCAGCCATTGTACCAAATATTATATAATGTAATTATCTTCCAGCTTCCTCTCCTTGTGCGGTTTTACAGGATTCGAGCGCCCACTGAGTGACAGATACAATTAACCCTTTGGATAATAAGAGATGCGTTCCTGCAAACATGTGAAAGTGATCTGCGATTACAATCTGTTATTCCTTCTACCTACTGCCTATCCGTTCATCTGTTTACAGGGAGGCTGCATGGGAACGCTGCTGTATAATTACCCTGGCTGTACAAAATACACAAAACAGACAGATTTTCCAATACACGCTTATGAGGTTGAAAAGGTTTTATTTGAAAGGCGAGCGCAAGCGACGCACTAACCAGCATGCACAGAAAGGAAGCAGTCACGGTCAAAACGCCTTCCATTATGGCTGCCATGCTTAACTAATGTATATCAGACATCACCCGGGAGATCTCGTGTCGATACCAATACAAACCGATCTGCAGAGTTATTAAAAACTTTTTTATAATTATTATTATTATTATTATTATTTTTTTTTTTTAATTATATTAACCAAGTTGTGATTTTTACGTTTTCCTTTTTAGAGGCAAACTCTTTTAATCTTTAATAAACAGTGCCATATGAGGGATATGTTTATTTTTTATTTGCGCAACTGTACTTTATAAAAGGACACCCTTTTTATTTTACCATAAAATGTACAGCACAATAAATAAAAAAAATGTATTATTGGGGAAGAGGGGTAAATTTGGGGGGAGGGATTGTTCTTACGCGGTGCACCATACGGTACAACGGACACATTCTCTTTATTCTGTGGATCAATACAATTAAAATGATACCAATCTTTACATGTTTGTCATTTACTGTACTAAGTTACACTTTTTGTAGGAAAAGGAGCATGCTTAAAAGGGGTAATCCACTGGAAAACATTTTATTTTTATTTTTTTATCAACTAATGACAGAAAGTTAAACAGATTAGTAAATTACTTCTATTAAAAAAATCTTAATCCCTCCAGTACTTATCAGCTGCTGTACGCTCCACAAGAAGGGATTTTCTTTTTGAATTTTCTTTCTGTCTAACCACAGTGCTCTCTGCTGACACCTCTGTCCATGTCAGGAACTGTCCAGAGTAGGATAGGTTTGCTATGGTGATTGGCTCCTACTCTGGACAATTCCTAAAATGAGAGAGCACTATGGTCAGACAGAAAGTAAATTCAAAAAGAAAAGAACTTCCTGTGGATAATACAGAAGCTTAGAAGTACTAGAAGGATTCATTTTTTTTTTTTAATAGAAGTAATTTACAAATCTGTTTATTTTTCTGGCACCAGTTAATTTTAAAAATTAAAACAAAAATGTTTTCCAGCGGAGTGCCACTTTAAAATATGTGACTTTTTGAACAATTTTTATTATATTTTTTTCTGGGATGTGATGGGACCAAAAATCAGTAATTTTGGACCTTGTAATTTTTTTTTTTTACATTTACACTGTTCCCCAGATCATTAACTTTAGATTTTAAATAGGTCAGACATTTCCAAACACAGCAATGCCAAATATATTATTTCTTTAGTTTACATTTTTTATTAGTAAAATGGGAAAAGAGTGGGGTTTTTTAATTTTTTGGGGAGAGGATTATTTATATTTATAAAAACCTATTATTTGCCATACAGGAGGATTGCCAGAGCCTGCCATGGAGCGGGGGAGCAGAGCTCCAGCCACCATCTTGACTCAATGGACCTCCGCAATTATACAACGGATGGTCCAACGAGTCTCACAAAGAATGCAACTGCTCGAGGGGCCATGATCAGCATTGATCACAGAATCTAAAAGGTTTATGACGTCCATCAGCAGGATTGCTGATGTCCTCCATTAGCAAAAAGGCCCTGTCTGCTGATAGAAGCTAAAACCCCCTGTGCATGAAGTGCTAAGTCCCAGGGCACTGTGACGCACATTTACGTTACGAGTCCTCTAGGGGGTTAAAGAAGTACTCCGGTTCTGTTTTTGTTTATTATTTTTTTGCCCATATCATGCAAAGTCCCATCACTAGGCCTAGAGTACCATCTGTTTCATTCCAGCACAGCTGCATTCATAGGTTTCATTACTGCAACTGGATCTTGTGGTCACCAGCCTAAGCCATAGAAAATTAGCATTAAAATGGAAACTTACAGCCGATTCAGCTGCACTAAACCCAATAGAAAGGGTTAAAGTGCAGGTGAACCGGATTGCAATGCGGCATTTAAGAGATACAAGTAGTATTAGGGTCAGTTGCTAATTATGCAAAGCCAACCTCAAATATTTACGGAGGACCCTTAAAATGGTACTCCACTGGCCAGCATTGTGCACGGCCACACTTGTTGTTGCAGACCCCCGTAGCGCGAAAACAGCATTCAGAAGATTTAGTTCCCAACGCTGACCAGTAGAGTACCCCTTTAATTCATGTAAGCGCACTGTAGGCAGGCATATGGGAGCAGAGGGAAGTAGACAGGGAAGCTCTGTATGCCGGCTCCCGCCTCCAGTGTTTATTAGCAACAGACCCCAACACTTCTTATATCTCTTGAATGGCGGCACTGATTGGAGTGATATCATTTTCATCCTGTTCACCTACAGTATAACCCTGTGTATTGGTTTAAAGCAGGTAAACTAGCTTTGAGTTTCCCTTTAATGTATCAGAGGAATGTATCAGCTCTGTGTCAGCTGCCAACCTGTAAACTCTCCTTCCCTCCAGACTCCGCTCTATCTGTATACTGCTATTGCTATCTCTATGGGATCAGGATATATTGTAGTTATGTACCTCCCCTGAGGCTTGTGTTCACACTAAGTTTTTGCTGCATTTCTGCATTGAAATTCTCACAAATCACAGTAAAAATGCATAATTTTTACAACGGCTTTGGAAAATCACAGAAAAAAAAAAAAAAAAGCAGAAAAATAAAGCTTGATTTTAAATCTGTATAAAACACCTCAGTTGTACCTCATGGCAATATTTTTCTAAAATATGCATTTTGAATAAGAAAATGTATCAATGTGAACTGATACCAACCCATTCAGCAAGTTAGGCAGCTGGAATCTTGGCAGGTAAATAGATGACCAGATGAGAAGGTTGATCTCATTAGGGGAACTGCAGTGATGAGACTTTACCCCTTCTTTCTGCAAAGCCAGAGGATACATAGGAAGTGTAGGCATGTAGGTATTGTGCAGGTGCAAAAATTATTTTAGTGAAGTAGGGATCAATATGGTGTATGCCACACCAGCTTAAACAAGTCAGCATACGGCATACACAAGAACCCCTACCTTATGCTACATGATGACTGCCATTTTTTTAGGCCGTATCTGTGTGTGTGTGGATCTCTCTCCCTCTCTCTCATATTATATATATTTATTTATTATATTTATATATATATATTTATATTTATATATAGTGGTCCCTCAAGTTACAATATTAATTGGTTCCAGGACAACCATTGTATGTTGAAACCATTGTATGTTGAGACCATAACTCTATGGAAACCTGGTAATTGGTTCTAAAGGCCCAAAATGCCATCCAAAAATAGGAAAAAGTGAGGATTAAAGAAAAATAAGTAGATAACTAATACATAAAAAGCAAGTCCCTATATATAAAAGTAAGAAAGATCTGCTGGGATCTGTAATCACTGTCTATGTTAGTGTTTCCCAAGCAGGGTGCCTCCAGTTGTTTTGCAACAGCTGGGGGCACCCTGCTTGGGAAACACTGGTCTATGTAGAGGAAAGGAACTTCTTCGGGGTCCTGTACAGTACACAGTGTCCTAAAAAAGTAACATGGAGTTGCCCTGACCTGGTGTCCATAGGAGCAGATAACCCTGGTACAGGTAAAGAGTACAGAACATGTAATACCTCCCTGTACTGTAGGGGGCGCTACCAGACACCAGTCAGTGCATACGCTTCAGTAATACAGGGGGTGTTTTACCAGTGAATGTCCATTCTGATTGGTCGGTTCTTTCAGCCATTGACACATTTCAAAGATCTGAACTGTCTGTAGTATTGTATGTGGAGTCTGGTTTCAACTTACAATGGTCCAGAAAAGACCATTGTATTTGAAACTATTGTATGTTGAGGCCATAAGTTGAGGGATCACTGTATGTATGTATGTGTATGTATATATATATATGTATATATATATATATATATATATATATATATATACATATACATACATATACACACACACACGTATATAGGCATGTGTGTGTAGGAGACCTAAAACTGCCACTGCGTTATTTAAAGGGGTACTCCGCTTTTCAGCGCTTGGCACAAACTGTTCCGAACGCTGGCGCCGGGAGCTCGTGACGTCATAACCCCGCCCCCTCATGCAGTCACGCCCCGCCCCCTCAATGCAAGTCTATGGGAGGGGGCATGACGGCAGTCTATGGGAGGGGGCGTGAGATCACGAAGGCGCGGGCTCCAGCGTTTGGAACAATTTGTTCCAAACGCTGAGCAGCGGAGTACCCTTTAAGCCAAAAAGCCAGAAAGTATAAGCCCTTCCTATATATTTCTAATTCCTTTTGAATTCATTTTTGGTTTTTGTTCAAAAAGTGTGTAACAGCAGCCTTAGGGTGGTTTCATACATGCTTTTTTAATGCAGTTTAGTGCAGTTTTTGAAGCCTGTACCAAAGAGAGGGAAAGTAATTAGAAAATAATCTACTTTTTCCTTTTGTTTAAATTTACTTCTAGTTTTGGCATCAAACCTGCATAATAATAAAGTGCATTAAAAGAACGCGTGAAGCCACCCTCAAATTTGTAGAAAAACAAAAACCAAAAACAGCAGCAGCTATCTGCCACCCTTGGCCATTGCATTGTGCCTATGGGTTTTATTTTGAGATTTATCCATAAATTTGTTTGAATACATGTATCCCCCTCAAATAACCAACCCTCCCCCAATGACATGCTGCTGTAGACCCTACCGGTATAATTCTCCATTATATACTTGATACACATAATAAAATACATACTGACGGCACAGACAATCTCTACAGGCTGATTAATGCCGAGTACCGGGAGACCCTCTGCCCACCCAACGTGATTTGTGGCTGATTCTATCCTGGGAGAATTCTCCGTGCTCATTTGGCAGCTCACAAATTCCATGTGTACAATATCTGTACGTAACATAAGACGACTGCGGTCATTTCTATTGAATATTGATCCGTATGTGTTTATATTAATCACCTTCAACGTAAATGTGGTCAAGTGATCCCAGTTTTAAGATCAATGAAGAACACAAATCCACATTTCACCTCATATGCGCACGGTAAAGCATACGTTTTGGAATCTTTTGTTATATTCGCTAAGGGACACATTTGTCCAACGCTAATTATTTTTCTATTCAGTTTTGATGAGCTAGGATTTATTAGAGAAACTAAATGCTTATTTACCACTGAATAAATTTTTTATGTGCCTATTTTACATATATTTCAGGTACTTTGATTTGATAAATTGACATTTAACGTATTTTTCGCCGTATAAGACGCACTTTTTCTTCCCCAAAACTGGGGGGGAAAAGTCGGTGCGTCTTATACGGCGAATACACCCTTATCGCGGCGGTCCCTGCGGCCATCAACGGCCGGGACCCGCGGCTAATACAGGACATCACCAATCGCGGTAATGCCCTGTATAAACCCTTCAGACGCGGCGATCAAAGCTGACCGCCGCGTCTGAAGGGAAAGTGACACTAACCCGGCTGTTTAGTCGGGCTGTTCGGGACCGCCGCGATTTCACCGCGGCGGTCCCGAACAGCCCGACTGAATAGTCGGGTTAGTGCTTATAGGACACCGGGAGGGACCTTACCTGCCTCCTCGGTGTCTTCTCCGTTCAGGGATCCCCTGTATGGCCGGCGCTTTCCTTCCTCGTCATCACGTCGTCGCGTACGTGCGTCGGCGTGCGTAACGGCGTGATGGCGGCGACGGAGAGCGAGGATACCCTGCCGGCAGCAGAGACGTGGAGCCACGGGGACACGGCGACAGCGATGGAGCGACATCCAGGGCAGCGGTGACAGGTCCGGAGCGGCGGGGACACGTGAGTATTACTGTATTACCCTGTCATTTTCACCCCCGTCATCATCACCCTGTCATCATCCCCCCCCCCTCTGTCATCATCCCCCCCCTTCATCATCACCGCCTGTCAGTCCCTTCATCAGTGGTCTTCAATCTGCGGACCTCCAGATGTTGCAAAACTACAACTCCCAGCATGCTGGGAGTTGTAGTTTTGCAACATCTGGAGGTCCGCAGGTTGAAGACCACTATTGGGTTCAAAATCTTAATTTTTTTTAGATTTTGCACCTTATACGCCGGTGCGTCCTATAGGGCGAAAAATACGGTAGTCCTATAATTTTTTTGCTAAATGGATTTATAACAATCAGGCCTAATGTATGCAAGGTTCACAAACCTTCTAGCACTACCACATATTGAAATTAAAGCATTTATCGCATTTGCATATTAACATTAAAGGGGTACTCCGGTGGAAAACGTATTTATTTTTATTTATTTTTTAAATCAACTGGAGCCAGAAAGTTAGACAGATTTGTAAATTACTTCTATTAAAAAAATCTTAATCATTCCAGTACTTATTTGCTGCTGAATACTACAGAGGAAATGCTTCTCTTTTTGGAACACAGAGCTGTCTGCTGACATCATGAACACAGTGAGGAGAAATGGTGGAAAAAAGCCGGTACAGTGGAAGCGCTGCTCGAGTGGTGAAATTACTGAGAAACTCAGGCGGTGCAGGATAACGATTTTTATTGAAAGTATTGGGACAACACGTTTCGGCATCTGCTGATGCCTTCCTCAGGTCCACTTAACAATTCCCATATTGCTATGATGTTCAGTGTGGGAGAGCTGAAAAATGATCCTGTCTGGCGTCTGCACCGCTGCTGGTCTGTCAATCATGAGCACAGTGCTCTCTGCTGACATCTCTGTCTATTTTAGGAACTGTCCAGAACAGCATATGTTTGCTATGGGGATTTTCTCCTACTCTGGACAGTTCTTAAAATGGACAGAGATGTCAGCAGAGAGCACTGTGCTCGTGATGTCAGCAGAGAGCTCTGTGTTCCAAATAGAAAATCATTTCCTCTGTAGTATTCAGCAGCTAATAAGTACTGGAAGGATTAAGATTTTTTAATAGAAGTCAGTTACAAATCTGTTTAACTTTCTGGCACCAGTTGATTTAAAGAAAAAAAAAAAGAAGGTTTCCACCAGAGTACCCCTTTAAAAAACCTGGTAGTTAGTGTTCAATTTCTATACAGTGCCACCACAGGAGAAACTAAGCATTACATCACAATGTCCATTCAAATGAATGGGTTGTTTGTGAAGGGGGGGGCATTCTAAACTGGACAGCTGTTTAAAGGGGTAATCCAGAAAACGGAACTCATCCCCTAGCCACAGGATAGGGAATTAGGGTCTGATCACGGGGTGTTCAACCACTGCAACTCCTCGCGCTGTCCAGATACTTACTCGTCGTCGGCACGATCCAGATCCCACCTTCAAGTAACGGCCGCTCAGCCAATCATCATCTGAGGCAGGACTTCGCTGCATTGCTCTTGTCCAGGACAGTGGGGGCCAGAGCACGCCGAGGAGGGGTAAGTAGCCGGGCCCCCATACAGGTGATTGCGTGAGGTCCCATCGGTTGCCCCCAACGATCAAAAACATCCCCAATATATGTGAACACAGCCTAAGCAGCTTTTCACGCAAACCAGTCCCCCTTAAGGCCTTGTTCACATGGGCTATCTGAAAAAGGCACATTTCCAAGTGGTCCTACCGCCTGAATTTTCTGCCGGCCCTGCTAATTGCGGACTGTCCGCCCATGTTTTCCAGGCAGACACTCCCCTATCCACAGGATAGGGGATAAGGATCTGATAATTCAGTTAAAGGCCATTCAAATTCTGCCAAAAGAAATGACATTTCAATCCACTTGGAAATGCTTTGCTGTCTATGGAGAAAGAACATTCCTGAGCAGTCCTAGCGCCAGTATGGTATACCAGCACCCACTATTTGCAGAATGTCCACCCACGTTTTCCAGATAGATATTCCACAAATATTCCGCAATGTGAACATAAGTTTCTGCTGCCTCCCAAAATACAGTTTTTGTGGAGTTTTTTTTTTTGTAAATAGTAGGGTTTAGTCTGGGCAACTGTTTCTTTGCAATTTTTCCCCCTGTGATTCTATCATCATGTGACTAAAGGATTTTTATGGAATTTTTATGTTTTTTCTGACATTTATTTTGCTCCCTTAGACTTCTATGAGAGAGAGATGCCATGAATTTGGTTTACAAAAACATGTTGTGATTGTGGAATACTGCCACTGAAAAACGCCAAAGATGAGTGGAAAAAGCCAAAGGAAATAACGCCAAGTGACCTTCAGTTAATATCAGGCTGCTGCGTTTTTTCCACCAAAAAACACTTTGTGGCATTTGTGGCTTTTTTTGGGGTTGTTTTTGCATGAAAATAAAAAAAAATTGAAAACCTAGCCTTAGGGCACGTTCACACGAGCGGACCCACGGCGTATTTTACGATGTGGATCCACCACTAAAGGACCGCTGCATGGTGGCTTTACATGTGCCTGCTCGGAGCGGCAATATGCCGCTACGAGCAGACACAATGGAGCGATGTGCAAGTTGCTGCGCATGCACGGTGTACTCTCACACATTGCGGCTGCTCCGCCTGCTCCATGAGCTAGGCCGAGAGCTGCTGCGATGTGCGAGTATACTGCGCATGCGCGCTGCGACTCGCACATCGCAATGTGTCTGCTCGTAGTGGCGTATTGCCGCTCCGAGCAGGCACATGTAAAGCCACCATGCAGCGGTCCTTCAGCGGCAGATCCGCAGCATAAAATACATTGTGGGTCCGCTCGTGTGAACGTACCCTTATCCTGGAAAGTGCCCACGCTTTCTGTCACAATCCAACAGCCATAAGCCCCAATGACGTGAGTTGAATTGCTCGGAGCACCTGCAAAATTCGTCTTTCTAAACGACCTCCATTAATTGGTGAAGGCGAGCACAGCAATTAACGCAGGTCGGCATTTCGTTCGACGCGACATAATCCTTCATGATCCCTTCAAAAGGTGGAAATCATGAACCTAACAAAAAAAGGGGGGGAGGGGGGGAATTATATAAATTTATATCAATCTGCAATAAGGAGCCTACACAATGCAGCAAATGGTTCAGAGCTCAAAAGAGTAAGACTAGGGCCGGCCTGGTGTTCTCAGGGAAACAATTTAGGCCAATTAGTATCAACCGGTCCCCCATTCATCATAGCACTGTAAGAATATAAACAAACTGTCAGCTCTAACCTAACAAACATCACCCTGCTACTAAGTCGCATTATCCCGGCCTCACAGGCAATATTCCGCTTTAGGGCATCTGTGGAGCCGAGCCGCCCAAATTAAAGACACATGTTCCAGGCCGGGTTAACGAGCAAATTTGTAATCAGCAGAGTTCTGACAGGTTTCCGTCAGTGTTGTCAGCTCCCCTCCGCCTCTCACCCGCTCCACTATAGCCTTAACTGTAAAAGGGGGGGGGGGGAAGACAGGGATAAGAGGAGAGGGTGGGGTCAACCTGCTAACTAATGCCGCCAGGTGTGCCCAATTAAGTGACTTGGTCCCGCTCATTAACCCTCTACGGTCCAGGCAAGTGTGCAAGCCTATCTAGAAATGGTATGGATAAAAATTGCGTGATGCAAATATAATATTTGTTTCACTATTCCAGTGTTTCCAAACCAGGTTACCTCCAGCTGTTGCAAAACGACACCACCCAGCATGTCCGGACAGCCTTCGGCTGTCCGGGCGTGCTGGGAGTTACCGTTTTGCAACAGCTGGGGCCGCCTTGGTTGGAAAACACTGCCCTATCCACAGGATTGGGGAAATACAGCTGATCAATGGTTATCTCCTTTCTCCTGAGTGAATGGAGCAGCTGCATTCATGCTCAGCCACCACTTTATTCATTCTCTACAGGAGTTTTGAAGCAGCCAGGTGGTGTTACCTTACACAGAATACAGAAGAATGGTTGATAGTCCAGGTCGTGCACAGGAGGGCAGCTAAGTACAGAATAATCAGGCAGACTTAAGTCAGAAAAACAGGAACAATGCAGATATGAGGGAATGGGTGGAGCAGAGTTATATAGGTGGCACCTGGCAAGGATTGGAGAAGGACTGGAATCAGGGATGTGCGCAAATCCTTAAAGGGGTACTCCGATGCAGGACATCTTATCCATATTCCGTATAAGTGTCTGATCGCGGGGGGGTCCGACTGTTAAAGGGGTTATTCACCATAAGGTGATTTTAGTACTTACCTGCCAGAACTGGGCATTTCCTGTTGCATTTTGTTCTCTAAATTACACATCCCACAATTCCATGCTTGCAAGTATGAGGTCACTTTCCTTCCTACTACACATCAGCCACCCCACCCATTGAAACACAGTGTTTTCTAACCAGGGGGCCTACAGCTTTTGCTAAATTGAAGCAGGACTGACTCCCTCTGATCACTTGACTAGTGATGTCAGGTCGCGATGCACTGCAACCTGGGAAACCCCGAGACCTGAGTAATTTTGTATGCTGTTAAAAATAAATATTGGGGCGATAATCATAGAAAAATTGTGAGACCAGAGTCCTACACAGGTACAGACACTATATTATGAACTACACTAACTTTACAGCCCCTGTAGCATAGTCAAAAAAATAAATAAATAAATAATAAATAATCTTTCAAATTTCTTCAAATCAACTGGTGCCAGAAAGTTTAACAGATTTGTAAATAACTTCTATTTAAAAAACGTAATCCTTCCAGTACTTATCAGCTGTTGTATACTACAGAGGAAGTTTTATTTCTTTCTGGAGTTCTTTCTAGTCTGACCATATGGCTCTCTGCTGACCCCTCTGTCCGTGTCAGGAACTGTGAAGAATACAAGGAAATCCCCATAGCAAACCTCTCCTGCTCCGGACAGTTCCTGATACGGACAGAGGTGTCAGCAGAGAGCACTGTGGTCAAACAGAAAAGAACTCCAGAAAGAAATACAACTTCCTCTGTAGTATACAGCAGCTGGTAAGTGATGGAAGGATTAAGATTTTAAATAGAAGTACAGTACTTTAAAATCTGTTTAACTTTCTGGCACCAGTTGATTTGAAATAAAAAATAAAAAAAAATTGTTTTCCACAGGAGTACCCCTTTAAACAGATATATTAAAAGTTTTAATCATTTGGGGCCTCAGTGCTGGGAACCTACCCAATTGTACGAGTGAGAACAAGTGTGCGGTAGCGCACTTTACTCTCCAGCTCTCAACAATCTTTGTCTCGCTGCTTCATAGACCCCAATCGATCTAAATAAAGACTGAGACCCCGACCGATTAAAAAAAACTTTTAAAATGTCTCTGTGATATGTCAAAAGTTGACAAAAGTCAAAAGTATGTCAAAAGTGACCGGTACACTTTAAAGGGGTACTCCACTGATCAGCGTTCGAAACATTTTGTCTATGGGAGGGGGAGTGGCAGCCACCATGCCCCCTCCTATAGACTTAAATTGAGGGGGCGTGGTGTGACATCACAAGGGGACGTGGCTGTGACGTCACAACCCCCGCAGCCCGCACCCAGCGTTGGGAACAAAATGTTCCGAACACTGGTGCAGTGGAGTACCCCTTAAATGCGTCAAATTACACTAAAACTTTAATGTACAATATTTATGCAAAGCAAGCCAACCGAGTTGGTATAAAGAAAAACTAAAAAAAAAATATAAAATTCATGATAAATTATGAGCCACTGTGAAAAACTTACTTCAACTGTCCAGTTTACTAAATCTGTCCCGATGTGTCCCAACTTGGCATAATTAGCTTGGAAAATAAATTACATTAATAGAAAAAAAATATTGTGAAATAGGCATAAAAGGTAAAATTTGTAATTCATCTTACGAGTCATCTCACACTATGTCCTATAGACAAGTCCAAGCATCGCGATGTGTGTCCCAAGTGTGACAGCTGTCGGATTGTTGGCACAAGTGTTCTGCAGCTTGCAGTGTATTTGTTATTAGTAACAATCAGCACGTCCCTGCTAGATTTCAAAAGCCATAAATCTCTGACTATGTGGCACTGTCACGGTAACCATTGACCCTGACGCTGAGCGTGTCTCCATCATGACATAGAGGAAAACATCACTTTTTACCAACGTTTGTATGTGTGCCACGCATCCCGAGCTGCACGGTGTAAGGTGACGTTTCTGAAAACGGACTTAGAAGAATTCTCAAAATCTCCAACGTACAGCTGGTTTGATATTCCGCTTGTATATTGTGCTGCTTGTATTAGTGTTCGCAACTCATTCACTTTATTACTCATTATTCCATGAAAAAAAAAAGAAGGTTTTTCTATGATGAAGGTATAAATCATATGCCATAGAGTACGAATACCAAATGTCAAAATGGGGGCCTCTTTAAAGGGGTACTCTGGTGGGAAAACTATTTTTTCAACTGGTGCCAGAAAGTTAAACTGACTTATAAATTATCTATAACAACAAAGGCACGTACGTGCGCTCAACGGAGACAGGTCAGCATGGAAGTCCGGTTCACAGAATCGGTGCAGGTAGATGGGCGCTCGGAGGCAACGCCGGCTGTATCACACGTGTATGTGTGCTTCTTCCGGCCTCAAGAGGCCGGAAGAAGCACACATACACGTGTGAAACAGCCGGCGTTGCCTCCGAGTGCCCATCTACCTGCACCGATGCGGTGATCCAGCCTTCTGTGGACCGGACTTCCATGCTCACCTGTCTCCATTGAGCGGCGAGTGCACGTAGGAGCCTTTGTAGTTATAGATATTGATACTTCATACTTTTCGTATGTGCACCCCGCAGGAGACTGATTATGGGCCACTGATACTACGCAGTATCCCCATTACAGGTGGAGTAACCCTTTAGTGTGCTCTCTCCCTTTGTTGCTTCTCCGTGTTGATTTGTAAATTACTTCTATTAAAAAATGATTTCTGTCCATATCAGGAACTGTCCAGAGCAGGAGAGGTTTGCTATGCGGATTTGCTCCAACTCTGGACAGTTCCTGGCATGGACAGAGGTGTCAGCAGAGAGCACTGTGGTCAGACTGGAAAGAACTAAACAACTTCCTCTGTAGTTTTTTTTAATAGAAGTAATTTGCCAAATTTGTTTAACTTACTGGGGCGCCAGAACTGCGAGAATTTTTTTTGAAAAAAAAACAAAAAAAACCCTACTGACTCTCCACTTTACTCACAAAACCCAAAAAGGGATGTGTCTATCGTGGAAAGTGGCATGTCTCTGAAAAAGGGGCCAGTCCCTGAGCTTAGATTAGCACAGGTCCCAATTGATTCAATGACCTGAAAGTAGTTAGCTAGGGACCAAGTACTAGTAATTTTCTGCTCTAAAAATGCCCGGAACATAGTCACCAGTAGAGTTCATTTGGGTCATTGAACTGAATGAAGCTCGTCCCAACCCAAGCACAGATACGGGATGTAGTCATGAAAAATCCTATTCTTCAGAGTTATAGGTATGACTATAAAATACTTTAAAACTGCTTATGTGACGTTTTTATTTTTTTAAGATGACCTATAATGATCTACCGGATATGTCTATAATATCCGCAACATCCAAAGACATGATTCTGCAAATTAATATTTCTACATACAGCTGAGTGATTGCTTTAGTAATATTTATATAATTGTGTTATATTTGTTATGTATTGTTCCTTGGCCACATTGTTTTCTTTGGCCAATCTTTCCTTTGTTGTAAATTTCTCAAAAAAAATTCTATAAAAATTATTTAAACCAAGCACAGATACGTCAGTAGCTGATTTTGCCAATGTATCCGTGCCTCGGAGGCATGAATCGCTATCTAAACCCGGCCTAAAAGAGGGTAATTTTTTACCCCATGAAATTTTAAAAACAGATAAATCTAAACTCAACAGTAGCGGTATACATCGAAACATAAGAGGAAGGCCTCATAGCAAAAGGTCAAAAATGGGCCTCCAATCAGAAGGGTTTGATTTCCACCCCCCACACCAATCACTTCTAAGACCCGAGAGCAAATACCCCACTTGCATGTCGGCAAATATTGTAGTCCCTTTGGAAAAGGTGTTCACACATAGGTTTATGCCACTCTTGCCACCAACCATGGCTAGGCCCAGTCTTAGGGGCCCGTAAGGAGCAGCATGGCTTGTAACAAGTTCGTAAATCATGAAGCAGAATTGAGTTCAATACAGAGGAATTCGTAATTTATGGTTCCAAATCTCTTTATCCATATTCGGCATGTGGTTCATCGAGTTGTTTTAACTTCTTCCATCTAAAATGCACAAAAAAAAATCATTGACATAAAAAAAATGTCGATTCATCGGAGTAGTTTTCCGTGAGAGATCAAGGTGCAGATTTGAGCCCCTCTGTAGCTGAGGAGGGAGTGTTTCTTTTGTGGTTGCCAAAAACCTGAAATATTTTTCCAATTTACTAAGTGCCTCAAGCCGCAGAGCATCCGATCCCCCATCTGCTGCCCGAGTTTCACTCCCTCGCTCTGCTCTAACTGGGAGAGATTCTAAAAAACATACAGAAATTTGTAGTGAATTTCATGGATAGCAGTGGGAAATTCATGGTGGGTCACAGGTCAGTGCAACAAAAGCAGCCGAACATTGGGATTTGCATATTGCACTCCATTCTGTTCTTAATAACAGAGTATGCCGAGAAAAGCAAATAGGTAAAAACTCATTTTCATCATTTAAAATATAAATATATATTATATTTCATTATAGATAAAATATATTCGTTTATGTATAGGTCTCCAGAGAATGCATATTAGTCTATTACTATTTCAGTTTATTTTTATTTTTTTTACTAATTTTTGCAAAACAAATTATTACTTAAAATGGGAAGAACATTTTAACTATAAAAATATAGTATAAAAACAAAAGAAGTACCGTTTATACTGGAATATAAGCAGAGTTTTTCAGCACGATTTTTCGTGCTGAAAACGAACCCCCTCGGCTTATACTCGAGTGAACTCTCCAACTGTCAATCCCTTCTCAGTGGTCTTCAACATGCGGCCCTCCAGATGTTGCAAAACTACAACTCCCAGCATGCCCGGACAGCCATCGGCCATAGTTTTGAAACATCTGGAGGTCCGCAGGTTGAAGACCACTTCGGCCTTCGTCATCATCCAGACCCCCCCCCCCCCCCCCCCCTTTAGTTTTCTACTCACCTCCCATCAGTGGGAAGGAAGGGTGAGCTGGTCCGGGCCATCGATGCTGCAGGGACCGTCCGGTGGGGAGGGTTAGTCGTTCCAGGCTGTCCATCTTCACCGGGAGGCCCTCTTCTCAGCTCTGGGCCGGCCCCGGCCTAGTGACGTTGCCTTGACGATGCACACAGGGACGTCAGTGAGCAGCAAACGTACCTGCGCATTAATGTCCCTGTGCCTCATCATCAAGGCAACGTCACTAGTCCGGGGCCGGCCTGGAGCGGAGAAGAGGGCCTCCCGGTGAAGATGGACAGCCCGGAACGACTAACCCTCCCCACCGGATGGTCCCTGCAGCATAGATGGCCCGGACCAGCTCACCCTTCCTTCCCACCGATGGAAGGGGAGTAGAAAACTAAAGGGGTTTTTGGATGATGACGAAGGTCGCAGTGGTCTTCAACCTGCGGACCTCCAGATGTTTCAAAACTACAACTCCCAGCATGCCCGGACAGCCGATGGCTGTCTGGGCATGCTGGGAGTTGTAGTTTTGAAACATCTGGAGGTCTGCAGGTTGAAGACCACTGATGAAGGGACTGACAGGCGGTGATGATGAAGGGGGGGGATGATGACGGGGGTCTGGATGATGACAGAGGGGGGGGGATGATGACAGGGTGATGATGACGGGGGTGAAAATTACAGGGTGATGATGACGTGCTCTGGATAATGACATGGGAAGGGATGATGTATTTCCCACCCTAGGCTTATAGTCGAGTCAATAACTTTTCCTGGGTTTCTGGGGTGAAATTAGGGGCCTCAGCTTATATTCGGGTCGGCTTATACTCGAGTACATACGGGTAGTTTTTCTTTAAACTATTTTTGCAAATAAAATTATTTCTTAAAATGGGAAGAACATTTTAACTATACAGAACATCGCTGCGGCCGGTGATAGGCTGACGGCTCTCAGACGTTCCCGTCCCCAGGAAGAGCGTGAGACCGACGTAGGAAGGGGAGTTAAAGTGTATTTTGTTTATCTTTTGCAGCCCGGGTATAGGGATACAACATACAGTATAGAGTGTCAGCGTCGGCGGCCACAACAAACAGGAGGACAAGGAAGGCAGCGCATGCTGGTGACGTGATTAGAAATACCGTTACATACCGCGGAACCGCCATAAGTTACAAAAATACCGTGATACACATTTTTGGTCATACCTCCCAGATCTAATCCCCAGCACGTATTCACCTGCGGATCCGCCACTGAAGGACCGCTGTATTCTGCTTTTACAGGTGCCTGCTCGAGCGGCAATACACCGACAGACAGATTGAAGCAATGCGCGAGTCGCTGAGCATGTACGGTGTACTCGCACACATCGCAGCCACTCCCCCCTGCTCTATGAGCTAGGCAGAGAGCTGCCACGATGTGCGAGTATACTGCGCATGTGCACAGCAACTCGCATATCGCAGTGTGTCTGCTCATAGCGGCGTATTGCCGCTCCGAGCAGGCACCTGTAAAGGCAGCATACAGCGGTCCTTCAGCAGTGGATCTGCAGCGAAATACGTGCTGGGGATCCACTCGTGTGAACGTACCCTGTAAATGGACTTCCAAAGACAGCTGATCATTGTACCCGGCTATCTTCAGCAGTCACAGCATTGTACATACTTGACCAATGCTTCTTTCACATAGGGGACCCACAGAGCCCTCAGTCTTATGATTAAAGGGGATCCAGAATTCAGACCCTGACCTATCTGATCCTTCTAACTTTGTGGATGGATGAGAAGTAACTATGGCACAACTGCTATAAAGTGTTACTGTCATTAAAAACTCATTTTGACATGTCACATTCCCGATCATGAGATATAAGCCGGGGAAATGGACGGCATTGCGCTCCCCATCGCCTATATAAGGTTATTGTATGTAGTGTACTGTTAGACTCTAGTTTGGGAAACACAACTTTGCTTACACAACTCTCATTAAAGGAGTACTCCAGAGGAAAAAATGATTTTTAAATCAGTTGGTGCCAGAAAGTTATACAGATTTATAAATTAGGTGTATATAAAAATCTTAATCCTTTCAGTACTTATCAGATGCTGTATACTGCAGAGGAAGTTGTGTAGATCTTTCCAGTCTGATCAAAGTGCTCTCTGCTGCCACCTCTGTTCATGTCAGGAACTGTCCAGAGCATGAGCAAATCCCTATAGCAAATCTCTCCTGCTCTGGACAGTTCCTGACACATACAGAGGTGGCAGTAGAGAGCACTGTTGTCAGACTAAAAATAACTACACAACTTCCTCTGGCGCATACGTGCCATCAGAATTTGACGTGTGAGGAGCCTCGTTCTTGGAGGATGAACACTCATCTATTGGACAATTATGGTATATCCTATGGATATTCCATAAAGGTATAAGATTGGAATACCCCTTTAAGAGACCACTTGCCTACATACCGTATATACTCGAGTATAAGCCGACCCGAGTATAAGCCGAGACCCCTAATTTCAACCCAAAATCCCAGGAAAAGTTATTGACTCGAGTATAAGCCTAGGGTGGGAAATACCTCATCCCCCCCTGTCATCATCCAGACCCGTCATTAACATCCTCATCATCCCCTTGTCATCATCCCACACATCCCCCCTTCATCATCCCCTTGTCATCATCCCACACATCCCCCCTTCATCATCCCCTTGTCATCATCCCACACATCCCCTTATCATCCCACACATCCCCCCTTCATCATCCCCTTGTCATCATCCCACACATCCCCTTATCCCACACATCCCCCCTTCATCATCCCCTTGTCATCATCCCACACATCCCCTTATCCCACACATCCCCCCTTCATCATCCCCTTGTCATCATCCCACACATCCCCTTATCCCACACATCCCCCCTTCATCATCCCCTTGTCATCATCCCACACATCCCCCTTCATCATCCCCTTATCATCCCACACATCCCCTTATCATCCCACACATCCCCCCTTCATCATCCCCTTGTCATCATCCCACACATCCCCTTATCCCACACATCCCCCCTTCATCATCCCCTTGTCATCATCCCACACATCCCCTTATCCCACACATCCCCCCTTCATCATCCCCTTGTCATCATCCCACACATCCCCCCTTCATCATCCCCTTGTCATCATCCCACACATCCCCTTATCATCCCACACATCCCCCCTTCATCATCCCCTTGTAATCATCCCACACCCCCCCCTTCATCATCCCCACCCCCCTTCATCATCCCCACACCCCCCCCCCCCCTTCATCATCCTCTTCTCATCATTCGCCCTCAGTGGTCTTCAACCTGCGGACCTCCAGAGGTTTCAAAACTACAACTCCCAGCAAGCCCGGGCAGCCATCGGCTGTCCGGGCTTGCTGGGAGTTGTAGTTTTGAAACCTCCGGAGGTCCGCAGGTTGAAGACCACTGCGGCCTTCAACATGCGGACCTCCAGAGGTTTCAAAACTACAACTCCCAGCAAGCCCGGGCAGCCATCGGCTGTCCGGGCTTGCTGGGAGTTGTAGTTTTGAAACCTCCGGAGGTCCGCAGGTTGAAGACCACTGCGGCCTTCAACATCATCCAGCCCCCTCTCACCCCCTTTAGTTCTGAGTACTCACCTCCGCTCGGCGCTGGTCCGGTCCTGCAGGGCTGTCCGGTAAGGAGGTGGTCCGGTGAGGAGGTGGTCCGGGCTGCTATCTTCACCGGGGGCGCCTCTTCTCCGCGCTTCCGGCCCGGAATAGAGCCGTTGCCTTGACAACGACGTATCTGCGTCGTTGTCAAGGCAACGTGACTATTCTGAGGCCGGGCCCGAAGCGCTTAGAAGAGGCCTCCCCGGTGAAGATAGCAGCCCGGACCACCTCCTCACCGGACCACCTCCTCACCGGACAGCCCTGCAGGACCGGACCAGCGCCGAGCGGAGGTGAGTAGTCAGAACTAAAGGGGGTGAGAGGGGGGCTGGATGATGTTGAAGGCCGCAGTGGTCTTCAACCTGCGGACCTCCGGAGGTTTCAAAACTACAACTCCCAGCAAGCCCGGACAGCCGATGGCTGCCCGGGCTTGCTGGGAGTTGTAGTTTTGAAACCTCTGGAGGTCCGCAGGTTGAAGACCACTGCGGGTGGGGGAGTTCACTCGAGTATAAGCCGAGGGGGGTGTTTTCAGCACGAAAAATCGTGCTGAAAAACTCGGCTTATACTCGAGTATATACGGTAAGTAAATATTCACATCAGAAAACATGTTTATTAAATATATGCTGTTTACATGAGTTATTTTTTTGTCCCAAGGCATCTCATGAAAATAAAGCATCTTTCCAAATAATCTTAAATATATTTCCACCCACGTTGCGTCATCAGCTCCTAAACAAAGTATTTTCCAACCAGTGTGCCTCTAGCTGTTGCAAAATTACAACTCCCAGCATGCCCGGACCACTAGAAAAACACTAGGTAACACATCTTTTGGAGGAGACTCCATCTTGGTTAACATGAGACAGCAGTATTCCTTTTGCAGGACTAATTTGCATACTTATTCCCATGAAGCATTGCCTTTAAATAAGTCTGCATACGTTACCGCGTCTCTTCCACGAGGATCAGCAACCCCCAACAAAGAAGCAGGTGACTTATGTGAGAGCATGGCTTAAGGATCAGACTACAGAGTTTGTAGTCTGTTACCATGGAGACACGCAAGTCTGTGAAGGTGATGTAGACACAAAACAAGAGAATTTTATTCATGAATAGCATAGCAAATTTCCTTTAAAGGGGTACTCCGGCGCTTAGACATCATATGCCCTATCCAAAGGATAGGGGATAAGATGCCTGATCGCGGGGGTCCCGCCGCTGGGGACCGCCATGATTTTGCACGCCGCCCCCCGTTAACAATCAGTGCCCGGAGCGTGTTCGCTCCGGGTATGATTACTGTCGATCACGTCACGCCCCCTCCCATAGACTTGCATTGAGGGGCGGGGTGTGACATCACACAGGGGCGGAGTCATGCAATCACAGTCTCACGTCACCGTGGTCGGGAGCCGAAGCCTCCAGCGCTTCCGGAAGCCGTACAGGTGGGTGCTGCAGCCGAGATCCCGGGGGTCCGAAGCGGCGGGACCCCCGCGATCTGACATCTTATCCCCTATCCTTTGGATAGGGAATAAGATGTCTAGGGGCAGAGTACCTCTTTAAGATGCATGGAGGGCAGTGACGATTGGCTGCAAATCTTAACAGCCTTTTACACCCTTTTCATGGAAAGCCAAAGTTTTCACATTACTTTATTATGCTTTAGTTTTTTGTTAGTTGGAGTGAATATGAAATTAAAATGTGAAATGGTTTTCCTTCTCTAGTAGCCCATTTAAAGGGGTACTCCACCCCTAGACATCTTATCCCCTATCCAAAGGATAGGGGATAAGATGTCTGATCGCGGGGGTCCCGCCGCTGGGGATCCCCGCAATATAGCATGCAGCACCCACCTGTATCTGCTTCCGGCAGCGCAGTGCCGAAGACTGAATACTCCTCCTATGTACAAAGTCTTTTTGTATCTCGTACGCCCCATCAAACCCATCACTTTTTCTGTACCAGATGTGATTTCACAGCTCAAATTTTCCAGTCGTATAACCCATCCAACATAAAATAGAGAAATTAGACCATTTTCCAAAACATAAGACAAAAAAGAAAAAGGCTTAATGATTTTGTCCAAGATAAGCGCTAAAGGAAATACTGAGAGCAGGTCCTGAAATAGAACTCCGTTTCCTAGATGGAGTATTGCTCCAGCATGAACCTTCCTAAGGGACCAATTCTTACATTCGAAAACAAGCCTACAATATACCGTATAGTCTCAGATTCCCAAAATATTCTTGTACATTATGGCAACAATTAACCCTGTACAAGAACACTGTACAGAATAATAAATAACGCCACTTCAAAGAGCTAAGGCCAATGTTCCCTCTGAGCCTTTGTAGATAGAAATTTGGGCGCTGCCATGGAGGAATTAGTTGAACTGCACGATCATAGCGACCAATCACTTCTATATGACGACATCAGCAGCTCCACGTGCACCATGGGAAACTTCTTATTGTAGTACCAGCAATACGACACCAAAATAACCAGTGTCGGACTGGAGCTCCATGGGCCCACCAGAGGAAATGATTGCGAGGGCCCACCCTACTACACACGTGCACTTATTTTATCATACAAACAGGACATATTTTCTATAAAGTCTAATAGGTTATTTGAGAAACAAACCCTATTGGCAAAGTGGTTGTCTCTAAAGTCATCAGTTAGTCAGGCTGGTCTGTGTGTTCCTTGACAATGTACATAAAAAGTTATTTAACCCTCGCTTATTTTCATTTTTTGAGTTTTTCCTCGCCTTTTCATAGCCCAACTTTTACTTTTCCATCTACAGACCAATATGAGGGTGTGTTTTTTGCGAGACCAATTATACAATTTTGTTGATAGCCTTAATGTTTCTATAAAATAAAGGTGAAATTGAAAAAAAAAAAACACAATAGGAACTTTGAATTTTCTTTTTTTTAAAACACTGTTCACCCTTCAATCAAACTGGCATGTTATCAATGATATATATATATTATATAAAGTTTGTATGCTTAAATTGCCCTGTTCTGGCCCCTATAACTTTTCTATGCTTTCCCTTACGGAGCTAAGTGGGGACTGATATTTTTCTGCCTAGATCTTACAGTGTACCCGTCAGATCCAACAAAATATATATATTTTTTTAAATATATCACTCAGTACCTATTCCTGACCATGTACATCTAAATTTTTATGTGTCTAGCACCTTTATTTATTTTTTTATTACACTTTTAATTTAGCTCACTAGTCTGAATTCCTCTCAAAGGGAGGGGGTGTGGCCTCACTGTGCAGGACTCCGCCCCCTTCCCCAGTATGCTGTCTGCTCACATCTCCCCTAGCATTAGCAAAACTACAACTCCCAGCTTGTCCTCACTGACAGTAGCGGAACACAAGCTGACAAGTGGGAGGATTTTTCCTCCAGCTATGAGCCCTGCGCTCACAGCTGTCAATCAAGGAAGTGTGTCCATGACATAGGTGATGATGCATGGACACAGCAGGACTAGTATGTGTCCAAGCAGACAGGGGGGGGGGGGGGGGGGGGGGGACAGTTTGACTGGCTTTTTCAGTATGAAATTGGTTTTGCATGCTTTACAGCATTTCAAAAGTTTTTGTATCTGACAGTGTCCATTTAAGCTTTTATCATTTCAAATTAGGTAAAGATCAGACTTTTTGATCACTTTATCCATTTAGTTATTTATGTTCTGAGTAGTAATGTGACAAAAAGAAAATCCAAAATTTGGATTTTTTTTTTTTTTTTTTTTTTATACGCCACTCGCTGTGCGGGATCAATAATAATAAATATTTTAATAGTTTTAAAAAATCTGCACATGGTGATACCAAATATGTTTATTATTTTTTTATTGTTTACGTTTTTATTTGGGAAAAAATGGGAAAAGTGGGGAATTAATTTTAATACAGTATTTTAAAAATTCTGAATTCTGTGTGTACATAAAGAATGAACCTTGATTCTTTCTGTGGTCTCCGCACAGAATGCATAGCCAACTATGAGGCAGCGCACCCCTCTGCGTTCCTAGCGCCAGCATGTTATGCAAACGCCCGCAGTCTCCGAAATGTCTGCACATAGATTTTGGGTGCGCACATTCCGTATTGTGACTGTAGCATTACTATCAATGCTTTTTCCTTGGCTAAAAAAAAAAAAAAAAAAATACACAAAACAAAAACATTCATAGGCTAAAAAAATCAATCAAAAAGCTAAAGGTTTATTAAAACTTAAAACAAAAACGTTAAAAAATAAAAGTAGTAGAAAAACAGACATGAATACAAACACCACAAGGCAGAGCTACAAGTGTTCTATGTGCTTCTAGATGACAGGCTTAACATTGATTTTACTAGCAATGGAAAACTCCAGAAAAAAAAAAAAAAGAAAGAAAGAAAGAAAGAAAATCAGACGATATGGTGAATTAATCTGTTCTTGGTTCCTGATTCATATTTCAGCCTCTGGCAAAAACCAATATTTTTCTAAGCAAAGTGGAGCTCAGCAGTCAGGTCTTAGTGAGCCTTGAAGAGGGGGATCAACAATGTGACAAAGTAAAACCAGGGTCAGTCAGGCAGAATAACAGGTGGTGTCAGCGCTAATGAGGCGGCCATCTTTATTGTGATGTCACTTATGACACCGCCAGCCTGAGTGGCCATATTGTACCCACTGTGAAATCCCGAAGGAGCAATCAATAAAATATACAATCATAAGAGTCACTGACAGAGAGGATAAAGGAGGCATTTATTCTAGAGACCCTATAGGAAACATTATCCCAGCCATCAGGGAACACGGGTCTCCTTCATATACTGAACCATTGGGGCCCAAGGATGAAACATGTCTTTGTAGCGAATGATCAGGGTAGGTAGGGACCCGGGCACTGTTCAGGGTTACAGGGGTACAAAGCACAATCCCTACATAGTGTTCTGAATGTAAGCAGTATAGAGTGTAGTGAAAAATTATCCCTATTCTAATAATTAAATATACAAAATCAGGGCAAAACACGCTACCCAAGTGTAAAGTGTGACCAACTACATCTCCCAGCATGACCTAAAGTATGATAATGATTGTTCATAGAGCAGACGTTGAGTGACTATAGCGCTGATCAGATGCAGTCAAAGGCAGAATAAACATTTATATCCAATGACAGGTGACGTCTTCTCTGATCGGAGACACTCATGTTTTCTTCTCAACCTGGCCCAGACAACCAAGAGTTTGTATGTGTGGTGTATTTTATTATTTTTTTTCTGACCATAAAAGAGAGAGAGAGATGGCACTATGGAGAAAGGAGATGGTTGAGCCCCACATTGAGAAAATGCCAAAAGCGGTCTGGGCATGCTGGGAGTTGTAGTTTTGCAACAGCTAGAGGCACCATGGTTAGGAAACACTGCACTATAGTAATGCTGAAATACTACAGTCTCACCTCAAGGAGACTGTCTGTATGCAACACCCCCACCTACTCCATCCAGATGTGCTAATATTACAATCACTGGACACTACACTACTGCTACTAGTACTAGTCACCCAATTACTACTGCTCCTGGGTCCACTACAAATACTCTAGTATGAAAAAAAGCACTATACAGAGTAATAGTAGCCTTCAACAAGTTCAAATACAGGTCTCCAGAATATACCAATATACCAGTGAACGATCTACAGTACTAGAAGAACTGGCACCTGAGGACAAGGCAACTGAGGGTTGCATAAGCCATACGCTACCCTTAAACCTTTTTATATGTTGTAGATCTTGGCAAAACATGACCCTTTCTAATAAACTTCATAAGAAAATTTTATTTCATTTTTATAGAATTCATGGCTTATAAAATCATGGTTTGTCTAAGCTGAAGCACAGGCATGAACAAAGTCCTGTGAGTGAGTGTGGGCTAGTACTCCTCTGTGTCTGATAGTACAGGAGAGAGAGCACAGAGGAGTGCTATCAGACAGGAGAGAGCACGGAGGAGTCCTATCAGACAGGAGAGAGCACAGAGGAATGCTATCAGACAGGAGAGAGCACGGAGGAGTGCCATCAGACAGGAGAGAGCACAGAGGAGTGCTATCAGACAGGAGAGAGCACAGAGGATGAGTGCTATCAGAAAAGAGAGAGCACAGAGGATGAGTGCTATCAGACAGGAGAAGGCACAGAGGAGTGCTATCAGACAGGAGAAGGCACAGAGGAGTGCTATCAGACAGGAGAGGGCACAGAGGAGTGCTATCAGACAGGAGAGAGCACAGAGGAGTACTATCAGACAGGAGAGAGCACGGAGGAGTGCCATCAGACAGGAGAGAGCACAGAGGAGTGCCATCAGACAGGAGAGAGCACAGAGGAGTGCCATCAGACAGGAGAGAGCACAGAGGAGTGCCATCAGACAGGAGAGAGCACAGAGGATGAGTGCTATCAGACAGGAGAGAGCACAGAGGATGAGTGCTATCAGACAGGAGAAGGCACAGAGGAGTGCTATCAGACAGGAGAAGGCACAGAGGAGTGCTATCAGACAGGAGAAGGCACAGAGGAGTGCTATCAGACAGGAGAGGGCACAGAGGAGTGCTATCAGACAGGAGAGAGCACAGAGGAGTACTATCAGACAGGAGAGAGCACAGAGGAGTGCTATCAGACAGGAGAGAGCACAGAGGAGTGCTATCAGACAGGAGAGAGCACAGAGGAGTACTATCAGACAGGAGAGAGCACAGAGGAGTGCTAGCCCACACTCACTTACAGGACTGTCCATGCCTCTGCTTCAGCCATGATTTCTATAAAAAGGAAATACAGTTTTCTTATGAAGTATATTAGAAAGGTTAATGTTTTGCAAATATGTACAAAATATAAAAAGTTTTTGTATCTGACTGTGCCCATTTAAATAAAAGGATTGTTTTATATAAGGACAAATCGCTTTCCATTGCCCAGTCAGGAAATATGGATATCTTACCCATAATATGGATATCTTACCCATAACAGAGACCTGATACCAAGTGAGACCACATAGAATCAAAATTGAAGAGGTTAACATTCTAAAATGGTTTGGGTGGTTCCTTACACTTCTTGTACACAAATGTTGTGGTTTAACAAAACATCCCTATGATCTTTGTGCAAAATTCTCCATTACAGTTCAGGACATTGTTACAAATTATTCTATCTACCGGTATCTATATTATTTCTTTATTTAAAAAAATTAAAAATATTTAGTTTTAATATTAGAAGTATAAAGAGCAAATACACATAAACAGCACCTACCATTGTAAGAGACAACAGATTTTACTACTTCTAGATAAATAGCAAGGCTCTAGTCTGCCATCTTGTGGACATTTTATAGAGCTGCTTTCTTCAGAAAAAAAATTACCAGTCACTACAGTCACAAACACTGTGCCTCCAGCTGTTGCAAAACTACAACTCCCAGCAGTCACAAACACTGTACTAGAGATGAGCGAACTTACAGTAAATTCGATTCGTCACAAACTTCTCGGCTCGGCAGTTGATGACTTATCCTGCATAAATTAGTTCAGCCTTCAGGCGCTCCGGTGGGCTGGAAAAGATTGATACAGTCCTAGGAAAGAGTCTCATAGGACTGTATCCACCTTTTCCAGCCCACGGGAGCACCTGAAAGCTGAACTAATTTATGCAGGATAAGCCATCAACTGCCGAGCCGAGAAGTTCGTGACGAATCGAATTTACTGTAAGTTCGCTCATCTCTACACTGTACCTTCAGCTGTTGCAAAACTACAACTCCCATCATGCCCGGACAGCCTTTGGCTGTCCGGGCATGCTGGGAGTTGTAGTTTTGCTACAGTGGAAAGCACACTGTTTGGAAAACAGCACTACAGTATATACAGCGACTGGCCATAACAATAAAACCACATGCTTAAAGTGTACCCATAAATAAAAATAAAAAAAGAACTTTTAACATGTCCTAAAGATATGTTCCCCTGCCCCTTGGTGCACCAGCCCTGTGCTACAGCCCCTTCATAAATATTCCTCCCTCTTTCACCTCTGAACCTGGATGCGGTGGAGACCCAGGGTGCCCTCCAACTGTTATTTGTAATCCAGGGTTTGGGTTGAAGTCCATTTGAGTAGTCCTGGATTAAAGTACTTAACTATTAGAAACAAGTGTACAGTACAGTGTATGACCTTTCTACAGTCATAGGTGTCCTCTCTGAAGTTACTTGGCTTTAAAATTAACCTGACCCTGCTAAATTTGTGCGCAGTACATGCTTACCTGGGCATGAGCGAACCATTCGGCCCATCTAGTCTGCCCAATATTCTGAATCCTATCAATAGTCCCTGGCCCTATCTTATATGAAGTATAGGCTTATGCTTATTCCATGCAGGCTTAAAAAGGGGTATTCCGCTGGAAAACTTTTTTATTTTATTTATTTTTTTTATCAACTGGTGCCAGAAAGTTAAACAGGATTTGTAAATTACTTCTATTAAAAAATCTTCATCCTTCCAGTACTTATTAGCGGCTGTATACTACAGAGGAAATTATTTTCTTTTTGGATTTCTTTACTGTCAGGACCACAGTGCTCTCTACTGACACCGCTGTCCATGTCAGGTACTGTCCAGAGCAGGAGAAAATCCTCATAGCAAACATATGCTGCTCTGGACAGTTCCTAAAATGGACAGAGGTGTCAGTAGAGAGCACTGTGGTCGTGACAGAAAAGAAATCCCAAAAGAAAAGAATTTCCTCTGTAGTATACAGCCACTAATAAGTACTGGAAGGATTAAGAATTTTTTATTGAAGTAATTTATAAATCTGTTTAACTTTCTGCCACCAGTTGATAGAAAACTTTTTTATTTTTATTTTTTTTACATCGGAGTACCCCTTTAAACGTCACTGTATTTGCAGCTACCACTTCTGCAGGAAGGCTATTCCATGCATCCACTTCTCTCTCAGTAAAGTAATACTTCCTGATATTACTGCATTGGCCTTTCCACATCTTATATAAAACTATGTCCTCTTGTGGTAGTTTTTCTTCTTATAAATATGCTCTCCTCCTTTACCGTGTTGATTCCCTTTATGTATTGAAAAGTCTCTATCCTATCCCCTCTGTCTCCTTTCTTCTATACATGTTAAGGTCCTTTCCCGGTAAGTCTTATCCTGCAACCCATGTACTACTATACCTACATCCTTCTGGAGATACATTCTCCGGTACTGCGCACAATACTCCAAGGTCTCACCAGTTCCCTGTACAGCGGCATGAGCACTTTCCTCTTCTGCTAATACCTCTCCCTATACATCCATGAGCACATTCCTCTTCTGCTAATACCTCTCCCTATACATCCATGAGCACTTCCCTCACTACTGCTAATACCTCTCCCTATACATCCATGAGCACTTCCATCTTCTGCTAATACTTCTCCCTATACATCCATGAGCACTTCCCTCTTCTGCTAATACCTCTCCCTATACATCCATGAGCACATTCCACTTGTGCTAATACCTCTCCCTATACATCCATGAGCACTTTCCACTTCTGCTAATACCTCTCCCTATACATCCATGAGCACATTCCTCTTCTGCTAATACCTCTCCCTATACATCCATGAGCACTTCCCTCTTCTGCTAATACTTCTCCATATACATCCATGAGCACTTCCATCTTCTGCTAATACCTCTCCCTATACACCCATGTACATTTCTTTCTCTACTGCTAATACCTCTGTCCTTTGTTTATTATGCCCGAGGTGCATTATCTTGCACTTATTTACATTAAAATTTTTGTTGACAGAGTTCTGTCAATTCTTCTAGTTTTCCTAAATCCTTTTCAATTTGGCGGATCCCTCCAGGAACATCAACCCTGTTACATATCTTTGTGTCATCAGCAAAAAAGACCAAAACCTTACCATCAAGGCCTTCTGCAATTACACTGATAAAAGATATTAAAGGGGTAGTCCAGTGGTGAAAAACGTATCCCCTATCCTAAGGATAGGGGATAAGTTTGAGATCGCGGGGGGTCCGACCGCTGGGGCCCCCTGCGATCTCTCTGTACAGGGCCCCGGCTATCCGGCCAGATAGCGGGTGTCGACCCCCGCACGATGCGGCGGCCGACACGCCCCCTCAATACATCTCAATGGCAGAGCCGGAGATTGCCGAAGGCAGCGCTTCGGCTCTGCCATAGAGTTGTATTGAGGGGCGTGTCGGCAGCCACTACGTGCGGAGGTCGACATGCCCCCTTCCCGCGGGCTCTCAGGGCTCCGTACAGGAGATCGCAGGGGGCCCCAGCAGTCGGACCCCCCGCGATCTGCAACTTATCCCCTATCCTTAAGATAGGGGATAAGTTGTTCACCACTGAGTCACCACTGGACTACTCTTAAGCAAAATTGGTCCCAGTATAGATCCCTGAGGTCCCCACTGGTAACAAGATCTTGCTCTGAATATTCTCCATTGACTACAACCCTCTGTTGTCTGTCATTCAGCCACTGCCTAATCCACTCAACAATATGGGAGTCCAAGCTCAATGACTGTAGTTTATTGATAAGTCTTCTATGTGGGACAGTGTCAAAAGCCTTACTAAAATCTAGATATGCGATGTCTATTGCCCCTCCACCACCTATAATCTTGGTCACCCAATCAAAAAATCTTTAACACTAGTCTGACATGATCTCCCTGAAGTAAACCCATGTTACTCATCTTGCAATCCATAGAATTTTAAATTTTTAACAATCCTGTCCTTTAGTATGGTTTCCATTAAAGTGTACCTGTCATCAACAAAAACTTTTTATATCATGTAGATAATACCATTATATGTATATTTGTAATCTGCGCACCGAGGACAAGCAGGGCTCTGCGCACCGAGGACAAGCAGGGCTCTGCGCACCGAGGACAAGCAGGGCTCTGCGCACCGAGGACAAGCAGGGCTCTGCGCACCGAGGACAAGCAGGGCTCTGCGCACCGAGGACAAGCAGGGCTCTGCGCACCGAGGACAAGCAGGGCTCTGCGCACCGAGGACAAGCAGGGCTCTGCGCACCGAGGACAAGCAGGGCTCTGCGCACCGAGGACAAGCAGGGCTCTGCGCACCGAGGACAAGCAGGGCTCTGTGCAGTAAGGCTCTGTGACATGCTGCTGGCTCACACAGCAGGATGACTGACAAGCCAGGAGCCTGCACAGAGCTCTGCTTGTCCTGCCCTTTTTTCACCCAAAAATATACACATTTTTTAACTAATGTATATTTCAAATATACATATAATGTTATTATCTACGTTATATAAAAAGTATTTGTTGACGGCAGGTACACTTTAATTTCCCCACTATTTATATCAGGCTTACTGGCCTATGTCATCTATAAGTGTACTGAATATCATCCTCCAACATATTTTCAGCCTGTTCAGTACAGTGCATTATTTCTCCAGCACTGTGTCATGGCATAAAAGTTAGACTTAAGTGCTGTGATTGGCCAAGCAAGTTAATGAAAGGAAGTGCCCTTGAGAGTACTTTTGGCAAACAGCCCAGGTCTGTTCCTGCCCCCTTAGATGGAGAAAACTGTACAACATGGAAGGGACTCTCAGGGGCTCAAGAACAGCACCGAACAATAAGAATCACCTTATCAACACTATAAAGGATTATTCTAACAAAACCCTGCAGGTTCTGGAAAGTCTTTTAAAAGAACAAAGTCCGCTTTAAAGGGGGTGTCTCTCTTCGGAATAGGACGTGGTCAGGCCTGCTTTCCAAAAACCTCCAGTGAAACTATACCTAAGCAAAGTTGCCGTACAGTGCAGAAAATGTAGTAGTAAATAACACCCATTAAAATGAATAGTCATCTATGAAGTTTATGGACAAGCTGGGTCCACAGATCTTGGCCATTGGACAGACTCTGTTCTAGTTTATATATAAGGGTCACCAGATAATCTTTGTTTTCCCTTGTGGTTAAAGGGGTACTCCACTGGAAAACATTTTATTTTAAATCAACTGGTACCAGAAAGTTAAAAAGATTTGTAAATTACTTCTATTTAAAAATATTAACCCTTCCAGTACTTATCAGCTGCTGTATGATCCACAGGAAGTTCTTTTCTTTTAAATTTCCTTTCTGTCGGACCACAGTGCCCTCTGCTGACACCTCTGTCCATGCTGGGAGTTGTAGTTTTGCAACAGCTGGAGGCTCCCTGGTTGGTAAACACTGGCTTACACCATACTTCTAAGCTGCATCTATTCATCATATCTGCTTTCTAATAATTTCTTTCTAATACCACCCAAAGGGTAAAGGCTTATATATCATTTTTAAAGTGTACCCGTCAGATCCAACAAAAAAAAAACATTTATCTCTATCACTCAGTACCTAATCCTGACCATGTACATTACATTTTTTATTACACTTTTAATTTAGCTCACTAGTCTGAATTCCTCTCAAAGGGAGGGGGCGTGGCCTCACTGTGCAGGTCTCCGCCCCCTCCCTCAGTATGCCGTCTGCTCACATCTCCCCTAGCATTAGCAAAACTACAACTCCCAGCATGTCCTCACTGACAGTAGCGGGACACAAGCTGACAGTGGGAGGATTTTTCCTCCAGCTCTGAGCCCTGCACTCACAGCTGTCAATCAAGGAAGTGTGTCCATGACATCGGTGATGACGCATGGACACAGCAGGACTAGTATGTGTTCAAGCAGGCAGGGGGGCAGTTTGATTGGCTTTTTCAGTATGAAATGCTGACATTTTTCTAATGAAAGCAATTGCAAAAACTATTGGTTATACATGCTTTACAATATATCAAAAGTTTTTGTATCGGACAGTGCCCATTTAAGCCTCTATTGGATATACGCCATACTTTAATATAAGGTTTTACTGCAGTTAGGCCAAAAATCTCCCGATCGGCCCATAAAAATCTGCACGTGAATGAAGCTTTACCAGTTAGCGCATAAGATCCATGTAGGTTTCATCATATCAGACTACTTGGCATCGGTCAATACTTCTTTCCCCACTAAAAGGCATTTACAACAGGAATATTGGCAGAAAATCCATTAGAGGAAGTTACCAAGAATTGGATTCCAAAGTCCGGTTCAAGACGGAGCCAGAAAACTTCACATTTCACCTACTGGGAAAGGTATTGGTTCAGCACATTCCTCCCCAGTGCTGTGTAAATGTGCAGCTTGTTAGGAATGACCATGCCGTTTTATAGAAGAAAAAAAATACAATTTCATTAGGAAAAAGGAATTATTTGCTGCAGATTTCCTTTGTAATATAAGTTCGACACAACAGAGGGAAAAGAGTGAAACAGAAATAAGGAGGGAGACGTTAGTAGAAAAAGAGATGAAAACCAGGAGAACTGAAGTACGTTTACCTGGAATGACCTTAGGGTAAATAAATATATATATATATATATATATATATATATATATATATATATATATAAACTCCAGAAGAGTAGCACAACAAATTTAAGAAAACCAATGCAATGGTGCACGCTGGGTGTGGACCTTGGTGAGAGATTCACTTGTACTAGAAAATAAGCAAGAGATCAGCAGCACACAGAAAAGTAAGTGCAAAAAAGGTGGAGATTTATTGCATTATCCCAGTCTACAAAAGAAGCGACGTTTCAGCGACCTCTCGTCGCCGTTCTCAAGCTCAACTGAATAGATCCCTGTGCAGTCTTATATGTGCAGTTAATTACATAATTACTTAATGCAGTAATGAGCATACAGTATATAAATAAATAAAAATATACAAGTTGTGCATACATATAAACAGATACATCCAATGTGAATATATACAAACAAAATGTCCATATCATATTATAGTGCAATTGTGATCTAATAATTAGTGTTGCTCACGAATATTCGCAATTCCAATATTATTCGCGAATATCGCATATTCGCGAATTTCGCGAATATAGCGCTATATATTCGTAATTACGAATATTGTTTTTTTTTTTTCTCTTCACAGTACACATCACAGTGATCACCCCTCTCTGCTTCCAGCTTGTGTGGTGTAAAGAAGGCTCTAATACTACTGTGAGAGACTGGTGTGCGAAAATTCGCATATGCGAAAATTCGCATATGCTAATTTTCAAATATGCGAATTTTTGCGAATACAAATTTTGTATGGTCTAATATTCACATATGTTAATTTTCGCATACGCGAATTTCGCATATGCGAAAATAAAACGAGAATATAACGAATATGCGAATATATGACGAATATTCATCCATATATTCGCGAATATTCGCGAATTCGAATATGTTTTTCAATGGAACCCTTTAACCCACCACATACTGGTAGTCTTCCACGGACATAGTCGAATATAGTATTAAAATAATAAAATATATTATATATATATATATATATATATATATATATATATATATATATATATTCCCCTTGTGAGCTCAGAAATGCTTATGACTTCATAAAGGGAGGAATCCCGAAATCTTGTCTCTACAAAATCTTGTTAGTCCAATAAAAAAGATATTACAAGATACTGCAACTACCGATGATTTTGCTTTTTGCATCACTGGACTAATACGGCTACTCCTAACTACTCTATATATATATATATATATAGTATTCGACTATGTCCATGGAAGACTACCAGTATGTGGTGGGTTAAAGGGGTACTCCACTGAAAAACATTTTTTTTTTTATCAACTGGTGCCAGAAAGTTAAACAGAGTTGTAAATGACTTCTATTAAAAAATCTTAATTCTTCCACTACTTAGCTGCTGTATACTACAGAGGAAATTCTTTTCTTTTTGAATTTCCTTTCTGTCTGACCACAGTTCTCTCTGCTGACACCTCTGTCCATTTTAGGAACTGTCCAGAGTAGAAGCAAATCCCCATAGAAAACCTATCCTACCCTGGACAGTTCCTAAAATGGACAGAGGTGTCAGCAGAGAGAACTGTGGTCAGACAGAAAGGAAATTGAAAAAGAAAAGAATTTCCTCTGTAGTATACAGCAGCTAAGTACTGGAAAAATTAAGATTTTTAAATAGAAGTAATTTACAAATCTGTTTAACTTTCTGGCACCAGTTGATTTAAAAAAAAAAAAAAAAAAAAAAAAAGTGAAGAACCCCTTTAATATGCCTAATTCCAACCATATACCTTATATTAGAGATGAGCGAACTTACAGTAAATTCGATTCGTCACGAACTTCTCGGCTCGGCAGTTGATGACTTTTGCGTAAATTAGTTTAGCCTTCAGGTGCTCCGGTGGGCTGGAAAAGGTGGATACAGTCCTAGGAAAGAGTCTCCTAGGACTGTATCCACCTTTTCCAGCCCACCGGAGCACCGGAAAGCTGAACTAATTTATGCAGGAAAAGTCATCAACTGCCGAGCGGAGAAGTTTGTGACGCATCGAATTTACTGTAAGTTCGCTCATCTGTAATATATATCAATCAGCACATAAAACATAGGGATTGGTGATTTTCAAGTAGGACATAAAATACATAGTGGATCATAATGCCAGCAAGGTAAGGGCCCCTATTGTGTGGGGACCACTAAGGGTCCCCATACCAGCCAGACCATAATCCTGTTCAGCTGCAGCATCATCTTTTTCCAAGCTGAAGCACAGGCTGGGACAAAGTCAATGAAGTGAGGGCGGGTCTAGCACTCCTCTGTGCTCACTCCTGTCCTATCAGACTGCAGCAAAGAAGGGGGTTACAGAGCAGCCGGCAGTAATTGGATCAAGAGACCCAGCACTCAGAGAGAAAGAGGAGTCATGCAGAATTATTATTATAATTAGGTGCTGGACACAAAAAAAAAAAAAAAAATTATATATGTATGAAAAATATACATACACATATGCACACACACACACACAAAGATATTTACAACATATAACTTTTTTTTTTGGGTGGGATATGACAGGTACGCTTTAAATAGCTATTCCAGTCAGAAGCATTGGAAAGGTGACAAATGATAGATAATTGGAGGGTTAAACAGCTAAGAGCCATGGGGATAGCACCAATGGTGGACCCCAGTCTCTCCATTCAAAAAGTTTGCATCTAGTAGAGTGTTTCCCAACTAGTACTTCCAGCAGTTGCAAACCTACAACTCTCAGCCTGCCTGGACAGCCTTTGGCTGTCCAGGCAGGCTGGGAGTTGTAGTTTTGCAACAGCTGGAGGCACTCTGGTGGGAAACACTGTACTAGATGCAAACATTTTGAATGGAATGACGTGCGAGCATAAGACCTATTGAGAGAAACAGCAGAGCGCGCTTCTTCCTAGCCACAGTCTTTAGGATGGGGGAAACAGAAGGCAAGGGCCCTCTATTCTGAGGATTAGAAAGGGTCTGACCATTCCCCCAAAGTACCCAATCAAAGGGATCGCAACGAAAAATTGATTCAAGTTAAAAAATTTCACTGATATCAATTGTTTAATTTGTTGAGAACAAAATGATGTATCAATGGAAACCAAGGTCATCGATCAAATGAGGTCTTGAAAGGGTTATCCAGGAATCAAAAAACAGACCGCTCCCTGTCTGTCTCCAGGTTGGGTGTGGTTCTGCCGCTCTGTTCCATTGAAGTGAATGGAGCCAAAGTTGTAATACTACACCCAACCTGGAGACAGACAGGCAGTGGTCTTTAAAAGAAATCAGGTCTGTTTTTTTCAGTTCCTGGATAACCCCTTTAACGCCTTAAGGAACAGGCCAATTTGATTTTAGCATTTTTGTTTTTTCCTCCTTACCTTCTAAAAATCATAACTCTTATATTTTCATACACAGTCCCGTAAGAGGGCTTGTCTTTTGCACCATCAATTTTACTTTCTAATGAAATCACTTGTTTTAGCATAAAATGTACAGTGCAACCAAAAAAAATATTATTTATATGGGGAAATTTTAAAGAAAAACAAAATGTATCAAATTTTGGAAGGTTTCTTTTTCATGCTGTACACTTAATGGTACATATGACATGTTTTCTTTATTCTGTGGGTCAATACGATTAAAATGATACCAATGTTATATACTTTTTTTTTTTTATAATTGTACCAAAATCTCAAAACTATTTTAACAGAATTTGTAGGTTTAAAATTGCCCTATTTTGCCCAACTATAACTTTATCATCTTTCCATTTTTAGTATACGGGGCGGTATGAGGGCTTATTTTTTGGCGCCGTAATCTGTAGTTTTTATCGGTACCACTTTTGTTTATATTTGACATTTTAATAACTTTTTATAATTTTTTTGGGGAATAAAATGTGACAAAAAAGCAGCAATGAACCTTATATTTTGATAGTTCGGACATTAACACACACGGTGATACCAAATATGTTTATTGCATTTATTTTTTTTATGCTTTTTGGGGGTAAAATTGGAAAAACAGGAAAAAAAACATGGGAAACCAATTTACATTTTTATTGGGGCAGGGTATTTTTCCCATTAAAAAAAAATAATAATTTATGTCCCCACAGGGGACTATTTATAGCAAACAGTTCATTGCTAATAGTGTTCAGTGCTATGCATAGGGCATAGCACTGATCAGTATTATTGGCGATCTACTGCTCTGGTCTGATCTCAGAAGACCGTGGAAGGCGGCGGAGGCAGGTAAGGGGATCTCCGGCCACCATGCTGGATGATCAGATCCCCGTGGCAGCGCTGCAGACGATCCGATCATCCATTTTAGTGACCGCAGATAACGGCATCTGAGGGGTTAATGGCGAACATCCGCGTGATCGCTGATGTCCGCCATTACCGGTGGGTCCCTGGCTGCTGACAGCAGCTGTGATCTGCCGTGCATGATGCGAGCACTGGTCCATTGCTCGCGGTCATGTACATGATGTAAATGTACGTCATGGTGCGCTAAGTACCACCGCACCATGACGTACACTTATGTCCATTGTCGTTAAAGGGTAAAGGGGTTGTCTGGTCAAAACTTTCTTTTCAATATCTGCTTAGAGGGTTGTAAGTTTAAAAAATAATTTTTTTTAATTTTAAAAAAGACCTGTCCTGCTCTTTTGAGTTTGGCGACTTGCCTGCTTATCCAATCAGCAACCGCAGAGATTGGTTGATAAAGCATGTGACATCATGTCCCCAAACTGGAAGCACCAGACAGTAAAGCTCCATTATACCAGCAGTGGCGCATGAACAAGGCAAGTTCAGGGAGGACAGAAACCTCCCGTGGAGCAGAGTTGTTGTTGTTTTTTTTTATTTTTTTTTTTTTTTTAACTTACAACCCCTCTGAGGAGATGTTAAAAAGAAAGTGTTGGTTAAAGGACAACCCCTTTAAAGAGGAGTACTCCAGTGCTCAGCGTTTGGAACAAACTGTTCCAAACGCTGGAGTCGGGAGCTCGTGACTTCATAGCCCCACCCCCTCATGACGTCACGCCCCGCACCCTCAATGCAAGTCCTTGGGAGGGGGCGTGACAGTCGTCACGCCCCCTCCCATAGACTTGCATTGAGGAGGCGGGGTGTGACATCATGAGGGGGCGGGGCTATGACGTCACACGCTCCCTGCGTCGGCTCCAGCGTTCGGAACAGTTTGTTTCTAACGCTGAGCAGCAGAGTACCCCTTTAACTGCTGAGAAGGTGGATGGTGTCATTGTGGGGCTATTTGGTGGCGTCTGTTGCATGAAAAACAACATCCCAGAGGCTAATAATTGGGTTCAAGCCTAGGAAAAGGGGCGTCAGTCAATGGCAACAATGCCTTCATCATCCAAGAACTGTCTAAACACTCTGGCTACATAATCTTGGGCATCATTCTGTACCAGGAGGAACCCAGGGCCCACTGCCCCATCGTAAGACCTGACAATGACTCTGGGGATTCCATCCTAACACCTAACAGCAGGCAGGGTACCGATGGTTATCATATGGAGGTTTGTGTGAACCTCTAAGGATGTAACTCTCTCGACCGTCAATGACCACAGCCATACTGGTTTAACTGGCTCGCGCAGCAGACTTTATAATGTTAATCACGGAGTGGCCAAAATATTTTAGGAGTGTCACACATGATCAGTGCGAGACTGCTGTCATCTGTGAAGACAACAGGGTGGCAATGGCGGACCTGCCATTTTTGGTGTTCTCTGGTGTATGCTAGTCGAGCTGTACAGTGCTGGGCTGTGAGATCATGTCCTACTAGAGGACATTGGCCCCTAATGCCACCCTCATGGAGGCTGCCTCTGAAAGTATGGTCAGTAACATGCACACCAGGAGTCTGCTGGTGATCATTTTGTAGGGCTTTGCCAGTGCTCCTCCTCACAAGTTGCAGATCCCAGTCCTAGTGCTTGGTTACCCTTCTCTGTCCTTGTCCAGCTCATCTCATTTAACCTTCCTGTGTCCTGGTATCTTCTCAATGCTTCTGAGACTGTGCTGGGAGACACAGCAAGCACACATAGATGTGTCATCCTGAAGGAGCTGGACGACATGGTTGGTGTACTGGCGCGGGGTCACCTTTTGCTACCATGAACACTGTTTGGGTAGCTGTTGTCTCAAAGGTCCCTAGTTCAGTCTGTAAATGTATGGCTGTGCAAGTTTACCTGTATATTAGATACATGTATATGTCTTCTGCATGAGGGGTTAACTGTCTGTACCCAAAATCCTTCACTTTACTGTGTAAAGCTGGTAACATGTAACATGTCCCCCCCTTCAGCCAGTTAAGTGCTAAGGGTTATCCTGTCTCTAGCCCAGCCCCTGGGAAACACATGTTAGTGAGTTAGGCTTTGGATAGGGGACTTCACCCAGCAGCAGCTCTCGTACCTTTAGCGGGAGTCAGCCTCAAACTACATTATTGCAGGTCTATGCAACAAGCTGCAACCTTTCTGGCGCATCCCGCTACAGAGGTAGTACCAAAACAAGTGGATGCTTTAGGGACAAGAGCAAAGCTGACGGGCCCTCTTGCAAAGTAATAACTAGGTTTGGGTATCCTCTGGGAGGGCCTGTCCAAAGAGCTGCACTAACGTCTGGAATCTGCCTTCTGGATCAGTGATGTCTCAGATTAATCCAAGAAAACATAGATGGGAGAGGCAGACTTTTCAAAGTTTACTACGGAACACCCCAGTGAAGACCCCTAAAATACGCACTCACAAGAGAGAGTAATTGTCTGTGGCCACCACCTGAACAACATTCCCTTTTATCTCGCTGTTGTATCCCCTTTTGCCCCAAAGCAGGGGAATCAGCTAATCTGAGACTCTTTCGGATGGATAAAAGTCCCAAACTGTTCACCCCCTTAGTCACTCATCTTACATATAATATACTGATATATTACCTAGAGCAGTGTTTCCCAACCAGGGTGCTTCCAGGTGTTGCAAAACTACAACTCCCAGTATGCATTCCCTGGTTGGGAAACACTGACACAGAGAGACTGTCTCCATATATATATATATATATATTGTATATATATTGTACATGTATGTATGTATATATATATATATATATATATATATATATATATATACACACACACACACACACACACCGCAACAATACGATAGTTACCTGCTGATCCTCCAGCCAAGACCTGCTGAGAAGCTTCGGTCCAAAAGCTGACCCGTGGAGAGGCAGACATGACGGCCAGAACCAGATGGTACAAGGTTGAAGTATAGTTGACCAGATGCCTCTGGAAAAGAGAACACATGATGTTACTGACGGGGTCATAGAACCTGCCGAAATATTAACTATTTTCATGCAATGTGAACGGTGGTTAGTGGCTATGGGGGAAACCAGACAAGCAGACAGACAGTATCAGGCACCTTGCTCAAGGCCTGACCCTTCATTTCTCCCTACACACAACTGTCACGCCCGCTCCCATAGGCTTGCATTGAGGGGGTGGAGCGTGACGTCACAATGCTCAGGCCCCGTGATCGCCAGTCATCAGACCCGGAGCGAACACGCTCCGGGGATTGATGGTAACAGGGTGCTGCGTGCAAGATCACGGGGGTCCCCAGCGGCGGGACACCCACAATCAGGCATCTTATCCCCTATGCTTTGGATAGGAGATAAGAGATCTTAGCGCCGGAGTACCCCTTTAAAGGATTGTCCAGTAATAGGAAACACTGCTTTTGTTTTTTCTTTTTCGTTGCAAAAACAGCACCTCTCCTGTCCTCAGGTTGTTTGTGGTACTGCAGCCCAGTCCCATTCACTTCAGTTGAGCTGAGCTTCAGTACCAGATACAGCCTGAGGACAGGAGTGGTGCTGTATTTGCAATTTTTCTAATACTGGCCACCCCCTTTTAGGCCATGTTCAGACTGTGTATTTTTTTTGCAGCAAAACATGCCGGCGCTAGGACCTTTTGGAAATGCGCTGTCTCTATAGACGGAAATGCATTAATGAGGGGATTCCGCAGAGCCGATTTACCCCCTGCCAAAAAAAAAAAAAAAAAAAGTTCCACACTTGTCCTCAGGTTGTGTGTGGTATTGCAGCTCAATTTCATTGAAGTGAATGGGGCCAAGTTGTAATACCACACACAGCCTGAGGACAGATGTGGTGCTATTTTATTAAGAAATTAGCTCTGTTTTCTATTCCTGAATAACCCCTTTAGGGTGCGTTCACACGCTATTACTAGCAACGGGTTTCCCGCTGCGAGTTATGCTACCATTGATTTAAACGGGTCCACAGACCGTTCGCAATAGTGTCAGATTTGCAGACTGTCCGCAGACCCATTCAAATAGATGGTAGCGTAACTCGCAGCGGGAAACCCGCTGCTAGTTACTAGCGTGTGAACGCACCCTTAGGGAATGTTCATTTGATCAGATCTTCTGCGAGTTTCCCGTCGCAGACCCCATTGAAGCCAAGTTGTAATACCACACACAACCTGAGGACAGGGGTGGTGCTATTTTTTGTAAGAAATTAGCTCTGTTTTCTATTCCTAAATAACCCCTCTAGGGAACGTTTAGATGGCGAGATCTTCTGCGAGTTTCCCTTCGCAAACCCCATAGAAGCCAAGTTGTAATACCACACACAACCTGAGGACAGGGGTGGTGCTATTTTTTTTTTTTTATAAGAAATTAGCTCTGTTTTCTATTCCTAAATAACCCCTCTAGGGAACGTTCATTTGGCCAGATCTTCTGCGAGTTTCCCGTCGGAGACCCCATTGAAGTCATCGAAATCTTCTGCAGAGTTTTGTAGAAGATTCCCCCCCCATGTGAACACACCCTTAGGGTACAAATACCCGTGGAGGATTTGGTGCAGATTTTCTGTGAGTTTTCCCAATTAACTTAAATTGGGAAGTGAAAATCTGCAGCGTATCTGCCACATGTTTACATACCCTTAAATATTTATTTTTCTTTTTTTCACAAATACAATAAAACAACCTAAAACGCTCGAATACATAAGAGGCAAATATACCCCACCCCCACCCACGTCTATATTGATATAAATAAATCCCTGTAACATAATCCACAAGCGCCTGCACTGTGCGTATACAGAACAGCTGAAGCGTATACACCAGTGATCGCTAAACTGCGCACCTCCAGCTGTTGCAAAACTACAACTCCCAGCATGCCCGGACAGCCAACGGCTGTCCGGGCATGCTGGGAGTTGTAGTTTTGCAACAGCTGGAGGCCCACAGTTTGGAAACTACTGTGCCATGTCACACGTCTACTGATAAATAAACCCATATCAACAAGAGGGAAATATTGGTGGTATCACCAGATTGTACCCCATGAGGTTATAATAAATTATAATGGTGCAGCGTGTGACACTGATCTGTACCTAGATGTGATTCTGGGAAGTTCCTCTGTGTAGTAAACTCTTACAGAAGATCAGAGAGCAGCCCCAATGCTCCAGGAGACGCTCACTTTACTGGCTGCTGATTGGCTCTCACTCTGCTGACAGCAGGACAGGGCCCTTTAAAAGGCGGATCTAGCCTCTACAACGTCATTGGCCGCTTTGTGTTCCAAGCCTCCTTCTGGCAGCCAATAGGATCGCTGTAAATTTCCCTCCAGCTGTTAGGTGTAGTTTCCACGCTTGATTCTTGGGCTAAAGGACCTTGGATGATGTCATGACCACGTGATCCCATATGGGAGGAGCCAGGCTCAGCATGTGAGCAGTAAATAATGTTTTGTAATGGTCACATGACGCTGCAGCTAGGTCTCTATGGCAACTGAACTGCTGAGAGTATCCTAGGGCGCTGTTCACACCTCTGTAGTGAATTCCGTTTTTTTTTTTTTTTTTAGTTCTGCCATTGACACCGATCTGGAAAACCACAGAAAGTTTATAGAATGTTTTTCCCTAATTTTCTTTGCGATAAGACAATTGCTTAGCATGACGAAAAAGTAGTAAAAAAAAAAATAAAAAAATTTAAAAAGCACGTTGAAAACTGCGCCAAAAATGCGATGAAAATGTAAAAGTAAAACATCAAAGAAAAATAACAAAGCGGATGTGATTTTACAATGTGTTCTCGACTGTCAAGAGAAAACGATAAGGATGCGTTCACACTGTGGAATCTCCGCTCGCTGAATTCAGCGAGCGGAGATTCAGGCTTGCGGCCACCGCTGTAAATGCTTCGGCGCTAGGGCCGCGGGGCACTGAGCCGTCACCATTGACTGCTATGCAGTGCTCGCGGAATCCGCGCAAAGAATGAACATGTTATTTCCTTGCGTGGAACAATTTCAGTGGCGGAGTTGTCCGCCGCGGAAATTCCGCAGTGTGAACGGGTCTCGCGGAGACCCATTCACACTAATGTTAAGTTCACATCGCGGAATTCCGCTCGTGGAATTACATAGTGTGAACGCACCCTAAGACTGGGTTTACACTACGGAATTTCATGGCGAAATTCTGCTGCGGCAGATTTCCATCACTGTCAATGGGATTCAGCTGCACAGTGCACACAAAAGGAATTTCATCCGAAATGTATCTGACGAAAGGCTGGGTTTATAGGATTACAGATTCGTAGGATGGCGCCGGCATACACACAGGCGGCAACCCTGTGCATTCAGTGAAGTTTGGGGGTGGGGCCAAGCGCCATGTGACTTGCAGCCCCTACCCCAAAACCTCACCGGACATTCAGTGTGTGTATGCTCATCGCAGAATATGCAGCATATTTCCCAATGCGCAATGTGAAATGCCCTTCGTTAAGGCTACGTGGGACCATACGCCTTAAAGGGTTACTCCGCCTCCAGACATCCTATCCCCTATCCAAAGGATGTCTGATTGCGGCGTTCTGAACGCTTTGGGCGGCTGTGATGTCACACCATGCCCGCTCTATTCATGTCTATGGGAGGGGGCGTGACGTGACATCTCACGACCACGGCTGCCAGAAGCCAGCATTCTAAGCATAATGCTCAGTACCCCTTTAAGCAGAGTTGCCACCATCAGTAAATTCCCCATTTTTTCTTCAGGTGTCAATTAAACACATGGAAACATCTGTGATTTACATAAGCAGAGGAAAGACGCTGCATACACAGCTCCACTGCAGGAATATCAACACAACCAACATTGCCAAATGAACATGAAAAGAAAATCGGACATATACGCACAGCTCTGCTCCATGCATATCAACATAATCAGCTCTACTGCATTCATACCACAAACATAGCTGTGCTACATGCATATATCACACAACTCTGCTGCATGCATATCACACACACACACAACTCTGCTGCATGCATATCACACACAACTCTGCTGCATGCATATCACACACAACTCTGCTGCATGCATATCACACACAACTCTGCTGCTTCATGCATATAACACATACAACTCTACTGCATGCCTTTCACACACAACTCTGCTGCACGTATATCACGCACAACTCTGCTGCATGCATATAACACACAACTCTGCTGCATGCATATAACACACAACTCTGTGCATGCATATCACACACAACTCTACTGCACACATAGCACACACAACTCTGCTGCATGCATATAACACACAACTCTGCTGCATGCATATAACACACAACTCTGCTGCATGCATATAACACACAACTCTGTGCATGCATATCACACAACTCTGCTGCATTCTTATCTCTCACACACAACTCTGTGCATGCATATCACACACAACTCTGCTGCTTCATGCATATCACACACAACTCTGCTGCTTCATGCATATCACACACAACTCTGCTACTTCATGCATATAACACACAACTCTGCTGCATGCATATAACACACAACTCTGCTGCATGAATATAAACCACAACTCTTCTGCATGCATATAAACCACAACTCTGCTGCATTCTTATCTCTCACAGACAACTCTGCTGCTTCATGCATATAACACATACAACTCTGCTGCATGCATATAACACACAACTCTGCTGCATGAATATAAACCACAACTCTTCTGCATGCATATAACACACAACTCTGCTGCATTCTTATCTCACACACACAACTCTGCTGCTTCATGCATATAACACATTCAACTCTGCTGCATGCATATCACACATAACTCTGCTGCTTCATGCATATAACACATACAACTCTGCTGCATGCTTATCACACACACACAGCTCTGATGCATGCATATAACACACAACTCTGCTGCATGCATATAACACACAACTATGCTGCATGCATATAACACACAACTCTGCTGCATGCCTATAACACACAACTCTGTGCATGCATATAACACACACAACTCTGCTGCATGCATATCACACACAACTCTGCTGCATGCATATAACGCACACAACTCTGCTGCATGCTTATCACACACACACACACACACACACACACACACACAACTCTGCTGCATGCATATAACACACAACTCTGCTGCATGCATATAACACACAACTCTGCTGCATGCATATCACACACAACTCTGCTGCATGCATATAACGCACACAACTCTGCTGCATGCTTATCACACACACACAACTCTGCTGCATGCTTATCAGGCACGCGCACACAGCTCTGCACGTCTTGACACATACAAACATAACGTCAAGGAACCTGGCCCCTCCCACACACGTGACTCATCATAGGGTGATGACATCATCGCAGGTCCTTCGCCCTCTGGTTGCAGCTGTGAGTACTCTGTGTTAGTGGACATGTGTCGGTGTTTGTGGAGTCGCCTGTGCTGGGGCCTCAGCAGGGATGTGCACAGTGTGAATGACGAGTGACTGATGTGCGATTCTATCATCTCCATAGGTAGAGAGAAGTGTCCCCAGACTGTGTCTACAGCTGCTGTAAACTTCCTCCTACCCAGGGCATGATGGGAATCGTAGTTTTACAGCATTAGATCTATATACATGTTTTATTGTGAGGAGTCTGTCTTGGTGATGGTCACACAAGGTCAGAGCTAAACTGTAAGAAGCCTTCATCACATGACCACACAAAGAAATATATATATATATGTATAACCTTGTGTTTCCCAACCAGGAAACCTGGTCCGGGCATGCTGGGAGTTGTAGTTTGCAACACCTGGAGGTACCCTGATTGGCAAACACTAGTATAGCCAAGATATTAAAGGAGAAGTATCATGAGGAAAAAACGTATCCCTATCAGAACAATAAAGGCTAAATTTTAGATTGCAGGGGTCCGACCTCTGGGACCCCCACTATCTCCTGTACGGGGTCCCACACTAAGCTGGGTTCAACACGACCCCTCATATACCTCTATATGAGTGCCAGACATGCTGAACTGCTCTATTCTAGAGGTTTATGGAGGGGGCGTGGGGCCCCCTGCTTCGTTCGGGAGTCGTGACACACATTCCAGGGGAGCCCCCCGGAATCTAAAACTTATCATGGGAACATATAAATGGGAATCACCTCTCCACATCTCAGTTCAGGTTTCCTGTCCTCCGGTAGGAGGTCTGGGAGCAGTCTCCATGCTGCTCCAGGGGCTGCAGGTCCTCCGTTAGTGGGGCTCCCTGTCCGGTAGAAGTCTCCTCTGGGGAGCAGCTGTAAGCCTGCCTGGGGGTCCTGGTCCGGTGGGGTCCCGATAGCCCTGCATCTCCTTCCTTTCCCCCGGTCTCACCAGCATTAACAAGATGCGGGCGGTGTAGTAGTGTGGTTTCCGCCAGCTCTTCAGTCTCTGGGGCTGGAGCGTCGCTTGCGCAGTAACATCGGTGGATGTGACGTCAGCCCGACAGCATAGCGTCACATCAGTTCCGGCTTCATTCAAAAGGGGCGTGGGTTTTCTCCATTGTCAGATTCCCCATCGCCCGGAACCCCGTGGACAGCAGCAATATCCAGATGCCCAAACCCGCAGCAGTTCCAGCCCACAGCAGCTGAGCAGACCATTCTTGGTTGCCCTGCAGTGTTTTTTGCTGAAAAAACTCCAGCATGTCAGAGCATTCGACAGAGGGACGTGGACGCTCCAAGAAGAGTAGTTCCAGCCCGGCTACGGAGGTGTGGATCTACTTCTGCGTGAGATAATTTCAGTTTCATTCCATATTCTGCTAGATAAGTCAGGCTATTGTTTTGTTGGGTAGCACGAAGTCTTCTTCTAAATCCCGTAATAAAGAATTGTGCAGAATGTAGGAAACTGTTAGTTCCTGTCTATAAAAAGTCTTTATGTGCAGCCTGTATTGAAGTTATCGTGGCCCAGGAGTCCTCTGCAATTGCTACCAACCTAATAGTAATGATCTGGGAGGAGAAAGGTTAATCCCTTAAAGGACTAGGAATTGTCGTGAATGTGGGTGCTTCAGCCTCCTCTGTGGTCACCCCTGCTATTTCCAGTCCCCCTTGTGATGAAGAGCAAGAAGAGTTTAAATCCAAATTGCTCTTTTCTCCAGATGATACTGATCTGATCAGCCACAAGAAGTCCCATACATTTAATTTGCATAAAAGAATCAATCAAATAATAAGGAATGGGAAAATTCTGAGAATACATTTTTCCTAAACTCCTTTAAAAAGAAGTACCCCTTTGAGGAGTCAGTCACTAAGTCGTGGGATAGAGTCCCGTTAATTGATGCCCCATTGGCTAAAATGAATAAGAAATCTGCCTTTTGAGGATTAGAGATGAGTGAAGTTACAGTGATTCGATTCGTCACAAACTTCTCAGCTCGGCAGTTGATGCCTTTAGCCTGTATAAATTAGTTCAGCTTTCAGGTGCTCCGGTTGGCTGGAAAAAGTGAATACAGTCCTAGGAGAGAGTCAGCAACTGCCGAGCCGAGAAGTTTGTGACAAATCGAATCACTGTAACTTTGCTCATCTCTATTGAGTATCTAGGAACTCTGGCTGACCCAATGGACAAAAAAGAAGTTCTTTAACAAAAAGACCTACTCCCTGAGGAAGCCTTCACGGCGAAACAGCGTTGGGGTCTGACGTGCTGCATTGGGTATGTGACTTGTGACAGGTAACTGCTCCTCCTTAGTGCTGTGGTAAATTCTTCTTTCTGCTTCCAAGCGGACCTATGTGTGGATGTGGCTGGACTTCTTTCCCCCCATACCCATAGGTCTCTAGATTACCGAGCCTAGAGGTGGAACAAATACCCATGTGATTTTATATATTATCTATTTTGTCACTTTGGGATATGTGCAATATATTTTGGCAATTGCCTCTTTATTGAAGTGTTTACATTGCTTACATCTATTGCATGCTGCACTTTGGTAGCCTTATAGATAGCATTAGTCACTTTAAAGGGGTACTCCCACCCTAGACATCTTATCCCCTATCCAAAGGATAGGGGATAAGATTTCTGATCGCGGGGGTCCCACTGCTGGGGACCCCCGCATTATTGCATGCGGCACCCACCTCTTTTTACACCGGAACTGCTGGAGTCTCTGAGTCGCGAGTCCGGGACGGAAGTCCGTAACGTCAGGACTCTGCCCCCGTGTGACGTCACGCCCGTCCCCTCAATGCAAGTCTATGGGAGGGGACAAGATCAGGCTCGCTGGCTGTCCGGGCATGCTGGGAGTTGTAGTTTTGCAACATCTGGAGGTCCGCAGATTGAAGACCACTGCATAGGAGGTAATACTCACGTGTCCCCGCCGCTCCGGACCCGTCACCACTGCCCTGTATGTCGCTCCATCGCTGTCGCCGCGTCTCCGTCGCTCCGGAACATCTCTGCTGCCGGCCGGGTATCCTCGCTCTCCGTCGCCGCCATCACGTCGTTACGCACGACGACGCACGTACGCGACGACGTGATGACGAGGAAGGAGAGCGCCGGCCATACAGGGGATCCCTGAACGGAGAAGACACCGAGGAGGCAGGTAAGGTCCCTCCCGGTGTCCTGTAAGCACTAACCCGGCTATTCAGTCGGGCTGTTCGGGACTGCCGCGGTGAAATCGCGGCGGTCCCGAACAGCCCGACTGAACAGCCGGGTTAGTGTCACTTTCCCTTCAGACGCTGCGGTCAGCTTTGATCGCCCCGTCTGAAGGGTTAATACAGGGCATCACCGCGATCGGTGATGTCCTGTATTAGCCGCGGGTCCTGGCCGTTGATGGCCACAGGGAGCGCCGCGATAGGGGTGTATTCGCCGTATAAGACGCACCGACTTTTCCCCCCCAGTTTTGGGTAAGAAAAAGTGCGTCTTATACGGCGAAAAATACGGTAGTTTCTTTTTTTTTTTTTATTGCAAGTTAGCAGACAATATCTTAGTTAAACGTTTTATTTCTGGGGCTACAAGATTAAATCCTCTATCAAGACCTACCGTTCCCCCTTGGGACTTGAATCTGGTGTTAGATGTCTTATCAGGACCACCATTTGAACCTCTGGATTCCATCTCCATCAAGTTGCTCACCCTCAAGATGTGCTTCCTCCTGGCAATAACAATGGCTAGGAGGGTAGGAGAATTACAAGTGCTCTCTCCCTTTCCTCCTTATACCATGATATTAGATGACAGGGTAGTAATGAGAACTTTATCATCTTTTCTGCCGAAAGTGCAGTGATTATTCTTCCCTCTTTTTGCGATGAGCCGAGTCATGAAGGTGAAGTCAAGTTCCATAACCTTGATGTCAGAAGATGCCTCTTAAAGTATCTGGACTCTACTAAGGACTTTCGTTCTACAGAAAATCTTTTAGTTTAATAAAGACAAGACTGCTTCTAAACCGTCTATTAGATGGATCAGGGCATCAATTACTTTAGCCTACACTACAAACAATAAGGATCCACCTTCCTTTTTTTCAGCTCACTACCAGAGCAGTGTCTTCTTCCTGGGCAGAGAAGGCTGAAGCCTCTTTGGACCAGATCTGTAGGGCAGCTACATGGTCCTCAAAACATTTTTAAAACACCTATAGGTTGCAATTAAATCCTGTTTCTGATCTCTCCTTTTGACGTAAAGTCCTTCAGGCGGTAGTCCTGCCCTGATTGGTTACTATTCTAAGTCTCCAGGGGTGCTGTCATGAGCGATTCGGTAAAGATAGATTACTTACAGGGTAATCTGTTTTTCATTAGTTTATGACAGCACCCCTCAATATTTTTTATGTTGTTCAATTAATTTAGAGAATGAAAATTAATTTTCTATGATTATTGGCTCCTTTGGAGTACTTTTACTTTGAACTGAGGTATGGAGAGGCATGTCCCCTTTTTATGTTTCCAGGTTTCCTGTCTTGCGGTGCGAGGTCCTCTCCAGGGGTTCTGTGATGAGCTAATGAAAAACAGATTACCCGCTAAGTAATCTCTTTTCCCCATGATATATCTCCTTTTAATTGTACTACATTTAGGGGCATATTAAGTAAGGACCCCATAGCAAGACTTAGAATGGGGCTCCTCTCCACCATCAGCACCCTGAACAGCAAGTTCAGAACATGGAAAGGTTATGACTAGTCTGGTCTCACTTTAAAAACAATGATAATACACTGTCATGTCAAAATACATGGATAATGTACAGAATGATGTCACAGTACAAGGATTAAGTACACAGTGATGTCACAGTACAAGGATTAAGTACACAGTGATGTCACAGTACAAGGATTAAGTACACAGTGATGTCACAGTACAGGGATATGGGAGAGATGTATCAAAATTGTGCAGAGGAAAAGTTGACCAGTTGCCCATTGCAACCAATCAGATCGCTTCTTTAATTTTTCAGAGGTCTATTTAGCAATCTAAGTGGCTGCTATGGGCAACTGGTCAACTTCTCCTCTGCACAAGTTTTGATAATGTACACAGTGATGTCACAGGACAGGGATATGCTTGGCGAAGCATATCTGCTGGTGTGTGCCCTTCACCACACCACAGTGAGATACCCACCTTGTACAACCGTGGATTGGTTGGTGCGGCGATAAGCACGGGTTGGGTCGATGGCATAAGTTGGCTGCTGCGCTCCTACCGGTATCGGACCCCGGTAGTGGGGGACGATAGTAATGGTAGACAGGACAGAAAAAAAATACGGTTTTGCAGAGGCGCTGCACAAGAACATGAAGCGAGGACTCGAGCAGCACAGGACAATAAAATATTTTTATTGGTATAATGGAGACAACGCGTTTCGGCATGAACTCATGCCTTCCTCAGGTCCACTGACAGTGCCCAAGAAAATGCTTGTTATGGTACTGTAGAGCTGGGTAGAGATCCTGTGTGCGTCCAGCGGGCCTTGGGCCTGACACTGACATATGCAGTAAATGTCAGGTCCAGGTGAGCTCTGGGGGTGCTGGATACTTACTGATGTCCTGGCTGATTAACCCTCTAAATGCTGCAGTAAATTGGTTCTGTGGCATCTAGATGGTTAGATGTCATGGAACTTCTCTAGGCTGTGATTGCCCCCCACCCTCCATGACACAAACCACAGAATAGGTTATAATAAAGTTTAACTGGGACCCCCACTGATCTAAAGAACAGAGGTCAGTTTTCCCTTGAACATACAGGGTGCAGCCAGCGCTCCATTCAGTCTCTACGCAGATTTCCTACCTTGCTAAGGCTGGGTTCACACTACGTTTTGTCCCATACGGGAGCGCATACGGCAGGGGGGAGCTAAAAGCTCGCGCTCCCGTATGTGACTGTATGCGCTCCCGTATGCCATTCATTTCAATGAGCCGACCGGAGTGAAACGTTCGGTCCGGTCGGCTCATTTTTGCGCCGTATGCGCTTTTACAACCGGACCTAAAACCGTGGTTGACCACAGTTTTAGGTCCGGTTGTAAAAGCGCATACGGCGCAAAAATGAGCCGACCGGACCGAACGTTTCACTCCGGTCGGCTCATTGAAATGAATGGCATACGGGAGCGCATACGGTCACATACGGGAGCGCGAGCTTTTAGCTCCCCCCTGCCGTATGCGCTCCCGTATGGGACAAAACGTAGTGTGAACCCAGCCTAAGTCTGAGCTGTTACATTTGTTGAGTATGTTTGTTTTATTATCTCAATGTTATTCTTTTTTTCACCATTCACAGCAATAAAAAGAGAATGATGTCCGGCTGAAAACTGTTGAGTAGATGGACTGATTGTTAACCCCCGATAGAGGAGGTAAGGCTGAACGCTTCAAGACTTTGTTCCTTTTGTATTCATTTAAAAGCTAAATTGGCCTCAGCTTTTCTGCAATACATGGTAATAGAGATGAGCGAATTTACAGTAAATTCGATTCGTCACGAACTTCTCGGCTCGGCAGTTGATGACTTATCCTGCATAAATGAGTGCAGCTTTCAGGTGCTCCCGTGGGCTGGAAAAGGTGGATACAGTCCTAGGAGACTCTTTCCTAGGACTGTATCCACCTTTTCCAGCCCACCGGAGCACCTGAAAGCTGGACTAATTTATGCAGGATAAGTCATCAACTGCCGAGCCGAGAAGTTCGTGATGAATCGAATGTACTGTAAATTCGCTTATCTCTACATGGTAAAGAAGCTCTTTGGAAGAAATGGCTTTCTATAAAGCATTCTAGGTGACAGCTTTTTTTTTTTTAAATCAACTGGTAGCAGAAAGTTAAACAGATTTGTAAATTACTTCTATTAAAAAATCTTAATCCTTCCAGTACTTATTAGCTGCTGAATACTACAGCGGAAATTATTCTTTTTGGAACACAGCGCTCTCTGCTGACATCACGAGCACAGTGCTCTCTGCTGACATCTCTGTCCATTTTAGGAACTGTCCAGAGCAGCATATGTTTGGTATGGGGATTTTCTCCTACTCTGGACAGTTCTTAAAATGGACAGAGATGTCAGTAGAGAGCACTGAGCTCGTGATTCAGCAGACAGCTGTGTTCCAAAAAGAAAAGAATTTCCTCTGTAGTATTCAGCAGCTAATAAGTACTAGAAGGATTAAGATTTTCTTATAGAAGTAATTTACAAATCTGTTTAACTTTCTGCCACCAGTTGATTTAAAAAAAAAAAAGTTTTTCCATTGGAGTACCCCTTTAAGTTGGCCAAAGATGCTGATTTGGGGATGGCATACTATGCCATGTGTATGGGGGGGGCCTCAACAGCAAATGTCCAGAGGATATCGGCTTATGTCCCAACCTTACAGCCACCAATGAGGACCTAAGCTATAATACATGCCAAATTGTTAATACTTTTGGGTCCTACTATAAGGATTTTATAACAAAGTCATTATTCCATCATGACACCCTTGGATCTTGACGTCAGGACCTGGGATACTGCATTACTATCTATAGCAGTGTTTCCCAAGCAGGGTGCCCCCGGCTGTTGCAAAACTACAACTCCCAGAATGCCCAGACAGCCTTCGGCTGTCTGGGCGTACTGGGAGTTGTAGTTTTGCAACAGCTGGAGGCACCCTGGTTGGGAAACGCTGATTTATAGAGTAAAAAAAAAAAAGAAATGTTGGGAGTGCTGGGTGAGATACCTTTACTGCTGCTTTCTACAAACAATTTAAATCTGTGCTGATGTGGGGGCGGAATACACGTTTAGGGTACGTTCCCACACGGCGTATTTTCTGCGTATTTGCTGCTGCATATTTTATTTTGCCTGTTGAAGTCAATGGGTAGGAAAATACGCAGCACCAAATACGCAGCAGAATACGCCATGTGGGAATGCACCCTTAACACGGCCGGAAACTCCATGGCCCACAAGTTGCCAGCTGCTTAAGTGAATGATCTACGGTATTTGAACTGCATCGTCAAGCTTTGCTTGAAAATGATGGCCCAGGTCATCCCTGGGGTGATACATCTAGATCCAGTGGGCGTTTTCCCCTTAAAGAAGAATTAGCAAAAAAAAAAAAAAAAAAAAATAGGATAGTGGGAGCTACCCTTTAAGGTTAGGTTCAGACTGCGGAATCTCCAGACGGAAAATTTCCATCTAGAGATTCCGAGTGTGGCCAGCGACGAATCATTCGGCGCTAGGACCACGCGGACATTGCAGTCCCCAATAGACTGCAATGTGTTCTGCAAGGATATCCGCCTGAAGTATGAGCAACACCATTCTTCAAGCGGATATATTAAAGGGGTACTACCGTGGAAAACTTTTTTTTTTTTTTTTTTTATCAACTGGTGGGAGAAAGTTAAACAGATTTGTAAATTTCTTCTATTAAAAAATCTTAATCCTTCCAGTACATTTTAGGGGCTGTACACTACAGAGGAAATGTTTATCTTTTTGGATTTCTCTTATGTCACGACCACAGTGCTCTCTGCTGTCCATTTTAGGAACTGTTCAGAGAAGCATATGTTTGCTATGGGGATTTTCTCCTGCTCTGCCCAGTTCCTAAAATGAACAGCAGAGGTCAGCAGAGAGCACTGTGGTCGTAACATAAGAGAAATCCAAAAAAGATGAACATTTTCTCTGTAGTGTACAGCCCCTAAAAAGTACTGGAAGGATTAAGATTTTTTTAATAGAAGTCATTTACAAATCTGTTTAACTTTCTGGCACCAGTTCATAAAAAAAAAAAAAACGTTTTCCACAATAGTACCCCTTTTTAAAGCGTTTTTTCCGTTCACAAATTCCGCTTCAAAAATTCCAAAGTGTGCATTGGTGAACGGAAAACGCATTCTCTAGCTTGTATATTTTAGCAAGTAGAATTTCTGCTTGCAATTTCAAAGCGGAATTGCAGGCAGAAATTCTGTAGTCTGAACCTAGCCTAACAGTAGCTTCTTTGGCCTGACGCACACACCAAAGCCGCAGGGCAGCTAATAAGTGTAAGATCATTGGGTGCAGTGGATTCGGGTCCCACTGCTGGGACCCTCCATGCTCCAGAACAGGGACCCGGGTTGCACCTCTGAATAGAGTGGCGTGTCGCTCGTGCACACCAGATTTGTATAGAGCTATGCTCCTCAGACCTGAAAGGAGTTTTCCCACCCAATGATCAAGAGAACAGGGGTCCATGTCCCCCTATCTGAATGAAGGGGCATTCTAAAGGGAAACAGCAGTGCTCACATGTCTAACCACCTAAACAGGGGAGCATGAACCCCCCCCCTTTATTTTTGGTTGTCCAGACATGCTGGGAGTTGTAGTTTTGTAACAGCTGGAGACAACCTGGTTGGGAAACACTGTCCTATGTGATCAGCACTTTAGAGGTTTTTAGCCTATGGACGTGAACAGAAAATGTTCCCATTCGCTGACAGCGTTCATTCAAACTGTGTTGTTTTAAAATCCTTATTAACTATAAAAGGTTGAGATAGCTTTTTAACAGCTGGAGGCACCCCGGGTGGGAAACACTGCTCTATATAAAAAAAATCTGAAATATTGCAGTGTATCATATGTCATAGGCTGAGAGCTAATTTTGTAGACCTGGTTTTATAGCATGTGCTGTGTACATTCCATCTCCTTGCTTAGTGACCTGTGCCCATGCCGCAGAGCACGCCCAAAACAATCATTTTATGTTCTATACTATCTGAGTACCCAGCGTTACCCGGTATTCCTACCTAAACCTTGTGCTAGAGGAAAAGCAACAATGATGCTCTTGTCCTTATATCTCATGACCTCACATTCCGACCTCACATCTTCGGATCTTGTATGTCGTCCTGATTTATTGTCTTAGTATACTACAGTGTTTTCCAACCAGGGTGCCTCCAGCTGTTGCAAAACTACAACTCCCAGCATTCCCGGACAGCCAAAGGCTGTCCGGGCATGCTGGGAGTTGTAGTTTTGCAACAGCTGGAGGCACCCTGGTTGGAAAACACTGTAGTATACTGTTCCCAGCCCTAACTGTTCTCTGCACCTGCCTACTGGATAGTTGACAGGATGTTTGAAAGTCCCGGGCAATCTCTGCAGCACGAGAGAAACTCCATCAGGAGATGTACCGGAAGTCCCATAGACTTGTGTGGGACTACAGACAAATAAAACCCACCCTAACATAAAGGGGTAGATTAGGGTTGATATAACCCGATTATATTTTTAGTTGAGATATAAGTAACATTTTAAGTTTGACCAAAATATCTCCAGCGATTTGGAAGTTATACTGGAACATACATACATTGAGAGATATATTTTTATTTATATATCAAAAATTTGAAAAAAAAAGCCTTACATTCCCTCTAAATCTCAAACTGTGGGATTCGAAGGGTCTTTTCTTTCTATCTACAGAAGATTTATTTCTATCAGGAATGTACATGAGCTCAGTATTTCATTGTCCCTTTCTATGTCTGTGCATTGAACCCTGTGTATTGATACATCCGTCAGTCTGTTTGCTCAGGTGCGGGGCCCAGAATGCACCTTCCGCCAGGGTTTAGTAACATGACCATCTGAAGAGTTACTGATTCCAGCGGCGGTTGCAATTTGGCGTAGAATAGGTTCTTGACACTTCGCAGGAATCAGATCCTATTATGTAACAATGACAAACGTCAGCTACACCTTTCTGTATGAAGTATATACCATGGGAAGCTGGAGTCTCTTAAGTGTGTTCGGGCTGCTAAGCTTTTTTTTTTCTTTTGAGGGTGTATGTGTGTGTGTGTGTGTGTGTGTGTGTGTGTATATATATATATATATATATATATATATATATATATATATATATATACAGTGGTCCCTCAAGTTACAAGTTATTATTTGGTTCCAGGATGACCATTGTATGTTGAAACCATGTTAAGATCAGAACTCTATGGAAACCTGGTAATTGGTTCTAAAGGCACTAAAATGTCATCCAAAAAGTAGGAAAAAGTGAGAATTAAAGAAAAATAAGTAGATAACTAATCTAGATAAAGAAAATCCTTACATATAAAATTAAGAAAGATCTGCTGGGAGCTGAAAATCACTGTCTATGTCAGTGTTTCCCAAGCAGGGAGCCACCAGCTGTTGCAAAACTACAACTCCCAGAATGCCCGGACAGCCAAAGGCTGTCCGGGCATGCTGGGAGTTGTAGTTTTGCAACAGCTGGGGGCACCCTGCTTGGGAAACACTGGTCTATGAAGAGGACAGGAGCTTCTTCAGGGTCCTGTACAGTACACGCAGTGTCCTAAAAAAGTAACATGGAGTCGCCCTTACCTGGTGTCCAGAGGAGCAGGTAACCCTGGTACAGGTAAAGTGTACAAAACATGTAATACCTTCCTGTACTGTAGGGGGCGCTACCAGACATCAGTTAGTGCATACGCTTCAGTATTACAGGGGTTTTACCAGTGAATGCCCATTCTGATTGGTCGGTTCTTCCAGCCATTGACACATTTCCCAGATCTGGACTGTCTGTAGCATTGTATGTCGAGTCTGGTTTCAACTTACAATGGTCCAGAAAAGACCATTGTATGTTGAAACTATTGTATGTTGAGGCCATTGTAAGTTGAGGGATCACTGTGTGTATATGTATATATATATATATATATATATATATATATATATATATATATATATATATCTATATATATATATATATATATATATATATATATATATATATATATATATATATAGTGTGTGTATAGAGAGAGAGAGATATATTAGTACATTGATCCCTCAACTTACAATGGCCTAAACATACAATAGTTTCACCATACAATGGACTTTTCTGGACCATTTTAACTTGAAACCAGGCTCAACATACAATACTACAGACAGTCCCGATCTGCGAAAGTGTCAATGGCTGGAAGAACTGACCAATCAGAATGGACATTTTACTGGTAAAACACCTGTATTACTAAAGTGCATGCACTGGCTGGTAGTGCCCTCTACAGTACAGGGAGGTATTACATGTTCTGTATTACTCTTTACCTGTGCTCCTTTGGACACCAGGTAAGGGCGGCTCCATGTTACTTTTTAAGGACATTGCGTGTTCTATACAGGACCCTGAAGAAGCTCCTGTCCTCTACATAAATAGTGATTTACAGCTCCCAGCAGATCTTTATTATTGTTATATGTTAGGACTTGCTTCATCTATATTAGTTATCTACTTAATTTTGTTTAATCCTCACTTTTTCCTATTTTTGGATGAAATTTTGGTGGGTTGAGAACCAATTACCAGGTTTCCATAGAGTTATGGTCTCATCATGCAATGGTTTCAACATACAATGGTTGTCCTGAAACCAATTAATATTGTAACTTGAGGGACCACTGTATTAAGATTACCAGCAACATTGTACAGCCATTGGTGAACGCGTGGTTTCGGGCCTAAAGAGCTCATTGAGTTCCAGCATGGTAATGTAACAGGACCCCTCCAATGCAACAGGCCATTCCATAACATTCTTCTCTCCTTGAGCTGTTAGCGGTATTATTGAGAAGGGAATTGTTTAGAAAGCACAGTGACTCCACCATAAAGTGGAGACCACGTAAAGTTGTAGTGCAGAGTCACAGAATGCGTACGTAATGTGAAAGTCACCAACACTCTACTTTATCTGGAAAAATCTGCATCTGTGCCCAGTCGGGATCTTCATGGCATGGGTTTCCATGGCCAAGCAATTATATACAAACTTATAAGCACAATGTAAAGCATCCGAGTGGTGTAAAGTGCCCCACCAGTGCAAATGTGTTGTATGCACTGGGGAATCGCGCTTCTGTATTTTTGCATCTGAAGCAACCTACCTGAAAGCATTGTGCCAGCTGTAAAGTTTGGTGAAGGAAGAATAATACGGGATGTAAGAAAAAGAAAATGGGGAGAAGAGAGCACTATATATATATATATATATATATATATATATATATATATATATATATATATATATGTATGTATATATACAGAAACAGGAGAATACAGCAGCACACTGCTAGCACAAAGATATAGATAAAGCATGAGTATATAGATGAAACATGAAAAGCTATACAGCTGTAGTGCAATAAATTAAAATATGAAATTATGAAACTGAGGTACTTAGCTTACAACTTGTACTTAGCTATGTTTTATCTATATCTTTGTGCTAGCAGTGTGCTGCTGTATTCTCCTGTTGCTGTATATTTAGCCCAGCAGCCTGCACCTATAAGCCAGGTCTATATAATAGTCTGGAATCATTAGTGCTGGCCAACTTATTCTTTGTTTGTATTACATATATGGAGGAGTGGCTACCTCCATTTTGGCTCTTGCACCCCACCCACCTCTATTAGGTGTATATAAGGTGCCTTGGATGTTTCAGATCTTGCAATGCCTGCTGAGCTGTTCACACAGAGGCATATTCACAGTGTAGAGTCCATCCCAAAATGAGGTCACCTTACCATGGTGGGACGGTCCAAGCTATTTGGCCGCCAAATTTGCAAGCTAAGTACCTCAGTTCCATAATTTCATAATTTAATATTTTCATTTATTGCACTACAGCTGTATAGCTTTTCATGTTTTATCTATATACTCATGTTTCATCTATATACTCATGTTTTATCTATATCTTTGTGCTAGCAGCGTGCTGCTGTATTCTCCTGTTGTTGTATATTTAGCCCAGCAGCTTGCACCTGTAAGCCAGGTCTATATAATAGTCTGGAATCATTAGTGCTGGCCAACTTATTCTTCAGGTTCAGGTGTAGGTATGGTTTGGCACCCTTTATTGCATATTTTTGGCAGGCATCACCCTTGTATCCTACCAGCTATTGTGGCATTTATTCCTTATATTTGCATATTTTGATGTATTTGTGTCCTACCATTGTCCTATATCTTTGTATGTCCACCAGTGCCTATTTTCTTTTTTTCAAATTTTAATATATTTTTTATCACTAAATTGTATTAATAAAGATTGATTTTGTATATTCTATTATCTTGCTGTTTATTCTGTGGTATGGTTCTCTTTTCGGTGTTATAATTACAATCCCATACCTTTACCTACTATATATGTAGGGTTATATGTACCTTTGGCCAACTTATTCTTTGTTATATTTATATATTTAGTAACTAGTACAAGTAATAGGGGACTTTAACATATTCCGGGAACAGAATTCCTGGATCCAATAGTGAATGATACCTGCGAGGTGCATGTACTAGATAAAATGTCGATAAAGTAGCAAACAATCAAGTATACAGCCACTCACCACTACAAAGGTATCTGCGTGTCCGGGATCACGGAATCTTGCTAGAAGCATCTTCTAGCAAGATCCCGTGATTCCGGACACACAGATACCTTTGTAGTGGTGAGTGCACGAATGCTCTTGATTGTTTGCGAAGGAAGAATAATACTGTGGGTCTAAATGGGAGATTAGCTCCACAGAGCAAGGCAAATAACGGCAAACATCAGTCAGAGACAGTGACACGGAAGTAACGTTTAAACAGGGCCTCTCCTGCCTTTATTTTTCAGCATAGCAAAAATAAAGCCTTTACATTCAGGTACGAAATATAAAGTAAATCCTTGTTGTCCAAGCACAAGTAAAATGTCCCTTTTGAGGCTCCTATCAGAACTGAGAATTCCCATCATTGGGTTAGGATCTTCCCAGCCTCAGCCTGTAGACTGAGTTACACCTTGTTTTAGCCAGCTGTGTCCAGCACCTGTGCTGATTTATATGTCACGTTAAAAACCTGGACTGGCCAGGATGGGAATGAAAGGCTCTGCTACCAACCTGCCTTTTATTCCATGAAAATCCAGGCCTAAAAACCATAATTTGCCAAAGGTCCCTTAGCAGCTATGGTCTGCTAGGGATTTCACACTATCCTGGATCTTGCCCAGCTTTCCCTGGATAAGACATGCACTTCTTGAAATCTGATAGATATGTTTGATAGGGACCTTGGGAAAATATAGTGATCCTTGTCCACCATTCCTGTCACGGTCTCACAGGTTGTTTTTCAGGGGTCAGCCTTAGATTCATTGAAGGAAAATCTGGTAAGCTTTAACAAACCAAAACATTGTGGACAACTGTATGCTTCCAACTTTATGAACAGAAATGGGCCGAGTGTAAACTGGTTCTACAAAGACATGGTTCAGGAGTTTGATTTAAAGGGGTTCTCCGAAGATCGCTCCATGTCAGATGACTCACGATCACGGGGCCGAAGTATTGTGACGTCATGGCTCCGCCCCTTTGTGACGTCACACCCTGCCCCCTCAATGCAAGTCTATGGAGGGGACGTGGCGGCCGTCACTCACCCTCCCATATGCTTGCATTGAGGGGGCGGGGCGTGACATCACAAGGGGGAGGAGCTGTGATGTCTTTGTGAGGCTGAAGATAGGGGGTGTTGCCTGAGAGATTGCGGGGGTCCCCAGCGGTGGACCCCATGCGATCAGACCTCTCCTATCTTTTGGATAGGGGATAAGATGTCTTCGGGCAGAAATACCCCTTTAAGTCTTGTAGAAAGACTTCTCAGTAGAGTGGAAACTGTTAAAACTGCAAAGGAGGGATCAACTCCAAATTAAAAGGGTATGCCAGCATATAAGCACTTGTGGTCAGGACTTTGAACCGTGCGTGGGCTTACCTGTTGTCTCCTGCCAAGGCCACCTGCAAGAAACTAGATTTACCAAGACCTAACACAAAACTCTACTTATAACATAGAACAGCGGTTGAGGTGTGCCTGAAAACCGCGTCGAGGGTCCGCCTATAGAGGGCATTCCCTTATGTATGGTGATGAAGAAAAGGGTGAGGAGGGTGGGTTTCGCCAACCCAGCATATGCCCAGAGGGAGGGGCCGATGGATGTTAAATAGCCAAAGCCCCTCCCACAAATTCAGCCTGATAGGCTTCCCACTTGTGGTCAGGACTTTGAACCGTGCGTGGGCTTACCTGTTATCTCCTGCCAAGGCCACCTGCAAGAAACTAGATTTACCAAGACCTAACACAAAACTCTACTTATAACATAGAACAGCGGTTGAGGTGTGCCTGAAAACCGCGTCGAGCGTCCACCTATAGAGGGCAAAAATGCACCACCAGTTAGGGTAATTAAGTATCATTTATTTATAGTGCCAAAAATTGAAATGCCTCTGCCATTTCCCTTGAGGGATCTGGGACATAAGTGGTATATGCATCAGACCGCCACCTCCCCAACTTCTGGATGACATGTACAGGCACTTTGTGCCTGGAGGCCGCCGATGCTGCTCCTATGCGGAATGAGTGACCTGAGAACTCTCTGGGGTTGTGTCCTAAATTACCAAGCAGCGTGCGGACATGCGATGTGAAAAGAGAAGTGGTAAGAGCACCCCCACCGAAAGGCAACAGTGGCGACTCCGGAGGCTTATCATGGAGGAACTCAACCAGTTGTGCCAACACCGCCACCGGGCACCAGTTGTTGCCTGAAGGAAAATACTTAACCACCGCCCCCCACCTACAAGTTTTTGTGACAGACAGTGAAACTTCGAACCAAGAACCCTGCCACCTTAAATGAGCCTTCTGTGGATGTGTCGCTCCCCGCCTGACACATGAAAATTCACCCGGCCGGAGGAAGCCATAGAAGGCTAGATAAATGGCAGATTTGATTATCAGACTGCGCTTGAAGCCAAACGGGTTATTGGCTAATGCGTCAGACATGGCTCGGAACAGCTCGCCGCTGATCGGTTTCCTGAGAGTTGGCGCTGTGGTGCTACGAGCCACCACCCCTCTGAGGGCAGCCTTGACAGCCTGAGATGATAGGATAGATAGCCTGTCTGGGTGGGATAAAGAAATGAAATGCTGAATGCCCGAAAGGTAAGATTTGATAGTGCTATGAGACAGGTGCAGAGAAGAGTGGCAGAAACCGATGAAAGATAGAATGATAGTGGTGTCGTAAGAAAAGGGGATGCTATGTTGCGACAGATATGCCCTGACGGTGTCGTGTGCTGCATGATAGGCCTTTCTGGTATTGGGGGCTAAGGCGTCCGACATTAATTCCCGGGCCACCTGTGTGTAATAATTCAGTCCAAGATTAATTGTGCCAGGCAAGGGGGTTGTGTTCCTACTGCGTCTGCTTGCGGAGCCACCTGTGAAAAGAGATGGAAATTAGCCCTGGACAGAGCATCTGCGGCCGTGTTGTCTACCCCCGGTATGTGTCTGGCTACAAAATTGAAGTTGTGTTGTAAGGACACCCAGACTAGTCTGCGCATGAATGACATGACAGTAGCATGCCTGGAACTGCCCTTGTTGACTATGGCAACTGTCGCCTGATTGTCACACTGAAACTCCACCGTCTGCCCTGACCACTTGTCGCCCCATGTCACTGCAGCTGCTACAATGGGGAAAACCTCAAAAAGTGCCGAAGTGCTGCTGAAGCCTGCCAGAGCCAATACCTGCTTGGACCATTGGCCCGCCATCCACCTGCTGCCCCACACTGCACCATAACCGATGGAAGATGACGCATCGGTGCAGATCTTGGGGGACAACTCGGAGGCTGGCGGGACAAACATAGCCGTCCCATTCCATTGTGCCATGAACCTATCCCACATGTTCAGGTCAGCGAGGGCTTGGCAATCTAACCAAACCCTACTGTGTTGATGAGGGACACCATGCAGCAAAGACAATATTCTGGATACGAACGCTCTGCCCTGCGGGACTGCTCGCATAGCAAATGCCAGCATTCCCAGCAAGCTCTGCAACTCGCCCTTGGTCGTGACCTGGGAGACCGTGTACTTGTGGATAGTGTCTCTGATACGGTTGAGTTTGTCAGTGGGCAAGCTGACTTGCATTGCGACTGAATCTAGGATTACTCCCAGAAAGGTGAGACACTTAGTTGGACCGATCGTTTTCTTGGGAGACACTGGCACCCCAATATCAGTGAACAGTTTCAGCAATCTGACCAACTGGTCCGGCTCTTTCCTCGGGCGACTGAGCAGAAGAAAGTCATCCAAGTAATGGATGACCTGGCTGCATCCAGAGACATTAACCAGCAGCCAGTGCAATGCCTGGGCCAGTTGGTCAAACAGCCACGGGCTGCTCTTGCATCCGAAAGTCAACTTGGAAGCAAAATAATATGCCCCTTGCCATTTGAGCCCAAACCATTGCCACTGGTCCCTGTGCAATGGCAGCAACTTGAAGGCGTCAGTGATATCCGCCTTCACCATCCAAGTCCCTGGGCCGAGCGCCAAGATGACCTGAATAGCCTGGTCTATGGAAGAATAATGCATGCTAAACTCCTCGGATGGAATGAGAGAGTTGATACTGGGGACAAGTGACCCATGAGGAGCCGACAAGTCAAATATCAGTCTCTTTTTCCCATTGAACTTGCCTGTTACCACCCCTACCGGACTGACCCTCCAAGACCTGAATGGAGAAACTAACAAGGGGCCAATCATATAACCTTTCATTAGCTCAGCATTTATTAATTCAGTGACAACAGCGGGATCGTTTACGGCAGACAGCAGATTGTCGCATTCAAATGTGGCCTGCGGCAGTGTGACCATGCCGGCGTGGAAGCCTCTATCAAAACTATTGATCAACCATTGGACCCAATCTGGGTCCGGGTGATCCGCGAGCAGAGCGGCCAGGACTGGGGTACGTACCCCGCCTAGTCATGCTGGCCCTTTCTGCCTACATGCAGAGCCCGGATGTGCCCTGAAGCAGTAGAAGCAGACGTGTAATAACCTGCAATTGCTGAAGTTGCACGAAGACATGTTATAGTTGTTACAAATTTGTGAGCCTCCGAGGTAGTGTACTGGACGGCCCAACTTATCCACGGAAGGTGCGGACCTGCTGAAACTGTCCGTGGAAGTGGACGGTCTGGTGGCGCCCTGTTGAGCCAGCCCTACACACCACGCCGTAGTATGCGTGATTGATTGACAGGCGGCACATGCGGGGAATTTGAGATTTGCGAAGTGGCTGCAGAACATCTGTGAATCTTCGATGCTCCAGTCCGTGAGGTACCCATCTTGGCTGAAGGCCGCCGCTGCCATGGCTGAGAAACTTCTATGATAATCGTAGAAATGGGTACCACCGTATTTGTATGCGTATTCAGTAACCCTCAGCAAATACAGGTCGAGCTCCTCTCTGCGCTCCGGCCTGGCTGAGCATATCACCTCCCTGTATTTGCTGAAGGCAATCACAAACTCATGGATATTTAGCTTCCGTTTCAGCCTGGTGTCCTTACTCTTAAGGACAACAGATAAGTCAGCGCATGCTACCGTTCTAGTGTCCTCAACGTCGAAGGCAGATAGCAACAGGGCCGCCAAATTGATGTCCTTCCCTTCCAGAATGTCTTTTCTCAGGGCCGCTGGGACAAAATGGACTGGTGACACCCTTGGTGGCCCAGAGCGCCTACCTGGGTTGCCTACCGGAACAGGGGCAGACATCTGTGTAGGCGTTGGCGCCTGCAATGCTGCTGGAGCTGGAGGCCCCTGAATGCCCCTTCTCTCCAGAGAATCCAGCCTGCCCAACATGGAAGTCATCATTGCATGCAGTTCAGAGAGGGTGGACTGGCTCGAGGTCCCCTCCTGACTGTCGCCAGCCCCCTGATCCGCCATGAGGAGTTTGTACAACTCTGCTTTTCGGGCGGTTGCTGGAAATGGAATTGCTCTCTTGCACAACTCCTCCATCAATTTGGGGATCGTCCAAGCCCTGTAAGCTGCAGAGGAGGGCGTCCCTCGCACGGAGCTTCTAGCTGGTGTATCAGGGATGGACATCGGGTCCTCTATGTCTGACACGTGAGACATGACCTGTCCGGGCCGTAACGGGTGCCGGGGAAACAAAACGGTAATCGTGAGTCACCAGATATGAGAAACGTGTACCCCCCTTGCTGAGTACTGACTGACCTTACCACCACTGTAACACAACAGTAAGACGTCTGAACGAACAGCAAATCGACTGTAACCCTGCAAACAACCGAATACATACTTAATGTTAGCTTACAGCTGCAGACTGCCCGTGCAATGTGGCCGAACCCAAGAGTGCTGACCGTAGTGCCAGTGCGACCCAGAGTACCACCTGAATAGTTTGAAACGAGGCCTGACCGTGTGTCTGACCGAGAACGTGTGCATGACGCGTATAGTCATGAATAATTAAACCGTGAACACCTCCTGACTGCGAGTCAAGATTACAGTGTGCACCGTTTCTAACTAACTAGCGATGGCTCTGAAGACGTGTCAGCAACCACTGCAGGCAAGTGATCACCCTTGAAGAAGAGTCAATATCGCAGTGACCACTACCCGTGTAAACGAAATGCTCTGTATGCGTGATAGTAGCAATGACGCCTTGAACCCTATCTGACATGTCGAGTCAGATATACAGTGATTCAGGGCCTATGTGTAACAGCAGTAGTGCGTAACATTAACTAATGTAACAGGAGTATTAAGCATTTGACTGAAATGACGTGAACTAGCGTCTGCTAGCGAAAGTGATGACCACCGTGAAACGAGAATAAATAACATGAACAACCGCCGTACGGTTGGTACTGACCGTAGCCAAATTTGCAATGACCAGGAACGTAACGACCACCTAACTGGATACAGCCCACCTAAACTGCAAGAGAAACTAACAGTGTACTAACTATATGGTTTACGCGCCACCTACCACCTCTGACCCATACATGCTGACCCCCCCTTACCCCCCCCCCCCCCCCCTATGCCTGAAACTACCCCAACCCCACTAATTACTTGACTACCCCAAGCTTCTGACCCGGTACCCCGATATGCATGACCACCCCCCCCCCCTAAACCGAAGCCACAGTAATATGGATTATCGTATTATTAACTTAACAAGCTGCCCCTTGTCTGCGACAGTGCATGTGTCAGGAACTGTGGCCTGACACCGGTGCACCATGAGCCAGCCCCTATTACTGCATGGTACCAATACACTCTGTAAGCCTAACATTTCCTCACACACACACATTTTTTTTTTTTTCAGCGTCACCTGCTGGCCATCCGTGGAGCTATACCGCCGGCTCACTGGCATGCTGTGACTCCGCCCGTTCAGAGCCCCGTGTTGCACGTGAGACGCCGGCACAGGGAGACCCACGTGGGTCGCGTCTCCCCGCGCCTGCCATGCCGCCAGCTGCCGCTGGATCCAGAGGCCGTGTTCACTGCGGCCAGCCCGGGCATGCGCTGCACCGACGGACCGCCGCCTACATAACACGCTGGGTGCCGGAGCCTGCCCGCCAAACGAGGGGAGCAATAGCAACAGACCAGGGCCCCAGTAAAAGAAACCTGCCGGTCACCCGGCACTTACCTGCACCACCACACACCTGACCCAGCGTACGCAACGAAAGAACCCCCGCAATTTCGCCAACCCAGCATACGCCCAGAGGGAGGGGCCGATGGATGTTAAATAGCCAAAGCCCCTCCCACAAATTCAGCCTGATAGGCTTCCCACTTATTTCATGTCTGATTGTGGGGTCCGACTGCTGGGACCCCCTGCGATCTCCTTAATGGTATCTGGGCTCTCCAAGTGCATGGAGTGGGGTCAAGTACAGTGTTTGTGTATCTCTGATGCTTTTGTAGAGATGGAGGGGGCATGTCAAACCCGCTCTGTGCACAGGAAGAGCTGGGGTGCTGTTCAGGAGATTGCAGGGGGTCCCAGATGTCAGATCACCCCATGATCACACCCTTATCCCCTATCCACAGGATAGGTAATGGCAAAACTGCTGGAGTATCCCCTTTTAATGCTTATGGATTTAGAATGAGATGTCCTAAAAGCTCCGATAATGTGGAGATAACCCAATACTTTGCCCACATAGATGCTAGGCGCTTCAAGTGACAGTATAGGGAATTTACATTGTACTGTGCAGTATGCAGAGGGTCCGGAGCGACACAGAGATGCAGGCTGCAACCTCCACATCTTACCACTAGGGGTAGCTATTGCATTTCAACCTATAGAAACTAAGACTCTCGGACGTTTGGAGTTGAACTTTCTTTTCGTTTAGATTTGTGACATTTTGCTTTGGCTCACATATATTGTGAAAAAGCAGGTTATAATTTAGAGCACATCAAAGTGAATGACAGCCAAGTGACAAATACATTTTTATTTGTATGGGTAAAATATTTTTTTTATTGTTTCCTAAGTTTAAAAGTTACTCTCTATCCAGCAGTCAGACCCCCATCAATCATGAGAACGGAGGTTTGTTGTTCCTCCGAGAGAGTGAATAAAGCGGTGCCGAGCACGTGCATTGCTGCGCCGTTCACTATTGTGATCAGTGAGGTTCGGGCTCCAAGAGATTGGACATCATCGATCGGCTATATGTCCTCAATCCTGTGGATAGGGAATAACTTTTACTTTTGTGATAACCCCTTTTAAATGTATTTATTTGAATGATTTAAGTATTATTTTTAAGGATGTCCCAATACCGGACATTTGCACGAGTACGTGTGCTCGTGCAAATGTCCCCGATACCCAATCTGATATCTGCTGGCGGGACCAGTGCCAGCAGGTATCACGGAGGTTCCCTGCGCACGCTACCGAACTATGCAGGGCACTTAGCATCTGAGCGCGCGTCATAGCCTGCACCTGTGGCTAATGCCGAACATCACCGATCACTGTGATGTCCGCCAATAACCCTTTTTGATGCCACGATCAAAGTTGAAAAGTCCTCAAATGTCTAAAAGTCCTGAAATGAACTGCCGTCAGCTCAGGGATGCTAATCTGAATAACCACGGCAAAATTGTGGTGTCCCGATCAGCTGACAGGATGGCCGGAGGTCCCTTACCGTGCTCAGTACTGTCCGATCGTTGCTCCTATACTGCAGCTAGCCATGGCAGGTAGTAAAAAAGCACCGATAACACTGATTCTAGAGTTTAGACCAGTGTTTTCCAAACAGTGTACCTCTAGCTGGAGATGTGCATGACTTGCTTCTACATCGCATTGTATCTTGACAAAGAGCAATACACAGTCATTTAAAGCATTACAGTAATCTGTTGCACAGACATGTAAAAGGTGAAAGGAGAAGTCCCATTTAGGAAAATGTATCCCCTATCCAAAGAACAGACTCTTATATCTCCATAAGTCCCTATTGTAAGTATTGAGAGAGTTGCATAAAATCAGACTGTCAACCACGTAATCTCCATAGACAAACACTGGTTAGTAATATGGGTCGTACTGAAGCGCTCAGTGACCTTATACATGGCACTGTCATATGATGCCATCTTTTGCTACAAGTCAATTTGTGAAATATCTGATTATGCTTTATGAAATGGGTTTTTATGGTCAGGCCCAAGATCACCATGTGCAATGCCAAGGGTTAACTGCAGAGGTGTAAAACACTTCACTACTCAACTCTGGAGAAGTGGACATGTCTCCTTTTGAAATGACAAATAACTTTCTACTTGTATCATAAAGCTCTGATCTCAACCACGTCAACACTGTTGGCATGCATTGTTATGCCGATTGTCAACCAGACGTCCTACATCAGTGTCTGATCTCACTGAAGCTCTTTCACCAGAATAGGCACAAATTTCAGCAGATCCAATCCAAACTTTTTCGGAAATGGTGGCCACAAAGAAAGGTCTAATTCAATATTTGTCTCCATGGTTTTGGAAAGAGATGTGCAGCCAGTCCGTATAGGTTTGATGGTTGGGGTCCACATACTTTGGGCCATGTAGTGTTTGGAGATAGTGAGGCATGCAGTCAAGATTATAGGGTCATGGTCTTCTACCCAGTGTTCTCTGCTGCGTTTTTGTTGCCAGGCTCTGTACCATGAAATTTATTTTAGAACAAGGCAAATATTCGGAGCTGTCAGCTGAAGTTGGTAAATTTGCTGCCAATTTTTTTTCTCATTGACCTTCATATGTTGATGACCGGCAAACACTTGATAAAAATCACAATAATAGTTTGTTTAAACTTCAAGCCAAATAATATGCGATTATAAATGAAAACATTAAGGAAATGATGACTTAAGTATACTTTACCAGAGTACGGGCCTTTTGTGGGAAAAAAAATGTGGTAAATGTGTCATTAAAGGACATCTGCAGCGTGATTCACACTTATCCCCTATCCACAGGATAGGGGATAAGTGTTTGATCGCGGGGGGTCCGACCGCTGGGACCCCCCTGCGATCTCCCTAACGGGGCGCCGTCATTAGCGCTCATGGCGAGAGCTAAGGCGCGTAGCGTCGACCTAGAGGTCGATGGTGACTCCCCGTCTCCTCCCCGTCCCCATACAGTTCTATGGGGAGGCGGGGATGCACGAACGCTTCCTCCCCGCCTCTCCCATAGAGATGTATGGAGGAGGCGTGCCGGCTGCAACGTCATGCTGCGGCCGGCACGCCCCCTGCACGGGACAGCCGCGGCCCCGTACAGGAGATCACAGGGGGTCCCAGTGGTGTACGGGGCCGCGGCTGTCCCATGCAGGGGGCGTGCCGGCCACAGCATGACGTTGCAGCCGGCACGCCTCCTCCATACATCTCTATGGGAGAGGCGGGGAGGCAGCGTTCGTGCCTCCCTTCATTCCCCATAGAACTGTATGGGGACGGGGAGGAGACGGGGCGTCGCCATCGACCTCTAGGTCTGTCCGGCTGGATAGGGGATAAGTGTCATACCGCTACAGTTGTCCTTTAAATTTGACCCATTATTCAGATCAAGTTTTATGTTAACCATATTTTTTAAGCATTTTGATCCTTTTTTTTCTAATACAGTATTGCATTCTACTATTTATATTTTTAAATTATCATTACATTTTCAAGTTTTTATTCTTGCCACTAGGGCTGAAGCTAAGTTTTAAGGGTTCTGTTCAGATCAGTGAAAGGTGACACCAGTAGAGAGATGACACTGGATCCACCACCATTCACAGCAAAAATCAATATCCCCCCCCCACCCTGAAAAAAAATACTGCATGTCCTTTTTTTTCTTTTTCTTTTTTTCTCTGCTCAACGCCTGTAAAATACCAGGCACCCGACAGCCCAATTTAAGTCAATGGGATCCGTTGCGACCCGACTGTGTCAGTTGTGCTATGATCCCTTCAGAATCTGTCCGGCGCAAAAAAAGAGTAAAACGGTCCCTGATCTGATCGGTGCAAAAAAAAATTTGAAATTTCTGAAATTTGTTTATGAAACTGAAAATAATTTTATATGTCTGCCGCACATCCTCTCAGTGGTTATTTGTTTCAAATTTTAGTGTCCGCAGCGCAATTCATGCAGTAGAAAAAGTTTAGCATTTTTGGACATGTTGCCAGGTTGCTCGATCTTGGTTGCTGCTTATCAAGGAATGTACATATGGTACCGCTAATTCACCACCTTATCTCCCTCCTTCACCCATTAAAAAGAAATCATTTGTTTTAGATCCTGCACAAATAAAATTGTGTTGTGTTTCATGTCTTATCAAGATCCAAAAGAACATGACTGCCCTTCAGATCTATGCTGTCCTATATTGGATGGGGTTACTGTGTCCTTCAAGATTAGCTGAGTATCTAACTGGAGTTTTACCGGGAAAAAAATAAATAAAAATTGTCCAGCAATATAATTTGGGCCAATTTTAACATTTTTAAGTAAATTGAAAATTGAATAACTTAAAGGGGTATTCCAGGCAAAAACTTTTTGTAAATATAAATATATATATATATATATGCAGAAAATATAGCAGCACACCCAGTAGTAAAGTGCAAAAATTGGGATTTATTGACCCATATCAAATGCAACGTTTCGACGGCATCCCGCCATCTTTTTCAAGCATGCTTGAAAAAGATGGCGGGATGCCGTCGAAACGTCGCATTTGATATGGGTCAATAAATCCCAATTTTTGCACTTTACTACTGGGTGTGCTGCTATATTTTCTGCATCTTGGATTATTCGAGCCGTCTGCGATTGGGACTGCTATCCTTGCCTGCACCCCAAGACTTCTAGAATACGTGGTTGTGCTGCCTACCCTCTACACATATATATATATATATATATATATATATATATATCAATCAACTGGCTCCAGAAAGTTAAACAGATTTGTAAATTACTTCTATTAAAAAATCTTAATCCTTTCAGTACTTATGAGCTTCTGAAGTTAAGGTTGTTCTTTTCTGTCTAAGTGCTCTCTGATGACACCTGTCTCGGGAAACACCCAGTTTAGAAGCAAATCACCATAGCAAACCTCTTCTAAACTGGGCGTTTCCCGAGACAGGTGTCATCAGAGAGCACTTAGACAGAAAAGAACAACCTTAACTTCAGAAGCTCATAAGTACTGAAAGGATTAAGATTTTTTAATAGAAGTAATTTACAAATCTGTTTAACTTTCTGGGGCCAGTTGATATATATAAAAAAGTTTTTTCCTGGATAACCCCTTTAAGAGATGTATCGGCCAGAAGCATCAACAACCTCACATACAGATCAGGACAACTGATCTATACAGATGAGTATTTTTGTTTAGCAGCCTGAAGGTTTGGATTCAGAAAGTCTCCTGTGTATAACAGTACCAGGAGAGTGGACTGTGTACCTCAAAATAATAGTTATACATTTGCTAAATAATACCACTTTGCAGGTAATTTTTTTTACTACCGTACATATTGTCATCATACCAGGGCAGGAGATTACAGGGGGGTCCCAGTGGTCCCTTGATCCGACACTTAAAGGATAGAGGATAAGAACAAAAGTATTGGAGTTCGCCTTTAATGTTTATAGGAAAATATCCAGTGTATACTCATTGACAAAACTATTTATGTGAGTTAATGCGATATTAGAACAAAAGGATACATTAATTGAGGAAAACTGTTCCATTGAAAGGAGGCTCTAGTACCCTGTTGGGCGCCTCTAGTCTAAATACAGAATGAGATATAGTTGGGCATGGAGGCTTAAAGGGGTACTCCGCCCTTAGACATCTTACCTGCTATCCAAAGGATAGGGGATAAGATGTCTGATTGCGGGGGTCCTGCCGCTGGCGATTTCTCTTGCTGCACCTGGAGCTATGTTTGCTCTGTGGCTGATGACGGGCTATACAGGTCACCGGGATATAGTGACATCACGATCCAGCCCCCTCATGACATCCTCGCCTCCTTAATACAAGTCTATGGGAGAGGGCGTGGCGGCCATCACGCCCCCTCCCATAGGCTTGCATTGAGGGGGCGAGGACGTCACGAGGGGACTGCACTGTGACATCTCGATACCCCGGCCCGTCATCAGCCACGGAGCAAACCTAGCTCCAGGCTGCTGATGTACAGCAGAAGAGATCATGGGGGTCCCCAGCGGCGTGACCCCCGCGATCAGACATCTTATCCCCTATCCTTTGGATAGGGGAGAAAATGTCTAAGGGCGGAGTACCCTTTAAAGGAATACTGCGGCACATTTCCTCACAGATGTTGGAGCTAGGACTGTAGATCCTGCACCCTCTTAAGTCACTGATTCTTGTGTCCCAGCTGGTCCCTTTTATTGCTTTCTTGGTGATAAATCTGGTGACCAGGCAGGCCAAGAAAGCATTGAAATACCACTTAGAAACCCTTCTTGTCCCCATTGGGATGTCATGTAGAAAAGGAGTTTTGTCAAAGAGAGTGACTGAAAAACTGTATGCATAATATTTTTTCCTCAAAGGTACAGAAATCCTTAAATGGGCACTGTCAGATACAAAAACTTTTGATATGTTGTAAAGCATGTATAACCAATAGGTTTTGCAATTACTTTCATTAGAAAATTTTCAGTATTTCATACCGAAAAAGCCAGTCAAACAACTGCCCCCCTGCCTATTCGGACATATACTAATCCTGCTGTGCCCATGCGTCATCACCTATGTCATGGACACACTTCCTTGATTGACAGCTGTGAGCGCTGTCAGCTTGTGTCCTGCTACTGTCAGTGAGGACAAGCTGGGAGTTGTAGTTTTGCTAATGCTAGGGAAGATGGGAGCAGACAGCATACTGAGGGAGGGGGCGGAGTCCTGCACAGTGAGGCCACGCCCCCTCGTTTTGAGAGGAATTCAGACTAGTGAGCTAAATTAACTGTAATAAAAAAATTAAAAAAAGGCGCTAGACACATAAAAATTTGATGTATATGGTCAGGATTAGGTACTGAGTGATATATATATATATATATATATATATATATATAAAGTTTTTGTTGGATCTGATGGGTACGCTTTAAAAGCACCGCCGGGCCGGCTGATCGTTTCGGGGCAGGCGCAGTCACCAAGGCCCTTTTGAAATATACCATATTTATCGGCGTATAACACGCACTTTTTAGGCTAATATAGACATGATATCTGGAGGGCTGCCCATCGTGCGCACCTCGCAGCTCCCTGTGTCTGCTCATAGCCGCGGATTGCTGCTGCGAGCAGGACACGGGAAAAACAGCTGGAGGCACATTCTAGGACATTGTTTCCCAACCAGGGTGCCTCCGGCTGTTGCAAAACTACAACTCCCAGCATGCCCAGACAGCCGAAGGCTGTCTGGGCATGCTGGGAGTTGTAGTTTTGCAACCGCCGGAGGCACCCTTGTTGGAAAACAATGCTCTAGGGACAGGCAGTAGGGCATCCGCAGCGTCAAATTCACTGCGGATGCGCTACATGTGACCCTACCCTAAAATAGCAAGAATGTTTATCAAGGAATTTCCTTGCTTTCAGTGTTTTTGCGCTGCTCACAATGCTCTGGAATTGGCGCTTGTGTCCGCAGGAGTGTTCCATGGACATAAGTGCCATGCCATTGAAAAATTTACTTCTCTGGTAGATTTTCCCGAAAGTTTAAACAAGTGTCAGTCAGTCAGAATAGATGGCTGCTGCAGGTGGAATCTGTGCAGAATAGTGTGAACGGGGCTTAAAGGGGTACTCCCGTGGAAAACTTTTTTTTTAAATCAACTGGTGCCAGAAAGTTAAACAGATTTGTAAATCACTTCTTTTAAAAAAATATCTTAATCCTTCCAGTCCCTTTTAGGGGCTGTATACTAAAGAGAAATCCAAAAAAGAAATGCATTTCCTCTGATGTCATGACCACAGTGCTCTCTGCTGACCTCTGCTGTCCATTTTAGGAACTGTCCAGAGCAGGAGAAAATCACCATAGCAAACATATGCTGCTCTGGACAGTTCCTAAAATGGACAGCAGAGGTCGGCAGAGAGCACTGTGGTCATGACATCAGAGGAAATGCATTTCTTTTTTGGATTTCTCTTTAGTATACAGCCCCTAAAAAGTACTGGAAGGATTAAGGTTTTTTAGTAGAAGTGATTTACAAATCTGTTTAACTTTCTGGCACCAGTTGATTTAGTTTTCCACTGGAGTACCCCTTTAGGAATGAGTATAACTAAGGAGTATTGGGGGAGTGATATATGGTGACTCCATTTGATGGGGCAGGTTGTCTTGTGTGATCAGGTGGCGGATGACAGATGAGGAGGGGAGTTTTTTTTTCCCTCTGTTTGACAAGCATAATCATCAGTCATCAGACACTGAAGATGTATGATCACCTCAGCTACTTGTTCCACTCAGTATAGTGTGAGTGAAGGTGGGAGCAGGACCTGGAGTCATATCATCAGTATGCGAGCGTAGGCCCGTGCTTCAGCCTCCAGCATCCTAGCTGAGATCCTGTTTGTTAGCATGTATCCTGGGATCCATCAGTCAGCAGACAGAACTCTTTAGGGCCATTATTTGCATTCATGCTCGAAGTTTGTTCTTTCATATCTCTCCACACGTTTTCCAGACAGAAAGCGAAAAAATTTCATCTTTTTTTTTTTTCTCATAACCCTTTACATTGTGTCCTGGAATATGATTCCCCTTTCCAGTCTTATTTTTGCCACTTGTTAGTAAGGACATCATTTCAACCTTGAGGTTTAATCAGGGACTGTATGTGTGTCTTCTATATTAGGACTGTATGTGTGTCTTTTAAGACACGCATACAGTTCCAATATATGACACATACTGTATATTCAGTCCTAACGTATAAGACACGCACACAGTCCCAATATATATGTTAGGACTTAAAATGTGTCTTATATATTGGAACTGTATGTGCCTTATATATTGGGACTGTATGTGTGTCTGATATACTGTATAACTGTCTTATATATTAGGACTGAATGTGTGTCTTATACACTGCTCAAAAAATAAAGGGAACACTTGCACAACGCAATGTAACGCCAAGTCAATGACACTTCTGTGAAATCACACTGTCCACTCAGGAAGCAACACTGATTGACAATCAATGTCACATGCTGTTGTGCAAATGGAACAGACAACAGGTCGAAATTATAGCCAACTAGCAAGACACCCCCAATAAAGGAGGGACTCTGCAGGTGGTGATCACAGACCATTTCTCAGTTCCTATGCTTCCTGGCTGATGTTTTGGTCACTTTTGAATGCTGGTGGTGTTTTCACTCAAGTGGTAGCATGAGACGGAGTCTACAACCCACACAAGTGGCTCAGGTAGTGCAGCTCATCCAGGATGGCACATCAATGCGAGCTGTGGCAAGAAGGTTTGCTGTTTCTGTCAGCATAGTGTCCAGAGCTTGGAGGCGCTACCAGAAGACAGGCCAGTACATCAGGAGACGTGGAGGAGGCCGTAGGAGGGCAACAACCCAGCAGCAAGACCGCTTCCTCCGCCTTTGTGCAAGGAGGAGCAGGAGGAGCACTGCCAGAGCCCTGCAAAATGACCTCCAGCAGGCCACAAATGTGCATGTGTCCACTAAAATGGTCAGAAACAGACTCCATGAGGGTGGTATGAGGGGCAGATATCCACAGGTGGGGGTTGTGCTTACAGCCCAACACCATGCAGGACGTTTGGCTTTTGCCAGAGAACACCAAGATTGGCAAATGCGCCACTGGCGCCCTGTGCTCTTCACAGATGAAAGCAGGTTTGCACTGAGCACGTGACAGATGTGACAGCCTGGAGACGCCTTGGAGAACATTCTGCTACCTGCAACATCCTCCAGCATGACCAATTTGGCGGTGGGTCAGTAATGGTGACGGGTGGCATTTATTTAGGGGGCCGCACAGCCCTCCATGTGCTTGCCAGAGGTAGCCTGACTGCCATTAGGTACCGAGATGAGATCCTCAGACCCCTTGTGAGACTATATGCTGGTGCGGTTGGCCCTGGGTTCCTCCTAATACAAGACAAAGCTAGACCTCATGTGGCTGGAGTGTGTCAGCAGTTCCTGCAAGAGGAAGGCATTGATGCTATGGACTGGCCCGTCCGTTCCCTGGACCTGAATCCGATTGAGCACATCTGGGACATCATGTTTCGCTCCATCCACATACGCCACGTTGCACCACAGACTGTCCAGGAGTTGGCGGATGCTTTAGTCCAGGTCTGGGAGGACTTCCCTCAGGAGACCATCCTCCACCTCATCAGGAGCATGCCCAGGCATTGTAGGGAGGTCATACGGGCACGTGGAGGTCACACACACTACTGAGCCTCATTGTGACTTGTTTTAAGGACATTACATCAAAGTTGGATCAGCCTGTAGTGTGGTTTTCCACTTGGATTTTGAGTGTGACTCCATATCCAGACCTCCATGGGTTGATAAATTTGATTTCCATTCATAATTTTTGTGTGATTTTGTTGTCAGCACATTCATCTATGTAAAGACGAAAGAATTTCATATGATTAGTTCATTCAGATCTAGGATGTGTTATCTTAGTGTTCCCTTTATTTTTTTGAGCAGTGTATATTAGGACTGTATGTGTGTCTTATATATTAGGACTGAATATGTGTCTTATATATTGGGACTGTATGTGTGTCTTAGGACTGTAGGCTTTATCTCCAGAACGGCGGCACCAATCCAGGTGAGGTATCCATCATTTTATCCGGTTCACCAGAACAAAAACCCTGTGTATTGGGTCTAGTGCAGGTGAACCGTCTGTTTCCCTTTAGAGCAAATCTGGCAAGACAGATTTCCAGCATCACATAATATGGAAGAAAGTTTAAAGGGGTACTCTGGTGGAAAAACAAATTTATTTTTTTTATCAACTGGTGCCAGAAAGTTTTGCAATTTACAAAAATGTGTAAATTACTTCTATTTAAAAATATTAATCCTTCCAGCACTTATCATCTGCTGTATGCTCCGCAGGAAGTTTTTTTTTTCTTTTTGAGTTTCTTTTGTCTCACCACAGTGCTCTCTGCTGAAACCTCTGTCCATGTCAGGAACTGCTCTGAACAGTTCCTAAAATGGAAAGAGGTGTCAGCAGAGCACTGTGGTCAGACTGGAAATAACTAAACAACTTCCTCTGGATCATACAGCAACTAAGTACTGGAAGGGTTAAGATTTTTTTTGTATAGAAGTAATTTACAAATCCGTTAAACTTTCTGGCACCAGTTGATCCCACTGGAGTAACACTTTAAAGGGGTACTCCGGTGAAAACCTTTTTTCTTTTAAATCAACTGGTGGCAGAAAGTTAAACATATTTGTAAATTACTTCTATTAAAAAATCTTAATCCTTCCTCTACTTATTAGCTGCTGAATACTACAGAGGAAATTCTTTTCTTTTTGGAATGCTCTATGATGACATCACGAGCACAGTTCTCTCTGCTGACGTTATTATTATAATAATAATAACACTTTATTTAATGTTGTCCTTAGTGGGATTTGAACCCAAGTCCCCAGCACTGCAAGGCAGCAGTGCTAACCACTGAGCCACCATGCTGCCCTTAGCATACATCGCCTATACATCTGCTGTGCATGGTTGCTAAAATGGACAGAGATGTCAGCAGAGAGCACTGTGCTCGTGATGTCATCAGTGTTCCAAAAAGAAAGGAATTTCCTCTGTAGCATTCAGCAGCTAATAAGTACTGGAAGGATTAAGATTTTTTTAATAGAAGTAATTTACAAATATGTTTAACTTTCTGCCACCAGTTGATTTAAAAGAAAAAGGGTTTTCACCGGCGTACCCCTTTAACCTGTTATGTGGATTTTCCTGCTATTAACATGGTCCATTGAAGAAGTATTTTGACTCTTAGCCACTAGTTATCCAAAGTCCAACATCACTAATGACAGTATATGGCCGCACCATTGATCCAAATGTCTTATAGAAGTAATGCAAGGAGATTGTGTCCTTGCGCCGAATCTACAATAATCAGTAGGAGCCTATAAGTCCTCGGTATCCAGTCTCCTAGAGACTTTGTGTCACGCACACACGCTGGGTAGTTTTTAGACAGTATTCATGGGTATGTAGCCTAGTGTAGCTTCATGTATTCTCAGGTCACTTCTCATCCTAGCCTAACCCATAACATTGAAGTTTTTAGCTGGATAATATTCTTATGACTGCTTCTCCTGAAGGACCAAAATAGTAGAATTGCCCTAATCCCCTTGTTCCACACCAGATCCTGTAAATTTAAGTGACTGGTACCTTCTGCCAACGTAGCATCTCCGGCTAAGAAACCTGCACTTTTACCCAGTAGCACTATATTGGTTCTATTTTTCCTGGCTGCTAAATGTTGAAGCTGGCTTCTTGATTTGAAGGAAATTTCCAGGGTTTGCCAATAGAAATAGGCAAGTATTACTTATTTTATGCTTTTTAAAGAGCTGAATAGATGCCTTTACCTTTTGGGTTTTAATAAAAGTTTTTTTTTTTTTTTGTTTATTTCTCCTGTGAGGGCCTTAAATAGAACTCGGCTGAAGCATGTGTAACCCAGTTGTTCAAAAGAGAGATTTTAGAATTATCGTGGCTCGGGAATCGGGATAAAACGCTAATGTGAAATATTGCAAATGGAAGAAAAAAAGGGAAATACAAGCCATTTTATAATAGGTATTGTTGTTTTCGCCATAGCAATTTTGTGTGGTTTTACTGAAGTTTGAAGCCAATTTTCACCTTAACAGGGACAGCTATGTATTAGATCAGTGGTCTTTAAACTGGCTCTTCAGATGTTGGAAAACTACAAATCCCAGCATGTCCGGACAGCCAACGCCTGTCCGGACATACTGGGAGTTGTAGTTTTGCGACATCTGGAGGGCCACAGTTTGGAGACCAATGTGTGACTGGTACCTTTTTTTTTCCCCCCCAATATTATGGTCAATGGTGCCAATAGAACAGTGACATACTTAAAGTAATACCAGTGCTATCCATTTATTATTAAGATTTGTGGTGGTTTCAAGCCGCAGGTACCAAACAGCCACTTAACCCCTTAAGACTAAGTCTCCACTTGGTTGTTTTACTGGCAGTTTTTGGAAAAGTCAAAAGTGGATCGATAAGGGAGGAGAAGTTTAAGTCCTTATGTCCTATTCCTTTTGAATACACTTGTAGCAGTAGCAGTTTTCCAAAAACTGCCAGAAAAAAAAAAACAAGTGGAAACTTAGTCTTAGGACGCAGCTCATTTTCACCTTAAGGACGCAGCCCTTTTTTTTTTTTTTTGCAAATATGACCACTGTCACTTTATGCATTAATAACTCTGGGATGCTTTTACCGATTATTCTGATTCCGAGAGTTTTTTCGTGACATATTCAACTTTAACATAGTGGTAAATTTTCTTCGTTACTTACATCCTTTCTTGGTGAAATTCTCTGCTTTTAAGGAAAATGGATATTCAAAATTATATATTGATTCACTAATACAATGTCTACTTTATGTTGGCATCATAAAGTTGACATGTTTTTCTTTTTGAAGACATTAGAGGGCTTTAAGGTATAGCAGCAATTTTCAAAATTTTCACAAATTTCAAAATCTGAATTTTTCAGGGACCAGTTAAGTTTCAAGTGGATTTGAGGGTCCTTTCTGTGAGAAATGACCCATTATAGAAACTACACCCCTCTAAGTAGTCAAAATTACATTCAGAAAGTTTAATTCTTTAGGTGTTTCACAAGAATAGTAGCAAAGTGGAGGAGTAAAATAAAAATCTGCATTTTTTACACTAACGATCTTGTAGCCCCATTTTTTTTTTTCATTTTTAAAAGTGGTATAAGGAGAAAAAGCCCCCCAAAATTTGTAGGCCAATTTCTCGAGTATGGAAATGCCTCATATGTTGACATAGTGCTCTGGGGGTTCACAACATGGCTCAAGAGGGAAAGAGGATTTTTTTAGAAATTTTTTACTGTCATGGTTTTTGGGGGCCATGTTTGCTGGTGCCAGAATGGCAAAAAAAAAAAAAAAAAACACATGTCATACTATTTTGGAAACTACACCCCTCAAGGAACGTAACAAGGGGTATAATGAGCCTTAACACCTCACAGGTGCTTGACGACTTAGCGTTGAATTTGGACATTAAAATGGAAAATATGATTTTTAACACTAAAATGATGGTGTTACCCCAATTTTTTTCATTTTCACATGGTGTAATAGGAGAAAATGGACCCCAAAATTTGAAGCACAATTCTCCCGATTATGCCATATGTGGACGGTAGGTGCTCTGCTGGGGCACTACAGGCCTAAGAACAGAAGGAGCGCTATTGGACTTTTGGAGAGAGAATTTTTCTGGAATTGAAATCTGGGCCATGTGCATTTAAAACCTCCCATGGTGCCAGAACAGCAGAAACCCCCTACATGTGACTACATTTTGGAAACTACTCCCCTCCAGGAATGTATCGGGGGTTACAGTGAGTACTTACACTATATTGATAGTGTTACTGCAAATGTTTCATTTTCACATAGGGTAATAGGGCAAAAGGCTCCCAAAATTTGTAGTGCAATTTCATCTGAGAAAGAAAATACCCCATATGTGGATGTAAAGTGCTCTGCGGGCACACTGCAATGCTCAGAATAGAAGGAGTGACATTGGGCTTTTGGACTGAAAAGTTTGTTGGAATTAGTCGGGGGTTCATGTGCGTTTACAAAGCCCCCATTGTGCATGAACAGCAGTAACTCCACACATGTGACGCCATTTTAGAAACTACACCCCTCAAGGAACATAGCAGGGTATTTCCAGAATAAGGAAATACCCCATATATGGCGGTAAAGCACTATGCGGTTGCAAATCAGGGCTTAAGAGTGAGACAGCATCGATGAGATTTGAGGCCTAAAGTGGTGCCTTGCACTGCAATGGTTGCACTGCAAGTGCAACCCCCAGGGGAAGGTGTATAAGGGTGAAGTGGAGATTGGGAACAGACTGGTGTTCCCTAAATGTATTTTCCAGGAATGGATGAAGTGTAAGAGAGGTGTGTGTGTTTTTTTTTTTTTTAATTTGGAAGGCAATACACTCTCGACTTGTACATTGGATTCAAATTCTGGGGAATTAAAATTAGGTGATAGGATTAAAAATTTAGAACTCCATGGAAGTGTGATACTCCCTGAAGCAATCCTTAATGCAGAGGCCCGGATGATCGGGGCAAGTGTTGCATTGAGTGGTAGTGTCCTTCCGAATCCCCCTCTTGCGACACACTCTGCATTTTTTCTGGGTTCGACCCTTCATTCCAGTGTGGGGGACCTCACCTGGCAAGTGTTGGCCGATCCGGGGGCCCACAGTTCCACAGATGCTCTGACCCGCTCTTTGGCGGTCACCAAAGTTGAGGGCCTTTAGAACTTCCTCTTGGAACTGCAGGTATGTCCCTGTGTTGCCAGCGTACTGGGACAGTACAAAAGAGTCATACATTGCAACCTCTACAATGTAAACTGCAACTTTTTTGTACCATACCCGTGTTTTCCGCATGGCATTATATGGCTTGAGGACTTGATCAGAAACATCAACTCCCCCCATATACCTATTGTAGTCCAGAATGCAATCTGGCTTGAGGACCGGCCCCACGGTACCTTGCACAGGGACAGGGGGTGGTGCCCTTCCCACGAATTGTGGTGAGCATAAGGACATCCCTCTTGTCCTTATACCTGACCAGCAACAGGTTTTCATGGGTAAGGGCACGGGGCTCACCCTGGGGCATAGGTATTTGGAGGGGATAGGAAGGAAGGCCTCTTTGATTCTTCCGGACTGTCCCACAAGCGAGCGTGGATCTGGCAGCGAGGGATGTGAAGAGAGGGATACTAGTATAAAAGTTATCCATGTAAAGGTGGTAATCTTTATCTAGCAATGGGTACAAAAGGCCCCAAACTATTTTCCCGGTACACTTGCAGGGTACACTTGCAAGTTTATGGTGTATGAGGGACAAGATTCCAGTATTGAACCCCACATTCTGGGGGTTCAATGCTGGAATCTTGTCCCTCATACACCATAAACTTGCAAGTGAACCCTGAGGTACTCTCGCAAAGTTTATACATCATTACACCATACCTTGCCCACTTGGATGGGATGTATTGCTGAGCTATAAGCTGTGTCTCCCCTTAAAGCTGATAAGAAATTTATGACCGGCCTGATGTCATACGCGGGATCAGTATGAGGCGGACATGCTGCATTATCAGCATAATGCAAACCTTTCCGAATGGCCTCGAACTGAGGATGTGCCATGGCCATATTGTAGAGCGGGGTCTGGTAAAGGACGTCCCCACTGCAATATTGCCTGACACTGTTTTTTTTTACTAGGCCCATATGCAGCACGAGGCCCCAGAATGTCCTCATTTCAGCTGCATCGACTGGGAACCAGCCACCGGGCCTAGCCAAAAGTGAGCCCGGATTTGCGGCGTTGAACTGTTGGGCGTACAAATGCGTCTGTTCAACCATCAGATTGACAAAGTCGTCACTGAAATAATAACTAATGTCTACTTCAGTGAACTCGACAATGTCAATCTTTCCTGAGTCGCCAACAAACTCAGGAATCACGGGCTTGTGGTCCAGACAAGTTCTCCGGAATGGGGCACCAGTGAACTTGGCAGGGGGGCTTGACTAGTATGAATGCCAGGGTACTCATACTAGCATGGGGCACAGGGTCAGGAGCAGAGGAGGTTTGCGGTCCCGCATGGCGGCATCTACACCGCCTTGGTGGCTCATCATCAGAACCAGATGATAAGGAGGATGAGGAAATAAGGAAGGGTGGGGTCTTCCTTGTCCTCTGTGGTGCTTTCAGTGTCTGAGGCAAGTATGGCATATGCCTCCTCCGCTGAAAACTCCCTGCGGGCCATTTCCTACTCTAATGGGGATGGGTGTGTATGTGTGTAGGGTAAACTTTATTTGTGTATGTGCTGTGTGTGGTGTGGTGCGAGATTACCTCCCTAACCCGCCCTAACCTAACTAACTAAACCCACCCTAACAGAAAATATATAAACTAAAAAGGAAAAAAGAATTGACTTCTAGTGCAAAAGCCCTGCGCCCAAAAAAAAATGCATTTACCTAATCAGTGGTGTGCACACTGATTAGCACTTGGTGGCGGCATGGGGCGCAGAAGTCAGTGGGGGGTCCAGCCACTCAGCCCAGAACAGTGGCTGGTGGCACGTACACTGACCCCCACACAAAATACCCGAACCAAAAAATTTTAACCCGAAAAAATGCACCCGCCTGAACCCAAAAAAAAATGCTGATCAGTGATAAATCACTGACAGCGGTGGGGGCAGGCAGCACGTAGAGGGCAAAAAATTTATTTAAAAAAAAAACTGTGGCGGCAGACCGCAGCAACCCAGTAGAGCTGGGGTCACGCAGAAAAAAGGTGCTGCGGACACCTACAGTATGTACCATACCATATATGCTTTTAAAAAAAATTATGTAATTATATATATATATATTTTTTTTTTTTTTACTCTTAATCTGTCCCCACCTAATCTAAACAGTCCCCGATTGCTTTCTGTGCCAAGGGGCCTTTGGCTGTCTGGGCATGCTGGGAGTTGTCATTTTGCAACAGCAGGAGACACACTGTTTGGAAAACACTGCCCTAGTAAGATATATAGAAAACTAGAAAATGTCTTTTAATTAGTATTTTCTTCAATAATAGCAGCCAGTTATATACAGTATATTTAATAATCCATCATATTTCTATGTGAAGTTTCTCACATCTTAGGCTCTGGAACAATACGGTCTGGTACATTTTACCATTTTTCCTATATTATTTTTGTTTGGCAGCTCATTTTTATACCGGGGAAACCCATTGATTCGGGAACTGGCACTGTAAAAACATTTGGTGCGTAATATCATTTGTCTGCCCCACTTCCATCACACCTTTCACAGACATCTCAAGTATACTGTGTTAAGATATTTTATCATATGGATTAAAAAATTAAAGGATTATGCAACAAAAGAAACCTAACCCTGTGGGCTGATGACACAATCTAAATTAAAGCGGCAAACCCAGACCGTAATATTATCCAGCCGTCAGCCATAAACTCTGTAGTGCTACTTTTTGGAGAACTGTCCCTTATTCTTCTTCTTTCATTGTCACAGGCTTTATAATTTCCAATCTTCTCAGTTGCAGACTTCCCACTAAACATAAGATATTCTAAAAACTCCTACAAAGGGCCTAAGTATGAAAATGCTAGGGGTGCCAATGTGGCAATAGGAAGCACACCATACGCAATGTAGAGACAAAACAAACACACACACGCGCGCGCACACACACACACACACACACACACATATATATATTACATTACCACAAAAATATCAAATGACAAATATAAAAGCACACCATACACAATGTAAAGACAAAACAAACACACGCACACACACACATCACACACATAACACACACACACATATATATATATATATATATATATATAGATTACATTACCACAAAAGACTATAAATAATATATACATGTGTGTGTGTGTGTGTGTGTATATATATAATATGTATGTGTGTGTGTTTTTTTAATTTAATTTTTTTACTCAATTAAATTACCATAGTGTAATTATACTTGTTATTTGATATTCTATCACTACAGCCAATGATCACATATTATGCATTGACAGACAATAATAGCATCCAATTGGCATATAACAGAAAGCGGCACTAGGACGTCCTGAAATGTTCCATCTTAATAGACAATGATACATATTAGAGCGAATTCCGACGAATAAACATGTTCATTATTTTAGCAGAGTCTGGGGTTCGAAATTTCTGTAGTGTGAATGGTGCAGCAGAATCCCCTTGAGAACTATGGGAAGCTGCTGCACCATATTTTCCAAGCGGAATTTTGCTCGGAAAATCCATAGTGTGAGTGGGCCCTAATAAGTTATTCTATAAAACCTCATAAGTGGTTTATTACGCAACTTTATCCCCTTCGCTCTGTGACGATTTTTCATTTTTGCACTTATGTTTTTTCCTCCTCACCTTCTAAAAATAACACTTTTAATTTTCCACCTAAATATCCATATGAGGGCTTGTTCTTTGCGCCAACAATTTTACTTTGTAATACCATTAATAATTTCACCACAAAATCTACAGCAGAAAAAATTATTTGTGGAGCAAAATTGAAAAAAGCCATTTTGTAATTTTTAGTGGTTTTCGTTTCTACGCAGTGCAGTTTCTGGTAAAAATGTAACCTTATATTTATTCTGTAGATCCATACGGTCACAAGTATACCCATTTTATGTAGGTTTGATATTATTTTACTACTAAAAAAAAAATTATAACTACATGCACCAAAATTAATAAGTTGAAAAATGTCCTCTTCTGACCCCTATAACTTTTTTATTTTTCTGTATAAGGGGTGGTATGAGGGCAAATTTTTTGTGCTGTGATCTGAAGTTTTTATCGGTACCATTTTAGTTTTGATCTGACTTTTTGATCACTATTAATTCATTTTTTTATTATATAAAAGGTGATCAAAAATATGCTATTTTGGACTTGGAATTTTTTTTACGTGTATGCTATTGACTGTGCGGTTTAATTAACGATATATTTTTATAGTTCGGCCATTTATGCACGTGGAGATACCACATATGTTTATTTCTACTTAAACACTTTTTTTAAAAAATGGGAAACGGGTGTGATTCAAACTTTTATTTGGGAAGGGGTTAAATCACATATATTAACACTTTATTTTCACATTTTATTTATTTTTTTGCAATGTTATAGCCCCCATAGGGGACTATAACATTGCACACACTGATTTCCTACACTTATCACTACCATGCAATAGCATGGCATTAATCACTGTTAACACCGCTCGACTGCTCCTGCCTGGATCTCAGGCATGGAGCAGTCATTCGGCGATAGGACAGCGAGGAGACAGGTAGGGATCTTCCTCGCATCCTGCAAGCTGTTCGGGACGCCACGGTGAACAGCACCACTGAGCTAACAGGCAATGTTTATTTTCGTTTTAGACTCTCCGATCAAGTTTGATCGCCACGTCTAAAGGGTTAATGCCGGACATCAGCCCGATCGGCGATGTCCGGCATTAACCATGGGTCCCGGTTGCTTATAGCAACCGGGACCCACCAGGTATGATGCACGCTCACCTGGCATTAAAGGGGTATTCCAGGCAAAACCTTTTTTTATATATGAATTCGGGTAGAAAACAGACATTGTAGACACATCTACAATCTTGTATAATGATCTGATTGCTTCTCAGCATAATATCAAAAACTAACAGGTTGTTAGTATACATTTTTGATCAAAAAGTACAAGCCAACTCGCCATGTCAAGGCCACCTATTTAGAGTGGGTCCCTAACGTCCCTAGCATAAAATGGCGCAGCACTGGGCGGCGACCACCACCGCTGCGACACATGTGCTGTACTCTTCCCCACCCCCTCAGCCCAACCCACTATAAGTAGTAGTTAGCTACACAAGGGCCATTTCTTTCCTAGTAGCCTCCCAGTCTGACTGGGAGAGCATGGTAAGTGAGCTATTACACCTTGTTCACACTGGTGTGGTGCTGTGCGGCGTCCGTTGCTGCCGTGGCGCCGTGTCTTCGAGGAGGTGCGACCCATAGACTGGTTTCAGTGGCACTTGGGCCGCTCTGCCAGTGGGTCGTTTCCCCCCCGTGGGCACTGGTGTCGCGGCGGCGGTGGTCGCCGCCCAGTGCTACACCATTTTATGCTAGGGACGTTAGAGACCCACTCTAAATAGGTGGCCTTGACGTGGCGAGTGGGCTTGTACTTTTTGATCAAAAATGTATACTAACAACCTGTTAGTTTTTGATATTATGCTGAGAAGCAATTAGATCATTATACAAGATTTTAGATGCGCACCATGTCTGTTTTCTACCCGAATTCACACTTTTTTTTATATATATATCAAATGGCTCCGGAAAGTTAAACAGATTTGTAAATTACTTCTATTAAAAAAATCTTAATCCTTCCAATAGTTATTAGCTTCTGAAGTTTTCTGTCTAACTGCTCACTGATGATGTCACGTCACGGGAGCTGTGCATGATGGGAGAATATCCCCATAGGAACTGCACAGCTCCCGGGACGTGAGTCATCAGAGAGCAGTTAGACAGAAAACAACAACTCAACTTCAGAAGCTAATAACTATTGGAAGGATTAAGATTTTTTAATAGAAGTAATTTACAAATCTGTTTAACTTTCCGGAGTCAGTTGATATATAAAAAAAAGTTTTGGCCTGGAATACCCCTTTTAATGATTGTCTATTTGCGGCAAGGGGTTAAACTTTGTTATCGTCAGAAGTTAGCCAGAAATTAACATTTAAAGTCGAAGTTAAAGACTTACTATCAAGTTCAGCTGTGTAGAAATGTGGTAAAGCATATAATCTGTGGGGGACATTTTATTATACTCTGCACCTAGCGCAGACCAGTAAAAAGTTTTTTGTTTTTTTTCATATAAAATTAGCCCAAGTGCAAGAAAAAAGTGCATGTGTTCACACAAAAAAAAACATGCACGAGTATGCGGTCCATCGCAAGTCTTTCTCTGAAAGAAGAGAAGCCCCCCAATAAACCCAAACCCTTCGCCTCCGGGTCAAAAGTCACCTGCAAAGTTCCAGGTACAGTGACCCCTTTCGGCTACTCAGGGGCAGAGAGTGCTTCTGGCAAACAACCGGGCAAAAGCCAGGTTGTCACCTAGGAACTAGTAAAACTGGCTTGGCACTACTGCCAAAGCAAAGGTGACCGGGGCATGATTGCCAAACCCTCCTCCCCTTGACAGGCAGGAGGGACACCGAGAAAGGCTACCGCACCCTGACCAATCCAAGTAAGCGGAAAGAACTCAAAATGTGGACACAGTGAAACAAAAATAAATAAATTTAATAAGTTGATGTGCACAGTGTGATACTGCCTGGACATCCGGCCGGATCTATTCAAATTCCCCAATCCTAGCCAGAAGGACCGGATACTAATGGTGAGTGCCCAGAAGAGTGAGAGAAAAAGTGCGTGCTATGTGCCGTCTTTCAAGTGGGGCAACGAACTCCCAAGTAAATTCCAACACTCTGAGGTCACCACTCCCAGGGCGCTTTTGCACCTTGGCTCTCACTCTACTCGGACCTTAGGGCGAGATCAAGCAGGGACAGAAGGGATAGCTGCTGCTCTCCACAGCCATGCCTGTACACCTGCCCCACTGTGTGGTTCCCCATTCTGCCTTGGTGGTCTTCCACACTGCCAACTAACAGGAAAGGTACTACACTTGATCTTAGCCAAAAGGCCGAGACCAGTTAAAAGTTGGCAATTAAAAAAACGTGTGTGCTTGGGGCTTACAACAAAGGGGGCCTGGGTTTAGGGCTTAGCTGGGCAAGGGGGTGGCTTATATGAATGGAGGAGGAGCTTAGGGCAGAGGAGGGCTTAACTGGGTGGGGGTGGGGCTTTCACTGGGCAGAGGAGGGCTTAGTAAGGGCAGACAAGAAGAGTTATATAGGATATTATTATATTATTATAAGTGGCGCTGCAAAAAGCCCAGTCCTTCCTTCATCTGACATCTGCCATCGGGAGTAAGAACAGCCCACTCCAATCGGATGGTTGGCTGGACTGACTGAAATCTGCAGGTTTGGCCATTATTCATTTATTACGTATGACCATCTGAATGCTGGCTATTGGTATGAGATATTTATTGGCAGCTCCAGATAAATTTGGGGAGATCCGCTGGTGTCTGTGTTGGCTAGGGGACTAGCAGCAGATGCTGTAAAAAAAAAAAAAAACAACAACAAAAAGACGGATCTGCCAATCATTTTCAGATAAATATCTCATGTCTATGACCAGCTTTACGCCATATAGCAACACACTTTGTGCAGCACTATACGTCAAACATATTCTCTTCAATAGGCAATATTTCAGTGAATGCTCTTTAAAGGGGTTGTGCGCTGCCCTGCCTTTCGGAGCTCCGCACGCAGCGTCCGGAAGTTCATTACCCCGAACGCTGTGTGCGGGCTTCCGTGTTCGCGGCCGCCGGGCGTGACGTCACGCCCGGCCCCCTCGTGACGTCACGCCCGCCCCCTCTACCAAAGTCTATGGGAAGGGGGCTTGACAGCGGTCGCACCCCCTTCCCATAGACTTTGCAAGAGGGGGCGGGCGTGACGTCACGAGGGGGCCAGGCGTGACGTCACGCCCGGCGGCCGCGAACACGGAAGCCCGCACACAGCGTTCGGCGTAATGAGAGAATACGCTGCTTTGTATATTTTTTTTCCCCCCAAAATTCCATTGGACCAGGAACAGCCTATAAGTCTCCACAAGCCTTTTTGGCACTCTTCTGAAGAATTCCTACCCTGTAAGGCTGCTTTCACACTATAAAATTCATCCGTTTTAAAGATCCGCTTGATATTCCGTTATGAAAACCCTGAAAATTGGCCATTAAACATCCGTTACAAAGTCCCATACATCCGTTAGAAAATCCCATTATAGTCTATGGGATTTTTACATTATCCATTTTAATCCGTTATAGTTCGTTATTAATAACGGACATTATTTTGTTACGGAAGATGGTAACGGGAGAAATAGTGCATGCATTATTTCTTCCGTTCATTCTCCTGTCACAAAATAACATCTGTTATTAATAACGGACTATAATGGATTAAAACGGATAATGTAAAAATCCCATAGACTATAATGGGATTTTCTAACGGACGTATGGGATTTTGTAACGGACGTTTAATGGCCGATTTTCAGGGTTTTCATAACGGAATATCAAAGGATCTTTAAAACGGATGAATTTTATAGTGTGAAAGCAGCCTAAGCCTCATACCATAATAGTGTTTCACAACCAATATGGAAGGTCTAAAGTTTTTACGTATGAGGAATCCTATGGCACCCATTGACATTGAGTTCCTTGACAATCCCCCATTACATAGGTAAGCTTGCCTATTAAAATCTCCAATCATTTTCTAAGGCTCTAAAATTTTTCAAATAAAGACTTCAAAGAAGTCTTACCTTCCAATAGGTGGCAACAGAGAGGAAGCTCTTTCATTTTTTTGAGAGAGCTGCTTTGCATATTTTCTCCCAGAATTCCAGAGGTGCAAGAACATACTGTTCACACTGAGGAATTGAAGAGTAATAATTTAATTTAGGAAAATGTTGAAATCTGCCATTTTCTGCTTTCTGCAGAATTAAAGAAGAAATTTTGCGTAGAAATCAGGAGAAGGATAAAAAAAAGCTGTGGGGAAGGATGTTCAGCCATTTTGGGGGTAAGAGAAGTGAATTCCACTTCAATTCCACCCCCAACTGATTTTGACTTCAATTGGCTTTTACCTGTGGATTCTGCCAGAAGAATAAGCATGTTCCATCTTCAGGCAGAAAGGATTCTGCGTTGGAATTCTGCTAACAGAAATTCCTCAGTGTGAACAGAGCAGCAGAAAGTCCGTTTAAGTCAATGGGACTTTCATTCGAGGTGAAAATGGAGTGCAAAAGCACGCAAAATGACTTAAAGGAGAACTCCAGAATATAAAAATTGTCCCTTATACTGCTGGCAGTAAAAAAAATAAAGATGTACATACCTCCCTTCGCTCCGCCGGGGCCCCCGGTAACCAGCTCCGGTCTTCACCGCGATCCTCTTCCTGGTTGCCGGTGGTCGGTGAGTCATACTGCGCTCAGCCAATCACCAGCCGCAGTGCAGTCCCGACTCAGCCAGTGATAGGCTGAGCGGCAGTGTGAGGATGCTTCAGGACACAAAATTCTTCACTACACCGGCACCTGCTGCCGGGGCCGAAAACGTCATACTGCCGCTCAGCCTCTCGCGGGCCGAGCCGCGACTTCGCTGTGGCCGGTGATTGGCTGAGTGCAGTATGACTCTCCGACCATCTGCAACCAGGAAGAGGATCACGGCGGAGACCGGAGCCGGTTACCGGAGGCCACGGGGGACCGAAGGAAAGTATGTACATCTTTATTGTTTTTTACTGCCGGCAGTATGGGGGACTATTTTTATATTCCGGAGTTCTCCTTTAAGTAAATTCCTCTCCAATTCCTCAGTGTGAACATACCCTAAGTCTCCATATGCCTTTTTGGCACTCTCCTCAAGATAAATGCTTACCCTGTAAGTTTCATAACCTAAGGCCATGTTCACATTACCGAAAATGTGCGGAATGTCCGACCTGAAAATGTAAGTGCACAGTCTGCACATTTGAATGTACTGTCGGGCCCTCGGACTTCTTGGAAATGTCTATTCTTTCTATGGACACTGCCGGAAATTCTGCCATTGAAATCAATTAAACTCTACAGCAGCAGAATTTCCTTGCTGAATATTCACGCCAAATTCTGCCATGCGAACATAACTTAATTCATTGTTTGGCAACCAGTCTGCCTGCAGCCAAAGGCTGTCTGGGCATGCTGGGAGTTGTCATTTTGCAACAGCTGGAGGCGCACTGGTTGCAAAACACTATATTAGGGTATGAAACTGAAGTTTTCCCCTCATTTATATACGGACTTCTCTTACGCTTATGAATGAGTTTGCTTCACTGTTTAGTGCGGTACCGGGGGACATACCGTAGAGACATTCATCTCAGGCTACTAAGTGCTACATTGTAGTTTACATTATACTTTCATTTACATTGTAAACTTTGGGAGAACCAAGTAAAAGATTTTCTAGAAATCCCAGCTGTGTGAGCTATGGGTCGGTCGTACATGCCAGCGCCTGTTCTGCCGCCCTGGAAACCGTATATCTCCCATGCTTAAAAGGCATGGAAGCTTTTATGTGGAGGCAGATTAGCTATTTATATAAAATAAACATTATAAACAAAAGACGCTGCAATGTCTGACCGCCACATGACCTGAAAGAAACTTTTTCTCAGTTACACCCTGAAATACTTCCCAGGTGCAACAATTTATCCTTTCTGCCTGGTGTGTGGTGCCTTGTGTGTGGCACTTGCCCTGTGGCACCCTTCATGCACCCATCTCCCACCTGCCTGGTAATATTTGTACACCCTAGCCGGTGGACCTGTCTGTATTCGTGCCTTGTAGCTCCTCTTATGTGTAAGAATGTTTGTACTTTTATAACTAGCGGTCTGTTCTCCAAAACATATGGTTTGTGGTTTGTCCTATAAATCACCTCCTGTCGGGTTGAATACACTCTATTTACTGATCTGTCATTCATCCAAAAAAAAAAAAAGTGTGGACCCTTTAGATTTGACTTTTAACTCCAGCCACACCTGCATCTGCACCCCAGACGGAAACCTGTCGGACCCCATTTAAAGTCAGTAGGACCTGGCTATGTCCATTGTGCTCGGACCTATTCAGGGTCCATTCTGCTTATTTTTGAGCCAAACGAACCCTGAACAAGTTGTAGCACAACTGACACTGCCAGGTCCCATTGACTGGGTCCGTCGGGTTTCTGACTGGGTTACGTTGCTTCAGGGGAGATTAGTGGAGAAAAAATTAGGACATGCAGGATTTTTTCTTCATTCCACTCAAGTAATTTAAATGAACTTGGCTAGCCGAGGTCCTCTGAATGGAGCTCAATGCTAATGTAAACTCGGCGTAAAAGGCAAGGGCATTAGATTTTCAAACTTTCTGAATTTTCTGCATTAAATTTGATGCAGATTCCAAAATTCTGGTGACGATTGAACAAAAAGATTTTCAGAAAAAAAGTCTAAAATAAAAAAATACATAAATTAATGTATTCTGTAAAGTAGTATGTATACTCAACTTAACCAGTTTCCTGATGTTCCTGTGCTGACTTTTACCTTGTCTCTGTACACTTGACCTCCATTGATGAAGTGATGTGTTGACCTATGACCTCTGCAGCAAATGAACTTTAGTGGTCATGTGTCAACTTATTGTCGAAAAGAGACAGGTAGGGAACCAGATCAGCATTGGCATTGCGTACTGCTTTTTTTTTTCTTTTCCAGATGATAAACTGTTTGAATCCACAGTAGCACCAAAATCCACAAAATTTTGTGTGGATTTGTCTTGCTGATTTCCCTGAATTTTTTTTTACAGTTACCGGTGGATTTACCTCTACTCTCCGGTTCTGCAAAAGCTTCCTTTATCACCTGTTAAAATGACAACACTGTGTTTTATTTTTTATTTTTTTTAAATAATTTTATTCACTATCGGTCATCAAACATATATAAGCAATGTACGGTGAGGCAGGGCAGGCTAAGTGACACACAATAAATTATCACAATTACAGATGGGAAGACCTGAAAAATTGGGGAAAAATCAGTTACCAAAAAATTAAAAAAAGTGGATTATGGAATAATGTTCTTTTATAATGATAAATAATATGTTTATAACATGGTATTCAAATTACATAACATTTAGACCTTCATGAAAGACATCTGCGAATGAAAGTTTTCCAGTCTCACCTGAAGACAAGAAAATCCTGGAATACAATTCAACTACTAAGAACTTAAAGGGGTACTCCGCTGCTCAGCGTTTGGAACAAACTGTTCCAAATGCTGGAGCCGTTGCCAGGAGCTTGTGATGTCCCGCCCTGCCCCCTCAATGCAAGTCTATGGGAGGGGGCGTGACAGCCGTCACGCCCCCTCCCATAGACTTGCATTGAGGGGGCGCGGCGTGACGTCATGAGGGGGCAGGGCGTGACATCACAAGCTCACGCTGCCGGCTTCAGCTGGCAATTCCAAACGCTGAGCAGCGGAGTACCCCTTTAACTTACATAACTTAAGAAAATGTGCAATCCAAGTAGACGGGGGAAAATGAAAATAAAAACCCACAAGTCTAAATCAAATACAAAAGTGAAAAATAATAAACCCTAGAAGGAGAAGAGTATTCGCTATGAAAGGTTGCTCAATACAGACCACGCTATACAGTCTATACAGTCGTTTCGTTAATGGCTTTGTCCAGGGAATGTCAACTATATGCGGGACTATATCTATGTATCTAAACTAGAAAACATAGGTGACATTCAAGCTTGCCTGAATGAACTTACATAAAATATTTAACTTACATAAAATATTTGCCTTTTTGAAAAAGTAGCGTTTTACAAAGCTTGCGTAAATGCAAGTATATACTTAAAAGTGAAGAGCATTGGTGGGCAGTGTATTGGTGAAAAATTTTGCTAATTTTTAGGCAACCAAAAGATTGGTGCAAAAATTTGTGACAATATAACATCTGACTTTATACAGCATTGGTAAATTCCCCCAAATACTGACCAAAATACTATGTGTGAACCAAGCCTGACGGATCCTGCTGTTTTTAGAGTGTTTCCACACAAGACTGAAATGCTGCAGATTTGTTGTGACTTTAGATTTAATAAATATTATACTTCTCTGGGCATCGATTATACATCTTTTGGTTGATACTGATTAAAAATCGTCAATGGTTCAAAAGTTAAGCTGCAATACCAGTTCCATCCACTTTGTGGTGCCAGACACCCACTGATTCTCCGAATCACTGAAGACGTAGAAACACCCCACCTTTACTTCTAAGTCTCCAGTAAGAAGACCTGTGCTACTGCCTGTCCCTATATAAATACTCCACACACCGCACCGCTATAAAAATAAAATAGAAAACATTTACTTACCCAGAACTTTCCCCTCCAGCAAGCAGCATCACCGTATGCAAAGTGCTGGAGGGAAGGTGTTTATCGGTACGTCTCCTGTCTCAGAGGGAATCTGCACTGCTCCACGTAAACATGTCAGCAGGTGGTAGAGCACCATCCTAAACTGACCCTCCAACCCCTGATTGGGGATTTATTTACTGTGTGCACTGTATGTCAACTAACGGCACCAAATGACCATGTGCACTGCGCCCTGGTGTAAAATTTGGGAAGTATTTCCATTGTGGATTATGTGCCTGGAATGTTGTGGGTTTTCTGTTGCAGACTCTTGTGTGACTCTTTGGCTACATTCACACGATGTAAATTCCGGTGCAGCAGCATTGTCTTCAGTGGGATTCTGCTGCGCTGTATACACTGCTGAATTTTTCTGCAGCTGAAGTTCTAGACTCTGCTTGGAAATGCATTGCCTCTTATAGAAATGGCGCATGTCCAGGCTGTCCTATGGAATTGTGTCTGCTGTGGACGGAACGTCTGCCTGGAATATTTCCGGTTGATATCCTGTTAACCTAGCCTTATGTTATAACATTAAAAGGGGGTAGTCCAGGGAACTGAACTGTCAGTCACTTATCCCCTATCCACAGGGGCCCTGTCTACTTACCTGTCCTTAGTGTACTCCAACCCCTACCTTACGGGATGAGCGCAAGTGATGTCCTGTCTCAGCCGGTGATTGTTTGAACAGGCCGACACTTGCGCTCATCCAGGAAGGTGAGTATAGTAGATATGGCCCCGTACAGGAGATCTCGGGGGGTCAAAGTGGTCGGATCCCCCCCCCCAAAAATCAGACATTTATCCCCTATCCTGTGGATAAGTGTCTGCCTGATAAGTTTAGTTCCCATGACTACCTCTTTAACTGCTGAGGGTCTTTTGGGAATTCCAAATACTTTATAAATCCTACAATTGTTACATAGGTGTTTTTTGTTTGTTTTTTTTTACATATTTTTCCATTATTCAAAATTGAAGATTTCTACCCGACTGATTATTATTTAATATTTTTATTTAAATTCACAATGGTAAATTCACACCAAAATTTTTTCCCATGTGGTACTAATTTTCCGGTGAGAATTGTAGGCAGGAGACACTGCCGATTTATTTGCTGCAGAGAATCCACAGCATTTTTATCTCGTGTGACCCTTAAGTTTTGGTCACATATAGCGTAAATGATTACAAGGTTTTAAGATTTTCTGCAGATAAATTTCCTTGTGACTTTTTCCTTAAAATCTTAAAAATTGTTATCCACACACTGCAGAAAAATCTGCAACAAAGCTGTAGCGTATTGATCTATGTTGTGGATTTCTTTTTGTAAATTTAAAGGAACCTGTCACCTATTTCATGCTGTCTGAGATACAAAAAAATCATAGTTTAAAAATAGTTACAGGGGACAGTATATAAGGAGAGATGTGTCACTCTAGACTTGTTGGGGCATGGACTATGACTACTAAGCCAGGTTTCAGTGCACAAAGATTCAAAGTACATCATAGTGTTCTCTGACCCTGCTCACTGCACTTGTTTCATGCTGCCCGTGGTTTGGGCAGCATGTGACAGGTTCCCTTTAACCCAGTTGAATCCAATGGGGGTAGTCATAATCTACAATAAATCAGCAGTGTGTTGTTACTAGGGTTATCCAGGAATAGAAAAACAGAGGTAATGTCAAAAAAAGCACCACACTTGTCCTCAGTTTGGGTGTGGTATTGCTACTTGGCTCCATTCACTTCAATGGAACTGAGCTGCAATACCACACACAACCTGAAGACAGGTGTGGTGCTGTTTTCGGAAAAATTCAGCTCTGTCTTCCTCTGACATAACCCCTTTAATATTCAAACACATTGGGGGAGATTTATGAAACAGAAATCAAATCAGATTTCATTTTACAGGAACCTTTTTAAATACAGTGGGGCAAAAAAGTATTTAGTCAGCCACCAATTTTGCAAGTTCTCCCACTTAGAGGCCTGTAATTTTCATCTTAGGTATACCTCAACTGTGAGAGACATAATGAGAAAAAAAATCCATATAATACCATTGTCTGATTACTGAAGAATTTATTTGCAAATTATGGTGGGGAAAAAATGTTTTGGTCACCTACAAACAAGCAAGATTTCTGACTCTCACAGACCTTTAACTTCTTCTTTAAGAGTCTTCTCTGTCCTCCACTTGTTACCTGTATTAATGGCTCCTGTTTGAACTTGTTATCAGTATAAAAGACACCTGTCCACAACCTCAAACAGTCACACTCCAAACTCCACTATGGCCAAGACCAAAGAGCTGTCGAAGGACACCAGAAGCAAAATTGTAGACCTGCACCAGGCTGGGAAGACTGAATCTGCTATAGGCAAGCAGCTTGGGAGCAATTATTAGAAAATGGAATACATACAAGACCACTGATAATCCCCCTCGATCTGGGGCTCCACGCAAGATCTCACTTCGTGGTGTCAAAATGATCACATGAACAGTGAGAAAAAATCCCAGAACCACACGGGGGGACCTAGTGAATGATCTGCAGAGAGCTGGGACCAAAGTAACAAAGGCTACCTTCAGTAACACACTATGCCGCCAGAGAATCAAATAATACAGTGCCAGACGTGTCCCCCTGCTTAAGCCAGTACATGTCCAAGCCTGTCTGAAGTTTACTAGAGAGCATTTGGATGATTCGGAATAGGATTGGGAGAATGTCATATGGTCAGATGAAACCAATGTAGAACTTTTTGGAAAAAAACTCAAATCGTTGTGTTTAGAGGAGAAAGAATGCAGAGTTGCATCCAAAGTATTCCATACCTACTGTGAAGCATGGGGGTGGAAACATCATGCTTTGGGGCTGTTTTTCTGCTAAGGGAGCAGGACGACTGATCCGTTTAAAGGAAAGAATGCATGGGGCCATGTATCGTGAGATTTTGAGTGAAAACCTCCTTCCATCAGCAAGGACATTGAAGATGAAACGTGGCTGGGTCTTTTCAGCATGACTATGATCCCAAACACACCACCAGGGCAACGAAGGAGTGGCTTCGTAAGAAGCATTTCAAGGTCCTGGAGTGGCTTAGCCAGTCTCCAGATCTCAACCCCATAGAAAACCTTTTGGAGGGAGTTGAAGGTCTGTATTGCCCAGCGACAGCCCCAAAACATCACTGCTCTAGAGGAGATCTGCATGGAGGAATACCAGCCAAAATACCAGCAACAGTGTGTGAAGACTTAGGCCCCTTTCACACTAGAAAAACACTTCCATTATGAACGCCCGTTAGGAAATCGGCAGTTATACGTCCGGTACAAAATCACTAACGGCCGTTAGAAAAATCCCATAGACTATAATGGGATTTTCTAATAGCCGATTTAACCCATTATGGCCCGTTATTAAAAACGGCCGTTATTTTGTGACGGGCGAATGAACGGGAGAAATAGTTCATGCCCTAATTCTCCCGTTACTATCGCCCCTCACTAAATAACGGCCGTTATTAATAACAGGCAATAACGGGTTAAAATGGCTGTTAGAAAAATCCCATAGACTATACTGGGATTTTCTAACGGCCGTTAGTGATTTTGTACCGGCCGATTTCCTAACGGGCGTTCATAACGGCAGTGTTTTTATAGTGTTTAAAGGGGCCTAACAGAAAACATTTGACCTCTGTCATTGCCAACAAAGGGCATATAACAAAGTATTGACATGAACATTTGTTATTGACCAAATACTTATTTTCTACCACAATTGGCAAATACATTCTTTAATAATCAGACTGATTTTATGGATTTTTTTCTCATGATGTCTCATAGTTGAGGTTTATCTATGATAAAGATTACAGGCCTCTCTTATCTTTTTAAGTGGGAGAACTTGCACAATTGGTAGCTGACTTAATACGTTTTTGCCCCATTGTATGGAAACCCGAATCTGATTGGTTTCTATTGGAGTAAAATCTGCAGTTCACACCAAAATCTCTGCTGTGGTTTCTGGTATGGAAATGCTGCTAATTTTTTATTGTAGAAAATCTGCAGCATTTTATGCCACATTGGACCCTACCCTTATAAGTAGTCATCAGGTCACATTTTTCATTGCATTTATGATGAATTTGTCATAGATTTCTGCCTAGTCTGGATTTACCTTAAAGGGGTACTACGCCCCTGGACATCTTATCCTCTATCCAAAGGAGATAAGATGTCTGATCGTGGAGGTCCAGCCCTGGGAGCCCCCGCAGTCTCCTGCATGGCACCCTGGCTTTCTGTGCATTATGTACAGAACATTGAGTTTGGTGGTTGTGACGCCACTCCACACCCCATCCCCTCGTCAGACCACGCCCCCTACATTCATGTCTATGGGAAGGGGCGTGACGACACATAGACATGAATGGAGGGGGCGTGGTGTGACGTCATAATCACGGCAGCCGGATTCAGCATTCTGAAAATAATGGGTGCTGTGCAGGAGATTGCAGCAGTCCCAGTGGCCTTCGGACAGGCAGAGTACCCCTTTTTAAGATGATGTTCACACAGTCGGTAGTGTGCTAGACGTTGAGCCATAACCAAAGAATGACAAACTGAATGAAAGTCATAGGATACTCAATGTTATTGTGAGCAGTGGATGTCACCGTGAACTAGTGACACACATTTAACTACTTCTGCGGATGTGTCACTTGTAAAACTACTTCTAGACAGTAGGTACTGGACCTGTGGTACATGTACTTTACAACATACTTGCCCATGTCTCTTAGGGCAGGAGCTGACAAATTTGTTATGGCTATAGAAGCCAGGGAAAAAAAATGTAGGAGCAAGGATGCTGCATGTCACACAACCTGATGTCATTAGTGTTCCCTCATCTCTCCTTGTGTCGCAGTCATTAGTGTCCCCTCATCTCTCCTTGTGTCGCAGTCATTGGTGTTTAATCATCTCTTCCTGTGTCACAGTCATTAGTGTCCCCTCATCTCTTCCTGTATCAGTCATTAGTGTCCCCTTGTCTCACCCTGTGTCACAGTCATCAGTGTCCCCTTATGTCTTCCTGTGTGCAGTCATTTGTGTCTCCTTATCTCTTCCTCTGTCGGTCATTAGTGTCCCCTTGTCTCACCCTGTGTCACAGTCATTAGTGTCCCCTCATCTCTCCTTGTGTCACAGTCATTAGTGTTTAATCATCTCTTCCTGTGTCACAGTCATTAATGTCCCCTCATCTCTCCCCTGTGTCAGTCATTAGTGTCCCCTTGTCTCACCCTGTGTCACAGTCATCAGTGTCCCCTTATGTCTTCCTGTGTGCAGTCATTTATGTCTCCTTATCTCTTCCTCTGTCGGTCATTAGTGTCCCCTTGTCTCACCCTGTGTCACAGTCATCAGTGTCCCCTTATCTCTTCCTGTGTGCAGTCATTTGTGTCCCCTTATCCCTTCCTGTGTCGGTCATTAGTGTCCCTCATCTCTCCCTGTGTCAGTCATTAGTGTACTTCTGTGTGCCGAGTGTGACCACCGAGGCTACTGATTGGCTGCAATGGTCACCTGACATCAGCACAGGAACAGAAGCGGAGGTAAGTAAAAATAGCTTTTAAAAAAAAAAAAAGATGGACAACCCGTATTAAAAAGGGGTGACAAAAAAAACTAGGCACCAAAATGAAATTCTCAGGTGACCTGGAGCCTGAGATTGGTCAAGCCCTGTCTTAGGGATACCCCACTGTCATTGTGATGTATGATCCTAGCCTTGCTGTAGGGGTATTTGGTATAGTAACATTGAAATATACTGGATTAGACCCCTTCAGTAGATTTTCTGGTAACCAATAACTGTTGCCTAAAGTTTTTTGTGCTTGAAAAATTTCTGTGATGTTGAAATCTGAACAGTGAAAATATTTCATACGTGAAATCATGACAATCTACTTTAACCATCATGAAAAGGTGAGATTAGTAGTACCTCCTCGCCATATAGTAGGTTACAAGGTTACATAAGGTCGTTCATAATGCACTCTTTATAGTGTAGAGAGAATCTGTCTTATGGGGTTATGAATATGAACATCCTCATTGTTCCTTTGTGTATGACAGTTTTTGAGTTTTCAGTCCTGACTAGGGCTGCAACTAAAGATTATTTCTATAATTGATTATTTGGCTGATTGCTTTTTCAATTAATCGAATTATTGGATAAAAACCAGTAGTGGAAAAGAAGATTATGTGTAAGTTATATTAGGGAGGAAGTTAATGAATTATCTGTACCAAAGGGTGGGAGAGAGTTAATGAGGGGAGGGGATCCGACCAGTGCTGGGCCCCCTCTTCTCTACGCAGACAGCCGAGGATCGCAGTGGTATAATATATATATATAAATATATATATATATATATATATATATATATATATATATATATATAGATAGATAGATATATAATTGCTATCTATATGTGAGCTCTGGAAATTCGCTAATCAACTAATTAACCCATTATAAAAATAATTGACAACTATTTTAATGATCAATACGTTGTCAAACAATCCATTAGTTGTTTCAGCCTTAGTCCTGACCAGGACCTGCTTATACAGCTACTGGGCTTGATACACTGTATGGGTCTACTCAGCACTGTGACAGGAATCACACACAAATAATAATAGAAAATGTTGTCATATTTCTTCAGATGTGTAACAAATAACCATGGGGTCCTGCAGAAACACTTGGAATGGGGTCCTACTCCACCATGACCACTTGGAGCATCACATTCTGAAAAGCTTATTAATGTCCTCCCTAATGCACAGGCTTCAATACAGGAGACAGAGGATACAGTACAGGGATAATACACACAGGGATGTCACAGGACAGAGATAATGTACACAGTGTTGTTACAGTGCAGGGATAATGTACATAATGTCACAGTACAGGAATTATGTACATAGTGATGTCATAGTACAGGGATAATGTACATAGTGATGTCACAGTACAGGGATAATGTACATAATGATGTCACAGTACAGGAATTATGTACATAGTGATGTCACAGTACAGGGATAATGTACATAGTGATGTCACAGTACAGGAATTATGTACATAGTGAAGTCACAGTACAGGGATAATGTACATAGTGATGTCACAGTACAGGGATAATGTACATAATGTCACAGTACAGGAATTATGTACATAGTGATATCATAGTACAGGGATAATGTACATAGTGATGTCATAGTACAGGAATTATGTACATAGTGATGTCACAGTACAGGGATAATGTACATAGTGATGTCACAGTACAGGGATAATGTACACAATTTTGTCACAGTACAGGCATTGCCCATATCAACCAATCAGATCGCTTCTTTCATTTTTAAAATGGCCTCTAAAAAATGAAAGAAATGATCTGATTGGTTGCTATGGGCAACTAACTGGTAAACTTTTCCTCTGCACAGATTTTGATAAATTTCCCCCTATGTCAGTGTATATGCCGGAAAATATATGTGTCCAATACCTGTAGTGACTCAGAGGTCATGAAGTCATGGTATACACTAGCGATGTGCCATCACCTTGAAAGATAGGAACAGGCATTTAAAGGTTGTTGTTACCTGCAATGTAAGAGTCTGTAGGTGAAAGGATTAACCTGCCGATCATAAAGCCTACAGAAATTCTTACGTCTTAGATTTAAAGGGGTATTCCGGTGGAAATTATTATTTTTTAATCAACTAGTGCCAGAAAGTTAAAGGGGTACTACCGTGCTGACAACTTATCCCCTATCTAAAGGATCTCGCACGCAGCACCCCGCTCTCATCAGGCCCCGGAGCGAACATCGCTCCGGGTCTGATGACTGCCGATCACGGGGCCGGAGTATCGTGACATCACGGCTCCGCCCCCATATGATGTCCCGCTCCGCCCCCTCAATGTAAGTCTATGGCAGGGGACGAGACAGCTGTTTCACCCCCTGCCATAGACTTGCATTGAGGGGCAGAGCGTGACATCACACGGGGGCGGAGCTGTGCCGTCACTATCACCGGCCCCGTCATCAGACCCGGAGCGGATGTTCGCTCCGGGGCTTGATGAGAGCGGGGTGCTGCGTGCCAGATCGTGGGGGTCCCCAGCGGCGGAACCCCGCGCGATCAGGCAACTTATCCCCTATCCATTAGATAGGGGATAAGTTGTCAGCACGGTAGTACCCCTTTAAACAGATTTGTAAATGACTTCTATTAAAAAATCTTTACTCTTCCAGAACTTTTTAGCAGCTGTATGCTACAGAGGAAATTCTTTTCTTTTTGAATTTCTTTTTTTGTCTTGACCATGGTGCTCTCTGCTGACACCTCTGTCTGTGTCGGGAACTGTCCTGAGCAGCATAGGTTTGCAATCAGCAAACAGGTGTCAGCAGAGAGCACTGTGGATAAGACAAAAAAGAAATTAAAAAAGAAAAGCATTTCCTCTAGCATACAGCTGCTAAAAATTACTGGAAGGGTAAATATTTTTAATAGAAGTAATTTAGTAATCTGTATAACTTTCTGGCACCAGTTGATTAGAAAAAAAAGTTTTCCACCGGAGTACCCCTTTAAGAATGGAGAAGATGTAGTGCTGGTGTATTACTGCTTCCTCCGCACTGCTTCTCTCTGCACAGCAGCCCGCAGCCTAATTTACTTTCAGTTTGGGTCCCAAAGGTCAGACCCCATCCTACCCCCCCCCCCCCCCCCCAAACCGATCAAAAATTTGAGGCATATCCTAATGATATGCCATCACTTTATGGAATGGGAATACTCCCTAAGCCTAGCCTGATTATCAGCCTGAAAACCAATGCCTTCTTGATGCATGACCTCTCTGAGTTCCTATGTTTCCATTATGTTAAAAGTTTAAGATGATCCTAGGCAGGTCCGCACACATAAGTGTGTCATCCCAGTCTCTCCCCTGTGTGATTGTGGCCAGCAGCTGTACACTGGATCCAGAGCGTGCAGTGTGTCATCGCATCAGACTTGGCAGCGGCTCGTACTGCACTAAAATAACAGGCTGTTTGTTCCCTGGGGAAACTCTGCTATGAGCTAACAAAGCTTTCATAGCTGTACCCGACTAGATTAAGAGGAATTAGTGAGCGTTGGCCAGGGGCCATACATTTCAGGATATTTTGAAAGATCCTGGTATCTGGTTAACAGCGTGCTGGTGACTGTGCCATCTGAGCACCTTCCATTCACCTGCTGGAGGGTGGAGATCTAGTATCTGTTTGTAAGTTGCTTAGACATCTGAAATATTATACAAATGCAGAAGGTTAAAATAAATCACAAAGTCAATAGTAAAAGTCAGCTAAGGCTTCAGCACGGACTAACTGAGAGAAAGGTGCTGAAACATGATAGCGGATCAAAGCAAAAAAACTTGTCGAAGGGAATGTGACCTAGTCACCATCTCAGGTATTCTGAGGAGTGCATTGGGCTCTTGGCCTTGAAATCAAACATCATATGTATTATTAGTGTATACCTAAGCTTACCTGTTGTTGAGGGAAAGGAAAATAACATTGCTTAAGTTTAAACCGAAAATTTAAACATTAACTTTTTTCGCATTTGGCTAGTGATGACCATGCTTATCTTGTAGGGTCCATGCTGGTTTTTCTCAGCAGCTGTACCAATGAATAGGTGACTATGTAACATTTGGCTGCACCGGGTCCCTCGTGGTTGGATCCACTGTTTTCAGACGGTCTCTAATAGTACCATATAATCAGAAATTGTTTCTGGGTGACAAGCCAAAGGGCAACCAGCCAGCCTGAACCCTTTAGGGAAAAAGTAAAAAGTGGAGGACAGCGCCTCGTGTAATAACTAAGGCACCAGTGTCCCGACAAGGAAAGGTCGGCTCTTCAAGATGGCCGCTCACCTGGTCACAGAAGTAATGTGCATATCACCCCAATGGGGTACCAATGGTCTTGTGGAAGCGAACTGCTAGGCCCAAAGGTGAAATGGGAAAGAAGGAAAGAGCCTTCTCCCATGAGGAACATGAAGAAATTGACAAGAAAAAAAAAACTTTTTGCGGGCGCTGTTCTTGGTTCCAGAAATTTCAAGCCAGATGCTGAAGGATGGTATATAGCATTAAGTTTATTAATAAATAAATAAAAACCAATGACGCGTTTCGGAGGTACAATCCTCCTTCCTCAGATTGGCATCGCCAATCTGAGGAAGGAGGATTGTACCTCCGAAACGCATCATTGGTTTTTATTTATTTATATATTAATAAACTTAGTGCCCTATAGCACTTCAACCATCCTTCAGCATCTGGCTTGAAATTTCTGGAACCAAGACCAAGGACAGCGCCCACAAAAAGTTTTTTTTTTCCTGTCAATTTCTTCACAGCCTGAACCCTTGTCAACTGTCCAACTGCAGACTTTATTAGAGAAGGTCCACTCCTCTAATTGGCCTAAATGGACAACCTATTGAGTTCAGTAGACTTTTACCATGCAACGAGTAATGAGCATCAGGTTCATACGCTAATAACACCAAATCTCTATGGTTCTCAGGTCCAGGAAGGAATGGCAAAATGGAGCTGATGGCTCTCTGATACAGAGCCAGGAACATGTAGCAAATCAATGTATGGGGGCTATGGTGGGAAAATACAGGGATAAAATCCTCTACCTGAGTAATGTGATGAATAGTCAGAGAGGTGGGGAAGAGCAGAACAGAGTGGTATTGGAGTAAATTGTTTTAATGCATTTATAATCTGAAGGGATAGCTTCAGCTCAACATCACAACGAGACTAGAGATGGACATCAAAGAGAAGGTCAAATCAGGTGTCCTACTATAGACAAATAATGACATTATTCACAAGACAAATAAGGATGTAGCATGAACCAGTAAATAAGTGATGGCGCTGTCATAACCCTTATAACCGGCTGAGGCTTGTCATATCTATCTATCTATCTATATATATATATATATATATATTAATACTACATACATATTGTGTGCAGACCTTCCCATACAGTACCGAGAATATCACAGGAATAGATGCCTGGGATAACCTGTCAGATTATGAATGTACTGAGCGTTATTTTACATTTTAGGGGTTTGGGCTTTTGGTAGACGCTAGTCGTGTTCATTTTGGACACATCCGATAAAGGGTTTCCCATTACCGTTACACATAGTTAAGTGCCATGTTCTCTGCAAGGTGGCCATTGTTAGCGAGACATCTCTTGGGCAGAGGGATCACATGGGCATCTGGGACACTACTAGATGACCCAGTGCTCCCTGGAAATGAGCTCCCAACTTATAGACCGGTCCTCATTACAAGACCTGAGCATTGAGCTTGCGGTCCTTTATAGCCATACGCAGCTGCTCATCCCCTGTCACACAGGGAGATGTGTGGGCAACGAGCAATGATTTTTTTGACAGGTCAAAATGACCAGATCAGCCAATCATCAAGTGTATGCTTCTTCGTCAACTGATCGCTGGGTGATGTTGGCCTTTTTTTTCCATTCCCATAAATGGCAAGGTAAAATGAAATTCTGCAAAAAATCTGCCATGTGTGAGTATAAAGAGAAGTTATTGAATTCTAATTATTGAAAGGACTAATTTAAGACCCCTGCGATCTCCTGTACAGAGCCCCATCTCTCCCTGGGAGTGGCACATCACGACCCCTGACTGAAACATGGGTGCCACACCCCCTTCATATATCTTTATGGCAGAGTCTGAACATATCCCATAGAGATATATAAAGGGGGCGTGCAAGCCCACGCATCGGGCAGGGCTCGTGACACGCCGCTCCCGGGGAGAGCTGGGGCACCGTACAGGGGATTGTGGGGGCCCCAGCAGTTGAACCCTCCGGGATCTGAAACTTTACATTAAGTTTAACTGTAATTTTAAGTATGAGACATCTCCTTTAACAGATGAATTAACAACCTCACCAGAATACGGCAGTTCTGGTCCTTTTTAGACTATACTTCATTGAGCTCAGTGAAACACGTGTTGGAGTTTAGTTCCTATGATCTGTATTCTTCTTTATTATTGTTTTTATCTCTGATAATATTGCTTACAATTTGTGTTCTTCTGTATGGGGCATACTTACCCTCGTGCTCTACTCTACCTAATATGGTAATCTTTTGATATTTTCCTGTATGGATCTGTGCAGATATGTATGTTAGTGGTAAACTGGGTCCGCACCATGTGTCCTGTTAGTGGAGGGCTGAGTCTTTATAGGGGTCTAAGTAGCCCTAAGGTAATTAGATTTCTCTTTATTTACATTTCCCTCCCAGGGTTTGGATTGTAGTCATGTGGGACATTTTGTGTGGATTTATGTATAAATATTCCCTACAAAATGTCTGATGTGCAGGAAATAAGCTATTCAGTCTATAGTTGGACCCTGAAATGTAGGGGCAATGAACATTTAATCCTGAAGAGCAATATAGACATTTCATGAGGTCGAATAAGGTCCAGGAAGCCAGTTTGTCAGATACGTCAAGTTTTTTCAGTTGTAAAAATTGTGAAATTTAAATCTATAGAGGGAAAAGGGTGAAGCAATAAAAGAGGTAAATTGATCTATTTCTGGAGTCAGAGTTTAGATGTGAGACGAGATTATGCTGTTTTTGAGCTTGTGATAACATGGAAAAGCTTCTGGGTCTTAGAGGAAGAGAGTAATAAATGTTACTTTACTCATGGTGAACCACCAGGCTGTAGGTAGGTTCACACAGGGCCAGCCTTAGAGAGGTAGAAGTTGCTTACAATGGCCGGCATTTATCGTTGTAGGTGTAAGTGAAGCATTTATCATTGTAGGTGTAAGTGAAGCATTTATCATTGTAGTGTAAGTGAAGCATTTATCATTGTAGTGTAAGTGAAGCATTTATCATTGTAGTGTAAGTGAAGCAGTTTTCTACACCTTTTTTTGTGTGCTGGTAGGAGCACCACATTTATTAAATGGTCACAGAACATTTGATAAATTTTGTGCAGGTCACATTTTCTGAAATTTCTTTACATACCCCAAAAAGCTAAGCTAAGTCTGGTCTGGTGTACATTTCAGTGGCTTTGTGTCTTTTTTCATAAAACCCTTCCATATCATGTGTATTGCCAAAATCTGTGGATTGCAACTCAAAATCAGCAGAAATGTGTAAACCAAAAGGCACTAATAAACCCTGCTTGTGCCTTTTTTGCGCCTTTTCTAGACACAAAAAACAGTCTAAGGACAATGATAAATGTCAGCCTATATGTGTAAATTAGGTGCCTGTAGCCAAGATGGCTTGGGTACCCAGAGTTTGAATCCCCAACCTACTGAAGATGTAGCTACTTTTACTACAGCTCATTGAGTAGACAGTGTTATTTGGTCACCTTAAAGGGGTACTCCAGAGAAAAAAACTTTCATATCACCTGGTGCCAGAAAGTTATACAGATTTGTAAATTACTTCCATTTAAAAATCTTAATCCTTCCAGTACTTATCAGCTGCTGTATACTGCAAAGGGAGTTGTGTATTTCTTTTTAGTCTTAACCACAATGCTCTCTGCTGACACCTATCCATGTCAGGAACTTTCCAAAGCATCAGCAAATTCCCATAGCAAACCTCTCCTTCTCCAAGATACCTTTTTTGAGAGAGAGGTGCAGAATTGGTAAATATATTAACGTTGATCGTCAATGGGCCCGATCCTTTTCAGTCGCGAGAGATAAGCTGCCACCAGAGGTATTTGGTAGCAGCTTATTTCTCTCTCGCCATTGAAAAAATATGCACCCTCAGCTGAGCATTGGTGGTCCTTGCCGGCCTTTAAACATTCCTAGAGTAATGATGTACCACAATGTCAATGTTCACTGCTGCCAGTTACTGGCCTCAGCATCGCTTCTAGTGCGTGATTAACAGCAGTAGTCATCTGCCTGTACAACATCTCATTGCTGCAGGAAAATAAAGGCCAGTGAGGACCACCAGGGGATCCATTCTAGAACTATAGAGAATTAAAGTGATTATCCAGGAGGAGAAAAAGCAATACTCCCAGTGCTTCACTTCAAATCATTGTGTGGCATGTTCTCGCCCTCACAGGATGATCGCGGTGTCATACCCGCCCCCCACCCTACAGGAGGGAGATTAAAGTGGAGCATCAGAAGCGAGGAAAATATCCCTTTTAACTTGTGAAGAATTTTTTTTTGTTTTTGTAATATGTCCTGAAACTAGGAAACCTGTCATCAGTCTAACTTGAACTAACCTGTCGGTACAGATAGTGCAGGTGGCACTGATGACAATGATACTTACCTTATCCCGTTCTGTACTGTGGCTCATCTGCAATCTTCCGCTGTATCTTCTGTTCTGGGCCCGACTTGGAGCATGGGCGGAGCTTAGTGACGTCACTGCTGCTGTTTGCTAGCAGCAAGATCTAGCAGAGAACAGCAGCAGTGACGTCCGTAAGCTCTGCCCATGCTTCAAGTTGGCCCCTGAACAGAAGATACTGAGGAAGATTGCGGGAGACCAGAGCATGGAAAGGGACAAGGTAAGTATCGTCATCAGTGTCACCTGCACAACCTGTCTTCATAGGTTAGTGCAGGCGACACTGATGACAGATTTCCTTTCGTTTCTTGAACTCTCACATGGTTCTATGCTAAAATCCACATCAAATTGGTGTTGGTTTTAATCTGTATCAGAAAGTAAGACTAAGCAGCATAGTACTAATTCTTGAAAATTCTGCATGCAAAAAAGCCATGTATTAGCCCGTTTTGACACAATCTAATCCTTTTTCGAACCCGTTGATCGGCAACTGCACATCCATGGTAGTAATCTCAGTCTGCCAGGGATTTCACGGAGCCTTATGAAAATTTGTAGGCAAATTTGTGTCGTGTGGATGTACCCTTTGTGTTCCGCTCTCCTGCATTGTTCTATTAATTGTATTTGTTTATAAATTGTATGATTTGTTTATCAGTTCTATCCCTCTTGTTTACGACATAATGCCGTATTCCCATTGGTACAAATTATCATTTAGTCCTCATGTATTGCTGCTAATACAGAAATACCTGGTTGTGAAGTAAAGATCATCGTGCGTGTATTTATGAAGGAGTTATATGGCGGCATGTCGGAATAACCTTGAGACACCGTACGGGGGCTGCGGGCTCCTTCCTCCTTCAGAATGTGATGTTGTTATAAGGTGTTAATAATAATTACATTAATTATGATTGCACTAGTCTTCTCTAAATCTTGGCAAATGTCTCTGCTCCTCTCCTGCAGCTGTCCTCTGATCACTGTAATATGATTTTATAATCCAGTCTCCTTCTTTGGCATTCATCAATGTATCCAACTTTACAGACAGATGTGTTGATTCAAGGCCTGGCATTATTAATTGCCCAATTTATTAACCCACCTAATTTCTTTCTTCCTAAGAAGGAGAAATGGCATTAAGTCTGTTTTTTCTGGATCCTTTCTGTCCCCCTCCCACAGTTTAATGTCTAAATCCAAATTCATAAAGGGACTACGATCTGGTCGTGTTGAGCTATGGGATTCATAGAGCTTTCCCCACAAGCCCCTTTAATCAGAATTACACTGTCATTAATATTCATAAAGCCAGCAGGAACTCTCTTGGACCGAGAGAAAACTCCATGTGCCTCCTCCCTCACAGCCCACAGCTTTATTAAAAGCATCTTAAAAAATTAATGAAGTCGAGAAAGTTAGCAAGAAGTGCGGTGTTAAGCGATGGAGGGGGTGCGCGTGTCATAGGGAGCCGTAGTGTTGCCTTGAGATATGCCGCTGGTTGGCCACTCGCAGCGAAGGATATGGGCGGTCATTTAACAGGATTTACATGCATCGGCACATCAAACTTCAAATCGAATAATAAGCAGCCTTCCAAAGTAATTAAACTTACGGTGTACAAGAGAAGAATAAGAAAACAAGACAATGACATGGAAGGATGCTGCAAATGTGACTGACATCCCAAATGGAGAAACTTAACCCTCAGTGTGCCCAGAAACATATCCGTGTTATACTGCTTTTATTTAGTTTATGAGCTGTTCAGGATCAGAACATACTAAAAAATATGCCTCATTGTAATTATTTATGTTGCACCAACATACTCCAGAGTGCTGTACAGAGATTATCATCTTTCACATTGGTCTCAGTCCTCATTGGGGCTAAAAGGAGTACTCCAGTGAAAATTTACTTATCCACAGGATAGGGGATCAGTAGCTGATCGCGGGGGTTCCAACCTCTGGCCCCCCAACCCCCCCCCCTCCGCGATGACCAGGATGGGACCCCGGCGCTCTCAGTGAGGAGTATATGTTGTCTACCGGTAGACGGCAAGCGCTCAATTCATTTCTATGGGAGCGCTGATCATACCTGAGAGCTGTACTCTGGTCCTTCCTTTGCCCCATAGAAATAAATGGAGCATGTTCTGGCAGCAGCACACGCTCCTCACTGAGTGTTAGGCTCTGTCCTGGTGAACATGGGGGCCCCACCAGTGGAATCACCCGCGATCAGCTACTTATCCCCTAGGGGATAAGTTCATTTTCATAAGATCTCCTTTAAAAGCCAAATTCCACATAAACCTATCAGTATGATTTTGGTGATGTCGAAGGTAACCCGCACAAACACTGGGAGAACATAGAAACTCCATGTAGAGATTGTCCTTGGCCGAATGTGGACCCTAGCACTGTCTCCACCCTTAAAAATTTAGGCATTCTACTGGCATGTAAAGAAATGCTTCAATAACTATAGGAGGTGCAATGGTAGCAGTCGCACTTGGGCTTCAGTGCATGAGGAGGGCTCAAGACACCTCTACCACATAGTTAAGACAACAGTTTTATATAAATGGCATATGGTGGATGGGGACCCTGTTAGAGATTTTGCACTGGGATCAGGGAACTGCCAGTTACGCCTCTAGTAAGAGGTTTACTGGGGGAAGGTCTGTGGCCTAAATTGTGATTGACTAGATACAAGAGTCTATTAAGTTTAACCTATATCCCTATTGTATCCCTACTGTGTTGATCCAGAGGAAGGCTTGGGTGGGTTGTTTGGTAAAAAAATATATTTAAAGGGGTATTCCAGCAGAAAACTTTTATTTTTATTTTTTTTTAGATCAACTGGCTCTAGAAAGTTAAACAGATATGTAAATTAAAAAGTAAATTTCAATCACACCTCAAGAATATCACCCTACCGGGTTCACAATGAAGAAATACTGCAGACAGGTGGTTTGAAAAAATTAAAGATTATTTTTATTAACAATTAAAAATTAACAATTAAAATAAATAAAAAAGATCTATTAATATTTATTTATTTAAATTGTTAATTGTTAATAAATAATCTGCATTTTTTCCAAACCACCTGTTTTCAGTATTTCTTCATTGTGTACCCGGTAGGGTGATATTCTTGAGGTGTGGTTGAAATTTACTTTAGAATTATTCATTTTGGATCGGTGGGGATCGATCTTTTAACCACATTGACCTTGAATACCCGGTTGTGAGCTGCACACATATCCTCTTTAGATTTGTAAATTACTTCTATTAAAAAAAAAATCTTAATCCTTCCAATAACTATCAGCTGCTGAAGTTGAGTTGTTCTTTTCTGTCTGGCAAGAGTGCTCTTCTGACATCTCTGCTTGTCTCGGGAACTGCACAGAGTAGAAGAGGTTTGCTAATGGGATTTGGTTCTACTCTGAACAGTTCCGGAGATAGGTGTCATCAGAGAGCACTTAGGGCTGGTTCACATCATGTTTTCTCCCATACAGCGCATATGGCAGGGGGGAGCTAAAACCTTGCGCTCCTGTATGCCTTTGTATGCGCTCCCGTGTGTAATTAATTTCAATGAGCTGGCCAGAGTGAAACGTTGGGTCCGGTCGGCTCATTTTTGTGCCGTATGCGCTTTTACAACCGGACCTAAAACCGTGGTTGACCACAGTTTTAGGTCCGGGGAAAAAGTGCATACGGCGCAAAAATGAGCCGACCTGACCGAACGTTTCACTCCGGCTTGCTCATTTAAATTAATTACGTACGGGAGCGCATACGGGAGCGAGAGGTTGTGAACCCAGCCTTAGACAGAAAAGAACAACTCAACTTCAGCAGCTCATAAGTACTGAAAGGATTAAAGGGGTACTATCCAAAGGATAGGGGATAAGATGCCTGATAGCGGGGGTCCCGCCGCTGGGGACCCCCGTGATCTTGCACGCAGCACCCCGTTACATTCAGTCCCCGGAGCATGTTTGCTCCGGGTGTGATTACTTGCGATCATGGGGCCGCCCCCGTGTGACATCACGCTCCGCCCCATCAATGCAATGCGTGCAGGATCACAGGGGTCCCCAGCGGCGGGACCCCCACAATCGGGCATCTTATCCCCTATTCTTTGGATAGGGGATAAGATGTCCTAGCACCGGAGTACCCCTTTAAGATTTTTTAATAGAAGTAATTTACAAATCTGTTTAACTTTCTGGAGCCAGTTGATATATATAAAAAAAGTTTTTTACTGGATAACCCCTTTAAGACACTTTCTCTTGTGCTATCTGGCCAATTACAGGTTTTTATTTACCATAAGGAGTGCAATAGCAAAAATTCGTTTTAATGACGGCGCCCATTTAAATGATGTGCCCCAAAAAAATAATTATTAAATCAAACAAACATTTCAGCAGGATAGCCGTGCATGATGTAAATAGGGCCAAATACATGGATGGACCAAGGCAACATCTTCCCTTTCTTAGTGGCTCCCCACTGACTTAGATGGTCAAATTATATAAATGTATCATATGTATCCAAACCTAAGGCCCAATCCCTTTTGGCGTTTGTCAGTGAGGTACTAGCGCAGACTGGTTAGAGCATCGTGTGTGACTTGCTTTCTACATGTGTTACATCATACTCGGTGGCTGTGCCAGAACAGAATACAATCTGGAATCTCGGGGTGGGTGTCTTTCATAAAATCAACAAATGCCTGAATAGACATGATTCAAGAGCACATTTCCATCTGTCTGAAGAATTTCTAGTTTTTGCGCTTCAGTCGTTAATTAAATTGGTTTAGCATATTGATACCGATGGGGAACTTTTTCTCTTTTTTGCTTTTTTTTCCTTTCCCCCTCTGTAAGTTATTTATACACAGTAGTAGTCTGATCAATTCCTGCCTTTCTTCTTTCACTCTTTTAGTTTCCTTCGCTTTTCTATCTCATTCTATCTCTTCTTCTCTACTTCTTTTTATTCTCACTCCCTTCTTTTTCTTTCCTTTCTTTTCTTTCCTTTTCTTTCCTTTTTCTTTTCTTTTCTTTCTTTTTTCTTTCTTTTCTTTCTTTATTCTCTCTTTTTTCTTTCTTTTCTTTTCTTTCTTTTCTTTCTTTCCCTCCTTCTCTCTCTCTCTCTCTCTCTCTCTCTCTCTCTCTTTCTCTCTCTTTCTCTCTCTTTCTCTCTCTTTCTCTCTCTTTCTCTCTCTTTCTCTCTCTTTCTCTCTCTTTCTCTCCCTTTCTCTCCCTTTCTCTCCCTTTCTCTCTCTCTCTCTCTCTCTCTCTTTCTCTCCCTTTCTCTCTCTCTCTCTCTCTCTTTCTCTCTCTCTCTCTCTCTCTCTCTTTACAAAAATATCTTTATTGCATACAATTTGGACCATTTTTCTAGCCATTTAAAAAAAAAATTTACTTTTTTTTTGACAATTTATGGACTACAGCAGATTTGAGACTGCTTGCAAAACAAACTTTTTTTGAAACCTATATATGTCCCCAAAAAAATCCCCAGTTGTTAGTGACTACATGGCTTAACCCTTACTGTCACAGTACACTGAATAATTTTACTATAAAGTGGCCAAGCCTTTTAGTGGATTAATAGACGATGTACCAATAAATGTAATGGCAACAAATGTGGACCATGTGTGACCCTAAAACACTTGTTCTTTTGCCATTTTATCATTGAAAATAATAGCTTAGAAACAGTGGGGGAGATTTATCAAAACCTGTTCAGATGAAAAGTTGCTGAGTTGCCCATAGCAACCAATCAGATCACTTCTTTCATTTTGCAGAGACCTTGTCGAAAATGAAAGAAGCGATCTGATTGGTTGCTATGGACAACTCAGCAACTTTCCATCTGGACAGGTTTTGATAAATCTCCCCCAGTGTGTGTACATTGCCTTAGTGTAATAGCACATCTATTTTCGTTATGTCTAGGCCGTTTACATTTATTTGCCTGCAAATATCATGTCGTGTTTTAGTTGTTGAGAAGAACTTTTATTAGTCTTATATTTTATTTACTATTTCTGGTTCTTTTGGGTTTTCAATGGAAACTGAGATGACACGTTACGTCTACAGCATCAACTATTATACGGTGAAGGAAGATAACATCACTCAGACTCTATAAAGGAGATCTCATATTACAACAGCTTGGACAATACGAACATCCATTACCGGTTACATTGGCAAAATCTGGGAATTTATAAACAGTCAGTCAGACACTGCTGGGATGGGATTCAGCAGAGCTGGGAATCTACGCTAATAACCCTGTATTGTTAGAATGCTTGATATATATTTATAGATATTTATGGAGCTGATAAACATTTCCAAGTGGGCTTATATGTGATATGAAGACTGATTTGCAGTATCTGGCACTAGTCTTCTATCTCTCCTGTCGTCATGCTGTATAATTGAAGAAAAAATAAGCTGTACTGAGTATTTGAGATCCGGATTGTAGACTACACTAAAGTTGTCCATTTTCTATAAGGAGTTCAAGTGCTGCGTACAATTTTTTTTGTTGTTCAAAAAGTCAAAGTACTATAACCCATGTGTTACCTCTGTTCACCGCTCAGTTTGGTGGATCTTACTGATCAGGATCTGGTGAGCTCAATGTAATCTTTGTGATACTGCAGCTGCATTAAGAACCATAGTATAACCCAATGTTTTCCGGCTAGTGCTTTAGTGGTAAACCTGATATATTGTGGGGCACACAGTACCAATTTCACTAAAGGGTTGAACATCGCAGTCAGCCAGTGCCTGTCATGTGAGGAACATACAAATCCATATGACTTTTACATTGCTGTTTCTCCATATATTTTAATATAACTATATATTTTAATGAGATAAAGGCTTACAGCATCTGTTCTTCCCTTTTGCAAAATACATATAGAGGTAACAGAAGAGCTCCTCAGCTTTAAGGGTACCATGGAACTCAGGAGCTCTTCTGTTCTTTATGATTCAATTATACACTCTACTCTATGGTTCAGTAGAGCACTCCACTCTGTGGTTCAGTGGAGCACTCTACTCTGTGGTTCAGTTGAGCACTCTATTCTGTGGTTCAGTTGAGCACTCTACTCTGTGGTTCAGTTGAGCACTCTACTCTGTGGTTCAGTAGAGCACTCTACTCTGTGGTTCAGTTGAGCACTCTACTCTGTGGTTCAGTTGAGCACTCTACTCTGTGGTTCAGTTGAGCACTCTACTCTGTGGTTCAGTTGAGCACTCTACTCCATCGTTCAGTAGAGAATTATCTAGTGTTCATTAGAGCACTCTACTCTCCACCTCAGGCACATGATAGCTGCCAATGGAGCATCACTGCGCTAGTCTGTGACATGCTGGGTTTAGCATTCAGGAAACACTTAACGAAAACTAGCTCTGTACAAACGAAAACCATGATGGCAGTGCCTAAAGGGTTATGAATCGGTCTGCCATTTTGAAGGAAAGGAAAGCACCACAGGCTTCACTTCGACCTCCTTTCAAATCTGACAGGACTATCGATAGAGGGAGGCTCTTAACATTTTCCTAAGGCTAGTAGGCTTGTTAGGAAATTGGCCCTATGGTGTGTGCCTGAGACAGGGATGTGAGATTGTCCCTATAAGGCCCCGTTCACACTACGGCATTGCCGCGGAATTTCCGGGCGGAATTCCGCGGACGCAATTCCGCAGTGTGAACTTTAACATTCGTGTGAACGGGTCTCCGCGAGACCCGTCCACACTGCGGAATTTCAGCGGCGGACATTTCCGCCGCTGAAAGTGTTCCGAGCAAAGAAAGGACATGTTCATTCTTTGCGCGGATTCCACGAGCGGACCATAGCCGGCAATGGTGACGGCTCAGTGCCCCGCGGCCCTAGCGCTGAAGTATCTTCGGCGGCAGGCGCCAGGCGGAATCTCCGCTTGCGGAATTCAGCCGCGAGAATTCCGTAGTGTGAACGGGACCTAAAGGTGGCCATACACCTTCAAAAACTGTTGGACAACCCAGGTTTAGTTTGGAGTATTAATAAAAGATCCCGTAAATCTTATTTCAATAATACTTTACAGTACCAAATTTTCCAAGTGTTTTTGCTTCAAATGAGGGTAGTCAAGAACTACAATAAAGATTAAAAGGGTACTCCGGTAGAAAACTTTTTTTTTTAAATAAACTGGTGCCAGAACATTAAACATATTTGTAAAAATTACTTACCGTATATACTCGAGTATAAGCCGAGGCCCCTAATTTCACCCTAAAAAAAAAAAAAAAAAAAAAAAAAAAAAAGTTATTGACTCGAGTATAAGCCTAGGGTGGGAAATACATCATCCCCCCCCTGTCATCATCCAGACCCCTGTCATTAACATCCTCATCATCATCACCCTGTCATCATCCAGACCCTCATCATCATCACCTGTCATCATCCCCTTGTTATCATCCCACACCCCCCCCTTCATCATCCCCTTGTCATCATCCCCACCCCCCTTCATCATCCCCTTGTCATCATCCCACACACCCCCCTTCATCATACCCTTGTCATCATCCCCACCCCCCTTCATCATCCCCTTGTCATCATCCCACACGCCCCCTTCATCATACCCTTGTCATCATCCCCACCCCCCTTCATCATCCCCTTGACATCATCCCACACCGCCCCTTCATCATCCTCTTGTCATCATCCGCCCTCAGTGGTCTTCAACCTGCGGACCTCCAGAGGTTTCAAAACTACAACTCCCAGCAAGCCCGGGCAGCCATCGGCTGTCCGGGCTTGCTGGGAGTTGTAGTTTTGAAACCTCTGGAGGGCCGCAGGTTGAAGACCACTGCGGCCTTTGACATCATCCAGCCCCCTCTCACCCCCTTTAGTTCTATACAGTACACGCCTCGGCGCTCGGCGCTGGTCCGGTGCTGCAGGACTGTCCGGTGAGGAGGTCGTCCGGTGGGATAGTGGTTCCGGGCTGCTATCTTCACCGGGGGCGCCTCTTCTCCGCGCTTCGGGCCCAGAATAGATGCGTTGCCTTGACGATGACGCAGAAGTACGTTGGTAATGAACGTACCTCTGCGTCGTCGTCAAGGCAACGTGACTATTCTGGGGCCGGGCTTGAAGCGCTTAGAAGAGGCCTCCCCGGTGAAGATAGCAGCCCGGAACCACTATCCCACCGGACGACCTCCTCACCGGACAGTCCTGCAGCACCGGACCAGCGCCGAGCGGAGGCAAGTACTGTACAGAACTAAAGGGGGTGAGAGGGGGCTGGATGATGTCGAAGGCCGCAGTGGTCTTCAACCTGCGGAACTCCAGAGGTTTCAAAACTACAACTCCCAGCAAGCCCGGACAGCCGATGGCTGCCCAGGCTTGCTGGGAGTTGTAGTTTTGAAACCTCTGGAGGTCCGCAGGTTGAAGACCACTGCGGGTGGAGAGTTCACTCGTGTATAAGCCGAGGGGGGTGTTTTCAGCACGAAAAATCGTGCTGAAAAACTCGGTTTATACTCGAGTATATACGGTATATTAAAAAAATCTTAATCCTTTTAGTACATTTTAGCAGCTGTATGCTACAGAGGAAATTCTTTACTTATTGAATTTCTTTTTTGTCTTGTCCACAGTGCTCTCTTCTGACACCTCTGTCTATGTCAGGAACTGTCTAGAGTAGCATAGGTTTGCTATGGGGATTTTCTCCTGCTCTGGACAGTTCTTGATACAGGTATCAGGTGTCAGCAGAGAGCACTGTGGACAACACAAAAAAGAAATTTAAAAAAATAAAGAATTTCCTCTGTAACAAACAGCTGCTAAAAAGTACTGAAAGGATTAAGATTTTTATTAGAAGTAATTTATAAACCTGTTAACTTTCTGGCACCAGTTCATAAAAATAAAAAATAAAAGTTTTACACCGGAGTACCCCTTTAAATAAAGGTTCTAATAAGATCTGTAATAAAGTTGCATAAATTCTACATATTCCACCGTTCTTAAAGGCTTGCCTTGCCCACATATTACCAGTGATTACAGGGGACCTGTCATCGTGTTTTTAGTGTACAAAGAAAGGTCATGGCTGTATAGGGCTTTTGACCCTGAATTCGTACACCCATTTCATTAGCTAATTGACCCCTCCAGCAGCAAGATATAAACATTCTAAAATATATGCAAATAAGGTTTAGGAGCCCAGTGGGCATTCCCCAGAGGTAGAGTCCAGCACATTTAGTCCCTCCCCTCTGTGTTCTGGTCACCTCCTCTACCCCCCTGAGTGACAACCACTAGGCTGCACTGTAATCTAGCAGCTAAGGGAAACCCCCAGTCTAATTTGCATATCTTTATAAACTATGATATCTCAGCATGGCTGTATAGGGCTGTTGACCCTCAATCCATACATACATATCGTTAGTTAATTGACCCCTTAAGCAACAAGATATAAAAATGTAAAAATATGCACAAATTCGGCTTGGGAGCCCACTGGGCATTCCCCAGTGGTAGAGCCCAGCACAGTTGGCCCCTCCCCTCTGTGTGCTGGGCACCTCCTCTACCCCCCTGATTGACAATCACTAGTCTGCACTGTAATCCCTCCTCTCCACTGTAATCTAGCAGCTGAAGTAAACACCCAGCCTAATTTGAATATCTTTTTACACTATGATATCTAGACACTGGAGGGGTCAATTAGATACAAATTCAGGGTCAAAAGCCGTATACAGCCACAGCCTTACTTTATATCCCAAAAAACTTGTAAAAATGTCTGTTTTAACCGGTTTCTCAACTTCCGGCAACATTTATAAAGTAATTTTTTTTATATATGTGTGTTTAATATTATAGTATATTTGATTCTATTTACTTATTATGCAGCCAGCCTGGATATTCCATATTGTGGCCTCCAAATACCTAGAAGACTTGTTAGCTGCCGTGAAAGTCCTCGTGGCATTTACGACGAAGGATTAGACGACGGAAATGCTAATTCGCTAATCACTATCAAAACAATGAGCTTCACCGGGGTTAATTTGTGGATAGAGAAGGTCACTGTTCTGTGTTCCCGATTCGGGGCAGGAGGGGGCACCGCCTCGGCTCCTCCAGGTACGCAGACGCTCCTGCTGCGTCTTTTCCGGTAATTACTCCCGGAATATTTGTTGCTTGCTTATGAATTAACTTGCATTTATGGAACTAAATCATTGCAATCATTTAATTACACCTGAGGAGCTGAACTATAATTGCTTGCCACTAACAAGGATCTGCGCTGGCTTGAGCTGTATTAATTTGGTGTTTACTTTTCGGAGTGCTAAAAGCATTAAAATGATTGTGCGATAGGATTACATTTTACTAATTGCTGCCATTCATTAGCTGGGTAAATGGCGAGGGAGATAGCGCTCTGCGGAAGGGCGGATTGCTGATGCTGGCATGTTTAGGCACTAATCTCTAACAAGTAAAAAAAAAAAAAAAAAAAAAAAATATGGAAATGCCGGCTTACTCGGTGTGCCCTGTTCTGTAAGCCACTGCTTAGCGGTAGTTTTAGGAATGATGTGTAGCCGCACCATTAAAATAAATTCTGACTCTGTTATTTCAGAGTTTTCCAAAGAGGATGCCTCCAGTTGTTGCAAAACGACAACCCCCATCATGCCCGAACAGCCTTCGGCTGTCCGGGCATGCTGGGAGTTGTGGTTTTGCAACAGCTAGAGGCACTCTTTGGAAAACACTGTGCTAATTGATCCTGAAGGGTTCTCATTCATTGGAAAATGCACACAATTCTGCACAATGTGCAGCAGCTAAACAGGGCACGCATGACCCTACCTTTAGGGTGCGTTCACACGTGCGTATTTTTAGCTGCAGGAGATTTTCCTACCCTTTTTGAAGTCAATGGGCAGCAAAACCTACTAAAGAAAATATGCAGCAGATCTGCAGCAAAAAATATGCATGTGTTAACGTAGCCTTGGTGTTGGGTCACGCATATCGTATAAGCTGCGTATTTTCTGCATTTGCTACCGATTGACTTTAAAGGGTAGGAAAATACGCAGCAGCAAATATGCAGCAAAATACGGAATGTGTCACCCTACCCTAAGGGCTCTGTGCAGTGAGGACAAGAAGGGCTCTGTACACTGAGGACAAGCAGGGCTCTGAGCACTGAGGACAAACGGGGATCTGTACAATGAGGACAAGCAGGGCTCTGAGCACTGAGGACAAGCAGGGCTCTGAGCACTGAGGACAAGCAGGGCTCTGAGCACTGAGGACAAGCAGGGCTCTGAGCACTGAGGACAAGCAGGGCTCTGAGCACTGAGGACAAGCAGGGCTCTGTACAATGAGGACAAGCAGGGCTCTGTACACTGAGGACAAGCAGGGCTCTGTACACTGAGGACAAGCAGGGCTCTGTACACTGAGGACAAGCAGGGCTCTGAGAGCTGAGGACAAGCAGGGATCTGAGAGCTGAGGACAAGCAGGGATCTGTACATTGAGGACAAGCAGGGCTCTGTACACTGAGGACAAGCAGGGCTCTGTACACTGAGGACAAGCATGGCTCTTTACACTGAGGACAAGCATGGCTCTTTACACTGAGGACAAGCAGGGCTCTGTACACTGAGGACAAGCAGGGCTCTGTACACTGAGGACAAGCAGGGCTCTGTACACCGAGGACAAGTAGGGCTCTGTGCAGTAAGGCTCTGTGAAATGCCCCCGGCTCACACAGCAGGTGGATTGACAAGCCAGGAGCCTGCACAGAGCCCTGTTTGTCCTGCCACACTCTCAAGGGTATAAGTACTTGTCCCTGGTGAAAAGTCCTGGAAGCCAATGCTATATACTGATTCAAACTGGCTGCTGCGTCGGCTACCAGTTTAAAATTAGACAGCACGGTTCACGGCCACTTAAGGATAGTGACCAGCGGCTGCTGCTGCGGAACGGGCGGTCCCACGTCACCCCTGGGGACTTCTCCCAACACACTAATGTTTTGCAACACCCAGTTTGGAAAGCACTGGTATAGGTCATAGATCTTCAAACTATGGACATCCAGCTCTTGCAAAAATACAACTACCACAATGCCCGGACAGCCAACCGCTGTCTGGGCATACTGGGAATTGTAGTTTTGCCACAGCTGGAGGACCACTGGCCTAGGTCATAAGACCCACAATTGGGCCAGTACATTTGACCGTAATATATACCCACATTCAATGATAGACAAGAGGGTGGCATTCAACATTTCAGGGGACATTGTGAACACATCCAGCATAGTCTGTGAGACTGAACAATCTGCTCTGTATGTGAAGGATTTGTTTTTTTCCCCATATAAATCCCATATAACTCTGTGTCAAGCGTGAAGTACATTGGTGCCACCTTTGTGACTCGAGACACGTCCTCAGATTACCACCTTAAGGTCAATGATTTTGGTTGCTTGCACATAAACAGTTATATGGTGCAGTGACTCGTAGGGCCGTGATTGGTTATAAGACATTAGACCTTTTTTTATTGGCAAGTCTCTGTCTATATGAGATTTTGGGTATTTTGCAATCGCTTGTAAATGACAATAACTAATCTCCAATTACGAAATACTACCAGCGGAGTATTCATTCTCAGATTGCAACGTATTCACTATGTACATTTACAATACTGTAGACACAAACTGTACGTACTTTACAGGATTACAGAGAAGTGTATTAATCTAATACTAGTGTCATAATGATGGGAGGAAATCGGCTGGTTAACCCCCTTGTTGCCGGTTTTACTGCCTGAGCAACTTCATATTGCACCTTAATGATGGCAGATTGGGTGAGGAATATTCTTTTTGCTGCATTAAAGTAATAGGAAGTCTCTGAGGTCTTGGTCAAGTGGCGGACAGATTTTGTTGATAGTTCTTCATCAGAACGATGTCTTAGATGTGACGTGAGCCAAATCTACAAATATGACTCTTAGATGTAGATAACTTTAGCACTAGTACTGCCCTACAGAAAAGCCTTTTACAATGTATGACTGGCTTGACCTGTCGTTCTTTACTTTTCTGGCCTTAAAGGGGTACTCCCGTGGCAAACTTTTTTTTTTTTAAATCAACTGGTGCCAGAAAGTTAAACAGATTTGTAAATTACTTCTATTAAAAAATCTTAATCCTTCCAATACTTTTTAGGGGTTGTATACTACAGAGGAAATGTTTGACTTTCTGCATTTCTCTTATGTCATGACCACAGTGCTCTCTGCTGACCTGCTGTCCATTTTAGGAACTGTCCAGAGCAGGAGAAAATCCCCATAGCAAACATATGCTGCTCTGTACGGTTCCTAAAATGGACAGCAGAGGTCAGCAGAGAGCACTGTGGTCATGACATAGGAGAAAAAAAAGTATTGGAAGGATTAAGATTTTTTTAAGAGAAGTAATTTACAAATCTGTTTATCTTTTTGGCACCAGTTGATTAAAAAAAAAATTTTTCCACGGGAGTACCCCTTTAAGTATGCATAAATATGAAGCACCCCAATACTGAAAAAGGATGGAACTCCAAAAACTTGTGCGTTATGGTAATAATATTCCTCAATTTGTACTTCCTAGATGTGACATGTAAGCCTTTGTTCATTCTAATGTCATGGGTTCCTTTGTTTAGCTATAATAGATATGTTATTAAGCAGAACTTGACTGATTTTAACCGGTCCCATTGACTTACTGTAGACTCTATCCACATCATGTTTTTGCAGTATGTTACTGGGAGAACTTTTTTCTTACTCCAAATGTAGGGGTGTAGAGTGAAATAGGAGACAATAGCTGTTTCACGCATCTTTGTGCTTCATCGGGCCTCAGGCCCGATGAAGCACTTGGATGTGTGAAACGGCTGTTGCCTCCTATTCAGCTCTACTCCCCTACATTTGTTTGTCTCCCCCTGATGTGAGTATATAACTTAATAAATAAGAAGTATTGCGGTCCTTGGTGAGTGCTGCTAATTTATTTCTATTGGGAATGAGGTTTTAGAAATTTTCTTTTACCCTATAAGGGATTATGCCTAGGATGGAGAAGGCAAGGAGTGTTTTATGTTTCAGTTCCAAAAATGTCCTACCCAGATTGCTTCACAAAGGCCTCCATGTTTCCCACCATGGTTGCTAAATATCCCAGTAATTTTTTTAAATTTATGATTATTATGTTACATTATTATTACATTTATATTATTAGCCACTGGTGATGAAGACTGAGCTGTTTTTTAGGGAAGGTGTTCCTGATTTTTTTGCCAAGTCACCTACATATCATTGCTGTGGTCAAAGTGTGAATATTCTAATAAGACATTTCTTGCTTTATGAGGGATAATCTGCCAGGGCTTTTTGTGGATTTGGTCCAGGTTACCACTGACATCTAGAACTGCAGACTGCTCAGTGCCCGCTTTCTAGAAGTGTTATATGGGTGACATACATGTTTATATTGTTTCTGCTAATTTTCTATTGAAGGAATAGATAATGATGATCTAAGATGGTTTCTTGTTAGCATCCAATCATTGACAATGGTAGCAAGAGATACTGGGCAATACTAATGGCCCCATACTATGGTCATTGGACCTGTACCTGGCTCGTGGGAAAGGGTTTGCAGTCCTATTTGGGTTAGTATCCTAGAAGTGTCTGGTTCAGATCAGCCTTGTCTACCGGTCTCAACCTGAAGGTCATGGAGTGCTTCCCTGTGTACTAAGGTAATTTACTGACTGGCATTTCAGGACAGCATTGTAGACATTAGTGTTAGACATAGAGTCTTAAATAGGGGTGTTGGCTTAGTTTTGGGCCTTTATGTAAATGTGTGTAAATTTTATTCTATAGGCAGGAATCTACTGTGAAAAAATACCCTAAAAGTTAGGTGCCAGCAGGAACATTAGCTTCCTGGCTACTGGGACATTTTTCATAGTCAAGAACTTTTATCCAAGGTTAGTACAAGATGCAACAGAATACAATGGGAAAAGGCACATACAGACCTGGCTGGTCCAAAAAGTACACCACAAGAAATACAACATTACACATGATATCTTGAGTTGAGAATGAGGATCAAGTAAAACCGTAATAGTGCAATAAAGAATAAAGAGATTCAGTCCTCAAGTAAGGCACCAGTACAAGAGGGTGGAGTAGCCATACACCCAAAGGCCAAAGAAAGGCAACATTATAAAACATGAAAATAGGCAAATTGCAGGGCCTGACAAAAGGTAAACTAAACAACTGTTTTGAAATCATAATAAAACAAAAGGAAAAGGGGCAGGCAAAAGAGAAAAGAAAAAGAAAGGGACAAGAAAGGCAGAATGGCACCCACGGAGGGAACTTTGACCAGAAGGCTAATGGCAAAAAAAATAGCAAAATCACAAGTGGCCCAGGACACACCTATACAGACCTCAGAGAAGTGAATGGGCTTCTATTCATATAGACATGAGCTATTGTAATACGTCATGTTAATGTCCTATACCTGGTAAAGGAGCAGAAGTATAGCTAGGGGCACCATGTGGAGCTGTATCGGTCTACATCATTAGGGGTTACAGCCAATAATTCTTACTTACATTGGATATGTGTTACTTATGCAAACCAAACCTCCAGCAAGGAGAATGGGGTAGTATGCCGAGTTCCAATGCCTTGGGAGATGTCTAACCAATAATTATTATTATAATTTTTTTTGTTACGTTACATTATGCGCTCCGGCCGCACACGCTGGCCGTGAGTGCATGGTCCCGTTACCTTCTGCTGCCGGCGGGACTGGGATTCGCATTGCGGGACGTGCTCGCATTCAAATCCCAGCCTGTCACTCACCTGGTGCTAATGACTGAATACAGCTTCAAATCCTGCGCATCAAATCTTCGCATAATACTGTATGTGTGAATAGACCCTTAGGGACCAAAACAGGATATAATTTTGTAAGGAGAATGCAACATAACTTTCCCTCGCCTAGCTTCAAGGAGATGCGATGCATAAAATAAAACAAAAAGAATCTTGAAATCTGCTTTAGAGTTAAATCCAGTAATGAAGAGATTACAGTAGACGATCAGTGTACATGTTCCTGCTATCACTGAAGATATCATATGTCTAGGCCCTATGTACATGAACACGTGTTCCATACGAAATCACTTGTTGATGGTAATCTGAAAATAAATGAATTGATAGATATTTTATTGTTCCTATGTGGGAAAATCCAGCCATATGCTCCTATGTATGTGCGTTCACATGACTAATGGGGCCATGGAACCTACGCTAGAAAAAAACAGTTCCCCTTATCCACTGTAATGAATAGGCCGAGCTGATAAAAGCACCTGTTTACACGGGCGGGTCAGCCGCGTCTCAACCAAAGCATGAGAGTGCAACTGCCACACAAAGGAAAGACTTTTGCTCCCATGAAAGGGGTGGTAATATTTGAGAATGTTTCGAGATCAGCGTTGAGATAAATCCAGGAATTTAAACCTATTGCATGTCCGGCTTTTGGCATACACGATCAACACTCGAAGTGTGAAAAGGCACAAGGCCCCTCCTTTCACTGTCCCATAAATTAACATGAACTGTTAAATCACATTGCGGTTTGTTGTCCTAGGCTAAATATTTTCAAAACCATTTGTCTTGTAAATTCCCTCCGCTGAATACATGCAAAGCCTAGGCGTGTTCCATTGTGTCATTTCACGTTTATTTAACCCAGTGCAGCCTTTATTTTACCTGTGAAGTCTTGGAGCAAGTGTCAAAAAAAGTGCCAGATCAAACACCTGCAGCCTTCGGTGCGGAGAACTTTGTGGAAGTCGGGGAAGGCGGTTTGCATAGGGAGGCGACTGCTTCCATTGGGTCGTACCTTGCAAGTGTCTGGGTGGGAACTCCGGTTTATTCTCAGGCTGTCAAAAAAAAAAAAAAATTTAAGGAATCTGACTGACATGATTTATTTTTTTAATATATCTATTACCTATGATAGGAGGTTGTCAAAAATATAGTCACCTAGGAACAAGAACAGTGTTATTTTATTTCCATTCAAGTGTTTTTGCAATACATGTCAACCATTTATAAAGTAAAGAGCACTCGATTTAAAGGAGTTTTCCGTACATGTAAAGGGGTACTCCCCCCCCCAGACATCTTATTGGGGGGGGGGGGGTCCCACCGCTGGGAATCCCCGCAATCTCCCTGCTGCAATCGGTGTTCATTTAGAGCGCCGGGTGTAGTGCTGGAGGTCACGCCCCCTCAATGCAAGTCTAAGGGAGGGGGCATGACTGCCGTCACACCCCCTCCCATAGACTTGCATTGAGGGTGTGTGGCCAGGATGTCACAAGCCGGGCGTGGCCGTGACGTCACAAGCCTCCGCATCACCAGTCATTCGGCACGGAGCTAAGTTCGCTCCATACACCGGATGTCTGTGGTGCCGCAGCCGAGATTGCGGGGGTCCCAGATAGGGGATGAGATGTCTAGGGGTGGAGTACCCCTTTAACATTGATGGCCTGTCCACCGCTCCAGCACAGACACAATGAATGTCTAGAAGTAGTTGGCTATGTACATTGTGTAGTGGTGGCACCAGGTTACTGCAGCACAACTTCCATTCACTTCATTGTGTATTTGTTGGAGCCACAGCTGTGTAGAACACCCTGCCGATCAGCCACTAATGATGACCTGTCTTGTGGATAAGCCGTCAATATAAAATGCCCAGAAACCCCTTGAAAGTTGCTCTTTGTTAGGGGCTGTCTGCTTTGCTAGTAGAGATGCGTCTTGGGGGGGAGAATGTTACCCTAATCGGGCACATTATTTAGAGGTGGCCATACACATAAGATAGCTGACACACAAATGCTTGGCCTGATTCTTCTCTCCCCAATTCCTCCATACACATAAGTGATTAGCCTGATCCTTTCCTCAATTCCTCCATAGACATAAGTGTTTGGTCATATTCTTCTCTCCCAAATTCCTCTATACACATAAATGTTCGGTCTGATCCCCCTTTCCCCTGACATTATCTTTACAGAGAGACCCCAGAGGCCTTCATGCACATTAGATGGTTGGCTAGTCTCACTGATATTGTGGGGAGATATCAACCTACAACTGTGGTATTACAAAGCACCCATTAAAACAAATCGGTGACCAAGTAATGCATGATAATGCTGAGTCCTCCAGTAGTTTTTTGCTCCATTAAATAGATGTTTTAGTGCCACTTTTGCATGACTTGTCAAAAATGTTATTCTCACCAGGTCTCATTCACGTGACCCGATACAATTGCTGGTTATAAGATGGGAAAGTTCACGGCAGCACATGTCTCACTCTGTCTTAAAGGGATTATCCAGGAAAAAACTTTTTTTATATATATCAACTAGCTCCAGAAAGTTAAACCAATTTGTTAATTACTTCTATTAAAAAATATTTATCCTTTCAGTACTTATGAGCTGCTGAATTTGAGTTGTTCTTTTCTGTCTAAGTGCTCTCTGATGACACCTGTCTTGGGAACTGTGCAGAGTAGAAGCAAATCCCCATAGCAAACCTCTTCTACTCTGTGCAGTTCCCGAGACAGACAGAGGTGTCAGGAGAGAGCACTGTTGTCAAACTGAAAAGAACAGCTCAACTTCAGCAGCTGATATTTATTAGAAGGATTAAAGGGGTATTCCGAGATCTAAGCTTTTATCCCCTATCCAGAGGATAGAGGATACAATGTCTGATTGCAGGGGGTCCGCCACTGCGACCCCCCCCCCCCCCCCCACGATCTCCCTGCAGCACCTGCATTGTATGCGGGGCTGCATCTCCAGTGTCGGAAACTTCCAGGTTTCCGAGACGTCACGCCCCTCCCATAGACATGAATGGAGGGGGCGTGACGTCACTTGGGGGGGGGGGGGCGTGTCCTTACGGAATACCCCTTTAAGATTTTTTAATAATAGTAGTAATTTACAAATCTGTTTAACTTTCTGGAGCCAGTTGATATATAAATATTTTTTTTTCCTGGAATACCCCTTTAAATCCGACCTTTTTACTATAGAAGTCTATGCAGCGAAAAGGTTGGATCTGCCAGCCAGCCAGGAAGTGTAGTGTGATGAACATAAATGTCATCAGTGGGGAACCCAAAAATTCTTTGTATCTGAATGACTACAAAGAACATTTCTTCTCACTCTGGATGACCCAATACATCTTTATAAAAAAAACCTGCAAGGGGTGTGTGATTCTTCTTCATGCCTGTGGTGGCACTCCAATGGAATTAAACACTTGTTTCTTTGTTCCAACACAGATTGCGGCTGTCAACAGCAGGACACACTGTGATCAGCTTTTGTCCATAGATTCCTCAAGCTACAGGAGATGCTTTAGAAGTAAGAGGACCATTTACTGTCTTTTTTCATATGTCTGTAATTTATTTTTGACACATCTAACAAAAATGATTTGATATGTCAATTTGGCAGTAAATTCTCTTGTCTAAATGCTTAATATAAAATCTTACATTAACCCCCAACACTGAGTTGAACAGTCCATTCTCAGCTGAGTGTTTGCTCTTCCCTCCGGTGTCCTTTTTGTGATTAGATGTGTGACCACCCAGGGGCACTCACATAGCTGAGACACTCAGATGTTACCAATAAACACCCTTGTATGGTACACCCCTGTAAAAACTGACCTTGTAGGTCATGAAAGGACACTACAAGTGCAGAAATCTCTCTTACACATGATGTCTTTGTAGAAAAATCCTAGGAAATGTAGCAAATACTTATGAACAGTAGGCCCCGAATACAACTGGACTGTCCAATTTAAGGGGAGGGAATCAGAGATATTTCAAGTGGCTAAAAGGCATAAAAGCTGTTGATTCAAGGGGAGAGGCATGTAATGCCAAGGTGCCAGTTAACAAGAAAGTAGCTTTATGAGTTATCTGCCTTCAATTACCATTTAAAGAGGATTTCTGAAAACGCCAGTAACTTTTTGTGCTAGTCTATAAAATGTAAAAATCCATGTGCCCCTGTACAGTTTTTGTGCACACAGCTAAAAGTTGTGAAACCTTCTAATTTACCTCTTCGAAGGCTTAAAAAAAATCCTCAAAGCCTAATGTATTTCTATACACTTTTGTGGGGGTTTTTTTCTTCTTTTTTTTTTAAATACAATGCATTAGGACAGTTTTCCCACCCTTTTACCTTTTGTGGCCTTGTACTAAAATCAAAAATAAAAGATTTTACCCCATCGTTCTGTACTAAATAGCCAATAATGACAAATAATAACATCATTTTTATATTTTTGCAAGTTTTGTTAAAAAGAAAAAACAAAAATTTCATATGTTCTTAGGTATTCAAGCAATTTAATATCACACTTTAAAGGGGTACTATGTTGCTAGACATGTTATCCCCTATCCAAAGGATAAGGGATTAGATGTCTGATCGCTGAAGTCTGGCCGCTCGAACCCTATGCGATCTCCGTGCAGACAGCTGGCATTCTGAACATTATGTACAGAGCGCTGGGTTCGGGAGGCAATGGTCGTGACACGACCCCTCCATTCATGTCTATGGGAAGTGACGTCACGGCCTCCCTATCACAGCATTCTGAACATAATATTCAGAACGCCAGACAATGAGCCTCAGCGTACAGAGCCAAGACAACACAGGGATGGCTTAGGGACAACTCTGTGAACGTCCTTGACTTGAACCTGATCAAATATTTCTGAAGACACTTGAAAATGGCTTCCACAGACGGTCCCCATCCAACCAGACAGAACTTAAATGGGCTCTCTCATTAAAAGGAATTTTTGCTATTGCACTCCTTTATGATAAATAAAAAAAATCTTTCTAATGTACTTTGTTTAAAAAAAAATAGTTTTCTATGTTATATTTGTGTATGAAAAAGCTGCCACTAAGTGTCTTGCTACTTGTCCAGAGCACATTTCCCTCTATCTCTTGCACAGACTTTGGTCTCCTGCTGGCCTGGCAGAAGTCCAAATTTTAGGAAATACAGTCTGAAGTGCTGAGGGGGTTTATGCAGCCTTAGCCAATCATAGCTCATCTCACACACTGAACTGCCCTGGGCTGTGTGTAGCAGAGTGAGGGAGGAAGTTATCCCCTGTATGGCTTCAGATAATGTCACGCCTGCTGGGTAATGCCCCTTCCCAGTCTGGGCAGAAAATACAGAGCAATATCAATATAGAAAACTAAAAAATAATAAAAATAAAGGCAGGGGGTGGTTTATCATGATGGGGACAGTGAACTGGGAGAATTATAAAATTTAACAAGATCATGAGAGGTACTCTTTAAGAGGATCTGCAGAGAAAAATGGTAAGAACTGAATACTTTTTTATTTTAATAAATTATTAAATGGGCACTGTCAGATACAAAAACTTTTGATATGTTGTAAAGCATGCATAACCAGTAGTTTTGCAATTACTTTCATTAGAAATGTTTCACTATTTCATACTGAAAAAGCCAGTCAGACAACTGCCCCCCCCTGCTTGGACACATACTAGTCCTGCTGTGTCCATGCGTCATCACCTATGTCATGGACACACTTCCTTGATTGACAGCTATGAGAGCAGGGCTCACAGCTGGAGGAAAAATCCTCCCACTTTCAGCTTGTGTCCCACTACTGTCAGTGAGGACAAGCTGGGAGTTGTAGTTTTGCTAATGCTAGGGGAGATGTGAGCAGAGAGCATACTGAGGGAGGGGGCGGAGACCTGCACAGTGAGGCCACACCCCCTCCCTTTGAGAGGAATTCAGACTAGTGAGCTAAATTAAAAGTGTAATAAAAAACTAAAAAGTGCTAGACACATAAAAATTGTATGTACATGGTCAGGATTAGGTACTGAATGATATGAAAAACAATGTTTTTCTGTTGGATCTGACTGTTCGCTTTAAAGATTTCTAACATTCTGTTTTGTTTGGGTGCAGAATGATGGTGGAAAACTTAAAAAAAAAAATGTTAATTTTAACACAAGGCATCAATAAAACAAAATGTGAAAAAGTAAAGTAAAAAGGTCTTAAAACTTTGAAATATATTAGTGCATGCCTTTTTTGTTGCATTGTTTTCTGGGGTGTATTTCTTATTACAAGTCATACGATGCTTGAAGGATTCTTGAAGAATGCAAAAAAAATGCCTCTCAAATTACAACACACACTGTGGAGGTCTATGGGTGGAAAACATCACTAACTGGGGGAAAAAAGCACCACACCTGGAGCAGGATGTATTTTTAAATTGTCACTGACCCCCAAAAAACTCAACCAAAGTGAGGAAAAATGGCACAAATAAAAAAGTTTAAAAAAACCATGTTATGTAATCTGTTTTATATTTTACTATGGCTTTCCAGCTAATGTCTGGCCACAGGGTTGTTCTGCTGAAAAGTACAGATAAAAATGAAAACCACCAATTTATCACACAGGTACAGCAAGTTTCTGGCATAAAGGAAAAAAAGCTGCTCAGTTACCACCGTTAACTTACATAAATCATAAGGCCCCTTTACATATGTCAGTTGTCCTGCAGCATTGCCCTGTCCAGCATGCACAGTAATTAAAGGGGTATTCCGGGATCTAATATTTTATCCCCATCCAAAGGATAGGGGATAATATGTCTGATCGTGGGGGTTCCCGCCTCTGGGACCCCACACAAATGCTCCTGGCATCCCCCTTGGCGTTAGCCAAGGTATCTGCCCGCAGAGCCGATAACGGTTGGTACCCTGCCAAAGAAGGAGTACCCGGGGTGTTTGCAGGGAGGTGCGGAACCTAATGGCCACACACACCTCCCCTAGACCGCCAGAAGGGACACTCAGAAGGGCAACCGCATCCTGACAAATCCTGTGGACACACAACACGCAAAAAGTGACACAGTGAGACAAAAAGAAATAAGTGAATGTGTTCAGATATACTGCGCGGACATCCGGCGGATCTATAAAAATTTCTCTGATCCTAGCCAGAAGGTCGGGAATCAAGAGGTGAGTGCCACAAAGGTGAAGAGATCATGATGCCCGTGCTTCAACTCAGTGAGCCAGTACTCCCAGTGTGTTTCGGCACCTCGGGGTCACCACTCCCCAAGGCATTAAAGTACCTAGGCTCTAGACCCTCTCAGCCTCATGGCGAGACCCGGAGGTAACAGGTCACATCGGGGCAGCCATCGAGCTGATTCCTCAGAACCAGCCCCGGAACGCCCCGGTACACCTGCTCCCTACCATGCACCACCCATCCCCACCAGCTCCATACTGGCGTCGCCTGCCACCAGCATGAAACTGATAAGAACAGATACTACACTTGATCTTAGCCAAAAGAGGACCTAAACCCGTGGTATGCGGTTGTAAGCTAGGCACAAAACTGGGGTACAGGAGTGCCTGATTTTAACTCCCCCAGCCAGATCCAGTGACCGTATGAACAAACTTGGTGTGAATGTACCATAACCGGGGCGCATAGAATATTCACCGAGGTTACTTTAGTTAGAATATGTAAATGCATTGACTCTGCACAAATAGACTCTCAGCCTCTGCTCAAACAGCTTCAGGCCTTTAGTCAAACAGCAGAAAATAGCTGCTGGAATATAGAAGTGTAACATTTACTGCACAATACTCGCCTTTTGTTGATATATAGTGTGTGTTTGTTGGATATAGTAAAACAATTTTGTCCATGTTCAGTTAGAGGACAATGGCACGTGTACAGTAGACTAATGCCTTGTGTCTTCTACAATTAGTCTTCTTTCTTTACACATCTCCCGTATATGTATATATATATATATATATATATATATATATATATATATATACACACACACAGAGTATATGTATTAGAAAGATTCCTTCTGTTTTCGTTATTTATGACAGTGTTTTCCAACCAATGTGCCTCCAGCTGTTGCAAAACTACAACTCCTAGCATACTGAGAGTTGTAGTTTTGCAACAGCTGGAGGCACACTGGTTTGGAAACAGTCACCTATGGCAATGTTTCCCAACCCGGTCCTCAAGGCACACCAACATCCCGGGTTTTTTCAGTTACTCCATTGGAATAGAACAGGGAAAAATTAAAATCCTAGACTATTGGTGTGCCTTTAGGACTGGGTTGGGAAACACTGACCTATGGAATGATGCGATGTGCATTTTATCTTGGGCTGGCAACTACATACCATGCCTAATATTGTGGCATCTACAATAATAGTGTGAACACACCTGTATCGCAATGCATGGGGGTAAACTATGGGGCAGTCATTTGTTGGTGTTCTATTTACAATTGTATAGTGCCTCGGTTATACACTGTAGAATCAGTGCTAATAAAAAAAACAACAGCATGGACCCATTGTAGTCTGTTGAAAAAGAGTGCCACTCTTGTCTATGGGCAGTGTCTGGTATTGCAGCTTTATTAAATCAAAATAGGACTGAGCGGCAGAAACAGGTGTTGGGGTAGGGGACCAGGCATTTTCTATTATCCTTTATAGAATATATTGAACCAAGACTATCGATTCTGTTCATACTTCATATGGTAAGTACAATGCAGTGTATTTGAGATCTTCCATGATTCTTTCTTATGAAACCTCCATTCTTTATATAGGAGAGTAGTGATGTGCTGACACAAAGGACACATCCCTGTTACTAGGTGACCTAATAATTTCTTTATTGCTTCCTGTTCTGTAATGATAACAGTAGTTATAGCTGTGCTGTGTTCTACCGGCCTTATGTCAGTTCCGTGGCATACACCTTATGAGAGCATACACCCACCTATTCTGGAGGATCTTCTTCTCTAGCCTTAAATGGGTACTGTCAGATACAATTACTCTTGATATGTTCTTGTTTGATAGGTTTTGCAATTGCTTTCATCAGAAAATTTTCAGTATTTCATACTGAAAAAGCCAGTCAAAAAAGTGGCCACTAGGGGTCCCCATGCCTCCTGGGACAAATTCCAGTCCTACAGTGTCCAGTGGTCATGGACACGTCATGGACTCCATGAGTGATTGACAGGGCTGCAGACAGTTCCAGAGTGGCTGTGCTTGCTCCCGGCCCTCTGTGAGTCAGAGCAGAGTGAGAGAGGGGGAGGAGTCATCACAGAGGAGAAGAGAATAGACAGAAATTTCACTGAGCAATGATGGCAAGTAAATAAAGATAATTCAGAGAGAAATATAGGTCGTAGACACCAACAAATTAGATGTACCTGATCGGGATGAGGTACTGAGCAACAAATAAGAGTTTGTTTTTTTTTGTTTTTTTTTTGGGGGGGGGGGATCTCAAAGGTATGCTCTAAATGGGCACTGACATAAACAAAAAAAATGTATATGTTGTACATCTTGGCAAGAAATTAACCTTTTACATAACATTAATCTATATCTAGAAACCATGGCTTATAAAATACAAAATAAAAAAAAGCCACTAGGGGTCCCCCTACCATTGAGAACATAATCCTGTCTGGCTGCATAATGTTTGTCTCAGGTAAAGCACAGGCTGGGACAAAGTCCAGGGAGTTAGGGCGGGAATAGCACTCCTCTGTGCTCACTCCTGTTATATCAGACTGCAGCATGAAAACAAAGAGGAGGGGGTTACAGAGCAGCCTGCAAGGATTGGAGGAAGAGACCCAGGACGGCAGACTCAGGAATGTGTGAGGTGAGAGGGTGGGCCCAGTGCTTGCCTCGGACATGCCCCTTTTTGAGCAGTGGATGTCAGAATGAGTGAGCAGCAGAACAGAGGGATTTATGAACCAAATACAGAAGTTAGACACACAAAAAAAGACATTTAAAGCATCTGCATGACCTAGTGAGTTACATACAGGGCTGTGGAGTCGGTAGATAAATGTTCCGACTCAGACTCCACAGTTTTTTGTACTTCCGACTCCTCTGTATTAATATGCGAATGTATTTATAAACACTTACAGTTGAATCCAAGAAGCTGTTCCACCAAGTTCTTCTAAGCTCTTCTAGCAGAGAGAGGTAGTTAGGCAGAAGCTGCTGCTTTCTCCTTTTAATGTGCTGATCCTGAAGATAGGGCAGTGGGAGGATCCAGGAAGGGGCATTTATTATAAAACATCATTTCCCTAGTAGAATCCCATAGTCATGTTTAAAGTTTAAGCTAACTATCGGAGTTTACAAGTTTTTATAGCCTTAGCTGAATGGCAGCAGTTTTTCCAATGGTTTACAGCTTCAGTATTGAACTATTGACCCTATATTCCCTTCACTTATACAAGTGTCTTTAGTCCTGCAAAAAAAAATATTTACTTAATCCCTTATCAGTGAGAGGCTAGGTTACCCATGGGTTCCCTGTAACAGCAGAACACAACACTATGGAAAGTATAAGTATTGTCGCTCCTAATTGTGCGTTGCATGTCATATAGTGAAGCACATGAAAGCATGCTTCTTCACGGTCACTTAATGTGTTCGTTTTGCGGTTAGGTGAGGCACTACATGCATTGGTCTTTATTCTTACAGTAGAGAAGTCATTAATTATAACTTTTTGTGAATTGGGACATTTAAACTTGCTTTTTTTTTTATTCCAACCTAAATTTAGTAGGATTCGGAGTCGAAGTTGGTGCATTGTTTGCCGACTTAGACTCCAGGTACCCAAAATTTCGTCCGACTCCTCGACTCCGACTCCACAGCCCTGGTTACATATATATAGGCATTATGGGGGAGATTTATCAAAACCTGTCCAGAGGAGAAGTTGTTGAGTTGCCCATAGCAACCAATCAGATCGCTTCTTTCATTTTTCAGAGGCCTTTTCAAAAATGAAAGAAGCGATCTGATTGGTTGCTATGGGCAACTCAGCAACTTTTCCTCGGGACAGGTTTTGATAAATCTCCCTCTTTGTGTTTCTCTCATATGACAGGTACACTTTAGTGTCTGACAGGATAACCAAAATACAAAAAATATCTGTGATATTAGAACTGTCCAACCACTCGAGATGAAGCACTGTGGCGACATGATAAAATTTAAGGATTTTCTATATGTTTCTTATAGTCATTAACTAATGATCAGGGTTCTGATGTGGAAGCAGCCCAAAGGCAGCTAAATGCGATGTCAATGATAAAAAAGATACAAAACAGATTGGCTATAGCAGACTGTGGGGAGACTTGACCCTGGTCCAACATCAGACTTTCACACTCCTTAACATTGAGATGGTAGTACCAAGAAGGACAAGCTGTAAGATAATGAAAATTGAGGAAGGAGTTAAGATCAGTAAAAGATCAACTCAAGCACTGAGCTCCAATCTGTGGCATGTGGAGGGGCTTCAGTGATACACGGAACCTCAGGAATCGGTTCAGGTCAGTACAGTGTTGTGCGATGTCTGCTGTTTGTAGACTCTGCCTATGACTGTAGGCCGAGATGTCTGCGCTGGTCACCGTTGTGTGTCTTGGTAGTTGGAAAACCAATGCCAAACTGGACTACTTGCTATAGATGTACGAAAGTGAACCTCTGCACGGACATATAGACGGAGTAGAAGAATGGTGTGTAGTGATCCATTATATACTGCCAGTGAAATAAGTCAGACATCAAGCCTAAGGTGTCACACAGTGTCTACATAAACCATCAGAAGGTGCCTGCACTACATTGGGCTAAGAGCCAGATGTCTAGCTATAGGTGTTCCATTGTCCAGCAAAGGATATAATGGTGCAGTGAAGGTCTATCCTCTTCAGCACCAGGTACACGGTCTTCACACCAGGTACACGGCTCAGCGTTACATGGATTTGGCGGTGGAACCAGTGGTATGTCCATTTCTCCAAAGTGTCGCAGGAACCGTTCTTCAAACAGACAATACAGTCCACATAGCCTAGACGTGCTACCATCGCCCACAGTGTCTCCAGACTTGTCTCCTGTCAAGCACATCTGGGACTTCATTGGGGAGCTGCCCACATCGGATATCTATTGATTCTTAAATTTTCTTTCCCTTCGTGGTGTTGCAGTATAAAGGGGTATTCCACTGGCCAGCATTCGGATTGGCAAGTCCTTTTGAAGGATGATTGGTCCTCTAGATGACGCCTAATGATGAGGTAGTTTACTTTACCTTATAAATACTCCACAAATGCATGTTGACGGGTGGTTGCCTCATTGTTTCCTCCTGATGACTGGGTTGTTTCAGCAAAACATGTAGAGGGAGGCAGTTCTGATTTTAACTGCGTGTGCACTGTATACCTGATATATTGACCTGGCACATACAAATGGGTCATATTAGTGGTGGTACTTGACGGGTCCCCGCTGAATATATAGTGTGGTTTGCTACCCACCAGAAAGAGGGATTATATAGGATATAGTGAAACATGTTTTTAACCGTCACAATGGCTGGTTTATTTTTAAATCAATACATTAAAAGTTAAGTTTTAGGTAGTCAGTTATTATAGGGAATTTTGTAATTTGGGCTTTTTAGCCAGGGGGTAATTGTGTTGAGTTATTAATTGGAATCCCAGACTTACCTGGGGTAGTTATGGTAAAAAAATAGCTATAACTAGTCCATATAACATCATGCTTTTGAAGAATAAAGATAATGTTAGACAACATTCAAGGGTGTTCAACCATTTAATGCACCATTTATCACCGAATGTTTAATACAAATGAAATGCAAATAGATTTTGAAGCTGTGATATATTTCTCAGCCACTAGAGGGAGCAGTCTCTTATGTTTTCCAAAGCTTTGGCATTTTTGTTTATTTTCATAGTAAGATTCTCAAAGATAAAAAAAAAAAAAGTTACCAGAAATTAAAGGCTTTAAGTATATGCTTCAAGAAAATCCTAAATAATTTTTTTATTAGATTCATTCGTTTGCATTTTAAAAACTGGAAACTGTCAAGTCCTATACAGTTATATCCTCGATGTTAATTATTATTTTTTTAACTAATAAAGGAACTAGTCTGCCCCCCCCCCCCAAACACACTAAATCTGGAAAAGTTTACTGTGAATTTATCATGGACTGTGGAATATCGCAGATCTTATAAGAGGTGTGTTTAGAATATATGTTTTAGAAAAAAGTTAATTAATTCAATGTCTCCCTAAATTATACTAGGCATAAAGTTCCCTTTTTTCTTAAGTTATAAGAGCACTACCTGATCTAAGGCCACATAGTGGTCTGTTTCAGGTAATGTTAGGCCCACCCTGTGGATTTCCATACATAACAGGGGCACAGTATATCATGATGCCACCCTGCATAGGCATTGAGGATGTCTCATCTGTAAAGAGCAGAAAGAACTTCCGAAATGTTTGTTGTAAGAGAACTTCATACAAGGTTTCTTGCCTTGGCCATATTATTGTTCCCTCTAGCTGTAATGTGCCCTATACAGTAAAATTTTCATCATATTACACATATTGTCTCCATATAAAAATGGGGGGTTGCTATTAGGAACTTACGTTATGAAGTAGCCATAGAAAAGTCCTGAGCGCATACACCTGATGTATGCTATACCGCACAGTATATATCCTATAGTAAGCCCCTCACACTTTTCTTAGCACTTAAAGATATACGGCACAAGAAGTGAAAGTTTTCAAATTTATGCTATGCACAAAATGTTAAAATAATAATAGCATCAGTGGTTTAATACCTTCAAAATGCAGTGCCATAGGAAACTACCACAGCAAGGGCATGGACTGCGCCTACAGTTCATAAGTAAAGAACTGGAGTGACCCTATATCTATCACACAGGCTCTGTACTTAAAAGGGTATTCTAGTAAAAAAAAAAAAAATTCATATATATCAACTGGCTCCAGAAAGTTAAACAGATTTGTAAATTACTTCTATAAAAAAAAAAAAATCTTAAACCTTCCAGTATTTATCAGCTGTTGATGTTGAGTTGTTCTTTTCTGTCTGACCACAGTGCTCTCTGCTGACACATCTGTCTGTCTCGGGAACTGTCTACAGTAGGAGGAAATCCCCATAGCAAACCTCTCCTGCTCTGGACAGTTCCTGACAGAGGTGTCAGCAGAGAGCACTGTTGTCAGACAGAAAAGCAGAACTCCTCTTCAACAGCTGATAAGTACTGGAAGGATTAAGATTTTTTTTAATAGAAGTAATTTGCAAATCTGAGCCAGTTGATATGAAAAAAAAAAGTCTTTAACTGAAATACCCCTTTAAGCCTTAACCCCTTAAAGACTGAGGACATACCCATATGCCCCCGTTTTAGAGTCCTTAAAGGGGTACTCCGGTGCTTACACATCTTATCCCCTATCCAAAGGATAGGGGATAAGATGCCTGATCGCGGGAGTCCCGCAGCTGGGGACGCCCGCGATCATGCACGCAGCACCCCGTTTGTAATCGGGGGCGTGACGTCACACGCCGCCGGCTCTGCGGTCTAGCTGGTCGTATTTCAAGGAAACAGTTTAGGGCTACATATGGGGTATTTCCGTACTCGGGAGCAATTGTACTACAAATTTTGGGGGCTTTTTCTCCTTTTACCCCTTATGAAATGGAAAAGTTGGGGTCTACACCAGCCTGTTAGTGTAAAAAAAATTTAAAAAAAATTACACTAACATGCTGGTGTTGCCCCATACTTTTTATTTTCATAAGAAGTAAAAGGAAGAAAAGACCCCCAAAAATTGTAACACAATTTCTCCTCTGCGGACGCACAAGGCTCAGGAGTGAGAGCGCACTATATACATTTGAGGTCTAAATTGGTGATTTGCACAGGGGTGGCTGATTTTACAGCGGTTCTGACATAAACACAAAAAATTAAATACCCACATGTCACCCCATTTTGGAAACTACACCCCTCATGGAACGTAACAAGGGGTATAGTTTTTTTTTTTTTTTTAACTAAAATGCTGGTGTTACCCTAAATTTGTCATCTTCACAGGGGAAAATAGGGGGAAAAAGCCCCCCAAAATTTGTAACCCCATTTCTTCTGAGTAAGAACATACCCCATATGTGGATGTAAAGTGTTCTGCGGGTGAACTACAATGCTCAGAAGAGAACGAACACCATTGGGCTTTTGGAGAGAAAATTTGTCCAGAATTGAAGGCCATGTGTGTTTACAAAGCCCCCATAGTGCCAGAACAATGGACCTTTCCCCCCCCCCCAGAGGTGACCCCATTTTGGAAACTACACCCCTCACGGAATGTTATAAGGGGTGCAGTGAGCATTTACGCCACAAATGTCATTTTTCATTTGCACAGCCCACTGTTCCAAAGATCTGTCAAATGCCAGTGGGGAGTAAATGCTCACTGCACCCCTTATTAAATTCTGTGAGGGGTGTAGTTTCCAAAAAGTGGTCACATGTTCTGGGGTCCACTGTTCTGGCACCACGGGGGGCTTTGTAAGTGCTCATTGTCCCCGACTTCCATTCCAAACAAATTCTCTCTCCAAAAGCCTAATGGCGCTCCTTCTATTATGAGCATTATAGTGTGGCAGCAGAGCACTTGACGTCCACACATGGGGTATTTCCATACTCAGAAGAAATGGGGTACAAATTTTGTGGGGCATTTCTTCCTATTACCCCTTGTAAAAAAGTAAAATTTGGGGGGAAAAAGCATTTTATAAAAAAAAAATTTTTTTTTTTCATTTACACATCCAAATTTCGTCAAACACCTGTGAGGTGTTAAGGCTCACTGTACTCCTTGTTATGTCCCTCGAGGGGTGTAGTTTCCAAAGTAGTGTGCCATGTTTTTTTTTTTCTGTTCTGGCATCATAGGGGCTTCCTAAATGCGACATGTCCCCCACAAAACTATTTAAGCAAAATTTGCTTTCCAAAAGCCAAATGTGACTCCTTCTCTTCTGAGCATTGTAGTGCGTCAGCAGAGCACTTAACATCCACACATGGGGTATTTTCATACTCAGAAGAAATGGGGTTACAAATTTTGGGGGGGGCATTTTCTCCTATTACCCTTTGTAAAAATGTGAAATTTGGGGGGGGGGGGGACTGCATTTTAGTGAAAACATTTTTTTCATTTACACATCCGACTTTACCGAAAAGTCGTCAAACACCTGTGGGGTGTTAAAGGGGTACTCCAGTGGAAAACTTTTTTTTTTTTTTCTAAATCAACTGGTGTCAGAAGTAATTTACAAATCTGTTTAACTTTCTATTAAAAAATCTTAATCCTTCCAGTACTTATAAGCTGCTGAGTACTACAGAGGAAATTCTTTCCTTTTTGGAACACAGGGCTCTCTGCTGACATCACGAGCGCAGTGCTCTCTGCTGACATCTCTGTCCATTTTAGGAACTGTCCAGAGCAGCATATGTTTGCTATGGGGATTTTCTCCTACTCTGGACAGTTCTTAAAATGGAAAGAGATGTCAGCAGAGAGCACTGTACTCGTGAAGCCCCTCAAATCCACTTCAAACTGAACTGAAAAATTCAGATTTTGAAATTTTCGTGAAAAAATGGAAAATTGCTGCTGAACTTTGAAGCCCTCTGATGTCTTCCAAATGTAAAAACATGTCAACTTTATGATGCCAACATAAAGTAGACATATTGTATATGTGAATAAAAATATACTTTATTTGGAATATCCATTTTCCTTACAAGCAGAGAGTTTCAAATTTAGAAAAATGCTAAATTTTCAAAATTTTCATGAAATTTGGGGATTTTTCATCAAGTAAGGATGCAAGTAACGACGAAAATTTACCACTATGTTAAAGTAAAAAAAAAGTTAATAAAGATCATTTAACCCTTTCCCTAATAAAAGTTTGAATCACCCCCCTTTTTCCATTTAAAAAAAAAACTCTGTAAATAAAAATAAACACATGTGGTATCACCGCATGCGGAAATGACCGAATTATAAAAAATACATTGTTAATTAAACCGCACGGTCAATGGCGTACGTGCAAAAAAATTCCAAAGTCCAAAATAGCATATTTTTGTTCACTTTTTATTCATTTTTTCATGATATAAAATGTGATCAAAAAGACTGATCAATATAAAAATGGTACCGACAAAAACTTCAGATCAAGGTGCAAAAAATTAGCCCTCAAACCGCCCCATATGCAGAAAAATAAAAAAGTTATATGGGTCAGAATATGACAATTTTAAACATAAATTTTCTTGCATGTAGTTATGATTTTTTCCAGAAGTACGACAAAATCAAACCTATATAAGAAGGGTATCATTTTAATCTTATGGACCTACAGAATAAAGAAAAGGTGTAATTTTTTACCAAAAAATTTACTGTGTAGAAATGGAAGCCCCCAAAAGTTACAAAAGGGTGTTTTTTTTATTTTTTATTTTGTCGCACAATGATTTTTTTTTCCATTTCGCCGTAGATTTTTTTGGTAAAATGACTGATGTCATTACAAAGTAGAATTGGTGGTGCAAAATATACGCCCTGATATGGATTTTTCGGTGCAAAATTTGAAAGGGTTATGATTTCTAAAAGGTAGGGAAGAAAGGTAGGGAAGTGGAAAAACGCTCGGTCCTCGGTCCTTAACCCCTTAAGGACGCAGCCCTTTTTCACCTTAAGGACTGAGCCCTTTTTTGCAATTATGACCACCGGCACTTTACAAATTAATAACGCGAAAACCCGAATATTCTGAGATTGTTTTTTCGTGACATATTCTACTTTATTTTGGTGGTAAATTTTCGGCGTTAATTGCATCCTTTTTTGGTGAAAAATCCCCAAATTTCATAAAAATTTTGAAAATTTTGCATTTTTCTAACTTTGAAGCTCTCTAATTGTAAGGAAAGTGGATATTCCAAATACATTTTATTTTGCTTCACAAATACAATATGTCCACTTTATGTTGGCATCATAAAATGGACATACTTTTGCTTTTTGAAAAAATTAGAGGGCTTCAAAGTAGAGCAGCAATTTTCAAAAATGTCATGAAAATTGCTAAATCTGAAGGGACAGATGTTACAGAACTACAACTCCCAGCATGCCTGGGCAGTCGAGGCATGCTGAGAGTTGTAGTTTGGCAACATCTGGAGGGCTACTGTTTGGGCACCACTGTAACATTGGTCTCCAAACTGTGACCCTCCAGATGTTGCAAAACTACAACTCCCAGCATGCCCAGACAGCCTTTGGCTCTCTGGGCATGCTGGGAGTTGCAGTTTGGCCCCCCTAGTGGTTGCCACAGTAAAGATCGATTTACTTTCACTTTCAATTCCCCCCCCCACTGTCGATTCCCTACCTGATCAGGATCCTGCAGGCTCCAGCGAAGATCCCAGGTCCCCAGGCATCTTCTCCTGCAGGTACGGCCTCCATCTTCTTTCCAGAGCCCCTCGAGATCCAGGGGCGGGCAGAACGGGGGGTTGCCATGGCAACCCCCTGTCCTGCGCTGCCATTGGTCAGAACTCTGTTCTGACTAATGGCAGGGGATAGGAGGAGATCGCAGCTTTGCGACCTCACTCCTATCCTTTAGGCTGATCGGTGCTGTCGCTGACAACTCCGATCAGCCCTATTTTCCAGAGACCCGATCAGCCCAGAATTGGAGAAAATCGCATGTCTGAATTGACATGCGATTTTCTCCGATCGCCGACATGGGGGGGGTCTCAGGACCCCCCTGGGCGACGTGCCAGGGTGCCTGCTGAATGATTTCAGCAGGCATCCGGCTCCAGTCCCCAACCGGCTAGCGGTGGGGACCGGATTTCCCACGGGCGTATGGATACGCCCTCGGTCCTTAAGGACTCGGAATGCAGGGCGTATCCATACGCCCTATGTCCTGAAGAGGTTAAAGGAGTAGTCCAGTGGTGAACAACTTATCCACTATCCTAAGGATTGGGGATAAGTTTCAGATCGCGGGGGGTCCGACCGCTGGGGCCCCCGTGATCTCCTGTATCGGGCCCCGACAGCCCGCGGGAAGGGGACGTGTCGACCTCCGCACGAAGCAGCGCTGACACGACCCCTCAATACAACTCTATGGCAGAGCCGGAGCGCTGCCTTCGGAAATCTCCGGCTCTGCCATAGCGTTGTATTGAGGGGGCGTGTCAGCCGCCACCTTGTGCGGTGGTCGACACCTGCTATCTAGCCGGAGAGCCTGGCCCCCGTACAGAGAGATCGCAGGGGGCCCCAGCGGTCGGACCCCCGTGATCTCAAATTTATCCCCTATCCTTAGGATAGGGGATAAGTTTTTCACCACTGGACTACCACTTTAAGGGGTTAAAGGTGTTTTGCCACTATAGACAACCCCACTACATTCATTGTCTATAGAAGTGTTTCCCAAACAGGGTGTCTCTTGCTGTTGCAAAGCTACAACTCACAGCATACATGGACAGCCAACGACTGTCCGGGCATGCTGAGAGTTGTAGTTTTGCAACAGCTGGAGGCATCCTGGTGGGAAAACACTGGTCTATCGGACTGTTAAAGTTGGCCAAGTGCTGTACTCTCCTTTTTTTAGCACTCCCATAGACATTGAATGACGTGGTGGTTGAGTATGCACACTGCTTCTCCATTCAGAGCCCTGTTATCAAGATCATGGGGGTCCCTGCAGTTGGACTCCTCAAAATTAGACACTTATCCTCTATCCTGCGGAGAAAAAATACCTGTGCAGAGGAAGAGTTGACCGGTTGGCCATAGCAACCAATCAGATCACTTCTTTCATTTTTCAGAGGCCTTTTAAAAAAAAATAAAAAAAATGAAAGAAGCGATCCGTTTGCTTGCTATGGGCAACTGGTGAACTTTTGATTAATCTCCCCCTAAGTGTATATGGTGGCAAAAAACTCCTTTTAAAGGGGCTATCCAGGAAAAAACTTTTTTTTATCAACTGGCTCCAGAAAGTTAAACAGATTTGTAAATTACTTCTATTAAAAAATCTTAATCCTTTCAGTACTTATGAGCTTCTGAAGTCAAGGTTGTTCTTTTCTGTCTAAGTGCTCTCTGATGACACTTGTCTCGGGAACCGCCCAGTTTAGAAGCAAATCCCCATAGCAAACCTCTTCTAAACTGGGCGTTTCCCAAGACACGTGTCATCAGAGAGCACTTAGACAGAAAAGAACAACCTTAACTTCAGAAGCTCATAAATACTGAAAGGATTAAGATTTTTTTTATAGAAGTAATTTACAAATCTGTATAACTTTCTGGAGCCAGTTGATATATAAACATTTTTTTTTTCCTGGATAACCCCTTTAAGCTTTTTCTATTGAGAGAGAAAGAGAAATAGAGTTGTTAATTTTAAATATGTCTTGTAGGATTTTATCTCTCCGAAAAGCACCACATCACCCCTCAGATTGCTTGGTATAACAGATCAGCCCTATTAAATTCAATGAAGTTGAATGTCAATACCAGACACAACCTGCAGACAGATGTGGCGCTGTTTTGGGATAGAAAGTAACCATGCTTTTCGAACCCATAGAACTCATAGTTTTGCGCAGTCAGAGAGTACCCGGTATGGGGGTATAGCAATGCCGAACTTGGTTCACATTATTTAACACAAGGTATTTTGTACTTTTAGGACTTGTAGTAAAGTGGTAGCTTACTTAATGCTCGACACTTTACCTGAATGGACCCGATTCTGTATAACCGGCTGAAATCAGATCAGCTTAACATTTCACAGAGTTGTCACTGAAAATCTGTAACCTCTCCTCTGTAGTTCACCTGATGATATGCTATCAGCCTTTTCTTACAAGTGCTTGCAGTAATACCATGGCACGGATCCAAGGACACATTCTCAGACAGGCATCCACCATGGCGAATGCTCAGTATTGAGCACCTACTGAATAGATGTCAACTGTGAATATATGTGAATAAATGCTTTGTGCATGGGCTGAATATGAGGACCCACTGAGCTCTCTGCAGCCTGTGTCAGAAGTATATACAGTGATGGTGACAGCCGCTATATTAGCACTTGTTCAGCCAATGGTGGACTTAGTACTTGAACATACTGAAAAGCCTCTGGAGATAATGACTCCAAGGGGTTGCCCTAGATTATAATGTGCTTTTTACAGTATTTCCAGAAACAGCAATATAAGACCTAATCCCCTATATTCCCTCTTAATTCCTCTTCACTCTTCCTTTTTTCCTTTCTTCCCACTGTTTCTTTAATCCTTTCCCTCCTCATTCTTTTCCATGCTTCCTTATTTTTTTTACCCTTCCTTTTCTCATTTCTTCCATTCTTTTCTGACTTCCATTACCTTCCTTTCTTCTCTCCCTTTTCTTTTCAGCCTCCTCTCCTTTATCTTTCTTCCATCTGTTCTTTGTATTCTTTCCTATATCTGTCTTTCCACCTTTACTTACTCTTGTCTGTCCATGTCCCCTCCATTCTTCTTTTATCACTTCCGTTTCTTTCCTATTTTTTCTTTTCAACCTTCTCTCACTTCCTTCTTTTCAACCTTCTCTCCCTTCCTTCTTTTCTTCTGTCCTTCCTTTCTATTTTCCTTCCTCCCTTTCTTCCCTCTATTTACTTTCCTCTTTCTTTCTTCCTTCCTTCCTTCCTTTCTTCCTTCCTTTCTTCCTTCCTTCCTTCCTTCCTTCCTTTCTTTCTCTTTCTTTCTTTCTTTCTTTCTTTCTTCCTTCCTTCCTTGCTCCCTTTCTTCCTTCCCTCTTCTTACTTTCCTCTTTCTTCTTTCTTTCTTTTTATTTCCATTCCTTTTCTTGTATCCTTCCTTTCCTCTGTTTTTTTACTTTCACTTTCTTCTCTTTCTTCCCACCCCCTTTCTCTCCTTTCCTTCCTCTGTACACACAGTTTTTCATTCTGATCCACATTTGTAATTATTTTACGGACAGTTACTGTTCAGTGACAGTTTTACAGTATTTCCCATAAAGTCCATGTATTCTGCAGGATTGAACATGTGTTAGTGCAGGTTGATGCAGGTGATGGCATGTGTCACTCACCCTAGCAGGTTGTGTATAGAATAATGAAGTTTTCTACATTTCTGATCAAATGCTTAAGAAAACTTGTAAATGTTTCTCGTGCTGCTGCATTTGTTATCTCAAGCGCCTTCACTTCTATGTGTGTGGTATTTACAGATGTCCTCACTATTTATACTGTACTGTTCATGTGTCATCAACTGAGCATCTAGACTGTCCTTAGAGAGTTACCGTCCGCTCAGTAAACTAGTCAGGTAGAAATTGCTGTGTGACTGATCAATACTGATCATCCTGATCTTGGCTCCTCCTCCCTCCATACTTCAATGATTCAGTGGGTAGGAGAAAGCATTCATCTGTCTCTGTGTTTGTACTAAAAGTTTTGCTAAAACCTTTCTAATACTGTCTATAAAGTGAGAATGTTCAATATTTAAAATAAAACTATTATAAGAATTGACTGAACTAAATTCTCTTATAACTCTTGGGTGTAATCTTGGAGCTTTTCCTGAAGGTTTCATTAGTTGTTTATTAATAATAAACTAATCCCTGAATTTGTTTTACCTAATAATTAAGCAAAATTTATGTTGCACAAAAATATGTCTCTGTCTCAAAGAAACAAATAAATGTTGCACTCTTCTTTAAAGGGGTATTCCAGGAAAAAACTTTTTTTCTTATATCAACTGGCTCCAGAAAGTTAAACAGATTTGTAAATTACTTCTATTAAAAAATCTTAATCCTTTCAATAATTATCAGCTGCTGAAGTTGAGTTGTTCTTCTCTGTCTGGCAACAGTGCTCTCTGCTGACATCTCTGCTTGTCTCGGGAACTGCACAGAGTAGAAGAGGTTTGCTATGGGGATTTGCTTCTAAACTGGGCGGTTCCCGAGACAGGTGTCATCAGAGAGCACTTAGACAAAAAAGAACAACTCAACTTCAGCAGCTCATATGTACTGAAAGGATTAAGATTTTTTAATAGAAATAATTTACAAATCTATTCAACATTCTGGAGCCAGTTTTTTCCTGGATAACCCCTTTAATTTAAACAAAGTGCAGATAAAAAAAACGCTGCATCTGAGGGACGAAAGACAAACGGGAGCACTACCTGGCGGCACAGAAATATGTAATGGGGCCATTGACCTAGTAATGATATATTATTGTTGTTTAATAGGTTAATGTAGTACGTGACCCAAAAATGGAATCTGTAGCTCCAGAAACAAAGAAACCTAGAGGATCGGAGTCAGAGTTTACCCCTGTGCCCAGCCCAAGGAATTTATCGGCACTGAAGATGTCAAGTCCAATGCAAAAAGACACTCGGGAGCTCAGGTAAATGCCTGTCTGTGTAATGTATGGTTATTATTGCATTGTCTCTTTTGTGTGTAGTTTTTGATTTGGGGTTCTTAGGCGCAATGATTTTGAGTACCCACCTTCTGTCTTTACAGAAACTTCACTCATACACGCATCCTGATCTTTGTTGTTAGCACTGTCTACATAGAATGTATTGTCAGTACCATCTAATAAGTTACAGTGATCCTTCAACTTACAATGGCCTCAACATACAATAGTTTAACATACAATGGTCTTTTCTGGACCATTGTAACTTGAAACCAGACTCAACATACAATGCTATGGAATCTGCGAATCGTGTCAAGGGCTGGAAGAACCGACCACTCAGAATGGACATTTCACTGGTAAAACCCCTGTATTCCTATAGTGCATGCACTGACTGGTGTCTGGTAGCGCCCCCTACAGTACAGGGAGGTACTACATGTTCTGTACTCTTTACCTGTATTACTGAAGTACATGCACTGACTGGTGTCTGGTAGCAGCCCCTACAGTACAGGGAGGTATTACATGTTCTGTACTCTTTACCTGTATTACTGAAGTACATGCACTGACTGGTGTCTGGTAGCGCCCCCTACAGTACAGGGAGGTATTACATGTTCTGTACTCTTTACCTCTGCCAGGGTTAGCTGCTCCTTTGGACACCAGGTGGGGGCGGCTCTATTTTACTTTTTTTAGGACATTGCGTGTACTGTACAGGACCCTGAAGAAGCTTCTTTCCTCTACATAGACCAGTGTTTCCCAAAGAGGGTGCCTGCAGCTGTTGCAAAACTACAACTCCCATTTTACTTTTTTTTAGGACATTGCGTGTTCTGTACAGGACCCAGAAGAAGCTTCTTTCCTCTGCATAGACCAGTGTTTCCCAAAGAGGGTGCCTCCAGCTGTTGCAAAACTACAACTCCCAGCATGCCCGGACAGCCGAAGGCTGTCCGGGCATGCTGGGAGTTGTAGTTTTGCAACAGCTGGAGGCACCCTCTTTGGGAAACACTGAAATAGACAGTGATTTACAGCTCCCAGCAGATCTCTCTTACTTTTATATGTAAGGATTTGCTTTATCTGTATTAGTTATCTTCTTATTTTTCTTTAATCCTCACTTTTTCCTATTTTTGGATGACATTTTGGTGGCTTCAGAACTAATTACCAGGTTTCCATAGAGTTATGGTCTCAACATACAATGGTCTCAACATACAATGGTCGTCCCAGAACCAATTAATATTGTAATTTGAGGGAGCACTGTATTTGTGTATCAGCCCATAAGAAAGAAGCTATAGGAGCAATATCTCAGCACTAATATCTGCTCCAAGGACTTAGAGGTCCATCACTGTGTCACAATGGATTTGGCTACTAGATAAAATGGGATTTAACAGGAATCAACATCAAACCTCCACTGTGGTTGTAGTTTTTAAATATACAGAAGACAATACATGTGATAACACATGAACACAGGGGACCATATCTACATAATTGGAATACATTCCATTTCGGTGCCCACTTTACCCAAATTGGAAATGAGGGCTCATTCACATCAGGTTTGTGTCCTCTGTGGGACGGATACATTGTCAAGATGGGATGTGTACCTACTCTTGCATGCACAGTCTCATAGATTTAAATGGCCCGATGTTGTGACTACTTTCGGGACATATTTGCACCGTGGTCAGAGACGAAACTCATATATGCCATAAAAGTGACCCAAATGTAGCCGCTAGTTGATTATGTTTGGGTCATTGAAATCAATGGGGCCCGTGCCTGTCTATAAGCATTCTGTTTTGACATTTTCCTTCCGTATCTGCGCCACGGAGGGAAAAAACGTGATGTGACTGCAGCCTCAACAAAAGTTTATGGATGGACTGTATGGGTGGGTTCACACTACGTTTTTGCCATACTGTTTTCAATCCGTTTTTCTAAAGAAAACCGTATGGCAAAAAAACGGATGGAACAGTATGGGGAAAAAAGTAAACCGTATGCGTTTTTAAACAGTATACTGTTTTTAAAAGTGCATACAGTTCCGTCAGTTTTTATAGAAAAAAACCCCATAAGTTTTTAGAAAATTTTGTCCATTTTTAATGGGAGGGGTCTTGGGTGGGGACTTTAGGATTCAAATGCGCATGTGCAAAGTAAAAACGTATACGTTTTTACCGTATGGAACCGTATACATGTGCTTTTCCCATTGACGTCCATGTTAAAAAAAACGTATGCGGTTGCAGTACGGTTTTTAAACCGGAGTCAAAACTGTGGTTGACCACAATTTTGTCTTTGGTTTAAAAACCGTACTGCAACCGCGTGCGTTTTTTTTTTTTAAACATGGACGTCAATGGGAAACGCACATGTATACGGTTCCATACGGGAAAAACGTTTTTACTTTGCACATGCGCATTTGAATCTTAAAGTCCCCACCCAAGACCCCTGCCATTAAAAATGTACAACATTTTCAAAAACATATGTTTTTTTTTTTAAATAAAAACTGACGGAACTGTATGCAATTTTTAAAACAGTATACTGTTTAAAAACGCATACGGTTTACTTTTTTCCATACTGTTCCATCCATTTTTTTGCCATACGGTTTTCTTTAGAAAAACGGATTGAAAACAGTATGGCAAAAACGTAGTGTGAACCCAGCCTATCTCCGTTTTCTGCTCCTATATGATATAAAAGCATGTTAGTCCTCCCTTTGCGCCCCCTGTTGGCCATCACCTATGCAACATCCCAAATGAGCTTCAATGTCAGTCCCTGCACAGTGCAAAGCATGTAAGGATTCGCAGTGACTTACTTTAGCAGAAAATCCACGCATTGCGGGCAACCCTGGCTCATAGGCATTAGCATAGTGAACCATATAGAGAATACGATATTGCTAAGATAAAGGAGCATTAACAATTTGCTGATTTTACCAGGCGGCTGGGGGTTTGCATTAACACTAACTCATTTGTGATGTATGTGCCATAAGATAGGGAAACTAAATGTGAAACTTTCTTTTTTTTTTTTTTTACGGTGAACTTTAATGCCATGCTTTGCTAATGGAACAATTGGCTTACCCCCAAGTTGCCTACTTAATATGTAAAGCAGGTGTAGAGAACATGACGGCACATGGCTTCCTGGGATAAGAGGGAGACAGCTGTCATGTGATTGGCTCACACTGAATAAATATTTTCCTGCTCTTCACACAGCGACAGGCCGGATTCTCATCACCACCCCGACCATCCAACCTCTGGCGCCCTTGAAGGGGGGCAGCACAACCTGACAGCATTGTTACAGGAGGTGGATTATCTTAGACAAAGCAATAAAAAGGTACAGGTCACAGTATGTATTCTTTGCTCGAACAGTATGACCACTGTCTGTATGTGTGGGTTTAGCTTTCTGTTCAAAGTGGGAAAACGCAATTGTATTAAATTCTTTTTTACACTGCTTTTGTATTTCGGCTTCTCTCTATGGGACTTTCATACTACCCCCCCAGAGATAATGTGTTCCTTGGGATTACTTTACATAAAAATCTCCTTTTGGTTTCTGCCTCTGTAGCCACCAGCAGAATTTATATAGAGAAAATGTGAACAAACCATACAGCACTCCCATTGGTATACAATGCATCTATGGTATAATATGTATTTTGCTGAATTTATCCCGTTGGTCCGAAGAGCGCCAAGCCTACATTAATTTACAGCAGTAAATAATAGAGAGAGAATCCTGCACTCACCACGTCCATCGCTGCATCAGACGAGGCTCCATGGAGAGGAGGGGATGGTAGACGGGGGGCTACGAGGCAACGACCGGTGGTTTCGTGCTAATTAGCACTTCTTCCGGCCTGGTGCCCGAAAGATTAACAGATTTGTAAATTACAAAATCTTAATCTTTCCAGTACTTATTAGCTGCTGAATACTACAGAGGAAATTATTTTCTTTTTGGAGCACAGAGCTCTCTGCTGACATCATGAGCACAGTGCTCTCTGCTGACATCTCTGTCCATTTTAGGAACTGTCCAGCACAGCATATATTTGCTATGGGTATTTTCTCCTACTCTGGACAGAGATGGCAGCAGAGAGCACTGTGTTCCAAAAAGAAAATAATTTCCTCTGTTATATTCAGCAGCTAATAAGTACTAGAAGGATTAAGATTTTTTTAATAGAAGTAATTTACAAATCTGCTTAACTTTCTGGCACCAGTTGATAAAAAAAAAAAAAAAAAAGTTTTCCACCGGAGTACCCCTTTAAGTGCCTAGAGTTCTGTGCTCCGAGCGCTTTCCCAGTCCTTCCTGTGAGCTATGAAGTATCAGTTCTTGTGGTCTTCGTTCGGAAACTTAGAGCTGAGGAGGAGGAGCCAGAGAAGAACCCAGATCTCTAGAAACTTATTATAAAGGATCTGCATCCGTGACACTTGTGAAAGTGACAAGTTTTTCCCACTCATGCAACCTGCACAACTGTAACCCAAGTATGTTTTCACTGCTCTCCTTGTCCTCTGTATAGAACTGTCAGCATTTTGAAGGCTTCAAGCTTCTGAGTTTTGTCCCTTTAAGGTAGCCATATACATAGGACAAAGGTTGGGAATATTTTGTTGGGATCTCCTAATCATATCCCGTCTCTCCCCGGGAACAGAACGTGTTGTCCCGACAAAGCGGCGGCCAACACACCCCTACATGTATCTTCGTGAGAGATCCGAAGATGGCCAAAGGCTGTATCTCCGGCTCTCCCTTAGAGATACATGGAGGGGACGTGTCGGCCGCCACTTCGTGCAGGGATCAACACGCCCCATCAGGGTGGGGTGCAGGAGAATGCGTGGTGTATCAGCAGTTGGACTTCCTGCAATCTAGAATTTATTCCCTAACCTTTGGATAAGGGGATACATTTTTCTGCATGATAGTTTTCTTTTAATATGTATGGGGGGGGGGGGGGGCATGCAGCTGTCAGGGAAAAGAAAAAATGGGAATATTGCATAGTTGCTAGTCTTTATGAATAGGGGTGTAACCTATAGAGAGGGCAGAGGGTGTGGGTATACCCAGGCCTTGGAGCATGAAGGCACCCATACGGTCTATTCTTATGTGAGGACACCAGTACTTTAAATGACGCATTATAGTTGGGGGCCTTGTTACAGATTTTGCATTGGGTCCTTGGGGTCGTGGCCAGCCATGCCATTGTCCATTACTTTTGCATGGCAGAGATATTCTAAATCAAGTGTAAAGTGCAGCTTAGCAATACATTAGTGGAAATATAGACTGTTTCACAGGCCAGGAAACAATACTTCCAGAATCCACTGATGTCATAACGGGTTGTCTTGCTTGTTTGACCGTGGTAAAAGCAAACACATAATGCTTTCCTAGATCTGTCAGAGTCTTGACATAATTACCTGACTGTGTCAGAAGCAGCGCTATTATTGGTTGGTGCCTGCGTGCTGGGAATGCATGTATGTGACCTCAGGATATAATGACAGACTAATACCTGAACGTGTCAACGTCTCTGACAATAATAACCCAAAGCCATAATTAATGTGAGATCGACTGCTGATTATTTTGTGTCCATGTAAGTCGGGCATGTGCTTCAGTTCAGTACAGCTGGAGGCGTCCAGAGCATGCATAAGCCAATTGACTTTGAAGATCCCGACATAAGAGTTTACCCAATAAAAGACGGATTTGGGAAAATCTTTGATATTAATATATATTTATTGAATTTTGCATTGCTTTGTAAGATTTTATACATTTATTTGTCAGGGGTATGGACTTGAGTTCATACTAGAAAACATCTCTGAAGAATGTTTATCCATTGTCTCCATATTAAAACAGTTGGAACAATTAGTATAGGAAAAGCTATAGATCTGTCTAAAAGGATCAATATAGTAAAAGCATATAGACAAGAAAATGAATTGCAATAAAAAGAGTAAAAAGTTTACAAAACTGAGGACAAGCCGGGCTCTTTGCGCTGAGGCTCTGTGACATGCTCTCCGTCTCACACATCAGGATGATTGACAAGCCAGGAGCCTGCACAGAGCCCTGCTTGTCCCGCCCTCACTTCCTGTATTTGGTCTCCTCATAGAGACACACAGGCAGTAGCTGCAGAGACAGCTTTTTAACCAATGTATATTAGGTTTGGGTGGTGTACCGGTTCATACCGAGTACCAAAATTTTTGTGCTGCACGATATGAATTTTAACCCATACCGCAATACCGGTTTGCCCTCCACCCCCCTCGGGAATGAATGAATGAATCAGCCCAGCGCTGCACTGTCATCAGGGAACTAATCATATGTGGCCTGCGAGCGCTGTTCTGCCCCCCCAATTAATTATCAGCCCAGCGCTGTCCCCATCGGGGTAAATACTCACATGTCACCCGCAAGCGCTGCCCTCCTCTTCCTCCTGTTTGTTGCAGCCGCCGGCGCTGACACTCTATACCAGTGGTCTTCAACCTGCGTACCTCCAGATGTTGCAAAACTACAACTCCCAGCATGCCCGGACAGCCAACGGCTGTCCGGGCATGCTGGGAGTTGTAATTTTGCAACATCTGGAGGTACGCAGGTTGAAGACCACTGCTCTATACTGTGCGGTATCCCTATGCCCGGGCTGCAAAAAATAAACAAAATAAACTTTAACTCACCTCCCATTGGTCCAGTACCGGCCTCACCCGCTTCTTGGGGGCCGGAACGTTGGACAGCCGTCAGCCTATCACCGGCCGCAGCGATGTTCTGCCTCGGCCGGTGATAGGCTGAGCACACTGTCATGTAAGAAGCCGGCCAGAGCTCCTTACGGAACATCGCTGCGGCCAGTGATAGGCTGACGGCTGTCCGACGTTCCCGTCCCCAGCATAAGGCCGACGTATGAACATGCATTAGTTTATTTTGTTTACCTTTTGCAGCCCGGGCATAGGGATACCGCACAGTATAGCGTGTCGGCGCCGGTGGCCCGCAACAAACAGGACAAGGAGGGCAGCGCTTGCGGGTGACATGTGAGTATTTACCCCGATGGGGGCAGCGCTGGGCTGATAATTAATTTGGGGAGGGGAGGGGAGGAGGAGGAAATACCATTATATACCGTGGAACCGCCAAAAGTTACAAAAATACCGTGATACACACATTTGGTCATACCGCCCAGCCCTAATGTATATTACAAATATACATATAATGGTATTATCTACATTATATAAAAGGTTTTTGTTGATAACAGGCACACTTAAAGGCTTTGAGAGACCCTGGTTTTATTGCCTAATTTTTCTAGAAGAACCTTAATTTACAACTTTTTTTTACATTCTTTATTTCCTCTATAATAGACCCTGATAGAATAATGTTGTACAATTAAGAGTAGCATTGCATACTTACCTTTACCATTTAAGACAATTTTTTGGATACGTTCTTTCTCTTTTATTTTTGGTGCGAGCATTGATAAAACTGTGCCCCTTTAGATGCCTGTCTTATGTCATGGCCTTATGATGAGGGATGTAACGTGACATTTCGTGTGCACATCTACCTGCCGAGCGTTCAGCTGATATCCAACCAGTGACATCATCAGAGACTGCTTGTTTCTGTCGGATTGGCAAGTAGTGAAAAAAAAAATGGATTTCTGTATAATGGCTTTTCCCTGGTTCAGAAATGTTAATATGGCTTTAGCAGTAAGAAAGTATAGGGGCAAAGCCAGATTACCTCTATATCGCAAGTATTCACAATCCGTTTCCAGGGAAGCAATAAAAACTTAATCTAGAAGAGTGGCAAGTCGATATCCGAAAGATGACAGCTAGGTCAACATATACCTTAATAAGGAACAGCAGATTTTACCATTGATATAACCTGCTAGCCAGCAAAGGTTGGTTTCCATGCCAACACGAAACAATATATAATAACCAGAAATGTCTGTCAGTCCGAGGTCACTTTTCCGATTTCAACAATTTATTTCAATATCAATAATTAATCTTGGCAAAATGCAACTGCAGTTCTCTGTTGTATAACTCTGTTTTACTCTCTCATCCTTAATAAAAGGAACAGGAGGTAGAAATTTAAGAACATATTTCCCCCAAATCACACAGTTTCTAGGAAATATAAGACCCTATAATGCCTCCTTTTGAAAAGTCCTGAATATTAAACAACACTTGCTGAGTTGTTAAAGGGGTGCTCTGCCCCTAGACATCTTATTCCCTATTCAAAGCATAGGGGATAAGATGTCTGATCGCAGAGGTCCCGCCGCTGGGGACCCATGCGATCTCCCTGCTTCACCCGGCATTCGCTTTGAGCGTTGGGTGCAGCACTGGGGGCTCGTGACATCACGGTCACACCCTGCTCTCGACATCACGGCCATGCCCCCTCAATGCAAGTCTATGGGAGGGGGCGTGATGACCATCACGCCCCCTCCCATAGACTTGCATTGATGGGGCATGGCCGTGATGTCACGAGCGGCGTGTGACCATGACATCACGAGCCTCGGCCCCGCATCAACAGTCATCCGGCACCGGATGTCTGGGGTGGCCCAGCCGAGATCACGGGGACCCCCACAATCAGACAACTTATCCCCTATCCAAAGGATAGGGGATAAGATATCTAGGAACAGAGTACCCTTTTAAGATCTGGTACTGAATATCTAAGGTGTTAACCACTAATGGTAACCATTACAGAACCTGTACAGGTGGCCCCCTAGCTTTATAGAGACCCGGAATTTTTTTCTTATAAAATGAACAATACACCCTCGTACCTGCTCCCTATCATTCATTTCTGACTCTGTATCCAGTAGGAAAGTATATAAATCTGGCAAATGGACCCTTGTTCTGATTGTAGACTTGATGCAGAGATCAACCATTATTCCACTGATGGTCCCCACGGCCTCATATAAAGCAACCAGTGCTACTTTCATTGGGAAAAGCATCCCTAACCTCATCATGTTCCATCACTAGCTGTACCTCTATGTATACACCAACCAGTGCACCCAATGACATCATCAAGCAGTGGGTAATTCAAACTCACTTGTGGAGTTGAACAAATCTGCAGTAAGATTCACCAAACCTGAATCCTAATCATTGGCAGTGAATATATTTCATCTTGCATGAAGTCATTCTGCTTTTTAAGTGTTCTGATTTCCCTGAAACGTCTGGAATGAGACTCCTGACTGTGTAGCTTCTCTGGCGAATCGGAACACTTTGAAAACTGAATGACTTTTACTAGACAAAATATATTTTATTGGGAATCTTAGTGTAGATTTGCTTAACTTTATCCAAGTGCACATTCATTCATTTCCCTAGATTCAGTGTTCCTGCCCTAACACTGCTCTTTGGTTATGGATGTAATGATTGATTGATGTAATGGTGAAACAATGTGATGCCAAGTTATATATCTTGGCATGTTTCTGGTCTAAACCAACCCTATCCTAAAGGGGTTGTCAAGTTCAAAAACCCATATTTATGTACCCTTCTATGGAATTCTAAGCAGGATCTTCAGCTTTTGGCCAGAATGGAGATCGATAAGAATCTTTCACACTTGATGATTCGATAGACAATCCACTGATTTTAATGTGTAATTCTTCATTTCCCCTGTAATGAACACTTACTGCCACATTTCCACTGATCACTATGGATTCCAATGTAACATTTTGTGATCTGCTTATTGTCAAGGGACCTTTCTAACTAGTAGGGATTTTCCAAACATAAAGGGCTCATTATCCTAATTCCTTATATTTAATTGGTTTACTTTTAATATCATGAAAGTAATTCACATTGACCCTATGACTGCCACTACAACTCTGTTCCAGTAGACCCAATTTGAACACTTAAAGGGGTACTCCGCCCCAGACATCTTATCCACTGTCCAAAGGATCTCTGCAGCGGCGCCCTGCCTTTATCACTACGGAGCACACTGGCTCTGTGCATGATGACTGGGGGATGCAGGGGACGGAGCATCTTGACATTACAGCTCCGCCCCCTCAATACAAGTCTATGGGAGGGGGTGTGGCGGTCGTCATGCCTCTTCCGGTAGACTTGCATTGAGGGGACAGAGCTGTGATGTCACGATGCTCCGTCCCCTGCATCGCCCCGTCATCGCGCACAGAGCCAGTTGCTGCAGAGATCACGGGGTCCCCAGTGGCGGGACCTCTGCGATCAGATGTCTTATCCCCTATCCTTTAGACAGGGGATAAGATGTCTGGGGCAGAGTACCCCTTTAAGGACTTGAGTCTACTGGAAAGAAAGCAAAAGGCGCTCCTTGGTGTGTAGTATCATCAAGCAATGTTCAAATTGGCTTGTCTGTCTGTGGATGGGAAGGCTGCAGGGTGACCCCATTGGTTCAGCTTTATACGATCACCAACATTGTGCTTGGACCACACAACCATCCTTGGTAAGTGCATCATTTTGGTACATTTTCATTGTCCACATGGCTTACTTATTTATATAGCCCTAGTCCAGACACTAACAATAAATCAGTGAAATCCAGTGATGTGAAGCCACATTAAATAAGCCACTTTGGTTGTTACAAAAAAAAAATTGTCTGGTATGTGAGGGTTCCACTTCTGGTTTTCCAGTTCAGTGTTTCAAAGAGAAGTGGAAGTTGCCATGCTCTCTACTCTGAAGATACATCTACATTTTATAAAACAATTTTTAGCAAATTTCAAAAATTACAATAGAGAAAGGTATAATTATGCAAAACCTTTTTGGAGTGCCAAACAATTAGGAGTTCTTAAAGGGGTACTCCGCCCCTAGACATCTTATCCTCTATCCAAAAGATCGGATATAAGATGTCTGATCTGTCGATCTCGGCTGCGGCACCCCAGACATCCGGTGCACGGAGCGAACTTCTCTCCGTGCTGGATGACTGGCGGAGGCCCGTGATGTCACGACCATGCCCCCTCAATGCAAGTCTATGGGAGGGGGCGTGACAGACATCACGCCCCCTCCCATAGACTTGCATTGAGGGGGCGTGGTCTTGACGTCATGAGCAGGGCGCTGCACCCAAAGCTCTAAACGAATGCCAGGTGCAGCAGGGAGATCGCAGGGGTCCCCAGCAGCGGGACCCCCGTGATCAGACATCTTATCCCATATCCTTTGGATCCTTTTAAGTATGGGAGAGGGATGGCTGGTACAGAATATCATTTCAGGCCTATAACCACATGTTGTACACCCGACTTTATTTTGAAACTCTACTTGAGATTTTGCCCAACTGGTGGCAACCTTACATCATGAGCCAGAAGTGTAAAAATCTATATTTTGTAAAACCTTACTTCCTTTTACCGTAACTTACAAAATCATTGCTCACAAGTTTCATTGTGCAATATATCACGTCTCCGGTTTTCCAGGGTGTAAAACAATAGAATAACATGCATGCTTCAAATAATGCATTCCGCTAATATGACTTGACACTAACATGACCACAGGCACGGGGTAGACGTGTTGTCTTCTGCGGATCTTACCACATATCCGTTGTATCCAGAATGTTGTTGTCTTCTCCACTTGGGATGAGACTGATCACTCACTGAATGCTTTACTTGGCTCATAGACTTACAAGGGCTCTTTGTATGTTTTGATTTTACAGGGAGCTATTCTTTTTATTATAGCAACCCTGACATGACCAGAAGCCATCACTGCATGTAACCTGTTCCAATACTAATAACCTGACACAAAGAAATAACAGGCAGCTATTGTTTTCTTGCCCTTACTCATGCTCTGTCTATAATGGCTTTTCAACTTTTGAGTCTTCCTTGTAGAGGTTTGTAGGTTATCGCTCAGGGTGTGTAGAAACATCAGCAGTAGTCATAAAATGCCCCACCTTCAGATTAGATGCTGCGTATGCCCTTATCTGTTCCACATGTGCCATGTGACATGGCGTAGCCTCTCGGTGGCCAAGTAGCTGATAGCAAAAGCCTACGCCAAGAATGACTTCCTGAGTAGCATGAATAACTTACCTGATTTAGTATCAAGTCCAACTATGCAAAAAGTTTAGTGTATGACGAATCCCGAAGACAAAAGGTACACTCCCCTACCATGATCCTTTGCTTTATTAATGTTTTAGCTGTTTTAAAGATGGGTGAACAAATAAAAGCTTACTTTATTATTAGCATTAAAGGGGTATTCCGGGCAAAAACATTTTATCCCCTATCCAAAGGATTGGGGATAAGGTGTCTAATCGCGGGGGCCCGCTGCTGAGACCCCCCCCCTGCAATCTCCCTGCAGCACCCGCATTTTACGCGGTGCTGAATCTCCAGTTTCGGGAACCTCTGGGTTTCCGGGACTGGGGACGTGACGTTGAACAGATTTGTAAATTACTTCTATTTAGAAATCTTAATCCTCCCAGTACTTTTCAGCTACTGTATGCTCCACAGGAAGTTCTTTTCTTTTAAAACTTCTTCTCAGTCTGACCACGGTGCTCTCTGCTGACACCTCTGTCTCAGGAACAGTCCAGAGTAGGAGAAAATCCCCATAGCAAACCTATCCTGCTCATGACAGTTCCTGAGACAGACAGAAGTGTCAGCAGAGAGCACTGTGGTCAGACAGAAAAGAAATTCAAAAAGAAAAGAACTTTCTCTGTAATATACAGCAGCTGATAAGTACTGGAAGGGTTATTATTATTAAATAGAAATAATTTACAAATCTGTTTAACTTTCTGGCACCAGTTGATTTAAAAAAAAAAAAAAGAAGTTTTTCATCGGAGTACCCCTTTAATGTTAGAGTGCTATAAAACCAGAACAATTACCTTTTTTGAATTGGGATTATTTTATTGCAGTGTGTGAACAAAAATGGATTTTGTAGGCCAAACCTTTTTGGGACCTTTCTTCTTTTTCCTACAAGACCCTGTTAGTAGTCACTTTTAGACCTTTCAAGCTTGTCTCAGCTGACGAGACAAATTTAAAGACTCTCTGGTGGAGATTTTGCAAAACCTGTGCAAAGGAAAAGTTGCCCATAGCAACCAATCAGATTGCTTCTTTCATTTTGCAGAGGCCTTGTTAAGAATTTTAAAAAAAAGCTGATTGGTTGCTATGGGCAACTTTGAAAAAAACAAGCTGATTGGTTGCTATGGGCAACTGGGCAACCTGTTATATCTCACAAAAAAGTTATGTTACTCAGTACATAATCCTGATCATGTACATATAATAGTTATGTGTCTAGCACCTATATTTCTTTCATAAATACCTTCTCTCTGTTACTCACTTGGTTTTTCATTCTGTGCTCTGGAGGGGGCTTGTAGCAAAGGAAGAATTCTGGTTAAAAGCCAGAAATCCTCCTGAAAAAAAGTGGATACCTACAAATACAGTATAATAGCTTATATTTATATACAGACATTTATATACAGACATTTCACGTTTCAGTAGACTGTAACACTGATGATAGTAGATCCGCTGGACCTGTGTGGTAGATGACTCGGTCCGTACCAGGGAGCGGAGTTTAAGGTTCCGCTGGTTTTCACCAGAGCCTGTCGCTAAGCAGGATGGGCTTGCTGCGGCAGGCGGCACCCAGGTCGCTACCCCTGGCACGGCTCGACCTCACAGGCGGCTGAGGAGATTTGAGGCACAGGTGGGATAAGGCAACTCGTGGTCAGGATAACAGAAGGTCAGGGCTGGTGGCACAGTTGCGTAGTCAGGAACATAGCAAGTGGTCAGTAGGCAGGCGGCAAAGGAGTAAGGTCAGGTCATGGAGCAAAGGGTATGATGCACAGCAAGGCAACTCTCAGGAACGCTTTCTCTCAGGCACTAGGGCAACAAAGATCTGGCAGGGAAGTGTGGGAGGTGGAGGAATTTATCAATGAGCCACAGGTGTTTCTTCACTAATGGGCGCACTGGCCCTTTAAATCTTAAAGCTCTGGCGTGCACGCACCCTAGGGGAGAGGGACACACACACCGGAGCAGAGAGGTGGGGGCAGAAGAAGCACCAGGTGAGTGAGTGACTGGAAGGGATTCGCATGCCCTGCGATGCGAATCCCAGCCCCGGGATGCACGTCCCCCAATGCAAATCCCAGCCCCGCCGGCAGCAGCAGGTAATGGGATTATGCGCTCACGACCAGCGTGTGCGGCCGGAGCGCATAACGTAACATCTACCAAATGTAATCCTTTTCAATATTACCCCTTCCCCCCGCCCACCCCTCTCTTCCCCATAGAACAGAACACCCACAAAAAAAATAAAAAAACAGGATTGATTCTTCCCCCCCCCCCCCCCCCCCAAAGTCTGCTGTGCTGTAGTACAGGGTCACTTCATTCAATCACTGCAGGCTGCTCTGTAACCCCTTCCTTTTCTGTTTTCATGCTGCAGTTTGATAGGACAGGACAGGAGTGAGCACAGAGGAGTGCTAGTCCCACCCTCACTTACTGGACTTTGTCACATTCTGTGCTTCAACTTGGGCAAAATGAACCGAACTGAATAATATTCTGGATGATATGGAGACCCCTAGTTGTGTTTTTTAAGCCATGATTTATATAAAAGGAAATAAAATTTTATTATGAAGTATATTAGCCAAGATGTACAACATATGAAAAGTTTTTGAATCTGACATTGCCCATTTAAGCATTAAATAGGCACTGTGATTTAAACAAACTTTGCATAGATCAATATGCGCCCTCTCCCCTCTACTGCTGAAATCTCTGAAAATCAGCTCAGCTTTGTCCTGTGTCTGCAAGATAAGCAAAACAAGACTATGGGGGGTGGATCTTCACTAGCTCTGGGAGAATTGCAAATTATAGATGAAGGCTGCAGAGCAGGGCTTCCATTACTACATCTGACACTGAACTGAAAGTCACAAGAACTCATTTTAAGTAATTTCAAACCATCGACATGTAGTTGTTCACTTCTTCTATGTTCTTAAGTTAACAATGTGTTAGCTCACTATATGTCTCATACCTCTTAGGGTTTGTTAAGTGGGAATTTTTCTTGTCATACGTTTTTAAAATATCACTCACCGAAGCCAGTGTACCTTAGCCGCATTGTTTTACAGATGCATGTGATTGGGACAAAGAGGTCGTAAACATCCTCTTCTTACGTTATGTCGGTTATGGCACATCAACACTCCATTGTTCTTCTTGTTGAACATGATGTGCCAGTAACCAATCTTGGGATCCTATGTATGTATGTAAGCAATTGCTAATACCTTGTTTATCAGTAGGTTTCTATATTTTTTTTTTTGTAACAAATGGACAAATTTGCAGCAATTTAACAATGATTCTGTTTTGCCTAATTCTGGATTAACATAAAAAAAACCTTTATGGCTCTGACTTACTATTGTAAACCCGACAAAATGAAAAAGGGACCTGGTCATCGGGAAAAATGGGCATGGCCGTCAAAAAGTGTCCACGCCATTTAAAAAAAAAAAAAAAAAAAAATATTTACTAAGGTTTCCACAGAATATGTGGTGGATTTGAATGTGGAGGAAAACCTGACAGATCAGAGCATATGTAAAAAAAAATAAAAAATAAAAAAAAAAAAAAATAAATAAATTTAGGGAAAAGTGCAAAATGTAGGGAAACCTTAGTAAATACTGTGGAAAAAACATTGTAGGGTTGTAAAACCCACAAAGAAAACTACACAACACTCTTAGTAAATCAGGGCCATTAGGTTAAAATTAATCTTTTCCTAGCTGTACTGTATAACTGTAGTGAATATATTACTGGCTACTAGTGATTAGAAATTATGTTGGCACTTTCAGGTAGACCTCCATATGTGTGGTGTCGATGGAGAATTAAACTGGCTGCTACATACAGTATGATGATATGAGAGTTTAATGTCTGGCAGTACGTAAGACAAATCATTTAGCCTGGTGTCAAACATGATCCCAGTATAAACAAAGAAACACAATTGAAATAAATATAAAAACAACAACATGTCACTTAAAAAACTGATCACTAGAATGAGCCGGAAAACAAACGAGGTACTGGGCACTTCCCTCCCCTCTCTCTGAGATGGTCCCATAGCATGCACTCTTCCCAGGTCCTTCTGTCTGTGTCAGAAATTGTCCAAAACAGGAGCAAATCCCCATAGCAAACCTCTCCTGCTCTGGACAGTTCCTGACATGGACAGAGGTGTCAGCAGAGAGCACTGTGGGCAGACTGTAAAGAACAACACAACTTCCTCTAGAGCATACAGCAGCTGATACGTACTGGAAGGCTTAAGATTTAAAAATAGAAGTAATTTACAAATCTGTATAACTTTCTGGCACCCATTGATTTGAAATGTTTTTCTTTCCTCTGGAGTACCCTTTTAACGTACTTCACCCTATTCACCCTACCATAGGGGCTCTCATCCTATACTGCTTTTCTATTTGTTTTAATGCACATCCATGTTTTTACTATATGTTTCAAAGTTAGTGAAATTGTTTCTTTGTCACTAAAAATAATAAAACATTTAAATAACAAAAAGTGCACAGAAAAACCTGGTGTCCTGCTGACAGGACCCTTACTTACCTGTGTGTGTTATTGTTAATATTTCATACTTTATTGTGGATCTAATGTCAAATATTAATAGAATGCTAGCTTTTGGTATGGATTCAGCAGTCAGGTTTGGGTTGGCAGTCATACCAAATCATCTTATGATCTGACGTCAAGACATTCAGGAGCAGCGGGTAGGATTTCGAGTGCTAATCCTTACATGCATTTAATGCATTTACGTAATCTAGGTGTTAGTTAAAGATTTGTGCCGTTAAAATAAGGAAGGATGTAACTGTTCCAAAGGCATTTCCCCCCGAAAATAAAACTTGTTACTCTACAGAAGAAACCTATCATCAATGATAGCTGTTTTTGGGAGAGCCCCATATTGCAGTCTCAAGGAAAGAATTCAGGACTCAAAGAAAGCTGGATGACTACCCTTGTAGATGCTGTACTGGCTGCATTTATATGTTGTCAAACAGAAACAAATATGAGCAATATAATAAATGACGGAACAGCATTTTGTTTAATTTAAAGGGATTATTGGCTTTAGACAATCCCTCATGATAGAGATTTCTGCCGCTAGAACCCCAGCAGTCGGCAGTAATCAGTGCAGGAATTGGGCAGCAACTGTTCAATTTCCCTGCAGCACCACCGCAGGGGAAATGAAGCATTACACAGTTCTCATTGAAATCAATGACATGTTGGGTCCTCCAGAGAGAGGTGCCATTTGTCCTTTTAACTCGGAATCCATTATTGAAAATGGATTATGGGTTTTCTAAACTACTACAATATTTATAGATAGGAATGGGCTATTAGGCGGGGAAAAAATAAATTGGCAACAATAAAAATAAGTGATTTTTTTCCGGTTCAGTTTAAATGGTGCCACTTGTCATCTTCAATACTATCATGTCCTCAGGACGCCTATAGCAATAAATACAATGGTGAACATGGAGCAGTTAGCTCTGTGCTCAATATTCAGGCATCTGGTAATGGGCAGGTCGGCACTTCTGTCCATGGTGGTGGTGCACGAGGTGGAAATAAACCAGTATATGGAATAAGGGACCCAGCAGGGCCTATAGGCAGCAAGCTGAGGAAGGCAACATGCCGAAACGCGTCCTTCATGTCATGATTTCTACTATGGATGAATAAATCCACATGATTTAGCATTACCGGTGAGTGCTGGGTCCCTTATCCCCCTATTCAGGCATCCTCACACATGATTCATCCAGCAGAAGGTTTGAGCGCTGTAGGGGCATACTACCGGTCATGGGGGCACTAAAGGGGCATTGTACTGTATTGGAGCTGGGCATTAAATAAAAAAGTGACAAACCAAAATTCAGTGGTATGGCATGTAACGGGGGGGGGGGGGGGTGGTATGTAAGAGGACTGTAATATATAAAGGGAGCTAAAACAAAGGAAAGTGCTCCATAGTGTGATAACGTAGGCATATGTGAAAGATGACCACAAAATTTGGGTGCTCACCCTCGGTGGTTGTACTAATCCAAGCACAACAATGGAAAAGCATGTATAGATCAGTAGATCATGGATCCAGCGATAAGCAGCAAACACACAAAAACCTCCAAGAAACTCAGGATCAAGCAGGGCGCATGGAACTCAGGTGAGGTAGGAAAGGTTTATTACCCACAATGCAATGCGTTTCGCGGAGAACCGCTTCATCAGGCAAATTTGCCTGATGAAGCAGTTCTCCGCGAAACGCTTTGCATTGTGGGTAATAAGCCTTTCCTACCTCACCTGAGTTCCATGCGCCCTGCTTGATCCTGAGTTTCTTGGAGGTTTTTGTGTAATATGTAAAAGGGGTACGGCATGTAAATGGGGGGGAGGGTATGTATAAGGGTATGGGATATGTAAACGGGGGAGAGGTATGTAAAGGGGGTGTGGCTTATAGTTAATTAAAGGTAATCCAGTTGGTGATTTTTATTTAGGTGATAATATTCATGATATTTTAGGGGGAGGCCTCACACCTCCATCAGTTTTTCCCATCCTATTATTACATTTCCCTAAGAAGTGGTAGCTCTCTCTAAATTCTAAACTTTTACACTATAAAATAAATACACTGCGGCAGTCATATTGTTTTCTGCTGCGGAGATGTCTGGCGATGGATGTGCAAACAAGTAAAAAGGTTGCCGAGCCTGTTCTTATTATCAGCCATTGATTGCTGAGTTTTCCCTGTTTATTCTCAGCTCCGAGAAGCTCTGATGAGCAAAGAGAGAGACCTGGAAACACTGAAGGTGGATGTGCAGCTGCTGGAACAAGCCACAGAGGCCAAGATAGCTGAGAAGTCTGCAGGTAAGACCAGGCTGGAGCCTTACGTGGATAAAACACGCACTTGTACACATGACGTGGCTCACTTAATGCAAGGTAATATTTGCTCAGGGAGGGGAAAGGAATAACTTTTTTTTCCCCTGAACTTGGCGCTTTGGGAGTGCTTATGTGCAAGATCCTGGTATTAGTATTAGGGAGAACTCTACCTGTATTCAAGCTGATTTGGGCATTAAGCGTCTTGTTAGCACCATGTCAGTTCCATCACAAACGGCTGGTTTGTTTAGTTGGAAGGTCTTGAACAAACAGAGGTGGAGAATGGGAAGGAATCTGCACCGTGGTTCATACGTGTCACATTGATTTTAGAACCTGACGGTGCTTTAGATGTTCATTGCTGAATGTAGAATCCATACAGATAGATTTGTCTATAGCTGAGTAGGATTATAAAATTCATCATTGAGAATGCATTACAATCTGAAGCTTTCCTGCTAGTGATGAAACACACATTTCAGGATTTCATGTTTGCCAGCAATATCCGACATATGTTTAGGAGCCCACATTAATGGTGAAATCTATATACAGAGAATTTCTTTTACAGTAGGATAGGGGATCTCAGGAAGTGTCTGATCTCAGGGAGTCTGACCTCTTGGACCCTCCCCCACAATCTCCAGAACAGGCCTCCGCTTCCCCTGCTGCATGGAGTGGTGGGGTCAGCATCAGGGCCTGCGTTAAGGCGGGGCAAACCGGGAAATTGCCCAGGGCCTCCATCCCCCAGGGGGCCCCCTGCGGGCTGCTACAGTGTTTGTGGCTCGGGGAATGTGTGGAAGTGCAGCCATCACCATTTAGAAGTGAGCCTCGCTGCTTCTTAAAAGCTCTCAGCAGAGGCCATTCATGTAGTGCTGGAAGGGAGAGGCCGGGCACCTTTAACAACCCCCCCCCCCCCCCAAACTCCTACTCCCCCTCCTGCTGCTGCTGGTAGATTTGCACAGTGTATCTGCCTGTCAGCCGATGGGTGAAATAGCCTGCAGGCTCCATGAAGCACAGAATCCGGCCATCAACACCTAGCTGCTAAAGTATTCTCTGCCCCCAGCAAGCTTTCTGTAAAAGTATATTTATATCTAGTGCAGTGTTTCACAACCAGGGTGCCTACAGCTATTGCAAAACTACAACTCCCAGCATGCCCAGACAGCTGGAGACTGTCCGGGCATGCTGGGAGTTGTAGTTTTGCAACAGCTGGAGATACCCTGGTTGGGAAACACTGATCTAGTTCTCTTACATGCATTTATAGTGTGTGTGCGTGTATATGTATGTTTTTTTTTGGGCTTAGACCTAGTGCCGCATTTATCATAGCGGTGGCCTAACTGCAGCCCCTCCCACCTTCCTCATTTATTCTAGGGCCACTGTGATGAAGTTCCTTGCACCCTCAACAATTTTCCGTCCGCTCCTCCCCTCAGGTCTCTGGACAATTCCGAACCGGCTCTTCAATATAAGTTTCTTACCTCCACCTCCCCGATCTGTATTACTGGCTACTGTATGTGTGCTGGTGCTACAGCGCAGCTTCACATCACCGGCTATCTTGGCTGTGTCAATTGTCTCCTAAAGTTTATTATTAGCAAATATATATGGCATCACAAAAAAAAAAAATTCTGGGGTGCCAACATTTACGGCCATGACTATATATATATATATATATATATATATATATATATATATATATATATATATGTATATAGATGCAAATCAAAAAATGTTGCAGTATCTTGTAATACCTTTTTTATTGGACTAACAAAATTTTGTAGAGACAAGCTTTCGGGATTCCTCCCTTTATCAAGTCAAAATTTGTAAAATGTAACATGTGTCTTCTACTTGTGAGCTTAGATTTGCTTTAGACTTGATAAAGGAAGGAATCCCGAAAGCTTGTCTCTACAAAATTTTGTTAGTCCAATAAAAAAGGTATTACAAGATACTGCAACATTTTTTGATTTGCATCTATATATATATATATATATATATATAGTCATGGTCGTAAATGTTGGTACCCCGGAAATTTTTCTAGAAAATGAAGTATTACTCACAGAAAAGGATTGCAGTAACACATGTTTTGCTATACACATGTTTATTCACTTTGTGTGAATAGGAACTAAACTAAAAATGGAGGAAAAAAGCTAATTGGACATAATGTTACACCAAACTCCAAAAATGATCTGGACAAAATTATTGCCACCCTTAACTTAATATTTGGTTGCACACCTTTTGGAAAAAAAATAACTGAAATCAGTCTCTTCTTATAACCATCAATAAGCTTCTTACACCTCTCAGCCTGAATGTTACACCACTCTTCCTTTCCAAACTGCTTTAGGTCTCTCTTATTGGAAGGTGCCTTTTCCCAACAGCAATTTTAAGATATCTCCACAGGTGTTCAATGGGATTTAGATCTGGGCTCACTAGAGATGAGCGAACTTACAGTAAATTAGATTTGTCACGAACTTCTCGGCTCGGCAGTTGATGACTTTTCCTGCATAAATTAGTTCAGCTTTCAGGTGCTCCGGTGGGCTGGAAAAGGTGGATACAGTCCTAGGAGACTATTTCCTAGGAATGTATCCACCTTTTCCAGCCCACCGGAGCACCTGAAAGCTGAACTAATTTATGCAGGATAAGTCATCAACTGCCGAGCCGAGAAGTTCGTGACGAATCGAATTTACTGTAAGTTCGCTCATCTCTACTGTTCACTTCAGAACTCTTCAACACTTTGTTGCCATACATTTCTTGGTGCTTTTTGACGTATGTTTGGGGTCATTGTCCTGCTGGAAGACCCAAGATCTTGGACACAAACCCAGCTTTCTGACACTGGGCAGTACAGTGTGACCCAAAATCCGTTGGTAATCCTCAGATTTCATGATACCTTGCACACATTCAAGGCACCCAGTGCTAGAGGCAGCAAAACAACCCCAAAACATCATTGAACCTCCACCATATTTCACTGTAGGTACTGTGTTCTTTTCTTTGTAGGCCTCATTCCATTTTCGGTAAACAGTAGAATGATGTGCTTTACCAAAAAAGCTCTATCTTGGTCTCATCTGTCCACAAGACGTTTTCCCAGAAGGATTTTGGCTTACTCAAGTTCATTTTGGCAAAATGTAGTCTTGCTTTTTTATGTCTCTGTGTCAGCAGTGGGGTCCTCCTGTCATAGCGTTTCATTTCCTTAAAATGTTGATGGATGGCTCACGCTGACACTGATGCTCCCTGAGCCTGCAGGACAGCTTGAATGTCTTTGGAACTTGTTTGGGGCTGCTTATCCACCATCCGAACTATCCTGCGTTGACACCTTTCATCAATTTTTCTCTTCCATGCCCAGGGAGATTAGCTACAGTGTCATGGGTTGCGAACTTCTTGATAATGTTGTGCACTGTAGACAAAAGCAAATCTAGATCTCTGGAGATGGACTTGTAGCCTTGAGATTGTTGATATTTTTCCACAATTTTGGTTCTCAAGTCCTCAGACAGTTCTCTTCTCCTCTTTCTGTTGTCCATGCTTAGCACACACAGACACACAATGCAAAGACTAAGTGAACTTCTCTCCTTTTTATCTGCTTTCAGGTGTGATTTTTATATTGCCCACACCTGTTACTTGCCCCAGGTGAGTTTAAAAGAGCATCACATGCTTGAATCTTATTTTCACACAATTTTGAAAGGGTGCCAATTATTTTGTCCGGCTTATTTTAGGAGTTTGGTGACATTATGTTCAATTTGCTTTTTTTCCTCCTTTTTTGGTTTAGTTCCAATACACACAAAGGGAATAAACATGTGTATAGCAAAACATGTGTTACTGCAATCCTTTTCTGTGAGAAATACTTCATTTTCTTGAAAAATTTCAAGGGTGCCAACATTTACGGCCATGACTGTGTGTATATATTTATATCAGTGTTTACAAAACAGTATTTAGATTTAGCAAAATTACAACTCCCAGCAAACTCGGACAGGATATGGATGACTGGGCATGCTGGGAGTTGTAGTTTTGAAACAGCATATATGTATATATAATTTTTCTTCATGTGTTTTCCAAACAGTGTGTGCCTGCTGTTTCAAAACTACAACTCCCAGCATGCCCAGTCATCCATATCCTGTCCGGGCATGCTGGGAGTTGTAATTTTGCACTGATATATATCTCAGTGTTTATCAAACAATGTTTTGAAAGCTTTTTGTAAAACTACAGCTCCCAGCATGCCCTACAGGATATGGATGACTGGTTTGGAAAACACTGATATATATATATATATATATATATATATATATGGAGAGAGATATGTACATTAGTGTTTACATACAAGTGTTTTAGAGAGTGTCTCTAGTTGTTGCAAAACTACAACTCCCAGCATGGCCGGACAGCAAAACCCTGGGCATGCGGGGAGTTGTAATTTTACAAAAAGCTTTACAAAAAGCTTTCAATACAATGTTTGGTAAACACTGATATATATGTGTGTACATATATAAATGCATATAGCCATGTAAAAATATTTCTTACATTATTATTACATCAACATTATTATACTCGTGTATCTCCAAATAAATAAAGATCTGTGTGTGTAAAAGTACAGTGGTCCCTCAACATACGATGGTAATCCGTTCCAAATGGACCATCGTTTGTTGAAACCATCGCATGTTGGGGGATCCGTGCAATTTAAAGTATAGGACAGTGGTCTACAACCTGCGGACCTCCAGATGTTGCTAAACTACAACACCCAGCATGACCGGACAGCCGTTGGCTGTCCGTGCATGCTGGGTGTTGTAGTTTTGCAACATCTGGAGGTCCGCAGGTTGAAGACCACTGGTATTGGAGGTTATACTCACGTGTCCCCGCCGCTCCAGACCGTCACCGCTGCCCGGGATGTCGCCGTCCATCGCTGTGGCCGCGTCCCCGGGGTGTCCCCGACGCTCCAGCAAGGCCTCTGCTTCCCCGGCATCCGCGCTCTCCGTCGCCGCCATCACGTCTCTACGCACGCTGCTCCTATTGGATGACGGGACGGCGTGCGCAGCGACGTGATGACTACGATGGAGAGCGCCGACGATGCAGAGGATCCCGAAGAGTACGCGCCGGAGCCCCGAGGACAGGTAAGTGATCGTCAGCGGACCACATGGGGCACCGTAAACGGCTATCCGGTGGCAGCTGAAGCAGTCTGTGCTGCCGGATAGCCGTTTAAGCGATGGCCCCGACATACAAAAGCATCGTATGTTGATGCCTTCAACATGCGATGGCCTCTGAGAGGCCATTGTATGTTGAAATGATCATATGTCGGGGCGATTGTAGGCCGAGGGGGTCACTGTATAGTATGCAATTGCTATAAAGGTATACTCTTGGATATAAATGTGTATATGTCTCTGGGTGTTTGAGTGTGGTTAGGCTTCTTTCATACTGCTGTGAGCACACGGCAGTGTGACGGCCGCCGGGGGAGCCCGGGGAAATAACGGGAGAAGAATTACTGCTTGTTCCCGTCTTTTTCTCTAGCTAATCCCATTTAAAAATTGCGGCACCCGGCGGCCCTCATAATATTAAATGGGTGCAGTCGGGACCTTGTTGCTCCCCGTCACAAAAACGACCGTTAAGTTCATCAGGAAAGAAAAAAAGAGACTAGAATGGCTGTTCTCGGCGGGTAGCAACGGCAATGTGTAAGGGGCCTTAGTGTGAGGATGATGGGAGTGAGAAAACTGTCAGGATGATGGAAGTCAGGCAGGTGGGAGGATCAGAGGCCGCAGCAGCGCACGCAGTAGCTGGTAATACAGAGTAGGGAGGCGGAGGCAAGAAATGTATATTGAAGAGCCGGTTTGGAAATGTCCGGAGACCTGAGGGGGAGGAGCGGATGCAAATTTGGCTGGGGCGCATGGAACTCCATCACACCACCTTCACCACCTTAGGATCAGGCACGATGGTGGTGGTGCCTTCTGCCACATAGAGCAGTGGCTGCTTATAGTGGTGATGGGTAGCAGGAATGCCGTGTCATACCACGCACTGGTTCAGAACCTCAATATTACAACACCATTTTGTAAAAGTTGGGGGCATCTGTTTCTACGCAGTGAACGACACACTATCTCTATTTTCTAGGTCCATACGGTTACAACAATACCCAATTTATATAGGTTTATTTTTTTTTACTACTTTAGTTTTTGTTCAAAAATGAGCATGCTTAAAATTGTACTATTCTGATCCCTGTAACTCTTTTATTTTTCTGTACATGGGGATGTATGAGGGTCATTTTTTGCGCTGTGATTTGTAGTTTTTATCGGTACCATTTTTGTTTTGATGGGACTTTTCAATTGATTTTTAGATATTTTTTATGGTATTTGAAGTGACCAAAAATGTGCAGATCTGGTTAGTGCACTATTACGCCTTTTGGGGCCCCACTTTTAATTTTGCCCAGGGCCACGCTAAGCCTAAAACCGGCCTTGGTCGGCATGCAATCCATGCATTGTAGCACCGGAGATATCCAAGTGCTGTACTTTGGTTTTTAAGTCCTGAAGTAGAGTCCCCCTTTAATAGGTAAAAATGCTAATACACCAATTCACTGGCAGATATTTGTTGTTGGCATACCTCTGTTTGCATATGCTTATTTATTAGCCATATTCAACAATATAGCAAGGAAAACAAAAGGCAAATTTACCAAGTCAGAAAGCAATGAGGCAAAGTACGGTAAGTAGGTCAGAAAGAACACCCGGTTAAGACTCACTGACTGGGGTTCACTGGCTGCATATTCTTCTTCTACCAATTATACTTTTCATAGTGTCTTGTACATTGTAGTCTTCGGCATTCCATACAACCACATGGGGAAATACTGGTCCTTATTGCTATACAGTGGTCCCTCAAGTTACAATATTAATTGGTTCTGGGATGACCATTGTATGTTGAAACCATTGTATGTTGAGACCAGAACTCTATGGAAACCTGGTAATTGGTTCTAAAGGCACCAAAATGTCATCCAAAAAATAGAAAAGAGTGAGGATTAAAGAAAAATAAGTAGATCACTAATCTAGATAAAGCAAATCCTTACATATAAAAGTAAGAAAGATCTGCTGGGAGCTGTAAATCACGGTCTGTCAGTGTTTCCCAAGCAGGGAGCCTCCAGCTGTTGCAAAACTACAACTCCCAGAATGCCCGGACAGCCAAAGGCTGTCCGGGCATGCTGGGAGTTGTAGTTTTGCAACAGCTAAGGCCACCCTGCTTGGGAAACACTGGTCTATGTAGAGGACAGGAGCTTCTTTGGGGTCCTGTACAGTACACAGTGTCCCAAAAAAGTAATGGAGTCACCCTCACCTGGTGTCCAAAGGAGCAGCTAACCCTGATACAGGTAAAGAGTACAGAACATGTAATACCAGACACCAGTCAGTGCATGCGCTTCAGTAATACAGGGGTTTTACCAGTGAATGCCCATTTTGATTGGTCGATTCTTCCAGCCACTTTTCACAGATCTGGACTGTCTGTACATTGTATGTTGAGTCTGGTTTCAACTTACGATGGTCCAGAAAAGACCATTGTATGTTGAAACTATTGTATGTTGAGGCCATTGTAAGTTGAGGGATCACTGAATATACATAGACGCACTGGCACTTTATTAGGTACACCTTGGTAGTACTGAGTTGGACCCCCTTTGCCTTCATTCTTTATGGCATCCTTTCTATAAGGTGCTGAAGACATTCCTCCAAGATACAAGACAGGATGGGTCCATGGTTTTATGTTGTTAATGACAAATTCTGATCCTGCCATCTGAATGTTTCGGCTGGTATTGAGACTCATCAGACCAGGCAGCAGTGTTCCTTTTTGAGTAGCCTGAGTGATTTGTAGCTTCAGTTTTCTGTTTTTGGCTGACAGGAGTGGCACCTAGCGTGGTCTTAAGCTGCTCTGGACTCAACATGGTATTTCCATTCACTCAACTGCCGCTTATTGGATAGATAATCTTTTCTGGATCATTATCTGTAAACCCTAGAGATGGTTGTGTGTGAAAATCCCAATTGATGATCAGTTTCTGAAATACTCAGACCAACCCGTCTAGCACCAACAACCATGCCACTTTCAAAGTCACTTATATACCCTTCCCCATTCTGATACTCAGTTTGAACTTTATCAAATTGTCTTGACCACGTCTACGTGCCTAAATGCATTGAGTTGCTGCCATGCGATTGGCTGATTAGCTATCTGTGTTAACTAGTAATTGAACAAGTGTACCTAATAAAGTGGCGAATGAGTGTAGATATGTTTCTTAAACACCTAGGTGTAGAAGCGAGTAGCACTCACCACAGCGCAGGAATAAGTTTAAAGCTTCTTTATTAATGAAAGCTGAACATACAGAAATGTACAGACAGAAGTGCACAGAAGACGCTAAGAGGCAAAATAGGTAACCGCTGTTTCACGTGTAACACGCACATCATCAGCCCAACAGTATTCACTTCTACTCCTAGGTGTTTCTGTATGGGACCTGCCTTTCTATGAGTTGCTGCACCACCTGCAGAGACGCGTATACTTTATACTGTGTTTCTTGAGCGTAGCGTCATGCCCCTGCTTCTACCTTGCAGTGTATATACGTTTTTTTTTTCCTGAAAGAAATAAAATACAAAAGGCCCATAATAAGCTGCAATTCTGAGGCACCATAATATGGCACACTGTGTATGGGACTCTTATATACGGAGCGATGTTGACATTGTGTGCCTCTGTATAGTTGTGTACACATAGTTGTATCGTGTACATAACACCTTACAGTTAGTCTTTGGCAAACAATATTTCTTTTTGAATGGTGACCTAGTGGGGAGCTGATAACGAAGCTCACATTAAGGCCCTTTATCATCTTTACTTATTGCACATTGTTATACAGTTTGTCCGCGATGTGTAATAGTGGATCATTATTCTGTTGGGATGCTCCTATTTATGTGAGAACAGTTTTCTTCTACACAAGTCCTGAGCCTCAGTCCAAAACCTACATAGCTGAGGTAAACGCCATACTGTCTGCCTGTCCATTCCAGATGGTGGTCGTGGATCAATCAGCAGATTAGATCTTCCTGAAATGCCTGGTCTGATGAGCGCCCTGCTCAACATATAGAGCTCCTATGGAAGAGGCGGCTGCAGACATTAGATGATAGAACGTATGTCCAGGGGTCAAGTGCTGGGAAAAAAAGTGTGGGAACTCACCCAAGATTCCCACTCAAGGGCTGGTCCTGCTAATTGGAACAGTGTTTCTGCTGTTGGAAAAGTGCAGGAACTCCGTTCCCATGCGTTCCTGCAGGACTTGAGCCCTGCGTACGTCCCATCAGTGGAGACAAGGGAATACCTGTGCCCATGTTAGCTTATGCTGAGCTACAATAGAGCAGATTCTGGGAATCCGTGAGGCCTTGAAGAGCAGTTCTTGAGGTTGTAAGAAATGAATTACTATATGCCAACCCCCAAAATGTCTAACATCCAGAAAGAAAACACAAGAATTTCTTTAGGTGATTTCAATCTTAAAGGGGTATTCCAGGAAAAAACTTTATATATATATATATATATATATATATATATATATATATATATATATCTCAATTGGCTCCAGAAAGTAAAACAGATTTGTAAATTACTTCTATTGAAAAATCTTAATCCTTTCAATAATTATCTGCTGCTGAAGTTGAGTTGTTCTTTTCTGTCTGGCAACAGTGCTCTCTACTGACATCTCTGTCTGTCTCGGGAACTGCACAGAGTAGAAGAGGTTTGCTATGGAGATTTGCTTCTACTCTGGACAGTTCCCGAGACAGGTGTCATCAGAGAGCACTTAGACAGAAAAGAACAACTCAACTTCAGAAGCTCATAAGTACTGAAAGGATTAAGATTTTTTAATAGAAGTAATTTACAAATCTGTTTAACTTTCTGGAGCCAGTTGGTATATAAAAAAAAGTTTTTTCCTGGAATACCCCTTTAAATGAAAGAAGAATCATTAGTCAATATGTTCCTGAGATGTTTTTATTTTCATTTGTTTCTCTTATACATTGTATCTCTTTATGATTTCAAATGGAAAGTGTCATTACAAAATTATTATTCATCTATGCCACACTCCTTAGTCGTACAGAAATCGATCACCAGCCACTATCTCACAATGTTAGCAGTCAGATTCCTCCTTTTATAGCATAGGTTCAGTTTAAAGGGGTTGTTCTCTTTTGACATTAAATTATTTTATTTTTTTAAAAGAATTGTTTCTCTAACAATAAAACATGAGCAAGAATACAGCTAGCCAGCACTACTAGCTAAAATCCACCCTCTTCGCAGTCTACATGCATGCGGATACTTTGTTGCATTGGATATAAAACTGGTTGTGCTCTACTTAAATAGAAGGAAAATCCATCCACAGTGGCAATCGCCAGTACTTTATTTCTGTATCCTTTATTCCGTCTTTAAAGTGGTACCCCAAAGGATAGGGGATAAGATGTCTGGTCGCAGGGGTCTCGCCGCTGGTGCACAGAGCGAACAGAGCGTGCCGTATGACTGGCGATGCAGGGCGGACGCTTGTGATGTCACGGCCAAGGCCCCTCAATGCAAGTCTATGGGAGGGGGTGTGACGGCATAGACTTGCATTGAGGGGCATGGTCGTAACATCACAAGCCTCCGGCGCTGCCCGCTGACTCTCTAAATGAATGCCGGGTGCAGCAGGGAGATCTTGGGGGTCCCCAGCGCTAGGCCTCCCCCGATCAAACATCTTATCCTTATCCTTTGGATAGGGGATAAGATGTCTATGGGCGGCGTACCTCTTTAAAGGGCTACTTAGGTGGAATTTTTTTTTTTAAATCAACTGGTGCCAAAAAGTTTAACAGATTTGTAAATTACTTCTATTAAAAAAAATCTTAATCCTTCCAGTACTTATTAGCTACTGTATACTACAGAGGAAATGCTTTTCTTTTTGGATTTCTCTTCTGTCACGACCACGGTGCTCTCTGCTGACCTCTGCTGTCCATTTTAGGAACTGTCCAGAGCAGGAGAAAATCCCCATAGCAAACATATGCTGCTCTGGACAGTTCCTAAAATGGACAGCAGAGGTCAGCAGAGAGCACTGTGGTTGTGACAGAAGAGAAATCCAAAAAGAAAAGCATTTCCTCTGTAGTATACAGCCCCTCAAAAGTACTGGAAGGATTAAGATTTTGTTTTTTTTAAAGAAGTAATATACAAATCTGTTTAACTTTCTGGCACCAGTTGATTTAAAAATAATAAAAAAAAAAAAACAATTCCACCGGAGTACCCCTTTAAGGTACAGGTTTACAAATAGCAGCCTCAGCCCTTCTTGGCGGGGATGCCAGTCTGTTCCACTTGAGCACCACTACATGCCATGACTGGCTGAGACTGCTATTTGTAAACCTCCTCTAAAAATAAATTTAGGGTCTCCTGCCCCTGGGTCCCTAAGAAGTCGTGTAATCTGTGGGTGACGTGTATTGCTACCATTTTCAAGATCTTTACAGATAGTAAATGGGAACATTTCGGTAAACATTATTGTGCTGACTTCTTAAAGTTGAAGTTTGTATACAATTGTGTTTAAATTGGTTATTTGAGACTTAGAATTGATGGTGTATCCAAAGGATTCCTTTTTAGGATTTGTTGTTAGATCAGAGGATGTCCCACAACTGGCACCCCCACTAATCAGCTGTCTGATGGGGCCGTGACACACGTGCAACCTCTGCAGCATCTTCATTGTTAACTAGTGTCGTCCTTCCATCCTTGATGCCGATCTAATATTGATGGCCCATCCAGAAGACAGTCTAAGGCTGTCCTGGCATGATGGGAGTTGTAGTTTTGCGACAGCTGGAGGCTTTCTGGTCGGGGAACACTGCCATAGAGGAAAAAAGTAATATGACTTATGATTCAGAGATGAGGGGGTGCCTAGTCTTATATATGGTTTATGGGCAATATTTTTGGGGTACATTTAAAGGAGCCCTAATGTCTGTTCACAATAAACAATGGAAGATGTCTATGCAAATACTGAGTAGATCCCATCTCTAACAGACTGTCCTGTACTGTGTCAATAGCATCACAGCCTCCGGAGCTGGCACTTGGTAATGATAACACAATAATGTACATATATAGTTTACATTCCATGTTAACCCAATTATAACCATAGACTTTTCAGTTACAGATGCAGCAGAGCCAAGTGTGTGATTTGGCACCAATCATTGTCTCTTTATTCTATGCTATGATATTGTTTTCATAATAACAAGTTTAGCTCTGCTATATTTTGCAGTCATTTGTGTCACATAGTGAGCACGTACCCTTTCAAGGTATGACTTTCTAGTAAACATCTTACATATGGCTTATGGGTAGGGTAACACGTACAGTACGTAACGGAACTCCGCAGCAAAACTTGAAGTAGCAGAAAAGTGAATAAGAGATTTTGGAAAATGTGGTACAGATTTCACACTCATAGCATCTCAGTTTAGATGTCGGAAACACTGGGAATTTAGTGCAGATTTTTTTCCCATTGACTTCAATGCAAAGTAAAAATCCACAATTCTTGCGCATTCACACTGTGGATGAGCTGCTATACTACCAGCGGAGATTTTAAAAGACATTGGGGTGAACTTATAAAACATCCGTGTCACACATTTTTGTAGAAGCCCCCAGTTTGCGCATACATTTGTACCTTTTTGCCTTTTTATACCAGTCAAAATATGTTTAAAAGACTGCACAGGACTTAAAGGGGTACTCTGGTGGAAAACAAATTACCGTAACTGGTGCCAGAAAATGAAACAGATTTGTTAATTACTTCTATTTAAAAATCTTAACCCCACGAGTACTTATCAGCTGCTGTATGCTACAGAGGAAGTTGTGTAGTTCTTTCCAATCTGACCACAGTGCTCTCTGCTGACACCTCTGTCCATGTCAGGAACTGTCTAGAGCAGGAGAGGTTTGCTATGGGGATTTGCTTCTACTCTGGCCAGTTCATAACACACAGAGAAGTGGTAGCAGAGAACACTGTGGTCAGTCAGGAAGGAAATTCAAAAAGAAAATAACTTCCTGTGGATCATACAGCAGCTGATAAGTACTGGAAGGATTAAGATTTTTTTTATTGAAGTCATTTACAAATCTGTTAAACTTTCTGGCACCAGTTGATTTTTTTTCCCAGCGCCCGGTAGGATGCCAAGTTCAGACCTGATGGCAGATCTAATTCCCCCCCCCCCTCCCCCGAAAACATTATAGGGGTCTTCTATTTGTTGCTTTTATTTCTTGCCCCACAGTCGAGCTGGGACGTGCTGATGGAATACGGACGCAAAACACATCTATATTTTATATATATATATATGTGTGTGTGTGTGTTCAGTCTGAAACTGGTGTACAAGGCATGCACACCAGTTTTATGAAACAAATTTGAGCCAAAACAATTTGGTTTTAAAAACTGCCATAACCTAAATAATAGGAGCAGTGGTCAGACTGGAAAGAACTTCACAACTTCCTCTGTAGTATACAGCAGCTCATAAGTACTGGAAGGATTAAGATTTTTAAATAGAAGTCATTTACAGATCTGTATAACTTTCTGGCACCAGTTGATTTGAAAAAAGTTCCACCATACCCCTTTAAAGCATACCTTTCATATCTCACCCAAAAAAGTTATATGTTACTTTATCCGAATCATGTACATATAATTTTTTATGTGTCTAGCACCTATATTTCTCACAAATACCTCTTTTCCCTTACTCACTTGCTCTGTCATTCTGTGCTTTGGAGTAAGTGTGTCCACACTCTGCATGACACAGCTTCCTCCCTGAGTCTGATGTGCTGGGTCACTTCATCCAATGACTGCAGGCTGTTCTGTAACCCCTGCTAATTTTTCATGCTGCAGTCTGATAGGACAGGAGTGAACACAGCTTCAGCTGGGACAAAGATGATGCTGCAGCCGGACAGGATTATGTTCTGGATGGTATGGGGATGCCAAGTTGTGTTTTTCATAAGCTATTACTTTGCCAAAATGCACAACATATATAAAAAGTTTTTGAATCTGACCGTGCCCATATAATTTAAAGGGGGCGTGGAATCTTACGTCAGCCAGATTTACTACAATTTACACAGTCCAAGCAAAAATCTTTCTCCTGCACCACCTGTAGGCCCCATTGCTTTGCTTGGTGTGACTTTCTACCTGACCACACTTCATAATAAATACAACGAGTTTGCATTGATCAGCCCCCTCTGAAGTTCCTGGGGATGTATTTTACCATTTTTAGATCCCGATATTAACTTTGATCACAGGATCTAAAGGGTTAATGCTGTGCCGTTATGACCTTTATCAAGCAAAAAAACACTCTGAAGTGCACGGCAGCCATGGAAGCGACTTATTTATTCAAAGGCTTGGTCACCTTTTTATTGTCAGACTATAATAATGATGAAGTCATTATGATTATGATGAAGTCATTATTATTATGATTATGATGAAGTCATTATTATTATGATGAAGTCATTATTATTATGATTATGATGAAGTCACTCCACTAAAGGTCCATTCTCTATAATGATGCAGGTCCGTCCCCACCTTCATCCCTTTGTGGTCAACAGCTCCTGTGTCCATGCATGGCTGTCAATGGAGGAGCATGTAATGGAACAGCATGTTTGTCTTGTTTTTTTTTTCATTTTAGTACTTTTGTTTAATGTACCTGTTGATATAAAAAAAAGTTTGATTTGTCATAGAGACATAACAAAAGTTTTTATTTGTTGGGGTCTGAGGGTCTAAACCCTGACTAAGCAGTAGGATGAGGCAGAAGTGTGCGCTCACCGGGTTCTCTTCAAGCCCTGTGTCATGTGATCAGGGCGGACTCATAATGTAAGTCTATAGGCCCATCTTGATCACATAGACACGTACCGGGGAGAGAAGTGTACGGCAATTTGGTTCTTTGACTGCTTGATCGGTCAGGCTCTTAACACTATGAAAATTCGGATCTCAGCGGTAACACCTCCACCGATCAGCTATTTATCATCTATCCTAGGAGAGGTGATATTTATTAATCTTGGGATATCCCTTTTAATCATTTTTTACACTGCAATAATCCTTTTGAATCAGTTTCTGAATCCTCTGGCAAAAAAGGCCGATATCGCCAAGGGCGGTTTCAGCTGGTCCCACGGTTCTCTGCAAAAGAAATGTTGTGTTGCATGGCACCAAATCGGAAGAATGGGCAGCCATGGGCAGGCTAAGGTCACCCAGGCCATCAGAACACTGTTTATTAAAGAGCCAGTAAAGGATTTAAATAACATGGCACCATACTTCCAGACACAGCACCACGACTGCTCATGGGTTGTATCTGGTAATTCAGCTCAATTGAAACAAATAGTGACGAGCCATAGTACCACACACACACCACTGTTCTTACAAGAGAGCAGCCATGTTTTTCTAAAAATTTGAAGCTCCTCTAATGATTATTTGCTAATCAAGTGGGGTCGCCAAGTAGTGGATCCCTTTAATAATGTCCATAAACAAATAATGCAGAGGTCACCTTTACGTTACAACCCCTTTATATACACAAATGGTCATGTGCAATTTTAGATGCATGAGTGGAGGGAAAAGATCTGGCAGCTTATCTTTTGTCTGCTTCTTATAGTATTTATATCATTACTTTATTATTATTTTCTGCAAAACCCACAAGTATGTAATATGAATGATTAATCCAGCCATTTACTAGCAAAGAAGTGTGACTCCAGGAAGACTGTTGTGAAATAATGTTAGGTTTGTGATTCTAGAAGTGCCAATTTCCTTGTAGGCCATGTAAAGGTGCCAGTGCAGGCGTGGTACCCACCAACACCGCAGTTCTTGTTACCCATTAACTCTAGTTCACATGAGCAAAACTTCTGTTAAAGTGCTATTTTCACATCAGCATTGATTTTGATGTAGTATTTTTATTGCAGTTGCAATGTGAAACCCCTTAAGGACGGCAGCTCTGTCACCCGTTAGGTCCCTCGTTCTACCTAGGCTTCTCTCCTGCTCTCTCTCTGCCTCTCGTAGTGGCCTCAGGGGTGCTCCCCGCAATGTCCAGCTTCTTGACCCTTTCTCTTCTCAAAACCAGCTACTGCACTGCACCAGGGGTGTAATTAAAGTGGGTGCAGAGGGCGCTACATAGCTTTTTCCTTCCAAAAACAGCCCCACACCTGACCTTAGGTTGTTCATGTTGTTACAATTTGGCTCTGTTCACTTTAATGGAACTGAGCTGCAGTACCACACAAACCAGGGACAGATGTGGTGCTATTTCTAGAAGAAAGCAGCTATGTTTTTCTAATCCTAAATAACCCTTTAAAGGGGCACTCCGCTGCTAAACGTTTGGAACAAAATGTTCCAAATGCTTAGAGCCGACGCCGGGAGCTCGTGACCTCATAGCCCTGCCCCTCATGATGTCACACCCCACCCCCTCAATTCAAGGCTATGGATTTGCATTGAGGGGACGGGGTGTGACATCATGAGGAGCAGGGTTATGACATCACGAGCTCCCGGCGTCAGCTCTAAGCATTTGGAACATTTTGTTCCATATGCTGAGCAGCGGAGTACCCCTTTAAGGTCTCTCAATCCCATATAAATGAACCATTATAGCTGAGAGGCTCTGGGGAGGGTTGGGAGGTCCCCCATACACATTAGATAGTCTGTCAGTCCCATGGAAATCTGCAGGTTGGCCAGACTTTTTTCCAATGTGTAAGGGGAACTTAAGTGTCATAGTCTTCAGGAGAGTCAGTCATGTATGACCACATTTTCGATATGTGGAATTTGATGGGGATCAGGTGGTGTCTGGGTTCCAGAGGTGGTAGGGGGTCCTGTACCTCAACAAATCTTAATTCAGCTCTAGTAACATACCACATTATGCAGAAAGAGGCATACAGTCTACGTAACACTACACATCTCTAAAGAAAGCTTTCTGACTTCAGAATGTGATTACCATATATTATGCAACATATGCAGTTTCTATTGATGTGCATGAGAAGACTACACATGATATATATGACTTCCCTTTTCCACAAGCGCATTTCCACATAAAAATCCATATACCATTGACTTCTATGGGAAAGTCTACACAATGCTACAAAATCTGTGTGGTTATTAAAAACTGCAACATAAATATTTAATCGTGGAAAAAAGAGGTGGTGTTACTTTTCTGCATGTTTTCACATGGATTTTCTGCACATTTCTTCTACAGTAAAATCAGCATGTTAAAGAGGTACTCCGGTGGAAAACTATTATTATTCTTTTTTTTTTATCAACTGGCGCCAGAAAGTTAGACAGATTTGTAAATTACTTCTATTAAAAAAAATATATGTTTTCTTTTTGGAGCACAGGGCTCTCTGCTGACATCTCTGTTCATTTTAGGAACTGTCCAGAGCAGCATATGTTTGCTATGGGGATTTTCTCCTACTCTGGACAGTTCTTAAAATGGACAGAGATGTCAGCAGAGAGCACTGTGTTCCAGAAAGAAAAGAACTTCCTCTGGAGCATTCAGCAGCTAATAAGTACTGGAAGGATTAAGATTTTTTTTAATAGAAGTAATTTACAAATCTGTTTAACGTTCCGGTACCAGTTGATTTAAAAAAAAAAGTTTTCCACCAGAGTACCCATTTAAGTGGAGATTTTGATGCAGAATTTACAGGGAACCTTTCAGACTGGCTATGGGCTTAGTATATAAGTTCTACTAGACTGCAGATCATATCTGCACAAGTGATGGACCACTGGACATAGCATAGCCAGCCTTAAAGGTGCGATTTAGTTTACTGTGTTAACAAGAGAAATTAATACCGTCCTAGCACTGCATGATTTGAGTCCCTGGCGGCGTAGTTTGTTACTGATGGTGGCCTTTGTTACTTTGGTCCCAGCTCTCTGCAGGTCATTCACTAGGTCCCCCTGTGTGGTTCTGGGATTTTTGTTCACCGTTCTTGTGATCACCACAGGGTGAAATCTTGCATGGAGCCCCAGATCCAGGGAGATTATCAATGGTCTTTTATGGCATTTTCTAATAATTGCTCCCACAGTTGATTTCTTCATAAAAAAAAAGCTGCTTGCATATTGCAGATTCAGTCTTCCCAGCTTGGTGCAGGTCTACAATTTTGTTTCTGGTGTCCTTCGACATCTCTTTGGTCTTGGCCATAGTGGAGTTTGGAGTGTGACTGTTTGAGGTTGTGGACAGGTGTCTTTTATACTGATAACAAGTTCAAACAGGAGCCATTAATACAGGTAACAAGTGGAGGACAGAGGAGACTCTTAAAGAAGAAGTTACAGGTCTGTGAGAGCCAGAAATCTTGCTTGTTTGTAGGTGACCAAATACTTAGATTCCACTATAATTTGCAAATAAATTCTATAAAAATCAGACAATGGGATTTTATGGATTTATTTTTCTCATTATGTGTCTCATAGTTGAGGTATACCTATGATGAATATTACAGGCCTCTCATCATTTTAAGTGGGAGAACTTGCACAATTGGTGGCTGACTAAATACTTTTTTGCCCCACTGTAGGTTGCACCATGGATAAGTCACAATGCCTTTGTGGTGGTCCAGGTGCTTACAATTGAATTAAAATATATTATATATAAAATAGACACTATAACATGTTATTAACCACCTAAAAGTTGAATTGTTTCTAAATAGGTTACTCTGTAATGTATTGGTATTACACAAATAGAACTGTAATATATGTAATGTAAATAAATGTGTGAGCAAAAATAAGATTTTAGGGGGCAGGTACTTTTCTGGACATCCTGTTAAACCTCCCAATGGAAAACACGACACGGATGATAACAGGGACCAATAGCCACTGTTCAGCAGCACATAACTGTAGATTAGACTTCACAATGATATAAATATTATACTATGTTGACTTTTATACTATTAGTATGTTGCCCCTTGTTTTTAGGCATTGCCTGGTTTCGCGATTTCTTTTGTTCTATTCCCCACTCTCTCCCTTCTTGCTGATGTCCCTCAATTCTTTTCCTACTTCTGTGTAGGATTAACCCCATAAGGATGAGGAATGAAGATTATGAGGCACGGAAGAAGCTCTTTGGAATATTAATCAGTTTAGAGCGTTTAATTCTGTTTGACTTTTGCAGACACATTTCTTATTAACCTTCTCTACAAAGCCAATCTTACACCGGTCGGAAAGGAAAAGAGAAAACCTGTTTCCATTGTAATTAAAAAAGAAAATACAGACTAAGGTTCCCGAATCATTTCTCCCATAGCTAATGAAATTAGGAGAGCGGCGCATGTAGCCATACGTATTGGGAAACAATATATCATGTTTATAATGCCTGGGAAGCCATGACACTGCTGTAAACCGCTCCCCGTTTCAGCAGGAGAAATGGCAGAATAATTTCAGGTTGTCGTAAGAAGCAGAAAATGGTTCACTTACTTCACATGGGGGGAGTGTAAGACCAGGTCTCACATACTATCCCCCCTCCAGGAAAGCATATAGGTAATAACCAGGAGAAGTCCTCACATATCAAAGGGTTTTAATTGCAACGCGTTTCGGACGTCATATGACCTCCGAAACGCGTTGCAATTAAAACCCTTTGATATGTGACCCCCACATATATGTGACCCCCACTCACACCGGGTGAGTAACACACACCTCATTACATATATTTTGGGATTAGAGCGCCTCCTTCTTTTTGTTAATATACTGTATCCCCCGTTTCAGAGAACGGCTGGCGCAGCCGACGCATCACGTATGGCAATTAGTCGGCTGTTGATGATGATAGAGAAAGGAATATGATGAAAAAGCTCAGAATATATTATTAAGGGTGCATTCACACGTACAGTATCCTGCGCATATTTGATGCTCCGGATTTGATGCTGCAGATTACAATGTAAACTAAATGCATCAAATCAGCAGCTTCAAATCCTGTGCATCAAATATGTGCAGGATACCGTACGTGTGAATACACCCTGAAGATTGATAATGATGTCTATGGATGACACATTGTATGAATGCTGTTTAAGTATAACTATACAATCTTATTTTTTATAACAACTATTTACAAAACAGCGGTACAGGAAAAAGTTTAATTCTATTTTACATTTATTTTCCTTTTTCTGGGTTGGAAAGGTGTTGTTCTGTCTTTAAGTTATGAAAATTTATGCGCCTTTTCAGCACACCATTGTTCTCCAACCTGTGGCTCTCCAACTGTTGAAAAACGACATAGCATTGTACATGCTACATCAGTGTTTCCCAACCTGGATGCCTCCAGCTTTTGCAAAACTACAACTCCCAGCAAGTCCGGAATGCCAACTTGTTGGGAGTTGTAGTTTTGCAACAGCTGTTGGCATCCAGGTTGGGCAACACTGTACTACATACTACATTCCTCCGGACTAATGTAGGGTAGGGTGCTGTTCCCAATCTAAGGTTGCTTTCACACTATAAAATTCATCCGTTTTAAAGATCCGTTTGATGTTCCGTTATGAAAACCCTGAAAATCGGCCATTAAACATCCATTAGAAAATCCCATTATAGTCTATGGGATTTTTACATTATCCGTTTTAATCCGTTATAGTCCGTTATTAATAACAGACGTTATTTTGTGACGGAATATAGTAATGGGAGAAATAGTGCATGCACGATTTCTTCCGTTCATTCTCCCGTCACAAAATAACGTCCATTATTCATAACGGTTTGACCTATATTTTATTTATCCACCTTCATTTATATACCATTGTTTGTATACAGGATATAGGGTTGCCACATCATGGTTTTGTACTCCATCCAATATATGTTACTGTAGGCATCACATGATTTTCAATTTGGGCATGATTAGAAGGTTAACTGTTTTTTGTTTTGGTTTTTTACTGTTTACTGAGTTTTTACTGTTTTAATGTCACTTGTATCTAATTGTTTTATTCATTGCTTAATAAAGATGTACAGTTCCTTAGACGTTATACGCATTTCTCTTTTTTGTAGATGCATGCATATTATAGCATAGGACCATTACTACAAGTGGTGTATTCTTTGTCAGCGTTTACAGTTTGGAGTTTGCTACACTGTATCCAGTCTACACAGTGTTCTGTTTTATGATGTAAGAACCCCCTCCCCACCACCACCACCACCACCATTACACACGTCTATGATTCACTCTGTAACACTGTGGCCTTTTAAACAAATCAAAGTTTAACCTGTTAGTAACCACGGAAATTAGAGGAAATAAATGGAGGGCAGCACCTCGCGTAATTCTGTGGGCTTGGTGTGTCCCAGGTGCCCCAAGTTGTACGTTGCTCACCTTGGGCAAACCTTGGTTTTATGCGCGTAACCCCTTGGCTTAGGGGTAGCAAAGTGGAGGTCCTCGGCTGCAGCTTGCAGAGTCGACCGGGCTCTTTTAAGGAGTCAGTAAAGTTCAGACGTGGGTAAAACAGAAAAAAAGACTTGCAGTGGCGCTGCCTTGGAGGTTGAAGAATCGAAGACAGATGCAGTAGGTATCAAGCAACATGTATTTTATTCATTCATGTGGAGCAAAACGCGTTTCAAGGATATATTCCTTCTTTTTCAATTGCATAATGATAGTGAGCAAACAGTGATTTTATATACACAGAGGTGGATGGCGCCAAAAAACGTCTGGCGGGGCTTAGGGGTAAAGTGTGGGCGGTGACCAGTGTCACTAACATCGAAATCTATTGGTCTAAAGCTCTCTCACTGAATAATTATCAGCCTTTGGCATATGTGAAAACACGATCTTGTTACTATTTGTTATATTCTCTCAACTGTATTTTACTGTATTTTCCAGTGACACTGGTCCCACACTTTACCCCTAAGCCCCGCCAGATGTTTTTTGGTGCCATCCACCTCTGTGTATGTAAACTTACTGTTTGCTCACTATCATTATGCAATTGAAAAAGAGGGAATATACCCTTGAAACGCGTTTTGCTCCACATGTATGAATAAAATACATGTTGCTTGATACCTACTGCATCCGTCTTCGAATCTTCAACCTCCAAGGCAGCGCCACTGCAAGTCTTTTTTCTGTTTTACCCACGTCTGTTAGTAACCAAGCCAATTTGGGCCTTACTGCCCAAACAGTTTTTCTCTTTTTCCATTTTTTTTTACCGCTGCATTCCAAGAGCCATAACTCTTCATATGAGGGCTTGTTTTTTGTGGGACAATTTTGGGGTTCGTATAATGTGTTGATTAAAGTAGATAATTTTTGGTGTGGAAATAATGAAGAAAATGTTATTTTGTTTTAAATTTATGCTATTTACCATATGGTTAAAATAGTACAATAACAGTGATACCAAATATATATTTTTTAAGTTTTGGTTGTTTGATTAGGTAGAAACACATTTTATATAAACAAAAAATGTCTTATGCCAAAATTAAGATTTTTTTTTAAGGCCAATTTTAGGGCACATACATGGCCAAGAAGAAAAGAGTAGACAATTAGGTTTGTGGGAACGAAGGGATGTTTTACCAATCAGTTTAAAGGTGTACTTCAGTTGAAAACAATTATTTTTCATATCAACTGGCTCCAGAAAGTTAAACAGATTTGTAAATTATTTCTATTAAAAAATCTTAACCCTTCCAGTACCTATTAGCTGCTGTATGCTCCAGAGGAAGTTTTCTTCTCTGTCTCACCACAGTGCTCTCTGCTGCCACCTCTGTCCGTGTCAGGAACTGTGCAGAGTAGGATCAAATACCCATAGCAAACCTCTCCTGCCTCGGACAGTTCCTGACAGAGAAAGGTGGCAGCAGAGAAAATAACCACACAACTTTCTCTGTAGTATACAGCAACTGATAAGTACTGGAAGCATTTAGATTTTTTTAATAGAGATAATTTACAAATCTGTTTAAAGGACATCTGCAGCGTAATTAACACTTATCCCCTATGCCGTGGCTATCCCGTGCAGGGGGCGTGCCAGCCGCAGCATGACATTGCGGCCGGCACGCCTCCTCCATACATCTCTATGGGAGAGGCGGGGAGGCAGTGTTCCTGCCTCCCCTTCTCCCCCATAGAACTGTATTGGAACGGGGAGGAGACGGGGCGTCACCGTTGACCTCTAGGTCGATGCTATGCGCCTTCAGCGCTCACTATGAGCGCTAATGGCGGTGCCCCGTTAGGGAGATCGAGGGGGGTCCCAGCGGTCGGACCCCCCGCGATTGAACACTTATCCCCTATCTTGTAGATAGGGGATAAGTGTATATTGTGCTGCAGTTGTCCTTTAACTTTCTGACACCAGTTGATTTGAAAAAAAAAAAAAAGTTAATAGTTTTCCACCGGAATACCCTCCTGGCATCTCCTGGCATCCTGGAAGTTGTAGTTTTGCAACAGCTGGTGGAACAAAAGTTGGGAAACACTGTTATAGACCATTTAATTTGAGGAATTTGTAAGGATCTGAACTCACAGAACTCTTCTCTGCCGCCTTCTAACCTTTCGTTGGTGACATTCCCCTTTATAAGCTCAGTGATGTTTCCCTGTCTGATGCAGTAGATACAGCTCGCTTAGTTAAACATACTGTTACTTTGGTAAAACTGTGATTGTACATAAAGGGAGCCCAGATGGATAAGTACACACACCATTAGATTACACGTTCCCTTCTTCCTCCCTCCCTACTCCACTTACAACATTTACTTTCTACTTACATTATATAACAATTAGGTCCCTAAACAAATTCGTAGTATTTGCCAAAAAAATAAATAAATGTCGAAGAGATCGTCTCATTTGACTAAGAATTACCGGATATTTGATAAGCTTGTTTAAAAATGGAAGTATCCAAATATAATGGTAAACATCTCCTCTTCCACATGGACTGAGGGAGGATTTTCCTCGCTGGCTTACACAGCGGGTGATAATATTTGTGAATGTAATGTAACTGCTCTGAACCTTCACTGTGCAAATATTGAAATCTATTGCAAGTCAAAGAAAGGGGAAGAAATCTGGGATGATGTTGTCGTATTTGCATTGTCCTCATTAGCTTGATTATGTTTAGTTGTGTTGCTTTGTGTGCCGTGCGGTTAGTTAACCCTTATTCTGTATTAAAAACTGTTACTTTTGTGTAATGGAACCCTGACTATTCTTAAGACTGTAAATAGTTCAAGCAGCTCTTGGCTTTAGTGAATTTGACTAAAGGTTATATCTGTGCTGGAAGTGCTGCAGGTTCCATTGAAAATGCTGGGAAAAATAGTACAGATAAGGTCTGGTCACCTGGATTGTCCAGGTAGGAAATCCAAAGGATAGGGGATAAGATGTCTGATCGCGGGGGTCCCGCCGCTGGGGTCCCCCTTGATCTTCCACACCAGACCCCGTTAGAATCAGCCCCTGGAGCGTGCTCGCTCCAGGTCTGATTACTAGTGATCGCAGGGACGGAGCATTGTGATGTCACGGCTCCGCCCCCGTGTGACGTCACGCCCCGCCCCCTCAATGCAAGCCTATGGAGGGGGCGTGTCCTAACAGGGTGCAGCGTGGAAGATCTCGGGGGTCCCCAGCAGCGGGACCCCCGCGATCAGGCATCTTATCCCCGGACCTTTGGATAGGGCATAAGATGTCTAAGCGCCGGAGTACCCCTTTAAATTGAATAATAATGAAATAAGTATCTGATTTGTCGAAGTTCAGCCACGAGGACTCCTATTGCTCATAAGAGTAGGTGCTAAGTTGTTTTATTTAGGCTAACCCCTTTACCTGTTTCTAACTCTTACATATCCCAATACAGTATGGTGCAAGATGAGAAAAAAATTAATAAATAATTGAGTAATTAATGTACACATTCAATGACTATAATCTGACTGTCATCCATTGGCTGGTAATTGGCCATAGTATGAGTATTTTTTAAATTCGAATTATGACTATTGTAAAATTTATTGCAATTAAAAAAAAAAAGTATGGTTCTGGTAACATCACATTTTTATTCAACGTTTGGCGTCTTGTCTCCTGGTAGAGCACTTGGCATGCACTCAAAACATTTCTTCCTTTTGGCCTCAATTTTATGCCTAGAATGGTAGCCTACACTATTCCTTACATAAATATCCAAAGTACATAAATGTTCTATAAATATTATACATTCCTGATATTAACAATAGTAAATTATAATAGACTTCACTAATGTGATAACTTTTTTAAATTTAAATAATTTTTATTTCAGTACATTTCTACCAACAAATACAAAAACATCTATTCATATCATTAATTTGGAAATAACCCACCCTTTCAACCCCCACCCCATATATCTTTCAAAGGGGGGAAATAAATTACTTGGTTATATGAAGGTTTAGTATGAGCCAATGTAACCTTAGGAAGTGTGATAAGTTTGACATTGGTATGACATTTTTTCTGTAACATATTAGGGTCCTAAAATAATATAATTTTTTTCCCTTACAGTACTAGTAAGAGAAGTGTACAGCGCACAGCGTGAAAGAGATGAAGCAATAATGGCGCGGCTTAGACTGGCGAATGAAGAGAGGGACGAAGCTCTTCTCCGTGTCCAGCAGCTCCAGCAGTACATCCAACAGTAAGATCAGTAGTTGATGTAAATTTATATAAAAGCTCTAGTTGCTTTTCTTACTTCTAACTCTATGGAGGACAGGAAACAAGCAAATTGCCAGAGTGTCTTGTTCCATCTCTTTTTGATGCTCTTACTTAGTTCTGCCATCTGAGATACTTTAGATAGCCTAGTCATCTGATGTCCTTTCTGGGCAACCACCATCTTTGTACATATGTGAGTATTGTTGTCATATGAAGTTTTGTCCATACAATGCAGTGCCCCTCCTTGCTTTACAGGCCTGTAAAAGGCTTCTAGTAGGTATTGGGTGCCTAGAGAAGAGTCGCAGTAGATTATAAGTAGACTCTATTTTAGGTGGACTTATATCAGGTGACCACAGATGTGTGTTGGATTAGGGTTTTTTCCTGGATTAACTAATGCTAAGGAGCATTTAGAGTCAAACACTCCATTGTTCAGAATAAAATATAGAAAGATCAGTTGCACTCACCCGTTAAATCTTGCAAAATGTATTTATTGAAGCGTGTTCAGGACATGTAGACAGAACGAAAGTTCTTGCGGGAGCAGGAGAGCTGTAGAAACGCAGCTACAGGTGAGGGAGCATACCACTGGCTGCAACTAGTTTCGCGTCTGGAATGACGCTTCTTCCTGCCAAACTCCAAGGAGCTTTGGCCAGAAGAAGCGTCATTCCAGATGTTTTTAGTAGTGTAGCAAACTAAGCTATTCAAAACTTCAGGATCCCTCCCCTAAAAAATGCATCCACATAACATTTGTAACAGGTATCCATTTAAGGGGAACCTGTCATCAGAATTTACCCTATAAAATAATTGGCAACAGGTTAAATAGGGTAAAGTCAGCTTGCTTACCATGTCTAGAAGTCTTCACGGCCGGCAGCAGTTCTGGAGAAAAAAAAGTTTTAAAGTTGTCCCACTCGGTATGTAAATTAAGTGCACCGCCCTGCGACAAAATCTCACACAGGCCGAGATTCAGCACTATCCCCTGTGAATCAAGAAATAGCCGTTTTGCAAAAGGAAATCAGCAGCGTTATGGTAATCTCACAACATTTAGCCCCAAGACAAGCATGGATCCTTCCTAAGCATGTCAATTACTGTTTGGCAGGGGCTAGTGCTGGCAGGTACTAAAATCTCCTTATGGTGGATAACCCCTTTAAGGGAGCTGAGTGGTAATGTTGGTGGTGCCAGGGCTGTCAGTCACCTCGAAGTGGGCATGTATACAGCCTGGAAAGCAGTGGGACTATTTTCTACATATTTACTATTTATTTTCTCCAGAATCGCTCCTGGCCATGAAGACTTCCAGATATGGTAAACCAACTACATTTATCTTATACAACCTGTTGCCAACAGTTATATAGGGTAAACTCTGATGGCAGGTTCCCTTGGGAAGCTCCAGTGACATCATGTCAATTATGGACACTATCACTAGAGCTTCCTAAGGCAGAGATGCAGAGGCCTCCTTCCTCTTATTTATCATTTACCATATATGAACAATTATACCATCAGAGGTCCTGGGTGGGCTTCCTTCTGGGAGTAGCTAATTCACCTACTACAAACGAAGACTGCAGCACTCCAGTAGGTAAAGGTGAATGAGGCTTATTGACCCAACATCAAGGAACAACGTTTCAACTACCCAATTGCAGTCTTTCTCAAGCTCAGCTACTATACGCCTCCACAGTGGGATATGTGGCAGCCTTTCATCTAATATATATGGCAGTAGTCCTCCCAGGCACAAATTATAGTGAATGCCTGATATCGCAGCCCACTTAATCACCTACTTATAATGCCTGGCATGGCAGGTACAGCCGCATCTATAGACCTTGCTATATGAGCATGTGTACAGCATTAGTCAATCAGTGCGTTCAGGTTAGCCCTTTAGTTTCTCACACTTAAAGCTATGTAAAACTAAATTAATATATTGCCATTCCCACTTGCACCCCCTCTATTCTGTGATGTCCTCAGACAGAGTACATGGGACTCCTAGCAGGACTTAAAATTAATGAAACAAAACAGATAAATCCTAAATTACAGATAAATCCTAAATCCTAAATTATAAATATATCCCTAAAAAAATTCCTGCTACAATAATAATACAAAACTTGTATATAATCAATAAAGTTTTATTAACTCACAATTTTAACATACTCATAATATCCATAAAAAACACATATACAGCAGATAAATTAAAAACACATAGTGATGGGGGAAACATGAGGAACCCATAAATTCATGATATCAACACCCAGAAATTGCACTTGACCCTTGATATGTAAATAATAATCTACACAATATTGCACTGATGTATATATCAAATTAAAAAACCTGCTGCAGCTTGCAAGAGAACTGCAGCTTGGAAGATTTATCTTTCAGCAGGACCACAACCCACAAATACTGTATAAAGCCAAAGCTACACATCTTAATAACAATGTCAGTATATCAATCTAGTTTAGAATCTGTGGCTTTACTAGTAAAAAGTTGTTCACACACAATAGTTTAAAGGGGTTATCCAGGAAAAAACTTTTTTTTATATATCAACTGGCCCCAGAAAGTTAAACAGATTTGTAAATTACGTCTATTAAAAAATCTTAATCCTTTCAGTACTTATGAGCTTCTGAAGTTTAGGTTGTTCTTTTCTGTCTAAGTAATCTCTGATGACACGTGTCTCGGGAACCGCCCAGTTTAGAAGAGGTTTGCTATGGGAATTTGCTTCTAAACTGGGCGTTTCCCGAGACACGTGTCATCAGAGATTACTTAGACAGAAAAGAACAACCTTAACTTCAGAAGCTCATAAGTACTGAAAGGATTAAGATTTTTTAATAGAAGTAATTTACAAATCTGTTTAACTTTCTGGAACCAGTTGATATATAAAAAAAGTTTTTTCCTGGAATACCCCTTTAATGCAGTGAACTCTTTACCAGGAATAGGGGACTGGGCACCTCAGTGCTCAGGATTGGGTTGAGTCTTATCAATAAGACATTTGTTATATATGATATACCTCACAAGGTTTACTGCAGGGGGAAAGCTTTACTTTTCTTACAGTCCCAGTGGCTAAATCATATTTACAGGCATATGATGTGAGTTTGAGTTTTTTAACTCTCTAAATCACTTGCTTTTCTTGTTTTGGCATGAAGATACCCAATGCTTTGTTCATACATGTAGGTCTATAAAAGCATATGGAAATATTGATGCAGACTTACTGACATGTCCCAGACAGACTAAAAAATACACACATTTACCACCACTGACATTGTCAGATAAACATTCATATGCCGGCCATGAAAGATTGACAGCGCAGGAGACCAAGAAGATCACACACAAACAAATACCATGACAGCAGCAGTATAGCGGTGTGTAGCAATCCATACGCTGGTCATTGCAACCCAATATCATACTGACAAGGCAATCTTTTGTTGACGATTCCTAGTCTATAAAATTGATTCACAGTTAAAATATTTGGGTATATTCATACCATTTGTTAACAGTCAATATAATCCGGAACATGAGTTTTTCGTAAATAGTCACTAACCTTTCGAATCAACTTTGCATGAATTAAGTAGATATAAGAATCTTTGTAATATATTTTATTAGAGAAAGATGAAGTGTCCGGATACATGCAGCCCATAGCAGTCCATTGAGAGGAGAGGAGTGAGACACGGGCAAGGAGACACATAGACACATAGAGAAGATTCTGACAACAAGTTTGTCTCCTTTCTCACCCTCTGTTAGTCCAGATAAAATTTGGTACTGCGGACTGGTTAGTAATGTGGTGCTCAGTGCTAGTACTGATTTATCCAAGATAGTATAATTCTGGTAAACAACAGAATGTCCATCAGCAATGCTGGTCAGCACTGGAGATGGATGCTCTGTCATACCTTCTATACCCTCATTCTCCTTTCCACAGATCTAGTTCTACAATCCATAGTGGTCTATATGTTCTTAGGGGAACTTTACTAAACTTTTCTAATATTTACTTATATAATTGAATACTAGATAATAATCTTGTGGACTGGTACTGGTGTCCACTCCCTAGTATAAACAACTCCCAAAGAGCATAAGGAAAATAGTAGGGGGGAGAAAATATTGAAGTGCTAATAAAACATAGCTTTTAATGTATAGATTAAAACACACTGATTAAACAAAGTGATGTATAAATAAGTGATAGGGCAAGAATGTCAGCCCTGTAACTAAAGATAGACACAAACAAGGCTGTTAAAATTGCATATGTAGAGATTGCCCCACAGATGCAAGAGCCTAATTAAATTGTATGCTGGTAATGAATAATGAAATAGAATTACTAGCTCTGCCCAACGCGTTTCAGCACATTGTTACATGTGACCTCATCAGGGGCTGACAGGCATAAAGAAATACAGTCATTCCATATAGTAATTAACATCAGGGGTAGCTGATACAGTAGCGACCCCTGATAAGAGCGTGCTGGATGTCATGCACTAGTACTCTATACAGCATATAGATGACAGGACCCGGACGCAACAGTTATGGCATCTATCTGGGATAAATCCTGACGATGTGTGTATAACCCGCAGTGGCGGGGAGCCAAGCGTACAAGCCGGCTGCTAGCACACATGTCCAATGCTGGGAAATAAAATTCTAAGAAAATTATCTTGTTTTAGGTCGGCCCTACTTCAGGTAAAAGACAGGATAAAAAAAATCTACATATAACAATTGTGAATACAATAATACAACAAGAGACATGAAATGTAAAGCTGTCCCTATATTGAGACTATACGAGTGAAAAAAAGGCTTTAGAGAGCAAGAAATAATTTACTTTTGGTTCAGGTTGAATGTAGGTTGGTTGGTGCCCTGTGCAGTATTTATATATATATATATATATATATATATATATATATATATATATATATATACCATATAATATTAGTGTTATTCAGTGTCATTCCTGTGACCTAGGAATGCTGTAGGATGCCAAAGCCATCTTTATCAATGGCGCCCCCCTAAGTAATTATAGGTCATGTGCTGTACATCGTTGCCACCTTTAAAGGGGTTTACGGTAACTTGAAATTTAAAACTATTCTCTACCCACAGGATATCTAGCTGATTGTTGGGGAGCCAACCACTGGGTGTCCTACGAGTTCATAGAGTGGCACTGTCCATGTTCAGCACTTGGTGGGCTATTGTCCTTTGTTTTTGTGATTAGGTGGGGTCCCAGTGGTCTGATCTCCATGGATCAGCTAGTTATTTTGTATCCAATGGAAAAGGCACCATTTTTTACTCTTAGGGTATTTTTTTTAAACTTACCCTGCACGCAGTCCAAATCTACATTACAAACTGTATGCATCTGTATTAATCTAATGAATGATGAATTGTCACCTTACTGATTGTATAGAACATTTTTGCTTACAATCTACCGGTATCTATTCCCAGCCTTTGAAGTGTTTCCCAGCCTTTGGCTGTCCGGGCATGCTGGGAGTTGTAGTTTTGCAAAAGCTGGAGGCACCCTGCTTGGGAAACACTGATGTAGAAAATGAGCAGTAGTACTTTCTAGTATAGTGGTCTCCAAACTGTAGACCTCCAGATGTTGCAAAACTAAGGGCATGCTGAGAGTTGTAGTCTTGCAACAACTGGAGGTCCGCCATTTGGAGCCCACTGTCCTAGGGGTGATGTTATGTGAAGAAGCTGCCTGCATTAAAAATCCTTGAATTTGACTTCTTCATGAGGCATAAATATACCGACCAAGCAAAAAAAAATCTGCAAACTTTATTGTCTTCTTAAATCCTGGAAGTTTCATCAGTCATGTGACTAAGGACAGAATGAAGTGCGTAATATTTCTGAGGATCAGTGCGGTGCTTTATATAGATCATTCCCTGATTCTTCTGTATGGCAGGAATATAAAAAAAAGGAAGGAAGTGAAAACCCTAATTAAAAGAGAAACGATCAATAAAAACATGTGAAGAGCCTGCTTTACTAAACCTCCTCAGCACATATGAAGAACTGATCCCTGTAGCCATATATTGCGGTAAACATTAATAAGTTAACAGGCTGCAGCCGAGGAGAGATGAGCTCGGCATTATTGAAAGATACAGCAGAACAGCTGGCGCCGTAATGCGTCGGGAGTGCAGGGCGTCCCCTGAAGACACTCACAGCGAAATTACTTCAACTCCTAAAGATTTGGAAAGAGAATTCATTTTGCTTCGGAATTGAGGAGCAAGTCTTTGGCCACTTAGCGCTTCTCCCTCTCTCTCCTCTTCACGACTTCTCATTGTCTTTCTCTCTCTTGTCTCTTGTCTAGGATGGAAGATATTAACCCTAAAGAAAGTGACATGGTAAGCGCTCTCCCAGAGAGATTTCCCACTCCTTTTTTGCCTTTTCTGGATGAGGCCCCTGTTTGAGTGACATAGAATGTGGGAGGCCCAGGATCCCCCAGTCTACTCTGGGGGAATATACTTTTTCAAATAAAATATGAATGAGAAGTAAATTTGTCATGTAATTTTTGGGGGTTATACTGTTAGTGCATCAAAATATTTTTAGGGGTTTTCTAACTGAAAATGCATATCTGATAATATCCTTCCATGGAAGCCACTTTGTTCATAGTGTTGTATTGTATACATTTCATTTACCAGTGTAAAATGACTACTGTTAGGTCAGGTCCACATCACGATTTGTGCCTCCGAGGCACGGATATGTTGGGAAACCGTCAAAATGGCACGCTGTTGTATCCATCGTTGGACAGGCACGGGCCCCATTCGTTTCAGATGCCTGAATGTAGTCACTAGCCAATTTCTTAGGTTTTATCTCGAGGTAAAAAGTGCTGCAAACCATACTTCTCAGTCTGAGCCAAAACTTTTATACACTCAGAAGATGACCCAAAGGTAGCTACTTTCTGACTATGTTTGTGCGATTAAAATGAATGGGGCCTGTACTGGTTCCAAAATGAATACATGGGCATGTCATTTTTACAGTTTCTTACCTTATCCCATTGATGGCTATTGTCACAGCTGTAGTAATTTAGTAGTACAGCTCCCAGCATGCAGTTGACACATACAGTGAAATCTCTTTGAGAAGACCAACCAAAATTGCATTGAAAAGTGGTCTTTAGGGGCAATCTTTTCAGGTTACACAGGTCAATATGCAGAATATATGGAGAAAATCCTTCACAAAATCTGTTGTGTATAAGGTCGGGGTCTTCTAAAAGAGGTTGTCTTCGACACAGTTTAAGCACATGTTTAGTACTATGGAATGCCTACAATTCTACTGTGCATGCACATTTTAATTAGTCATATGAATATACTGTGTGGTTCCATGGTGCTATAATGTGACACCCAGTAGGAAGCATCTATTGACTCAATGGCCGCCAGTCAACCACGACACTGAAGAGGCCACCATTACATGAAGCACTAACTTGATCATACAGCAGCAGTGGTTTAAACTGGTTTAAAAAAAATAGTGTTGTAAAAAAATTTTTATAGTGCTAGGGCCGCAGTAAAATAGAAAAAAAAAAACTATACTAACCTACAACCGGTCTCTCTAGCTCCAATTATTATTTTTCTGTTTCCATTGCTGCTCATCAATTCTTCCTGCTTTCAAGATGAGAACTCAGAGCAGGACCTTCCCGCTCAGCCAATCACTGACCAAAATTCTGCAGCCAGAGATTGTCTAAGTAGGCAGGTATTGCACTGTGAGCTTGTCTCTCAAGTAGGTTGAACAGACAAGTGGCAGGGGACCCGAATAAGTATGGGGGAGGGGTGGTAAGTATAGTTTTTTTCTATTTTCCCACGGCCCTAGCATTTTTTTTTATAATTTTTTATACAACACTGGAATACCTCTTTAAGACCACTGTCTTAAACGCCAGTCTTAGTAAAATCCCCCAATATGTCTCATATGATTCAGTCTCGAGCTACAAACAATACAATGTTTTTAAAAACTGACCACAAGTAGAGATCTAGAATATACAGAAGAGCTGAAGCACAAAGTATATTAGAAAGTTGCATAACTTTTATTTCCAGAAAACACTCCTTTTTCTCTATCGGCTCCATTGGGGGACACAGACCGTGGGTGTATGCTGCTGTCTCTAGGAGGTGTGACACTATGGTAATAAAAAAGTCGGCTCCTCCCAGCAGGATACAACCGCCTTCAGGCTCTGAGCTAATCGGTTTAAGCTTATTGTCTGAAGGAGGTGGACATGGTCTGGATTTCTCCAGACCAGGTCTTCTGATTTTTTGTTTTCCTAGTATAGGGACATGTGCATTTTTTATTCCTTTTTCTTTTCTGTTTTCAGGTGGGGACTCAGGGACTCCGGTTCCCTGTTTCCCCATTGTGAGTAAGGGGGCACAGACATTGCGTATATGCGCTGTTCACCCCCCCTCGCCAACGGTCAGCGCCTGGGTTGGTACCTCATGGGTCCGGGTCCCCCTATTTCCCTGCTCGCCTCGCTCGCGCATAGCAGCCAGGCGTGATGCAGGTAACTAAAGCTGACTGAAGACTTCACTAAAGACTCCAATATGGGGCACTTCACTTTATGTGTGTGTGTGTTTGGTGCAACTACATCCACAGCGCCTTATATGCGGCTGTCAGCCGCGGTGCTGTTTCGGGCCGGGCGCTCTCAGTGGCGGCTTGCTTTCGCTTTGCCGGCAGCACCTTATTGGCGGCTGACAGCCGCAGCGCTGCTACGAACCGGGCGCTTCAGCGCCGTCTTAATTTCACTTTTGCTGGCAGTCTCTGCTGGCGCTTAGACCGCCCGCTCTATTCCCACGAGCGCATATATGCGGCTGACATGTATGCTCGGGACAAGGAGCGGGCGCAATGAAAGTTCTTCTCGGCCGGTCTGTAGCTCCGCCCAGGCTGGGAGCTCTCAGAGGCGTGAAGTAGCCTCCAATCAGCGCAGTGGGCGCGATTATCAGTGAGAAGGAGTCAGTTAGTTAGTGCCTTGCTTCAGGCACGCCCCCCTCTTCCTATTGGCTGGCCTGTTCATTCACTCTAGCTGCACGGAGCAAGTTCTCCTCACTGCAGCTGACAAGGGACACAGACTAGGGTGAGAAAGTTCCTGTCTCTTTTTCCCACATTATGTCCGTTCCCAGAGCTGTTCCTCCCTCTAAACAGAAACCTGGAACTTCCGTGACTTACTATCTCTGTAAGCACTGTGGTACCAAGATGTCTGGCTCTGCTGAGCCCACTTGCCCGGCCTGCTCCACTGCTACCCCAGACCCTCTGGTACCCCCTGATGCCCTTTCGTTCCCGGTGGGTTCAGCCGCTCCACCAGCCTGGGTTTCTTCCCTGACCCAGTATATGGCTGACTTGACCCAAGTCTCCCGTTCGGTGGCTGAGGCCTCCCGGAAAGTGGTGTCCGCCTTGAAAGGGTCTTCCCTGCGCAGGACCTCTGAGAGGGCCCGCTCCTCGTCTCCACATACTTCACGCTCTCACAAGCGTACTAGGGGTGCCTCGTCTGACTCTTCCATTGAGTCTTCAGATAGACGTGAGCGTTCCCCTTGTGGGTCCCGCGATGAGTTCACCATTGCAATTGAGTCCGAGCGGCTCTGGCATGGCAGAGCAGCGACTCCGAGAACGTCCTCTGGAGGAGCGACATTTGTGCCCAGATGACAGGGGGGGCCCTGTCATCTGGGCACAAACGTCGCTCCTCCAGAGGACGTTCTTGGAGTCGCCGCTCTGCCACGCCAGAGCCGCGTACCCGGTCAGGGTCGCCCCCCTCCAGGACTGCCTCTACTCATTCACATTCCCCTGGTGGACGAGGCTTCCGAGTCAGCATCTGACCTCAGAGGACCGCTCGGACTCAATTGCAACGGTGAACTCATTGGTGACAGCCATAAGAGACACCTTTCACTTGGAGGACCAAGGATCTTCTGATGTCAATCCAGGAGTATCCTTTCATCGTGCTAAGCCAGCACCTCAAAGGTTCAGCTCTCACGCTGACTTTGACGACATTCTGGAATCTGCATGGAAACATCCAGACAAGAGGTTCCCAGGAATCAAGACAATTCAAGAACGTTATCCATTTGACAAGGACTTTGTCACTAAGGTGGTTTCCCCTCCCTCAGTGGATCTACCAATCTCCCGGATCTCTAAGGCGACTACACTGCCTCTGGCAGATGCTGCTGTCTTCAAGGATCCCACGGACAAGAAGGTAGAATCCTTAGCAAAGTTTGCTTCTAAAGCAGCTGGCTCTTCTCTTCTTCCCATCTTCGCCTCGGCATGGGTGTCCAAGGCCCTGTCGGAGTGGTGTCAAAAGCTCCATCAGGATATCTTAGCGGGATCCCCCCCCCCCCCAGAGGATCTATCTGCTCTGGCTCTCCAATGCTCTGAAGCTGGGGATTTTCTGTGCGCAGCTTCCATGCAGTCAGCCCGTTGTTCTGCTTTTACTGTGAGTCACCTAGCGGCTCTCTGCTGCTCTATGTGGCTTAAAGCTTGGAACGCGGATGCCGCTTCCAAAAGGTTTTTCACTGAGCTTCCCTTTACGGGTGGCCGTCTTTTTGACAAACGCCTTGATGACATTATCTCTGAGGCAACGGGAGGTAAGAGTTCCTTGTTACCTCAAATAAGGCTCGCCCTACTTCTCAAAGGAAGTCCTTTTCCTTTTGGTCCTTTCGGACCTCTGGCTGCAGCAAAGGGTCCCGGCAGGCGCCCTTGCGGGACAAGAAGGCTCCCTCGATCCGGGCACTCCTGTCTTGGAAGTCGGACTCCAACCGGTCTGGCCGTTTTGCGCCCAAATCAGGCAACCGCAAACCCACTTCTGCATGAAGTGAGGCCCCCACCCGCGGTTTCTTCTCGGGTGGGAGGTCATCTCTTGCTTTTTGGAGACTTCTGGACCTCACACATTCAGGACTCTTGGGTCAGGGACGTGGTGTCCAACGGTTACCGAATCTAATTCGCCTCCCTTCCGAGGGATCGCTTTTTTCGATCCCGGGCCCCCCGGTCTCCTCCTCTGGCGAAGCAATTTCGAGCGGCTCTCCAGTCTCTGCTTCTCCAGGGGGTTATCATTCCCGTTCCTCCAGGGGAACGTTTTCGGGGTTTCTATTCAAATCTTTTTGTGGTCCCCAAGAAGGACGGTTCTGTGCAACCAATCCTAGACCTCAAGCGTCTCACCTTCTCATCCGCCACTTCCGAATGGAATCTCTCCGTTCGGTGGTGGCGTCTCTGGAACAAGGGGAGTTCCTTTCATCGGTGGACATCAAGGATGCCTACCTCCATGTGCCAATATTTCCAGGCCATCATCGGTACCTCCGCTTTGCTGTTCCGGAGGGGCACTTTCAATTTGTAGCCCTCCCCTTCGGTCTAGCCACGGCTCCTCGGGTCTTTACAACGATCCTTGCGCCAGTGATGGGCCTGTTACGGCCGAGGGGAATCTCGGTGATACCCTATCTGGACGACCTTCTCATCAAGGCTCCAACCAGAGCCCGCCAGTCCTCCGTCCTACCCAGTCTCTAACCTTCCTGGGACTTCGATTCGACACGGCCTCTGCCCGAATTTGTCTTCCGCCGGACAAACGTCTGACGCTCCGGTCGGGGGTCCGCTCCCTTCGGATGGTGGCAACTATGGAGGCCATACCCTTTGCCCAGTTTCATTACCGCCCCCTTCAACTGGCGATTCTCACTCGATGGAACAGGTCTCCTCTGTCCCTCGATCGTCAGATTGTTCTCCCTCGCAGGGTCTGTCAGTCTCTGCTCTGGTGGCTCCGCTCCCCCTTTCGTCTCCAAGGGCGGTCGTTTCTTCCCCTTCACTGGCAGGTTGTTACAATGGATGCCAGCCTGTCGGGCTGGGGCGGCGTGTTCAGGGATTGGACGGTTCAGGGACTCTGGTCTCCCCAGGAGACCTTTCTTCCGATAAACATATTGGAATTACAGGCGATTCTTCTATGTCTCCTTCATTGGGAGTCCCGTCTTCAGTCCTGTCCTGTCCGCATCCAGTCGGACAACGCCACGGCCGTGGCGTACATAAATCGACAGGGCGGCACTCGCAGCTCGGCAGCCATGGCCGAGGTGACCAAGATTCTCACCTGGGCGGAGAGCAAGGTTCCGGCCATTTTGGCGATTCACATTCCGGGAGTGCTCAACTGGGAAGCGGACTTTCTCAGTCGGTCCTCACCCGACCCCGGCGAGCCCTGCGACCTCTGGGACATTCCGGACGTGGACCCTCAGGCTCTGGATGTGGACGCCCTAGTGATTCCTTGGGCGGGGTTTGCCCTACCCTATCTGTTCCCTCCTCTTCCTCTCCTTCCTAGGGTGCTGAGGAAGCTCAAGGCAGAGGACGTCCCCGCCATTCTGGTAGCTCCAGATTGGCCCCGAAGATCGTGGTACGCCAATGTAGTCAGGCTCCTGGACGACGCTCCACTGCGCATTCCGCTCCGCCCAGACCTGCTCTCTCAGGGTCCTCTTTGCCACCCCAATTTACAGTCGCTGCATTTGACGGCGTGACGGTTGAGACCGCGGTTTTGAGGGCCCGTGGGTTCTCTTCCCATGTCATTCACACCATGCTCAAGGCTCGTAAGCCCTCCTCCGCAAGAATTTACCACCGTACTTGGCGGTCTTATTTTCGTTGGTGTGAAGCTCAGGACTTCTCCCCGGTAACCTTCTCGGTTCACCGTCTTCTCTCCTTTTTGCAGTCGGGGTTGGAACTGGGGTTGTCTCTCAGTTCACTTAAAGGTCAGGTTTCGGCCCTTGCTGTTCTTTTCCAGCGGCCCCTGGCTTCTAATTCTCATGTCCGGACCTTCCTTCAAGGAGTGGTGCACGCTGTTCCTCCTTATCGGTCACCCTCTCCCCCTTGGGACTTGAATTTGGTTCTGAGTGCCCTCCAGGGTGCACCCTTTGAGCCCCTTAGAGAGGTGTCTCTCCGCCTCCTTTCTTGGAAAGTGGCATTTCTTGTTGCTATCACCTCCATCCAGAGGGTGTCTGAATTGGCAGCTCTTTCCTGCCGTTCTCCGTTCCTGGTGATCCACCAGGACAAGGTTGTTTTCCAGCCAGATCCTTCCTTTTTGCCTAAGGTGGTCTCGGCCTTTCATCTCAATGAGGACATTGTCCTCCCGTCCTTTTGTCCTGCTCCTTCTCATCCTAAGGAGCGCTTACTACACAAGCTGGATGTAGTTCGGGCTGTTCGGTCTTATCTCTCCATCACTTCTTTGTTTCGTCAGTGTGATTCCTTTTTAGTCCTTACGGAAGGTTGTTGCAAGGGACAACCTGCTTTCAAGGCCACCATTTCTCGGTGGATTCGGGCCGCCATTTTGGAAGCCTATCACTGTAAGGGGAAGATTCCTCCTTTCAGGGTTGTGGCTCATTCTACCCGTTCTGTTGGGGCATCCTGGGCTCTCCAGAATAGAGCTTCGGCCTCGCAGATATGCAAGGCGACTACCTGGTCGTCTTTGCACACTTTCTCAAGGTTTTACAGAGTTCATACTTTCGCATCGGCTGATGCTAGTCTGGGTCGTAAAATGTTGCAGGCGGCAGTGGATCGGCCGTCTCCCTTACTGCTTATCTGCCCACCCAAGGGACGGCTTTGGTACTTCCCACGGTCTGTGTCCCCCAATGGAGCCGATAGAGAAAAGGAGATTTTTGTTTGCTTAGCGTAAAATCTCTTTCTCGAAGGATCCATTGGGGGACACAGCTCCCGCCCTTTTTGGGATTTTCCTTTGGTTCTCTGTCCGAGGGTGTGTTCAGTTATGTTTTTTCTTCTGGTTCTCTGACAGTTTTGGGTTTTACGTTGACCTGTTGGTCTCCTCCTATTGCTCTTGAACTTAAACTGATTAGCTCAGAGCCTGAAGGTGGGTATATCCTGCTGGGAGGAGCCGACTTTTATTACCATAGTGTCACACCTCCTAGAGACAGTAGCATACACCCACGGTCTGTGTCCCCCCAATGGATCCTTCCAGAAAGAGATTTTACGGTAAGTAAACAAAAATCTCCTTATCCTATTACTTAATTCTGACAAACTTGATAACACATCCCTAGAAGTCCTTGATGCCTTCATTATTAAGACATGACAACATGAATCTCTAATACACAATTTATTGACTGGAATCAAAGAACCTGTACAAGCTCCTGTTTTATGCTTGGTTATGGTGCATGCTCATCACAGGGGAGATATGTATATTTAATCCAATAAAAAAAGAGAAATATAAAGGCACTCACCATGCCTTGGTGCAGAAACAACAATCTATTATTGTGGTGTAGAGAAAACAGACTTAAAAGCAGGGGAGTTCAAGACGCTGTTAGCATGGATAGGTTACAGCCGTTTCATACACTAAGTTTAGGAAACAGTAATAACCTACCCATGCTAACGGCATCCTGAACTCTACTGCTTTTAAGTCCACTTACCTAGCGCCACAATAAAAGATTTTTGTTACTTTATCAGGACGTGGTGACTGCCTTCATATTTCTATTATTTCATATTATTCATTTTTCATATTTTTTCACTGAATTAAAGACTTCTGAATTGAGCACCCCTACGGGATACAGGAATTATTGTTTGGTGAGAACAGTGATTGTGAAAATTGTCCCAGATGTCTAGGATTGTATAATGGTGCATGTAGTGCAGAGTGCTGTTGCTTGTGAAGCTTTATGTTTATTTAACTTTTAGTGTTTTCTGCAGACCTTACAAGAACTGCTGGATAAACTGGATGAAGCAGAAGATGGCGCAGACATTGTGCAAAACGGGGATCTTATTTTAGATCATATTAAGAGAAGTCAGGAGAGAAGAGAGCAAATCACTGCTGAGGAAATGGGTGCCGTCATAATAGAACGGGACACAGCCCGGGCCCAGGTAAGAGGTCACATTGAATTCAGTCGGTCCTCATTTATGACTTTTCTGCAAGATATTTTGTCTATATCAGTGTTTCCCAACCAGGGTTCCCCCTGACTCTCCGAGTATGCTGGGAGTTGTAGTTTTGGAACAGCTAGAGGCACCCTGGTTGGGAAACACTGGGGTATGTTAACAAGATCTTTTACCTTTTGATGAGAATCTATCTCAGTGAATTAGTTGAGAGGAATCATGAAACTGTCCTCACAGCCTCTGTTTTATAGTCGTCACGTGATTCCTTTCAGCCAATCAGCCAAGTTGGATATAGGTATAACTAGACAGATTTGTCGTTCAGTAGCATGTTGGCTCTATATAAATAAATTGTCATTATTATGATTAGTATTATTATAGAAAGTCTGGTTAAAACCATTGCCTGTTATTTAATTAAAATTATGTTAAACATTAATTTTTTTTTTAGAAATGTGGGTGTTTTTTTTCTCATTTTCCATGTTACTATTTGTATTTTGAAATAATTTGGAAAATCCTGCAATTTTTACTCTGACCACTAAGCCTAATAAAAAACTGAGACTTCCTGTTCTGCAGAGATTGTCATCCTTATCCTCACAGACAGGATTACAATGAAAGGTGACAACAGTATATAGATAATAGGTGATGGTCACAGCCCACTATCATCATTGGACCCAGGCGGCACCTTCACAGTCGACAAATCGCTGCTTGCGTAATTTTCATGGTGTATATTCACACGTACAGGATCTGCTGCATATTTTTGCTGCATATTTTGTGCAGCTGAATTTGCTACCCATTAACTTCAATGGGTAGAAAAGTCAGCTGAAGAAAATATGGAACAAAAATATCCAGCAGATCCTGTACGTGTGAACGTACCCATACAGTGTATCAGTGGTGGCATGCCTCTATGTTGATGTGACATGATTGGGGCAGATCTCCAGCCTCTGCACTTAATATGACAAGAATATTAAAATTAGACCTAACTGTCTGAAGATGCTCCAAATTCATCACAATGGCTCATGCTGTATGATCAATTTTGTGGATTTTGACACACTTACATGTTATACTTCTCCTGCAGTCATGCCCCCTTTCCTTCTAAGTCATGCCCCCTTTCCTTCTAAGTCATGCCCCCTTTCCTTCTAAGTCATGCCCCCTTTCCTTCTAAGTCATGCCCCCTTTCCTTCTAAGTCATGCCCCCTTTCCTTCTAAGTCATGCCCCCTTTCCTTCTAAGTCATGCCCCCTTTCCTTCTAAGTCATGCCCCCTTTCCTTCTAAGTCAGGCCCCCTTTCCTTCTAAGTCAGGCCCCCTTTCCTTCTAAGTCAGGCCCCCTTTCCTTCTAAGTCAGGCCCCCTTTCCTTCTAAATCAGGCCCCCTTTCCTTCTAAGTCAGGCCCCCTTTCCTTCTAAGTCAGGCCCCCTTTCCTTCTAAGTCAGGCCCCCTTTCCTTCTAAGTCAGGCCCCCTTTCCTTCTAAGTCAGGCCCCCTTTCCTTCTAAGTCAGGCCCCCTTTCCTTCTAAGTCTGGCCCCCTTTCCTTCTAAGTCAGGCCCCCTTTCCTTCTAAGTCAGGCCCCCTTTCCTTCTAAGTCAGGCCCCCTTTCCTTCTAAGTCAGGCCCCCTTTCCTTCTAAGTCAGGCCCCCTTTCCTTCTAAGTCAGGCCCCCTTTCCTTCTAAGTCAGGCCCCCTTTCCTTCTAAGTCAGGCCCCCTTTCCTTCTAAGTCAGGCCCCCTTTCCTTCTAAGTCAGGCCCCCTTTCCTTCTAAGTCAGGCCCCCTTTCCTTCTAAGTCAGGCCCCCTTTCCTTCTAAGTCAGGCCCCCTTTCCTTCTAAGTCAGGCCCCCTTTCCTTCTAAGTCAGGCCCCCTTTCCTTCTAAGTCAGGCCTCCTTTCCTTCTAAGTCAGGCCCCCTTTCCTTCTAAGTCAGGCCCCCTTTCCTTCTAAGTCAGGCCCCCTTTCCTTCTAAGTCAGGCCCCCTTTCCTTCTAAGTCTGGCCCCCTTTCCTTCTAAGTCTGGCCCCCTTTCCTTCTAAGTCTGGCCCCCTTTCCTTCTAAGTCTGGCCCCCTTTCCTTCTAAGTCTGGCCCCCTTTCCTTCTAAGTCTGGCCCCCTTTCCTTCTAAGTCTGGCCCCCTTTCCTTCTAAGTCTGGCCCCCTTTCCTTCTAAGTCTGGCCCCCTTTCCTTCTAAGTCTGGCCCCCTTTCCTTCTAAGTCAGGCCCCCTTTCCTTCTAAGTCAGGCCCCCTTTCCTTCTAACTCAGGCCCCCTTTCCTTCTAACTCAGGCCCCCTTTCCTTCTAACTCAGGCCCCCGTTCCTTCTAACTCAGGCCCCCGTTCCTTCTAACTCAGGCCCCCGTTCCTTCTAAGTCAGGCCCCCGTTCCTTCTAAGTCAGGCCCCCGTTCCTTCTAAGTCATACCGCCTTGTATAATGAGGCACACTATGAAATGCTTAAGGTATGTAGACTAGTTGTTAGTGCAAATCCCGCCCTGTTGTGTTTAGGATAGAATATTACTTAAAATGTAAATTTATACTCCTTGACGTTTATTAAATTATGTTGTAGAAGGAAAAATTTTCTACCGAGTAGAAGCTACCACATGACAATTCCAGAGAAAAAAGTGGATTTGCCAGTGTCACGGTATTGGACAGTGCTATGGCTGTTCAGCCGATGTTCATAATGTGGATGGGTAAATGATTTTCCATTCCACCAATGTTCAGGGTATTCTGTAACCAAATCCCTTCTTCTGTGCACTGCCAGAAGGACGCAGTTTTTACAAATGACCCATGCACATAAGGCAACCAAGACAAGGATAAGCTCCCTCACTTACTTCTGCTAGTTTACAGTTATTTCTTATCAGCTTGATGCTGTGTATGACATGCTTGGTAACATAAATCTTATATGACCAACCCTGTCTTATCCAGTAATACCATCAATGTGTCAGAAATACCCCTTTTTGTATAATCCTTGCCTCCTTTTTTACTACTCATTTATAACACTCTCTCATGGAAATTTAGACTGTTGGCAAGAATAGGTCTGGAGGAGGGGTGCACCACTCGTGCCAGCAGCAAAAGTCAATAATAAAAGTTATAATAATAAAAAGGAGAGAAACTATTTTTGGAGCAGGCTCAATTTTGTGTGGCTGTTAAATGGGGAGCTACAATCCGGCATCAGGGGTGAACACTATGAGAATGGGTTACTGGACTTTCAATGAATTCACTGCAGGGATTTGTATTGATCTCCAAGCTTTGAAGAGAAGACTAAGGCATTGTTCACACACCATCAAAAAAGGACGTATTTTATTTATGGCCAGTTCTAGAAAAAAAAACTGAAATAATGCAAAAACGTAATTAGCCTCTCTTCTTTAAAAATCAAGTCTGTAAATAAAAGAATCTATAAAAGTTTAGTTTTTTATTGTGTGTGGACATGGCCTCAAGCTTAAAAAATGCAAGTGTTTCTTACATGTTCAAGTGGAATTTCACTTTTGTCTGGATTACAAAATAGAAGCTCATCCGTTCCGCTCTATTTGTAGTAGCTTTGGTCACTTCTCCTCACCTAGAAATAAGTAGAGCTTCTAAAACATCTACCACAAACATTTGCTTTTCCTTTCTGTGATTGTTTTTTGTCAGCCAGAGGGTTAAACCATCACCCCTACCTATACTAATCCAGAAATGTCTCCGATTCCCGCATTCAGATTGACATCCCTGTTCCATGGCTCACAGGGCCCCGTTACTCTCCCAGGCTGCAAAATAGGGTCACAGATGCTCTTGCAGGTACAAAGCAACCTTAGAATTTTGTAGTCAAAGGTTGCCAGCTAGCAGCTAACTGATTTCCCTTTCTAAGGCAATATAAACATTCACTTGTCTTCCTGTAGGCCCTGCCAAATTCCATAATTCCAGTAGCAAGGCAGCTTAAATGAGGCTGAATGTCGTCAAAAGGAGGCAGAATTACTGAAGCCGTCTGTAGCAAGTCGTAAAGGAGCGATTCCACCCAGCAGAGCAGAAAATAAGCCTCTGTAAATAATCTAATTGGCTTCCCTAAATAAATCCCCCGCTCCAATGAGACCCATCTCACTGCTTTGAAATAAACTGCACTTTTACCTCGGTGTCAGGATAGATTTCGCTCTCGACTTCAAGCGTCAAATCAAATCACTTCTCAATTCTGACAAGAAATGCAACCTGTAGTCCCAGGTAAAATGCTCTGACCTGGATTCCCATACAGACTGTTACATCCTCCAGCTGTGTACATATGTTTTTATTTCTACTGTTTGTTATTTAAATTGAGCGCAACAATGGAACCATCAAGATGTTGCATCCAGGGATTGTTCGCTTGTCTCCACTTGGTTCCCCCACTACTGGGACCTCTATTGTCAGTAGGAATCGCGGGGGAACTAGGCAGCAAGTGTTCAAATTATTTAGTACCATAACAGGGAATATTAAGTATGAAGCTAGCTATTATTTAGGCTTAATTGAGCTTTAAAATATGGCTTTTTAAGTCTAGAAAACGTATTTTTTTCTTTTAGGCCATTTTTTAGCACTTTTTTAACTTTTTTTTTATCAACCTGTAATTTGAGATTTTTTTTTTACTTCAGCAAAAATTATACTTAAAAAATACAGCCATAGTAAATGAGCTGTATTTTAGCATGTGAGAGAGAGCGAAAAAAGGCTCTGATGCTAAATGTTACAGCCCTAGCAAGTGCGCCCATAAACTGCTGGGAACAAAGAGTTGTTTTCTCATTGGATTCCATAAAATCCATTGGGAACATACACCCAATTTTTTGGGCCATTTAATGCTTGAAATACTGTAGGAACATAGCCGTGGTACAACTGGAGTAGAAAGGATCCGGCACATGCAGGACTAGGGCAGTGTGGAGGAACAAGGGAAGGTAGCGAAGCGGACTAGGTGCAGTGGAGGAACAAGGGAAGGTAGCGAGCGGTGTGGAGGAACAAGGGAAGGTAGCGAAGCGGACTAGGTGCAGGTGTGGAGATCGGCGGTGCAAATCACAGCAGCTAATAGGTATACAAAGAGAAAAGTCCAAAAGAGATTGCACTCACCATCCACAAGTTTATTCACAAAAGTGTAGGCATACAAAAGTAGAAGCAGGGGCACATCGGGACAAGTTGTTTTACGCTAGTTTGCGCTTCTTCACTCCGGCTTGTAAAAGCACAAACTAGCGCGAAACAACTTGTCCCGATTTGCTCCGGCCTCTACTTTTGTATGCCTACACTTTTGTGAATAAACTTGTTGATGGTGAGTGCAATCTCTTTTGGACTTCTCTCTTTGTATAGCCTTTATACAGTTGTCATTTAATTCAATGGACTGCCCATGTAATGCACAAAGAATGGAGGATACAAAAGGACTTTGTTGACCAAGATGCAACGCGTTTTGCTGTGCATGCGCAGCGAAACGCATTGCATCTTGGTCAATAAAGTCCTTTTGTATCCTCCATACTTTGTCCTGGTCGGTCAGCGCTGTGTGAGCCGGATTCTTTCATTGAAGCCATTCTATTCTACTGCATATACCATTTTACCGGAGGGCAGCAGACGACCTACCATTCTTGTGCCATTATCATTGTTGTGTATGAAGCTACACAACCACCCAGGGTGAGCAGTCAATCGTTTTCTATCTCACACTGGGGATTAACAATATTACTCTATGGAGCGCTTGTTTTTCTACTTCTCATGTAATGCACAGACATGTTGAGTCCTCCAGATATAGTTTGGCAAGTCCTCCAGATCTGAAGTTGCAATTCGTAGATGCTTTCTGATCTGGCTAATAGATGAAGGTCCTAGATAGAGGAATCCTAGAGGCCTGGTGGTTGATATTGTTGCTTTGCAAATCGAACCAAGGATAACATCTGCATGAAGTTTTTCTATTCTCCCAGAATTTGCTTGGATATTCTCCCACGCTCCACAAAATACATTCTGATAAATAAATCTAGAATTTACATTGTGAGCGCCAATAGGGACAAGCTCTATACAGCGGTGCGGAATGTATTGTCACATTATAAATGAATAAAATAAATACATTTTAATATCCCAGAATTCCCTAATGGGTTTGAAAAACTCTTTTTTTTATTTTTATGTTATTATCCAAAAAGGAGTATTTCGGTATTCAGAGTCCGTGCAGTTTCCTTTACTCTTAAAGGATGAGTTACAAAGTTTTAGGCAATGTCCATACATGTCTTTTTTAGCCCATTTTCAGTCTGTCAAGTTTTTTAAGATTTATAATACTGTCTCAAATAAATGTAGTTTTCAGTTGAAAACAGTCAAATAAAAAGGACATATCTCTTAATTTAACGTACAAAGCAGTTTTAATTTTATTTTATTTTTTTACCTCTAAAACAGCTACATTAATCCATGCTATAATGTAAACACACTAAATCTACTTTTTTTGGATTGTTATTTTAGGAGGAATTTCAGAGAAATCTTTTTCTAAATAGGAAAAAACTATACTTACCACCCCCCTTGCTCCCCTGCCATGCCTGCTATCTCTGTGTCCGTCCCCCACCAGTCTACACTTTGCCATCTGTGTCACATAAGTCTTTATTCACATAGATGATGATGTGTATATATATATATATATATATATATATATATATATATATCTCCTATATGAATAAAGGTTGACGAATATTCTTCAGCAAGTCGTGCGTGTTCTTGTTGTTCCATTGGATTACTATATCCACGGGCACCACGTGGATACGAAGTGCCGACCCCAATCTTGTACATCTTGTTTCACATAAGGACCTTCCCGCCAGACATTGCTGTGGGCCCTGATTGGCTAAGGGAAAGGTCCCTGTGTGATAGAGAAACAGGGAAATGCATTGCAGCGGGGAGACTGACAGGAAGATAGTGTGCACAGCAGGGGAGCAAGGAGGGTAAGTATAGTTTTTATTTTAATTATTTAACTGCACCCTGTGCACATTTATGTAGGGCAAACTAAATTGTTTATTATGTAACTGCACCCTTTGCACATTTATATAAGTGATTGTATAAGGCAGTGTGCCCCAGTTGTTGCAAAACTACAACTCCCGGCATGCTGGAAGTGTTAGTTTTGCAACATCTGGAGGCACCCCGGTTCGGAAACACTGGTATAAGGTATTCTGTGTCTTTGTCTAAGCTATTCTTTAGCAATCCATCGGATGATAAGCCTAAAACTTTATTAGAAACATAGAATGTGTCAGCAGATAAGAACCATTTGGCCCATCTAGTCTGCCCAATGATCTGAATACTATGAATAGTCCCTGACCCTACCTTATATGAAGGATAGCCTTATGCTTATCCCTTATTCAGACAAGTGCTTTTCGTTGGCGCAGAGATGCCCGCACACAACCCCTGTTTAGAATGATTTGGCCTTCTACGTGAGTTTATAGAGCAGACATGTAGGTCTTACCAGCAGTGGCTAGTCATCTTTATTGGCCGTCTTGTGCCAGTCCATTGGCACACATGCTCGTACAGTGCATCTATGTATAAAGACTCACGCTGTGCAGAATTATAATGTGCTACAGAAAGGCATTCACAGGTATACTGCCCTAAGCTGGTCGGGTTTGAATTAATTTGTCGTTTCAGGGTGCTAAACCTTGAACCTATAAAGTGCTACATTGAAATCCTGTTAATCCTGCAGTCCAGGCCATCAGTAGTCAGTGCTGTGTACGTAAAGCACTACAGAGCCGCTCTGTGCTCCGAGCCGTGTTCAGGGGAGCGGCTTCTTAGATATCAGTCTCACGCAGGAAAAGCCAGCATTGCGTATTTTCATAGCGCCATAAATAACAGTCTAAAAATAAACCCTACTTTGTATGCCTAAATGGCCTGTGAATTAACCTTTTGAGTGTTGGCTTGTAGTCACCTGTATGCTGGCCACTTTTTTAGACTGCCAAGCCTGTGTTAACCATGCAGGGCAATTCTGGTTAGAGGAGAGCGAATGTCCGGGTCCAAATAATGTATTCCTTGTTACTAGATGGATTCCCTGCATATTTTTTGTTAAACTGCAAAGGTATAGGTCAGCTTTCACCTATACTTATAAACTGACATTTCCGTCAGAAATGGTACGTTTTACTCAATATTTCTAGGAATTTTTGTGTTTAGAATTTTTGGCTATTTTTATTTATTTAATAGTTTATTTAATTTAATTGTGTTTATTTATTTATCTATTTATTCACGTCAGCTGTACTATGCAAATATAGTATGTATACAAGTAGTCAGGCTTGAAAGTATTGTCAGTTTACTGCTGCTGCAAAGTAACCTCATTCTAGTGTGGGTGGAGGATTGATATGAATGACAGCTGAATTATTCTCTTGGTTGGCCAAGAAAAAGAATGAACCATATGATCTGACTAGGCTTTAAAGGGGTATTCCATGAAAAAAAGTTTTGTTTTTTTTTCCATATCAACTGGCTCCAGAAAGTTAAAGTTTTTTAGATTACTTCTATGAAAAAATCTTGATGCTTCCAGTACTTATCAGCTGCTGAAGTTGAGTTGTTTTTTTCTGTCTGACAACAATGCTCTCTGCTGACACCTCTGTATGTCTCAGGAACTGTCCAGAGTAGCAGCAAATCCCCATAGAAAACCTCTCCTGCTCTGGACAGTTCTTGAGAAAGACAGATGTGTCAGCAGAGAGTACTGTGGACAGACAGAAAAGAACAACTCAACCTCAGCAGCTGATGAGTATTGGAAGGATTAAGATGTTTTAATAGAAGTATTGTACACCTCTGTTTAACTTTCTGGAGCAAGTTGATATGAAAAAAATGTTTTTTCATGGAATACCACTTTAACCTGGCTTTCCCAGGCTCAGCAGCAGTCTTAGAATATATCATAACTGAACAGTATCAGAACATATATTTACTGGGTGGTAACCCAACTTTCCAAGTATCAGGACTTAAAAACACAAAGCAGAGGTGCTCCCTGTGGAGGATCACACGTGCTAATGCCGGACAGGGATGGGGGTCAAGATGGTCTCTCACCTGCCTGAGGAAGCTGCGCTTGCGCAGTGAAACCCGTTGCATCTTGGCTGAATAAAGCTTTTTACCTGAACCTACTTACCTGAATTGTCTCTGTCCTGGTCAGCGCCATAGAATTCTCTGCCACCTACGAAGTTCACTGGATTGCACAGTCTCAGGACTTATCATCTTTGAGCCATAACCCAGCTTTTCCAGTCTCAGCAGCAGTCTCAGGACATATGATAATGAGCTATAACCCAGTTTTCCCAGTCTCAGGACATGTAATCACTAAGCTGTAATCCAGCTTTCCCAGTCTTAAAATGTATATTCACTGAGCGGGCACTCAGTTTCCCAGTCTCAGGATTTAATATAACTGAGTGTTAATCCAGCTTTCCCAGTCTTAGGACATATTGTCACAGAAGTATCACCCAGCTCTCCAAGTTTCAGAAGTTATATTCCCTAAGCGGTCACTTAGCTTTCCTAGCCTCAGGATTTATCATCACTGAGCGGTAACCCAGCTTTCCCAGTCTCAGGACTTATCACTGAGCTATAACCCAGCTATCCCTGTCTCAAGGGCTAACCACTGAGTGATAACACAACTTTCCCAGTCTCAGGACATATAACTTAATCAGCTTTCCCTATCTCAGGGTTTAGCACTGAGCTATAGCCCAGCTTTCTTAATCTTAGCAGCAGTTTTAGGATTTATTATTACTGAGACATAACCCAGCTTTCTCAGTTTCAGTAGCACTAATTCAAGGCACTTTAGAGGGGGGAGGGAGGGGGGTGTCTTTCCTATATACAGCAGACACCCCCCCCCCCCCCCCCCCCCAGGACCCAGATCTTTATTTTAGGAATTGGTAGAGGTTGTAAGTTGCACCTTTAGTCTGTGCTAAGGTAGGAAAAGGTCACCTTGGACTGGCCATATACCTTCAATAGCTGTACATTCATTTGGTCAACAGCTTTCCCAGTAGTATTAATGTGTGTTTTCTAAATGAAGAGAGGAAGGGTAAGCCACTGCCAGACAGCTATGGCAGTGACTTTTCACTCTGAGAACAAAAGGGTTAGGTAGATGAAATACAGCATGCCCGATCCTTCATCCGACATCCCGATCCTGTCGGGGAGAGTCATGAGGTCTTTAGAAAGGTGGCCTGTCCCGCCGACTATTGACTAAGATGTATGGGGACCTTAAGACATTATTCAGTTTCTTTCCGTCATTTAGAGCACCATCATAGGATATCACTGCTAGCTTATAACCATATGAGGCACTGGTCATACTATATAATGGCCATGTTTTATATTTGGGGTATTTAAAGGGGTATTCCGGGCAAAAACAACATGTCTGATCACTGGGGGGCCTGCTGCTGAGACCCCCCGCGATCTTCCTGCAGCACCCGCATTCCATTCAGCGGGTGCTGAATCTCCAGTTTCGGAAACCTCCGGGACTGGGGACGTGATGTCACGCCACGCCCCCTCCATTCATGTCTATGGAAGGGGGCGTGAGGGCCGCGACGCCCCCTCCCATAGACATGAATGGAGGGGGAGTGGCATGACGTCACGTCCCCAGACCAGGTGTGAGGTGAGATTTTCGAACCCGGAGGTTTCCGAAACTGGAGGTTCATGCGGGTGCTGCAGGGAGATCGCGGGGGGTCTCAGCAGCGGGCCCCCCACCATCCGACATCTTATCCCATATACTTTGGATAGGGGATAAAATGTTTATGCCCGGAATACCCCTTTAATATCGGGCCAGCGATCTGTCATAGTTTCCTTTAGATGTGATCAAAAACTGTTGACTGCAGCATTTCCTTCTACTTGACAGGTCCTCCTTTGACAGGTGCTCCTCTGGCAGGTCCTCCTTTGACAGGTCCTTCTTTGACAGGTCCTTCTTTGAGCCCATGGAGGGCACCCTAGGTGCATTCCATCGGGCTTCTTGTATCTAGGGTGAACACACCTCTTGTTTGACAAGACATATCTGCTACAGATACCGGTAATAAAGCTACAGTGGGATATTTGCTGTGTGTGTATATAGAAGGGGGGGGGGGGGGTTTAGTTTTGAACCAAGTGGCCTCATACAGATCAGCACACAGTATGGGAGCGCTTGTGAACTCTAGAGGTAAATATAGTTGTGAAACCCTGCTGTAAATTCTCCTCCAGTATTTTGCTTCTGATCCTGTGCTCTGATAATGTCCTGTCTCAGAGCCAATGAGGATGGCTGTCTGTGACCATTTCATGCTTTACAAGGCTTTAAGTCGGCCACAGACACAAGGTGGGAAAGATTCCGGCTCAGTTGATAGCTTTACAAATAGTGGAAATCTTGCCTTTCAATGTCTTTGGACAGCTTAGGAGTGGTGACCATTAGATATCTAGTCTAGACATCTCCACATTGTCAGGCTGTGATGTCATATTATGTTGATGTGTTAACTATTATATTTCATGATAAAGCTGTATATCTGGTTAGATGCAGATGACAGTACATTTTCTTCATAGAATCAGCACTAGATAATAGATATGGAAAAGAGGCAAATGCCTTGGGGCCTACACATGCCCCCCTCTCCACCATTAAAAACAGAGTCTAAGTCTTGACTATCTGTATATTGTACTATCTTGGTATTGTATAGCACTGTTTTTACATTATGTTTGGCACTGTATGGCATTATTTGGGCAATCTAAAGGTTTGTTATTTGGGCATTGTGATGTTAATCTGAGCACTGTGTAGAGGTATAAATTGGACAATACATGGTACTATTATTTAGGAGTGCTATCAGACAGGAGAGAGCACAGAGGAGTGCTATCAGACAGGAGAGAGCACAGAGGAGTGCTATCAGACAGGAGAGAGCACAGAGGAGTGCTATCAGACAGGAGAGAGCACAGAGGAGTGCTATCAGACAGGAGAGAGCACAGAGGAGTGCTATCAGACAGGAGAGAGCACAGAGGAGTGCTATCAGACACGGGAGAGCACAGAGGAGTGCTATCAGACAGGAGAGAGCACAGAGGAGTGCTATCAGACACGGGAGAGCACAGAGGAGTGCTATCAGACAGGAGAGAGCACAGAGGAGTGCTATCAGACAGGAGAGAGCACAGAGGAGTGCTATCAGACAGGAGAGAGCACAGAGGAGTGCTATCAGACAGGAGAGAGCACAGAGCAGTGCTATCAGACAGGAGAGAGCACAGAGGAGTGCTTTCAGACAGGAGAGAGCACAGAGAAGTGCTATCAGACAGGAGAGAGCACAGAGGAGTCCTATCAAACAGGAGAGAGCACAGAGGAGTCCTATCAAACAGGAGAGAGCACAGAGGAGTCCTATCAGACAGAAGAGAGCACAGAGGAGTCCTATCAGACAGGAGAGAGCACAGAGAAGTGCTATCAGACAGGAGAGAGCACAGAGGAGTGCTATCACACAGGAGAGAGCACAGTGAAGTGCTAGCCCACCATCACTTACTAGACTTTGTACATGCCTGTGCTTCACCTTGCCCAAAGCCATGATTTCTATAAAAAAAGGAAATAACATTTTCTTATGAAGTATATTAGAAAGGTTAATGTTTTGCCAAGATCTACAACATATAAAAAGTTTTTGTATTTCACAGTGCCCATTTAAGCACTTTTTGCACCCCATTAGACAAGAGGGCAAAGCTTAGATTGAAACAAAGGGTGTCTTAAAGAGAAGGCAGCTTGAAACTCAACAATATGTGGTAATAATTTGCTGCAGAATATTTGTGTAGGCTAAACCAACAGAATTAGTAAATCTGCCTCAACGTGTTTCGCAGTGGTATATGTTGATCTGCCCGTGAATACTATTCAGTTATTTTTATAGGGAACTTGTCTGCTCTTTATCATGCTCAAAGTTGCAAACATGAGCAGATAAAACAAATTATGCCTGTCAAAAGTCCTACATGCCGGGCTAAGCTGCAGCATACATGCCTTCTCCCTCCCTTCTATGTATGCTTGATGTATAGGGCACAGTACTGAAAGCTAAGTGAGGGAGAGGGAGGGGGGTGCATGTACAGCTCAGCCCAGCCTCTACGACTCTAAAACTTAGAAGGAAAACATAATTTTATAACTTTGCACAGAGTCATCAGCTAAGACAGGTATTGCTTACTTTTGTTCCCTCTCTGAGCATGTCTGCAGCTTAAAGCATAATATGCAGCTAGTACATCCCCTTCATATAGTCATTAAAACAGAATTAAATTGGGAGTGGCAGTCTGCCCAAGCTACTTACATTATGAGATACCTCCCCGTAGAGTCAAAGTAGATACTACTTTACGCTGGGCTCATTTGTTTTCCTTCGATCTTTTATGTTTTTAATTTTTTTTTGGATAGTCTGTGAAGGATCCAGAAGTAAAAGAAGGATAACGTAAAGTGGTATTCTTCATCTTTTCTCCTCTCTAGTATCCATTTCCACATGTTTTACATTATAATAAAAATGAAAATGATGTTAGATCGTGATGTGTAAATGGATTAAAATGACACGATTAATTTATAATGTACAGGCTAGTATTATCTGAATGCATATTATATTACCCACAATGATGATATATATGGCTCATCTACTGGGGAAAGGGTTTAAAGCATTGTAAATATATTACCTTTTTTTAGTTGTTAGTGCAATAGGGCTAGAAAGCTAGTGTACTTTCATTAATAACTATGCTCCATTGTCAAAAAAAAACACAACGATTAGCATTCTTCACTCACTGCTAGGTACTGGACTTGACACTCCAACATGGAGATACCCGGAGGACCAGGCTTCAGAGGGTACGTGGGCGCTCTTCGGAGCGCCCACGTACCTTCTGAAGCCTGGTCCTCCGGGTATCTCCATGTAGGAGTGTCGAGTTCAGTACTTAGCGGTGAGTCCAGAATGCTAATCGCTGTGTTTTTTCATACTAGCTATTCAAATCTGTCCTTAAATGGGCTATCTCATTAAAACTCATTTTTGCTGTTGCACTCCTTATGGTAAATTAAAAAAAAAATCTTTCTAATGTACTTTGTTTAAAAAAAAAAAAAAAAGTTCTATGTTTTATTTGTGTTTAAAAAAAAGCTGCCACTAGGTGTCTCCCTACTTGTCCAGACAACATTTCCCCCCATCTCTTGCACAGACTTTGGACTCCTGTTGGCCTGCAGAGGTCCAGAATCAGGAAATGCAGTCTGGAGTGGTGAGGGGAAGGGGGGGGGGGTGCAGCCTTGGCCAATCATAGCTCATCTCACACACTGAACTGCTCTGGGATGTGTGTAGCAGAGTGAGGGAGGAAGTTCTCCCCGGATGGCTTCAGATGATGTCACGCCTGCTGGGTAACGCCCCTTCCCAGTCTGTGAATCTGACTGAGACTGAGTAGAAAATACAGAGCAATATCAAGGTAGAAAACTAAAAAAAATAATAAAAATAAAGGCAGGGATTGGTTTATCGTGATGGTGGAAGTGAACTGAGAGGATTATAAAATTTAACAAGATCATGAAAGATACTGTTTATTTACTTCCTAGCACCTCCACTGGACTCACTATGGTTGTCGGCACCACATGTCCTAACCGGCATACGGTCTGCTGTAATATATAGTGGTGCCATCCTGACTTTTCTTGTGGACATGTATGCTCCATTGTATTTAACCCCTTAAGGACTCAGCCCATTTTGGCCTTAAGGACTCAGACAATTTAATTTTTACGTTTTCATTTTTTCCTCCTCGCCTTCTAAAAATCATAACTCTTTTATATTTTCATCCACAGACTAGTATGAGGGCTTGTTTTTTGCGCGACCAGTTGTCCTTTGTAATGACATAACTCATTATGCCATAAAATGTATGGCGCAACCAAAAAACACTATTTTTGTGGGGAAATTAAAACGAAAAACGCAATTTTGCTAATTTTGGAAGGTTTCGTTTTCACGCCGTACAATTTACGGTAAAAATGACGTGTTCTTTATTCTGAGGGTCAATACGATTAAAATGATACCCATTATTACATACTTTTATATTATTGTTGCTCTTAAAAAAATCACAAACTTTTTAACCAAATTAGTACGTTTATAATCCCTTTATTTTGATGACCTATAACTTTTTTATTTTTCCGTATAAGCGGCGGTATGGGGGCTCATTTTTTGCGCCATGATCTGTACTTTTTTTTGATACCACATTTGCATATAAAAAACTTAATACATTTTTTATAATTTTTTTTAATAAAATGTATTAAAAAAAAGTAGGAATTTTGGACTTTTTTTTTTTTTTCGTTCACGCCGTTAACCGTACGGGATCATTAACATTTTATTTTAATAGTTCGGACATTTACGCACGCGGCGATACCAAATATGTCTATAAAAAATTTTTTTTACGCTTTTTGGGGGTAAAATAGGAAAAAACGGACGTTTTACTTTTTTATTGGGGGAGGGGATTTTTCACTTTTTTTTAACTTTTACTTTTACATTTTTTTTTTACACTTGAATAGTCCCCATAGGGGACTATTCATAGCAATACCATGATTGCTAATACTGATCTGTTCTATGTATAGGACATAGAACAGATCAGTATTATCGGTCATCGTCTGCTCTGGTCTGCTCGATCACAGACCAGAGCAGGAGACGCCGGGAGCCGCACGGAGGAAGGAGAGGGGACCTCCGTGCGGCGTTATAAATGATCGGATCCCCGCAGCAGCGCTGCGGGCGATCCGATCATTCATTCAAATCGCGCACTGCCGCAGATGCCGGGATCTGTATTGATCCCGGCACTTGAGGGGTTAATGGCGGACGCCCGCGAGATCGCGTGCGTCGGCCATTGCCGGCGGGTCCCTGGCTGCGATCAGCACCCGGGATCAGCCGCGCATGACACTGGCATCGCTCCGATGCCCGCGGTTATGCTTAGGACGTAAATGTACGTCCTGGTGCGTTAAGTACCACCGCACCAGGACGTACATTTACGTCCTGCGTCCTTAAGGGGTTAACAGCCTGACTGTTCTAGGACATTTTCCCTATGAAGGTCAATAGGGAATAATGGAACTGTAAGAGCTGTATGTAAAACATAACCAGTAATGCATCTCTGCTGCATTACTACCTGAATGTGTGAACCTGGCAGCAGTTTGCTGCTCTGTATGTTAATTCGGCCCTGTAATCCCGTGTCAGCAGCACTTCCATGTGTCCTGTGATAGGCTGCGAGCTCATAGTGCTCAGCCGAGATCTGTCACAGCAAAAGACTATACAAATATGCAAACGAAAGCATGTCAGTATATCAACAAATACAGAGGTATAAACTCAAATATTTGATGCTCCTTCTAAGCACATATTTTCAGATGAATAAAAAAACAAATTACTACAGGATGGATAAATATTGACACTCGTCCTTCGAAAGGGAAAAAAAAAACTCAATCCAGGTTTCGTTTTGCCAAAGTCTGTGTATGTTTGTATTCACTGCCATGATATAGCGGAATCGTGAAGATCACACATCTCAGGCTGGCCTTGGCACGCTATCTGAAGGATTTCCATCTTATAGTGCAATTATGCAGTCATTTCCTGCAGGGCTGTTCGGGTGTAAAGGCCGCGGTGACATGGGCATGTTTTGCTTCAGGAGAAAAAAAATGGATTTGCTGTACAAGGATGTGACGGATTCTGACTTTTCAGATACAGTCATTACAAAAATAAAGGAAGGAATACTATAAGAATAGATATGGAATATGGACATCTACTTAATGCTTACTGATGACACCCCTGATGACGTGGCTGGTGCCGTGAAACATGTAGGGGAGGCTAACAGTGTTTTAAAGTCAGGTCCTGAGCTTTCTTATGCAGGGTACATTACAGGTGCATTCATGCAGTATCTTTGAGTGAGAATAATATTTGGCAATATTGGGTCCTATAGGACATGTATATTTTAAACCTTGATTGAGAGAACTATTATACAGTTTTCACTGGACACTAATAAAGAAATTGGCCCTCATTTACTATTCTAAACCCGACCTCTTTTGTCGGGTTTTTTTGTCGCATCTTTGTCTGCGCCATGTCGCAGACATCGTGCGCCAGTCTGCGACACGATGCAACATTTTTTCCCGACGGACCCGATGTGGATTCTCCCAAACCCGAAAAAAGGGCGTTACCCGACATTTCTGAGCTTTCCCACGTATTTATTAAGGTTTCCAACCCGAATTTGTTGTATTGTTGTGGATTTTTTCCCGACAGCTCAGAGGAGTTGGAAACCAAAACCAACAAAACCCACGTGCGACAAACAGGATGCGACATAATAATAAATACCAGGGGAAAAAAGCAGTCGGGTAAGAAAGCAACATAGACTTACAACCCGATTTTCTTAGTAAATGAGGGCCATTATGTTTTTTTTATTTAAGGGGGTTATTGTAAAGGAGGTTTATACCATGATGTCCTCTTTAGGATCTACAAGTTTTGGATATGTATATCCATCCTAGCCTAAACCCATCTTGACCACAGCATTATAGAAATGGCCATAATTCCCAAGGTAGCAGGAATAGCAGATCCTATGGGCCAATAAGAGATGAGATGCAGTTTGAATAATGAAGAGGATACTTTGAAAAGTGAATGTAGATCACTGGACTACAAAGGGGAAGGACATTGGGGGAGATTTATCAAAACCTGTCCAGAGGAAAAGTTGCCCAGTTGTCCATAGCAACCAATCATATTGCTTCTTTCATTTTTAACAAGGCCACTGCGAAAATAAAAGAAGCAATCTGATTGGTTGCTATGGGCAACTGGACAACATTTCCTTTGCACAGGTTTTGATAAATCTCCTCCATTATTCCTATATTATATTATCACTGTACAGTTTCCCTTACTGTTACATTGGCCCAGATTTATCAAACTGTGTGAGAGAAAAAGTGGAGTGATTTTCCCACAGCAACCAATCACAGCTCAGCTAACGATCTGAGGTAAAGTGAAACCTGAACTGTGATTGGTCGCTGTGGGGAAATCACTCCACTTTTTTCTCTCACACAGTTTGATAAATCTGTGCCATTATGTATTACCTTTACCATACTGTCATGTCACTAGATGTTATATCTATGTACTGTGACTTAAAGGGTACCTCTCATCAAATAAACTTTTGATATATTTTAGATTAATGAATGTTGAATAACTTTCCAATAGCATGTTAATGAAAAATATGCTTCTTTCTATTGTATTTTTCCCAATCAGTCCTGTCAGCAAGCATTTCTGACTCATGCTGGAGTCCTAAACACTAAGAGCTGCCAGCCTGCTTTGTTCACAGCCAAACAGGCTGTGAACAAAGCAGGCTGGCAGCTCTGAGTGTTCTCCTTTGCAAACAAAGCAGACTGGCAGCTCGTAGTGTTTAGGACTCCAGCATGAGTCTGAAATGCTTGTTGCCAGGACTGGTAGGGAGACCCCTAGTGGTCATTTCTTCAAAGTGGAAAATTAAATAGAAAGAAGCATATTTTTTAATAACATGCAATTGTGAAGTTATTCTGCATACATCAATCTATAATATATCAAAAGTTTTTTTGATGAGAGGTACCCTTTAATTTTGTTCACTATTTCCGTGCTTTGACATTGCTCTTTTTATTTTCTCTGTGTTGTGATGTCACTATGTGTGCATAGCTCTTCTCTTGTGATATAATGCACATTTTTCCTGTACTATGACAACATTATGTATGTTATTTCATTGATATGTCATCATATTGCATTATTTATATGCTGTGAAGTCAGCATTACCCCTACACTGTGACATCACTATGTGAATTACCGTATTCCCGGGCTGTGACATCATTATTTTCATAAATCCTGGATTATAACTTTATTTTTTTACAGTGCATTATCTTTGTAATGTGACATCATTATGGGCATTTTTCCTGGGCTGTGACATCATTATGTGCATTATCTTTACACTGTGACATCACTGTGTGAATGACTCCGTAGCCGTGACATCATTACGTGCATAATTCCTTCACTGTGACACCACTAGGTGCAATATTACCAGGCTGTGACATCACTATGTGCAATATGCCCAGGCTGTTACAACATTATGTGCATTATTCTTGGGCTGTGATGTCATTATGTGTAATATTCCTTGGCTGTGATATCACTGTGTGCAATATTCCTGGGCTGTGACATCAATATATGCATTATTCCTGGGACGGGAAATTATGTTCATTAATTCTGGGTTATAACGTTACTTTTTGTCTATACTGTGCATTACTTTTGTACTGTGACATCGCTATGTGCAGTATTTTAATACTATGACATAACTGTTTGCATGATTCCTGGGCCGTGACTTTCCTGAGTGGATTAATCATTTACCGTGACATCACTGTAAAATCTGACTGGTTAACTAGTATAACTGTTCAACTTTTTGTTTGCATTAGTTCTTTATATTTAGGGCCAAGAATGTTTCTACTTAGTCCACGAGGGGCAGTATATAGGTAACTAAAAAAGTAGCATATTGGATGTATGGAAATATGTTTGCTGCAAGTGTCAAAGATTCTCAGTGGAATATACAGTAGAAATCCAAGGCTTTCCCTTCAGATATCTGCTGTGTATTTCACTCACTATTTCTTTGGATCTGAATGCAGATTGGGCTAATCCACATCCTGGCTCCTCCTATGTGGAAAGCACGTTAAAGGTTTATTCCAGGAAAAAATGTTTGTGTGTATATATATATATATATACATATATATATATATGGCTCCAGAAAGTTAAGCAGAATTGTAAATTACTTCTATTAAAAAAATCTTAATCTTTCCAGTAGTTATCAGCTGATGAAGTTGAGTTGTTCTTTTCTTTCTGACGACAGTGCTCTCTGCTGATACCTCTGCTTGTCTCAGGAACTGTCTGAAGCATTAGAGGTTTGCTATGGGTATTTACTCCTACTCTGTGCAGTTCCTGAGACAAGCAGAAGTGTCAGCAGAGAGCACTGTTGTCAGACAGAAAAGAACAACTCAACTTCAGCAACTGATAACTACTGGAAAGATTAAGATTTTTTTAAGACAAGTCATTTAGAAATCTGTTTAACTTTCTGGAACCAGTTGATATATAAAAAGTATATTACAAAGGTTAATGTTTTGCCAAGATGTATAACATATAAAAAGTTTTTGATTCTGAAAATGCCCATTTAAGATGGCTGAGCTGCAGTACCAGGCACAGTCACACATCTACGGATAGCCCTATGACTAGATAACCAATAACAGGGCCATACCCTTCTCTACTTATTGTGGGGTTTCAAGGGTTGGTTCCCACAATTGAGCAATTGATGTCCTATCCTTAAAAGGCGTTATCCAACATAAGGGGACTTTACTAATTAGGTTACTTTCACACTGCTGTTGCTCCCCGTCGAGAACGGTTGTCAAAGTAACTTTTTTTTTCCTTCTCATTTTAACGGTCGTTATCTTAACAGGGAGCATTGGCAAACAACGGGTCCCGGCAGCTCCCATTTACTATTATGGGGGCCGTCGGGCGCTGTTATAAATAGTGGGAGAAAAAGACGGCACACACTGTAATTTTTCTCCCGCTATTCTGCAGTGGCTGTCACACTGCCGGGCACCAATGGCAGTGTGAAAGGGGCCTTACCTGTCAGCCATAATGGACATGCCTATCAAGGATCTGTGCTTGTGTTGGTGGTAAATGGCCATTTCCTGTGTCCCCCATCACACTGCTCACTTGTTTTTGTAAATTGACTATTTCCTGTTTCTGTGCCCTCCCTCTACCACTATCCCCAGGATCCCTTGTTTCTATGTGGGAGGTGACTTCTCTCCCTCCCACACGTTAACCACCCTACCTATTACAGCACATCTTGGCTCCCTTCCATGCATGCTGGGCTTGAAACTACAATTCCCTGCAGCCGTTTGAGAATGATCTCCCTTCCACCCAGCAGTTGCTTTGAAGCAGACATTCTCCCATTCAACACCTGACAAGTGATGTAATGACTTGGGCCACTTCAACCTGGGAAAAGCCAGAGACAATACCCATTTTGTATGCTGCTAAAAATAAACATCCAGGGCAAAGATCACATTAAATTGCAAGACCACACATCAAACCAGGTACAGACACTATATTATTAACTACACAAAATTTACAGCCCCTGACCATAGTCAAATAAAAAAAAAATCCTGGAATACTCTCTTATTTTGAATCGTCTTCATCCCTGTTTTATATTTTCAGAAGCTCTTAAAAAAAAACAAAAAGTTTACTATTAACACTACACTTGGAACTTGCACAGCAAATGCAGATTTTGTTTGTGTTTCTATTGCTTCTTATACAATTTACGAACCCAGGGCTAATTTGCAATGTGGTTATTCCCTCCGTTGTCCAGATGCTGCCAATGTGTATGCACTTTATAAGCGGTGCGCGCCATTGATTAATGATCATGACCACTTCACACTGTGGCAGGTATCTCACGGCAGCAGCCTTGGTGTTGCTATCAGTATCTGTGATTGATGGGTGTTATGCTCTTTCATAGCCGCACACGTGTCTGTATGTGTTAAGAAAAAATTGTGAAAGAGAAGTCAAGCAAAAAAATAAAATAAAATACAAAAAAGAAATACTTATTCCTATTAAAGGAGTTCTATAGTGAAAAATAACTTAAGTTATAGATCACAGGGGGGGGGGGACCCCCGTGATCTCCTGAATGGGGCCCCGGCAGTCTGCTGGAAGGGGGCATGCCGATCCCCGCACAGAGTGGCTGCCGACACTCCCCCTCCATGTATTCCATAGAGATACATGGAGGGGGTGTGTCGGCAGCGGCTTCCTGTGGGGGTCGGAACAGACTGCCGGGGCCCCGTTCAGGAGATGGCGGGGGTCCCCAGCACTCAGATCCCCGTGATCTATAACTTATCCCCTATCCTTTGGATAGGGGATAACTTATTTTTTGCTGCACTACTCCTTTAGTTTTATATAGTAACTATATAGTACCCAGATCATCGTACTAGTCCCTTCCATTGAATGTAAACAGTGCTCGAATTGTTCTGACGGCTCTGGAAGAGCAACTGTATGGAATTGTGGGGGAATTATTATATTGGAATATATTAAAGGATTGCAGAGAGCACCGCCTAACACAAGGCCAGCTTTACACTTGGCAGTGTTTCCTAACCAGTATGAAAAACTGTATTAAACTGTATACATTTTTTTTTTTTTTTTTTAACATGGGAGTCAATGGGAACCGTACAGAACCGTATGTGCGTAAGGTTCCATCCGGTTTTCCCCATATGGGTTTTGTCTTTGCTCATTTTTTTTTCTTGGAATTTCAATCAAACAAGTGAAACTTTATTCATAAGGGAGTGAAAAATTCAAAACGTATACATTTTTTTTCTTAAAAAACGGATGCAACCGGAGATCATTTTTCAAACCGTATACAGATAAAAATTTGTACTCACGTTTTGATACAGTTTAGTCAGGTTTTGAGTAATCCGTTAAAAAAAAAAAAAAAAAAACCTGATACAGGAACTGTGGTGTGAACCCAGCCTCAGACTGGCAGGTATGTACACGATAGATGGAGAGGATTCTACAGATTTTACAGAGAGGCCAGGTATGGAAATAGCAACAGGCAATCTAATGTATACATTCATTTACCACCATGTTAGTATAGATAGATGCTACAGCGATGTCTTTGTATACACTTGCGTGTACCAGCACTAGCAGTTGTAGCAACAAATATAAAGATCGCTTCTGTTCCAGATACTGTGTACACCAGTGTTTACCGACTATCGTGTCTCCAGCTGTTGCAAAACTACAACTCCCAGCATGCCCGGACAGCCTTCGGCTGTCCGGGCATGCTGGGAGTCGTAGTTTTGCAACAGCTGGAGGCACACTTGCTGGGAAACACTGGTATATACTGTGGTAAAAGATCATCAGCAGCTCACTTAAAGGGAATGAGCTTTACGTTCTCTCATTTCTTGTTAATGGCTCACAAACCACACCAGATTTAACATTAAATAAAATAAACACCGAATCTGAATTCGGGGGTTGCCCAGAAAACCCCAAGTGAACGCTTCATGTTTTCTCTTAAACACCGCAGAAGAGCCGGTGCCAGCCGATTACTGGTGTAACATCAGTACATATTACAGAATGAACATTCCAGCTCCTGTGCTGAACAAGGCCTCGCTGCTGAGTCTACGGGAGCGCCCTAGTGCGCCAGAGGCTCATCCACCGGATTTACAATGATCAACAAGTTGGCGCAATCACAAATTATGATTTTTTTATTTTATTTATTTCTGTTTATCAGCTACCATTCTGTATAGATTGTGGAAAAGAGGTAGCTTCAGCAGGAACGCCGGTTCAGTGTGGCGCTGGGCACAGACAGCGGAAGGTGAGTAAAAGCAAAGGTATTTTATTTTTCTCTGAATGCAACGCGTTTCACTGCAAAGGCAGCTTCATCAGGCATCAGATGCCTGATGAAGCTGCCTTTGCAGTGAAACGCGTTGCATTCTGGGAAAAATAAAATACCTTTGCTTTTGCTCACCTTCCGCTGTCTGTGTCCAGCGCCACGCTGAACCGGCGTTCCTGCTGAAGCTACCTCTTTTCTGCAATTGTTACTAGCCGGTGGGCTGCAGATGCTCACCATTGTTGTGTATGAGGCTACACAACTTGTTCAGGTGAGTGGGTATACAGCTTTTATATATACTCCCTATAGTCCTCTTTTATTACACCACGGAGAGCTGTTACTTCCTTTTTTACAGAATTCTATATAGATGGCACCTTACAGATTGGTAGCAACAAGTGTTCTTAGGTGAGGAAGTATAGTAATAATAATGGCACAATCCCACTGCAGAAAGCATAAGCATACTGTTAGGGTATGGGATTACTATCGTATTGTACAGAACCCCTACAGATCTCTAGAATAGATGGTCCCTTGCATTGTTCCGTTCCCGACCAGGTATGGGGAAAGGACTGCAACATCACCTTATTCCAGTTACTTCTACTGCAACGTCATTGCACGGGGGCAAAAAACCCTTTTTAATGGGGTGTTTCAGTGGAAAAAAAAGTTAAAGGAAAGCTGTCATCAGTGTCACCGCACTAACCTTTTGGTACATATCTGTAGTGCAGGTGACACTGTTGACAACCATACTTACCAGTCCCTGTTTCGTGGTCCTGTTGTCCCGCTATCTTGCTCCATATCTTCTGTTCCGGCGGCTAGCTTGGGGGCATGGGCAGAGCTCCCTGACATCATCACTGCTGTTTCCCCAGGACTGGTCACAGCGGGGACCAACATAGAAACAGCAGCGGTGACATCAGGAAGCTCCGCCCGTGCCCCAAGCCTTGCCGCCGGAACGGAAGATACAGAGCAAGATATCGGGACAGATAAGTATGGTTGTCGTCAGTGTCACCTGCCCTACACACGTGTACCAACAGGATAGTGCGGGTAAAACTGAGTTTTCCTTTATATCAACAGGTGTCAGAAAATTATACAGATTTGTAAATGATACTATAGTAGGATAAAACACAAGACAGAGCTTCTCATTGGGCAGTATGTTTTGTATGGTTGGCACTACAGGTGAGTCGCATAGGCGGATCACTCACCTTGTAAGGTTGTGTTTGGCACACAGCAACCTTGAGAGCCTTTTGATGTATTCAGAGTTAGCAGGGTGGTGATCACTGCTGTAGTCATTGAAAAAGAGGTATGAAACCTCGAAACGCGTCTGACGCAAGCAAATAAAAGAACCTTTGGATTTTTACCAGCATACTTTGTATTTTGTACGTCATGCGGATTGCGCCGATCAGCCGGAAATTTTTATCTACTACTTACAGATTTGTAAATTACTTTTATTTAAAAATCTTAATCCTTCCAGTACTTATCAGCTGCTGTATGCTTCAGAGGAAGTAGTGTAGTTCTTTTCAGTCTGACCACAGTGCTCTCTGCTGCCACCTGTCCGTGTCAGGAACTGTCCAGAGTCCGGAGGAACTGGTCCGGACAGTTCCTGACATGGGCAGAAGTGGCAGCAGAGAGCATTGGCAGTGGTGGCAGCAGAGAGCATTGTGGTCAGACTGGAAAGAACTACACAACTTGCTCTGTAGTATACAACAGCTGGTAAGTACTGGAAGGAATAACATTTTTTAATAGAAGTAATTTACAAATCTGTATAACTTTCTGGCACCAGTTGATCTGAAACATTTTTTCTTTCCTCTGGAGTACCTGTTAAAGAGGTACTCTGCCCCTAGACATCTTATCCCCTATACAAGGATAGGGGATAAGATGTCTGATCGCATGGGTCCCGCTGCTGGGGACCCCCGCGATCTCTCCTGCAGCACCCCGAGTCATCAGCTCTCCGGAGCTAGATGTCTAGGGGCAGAGTACCCCTTTAAGGGCACCTACATATGCTACATAAGGTGCATTAAATCCTTGCCATGTGTTAGATGAGGCCATAAAAGTTTACCAACATTGGACTGCTTCATGTAGCAAAGAAGGGGCAGTGGTTGCCAGTGAGCTTCACTCTGTGTTTGCATACACATTAGATTATTGTTGGTCAGACCCACCCATTTCAGTGGAATCAGCCGTTCATCACATGTATGGGTGTCCTCCTGATTCGCCTCATATGTCATCTGGGAGAAGGATTGGGCAGTTGGATTTCACCATGGCTGATTCTTTTTCTCTCAGTAGAGATAAGCTGCCACAAGAAGTGCCTGGATGCAGCTTACCCTCCTCTACCCATTAAAAACACCTGCACCCTCAGCCAAGCCGGGCATGCATGTGTATTGGCTAAACAAGCATTGAGCTGACAATTATATAAAGTATATAGATAGCTTTAGTTATAGAAAAAGATTCTCACAAATAGGTACTTTAAAGTGTTCCTGTCAAAGAAAAACGAAACTTTTTTGACATGACCTGGGGCATGGTGTACAAGGGGGAGCATGGCTATACTGTAGTCGGTGGGGGGGATGACATTACTTCAGTATCCCTTCCACCCTGATATCCGCCCACCCACTGCAGCATAGGCACGCTCCTTGGAAACTATGTGATTTATGATTGTCTCTGGCTGCATGGAATGCTGGGAAAGATCAAAGACAACAGTAAAATAAGAAGACTTCAGCACTTGCTGGTGTGGGTCCTATGCATGAAAATATTACAAAACAGTGCACAGAGGTAATAGAAGTGTGTTACACAGTATTATAACTGGGTATCATGGGCTCAAAGGCTGAAAAAAAAAATAACCCCTTTAAAGGGGTACTCCGGCGCTAAGACATCCAAAGGATAGGGGATAAGATGCCTGATCGTGGGGGTCCCGCCGCTGGGGACCCCCGTGATCTTGCACGCAGCACCCCCTTACAGCTGTCACGCCCCCTCCCATAGGCTTGCATTGAGGGGGCAGAGCCGTGACGTCACAATGCTCCGGCCCCTGTGATCGCCAATAATCAGACCCAGAGCGAACACGCTCCGGGCACTGATTATAACGGAGCGCGGAGAACGGGAAGATCACGTGGGTCCCCAGCGGCGGGACCCCTGCGCTCAGGCATCTTATCCCCTATCCTTTGGAGTACCCCTTTAACTCTATAATTTGGTAGGGTCCATTGAGACTGCTTATCCCAGGTTTCCTGATACTTGAATTTTACACCTGAGCCACTGTGATATGTAGACATGACATAGAGGAAACCATATATTAACCCATGAAGGTTTTTTTTATCTAGCGGTACAGACCTCTGTGTGGTGCTATCTAAGTTGCTGGGGGGAAAGAAACTAGCTTTTTTTGGATAATCTGTGGTCCAGTAACTGGATTGAGCCACCGTTGCACCATAGCCATTGTCTTTTGCTGTCTCGGATATGTTATCACTCGGCGTTATTCATAGTCTATAAAGAGCTATACATTCAAATACATTTTAATAACAGCATCATTGTGGGTAATAAACTGATTCATGGTGTAACGGATCTTATAGTCGTCTCTTTACATCCTGCTATACAGGAACAACTTTCCTGACAGCTCCGGGCAATAGCTGGCTCCTGCCCAATTGCTATTTTGCATTATGTTTCAAAGAACTGGATCTACCTTTTTATCATAAACCCTCCTCATATAAGGCAGGCTACGATTGGGAACATGCTTCATATGCTTATACATAATAAAATAATATAAAATTAGTAACATTTAGGTAGAATTACAGTAATTCAATAACAATAGTGTCCATAGACCCGGGGCAGACTGAAGTTGGTTATATATTTTAGCTGTTAACCGAATACATGGCTGAGGGTGCATGTATTCTGAATGGGGTGAGGGAAGTAAGACGCTGCTAGACACCTCCTGCAGGTGCTTGAGAGCTATAGGATCCTAGAATAGAATAGAAATCCTGACCAATCAGGAAGGCCATCATACACATTAGATTATTAGCCAATTCTGCCAAAACTCTTGGGATCTGCCAACATCAATGTATGGCCAGTTGTCCGACAATTACAAGTTATCCATTATCCTCAAGACTTTTGTGCCTATTCTTGAGATTGCAGGAGGCCCCAGCAGCTGAACCCTCCGGGATCTCAACAACAGGAACCCAAATCTCCCATTAGCTTCTATAGAAAATAAAAGGAGCAGCAGCACACATGCACATGTTTTTATGGAAGACTCAGATCCCTGTTCTCCAGATCATAGAGGGTCCCAGCAGTCGGATTTTTCCTATCCTCAGGTCAGGAGATAACTTTTAATTGTGGGAGAACATTAAGGGCCGTGGGCTTTTCACCAACCACTATAACCACGATCCACGTGATTTTTCAGGGTCAGTAAAAATGATTTTGCTTCTAACTGATAAGAATCTGTCTCATTGGTGGAAGAACTTTTGTGTTCATGCTTCAGATTTTTTTTTATCAGTCATTATACGGTTATATATTTTTTTAACATACTATGTTAGGACTCATTTACACTATGTTTTGGGGCTTCATCACCAGTATACATTGAAATACTGGCAGAAAGGAAAACCTGACATATACCATATTGTACCTGTTGTTCAGCCATGGACAAGTTGTTGGTCGATTTCTTGATTGTTCATGTTTTATATACTTTGGTATAGATGTATACACATCCCAAAGTAGTCACTAGTTGACTACATTTGGTCTATGAGAGTCTATGGTCATGTGGATGTGTGTATGTATATATATATATATATGTGTATATATATATATATATATATGTAACTGAGCTCCCAAATGGGATGTAAATTAAGCCTTCCCATAGTCACGCCCCCTCCCATAGGCTTGCATTGAGGGGGCGGAGCGTGATGTCACACGGGGACAGAGCCGAGACGTCACAATGCTCCGGCCACCGTGTTCGTCAGTAATCCGACCCGGAGCGAACCCTTCCGGGGACTGATTTTAATGGGGTGCGGCGTGCAAGATCACGGGGTCCCCAGCGGCGGGACCCCCGCGATCAGTCATCTTATCCCCTATCCTTTTGATAGGGGATAAGATGTCTAAGCGCCGGAGTACCCCTTTAAGTAGCTCTTTTTCTATGGATATTTAAGAAAGAGTTAGGCTGACCAAACACCAACCCCAGTGTGACCCAGCCCAGCAATCAGATTAGTAGAGGGTTTTGTCAAACAACAGCTGGTTTACGCTGAGGGAAATTGTATTACTTATTGGAAATCATTATCTGATAAAGCTTTTCCTTCTTTATTTCATAGGAAAGGTAAGGCTTGTGTTGGTCATGAATTATTAAGAACTGATGTGCTCATGTTTATCCCTTAAGAGCCGGGCTGGGCACTTTTGCTTTTTCCTCCTCACCTTCTAAAAATCATAACACTTTCAATTTTCCACTTACAGACCTTTATGAGGGCTTGTTTTTTGCGCCACCAATTTTACTTTTTAATGAAATCAATCAAAACACAACAAAATCTACGGCAAAACCAGTAAAAAAAAATTGTGGGGCAAAATTGAAAAAAAAACTTTGCCATTTTGTAGCTTTTTTGTGGGCTTCCGATTCTACACAGTGCGCCTTTCTGTAAAAATGACACCTTATCTGTAGGTCCATACAGTTACAAGGATACCCAATTAATATAAGTTTTATTTTATTTTACTACCTAAAAAAATTATAACTACATGCACCAAAATTAGTATGTTTAAAATTGTCATCTTCTGACCCATAACTTTTTAATTTTTCCGTAAACGGGGATGTATGAGGGCTCCATTTTAGCACTGTGATATGATGTTTTTATCGGTACCATTTTTGTTTTGATGGGACTTTTTGATCGCTTTTTATCCGTTTTTTTTTAGGGTATACAAAGTGACCAAAAATATGCAAATTTTGGACGTTGGTATTTATTTACGTAAACACCATTCACCGCGTGGTTTCATTAACATTATAATTTTATAATTCGGACATTTGCGCACACGACAATACCACATATGTTTATTTTTATTATGAATATGAAATTTGGGAAAAGGGGTGTGATTCAAACTTTTAATATGGAAGGGGTTAATATGTTTTTTTTTGTTTTTTTTTTTGGGGGGGGGGGGGTTCAACTTTTTTTTTACACTTTATTAGTCCCCTTAGGGGACTTTTATGAGGAATCATTAGATTCCTTATACAGATCAATGCAGTTCCATAGAACTACATTGATCTGTGTGCTCTTTGCTCGATTGATAAAGCCTGAGCCAGATCTAGCCAGGCTTTATCAATCTCAGAGCGGCAGCCAGTGCTGGAGGAGAGATAAGCCCCCCCGGCTACCTCAGAAGTGGATTGCCCCCCGCGATTGCGCTGCAGGGGTGGGGGCGTTAATCCACACCACTGGTTAAAAGTCCCTTTAGACACCGCTGTCAGTGGCGATCTAAAGGTTTAATAGCTGCCGGCCGCGGTGATCGCTGCATGTCTGCTATTAAAGGCAGCCCCCAGCTGCAGGAATCAGCTGGGGGCCAACCGGGCTTGAGTCAGAAGCCCGCGCCATACACCGCTTCCCGTCTTAGGACGAGCAGGCTCCCTCCTTAGATAGCAACTGGTTAACCAGAAAAAAAGAAAACGTTAGTAAATAGGAAAGTAGCTTAATGGTTCAGAAATTCCTGACACCTGTTATTTTATGGAAACAAAGGATGACCAGACTTATTACCTGTTTCCAGTGGGAGACATTGGGGGACAGTGTGGCCATCCCCTGTAAACAGTAAACAAACCAAAAGGGAAGACTGCAGTCACTTGTAATGGTGTTGTGTATTCACTTGTGGATGGGTTTTGCTAACCCAATCTAAAGAACTTGGGTAGGCAACCTTTAAGTTGTGCTGTGCCCAAATTTTTTTCGATGTCGCTTGGTGTGCCGGCAATACGTATGTGTCTTGTCATGGGTGTGGCTGCTGTGGGTGGGGCTTGTCACAGTTTTTTTTTCAGAATTGTACCTATATATTTTTCTTGCTGTGCTTTTAACTCAGACCTTTATAATACAGACCACATAATCAGTCCCCACCATAATACAGACCCATAATCACCACCCACCATAGTACAGACCCCAGAATCAGACCTCCCTACATAATACAGACCTCAGAATCAGACTCCACTATGATACAGACCCCAGAATCAGACTCCATTATAATACAGACCCCAGATTGAGACTCCATCATAATACAGACCCCAGAATCAGACTCCACCATAATACAGACCTCAGAATCAGACCCCACCATAATACAGACCTCAGAATCAGACCCCACCATAATACAGACCCCAGAATTAGACTCGACCATAATACAGACCCCAGAATCAGACCTCCCTACATAATACAGACCCCAGAATCAGACTCCATCATAATGCAGACCCCAGAATCAGACTCCACCATAATACAGACCCCACCATAATACAGACCTGAGAAACAGACCCCACCATGATACAGACCCCAGAATTAGACTCCACCATAATACAGACCCCAGAATCAGACCTCCCTACATAATACAGACCCCAGAATCAGACTCCACCATAATACAGACCCCAGAATCAGACCCCACCATAATACAGACCCCACCATAATACAGACCTCAGAATCAGACCCCACCATAATACAGACCCTCCCCCCGATAATAAAGACCCCATGATCAGACCCCAGTCGTGTTGCGCAATAATATACATACAGTTACATTAATGGACTCACAATTCACGTCTTTTACAGTTGGCGTCCTCCTTTCCTTCTGATCTCCTTCTTCTGTAGCACTGTTTGGAATGGAAAAAACTGAATTCTACACTTTATACTTTGGTTTGCTGCGATTTTCCTTGGATATAAGTAGCTAGCTCGGTAGGTAGGTTGCCAAGTAGGTAGGTAGGTAAGTAGATATGGAGGTAAGTTAATAGGTAGGTAGTCAGGTAAGTAAGGGGGTAGTTATGTATGTAGGTAGGTAGCTGGGTAGCGAGGTAGGTAGGTAGGTAGCAAGTAGGTAGCTAGATAATTAGGTTGCTACGTAGGTAGGAAGCTATGTAGGAAGGTAGCCAGGTGGCTAAATAGGTGGGTAGGTAGCCAGGAAAGTAATAAGGTAGGTAGCCAAGTAGGGAAGTAGCCAGGCCGGCAATTGGGTAGGTAGCCAGGTAGGGAAGTAGCCAGTGCTCCTCCACATCATCACTCCCTCACCTGCACCCCCTCCCTCTTACCTTCACACCCCCCTCTTACCTGCACCCCCTCCCTCTCACCTGCACCCCCTAACTCTCACCTGCACCCCCCCTCCCTCTCACTTGCACCCCCCCTCCCTCTCACCTGCACCCCCCCTCACCTTCACCCCCCTCCCTCTCAACAGCACCCTCCTCCCTCGCACCTGCACCCCCCTCCCTCTCACCTGCACCCCCTAACTCTCACCTGCACCCCCCCTCCCTCTCACTTGCACCCCCCCCTCCCTCTCACCTGCACCCCCCCTCACCTTCACCCCCCTCCCTCTCAACAGCACCCTCCTCCCTCGCACCTGCACCCCCCTCCCTCTCACCTGCACCCTCCTCCCATCACCTCCCCTCCCCTGCTGATGCCAGGGTGATAAAAAAAAAAAAAAAACACCTTTACTCACATATTTCCCACCCAGGGATCTCCTGAGCAGCACAAGCTGGCTGCGTTCCTATTCCGCTACAGTGCAGGTGCTGATGAGTGATGAGGCAGAGGTCACAGGTCTCCTCTCACTGGAGCCGCAGGTCCTGCAGCTCACACAGAGAGCAGGCGTTAGTCGTGTGTGTGTACGCACACAACTAAAAGCGGCGCTTGCTCACCTCGACAAGTGTCCCAGATCCCCATTAGCAGAGTGAGCGTCTCTGTCAGACAGGCCACCTCTCCTCCCGGGGCCCCGCGTGCCACTCATAAGCACTCCGCATGCCATGAGTGGCAGTCATGCACCCCTGCTATAGAATGATATTTATGTTTCACGCGTTCAAGGTTTGGGTTGAAATCCATGCAGAAACCATAGCACAACCCACAGCAAAATCTGAAGATTTTTTTTTGCAGCTTTGCGTTTATTTTTTTTCAAATAAAGGAGATATCCGGCCAAAAGTTGTAAAAATAAAAACTTAAATACGATATACACTGGGGCAAAAAAGTATATAGTCAGCCACCAATTGTGCAAGTGAGAGAGGCCTGTAATTTTCATCATAGGTATACCTCAACTATGAGAGACATAATGAGAAAAAAAATCCATAACATCACATAACATCAGATTTTTAAAGAATTTATTTGCAAGTTATGGTGGAAAATATGTATTTGGTCACCTAAAAACAAGCAAGATTTCTTGCTCTCACAGACCTGTAACTTCTTTAAGAGTCTCCTTTTTCTTCTACTCGTTACCTGTATTAATGGTAGGGATCGACTGATTATCGGTTTGGGCGATATTATCGGCCGATATTCACGATTTTGGACGTTAGCGGTATCGGCAATTACCTTGCCGATAATCCGATTATGCGCCGCCCCAACCCCCCACCGCACTGCACTGCCCCCGCATCGCACCCCCACCACCACCACCACCGCCCCGGCCAGAAACCACCGTCGCCGCTTCCCCATTGCCTCCCCCATCCCCGGTTTTATAATTACCTGTTCCTGGGGTCCGCACTACTTCTGGCTCCTGCGTTACGCTGTGCAATGACGAGTGATGTCCTCAACGCGACGTCACCGTCAATGTGCACAGTGACAGCTCAGGACGCTGCCGGAGCCAGAAGTAGCACGGACTCCGGACCCCGGGAACAGGTAATTATAAAACCGTGGATTGGGGAGGCAGTGGGGCAGCGGTGGTGGTTGGACTAAGGACCGGCAGGGGGAGAGAAGCGGGCGGCGTCGGTCTCTGGCCAGAAGATAGTAGGTGGGGGGGGGGGGGGCAGCGGCAGTGGTGGTCAGACTCAGGAGGACCCCAGGTCAGGCAGGGGGAGAGAAGCGGGCGGCGGCGGTCTCTGGCCCCACAAAAGCTGCTGCAGTTCATTGATTTTAAGCGCCCGCTTTAAATAAATGATCTGCAGCAGCTTCTTCGGAGCCGGGGGGGGGGGGGGGGGATTGGGTCGGAGAAATAGCCGATAACTTATACCGGAATATCGGTATAAGTTATTGGCTATTGGCCTGAAAGGCCACTGATTATCGGTATCGGCCTTAAAAAATCGATATCGGTCGATCCCTAATTAATGGCACCTGTTTGAACTTATCAGTATAAAAGACACCTGTCCACAACCTCAAACAGTCACACTCCAAACTCCACTATTGCCAAGACCAAAGAGCTGCCGAAGGACACAAGAAACAAAATTGTATACCTGCACCAGGCTGAGAAGACAATCTGCAATAGGCAAGCAGCTTGGTGTGAAGAAATCAACTGTGGGAGCAATTATTAGAAAATGGAAGACATACAAGACCACTGATAATCTTCCTCAATCTGGGGCTCCACGCAAGATTTCATCCCGTGGTGTCAAAATGATCACAAGAACGGTCAGCAAAAATCCCAGAACCACACAGGGACCTAGTGAATGACCTGCAGAGAGCTGGGACCAAAGTAAAAAAGGCTACCATCAGTAACACACTATGCTGCCAGGGACTCAAATCATGCAGTGCCAGACGTGTCCCCCTGCTTAAGCCAGTACATGTCCAGGCCCGTCTGAAGTTTGCTAGAGAGCATTTGGATGGATTGGGAGAATGTCATGTGGTCAGATGAACCCAAAGTAGAACTTTTTGGTAAAAACTCAACTCGTCGTGTTTGGAGGAGAAAGAATGCTGAATTGCATCCAAAGAACACCATACCTACTGTGAAGCATGGGGGTGGAAACATCATGTTTTGGGGCTGTTTTTCTGCTAAGGGACCAGGACGACTGATCTGTGTAAAGGAAAGAATGAATGGGGTTATGTATCTTGAGATTTTGAGTGAAAACCCCCTTCCATCAGCAAGGGCATTGAAGATGAAACGTGGCTGGGTCTTTCAGCATGACAATGATCCCAAACACACCACTGGGGCAACGAATGAGTGGCTTCGTAAGAAGCATTTCAAGGTCATGGAGTGGTCTAGCCAGTCTCCAGATCTAAAACCCTATAGAAAACCTTTGGAGGGACTTGAAAGTCCATGTTGTCCAGCAACAGCCCCAAAACATGACTGCTCTAGAGGAGATCTGCATGGAAGGATGGGCCAAAATACCAGCAACAGTGTGTGAAAACCTTGTGAAGACTTACAGAAAACGTTTGACCTCTGTCATTGCCAACAAAGGGTATATAACAAAGTATTGAGATGAACTTTTGTTATTCAGCAAATACTTTTTTTCCACCATAATTTGCTAATAAATTCTTTAAAAATCAGACAATGGTATTTTATGGAAACACTTACATTGATGTGATACAAGGTGCTCAACTCCAAGTGCAGTTGTACACCTACGTTGGAGTGGAGGACCTGCACCTATGGATCACAATGTGGTTTCACAACTGTAGTTAATGTAAACAATGACATTAGCTAACCCTCAAAACTGATGTAAAACTGAGACATTAGCCAGTATATCCTTATATGAAGGACACACTTGAGCCCGCACACCACGCCAAGGTTTCTCAAATGGTGCGGGTCCTATCAACTAACCTACCTGGCCAGATAAATAAAACCAGGAACCAAATGACGGCAGCCATAGGCCCGACTTGCAGATTGCTCCTCAGTCACCTCCAGTGTGAATCTAAGCATACATACAATGGGAGGGAGTCGACAAGCTACAAGCCCCCACCCTGGTTGGTTCATTTATAGCAGGCCTCACAAGTGAAACCCTAATGCTACCCAGCAAGATAAAAGGGTGCATTAGTATAAGCCCTAAGCAAAGACATAACGGCTTATATTTGCATGAACATGGTTATAGCAGGAAAACTCAACCCCAAGTGCAGTTGTGCACCTTTGCTGGGGCGGAGGTCCTGCACTTGTAAACCGTTGCCAAGGGCGAGCCCCAGCAAAAATTGCATACAATGGAGGATGCCTGCAAACGGTCACAAGTAAATGTGTATGTGGATGCGTTAAACATGACTGACTTTAAACAAACACTTACATTGATGTGATCTAAGGTGATGCAAGGTGCTCAACTCCAAGTGCAGTTGTGCACCTACGTTGGAGTGGAGGACCTGCACCTATGGATCACAATGTGGTTTCACAACTGTGGTTAATGTAATGGTATTAATGGTATTTTATGGATTTTTTTTCCCCATTAGGTCTCTCATAGTTGAGGTATACCTAAATGAAAATTACAGGTCTCTCTCATCTTTTTAAGTGGGAGAACTTGCACAATTGGTGGCTGACTAAATACTTTTTTGCCCCACTGTTATATATATATATTGGAGGCCGGAAGAAGCGCACCTGTGTGCGTGAAACCGCCGGCAGTCGCCTCTGATCGCCCCACTCTATCTTTGCCTGATGTGCCGGGCGGACCAGCCCGAGATGGGAGCTGTTTGATCAGAATTTGGACGGTGAGTGCAGGACGCCTATTTTTCTTTGTATTATTTAAAGTCTGCAAACGCCGAGCCGAGAAGTTCGTGACGAATCGAATTACTATAAGTTCGCTCATCTTTAGAAACAATTACTTGGTTCCAAGAACTGCTTATTGTGGGCAAAACCTGCGAATCCTCCTTCAGCCCAAAGTCTTTTTCCCTTCAGCTGGAGGCTTTCTTTAATCTTACTCCCTGGCTGAAAAGTTTTTTTCCTCTCATAAGTAATGTAAGGTTTGGATGCTGCATGGTCAGCATTAGGAAAATTTCCATGTGTTAATGCGATCTTCCTGCTTTTAACAGAAGAGAATTGGTTCTCCTCTGCACTAGTACCAACAGTCGGCAAGAGTTGAACACTTGCAGATATGTTTCATAGTTAAGTTTCAGCTCTGCTCTCTGACTCGCCCGCCGAGTGTGATATAACAGGTCACCAGGTTCAGCTCCTATGTACCAGCATATCAGTCACCGTGACTGGGCAGGTGGAGACACACCCGTCATACCTTGGCATGTGTTCTGTGCAGAAGCTTTTGGTCAACCTGGACGTCTCTTAACGAATCACCAACACTGTATCATGGCAGACAATAGAAGTGACATCAAGGAAATGGTTGAATAAATGGCCTTCACTTTCAGTGCAGTTTACAAACAAGCTTATCTCTAGACAGATAAGAACACTACAAATCATCGGTTCCTCTGGAGACACCAACAGTTTGACACCAGTTACTTAGTTTTTACCTGTTTTCGCGTTCCATTTCTGGGCTTGCCCCTTTTAATGTAACGCACTTCTCTCATCCAACAAGGGAAACTGAATGTCACGTCATGGCCTGAAGACACAGTAATTTTCCGATGACACATTTTCCGAATGCTGGAATGGATAGCCGCCAAATATGAATGTTTTTACTTTTAAAAATAAAGACTTGGTTATTGAACTTTCTCCCTAAAAATTGTCACTTTCTACTATAAAAGATTTTTAGCACTATTTACATGATGACACTTTATTAGACATAGCAGGTTGACCCATTTTTTACCTCTTGGTGCTCATGTTGGTAAAATTTCTGTGTAGTAATTCTGTCTGTTCTTAGAAAAGCCAAAATCTTACATTGTTCACAAATTGGGGTGGTTTTGGCACCGAACAAAGTGTTGTAAATGTTGGTGCCTCCTGTGGAAGGGAGGACCCACTGCTGCCGGAATCTACATCCTATATGAATCCTTAGTTTGGCAGTGAGGAAAAGACCCCACAATTATACCCTGCAATGAGCCAGTTAACGAGTTTCACTAGGTTTCTCATTTCCAAAGCTACTTTACTGTAAAATTGAGGAATGTGTCGCTACATAGCTAGGTAAGAATGCCCTGGAAGGGATAGAATAGGACTGGAGGGGCACATGACAGGGGGATTATGCAGCAGGGATAGGGTTAAATGGAGTTGAGCGGGGGTTATAAGGAAGGAATAGGAAGTTAGGGTCAGTCGGGACGCAGGAAGGAAAGTGTACCCGCCAGCCCTTGTTTTATTGTCACGGCAGCGGTGGCAGAAGAGAGACCTGGAGGTACATGTGGATGGCATGGAGGTGATGGGATACATTGTGGAGGTGGGCTGGGAGCGGTTCCCAGCCCGATGGAGAAATTCTTCAAGGGGACATGGGTCCCAGGATGGTCGGGGGCCTCACAAAATGGTGCTCCTGTGCAGGTGCTCACGGCTAGGAGTAAGGGAGGCCCCATTCTAGTTTGGGCTCAGTAACAGTGCCTTCAGGTCCTCCTCCTCCTGTATTAGGGACATGTTAACTTATGTTAAATTATGTTAAATTATGTTTAAGGATGTTTATACAATGTTTATGTATGATGTTCATACTATAGTTGCATTACAACGTTTTAATTGTGTTATTTAATAAAGGGGCTGCTGTGGCCTTGTTACCACCAACATTGTGTCTGTCGTGTTTAAGGTAAGGGGTTTTATGGGGACAATGGGGTTGGTTGGGAGGTAGGTTACAGCAGCTATAATATCCCCTAGTCATGTCTAGTCAGGGATCTGGGAGAGCTACTGTATGTGACAACCCCTAAAGTGACTAATTCAAAAAGTTGGCCAAAACAGGCGATTTTGGATGGCGGCACACTAGGGCCTGCCAAAAATATGATTTATTAGGTTGGATTTTTTTTGAACATTGTCAGCAACACTACAAGTGAATGGAATGATTGGTTGAATTAAGCCAGTCATTTGTCACTTTAAAGGAGAACTGTGGTGAAACATTTTTAATTTCCCCTGTGCCCAGGCTGCAAAAACGAAAAAAAAAAAAAAAACTGACTTTAAAGGGGTACTCCGGTGGAAAACTTTTTTTTTAAATGAACTGGTGCCAGAAAGTTAAACAGATTTGTAAATTACTTCTATTAAAAAATCTTTTAGTACTTTTTAGCAGTTGTATGCTACAGAGGAAATTCTTTACTTTTTGAATTTTTTTTTTATGTTGTCCACAGTGCTCTCTGCTGACACCTCTGTCTGTCAGGAACTGTCCTGAGCAGCTATGGGGATTTTCTCCTGCTCTGGACAGTTCCTGATACAGGTATCAGGTGTCAGCAGAGGGCACTGTGGACAACACAAAAAAGAAATTAAAAAAATAAAGATTTTCCTCTGTAGCAAACAGCTGCTAAAAAGTACTGAAAGGATTAAGATTTTTTTTATAGAAGTAATTTACAAATCTGTTTAACTTTCTGGCGCCAGTTCATTAAAAAAAAAAAGCTTTCCACAGGAGTACCCCTTTAACTCACCTTTCTACAGTCCCCCGTTGCGCCGATATCGGATTCCTGGTCCTCTGGTGCTGATCTGCTTCCTGGGCATGGTCACTCATACTGTGCTCAGCGTATCGCCAGCCGCAGTGATGTCCCGCATCGGCCGGTGATAGGCTGAAGGCACTGTCATGTAAGGAGCCCAGGCAGCAGGGAGAAGGTGGGGCCCGGGCTTCTTACATGAGAGCCCCTATATAGACTAGACAGTCTAAAGATGCACCAGATGTTCAAACTGCCTGAGCTACTGTAAAAAATCTGGCACAGTCTTAGACTATCTAGTCTAGGCTTAAATTCCCCTGATCGGACAGTGGTATCAGTCTCATTAACAATTCCACAGATTATTATTTGGCTGCATTATGGTTGATAATACCCCAGGTATAATGGGGCAACATTTTCATTTTTGTTTAGTGTTACATTTATGTAACATTTTTTAATGAAAATGAGAAGGTTCCAGCCTCTGACCCATTTCTATATATAGACTCCCTCTTACTCATCCAGTTGACTTAGGTTCCTCTTGCTAGTGCCAGAAACACCATACTCTGTCTTGTAATATGTCTTGTTATCTAATGTCATTGGATTTCAGTAAAGGGCAAGGCAAGACCGCGTCCCTTTTGTGCAGGCCTTTTGTTCGTTAACTGTCAACATTGAATATTTAGACTTAAGATTTGTGTGTAGATGGATTTAGAGAAAATCCATTTGGAAGTCTTTTTAAAGGCCGACTTAAAGAAGGGCCTGGCAGCATCTAGTGTGCTTTATGAATAAAAGGTGTCCCTTATCAACTTACAGTGCAAGCACTCAGCTAGAATCTGTTTACATGAAAGCAAATGGCTTTCTCTAGTCTCTTTTATAAGTTGAACAGGTAGAGCTTAGATCTCTGACTGTCCCCGCCGAAGGCTTTAGACAGCCGTCTTGTAAGATATATTCCCCCATCCACGCCTTGTAGCTCCATGGTCACCTAACAGTTCCTTCACAACAGAGAACAAGAGAAGATAAGAACCGCCTGAAATGTGTTTGTTGTGCCTGTTCAAGTATAGTTTCCCATGTCACAATAGTTGTGCTTACAAAATGTTCTATATTTCCATATCTATATACAGTATATAAAACTCAATGTGTGTGTGTATGTTCCAGCATCACGTCCAAACGGCTAAAGATATTAACATGAAACTTGGTACACATGTTACTTATATGTCTACAACAAACATAGGATAGGTGATTTAACCGTTACTCATCCCCATTTGCCAGAGGGGGGGGGGGGGGTTATGTTCAAAGTCCCATACAAGTCTATGGGAAATATATGTTACTGCAGAACTTCCAAACAGCTGGAGATATTTCCATAATACTTAGTCACATGTTACTTATATGTCCACTTAAAATATAGGATAGTTAATTTAACCCTTAACTACCCCCATTTGTGAGGGTCAGGGTTTTTGTTTAACGTCCCATGCAAATCAATGGGAAATGTATGTTCCCACATAACTTCTGTACGGCTGGAGATATTTCAATAATACCTGGTACACATATTACGGGACGGGATATGAGGTCGGGATAGGAGGTCGAGATAGGAAGACTGGATAGGAAGTCGAGATAGAGGTCGGGATATGAGGTTGAGATAGGAGGACAGGAAAAGAGGACGGGATATGAGGTCGGGATAGGAGGACGGGATAGGAGGTCGAGATAGGAGGACGGGCTATGAGGAGGGGATATGAGGACGGGATATGAAAACGGGATAGGAGGACGGGGTATGGGGTTGGGATATGACAACAATATATGAGGACGGGATATGAAGTCAAAAGCTTCCTCTGTTCATTTTCCTCCACAACAAGGATGAGGAAGGAAAAACCGGGCAACGCCGGGTACTCAGCTAGTATATATATATATATAAAACTCAACGTGTGTATGTATGTGTATGTTCCAGCATCACGTCCAAATGGCTGAAGATATTAACATGAAACTTGGCACACATGTTACTTATATGTCAACAACAAACATAGGATAGGTAATTTAACCCCTTACCCACCCCCATTTGCGAGAGTCAGGTTTTTTTTTAAAGTCCCATACAAGTCTATAGAAAAAATGTGTTACTGCATAACTTCCAAACGGCTGGAGATATTTTGTTAATACTCGGTCACATATTACTTATATGTATACTAAAAATATAGGATAGTTAATTGAACCCTAACCTACCCTCATTTGCGAGGGTAGAGGTTTTTGTTTAAAGTCCTAAGCAAATCTATGGGAAATGTATGTTCCAATATAACTTCCATAGGGCTGGAGATATTTCGATAATACTTGGTCACATGTTACTTATATGTCAAAATTATATAATAGTTAAATTAACCCCTACCCTACCCCCATATGTGAAGGATTGTTCTGGTACCTTACCACACAAGCTTCGCTCTGCATCTCATGGTGAATTCTCCAGTCCGGCTGGCAAGCCACACCCTCCCAGCATGCCATACCCTATCTTGCACATACACGCTCACCCGTTAAGCCACACCCCCTTTTTTAAAGCTTACAATATCTTTACAACAACTCAGCCCCACCTGAGGACGGGATATGAGGATACGAATTGAGGATTAGATATGGGGACGGGATGTGAGGTCGGGATGGGAGGACAGGATTTGAGGTAGTGATATGGGGATGGGATATGATTACGGGATATGGGGAAGGGATATGAAGTCTGGATATGAGGTCTGATATGGGGACAGGATATAGGGACGGGATGTGAGGTAGGGATATGAGGTTGGGATATGGGGACAGGATATGAGTTTGGGATATGAGGACGGGACATGAGGACAGGATATAGAGATGGGATATGAGGACGGGATGTGAGGTAGGGATATGAAGTCTGCATTTGAGGTCGGATATGAGGACGGGATATGAGGTTGGGATATGAGGAGGGGATTTTGGGTTGGGATATGGGGTCAGGATTTGAGGACTGGATATGAGGACAAAAGCTTCCTCCTTTGTTACTTTTTAGCAGGGTCTTTTGACAATAAGTTGATCGCAAAGTTTTCCCCTGCTGAGACCCCCAGAGATCACCTGACAGTAAGTGGTTATTTTGTCAACCTTCAAATATAGCAACCAAAATTCTCTTTAAACAAACTACTGTGAGAGATCCAGCAACTATAACATATAATCCTACAATAGAGACCTCACTTTTGCAAGAAAAACATATCATACACAAGACATTTAAAATACATAGGAGGGGAAACAGGAGTGACCAACCAATTAATTAGTAGGGAACTCCTATGGAGGTGTCCATAATATTGCACTATGTCACAGTATTCAAGTATGAGGATATGGTATGGGTAAACTTGCAGATTATGGATGAGGAATTGCAGTGCCAATAACACCATATAAATGTATCGATCATAATGCTACACCAAACAGAGAGCTGCCATGTGAAAAATTGAACACAGGTGAACAAGAACGTACAAGTGCTAGGTGTCTGTCCGGTTACTCGCGTTCCCCCGCCTCACCCTCCAGACACCTAGTACTTGTAAGTTCTTTTTCACCAATATCCCATTGGTTTCACCTTTGTGTAGGGCAAGTAATACATTGTCTACTCTAGATTTCCTGTCTAAGCTAGACGTATTATGTCAGTGGGAGAGAATATAAAAATCGCCAAAAAAGTGAAAGCAGCGCTCATCCTGATGGAAAATAATATGTAGGAAGAAGAATAGTACAGACTCACCTGGTGTGAGTGAAGGGTCTCCTAAATTTCTCCCGTTACCACTCCCAGAGCCAAGATCGCGTGTCAAATAAAGGGTTAAATCCACTCAGAAAATCAACTCTGTTTAGCGGTTGAGAGCGCAGTCCAAGCCCCATATCAGATCACCAGTACATCCAGGCATAAATATGGCATACAAAGAAAGAAACAATAAAAGGACCAGCGCTCTGAGTGCAATTTGTACAAATAAATAAATTGGCATGTTAAAAAGGGTAAAACTCACTCCACAGTGGGGGGTACTATAGTATAGACTCTAGTACTCCCCTCTAGGTTGGCATTCTCACCATCACTCCGGTGGTTTCCAGCTAATTCCACATAAAGATCCAGTTCCAGTAGTTATAAAGACAGGATTTATTCCACTTTTATATAAAAAAAAAAAATAATAATAAAATGGCAAAGCAACACGTTTCCGGGGATATGGCAAATTCCCCCTTCCTCAGGCTTATGTGGAATAAGGTGGAAACCACCGGAGTGATTGTGAAAACGCCTTCCTGGAGGGGGATACTAGAGTGTATACTATAGTCCCCCCACTGTGGAGTGAGTTTTACTCTTTTTTTTTACGTGCCACTAATGTGAATTTATTTATTTGTACAAATTGCACTCTGAGCGCTGGTCCTTTTATTGTTTATTTCTTTGTATGCCATATTATGTCATTTAGTGGCCTTTTATTATTGCAGCCATTGATAACCAAAAAACCAGGACTGACTTGGACACATTTCGTCCACTACTTGAGTTCCCAAGTCAAACTTGACACAAAGTAAATTTAAAACAACAAACATAAAATTGACCTGTCCCAGATGTAATTCTTGTTATGGAGCTGAGCTGATTCCCTGCTTTACATCTTTCATAATTTCCCAGGTAACAGACTCCATTATACTCAGTGGGGACTTAGCTCCACTGCTTTTCATTTTCAGCAATGATGTCATACTGGTGCACACTGCTGATACCAGCTGATCTCCAGACAAAGATGGAGGAGGCCAAGAAGAAGGAGCTCCTTATCAATCTGCAAGGTGCAGGATATCTAAAGGGACCTTTTCGTAAATACATAAATTTTTTATACTTTTTAAGACTTTGTCCCTTTATTTCTTAAATTTTTTAGTTTATTGTAGATCCACTGATATAACCTAAGAAAATAAACTCCTGCCATTTGGTAGGATTCTTGCTTTAGGATTTGGAAACTTAATTTGAAAGTGTGTATTTTTTGTCAGGTCTTCCCACCACTTCCTCTTTGGCCCACAGGAAGACAAAATAAGCCCTACCCAGGCAATTGTGGCTGATTCTGGATCAAGATGGGGAAAAATATCCTTCCTGACCCCATTAGTGTAGTCTAATAATATCTGTGACTAATATGATCTGTGCCTCCTTAGTTTTATTTAATGCTCAGGAGCAGCTATGCTTAACTGTGAAGTAATGCAACATCATAGAGAAAACATAGGTTAACCGTTTCATGACATATGATGTACTATGATTTCATGATGTCGGGAAGGTTGCATGAAGTTGGCTCAGAAGCTGAGCCCAATGTATACATGGTGACTTTCGGCTGTGTGTTATAACTGACACTTGCCATCGAGTGGGAAAGTACTGAGTAGGCACAGGAGCTGAGCCAGGCTCCTTACATAGTGGGTGTTGGCTGCTATCAGCAGCCAACACTCCCTGTCAGTCACTGGCATTGGTGATCAGTCTCTCGAAGGTTATTTAACTCTCTAGTGAGTTTTATGACAGGAGCCACACCTGTCATAAAACACTAGAGATATATTTCTTTCACAATACAACATATTGTAAAATAAATGGAGCCCCCATATGACTTTGTCAATGGAAAATTCAAAATATTATTGATCTTAGAATGGGAGAAGGGAAGAAAAGAAAGAACAAAAACTAAACTAAATTTGCCAGGTCAGTAAGAGGTTGCCCAGAGTTAAAAAAAAAAAAAAAAAAAGCAAACACACACCAACCTTGCCCATGGCCTATGTCAGGTTATCTAACAGTTTCTTGGTAGCTCAAGAAGGAAACTGAAAAAAGAGAACACAAGAGAGGCACTCTAAGTGCTGTCATCCAAATGATATACTGTAAGTTAGAGGTGTGCAGAATACACGCTACCATTATTACGGTATGTTGTGCAGTGGACACAACACCAGTATGTGACTTACACCAAAGTTGTACGCAAAAGCAGAGTTGCCAGGATCAGCTGATGTCTTCCTCAATCCAATTTCCTCGGTGGGGCGTTCAAAATCTAGCAAGTCAACTCTCAGAGAAGCCTCAGTGAATCATAAGGCCTTCGAGAGCCTGACAAAAGTTGGACGTCCAGAGATGGCGTCTTGGTGGCAAAACTATCTATACTGAAAATTAACGGACAAACGTTTTGTCATTTAAATTTGGGTATAGATAGTTTTGCCCTATAGCGAGGAGCACTGTCTCTGTATGCCCAACTTTCTTCAAGCTCACAAGGATCTTAACCCCTTAAGGACCCGGGGTTTTTCCGTTTTTGCATTTTTCGTTTTTTGCTCCTTACCTTTAAAAAATCCTAACTCTTTAAATTTTGCACCTAAAAATCCATATGATGGCTTATTTTTTGCGCCACCAATTCTATTTTGTAATGACGTCAGTCATTTTACCCAAAAATCTACAGCGAAACGGGAAAAAAAATCATTGTGAGACAAAATTTAAAAAAAAAACGCCATTTTGTAACTTTTGGGGGCTTCCGTTTATGCACAGTATATTTTTCGGTAAAAATTACACACTCTTTATTCTGTAGGTCCATACGGTTAAAATGATGCCCTACTTAAATAGGTTTGATTTTGTCGTACTTCTGGAAAAAATCATAACTACATGCAGGAAAATGTATACGTTTAAAATTGTCATCTTCTGACCCCTATAAGTTTTTTATTTTTAGGTGTATGGGGAGGTATGGGGTACCATTTTTGTATTGATCGGACTTATTGATCACTTTTTATTCATTTTTACATGATATAAAAAGTGACCAAAAATACACTATTTTGGACTTTTGAATTTTTTTGCGCATACGCCATTGTCAGTGCGGTTTAATTGATATATTTTTATAGCTCGGAAATTTACGCACGCGGGGATACCACATATGTTTATTTTTATTTACACAGTTTTTTTTTTTTTTAAATGGGGGTGATTCAAACTTTTAATAGGGAAGGGGTTGAATGATCTTTACTCACTTTTTTTTTTTCACTTTTCTTTTTTGCCGTGTTATAGCTCCCATAGGGAACTATAACACTGCACACACTGATCTTTTACATTGTTCAATGCTTTCTCATAGGAAAGCATTGATCAATGATTCTGCCACTTGACTGCTCATGCCTGGATCTCAGGCACTGAGCAGTCATTTGGCGATCGGACACCAGGAGGCAAGGTAGGAGACCCTCCTTGTGTCCTGCAGCTATTCGGGATGCCGCGGCGATCCCGAACAGCTCTCTGAGCTAACCGGCATGGTTTTACTTTCACTTTAGATACAAAGTTGTTGAACGCCGCATCTAAAGGGTTAATAGCGCACCGCACTGCGATCAGTGCTGTGCGCTATTAGCCACGGGTCCCGGACGTTGTTAGAGGCCAGGTCCGACCCGCTATGACACGGGGCCATGTCGTGGCCCCGCGTTATAGATCGGGAGCGGACTCATGACGTAACGTTACATCATGGGTCCTTAACAGGTTAAAGGGGTAATCCAGGAAAAAAAATAAAAAAAATTTTTTTCATATCAACTGGCTCCAGAAAGTTAAACAGATTTGTAAATTATATGAAGAGAAAATATATAACCAATCCTTCTAGGATTTTACCCCGAAGGGTACACAATGAATGCAAATATAGTATAGAGAAATTTCAATTGATATAAATTTTATTAAACATATATAAAACAATTGATAAAATTGTATAAAATTATTCTAATCCTGGCTATAGGTGAATAATCCACTGGGCCCTAGTGGTATTGATCACCTAAAGTGGGAAGACTTTGTTCTAACAATCATATATAATGGAAAAAATTGGTAAAAAAAAATATTAAAAATTATAGAAAAATATATACCGGTCTGAAAAAGGTATTGAGTCCTTCTCTGGTGCAGCTGATAAAATATCTTAGTGATGAATAGATGGACCAGTAGTGTATCCACTACGCAGTCGATTTTATCAGTCTATTGACTAGTACAGGCTTACTGGTCTGTGTTGGATACTGCTGTCACAGTGTAACTCACCCGCTCCTGGTGCTTGATGTGGTCTCCGTCCACCATACGCCGGCTGCGCTGCACAGGGCTGTCACTTGTGCAGAGTTTGGATTATGCAGGGGTACGTTTGGCACAACGTCCCCAGTGGCCTCCGTGTTGCTCCTGTGATGGTATTGCAGGGCGGGCGGAAGTGGAAGCGGAAGCGGGAGAGTGGTGTTTTCTCAGGGCGGGTGGAAGATGGATCTTTCCCGGCAGATTCAGGTTAGTGAGAAATCGCGGTGTGAGTCCAGATCGGACTACAGCTGCAGTGATTGATGCTTCCAATATGTAGCCAGTCTCTGTGCCAGATTCACACCATCGATGTGTAACAAGGTGCGGCAATTTAACCTAGACGCGTTTCAGGGTTCTTTTGATAAATAGCATGACCCTTTCTTAAGTAGGAAAAATACAGAATAGGTTTGTAAATTATTCTATGAAAAAAATCTTAATCCTTTATCCAGTACTTATCAGCTGCTGAAGTTGAGTTGTTCTTTTCTGTCTGAAAACAGTGCTTTCTGCTGACACCTCTGTCTGTCTCAGGAACTGTCCAGAGGATGAGAGGTTTTCTATGGGGATTTGCTCTTACTCTGGACAGTTCCTGAGACCGACAGAGGTGTCAGCAGAGAGCACTGTTGTCAGGCAGAAAAGAACAACTCAACTTCAGCAGCTAATAAGTACTTTTGAACAGAAGTAATTTACAAATCTGTTTAACTATCTGGAGCCAGTTGATTTGAAAAAAAAAATTGTTTTTAACTAGAATACCCCTTAAGGGTACATTCACACGTACGCAGATTTGATGCGTAGGATTTTTTTGCTGCAGATTTCAATTTAAACTGAATGACTGAGCACAGCTTCTAATCTGCAGTTACAAATCCTGCGCATCAAATCTGTGCAGGATCCTGTATGTGTGAACGTACCCCGAAGGTTTCCTAGGCTTCTACGAGGGTAGACTTGCTCACTATCTCTAGGTAGAAAAGCTGATTTATTTTTTATTTTTATCCTGGACATCCCTTTTAAATTTTTATCTTATCCTTGTTATTGCTTGTTTTCCTGTTTTATCATGCACCTAAAATTGCAAGTGACACAGTTGTTCTGTACAATTGTATTTATATTCTACACCAGTGATTCCAGACTGGGGTACAGTGACGCTCTGGCAATTTATTATTATTTTTTTAATCCCCCGCCTCTGCCTGCGCGCCTTTGAATCATGGCGGTGTAGGGGGGAAGGGAAGCTTGTGTATGCATTGCTTGTACGTGTGCATTGCACACACAGCATCCCCCTCCACCCTGCGGCACCGTGAGTGAGTCACAGGCACGCAGGCCGGGAAGGGGATATATGCAATGGGAATGGTGCGCCGGACCATCCTCCCGGCCCCAGGAGCGACCATCCTCCCGGCACCAGGAGCGACCATCCTCCCGGCCCCAGGAGCGACCATCCTCCCGACCCCAGGAGCGACCATCCTCCCGGCCCCAGGAGCGACCAACCTCCCGGCCCCAGGAGCATCCATCCTCCCGGCCCCAGGAGCATCCATCACCCCGTCCACCCCTCTGTTACCTCCTTGTCACTCCTGTCCACCCCTCTGTTACCACCTTGTCATTCCTGTCCACCCCTCTTTCACCCCCTATGCCGCCCTGTCACCCATGTACACCCCTCAACACCCCTCTGTCACCCAAGTACACTCTTCTACACCCTTGTACACCCCCGTCACCCCCTACGCCCCCCTGTCACCCATGTACACTTTACTACACCCATATACACTCCTCTGTCACCCCCTATGCCCCCCTGTCACCCATGTAAACTCTTCTACACCCATCTGTCACCCATGTACACCCTCAGCACCCCTCTGTCACCTATCTTCACTCCTCTACACCCCCAAAACCCGTTACCCATGTACATCCCTCTGTCACCCCATAGGCCCCCATGTACACTCTTCTACACCCCTCTGTTACCCCTTTTACATCTAAACGCCCCTGTATTCCTCTCCACTTGTAAAAGGGGAACCTGGAGGCTGATGCAGGAAAAGTGCGGAGCCTAATAGGTTTGTTTTGCATGTTTAACAATGAAGAATTGTGCCTGGAAGAAATCGTCATGATGACCCGGAAAAGAAAGAGAAGGGAACGATGCTGATTTTAGAAGACGTCACTTCTGAGTTGCTGTATAAAGCAGCACTGTAATCTACATACCCAACAGATAAATTGATGTTGTGATGTGTTGTGCATTGTGGCCGTTTCAACCCCCCCCCCCCCCTTTTCTTATTTTTTGCTTGTCAAATTCGGTAGGGGTGCCCTGCGGGAAAAAAAATTCTGAGGAGTTCCCAGAGCTGAAAAAGTTTGCGAAACACTGTTCTACACTATGGAATCAAAGAGCACCAGGATCTAGGTTAAAATTCAACCAGGTCATACTGTTCATCGAATTTCCCATACCTTCCATGGAACTAAGGTTTGGATAATCTGGTTCCTACGAAATTCACCCTTAGATTAGTCTGTGTGAGATAAGAAAATTAGATCATGAGCTCGGTTCGGTACACTGCACAAAATGTTGACACTATATTGAGTGTTTAAAGGAATAGTGAAATATTAGAAAAACATGGCTGCTGTCTTCCAAAAACTGCACTACGCTTTTCATTGGGTTGTTTTTCTGTAGAGTTGTGTGTCTTTTGTCTTGGGTTTTGCCTCTTAATTCCATTTATCTACACTAAATTAATAAGGGATAATCTGCAATACCACACACAGCCTGCGGACAGGTGGGGCACTGTTTTTGGAATAAAGTAGCCATAATTGTATAATTATGTTTATTATGTTATTATTTAATATTTGTTTTTCTGTTGATGTTAGAATATGCAATATGTCTGCTTGCGTATGTTTGCTTCTTTTGATGTGTAATGCTGGAATGACCTACATCCTTTCATTTGTTTGCTTTCCTCTGTTATGTGGTTGGTTGTCTATATGCTTGATAGTTTTCCTTCTTGTGTTAGTTTCTATGGGCTTGTTTACTAGGCATTTCGTTGGCTTGTTGTCTCCACTATCCAGTTCAGTTGGATCTCTCTCTGTATAGTGAGTGACTCATTAATGTCATTGAAATTAATATCAATGTGGAACATTAGCGTAAGATTAAGAAATTGATATCTGTAGAAGGGATTATGAATTATTCCAGTCCTCCCTTATACCCATTGTGGCCTTTTGCCATTTTAGGGCATAAAAGGGTTGTCCAGTGAAAAACAACTTATCTGATCGCGTGATCAAGTGTCTGATTGTAGGGGTCCGATCGCTGGTACTCCTTTTTGATCTCCAGAACAGGGACCCACCTCTCAGAGGGAGTGCGTGCTGCAGGCGACTCTGATTCTATTCATTTCTATGGGAGTGCTGACGATACAATTACAGTACTCGGGTATCTTTGTTTTCTTTTTTATTTAGTAATACTTTGTTCTTTCATGTGTCCATTTTACCTGGTACTTACCAGTGGAATGACATGCCAACATATACCATGGCATACCCAGTATATTCTCAAAAAAGGACACACAATAGTCACTAATAGACTACAATGGGGCCTAGTAAACTCAATGGACTAGGAAGCCATACACCCCAGTATATGTTGACATACCGTACTGCCAGTATGCCATGTAGGTTATTACCAGATCCTTATGGTGCATCTGTCACCTAGAATGAAAAAAAAAATCAGTCAAAATAGGTTTTTAGTATGTTCTCTTGATTTCAGAAATGCTTACCTGTTTCTAGATAAGCTGAGATACAAGTACTTCCTAATAAAGGGTCACCAAGCTTTCCTAGAGTCCTGAATATTGGTAGAGGGGCAGGGGACTACAATATAACTAGATGGTGGTTTTTTATTCTTTTTTTAGGCACTGCATTGCTATGTCGAAATATTGTTATTAGTTGTTATTATTAATTGTTAAGTGGAAAAATTTTTCTTAGTTTTTCTTCTCTCTTAAACAGAACATTTAAACATAGAAATGTATGGCATATCCACTGGAGAACAAGGGTATATATATATATATATATATATATCTGTGTGTGTGCTATTCATTCTTCCTGGAAGTGACAACCTTGAAAGCGTTACTGTCATTTCTTAAAACTTTTGAAAGCTTCAGCGCTCAGTCCATCCGAATGTCCAAGATGGAAACTTTTGTAAAGAAACAGTTCAAGGAAATTTTCATAGAAGTGTTATTTATGACCACATTGACCACAATTTTGAATACCTTGTTGTTATCCGCTGAAGTCCTACAGCATTGTGGGTATACGTTTTGTATTACAACTGTTCAGATATCAGATAAGTTGGGACCTAAGTCTTGGCACTCCCGCCAAATAGCTGACTGAAGGGGTCACAGCGCCCTAGTAAATGTTGTGCCTAATAAATATTGCACCCCCAATTTAGTTGTGGCTGTTCCTGTAATCACAACTGATTTAAATGAAATAAAGTTGTAATAAGCTGCAATGCCAGGCACAAAAAAGGGCATAAAGTCCATCTATCTATCTTCTTCTATACTGTAATATTCCTCTGCCATAATATAACTTCACCGGCTTCTCTCCAGCTACTGGAAGGCAACTGCGCAATCAAGAATGCTAATTCTGTCATGTTTATACCCTGAAACGAGGAGACGGTTTCCTCTCATCATCCACGAGTGTCTAAACATCACCCCCGAACAACACATACCTCTGTCTGACACCAAAGGCTCGGTGTTTGGTCTGGAGGGAGCAGTGTTATTCTTTGTCTGCAGCATCCGAGGGGAGACATTTTTCTCTCAGCAGCACTGCCGGTCTCTGCACAACGAGACGTCTGTTCCTAAAGGAAAAGCAAGAAACACATTTTTCCAAGGGCCAAGCAAGCGACCACGGCATTGGAGAATGAGTCGCCAAGCCAGATTTGCTCACAGTGTTGCTCCATTCATCCCTTCTCGGCTAAAAGTTCCAAGGAGCACCTCTCTTGTTAACCCTTGACAGGACCATTTTGCTTTCTCGGGCCAACAAAAATAATTATGGCCGTGGTTGCTTATTTTGGGCTGCACAGGAGGAAGGTGCTGATACCAAGAAATGTCGTAATTGCACTTTATGGCTTCTCTTTCTCAAATAACCGCTTGTGTTATTTTTATGTATGGGCTGCAGGAGTAGCACAGTATTAAGGTGGCTACACCATAGAAAGGGGATCCTGCTTCTAATCCTAGTGCCAGGCTTTTTTTTTTTCTTTCGTGACCAAGGCGGGACGTTTTTTCCTGAGGAGGCTTCAGTTTCTTCAGCATCATTTAATTACTCCTGCAAAGTATTTGGTAAAGCCGCTTACTCTCTTACAGGAATCCAGGTATACATGGCTGCAGTTTATACGAGTGACTTATTTTACTATAATAAAACATGAACGTCATCATGAAAGCCGCTCTTTATTAAGATTATTTCTACCACAGGCGACGTTCATATTAGTATTTTTATTATGCTTATATAATGCTTTCTAATATATGAGACAATATACTCTGTATGGTTATTCTTCAGAATATTAAAGTCAATGGGGAGTTTAGTGACCTTATAGCTGGGGGGGCAACTTCTAATATTCTTTATTGTTTATAGTAGGGGATACATTATGGCTTACACCTTAGCTGCTATGGAACCTATTTTTATATTTTTTAGTGTTGGTCACTGATTGAATATCACAAACTGGTTCTTCTTCAGAATAAGGGAATCAGTCACAGGATTCTGATTGACCGTAGTTTATTAAGGATGTCAATTAAAAATTTTAATGAATATACATATTTTATATATTTACCCCATTAGGCTAGGTTCACACTATGGAATTTTCAAGACAAAACTCAGTTTTGAAATTCTGCTTGTAATGGGATTCCGCTGAACAGTGGGCATTACAGAATTTTGGCCGCTGAAATTCTGTAGTGTGCAATGTGCAGTGGAATCCCATTGACAGCAATTCAACTGCCAAAAGAATGAGCTCTTTCATTCTAATGGTAGAATACTGCATGGAATACATTGCAGTCCATGTGGACTGATTCAGTCGAAGCCCCGTTCTCTAGGTAATGTCCATTATGTGAACGCGGCCTTAGGGTGATTCCATCTGTGTTGCAATATTTTTGTGCAAATCTGTCACAAATAAGTTTGCAAAAATGAAAGTTACGTTCACCATTAATTTTACCCCTATACACAGTAAGGGAAGAAATCAATCATAAATCCACAACACTATGAATGGATGTGGCTGTAATTCTAGTGTATTTGGGGCCACCCAAAGGACGGACTTAGACATTTCTCACTCATTCTTATCACCATTCTTTCTTTCTCCCTCTATTATACCATATGCCTCTGTCACCCCTGCCACACTCTTATAAGCCCTATTACCCTAGGCATGGCATGCATTCCCTTTACAGTGTTGAGCAGAGCTCACAAGTATATATCAAGGTGGCCTGTATGTGTGTGTAAGGTGGCCTGTATGTGTGTATGGTGGCCTGTATGTGTGTGGGGGCAGTCACTCATTGCTCTTCCTCTTCTCAAGCAGTGTGTAAAAGATGAACAGCATGGGGAACAATGTCAAACTCCACTGAACTGTCTTCTTTATTTACTCCCTTCATAGAGAGACAGCAGGGCTTGGGGCTTTACATCTGTATCTGAGTGAAACAATACGCATGAGACACTACACATCTGTTCTAATGCGTTTCAGTCTTATGACCCTAATCATAGTCTGATTTGTGTTGTGAGAATGAAACGCGTCAGACCTTATGCGTAATGTTTTTATGTTTCGTGGATTTGACTCATATTTTTACGGCTTAACTTAATAAAAAAAAGATGGATTTTTACCTGAAATCGTGCTTCTGAACCACCCTTTATCATTTTGAGGTATGCACTGTACCCTGTCAGAGTATGTCCCTTAGTGTGGTGATAGCCGCAGTATGCCCTTAAAACCAACCTCCCCACGCTAGCTACAGTGCCCACGTTGCCAACCACAATGTTCTCACTTCTAGACATCATTCCTTCCATTGTCAGTAACAGTAACAACCTCCATATGCTTCTAAGATCCAAAATTCCCCCTATTTTCATCCAAAGTGTCCCCATTGCAAAACATCGTTCCTCCCAGAGCCCCCCACAATACCCCTCTGATTGTAAGCTACAATGTGCCCTTGTTCCCAGAAGCAAAGCCTTCACCAGTGCATCCACAGCCTCCATGCTGCTACACTTTCCACACCATATATTACCTTATCAGCCCAGTACAACTTTTTATTTACAACATATGAGCGGCTCATCCTTGGCCATTTCAATATCCACTTTTAGCTCTGCCACACAGAATGAAGGCATCAAAGTTGATACTATATTTTGTATGTAGTATAATGTTATTATCAGTGGGAACATCCAAATATACTATGAAACTGGTCCTGTTACAAATATACAAAAATATATATTAGGAATATTAGATTATTTGGCCCATCCCATTGTAATGCTAGCACAAAATGGATAACAAGAAATGTAATAAATTCAAGGTGTATCATTGTGTTGGTTTCTATTTAAGCTTGTAGTATCTGAAGTGTGCAGTGCAATGTACCCTGTCCATTTCTGTTGTCAAGTATAAGCTCTTGCAGGCAAGGATATTGTCATATGCTGGTTTAGCTCTAATGGCCTCTTATTCACTGTGTTTCATTATTGTTGACTTCTCCTACGCAAGTATATTTATTTTGTAAATCCACAATGAATGGCTGGATAAACCACACATAAATATATGGAGGGTACATATGAACTATTAACCAATGACTAACAAACATGAGAATTTAAAGAAGCCTGTGAGTCTTGTTAGAACTTGGAGCATGCGACTAATATTATTACTATGCATTAATATACATCCAATAGGCCTTTTTTCACACGGTCTGTTTGATGCTTTATATGGTTTTTTTCTTCATATAATTTAATTTACCAATATATATGATATATATAAATAAATATATATATATATATATATATATATATATATATATATATATATATGCTAAAGGGGATGAGTATTTACCTCAGGGAGAGGCTACCACTCCTGGTATGACGGAGCTTCAGAAGGCCATTTAGCACTCTGCGGGCATTCTGGGTAGGGGAACATGCAAAGCAGCTCATTACACCACCTTTTCAGGTAGTGTTCCCTGGTATCAGCTTGGCTCCTGTTAAGGAATATGAAAAGCTGATCAGGATTTATGCCAAGCCAGACTGCTCCCCAAAAGGGAAGTTTCTACCCATCTGCAGACAGCTGTTTCGTGGTGTTTGCCACTCGTCAGTACAGAGCAGGGTGATCTGGCTTGGCTGCTCTGTACTGACGAGTGGCAAACACCACGAAACAGCTGTCTGCAGATGGGTAGAAACTTCCCTTTTGGGGAGTAGTCTTGCTTGGCATAAATCCCGATCAGCTTTTCAAATTCCTTAACAGGAGCCAAGCTGATACCAGGGAACACTACCTGAAAAGGTGGTGTAATGAGCTGCTTTGCATATTCCCCAATATATATATATATATATATATATATATATATATTTTTTTTTTTTTATGTTTCTGAAAGTTGATGTCATTGGTAAAAAGTTGGTAACAGAAAAATTCCTGTATCATGGCAAAGTAGGGCAAAAAGAGATAGATAAGTCACTGTCTGCCATAAAAAAAGGCTCAATGTATTAGGCCGCCAAGTCATGGAGGAAAATCTGGTCCATAGACCAGGTTCCAGACTACAGCATATGTTATGGGCTATTGTACCATCAACATGAATATGAATTTAAAAAAAATTCAACATTATAGAGTCAAATATGATAGTAATGAAACAAATGGTTATTACTCTCTCACACTGCACCACCTTTTTAAGCAAAGGTATGAGTCAAGGTGTCCATACACCTTCAATAGCTCCCAGCCGAACATTTATTTGGTCCACACCTGTCCCCCAATACACGTGAACCTGCAGGATGCCCAGAGGTAAGCCATTGTCAGGTATCTATGGCGGCAGCTTTTTCTCTCTTCAAACAATAGGGTCAACATGCCCGACCCTTCTCTCCCCTGACTTTATCTGTTGGAGGAGAAGTCAGGAGGCTTCCATACACATTAGACTGCCGGCAGAGTCGGTAGTCTTTTCACTAAAGTGTACTGGGACCTTTAGAATTCAGCTTGTAAAACAGCTATAGAGGTGCAGAGATAGCAGTTTTACCTGGATCTTGGTACATGAAGGGACCAAATGGCCCCTCTGCCACATAAGAAATTAAACAGCCCAGGACCATGACCATTGCCAACATCTGACATGTCAATGGGATATATCAGATCATTTTATAATGAATTTTTGCTTTACAGGATAACTCTGTAATTATTTTTCACTGCTGTGGTTCCTTTCCATGGTTAACTGGGATCCAGGGTTTCCTGTAACCAAGTCAGAGATTGATTTTCAGCTTATTCAGTGATGCTTCATGTGGGATGGGCTAAGCATTATATCAGCTCAGTTTTATCCTATGTCTACTCTATGTCCTGTGGCTCACTCATGGATCAAATTGCGAACAATAAAAGTCTATGGAGCATGGTGGAGGGAGATGGGGAGTAAGAGATACCGTGCAATAGCCCAGTATTATGTTATACAGCAGTATAGGAAGGACTATAAAAAGTGTATGTTGTCTAGGGTTGCCACCTTTCTTGCCCAAAACCTGCCATTCTAATTTGCTCATTTAATTATATATGCGTGACATCACATTAATTCCACCCCCCCCCCCTTTTTGATCCCTGTGCCATAATCATTACAGTTGATTCCCCCCCCCCGTGCCATACTCTTTTACTTATCATAACCATTCCAACTGATTCATCCCCTCCTTTCCACTGATCCCCTTGTGCCATAACCATTCCAATTGATTTATCCCCCCCTCCCACCAATCCCCTCGTGCCATAACCATTTAACCATTTTAATTGATTCCCCCCGTGCCATACTTTTTTACTCATTTCAATTTCTTCCCCCCCCCCTCCGTGCCCCAGCTGCCTGTACTTACTTACCTGTCCTGAATGTCTTCAGCAGGCTCCCACCGCCACCTGCAACCACCACCGCAGCACACTGTTTTAAAGTGGCTGCAGCTTGGGCCGTGACCTAATAATAGTGAGCTGCGGCAGCTGCTGCAGGCAGGGCAAGGGCAGTGGCTTTAAGGGTGCATAATTTTGATTCTGTCCGCAGTGGCTGGGGGCTCATTCCTAAAAAATACCGGCCTTTGCATATTTTTTCAACAAAATTACCGGCAGAGGCATTAAAATACTGGCTATGCTGGTAAAATACTTTCTGGGTGGCAACCCTAATGTTGTCCATGCCATGGGTTTCTGTGTGCTACCTTCCAAAGGAATAGGAATGAATGATTCTTTTTAGTAAGGGTTTCTCAGAATGGTAAAACATTTTCCATGGGTTCCATTGTAAAGTTGTATATCATGATATTAGGGGGTCTTTTAGATCTAGTCTTTCCATTTGTTAAGCAGCAGTCCAACAGTATTCAGCCTAGTAACAGAAGATTTGATTTGTAGGTGACAGTGCTAGAACAATCTCTTCATGAATTAGATAAGATAAAATATATATATACTTTTATACCATAGTGGAGGCGTTAACATGGGATTTCATGGCATAGCTGATCAAATAAATCTTACTATTGCTAAATCAAAATGGAATGCAAAGATGTAGAATTTGCCAGTCAAAAAGATGACATAACGTTCATCTCTAAAATGTAAAACATTTATGACATCACACCTCCTCAATAGCCTTTTTTTTTTATCCCTTTGGGACTTTGGTATTACAGTAAACCCAACCCTGATCCTAGAGTAGTCCTATTTAGACCCTTGAGATACTGTAGTAGGTACATAGGAAAATAAACCACAATTAAAAACAGGTCAGAGCAGGGAGTCAGATCCACAGTGCAAAAAAAATGTGACATGATAGATACACCAGGATACATACAAAAACATCCCAATGCTATGAGGTTTTAGGATGATACCATTAAAAGCAAAATAACTAGTGATACAGATAAGAGATGGCAAAGTTATATAGGTTTCCTCATACAATACACAATTGACCCTTTTTTTTTTTTAGAATGAAAGGGGTATACCATGAATAATATTGAAACAGATTTACTAATGCTTTCCGATACTTAGAGAGTCGAAAATTTTTCCAGATTTATCTCAGTGGCTCATCCCATTTGGTAAATTTGGTGCCTCTTTAGACTATCTAAGCTAAGTTTAGACCACTTTTACTCTAAAATTGTAGCACAATTTTCAGTACAAGTAGTTGCACTGAAGCTGTGCCCCCTTCCCTAATAAGTTACCCCTTACCTGCTAGACTATGCCCCTGGGCAAGGTGTATAAAAAAATAGTGCTAGAGGACACATATGCTCAGTCACTCTCCTCCAGTCAGTTCTCCGCATAGTGATTATTTGTTCCAGGCAGGGCAGTCAATAAAATGGCTTTATTAAAAGCTCTGGAGTAACATGGCAGTATAGCTGGGAAAAAAATATTCTCAGTTTTTAGGACTGGAAAGATGGGTAGTAAAGTAACAAGGAACTATACTGTCATTGCCAGAAGGTGAAGGAGACTGATTCTTTCCAGAGCATGTCCCCAGCAGCCCTGACTAGTAGCACCAAAAAGTGTGTGTTAAAGCAAAAAGAATTTATGAAGGGTATATTTGTATACCAGAAACACTGTATATCACTTAGATTTACAAAGACAACTAATAACAGACTTTAAGAACTTTTGGTATGAAAATGGTTAATGGGATAACCCCCTTTCGCACATTTTTGTTTTCATTTTAAATATTGCCTATTTACTGCAGCTACCAAAATATTTTATACGGTGTTCTCCAGGGCTTCAATTCAGAAGCTCTGCATTGGTTTGTTGTTTGTTTGTTTATTGAGCTGAACACCGAAGGGTAAACTTCACTTTTTACAAATATTATTTTCTCATAAAAATTCCTTCAGTTTAGCTAGTACAACCTGAGATGCCATTTTCCTTCAAATATTGACCATCTTGGCACCATCAACGGGAGCCCTCCACAGCAGTAGTATTCCAAAGAGGTGTAAAGACGTCTAGAGGAAGCCATTGTGTTAGGTTGCGTCCTACCAACATAATGGACATCTCTACTATCATGTCCATATGGTTCCTACAATAGAATGGAAGGGAAAGAAGTGGAAAACCTTATGGTGTTTAAGACTTAAATTTACAGATGAGCAGTGCTTGTTTTTCCTCAGCTGTATAGAACAAGGAAATGAACCTGCCTTTATGGGCCCACAGAGGGAAAACTTTCCCTTTCTACGCTAACACTTAGCTCCTCTACCGGTTTCAATAACTATTTTTATCAACCTGTTTTAAGAAGGAAGCCCTGCGCCTGACATGTGGTTGTGGGCAGAGGGACAGGAGGAAGGCGACCAATGAAAACACATGTCCTTAAGAAAAAGGAGTGTTTGCATTGGAGCTGACTGGGAACCAGTGACAGCGGGATCTTTGGCATGGCTGAACATAAGCAGCTCAGTGTCTAGTGTACGGCTAACTTAAGGATGAAAGAAGCCGAATGTCTGTGGCCGAGGAAGTTTGGTTATTTTAGTTAAGAAAAGCAAAGTCTGGCAATGCTTATAGGAAGGAGCCCAGATGCTCTGCTCGCTGATGCCTAACTAGGATGTTAATGGGAGAACTTGTCCAATGCTTCTTGTGTTGTGTTGCGCTGTGTGACTCCTCAGTCTGTGTCCTGCACTGAGCTTCTCTCTGTTACTACACGCTGTAGATCATTACTGCACTGCATATGCTGGGAATCCTCTATCCTTCTACCTTACTGACCACTGACTGTACCAAGACTATGGCCAGCTTGTAGTGGGAATCCCTGATCTTCAGACGTATCAAGGCTATATGGACTTGTATTTTGATCATCTTTTTCTTTCCAAAAAATATTTTTTTTTTTTAATTCACTATCTGGAATAATACATTCTCCATCAATTCCAATGCATTTCAGTGGGGTCAATTAATGGACTGAAAGCTCTAGATTTGATGCAAAATCTTACATTAGATTTCTTACTAATTTTTCTCAATTAAAAGGCGTGAATTATGCTTTATTGCTCAAGAGATTTGCCCACCACTGGGTGCATTAAATGTGAAAATTATTGTATGTGCTGAGTTCCTACTAGGCAGCCATTGTAAGCACCGATTCCTACATTGATGTCTAGACCTGTACATTCTCCTCTTTTATGAATCCACTTCTTGTTTTAGCTTCAAATACTGTATCAAAAATCCTAATTGAAACCTGATCAAAACCGGATTGTGTATGGACAGCCTCAGAACCAAAATATCCTACTGTCTCTGTAGCGTACAATATTGAAAGGTACTTTGAATAACAGATGCACTGTCTAGTTCTGTCTTGTGCATGGTGCTAGATATGTGACACATAACATCTGTCTTTGGTGTTCCCTCCCACATACCAAATACATACAGATTAGGTTGGTTAGACACTTGTGATATTGATCCTTGTGTTTTATTTGTGTCAGTCTAATAGGGGAAATATTAATCTGGCTACTGTATATGTCCCAAACTCACAAATGTTTATACAATGGGTCAAGCAAAGATTAAAATGAGCCTCCATCAGAAACAATATCCTTGACAAATTCATTCCTCCGGATAGTGGAATCTTTCATGTTGGTACAACTCAATAGCTTTTCTTTCCATGGGCCCCTAACAGTGGGCCACCACTTGATAACACATGGCCTTTGGGCTCGGGTCTTCCAAACATACACCTCTACTACCATAGGGAGGGGGATGAGTGGCTACCAGACCCTTCTGTTGCTGCTTTTCTCCTGAACAAGTCAAAATCATTAATGTTGAGATCGGTCAGCTTCCACCATACATGCAAGTATGTAATGTATGTGACACACTATTGTCATGCACATTAGAATAAGGCTTGGTCTACACAGCAACTTTGCTTACACAACAGCAAATAGCTTCTAAGTCACACAACCAAGATATTTTAGTGATATGACTGTGACTTTGGCACAGGTGTGGTCCGATTGTAAAAAAAAATATCCAAATCACAAATATGTCACAAACATTGCATGTGACATGTATTGAAGTCAATATTGACAAAGTCAAGTCTGGCCTGCATCCAAAAGTCAATTTGTGCCATCTGGTATGTTGTGGCCACGTTATGTCAAAAGTCACAACTTGACCATATTGAAAACCATTAGGTGCGATATCAGACTGCAACATTGCGATCTTGATGTCACAGAACCAAAGTCCATGGCCTGAGCCTAAAGTCCAAGCTTTAGGTTGTAGGCCAACCACTTTCTATAATGGGTTGGCCAGCTCTTGACTCTGAATCCTATTGGGTACAGGTACTGGTGCGAGTACATAATATACAGAGATGTAAGTGATATGTAATATTAGCAACTTCTGTATCACAAGGTTTTCTTTCCTAAATGCTGACGCATGTCTGGTTTGGTAGCTGTTGTTAAGAATGGACATCTGTATGGGTTCTTTGAATGACTGTATAGTAATACACTTGTAGCACTTTTAGCCGAAATCTAAGTCTACAGTAATAAAAATCTAAAGACCATAATTGACAAATAAACATGTCCTTCCATCAGCGAGCAGGAGAAATATCTAGTTAATCTGAAATGAATGACAGCCATAGCTTCATGGGGGAGATCAGCCAGTGTGGGTATAAATAGTTTCCATACAACGTTTCTATCCATCCCAAGCTCCTGTCTCTTTTTTTCCTATCTCCCTTCATAACACATAATATTGTAAATTCCTTTCGCCAGCATGCCTAAAAGCACCTTTTCACTCATTGCCAATAAGTCAGAAGAAACTTTTTTTTTTTTAAGATGAATTTAGAAGTGTCTAAAATGTTTCTTTTCATGATATTCTATTATCCCCCCTCCTCAGTGCAAACATCTGGAAAAGGAGCTTCATCTACTGAGAGAGAGCAAACAGATCTGTACGGATATTGTAACTGCGCAGAAGACCTTTGATCCAGCGTCCAAGGTAGAAACCTCTTCTTCTATGACTACCCAGTTTAGTAGGAAAGGCTTCTTATTTTTCTTCCATAAATATACATTTTTTACTTTTTGTCACCTAAGATTGAGGGCTGTTGTGTTTGTGACAATCCTAGAACTATGTACCTTTGTGTTACATTGCTTTCATGTCAGAAGAACATTTTCTTGTTATAGTCAATGGTGGACTGACCTTTAAGAACGTTTCTATAGTTCCAAGTCCAGAGTGGACCCACAGCCCTTTGGTCAAGTCAACAGCATTCATTTAAGGTGGTTTATGTAAATTAATGAATATATGGAAAGTTCTATTACAGTGGTCCCTCAAGTTACAATATGAAATGGTTCCAGGACGACCATTGTATGTGGAAACTGTTGTTGGTTGAAACGATAACTCTATGGAAACCTGGTATATGGTTTTGAACCCTCAATATGGCATCTAAAAAACAGGAAAAAGTGATGATTAAAAAAACTAAAACAAAGTAAAAGTAAGAAAGAGCTGCTGGAAGTTGTAAATCACTGTCAATGTAGCGGACAGGAGCTTCTTCAGGGTCCTGTATAGTTCATGCAATGTCCTGAAAAAGTAAAATGGAGCCGCCATTGCCTGATGTCCAAAGGAGCAGCTAACCCTGGCACAGGTAAGTAATGCAGAACATGTAGTACCTTCCTGTATAGTAGGGAGGCGCCACCAGACATCCAGTCAGTGCATGCACTTCAGTAATACAGGTGTTTTACCAGTGAATGCCCATTCTGATCAGTCAGATCTTCTAGACATTGACAAGTTTCACAGATCTGGACTGTCTGTAGCATTGTATGTTGAGTCTGGTTTTAAGTTACAATGGTTCAGAAAAGACCATTGTATGTTGAAACTATTGTAACCGGAGGCCATTGTAAGCTGAGGGACCCCTGTATTTTGTGCTTTAATTCCTCACTGTTTGCAAGACCTTAGTTTCTTGTCGGTTATCAAGAAAATGTATGGACTGTTATTTCATTCAAATGGGGGCTCTAAACCCCTGATCCTGGTCTTTTGAATAGGTAATAAATGTTTGTGCTCCAACCCTTTCAACACGCACCAAATGGATAGTCATGTTCTCATTCACTAACCGCTAACTAATATCTTGAAAATAGTGTGCTTTTATAACACTAAGAATACGCATTATTTTTAACATTAAGATTTTAAAAAATGGGAAACTCAGTGGCTTAGCGGAGGCCCCCCACGGTACGGGGGGGGGGCCCTGTCTTGGTAGGGCCCCCCAGCATTGGCAGGGGGGCCCGCTTGGCAACGTGTTTTTTAAGGTGCAGCTCGGCTGCGGCTGCCTTAGGGCGCATATACTACAGAGACGGAGGGAAACCTTTTTTTTCTTTGAAAAATCACTTCTTAAGTGCCGCTGCCGTGCACGTTACATGCGCCTCTCATTCAGAGTGGCGTGGACACGGCAGTATGTGACTGTGGGGCTGTCCGGGTGACTGGCCCCGCAGCGAACCCCCCGCCCCCCCGCTGTCTCATGGGCAGATGGGAGGATGCAGGTGAGGAGGAGGACGGAAAGGGGGAGGGGGGTATTATGTGTATGCAAGGCCTGCTTTAAGGGGGGCAACCTGGGCCATGTCCACAATGGGGCCCCCTGCGAATCAAGGACACTCTGCTGCACTGGCAAATGGAGGATGCAGGTGAGGAGGAGGGAGAGGTGTGTGTGTGTGTTTATGTGTGTGTATGATGTGTATGCAGGGCCAAGATTAGGGGGGCAACCTGGGCCACATCCACAATGGGGCCCCCTGGGAATACAGGGCACGTTGCTGCACTGGCAGATGGAGGATGCAGGGCGGTGTTTATGTGTGTGTATGAAGTGTGTGTGTGGGTGTGATGTGTATGTAGGGCCGGCATTAGGGTGGGCAACCTGGGCCACATACCCAGCGGGGCCCCCAGGGCATGGGACTTTAGACTGGGACTACAGGACACCACTGTCGCCTGTATGCACAGCTTTCTGTACATATAGCTGACACTTATGTCGGGGCAAAAGCTACAGACCGTAGCTGTATGCTGCGGCCTATAGGATTATGGGAGCCATGCAGGACCTCAGGGTCTCGGCGTAGGCGCGCGCATGATTACATCACTCATCAGCGTTCGCCTCAGCTAGAACAGAGCAAGTAAAAGTCCATGCTGTGATGCAGAAGATGTAATTAGTGTGTTTTCTGCTTACCCTCTGGGGCTTACCTATGTACAGAGAAAATATCATTATTTAAAGGAAATCTGTCACCAGTGTCACCTGCACTAACCTGTCGATACCGACACTGATGACAACGGTTCTTGCCTTGTCCCGTTCCGTGCAGGGAATCTCCAGTAATCTTCTACGTTAGCTTCAGCTCCGGGCCCGGCTTGGGGCATGGCAGAGCTTAGTGCTGTCACTGCTGCTGTTCTCTAGCAGCAGGACCCAGCAGAGAGCAGCAGCGGTGACATCACTAAGCTCCGCCCAAGCCGGGTCTGGAGCTGAAGCTAATGTAGAAGATTACCTGAGATCCCCTGTTGTCATCAGTGTCACCTTCACTACATGTCTGCTCCGACAGGTTAGTGCAGGTGACACTGGTGACATATTTCCTTTAATAGTGAGCCCTACTTGCCTACCTTATATGAGGACATACCTACCAGCAACCCTATCTAAATATCTACTGGGGGGACATACCTACCAGGAGCCCTATCTACCTATTTGGGAGCCCTACCTGCCTACATACTGTGGGTTCATACCTACTGGGGTTCCCTACCTTATACGGGAATATACCTACCAGCTACCCTATCTCCCTAACTACTGTGGGGACATACCTATCAGGGGCCCTATCTATCTACTGGGAGCCCTACCTGCCTACCTACTGTGGGGACATACCTACCAGGGGCCCTATCTACTTAGCTTTTCTATTGGGGAACACATACCTACCTGATAATGGTACATACCTACCAGATGGGGGGCTTACTTATCAGGGTCCTATTGACCTATTGGGGTGTCATACTTATCTACTTAATGAGGGAGACCTATTTAATTAAACGGGTTATGAAGGCCAAAAATGTTATATATGGCTCAGGGTGGCATAAAGTAAGCCATACTTACCTTTAATTCCCTTCAGCTGCTGCACTGATGCCCTCAGGCCCCGCTCATCGACACTACTGTTGTGTCATCTCAACAGGAAATGCCTGCACATCCAATCACTGGCCACAGCGGTGTCCTGCCTTAGTTACTGATTGGCTGAATGGGCACTTGTGTGGTGTCCGCAATATAACCAGAAACCAGGAAGTAGCGGTGATGAGTGGGGACCAGCAGCGTCAGTGCCACAGCTGCCTGGATAACCCCTTTAATGGGGAAGACCTATAAACATACCTAATGGGGGAACCTTCTTACCTACTTAATGGGGGACAACCTATGTATGTAATGGAGTGACCTACCTACACACTCACTGTGTGGGGCACAAAATGGGGTCCTTTTATACTGTGTGTGACATCACCCTGGACATTGTGCTTTATGTATGGGAAATTTGTGTAGGTTGTGAAAAAGTTTGGAAGATGCAGGAGAAATGCAGAGCCTAAAATGTTTGTCTGGCAGATTCTGTGGAGATGAGTTGTGGCTGGAAGAAATTGTCATAACGGTCTGGGCTAAATGGAGAAGAAAGGGAAGTGAATGACTCAAATTACAGAAGAGGTCACCTGATGTAACTGTATGTAATCACTAATATGCTATACATATTCTGTGTTGAGCTGGTATATACAACTTTATGGTCACTTTATGGGGGTGAGGTTGATCTTGGTATTGTGGTTTTATTCAGTAACAGTATAACGGTATTAGTCACTGTTTGTTGGCAATGTTAGTGTTCCTGGTATGGCAGTATGATTTGGGCCTTATATAATGGTATTATTGGTAATGTTAGTCTTTGTATAATGACTGACCATAGCATATCATATGTGACTGTGTTGCTGGTAAGATATTGTAGCATTTGGGGCCCCACTTTTAATTTTGCCAAGGGCCACACTTCGTCTAAAACCGATCCGGTGTGCATGATGTGTGTATGTATAATGGATATATGCAGTGGCGTAACGGACCCCAAGCAGTGGCATTGCTAGAGCAGCCCACCGCTGCCAACCGCCACTGCCAACAACTGGCAACAACAGCAAGTGCTATTGCACTCCATATGGTAAATAAAAAAATATTTCTAATATACTTTGTTTAAAAAAAAATTAGTTTTCTATGTTTTATTTGTGCTTAAAAAGCTCAAGAGCACATTTTCCCCCATCTCATACACAGACTTTGGACCAAAGCGCAAACACAGGAAGTGCAACCTGGACTGCTGAGGGGGGCGGGGTCCAACCAACAGCATATGGCAGTTAAATGTGAGAGGAGCTATGATTGGATGAGGCTGGACACACCCCCTCAGGACTCCAGGCTGCACTTCCTGTGTTTGGGCTTTGGTCTGTGTATGAGGTGGGGGAAAATGTGCTCTTGAGCTTTTATAATGACAAATAAAACGTAGAAAACTGAATTTTTTCTTAAACAAAGTATATTAAAATATTTTTTATTTAACATAAGGAGTGCAATAACAAAAATTTGTTTAAATGAGAGTGACCATTTAAAGATCAGGTGTCATTTTTACCAGAAATTGCGTGGAAACGGAAAACCCCAAAAGTTACAAATTGGCTTTTTTTTTTTTCAATTTCACCCAACAAATATATATTTATTTGATGTTAAGGTAGATTTTGTTATTAGTTGATTGATGTCATAACAAGCACTTATATGGGTCTGTAGGTGCAAAGTTTAAAACGTTATGATTTTTAGAAGGTGAGGTGGAAAAAATTAAATTGCAAAAACGAAAAATGGCCCGGTCCTTAAGGTGAAAATGGGCTTAGTCCTTAAGGGGTTAATATGGAAGGGGTTAATGTATGTGTGTTAACCTCCTAAGGACGCAGGAGGTACAGGTACGCCCTCATTCCCTGGTACTTAAGGATGCAGGGCGTACCTGTACACCCTGATGCCTTAAGAGGCTTTGAAGCAAACGCAGGAGCTGCGCTTGTTTCAAAGCATTAAGTGTCAACTACCATCAGTAGCCAGACACTCCCTGCTTATGGCAGGCAGCAAGGATCCTGCCGCTGTCCATCATTTAACCCGTTAGAAGCCGTGAACAATGCCGATCACAGCGTCTAAAGTGAAAGTAAAAATCTGCAGTAGCTCAGAGGAGCTTACTGAACCCCCACGACTTGAAGACAGAGTGCCAGTGTGTGTTAGTTATTTATGCAGTGGTAGCATTGTGTGGTAGTATTTGCCATCCGCATTGAATGACGTCGGTGGGCTGACGTTGGTGTCAGGAAGGAAGAGTGCCACTGTGTGTTAGTTTTATATGCAGAGTTAGCAGTGGGTGGTAGTATATTTAAAGTGCACAGTGTATAGTAGTAATATATTCTGAGGCAACAGTGTGTGGTAGTATTAGATTCAGAGGGTACAGCGTGTGGTAGTATTATATTTAGAGGGTACAGTGTGTGGTATTATTATATTCAGAGGGTGCAGTGTCTGGCAGTATTATATTCAGAGGATGCAGTGTCTGGCAGTATTATATTCAGAGGGTAGAGTGTGTGGTAGTATTATGTTCAGTGGGTGCACTGTGTGGTAGTATTATATTCAGAGGATAAAGTGTGTGGTAGTATTATACTCAGAGTACAATGTGTGGTAATATTATATTCAGAAGGTACATTGGGTGGTAGTATTGTATGTGGTAATATTATATTCAGAGGGTACATTGGGTGGTAGTATAGTATTGGATGCAGAGGCCGTCACGCCCCCTCCCATAGACTTGCATTGAGGGGGCGGGGCGTGACGTCACACGGGGCGGAGTCGTGGTGTCACGATCTTCCATCCCCGTGGTCGGGAGGAATTAGCCTGAGAGCCTCCAGCGCTTCCGGAAGCAGTTACAGGTGGGTGCTGCTTGCTATATTGCGAGGGTCCCCAGCGGCAGGACCCCGGCGATCTGACATCTTATCCCCTATTCTTTGGATAGGGGATAAGATGTCTAGGAGCAGAGTACCCCTTTTAAGGCACATATCCTATTAGTTTTGTAGTAGTGTAAGGAGTCTCATCGGTTTATATATATTATTTTTTTAATGGCTTATTTTTTTAATGTCTGCTCATCACCTTCAGTATCGCAACTTTGAAGCATGCTTACAGATATGCAAAGCTAACATGGAAATGTAATATTAAATACTACCTACCATTAATATTGCTATTATTTCTAGGATTACAAAAACAGAGTTGCTTTCTTTCAAAAAAAGCACCACAACTCTCCTCATTACAACTCAGCTCCATTTATTTTAATAAAACATTGCTGCAATATCACTTACAAACTGAGGACAAGAGTGGTGCTTTTTCTGGAAGAAAGTAACTTTGTTTCTCCAATCCTGTGTAACCCCTAAGGCAGTGTGACGGGCGTCGGGGGAGCCGGGGAGAATAGGGGGAGAAAAATTACTGCAAGAGCCGTCTTTTTCTTCCGCTATTCACGTCAAAAAATAACGGGTCCCGGCGGCCCCCATAATAGTAAATGGAAGTTGCCCGTTGATACCCGTTGCTCCCCATCACGAAAATGGCCGTTAAAGTCACACGGAAAAAAAGAGGCTTTAGCAGCCTTTTTTGACGGGGAGCAACGGCAGTGTGAAAGGAGCCTTAAAGGGGTACTCTCTCCCTAGACATCTTATCCCCTATTCAAAGGGATTGGAGTATAGTGATGTCATGGCTCCACCCCCTTGTTATGTCACGCCCCGCCCCCTCAATGCAAGCCTATGGGAGGGGGCGTGATGGCTGCCACGCCCCCTCCCATAGGCTTGCATTGAGGGGGCAGGGCTGTGACGTCATGATACTCCGGCCCCTGTAACGTGAGTCATCAGATCTTTGTTCCATGCAACTAATGACAAGCGAGTGCTGCAGGAGAGATCGGGGGTTCCCAGCGGCGGGACCCCCACGATCAGACATCTTATTCCCTATCCTTTGGATAGGGGCGGAGTACCCCTTTAAATACTCATGTCTGTCCTAATAGATGATTGTGGACACCTCACGTTAATGGCCAGGCTAGAAAGATGTTGTGCAATAAACTTCACCACCTGTGTTAGTTTTGCAAATTTTCACAATCGGAGAAATCTCAGACCGAGACTAAATTAAATGTAGGGAAAGCTAAGTGTGAGAAGCAAATAGGTCTATTTTTGAGCCTGAGACCTCACAGTTTCCCAGCTGGTTCCAGCTTCAACACCTTGTATCTGGTGTGGTTTTGGACATTTAACAATAGTTGTGTGTGCCATGTTAATAAAATTACAAGTAGTTCAGTTGTAAAGTCAAGTATTATTTATTCATTTTTTTTTTTACCTTTTTATTTATTGCTCTGATTCATATTTAACTAACTTGCAACATGAATGTTTTCTATATTTTACAGTCTGACAGAGTTTCACTATATTTAGTTTATTAAAGCATATTTAAGGTTTCCTCTTTATATAATCTCTTATAAAGATCCTCTGGGTAAATTTTTAGCTGGTTTCTGTCTCCATTGAAATTAATAAAAACCCTAAAAAGGAGAAGCTTTCATATCTGAGTTCCAAGGTGAATATGATCACAATGAAGGACAAAAAAAAATTTCCTTGGCCTTAAAGCCATGTTACTGGCATTAAAAAAAAACTTTTGACACATCAGTTGGACATGTAAAAAAATTGTTGATCTCACCAGGTCTCACCCGCTGCGATTGTGAGTTCTTAGATGGGGGAGCAGATAGCATTGCAGCATAGAGAAGTCTGTACGGAACTCTCGGCTGGCCAGGGTGCGGAGAGCAATGGCACCCACTTCCACAGCTAGTAACTCATGATTGCAGTTAGTCTAGGGAGTGAGACCTGCTGCGGTCAACAACAAGTTGCTTTTAATGACAGTAATGCTCAAAGGCCCCTATTATGCAGGGAAATTATCAGCCAAACAGGCCAATATCACCATGTGTAATAGGGTCAGCAATCAGCCTGTAACTTATACCCAACTCGTGGGAGCCACTTAAATAATCTAACAATCATTTATGTGGCCCTCCCCACTGATGCTCATGCCAGGTAAGGGCTCTGTAAACAAGCACTGATCTACCAGATTTGTTTACTACAGGGCATCAGGCCGGCTAATAAGGTCCTTAGACTGTGTAGACTAGACAGTCTATGAATGTGCTAGATTAATAACAGTCGCTCAGGCTCTATAGTCTTAGGGCCCTGTTACATGGTTGGACCTACGCAGTAAATGTATGCCGATCTCAGATCAGTACTCCTTTACAGAGCCTTATTACCCGGCTCGAACTTTGTGTGGGGATGGCCAAACAATGGTTCATGCAGCCCTTTTTGTATATCAGAAATCAGCCAAACATTCCCTATTATAAGGGAAGATTTTTGTCTGACAGACGATGATTTCTTAACAGCTTAAAACAATGTGGTCAGCGTAAGTTTACACAATGTATTAGTTGGCCTACTTATACACCAGAATCATGTACCAAAATGTGGCACATTTATAGCTCATGGCATCAAGATAACGTCATATCCCCTTTTCACTAAACCACACCTTTTATCAGACAAAGCAAAAAAAGTATCTTAAACACACAAAAATTTGGTGCAAGTCATGTAAGCCAGTTTTTTTGGTGCAAACTGGTCCAGAAATACCCATTAAGTGACCAACTAAAATCCCCTTTAAGTGGCAAACTCTGCATGTGATCAGTCATGTGATTGAGCTATACTATGCTTCACTTAATGTTTACTGTTTTGTAATGGCCAGGTACTTAAAATTTTTGCCCAAACACAATGATAAGAATGATATTCTTGCCTCGAAGAGGGGAGACAAGAAGGTCCTCAGCTCAGTGATGAGAATGACACACTATGCCATAGACTATCCTACAGGTCCTGCAGATCGAACCGTAACACCCCACTTAGACAAAAAGTGCTAACTTCACACTATGTTAGTATCTTCATGTCTATAGCTGTCAATATATTTCAGATAGTTGTCAGCCAAACACTCATTAGGTGGCATAACAGCCAAATGGAGAATGGTAAAAGCTGCTTCCAGGCACCTTTGGGATCAGGTAATCTGAAGAAGAAAAAGATTGGGCAATTGAAACCCAACAGGACTCTCACCCTTTTCCCTTCAAGATAGTCGAGAGGCCACCATATTCATTAGATCAAGAGGTGTATGGCCTACCTTTGTTGTATCTGTTTGCTTGCATATTGTATGAGTTGCATTTATTTACATGGTTGGTCTCCAGACAGATTAATAATAAGATATTTTTATGTCCTGGTGTAGGGTCAGATCTTAGAATTTGTCTTTGTAAACCAACAATTTTACCTCCTTTCCAAAGAATATTGTAGCCATCTTTTACAGTGAGTGGTGTTGTGGCTTTATACCCTACTATTGGTACCATCTCATTACCAGATATATTACCAATCAATTAAAGTAAAACCACCAGACATCACTTAAAATAATTCAGTATATTTGCACATGCGGCCTAAGTGTCTAAAGCAAGTACCAGAAATTATGCACCACACATACAAATACAATGTTTTATTATACATTAATATTTCTCCTAAAATATGGGGTGACAGGAGGGAAAGCTACAGAGTGAGCCAAACACCGAGAAGAGCTGGCAGAGACAGTGCGGGTTAGGGAATTTATTAGTGAGAGGTACTAGTGTTTGGCATGAGAAAGAGCAGTGTTGAGACAGGAGGAATTTACAGGAAACTTAGTGTTAGTGTGCCACTTCCTGCATGGAAATTGAGATGAGGAAGCGTAAAGCAAAAGAAAGCATGTTTGTGAGTTTAAGCATGGTAGGAGGTTAGAAGTGTTAGTACTGTACAATCACCGGGGTGGAAGGGTCTACATATGGGATGAGAGAGCCAATTTGTAGGAATTAGGAAGAGTCAAGGTGGGTAAATTGTTCATACAGTTCAGACAAGAAAAGTCAACAAATATTCAAGAACACCTTCCAATTTGGGGGTTTATTATATAAAATATGAGGCAATTGGATTATTAGAAATTTTTTAACAAATTGTTTCCGAACATCTCGTGAATGTTCTGAGGTTCCCACACCATCCTACGGACCTATGGAAGCCACAACAAATGCCATTCCCCTAGGTTGCCCCTGTATTTTTTAAATAAAATATTCATCAGGAAATTAATTTTTTGGTTATCTTCAAACTTTCAAATCTTCTATATTCTGGTGGACTTTTTTTTTAATCCATTCTGCCACATCACAATCATTACAAATAAAGTCACATTTTTCTCTTAAATTTTGGTTATTTAAAGTCATACAGTGGATTTTGGTTTGCTGTAGTTATTTAAGATACACTTTAGCCATACCATGCCATTGGTGTTTAAGATGAGTTATGCTTATGTTGTGAATTTATGGCAATATGTGGCTTTTGACGTGCTATGTGTATATGTGATGGTCAGCTGGTCTATACAAGGCTCAGTTGACAGAGGCAGATGCAATTACTATAAATGATAATGTTTATATATATATATATATATATATATATATGTTATATAGACTGTGCATAGTACATGTAAAAAATAAAAACTGTGAAAAGCTTCTGTCACAACAGAACATTTTTTTTTATTTATTGAAATATGTTCTTACCTACAGGGAACTATAGAAAAAGTAAACAAAATGGAGTGTGCTCCCCTAGTGAAGGCCGCAACCAAAAAATAAATCAAATGCAAATATTGCACTCGCCAAATAGCATTGCGCTGAGGGTGCAGCACCCCAACAGGCATGTTAGCTCAATTCTTAAAGGTCAGATGCCTCCTTATCAATGCCCAACACATAAATCAGCACAATTCAAAGATCAAAGTGTTCCACTTACAGGTTGGTGCCAGACAGTTCCCAAATGGATACACTGGTACAGTCATATAAAAAATATATACCGTATAACAATTTATTGGAATTCTCAGAAAACATGAGTATGAACAAGACTCATCAGATAAGTGCATCTTACCTGAGGAAGAGTTGCTTTTTTTTTGCTTTTTTTTAATTTCCATTGAATATGTTTTTGATATGATTGTGGCCATGTATCCATCTGGAAATTAGAAACAGCCAACAATTCCTGCCTTTTTCCCCCCCACATGACCTATATGGAGGCTTTATCTCCTATCACTGACACCATCTCTAGTAAGCTCTCCAATCTTAAACTCCTGAAGTCAGCCTTTGTACACTCTTTAGGGATCAAACTACCGTATATGTTTTTTTGTAGAATTCAAAGAACTATAGTTTTTTTTATTTCTCTGTCATTGATTTTTCTCTTACAAATAATGACAATAGAAAAAAAATAGATTTTTATGTTGCCGTATTCCGTGGTTTATACCTGTTTTATTGTTCTGTCAACGTAGCCGTGTGAGTACTTGTTTTTAAAAGGACGGATTGTAGTTGGTTCTAATTTGAGTGGGGGCAGGGGGAATTCTGTATGATAAGTACCTAGTAACTTTTGTTTTACTGGTTGTTTGTTATCATTGCAGTTGTAGCAAATATTTATTTTTCCCACTGTGAACTGTTAATAATTTTTCTTTAATTTAGAATTTTAAAGATTAAATAGATGGATATAGTTTTTTATTGTTTTTGTTGGGGGTGGGACTTTTTAGGTATTAAACTTTATCTTTTCTTTTCTTCCCTAGAAAAATAGGTAGAAGCTCATGGCAGATCCGGGACCTTTGTTAGGCCTCTGCCGGCCATGATAAACCATCGGCACCCCATAATCCTATTACGATTCAGTAATGGGATAACAGATAGAGCTCCCTTCCTTTTTCAAATGCCTTACATGCTGGAATCCCTAAAATGGAGTCCCACCCTTTAACCACTTTTTATAATTTTCTTATTAGTGTATTTGTTACAGTATTACATGCAGTAAGGAATATTTGTCCAAAAAATAAGAAAGTGGTGACACGATAGGCATTATTACAAATTTTTTAAGTCTTCCAAATTATACCAAATTACCATAAAGACCAAACCACTTTCTAATATGTCACATAGTCTTGCTATTGGATGAACAGGACTTTAAAGCAGTGCATGTTTAGTGGTAATACAGTACAGTGCTCAGCTATCTTAAACAGGCTGATGAAGTTGGATTGCACGGCAGCACATATGTCTGACCACCGTTCCATTTAGCTAGACACCATGGGATCAATGAGAACAGTATTAAATTGAATCTGTCATCAGTGTCACCTGCACTAACTTGCTGGTACAGGCTTGTAGTGCAGATGCAACAGATGAAAATGATACCAATCCTTGGCCCCGTTTGCCCGTTATCATCCTTGTTGGGGCAGCAGGCTTGGTGCACGGGCGGCGCTCCAGGAGCACGCTGACGTCACGACTGCTGTTTCTTCAAGCCTGCTCACAACTGGGCCGAGTGAGGAAGCAGCAGCCATGACTTCAGCGTGCGCCTGAACACAAATCCTGCCACCCAAATAAGGCAAATAATGGGCAAACTGTGTCATTGATCAACCTCTGGTAATTTTCTTCAGTGTCACCCGCACTACAAGCCTGCACAAACAAGTTAGTGCGGGTGACACTGATGACAATTTCACCTTTAACTTGTGAATGAAGAGGATTTTTAGTATATCAGGGGAACCTATGGTGGCACAGATTTCTCTAAATAAAAGGTTACTTCCAAGCTTGTCCAGTACTGTACTATTATACCTTAAACTTCCAGACCATAAACATTACATTTTATTTGAATTCAGAGTTATATACAACTTAGCGATGTTGATTTTTTTTTTCTTAAATGTAATTTAAAGCATTTTTTTTAAATGATCTTCATTCGAAATTTCCTAATGTTTATTTGCTACTCAGCGAAAGATAAGAAAAATCCTGGAGAATAGCTCACACAGGCTGGAGAAAGAGAGGAGAGCAGATACAAGGCAATCAAGGAAGAATCATATAGGCTGTGTAAATAGAGAATAAAACTCACACAAAGTAAGCACATTTTTTAGAAAAGAACTATGAAATATAAAGCAAGAATGAAAAAATAATAATTTTAAAGGTGTCCATATTGCTTTTAAAGAGGCTGTTCTGGATTAAAACATTGAGGGCCAGTTCACTTAAAAGTGTTGATCTTCAGAACAGACATATGGATAGTGTCCTGCTGTAATTCCTACTTTAAACTCCTAGTTGCTAAAGTGATTTCTCCTAAACCGTCTAATCCAAAAAAAATGAGTTGCATAATTCCAAAAAGTTGTGTAAACTGTTAATTAAAGCTAGAAATGGCTCCATCTAAGTATGTTTACTGTAGAAAGTAAGTTAGCCCTATGTGAACTGTTCTGTAACCTGACATTTTTCATAAAATATGTTTGGTTAATCATGTGAAGCCTGCAAATTAAACTTACTCTTGAAGTGGGTGGTCAGGACTATGCTGCCAAATTACTATTTGCATAGGTGATCTTTTTGTTTTTGCATACTTGGCAGTGTAATCTGTTTGAACATCCTCAAGGGTGTTTCCATCCTTTACTGAAACTCCCAACACATCATATTCATACAACATTGTATGGGAATATTTGCCCAAGAAGTACAGTGGTTATATATGTGCTTAATGAATTTCTCTGGAGATTGTACAATACTAAACTGCATTCACTGGTTGTCAATGGGCCCTAAAGGGGATGGACTAGACTGTAAAGAATAAATATGATATTGACTTTCCTCTATAACTCCTGTTGTCAGTAAATGTCTTCAACTGTGTTTGATTTCATGTTTGCAAATAAAACATAAAATACCCCTCTTTTTATGGAACACTAATACCCAACTGGTGGCACTGACTGTCTACATGGGGTCAGTTACACCTGGTTTTGCTGTACTTTACCACTGTACGTCAGGAAACCTGCAAAAAGATATGCTGACTTATACCATGATGGGTACAATGTGGTAGACTGTGCTTTTGAGTGCCACAAAAAAAAGTAAATATTGCTTTGATCGTAGTCAATAGTAGATCATTTTTGGTCTATTATACAGAATAGGCCTGCGACCAGTATGTAGTGGTATGTGCTAGCATACCTTTATGTTGGGATCCTGGCATACACCTGCAAAGAAAAATTTAAAATAAAGGCCAAGCTCTTCATTGGGTAACACAGATAAATATAAGTACAAGAAATGGATGGTGTTTAAAGCTCAACTACACAGGTTGTGAGCAGCCACAACCACTATTAAAACAGTTATTTCAGCCTCTGTTATGCAGTTATAACTAAAACTATTACAGTTGTTTTTGGAAGAAATTAGCTCTGTTTTTCTATTGATGGATGCCCCCATTAATTCTTGTGAACCGCCTAAAGTAAAAATTTCTAAATCTTGTGAATTATTTGAGGTGTGTAGTTTTTATGTTGATTTGAGATGGTGTTTTTGTTTTAGCATCCAGGCTTCTCATTTTGGAATTAATCTTGAACATTTAAAAATTTGCTGCAAAGCTTCTAAGCCCTTTGCCCATTTGCCAAATGATGCCAATATAAAGTAGACATAGCGTGCATGTGAATTAACCCCTTAAGGACATCTGACTTAAATGTACGTCATGATGCGGTGGGACTTCCCTCACCATGACATACATTTACATCATGAACATGATCGCGAGCACCGGAGCGGTGCTCGCGTCATGCACGGCAGGTCCCGGCTTCTATCAGCAGCCAGGGACCCGCCAGTAATGGCGGACATCAGCGATCGCGATACCATCAATACAGATCACGGCATCTGCGGCAGTGCAGTTGGTAAAATGAATAATTGAATCACCCGCAATGCTGCCGCGGGGATCCGATCATCCATATTGGTGAACAGAGGTCTCCTCACCTGCCTCCGTCCTTCTCCAGGGGGGTCTTTTGATCTGGTCTGAGATCGAGCAGACCAGAGCAGAAGATCGCTGATAACACTGATCAGTGCTGTGCATATGCATATCCCTATAGGGATATAAAAAGTGTTTTAAAAAAAAAGTAAAAGAAAATGTGAAAAATCCCTTCCCCCTTTTGAAATGTAATTTGTCCCCTTTTCCCATTTTACCCCTAAAAAGCGTACAAAAAAATGTAATAAACAACTTTAGTATTACCGCGTGCGTAAATGTCTGAAGTATTAAAATATAATGTTAACTATCCCGTATGGTGAACGGCGTAAACGTAAAAACAAAATAAATTCCAAAATTGCAGTTTTTTTGTCACATTTTATTCCACAAAAATTTATAAAAAGTCAAATACAAACAAAAGTGGTACCAATAAAAACTACAGATCACGGCGCAAGAAATTAGCCCTCATACTGCCTCATATACAAAAAAAATTGTAAAGTTATACGTGGGCAAAAAAGGGCAATTTCAAACATACTCATTTTGTTAAAATAGTTATAATTTTTTTTTTTAAAGTGGTACAATTATAGAAAAGTATATAACATGGGTATCATTTTAATCGTATTGACCAACAGAATAAAGAAAACATGTCATTTTTACCGTAAAGTGTACAGCGTGAAAACAAAACCTTCCAAAATTTGCTAAATTGCGGGTTTCTTTTCCCACATAAATTATATTTTTTTGGTTGCGCCATACATTTTATGGTAAAAAGAGTGATGTCATTTCAAAGTAAAATTGGTCACACAAAAACCAGGCCCTAATATGGGTTTGTGGATGAAAATATAAAAGTTATGATTTTTAGAAGGCGAGGAGGAAAAAACGAAAATACAAAAATAAAATTTGCCTGGTCCTTAACCCCTTAAGGACTCAGGGTTTTTCCGTTTTTGCACTTTCGTTTTTTCCTCCTTACCTTTTAAAAATCATAACCCTTTCAATTTTCCACCTAAAAATTCATATTATGGCTTATTTTTTGCGTCGCCAATTCTACTTTGCAGTGAAATTAGTCATTTTACCCAAAAATGCACGGCGAAACAGAAAAAAAATCATTGTGCGACAAAATCGAAAAAAAAACGCCATTTTGTAACTTTTGGGGTCTTCCGTTTCTACGCAGTGCATATTTCGGTAAAAATTACACCTTATCATTATTCTGTAGGTCCATACGGTTAAAATGATACCCTACTTATATAGGTTTGATTTTGTCGCACTTCTGGAAAAAATCATAACTACATGCAGGAAAATTTATACGTTTAAAAATGTCATCTTCTGACCCCTATAACTTTTTTATTTTTCCACGTACAGGGCGGTATGAGGACTAATTTTTTTGCGCCGTGATCTGAAGTTTTTATCAGTATGATTTTTGTTTTGATCGGACTTTTTGATCACTTTTTATTCATTTTTTAATGGTATAAAAAGTGACCAAAATACGCTTTTTTGGACTTTGGAATTTTTTTGCGCGTACGCCATTGACCGTACGGTTTAATTAATTATATATTTTTATAGTTCGGACATTTACGCACGCGGCGATACCACATATGTTTATTTTTTTATTTTTTTTACACTGTTTTATTTTTTTTATGGGAAAAGGGGGGTGATTCAAACTTTTATTAGGGAAGAGGTTAAATGACCTTTATTAACACTTTTTTTTAAAAAAATTTTTGCAGTGTTATAGGTCCCAAAGGGACCTATAACACTGCACACACTGATCTCTTACACAGATCACAGGCGTGTATTAACACGCCTGTGATCAGTGTTATCGGCGCTTGACTGCTCCTGCCTGGATCTCAGGCACGGAGCAGTCATTCGCCGATCGAACACCGAGGAGGCAGGTAAGGGCCCTCCCGGTGTCCGGTCAGCTGTTCGGGACGCCGCAATTTCACCACGGCGGTCCCGAACAGCCCGACTGAGCAGCCGGGTCACTTTCACTTTAGAAGCGGCGGTCAGCTTTGACCGCCACTTCTAAAGGGTTAATACCGCACATCGCCGTGATCGGTGATGTGTGGTATTAGCCGCGGGTCCCGGCCATTGATTAGCGCCAGGACCGACACGATATGATGCGGGATCGCGGCGCGATCCCGCTTCATATCGCGGGAGCCGGCGCAGGACGTAAATATACGTCCTGCGTCGTTAAGGGGTTAAGGTCAAATCGGGCCTGGTCTTTAAGGGGTTAATATCTCATTTATGTGAAATGAATGTTAAAGGGGTTATCCAGGAAAGTTTTTTTTTTATATATATATATATATCAACTGGCTCCAGAAAGTTAAACAGATTTGTAAATTACTTCTATTAAAAAATCTTAATCCTTTCAGTACTTATGAGCTTCTGAAGTTGAATTGTTCTTTTCTGTATATGTGCTCTCTAATGACACGTGACTCGGGAACCACCCAGTTTAGAAGCAAATCCCCATAGCAAACCTCTTCTAAACTGGGCGGTTCCCGAGACACGTGTCATCAGAGAGAACTTAGACAGAAAAGAGCAACTTTAACTTCAGAAGCTCATAAGTACTGAAAGGATTAAGATTTTTTAATAGAAGTAATTTTCAAATCTGTTTAACTTTCTGGAGCCAGTTGATAGATATGTATATATATATATATATATATATATATATATATATATATATATATAGATATGTATATATATATATATAAATTCTCGGATAACCCCTTTAAATTTCGAAAAAATTCATTTTTTTTGTTTTGTTTTTTAAAAATGATAGAAGGAATTTACCCAAATTTATCATTATCATAAATTACATTGTGTCATGAAAAAAACAGTCTGAGAATCATTTGCCTAAGTTGAAGCATCCCAAAGTTATTAGCACTAGCATAAGTGCTAATTTGAAAAATTGTTCTTGGTTCTTAAGGCAAAAATAATCTGTCATTGAAGGGTTAAGCATGCATGGGATAGACAAAGGGCTATCCTTCATATAAGATAGGGCCAGAATATTGGGCAGCCTAGATGGGCTGAATGGTTCTTATCTGCCGACATATTCTATAATTCTATGTCATGAGTGATATAGCTGCGATATCAATGGAGATGTGCCACACCAGTAACATGCTCCAAAATATTGAATTTAATATTTACAGCTTATGTCTTTTATTGGTCCAGATAACCATGCTTTCGGGGAATAACCCCTTCCTCAGATCAAGGGACAAACTGTGGGAAATCACTTTTTGTGGGGATATCCTTACAGCTGCTTTCACTTTCTTTATCTTCTCTAAAAGGGGCTGACCTATTGTATGGCCCATTCAAGGACCCTCGTGTTCTTCCAGGTCTCACAACAGATTTGTTGTCATTTGGAAAAGATAGAAGACCAACAGAATGTGCTGCTGTACCTACTAGTGTTTCATTGTAACAACACATTGTCGCATTACATCCTAGTATGGGGAATGTAAGTCCATTTTTACTCATCCACCCAGCCTGCAATAACTGTGTGTCCAGCTCCTGTTACCCAGCATCCCCTGTGTTTACTCATCAATATTTGCTTTCTGCGTTGCCTCTTTTACGGACCTGGGTTTTGTTGTAGATGCGAATTGCTGGTTTAAGTGTTTGGAACCACATCAGTTCCATGAGGCAACGGCTGTCAGCTCTGTTTACAGGCTGCAGGGAATGTGCCGTTCACAGGAGGACCTGCACAGTGAGAACCAGGAACATTGCCTGCCACTGTCACACAGGTTCAGGTTCATCTCACCTGTCATAGGGCTCTGGTCAAAGGGAGCTCATAAATCACCGGGTTTGCTTTAATGTTTGTCATAAGAGCTACAAATATTTGTCACTTTACTCCCCCCTCACTATATTTCAGAAGCTCCTTCCCTCTCTAATTTTCCATTAAATTTCTTTTAAGGAAAGGAACATATTAAGCAACACTTTACCCAGGAATGGAAAACTCTTTAGACACCATGTATAGGAGGAATATCTACATCTACATACTAGCCCCACGGAAAGCCATAAACCATTTTCCATTTGACAATTTTATCATGTATAGTATGGTGGTTACTATAAAAGTTTTAAAAAAAAACATGTCGAAGATAATTTACATTTTTTTTTGCATTTTGCACCAAGTATTTATCAATTTCCTATTTTTTAAGACTGAGATGGATGGAAGGTTCAGGTGTTGTCTGTGCAGTGGAGCCAGCACTTCATGTCATACCATTAGTCATGTCTAAAGCTGGCCATAGAAATTAGATCCGTGTCCAGCAACAGTTAGCTCAAGTCTTTGTGCCAGGTTAAACTTGCTTCTTCCACCAACTCAAAACACTTACTCACTAAACTTTAGGAACATTGCTCTAAAGCAGGTAGCTTAATAGATTTCTTCCTTCAAAGAAACTCCTTTACTTTTAAATGATTGACCTAAAATCAAGACCATTATATGGTGCGTTTGGTAACATTTGTTTTATTTCAGAAGATATACAATATACAAGAGAGTAGGTTAGCACTCGCCACATCGGACATCTAAGAGTATCGGAAAAAGGATCCACGGGGAGGCATACAGGGACGATACACCACGATTGTTGGCAGTTTTCACACATCACTACGTGCTTCTTCCAGCCTTAAGAAGCACGTCTGGAAGAAGCACATGTTGGTGTGCGAAACGGCCGACAGTCGCCTCTGAGGTTCCTTATCACCCATGTATTACTCCTCGTGGATCCGGTTTCTGATATTCTTATACATCCATTTTGGTGAGTGCTAACCTACTCTCTTCACTATTGTATATTTCATGTTGGACTATCTGTCCTGTTAAGGTTAGGCACCTAGCAGAAGTCATTGATTTAGTTTACATTGATTTGTTCTGCTGGCGCACACTGGATTTCTTTAGGACATTATAGCTGGCGACCATAATCTCTAGTGCTCTCCCCCTTTATCTCTCTCTATTTTATTGGAGTTATATGAGAAAACTTTTAGGCATGTCCACATCTTTAAACCCTCAGTTTTTTTAGAATGAGAGGTACAAACACTACTGAACTCTGTGTTACTTTGTTTCCTGTAAGCATTTTTCACCTTGCTTCACAAAACCATGTACCAGCTCTGTATTTACTGTGTCTATTCTGCAGCCTGTAATCTAAACAATGTGGATTATAAATCAGATTTGGCAATTGCCTATAGCCACAAAAATTGATAGTTTTTGTTTTTATCCACCACAGTGTTACAATACTTCATCTTTTTTTAATACACTAAAAACTGTGATTCCCTTACCAACAAATTTTTTTATAAATGTAATGTTCCTCCTAACTTATTATTTTCAGGATAGGGGATATTTTTATGATCGTAGGAGTCTAACTGCTGGGATTCCCCCACAATCTCCAGAAGAGTAAACAGAGTGGTGGCCGTGTATGGATACCACCACTCCATTGATTCTCTATGGGGACTGCCAAAGATAGCCAAGTACGATTTGACTACCTTTGGCAGCTCCCATAGAGAAAGAATTGAGCAGAAGTGCGCACACGAGACCACCACTCTTTTCCCAGGGGAGATTACCGAGGGGTCCCAGCAGTACCTCCCACAATCACATAGTTATCCTCTGTAACCAGCATAGGAGATATCTAATGTTCATGGGCAAACCCCTTTGGATGTGACTGTTGAACGTACGTTTGCCATATCTACCGATACTTAGACTGGCACATGGGCTAAGCAGTATGCTGTCTGAAAAGTATCACTGTGAGACTGTATTTCCTGCACATGTATTTCAGGAAATATAGCTCTTACAACTGAACACCCTACCTCAGGTCTTACCTGTTATTTCCCCATTTAAATTAATAAATAAATAAATAAATTGGAAGAGAACACTTGCAATAATTGCATGACCCGCACTGGTGTTTGTCACACAACAGATGGAATACAAAGCGAGAATTTAGTGCAAAGGAAACTAAGGGTATGTTCACACTATGGAATCTCTGCTTGGAAATTCCGCTGGATGAATCGAACATTGGTGTAAATGGGTTTTTGGTTGATCCATTCTCACTGCGGAATTTCTAGAAATTCAGGATTCCTTTAGTATGTTCTTTCACATGCCAATCAGATGCGGCACACAGCTCTCATCAGTGGCATATTTTATCTGCTCTGTGACTCTAGTCTGTGCCTGTGATTGTGAATACTTCTCTCCATTTTTATTTCTGTTACCTGTGCTTTCCGTGACCTTACCTCACCTCTGCTTGTGACCGGACGTTACCTTTGACAGTGGACATATTTGCCCACTCTCTAGGTTTTAACCTTGCTGGTCATGACTCTTTCTTCTGATTTTGTACTGTGCTGCCCTCTAGGTTTATATTCTATGGTTTATCCTTGTATTCTGATTTCGACTGTTTTGCCTGTGTCTTGCTGACCTGGCTTTTCTGACTTTCCTAGATGCCACATGCACTTAATTCAGTGAAGTGACTGTTGCCCAGTTGGGGGCTGCTGTTTAGGGTAGGTAGGGACAGTTGGGCAAGCTTTGTTCTGCAATGCTTCCTACTCCAACATGACACAAACTTTCCTTTTTGCATGAAGTAAAATGAAATCTAAAATTTGACCAGTTGCTATTGGCATTGGTCAGAGTCTTAGCAATTTATTAATTGCTATATTAATCAATATATTATCAAAACTTATTGTTATAAAGTTGCTAGTGATTATCTCATTCCCTAATGGATCTATAGTTTAGCTGTGCAAAAAAGTTAGATTTTTGTCAATACTAAGTGGTTATAATAGGAATATAAAATATAGAAATTACAAAACATACATAAGGAAATGTATTTACCTAAAGTGTCAATTGAAAAAAAAATTTACATGTCAAAAGTTTTGATTAGTCAAGGTCTGGACGCTCATAGTTCCACCGATCTATAGAATGTTTCTCTCTCCCTCTCGCTTCAGGAGGCAGATTCTATAGTAAGTCAATGGGGCCCAATATCCTGCAACAATGAGAGAGAACAATTGGTGGGGATCTGAATATCCAGATATACCCCAACCAATCAAATTTTTTTTTTCAAATGACACCTTATGACCTTCTAAAAAAACATATATATTTTTTTATATATCCCAATACATAAGACCAAATAATTTAAAGAGGATTCAATTTGGAAGTAAGGAAAAGTGATCCCATTATCCATTAGCAATGGGTGTCTATGTATCAGCATTTTCCATCTTATGTCTTATCTTGAACCTGCGCATCAGTAGGATCAGCTACATGCACTCCAAAGATGGAGTTTGACTGATATGGCCGTATCCTTAGTGTTCCCTGTTATTGCACTCTCTACCTTGTGTACGTCTTCTCTCCCCCAACATTGGGCACCACTCCAATTGTGTGCACTCTTTTTTTTTTTTTTTTTTTTTTTTTTTTTATAAAGTTAGCAGTGCATGTGAAAGAATGCCTGAGTGTCCTTTCATGAATGAGTTAAATGTAATCCTATTTGTGTTTGTGGCGCTGTACACCCACATCACCTGTGATCCTGTACAGCAGGTAATTACAGCGCAGCAGCTGGACACAGGCTTTAGGACGCATCAATTGTTCTCCTTTGCCAGATGCTGTGTAGGAAGGACAGTCAACACATCTGTTCCTTTAGCTGCTAATTAAACAAAGCCCAGTCGCTGCTCGTGTTAACCCCTTCTAGACCGCCCCCTCATGTGCTGGAATCTTGGCTCAATTCACCAGGTCCCTCGCCACTGCATAGTTGTATGTAACTATCCCGTTTATAAAGCGTGACACTCACTTTTTTAAGCGCTAGAACAATATTGACTCTATTTGTAAGACATTTCAAATAACATTATTTGCTAGAAGGGTAAGATTTGATACAAAACATATTATATTAGAAATTTCGAGGACCTAAAATAAAAATTAACTTTTAAATATAGGAGATCCCTATACCAGTATCAGATGATTGTTTGTGTCGGGAACTGTAGGGCTACCCATTCCCTGGTTTCCTTCTGCCTACTGTAGTGCTGCGGCAGACACAGTGCTACTAACACAGGGCTCCCCCCCCCCCCACTAAAACCTTATTATGAACATGTGAACATGGCCTTAAAGGGGTACTCCGGCGTGTGACGTCACGCCTCCGCCCCCGTGCGACGTCACGCTCCGCCCCTCAATGCAAGCCTATGGGAGGGGGCTTGCATTGATGGGCGGAGGCGTGACGTCACACGGGGGCGGAGACGTGACGTCACACGCCGCCGGCCCTGTGGTCGCCTGTAATCAGACCCGGAGCGAACACGCTCCGGGGACTGATTTTTACTGGGTGCTGCATGCAAGATCACAGGGGTCCCAAGCGGCGGGACCCCCGTGATCAGGCATCTTATCCCCTATCCTTTGGATAGGGGATAAGATGTCTAAGCGCCGGAGTACCCCTTTAATTCTAACAAAGTCTTCCACTGAAACAACTAATTGAATCACCCTTAAAGTTCTCTCAGAGGTTGTTACCATGTTTCTACATACTGTACTGGGGCATATATATTGATAGTGTCCCTACAAGATAAAACGTGACCAGAAGTGCAATTGCTATTTGACAAATGTGACTAAGGGTGCATGCACACCACGTTTTTGCTATACAGTTCCCGTATACGGTTTCAAGTTAAACACCGTATAGAACTGTATAGAAAACCGTATGCATTGACTTAACATTGTAAACCGTATGTCAAACGCATCATCCGATTTAGTCCATTTTGCATCCTATACGGTTTTGTCCGTTTTTTTTACCCGTACCCAAAACCATAGTCTACCAGGTTTTTCGGTCCGGATGAAAAACTGTATTAAACCGTATACGTTTTTTTTTTTTTTTTTTTTTTTTACATGGGAGTCAATGGGAACCATACAGAACTGTATGTGCGTACGGTTCCAACCGGTTTTCACCATACGGTTTTTGACCTTGCACAGTTTTTTTTTTCTTGAAATTTCACTCAAACAAGTGAAACTTTATTCAAAATGTAGTGAAAAGTTAAAAATGTTTACTTTTTTTCTTAAAAAACGTATGCAACCGGACACCATTTTACCAGTTTTAAACCATATATTAGAAATATTTTTTATTCACCATAAGGAGTGCAATAGCAAAAATAAATTTTAATGAGAGTTACCCTTTAAAGACCCGGCCAATTTTATTTTTGCATTTTTGTTTTTTCCTCCTCGCCTTCTAAAATCCATAACTCTTTTCTATTTCCATCTACAGACCCATATAAGGGCTTGTTTTTTGTGTGACCAATTGTACTTTGTAATGAAACCTAATTTTACCATAAAATGTACGGCAAACCCAAAAGAGGACATTTTTATGAAACCACAATTTTGCACATTTTGGAGGGTTTCGTTTTCACGCTGTACACTTTACGGTAAAAATGGCATATGTTCTTTATTCTGTGGATCAATATGATTAAAATGATACCCATGACTAGATACTTTTATATTTTTGTACCGCTTAAAAAAAATCAAAAACTTTTTGTACAAAATCAGTAATCTAAAATCGCTCTACTTTGACTCTCTTTTAAATTTTTCCGTATATAGGGCGGTATGAGGGCTCATTTTTTGCGCCATCATCTGTACTTTATCGATAGCACATTTGCATATATAAAACTTTTAGATCATTTTTTATAAATTTTTTGGGGGGAATAAAATGTGACTAAAAAGCAGCATTTTTGGACTTTTTTTAAAAAAAATTTTACGTTTACTCCGTTCACCGTACAGGGTCATTAACATTATATTTTGATAGTTCGGACATTTACGCATGCGGCGATACCAAATATGTTTATAAAAAATTATTTTTACGCTTTTTGGGTATAAAATGGGAAAAAAGGACAATTTTCATTTTTATTGGGGGAGGGGGACTGAAGTTGTTCTTTTCTGTCTGGCCACAGTGCTCTCTGCTGACATCTCTGTCTGTCTCGGGAACTGCACAGAGCATAATAGGTTTGCTATGGGGATTTGCTTCTACTCTGGACAGTTCCCGAGACAGGTGTCATCAGAGAGCACTTAGACAGAAAAGAGCTACTCAACTTCAGCAGATTATAAGTACTGAAAGGATTAAGATTTTTTAATAGAAGTAATTTACAAATCTGTTTAACTTTCTGGAGCCAGTTGATATATAATAAAAAGTTTTTTCCTGCAAAACCCCTTTAATCCGGAGACCTCATCGGTCCCTGCAGGGAGGCGGCAGATGGATCCTGGGGGAGTTCAGACGCCGGGCCACGGACCGTATCACGCCACTAGGCACTTCGTCAGGCCGCTGAAGTTGCTAGTGGCATGATACGGTCTGTGGCCGGGGTCTGAATTCTCCTTGGATCCACATCTGCCGCCTCCCGGCAGGGACCGATGCGGTCTACGGATTAAGAGATCCCTCCTGCCAGTACTGTGATTGGTGAGGGCTCCATGGTTTTCTTCTTCTTGTGTGATGATAAATATGTTGGATACTTTTTCTGTTTTTTTGTCCTTGCTGGCTTACGTCACATCAATATTTTGTGCCAACTACACTGCTCTTTCCATTAATGTATCTGGTGCACTTTAAAACTCCACTTAACTCAATCCTATTTTTCTACACACTTTTAAAAACTGTCTAGTGAGATGTGAACAGTGTCTAAAACACATAATAAATTTGTCGCATGGCATGTGCGCCAGTTTTTTTGGCACAACTGGAGCCAGAATTTTGTCTCATTGTGCTTCGTAAATCTCCCTCACTGTTACCATATAACATTCAGCATTCACGAGTCTTTAAAAGGTGTTAACCCCTTTAGGAATTGTAACAGCTCGAAATATAGAAAAGTGACATTTTAAACAACCTGACCAAAAGGACAACTCAGGGATTTTTGGTTTTTCTGATTTTGTTTATCTCCACAAGAATATAGTATCATTTAATTGATTTATATGTAAAGGAACACTGTGGCGTTACCTGATACATAAGGGTGGTTCATGAGAAGTCATGGACTGTCCTTGTGGCCCTGTGCGAAGTATAACAGTATAAAACATTTCTCTGGAGTGTTCCTTTTATGAAGTTGAGATGAAGTTCCATCTCTTTGAGAAATACATGTGGTTTGATACATTTTCTCAATTTTTTTATCAGAAATGTTTTTATTGTAACATAGTAACATCGTTCATGAGGTTGAAAAAAGACCAGAGTCCATCAAGTTCAACCTATATCTCTAATGAGTCCCTACTAAGTTGTGTTTTTAAATTTTTAATACAAAAGGAAAGAAAAAAAACCTTGAAATACCCTATCTCTGCCTTCTGTGCAAAAGTTTTTTTACATACTGTATATGTAGGAGTTGCAGTAGTCCATAATATCCTAAATGCCTTTAGAATGATCTACAAAGAGATTGGTGATAAATACTATACCTACAGAGTATATCCTGTATTGCCTCCTCCATATGCTGCAGCTGAAGTGTGTGTTTGTGTATATATATATATATATATATATATATATATATATATATATATATGGGATCGACCGATATAGTTTTTTTAGGGCCGATACCGATAATCGGTGGAGGTTAGGGCCGATAGCCGATAACTAGGATAGGCGGTCACGGTGCGGGGGCGGGGCATTATCGGCTTATCGGCACGGTAATTGCCGGTACCGATAATGTCCCAAATCGGGATTATCGGCCGATAATATCGGCCATACCGATAATCGGTCGATCCCATATATATATATATATACACACACACACACAAATAATGGGCTGAGTGTAACTTCTTTCTTGTCCAGTTTACTACACACTTGTCAATATGCTACTTGATCTTACTGTCAGGTCTGGATCTGACCAGAGCCTGTGTAAGAGACTAGATAGTCCTGAGCAGTGTTAGAAATTAATTTATTCAATTTACTTAAGTAAAATAAATTCACTTTATTCAAAGTATTTAAGTAAATAGTAGCATTTGTCATCTCTGAGAACAAAATGGATTCACTTGACAATTAGGGAGGAGTCAGTTGTGACAGAAGTTCAAGAAATTGTCTAAATGTAATGGGATTTGCTGATAAGCTTATAAGATGAAAACAATGCTACTGTAGTGGAAAGAGAAGGAATCATGGAGTGTGGAGGATTGGATGAGAGTGATATTTAGTGAGGAATCACCCAAAACAAATTTCACTGCTCTAATATTATATACAGTGACAATACTGGTACAGGACCAGGGACTATGGCAACCAGCAGTATAACTATAGAGGTTGCAGTTTCTATAAGGACCTGTTGTATAGGGGACCTACAGGACTCCTGCTACATCTGTTTCTTCAGGTCTTGTTGCTGGTCAGGGGAATAGCGATATCTCCCTGCTAGATTGTCAACTATGGCCAGACTAGCATGAGCCTGCAGCCCACACATCCACTTACCCAGAGCACTCTAGTGCTTCCAGCTCTTCATGCCCTTCATTTGTCTCATCTATGGTAGCCAAAGATAGAAAAGCAAAAAGTACATAGACTGTTTCACACCCCCAATACTGGCAGGTAGAGAAACAACATAGCGATGAGAGGGGAAACGCCAAAAAGGACTTCTTGTATATGAAGCACAGAGCTGTCATCCAAGAACTGGAAGCTGTACAAGATGCCTTTAAGGGACTTAACCAGCGTTACACTCGTCTTCAAGAAGATGCCCTCACTTCCTCCCACATCTGCCACGTGTGCCTTCCTCTCCAGCATGGAGTGGACTAGTCAGCCAGTAACCTACACCCAAGTACATGAACTTTGATAATACTCAACTCTAAGTACCTCAGCCTAGCAGAGCGCACTGGTAAATTGGGAAGGGTTACAGACTGCAAAGCCAACCACATGCTGGGACTTTAAGACTGAGCCAACACCAGACAGTTTTTATATCAGTATAGCTTAATATAGAGGTGTAACTGGGAGTGTGCACAGGGGGGTAACCCATTCACAATTTGGGCATGTGGCCTAGAACTTTCTTGTTACACCCCTGATGGCAATTATAATGTCAGCAGTCATAGCACAGGTATTCATAGAAAATGTGGGCACTTTTCTCATTCTATTGATAAAAACTAGGATGATAATGCATCTTAACACAGAAGAAAGAACAATAATGGGGACCTGTGGTCAGTCAGAAAAAAACAACAACTGTATTTTAAATTCTTGCTATCTTCCCCTATTCTTGAGATATAGGGGTTTTACTGTTTAGTTTACTAGCTCTGCCTTTTACTTAATAGATGGATGGGAATGTATAATCCCACCCCCAAACATGATAGTCCAGCCCCTAAGCATGCTAATCACACCTCCTTAGCCTAGCATTTACTCCCTATTTAGAAATACAGTTCCCACCCATCTGACTGTTCAGAGAAAAGATGAATAGATGAACCACAAAGTAAAACTCCTTTATCGTAGCAAGAGAGTATAAACATCCTTAAATTCAGGACATCCGAGGCTTTAAAATAAAAACATATATAAAAAAAGAAATTTTTACACTGCCAACAGGTTCTTTTTAAAGCCTTCTTTGGAAAGAATCAACTGAACGCCAGGCCCAGCAACAGCCTAGATCTCAATCAGATTAAACATTTAAGGTAGAAGTGAAAATTATTTGCAAAACTCCATCTCATAAAGCTGATCTGTCATTGCTCTTTGAGAAAGTTGGAACCAGCCTGATGTAGAATATTGTTTATTGAAACCTGTGACCCAATAATTCATACGTCATAAAAGCTTGAAGATAAGCAACAAAGTACCGATTGGAATTTTTTTATTTCATCATTTTTACATGGACATTAATTGATTCCATAATTTTTTCCCTCTGTTATATGGATAAACATGCCATGAATTACGTTCATTTTAATTTGTTTAGTGGTTGTTAAGACATTAAACATAGTTGTTTGTTATATTTGTATATTAGGTACAAAGCAAAAAGTTGGGGATTCCATCGTGTTTGGCAGGGGTTGGATGAATAAGACAGTGGAGTAGAATTATTATTTGTTTTATTAAAAATAGAATAGAGAGGGATTAGAAAAATATAATTATTTACATTTTTATTTATTTCAGTTATCATGTATCAAAGTGCATATGATTCTGTAAAAGGAGAAGGGATAAAGTTCTGCCAAACATTTCTTATGATGACACTGTTAACTCTAAAATGTCCACTTCACCATTTCCATGAAAGATTGTTGGGGTGAAGGTTGTTCTTCTATTTCTACCTTCATCATTGAGAATATAAGTAAAGATTTTGTCACATACATGGAGTCGTGTAAAGTGAACTTACTCTATCGCTATATCACATCGGGCTTATGTCGTGAATATAACCATGATAACTTATTTAGGATCTTTGCAAGCAGGAAATATGAATAACTTTCAGTTCATTGCTCAAGGCTTCCCCATAAGACATCCGTGACTCAGGTAGTTCCTGCAGTTAGGCAAATAACACGTTTGCCAAAGATTTATTAGGGAGGTTATAAGAGTAACAGGCCAGCAGCATTATGTGCAAAGACAACATGATCAGTTTATTTATGTGTATACCGCCAGTACACAAACTGTACCGTCCTGTCTCATTCCTAACAGGTTGGCAGTGCCCATGCTGGTCTGCTTAGATAGACACGGCTCACACTGTTGACTTTACATGGCTCGCTTTTAATATGTATATAGATCTGCTGATAAGTCCTCTTTTTTTCATATATATGTCAATAGAGCCTCCAGTAGCTGTATCTAGTGCTTTTGGCACTGTCATCTCTCTTAGATAGCACTGGCAATATTTATATGTTGACATTAAAAGGGCATTATTATGCACCTGTAAAAACACAGTTATTGCTCTTCGTGTTGACATTGTGTCTAGTATTGTGCATTCTTCTCCGTCATCTTATTAATTTATCTGACACACGTGCCAATCATACAGCGCCCCGAGCCCTCGCTCTATTTATTATCCAGCTGGTATTTTCTTTTTTTCAATTTTATTGTAATGACAGTTATTCCTTTATTCATTCATTCATCGATTCATTCATTTATACATAGTTTCTTCCAGTTAACTTAGCTCTGTTTTTGCTAATTTAAAGAAGCCCTAAATTAATAAATGAGGGAAAAGCAAAAGCAGCAGTTTCCTAATACATCTCTATTATAAGAATTCATTTTACTAGACCCAATTTAGAACACTATTGAACACTTTAGTAATATGAGTTAACCCTTAGGCTATGCTCACACGCCATAATCTCTGCATGGAAATCCACATGGAAATTCTGCACGTGTTTATAGCCTTATTAACTTCAATGGGATTCCGCAGTCCCATTCACACTGCAGAATTTTTTCTGCAGATGTTCCGCAGCAAAAATTTCGCATTCCGCAAAAATTTAAGTCATGTACTATATTTTTGTGGATTTCAAGCTGCAGAAGCCCATTGTAGTGAATGGGGCTTTTTTGTCGGCAAAATGTGGATTTTGTGCTGAATTCGCACGAAAATTAACCTAAGCAATTAATAAAAGGCCCTTTTTTCCATGCGCTGAGTATTCCTGGGAATAGATGTGTAAAAATGCGCATAGCTGCCGAAAGATGCGTAATTTCGCAACCGGATTAATTTGACCGGAATGGCGCATCTTTCAGCAGAATTTCTGATGTCTTAATATGCCCTTATGTTGTATTTTTGGATCTTTGTTTTCTCCTCTTTGCCTTTCAATAGCCAAAACTCTTAAAATGTTTCATCTACAGACCCATAAGGACTTGTTATATGTGTGACCAATTGTACATTTTAATGTTTTAATGACATTTTTTTTTGGGTGGGGGGTAGATTTCTAAGAAATGTGCTTTACGGTTAAAATGACATGTTATCTTTATTCTGTAGGTCCATATTATTATAATGGTACCCAATTTTTAATAGGTTTTGTTATATTTTACTACTTTTAAAAAACTATAACTTTTAAAAATGCTTAAAATTGTCCTCTTCTGACCCCTATAACTCGTTTTTTCCATATACAGCGATGTATGAGGGCTTTTTTTTTTTTTTTTTTTTTGCGTCATGCTCTTTAGTTTTTATCAGTACCATTTTTGCTTTGATGGGACTTTTTGATCTCTCTTAATTATTTTATTTTTCTGGTATATAAAGTGACCAAAAAAAAATCAACAATTCTGGACTTTAGGATGTTTTAACGTATACGCTATGACCTTGTGGTTTAATTCACATTATAGTTTAATAGTTCGGACATTTACGCACACGGCGATACCACATATGCTTTATGTTATTATTTGTTTACATAACTTTATTTGGGAAAGGGGGGTGATTCAAACTTTTCTTTGGGAAGGGGTTAATTCACATTTATTAAAAGATTTCTTTTTTATTTTTACACAATTCTTTAGCCCTTATAGGGAAAGATTACCTGCAATCTTGCAATTGTATACATTGAACAATGCTGTGCAACAGGACGTCCATCCTCTCAGCTGATCAGCAATTTGGCCGCAGTGGTCCCGATCAGCTACCCTGAACAATTGACAAGTACATTTTACTACTTTTAGATGCCGCAGTCAACTCTCTCGCTCTCTTTCTTTCTATCTCTCTTTATACGTGTGTGTGTGTGTATGTGTGTGTGTATAAATATATGTGGTGACCCAGTAAAGAATAAGATGTTCTTCTTTACTTCTGCCCATCCTGTGTGGCAGATGCTGCTTCAATGTCAGTCTTGGGCCCACATTCCTCAGGACTCTATATTATAAACTCTTATGCAATGGTTAAGTTATTGTTTTTTTCTATGTACCGGTCACTTTAAAGCTTAAACCTGTTGTCATGAACCTTGTTCTTAGGGGAGTATGCAGATGTTAACCATGTGACTTATCTGCCCAATGGGATGGCTCTAAGTTGTTCCCTTATATAGTGTATATATATATATAGAATTCAGAGTTCAGTAGAGTTGCTGAGGTACAGTTGAGAGAAGTGTGGAGTCTTTCTGGTCATTCTGAAGGTGGCTTGAGGCCTAGTCCAGCAACACGCATCTACTACCAGTTAACCCCTGCGCCTGGGTGAACATTAAAGCCTGGCGGTAAGCACTAAAGTCTGGGGGATTCAAGTCAAGTCCAGCAAGTCAGTCAGTCAAGTTAGTCTTTCAATTAACTCGAGTCCAGCGTGGGTTACATACAGCAAGTCAGTCACAGTATCATACCACTATAAGTCCCAGCAAGCAGATAAGCTTCCCAAAGTTCACCGTGCATCTCCTTCATGTACCATCTTTCCAACCACAGTAAAGTCAGTTATCCATAACCTTGTGTCGGAGTAATTATTTGCCCCGTGCCTGGCAGAGGAGAAGCTGGTCTACCTTGGGTGGTGTATAGGTCAACCACGCCCTGGTGTCACAAACAGGTTAATTACACACATTACCCTCACCCAACACCACACACACACATATCTATCTATCTATCTATCTATCTATCTATATAAACTTTTTCTTTATCTGATTGGGAGCTCAAGAAGAGAAACCTTTTAGGCTTGGGGGGATTTATTGTTTGCCAAGTTTTTGCCTTCTTTTGCAGATTATTAAGTCATTTTTGAGCCAAAAAATTTTATGCAAAAAAAAAAAAAAGACACTTTTTTAATATTTGGCAAAAAAAAATGTCATCTTTAATCTTTGGATTGAGTTGTCATTGATCAATAGTCGACAAATGTGAAAATAAATAGTGAGCTATAGTTGGATCTCCCATCTAGGTTTATGTACATTGTATATAACATAATAAACTGGGAACATAAAATTAAAGCATAATAAAGGATCCTTTCCAAATTCCTTGTGCATTGACAAGTTATAATGTAATCAGGCTGATGTCATTTATTCCCAGCGCTGAAAGCAGCCATGCCTCACTCCACACCAGAAGAAAACAGCTTCTATTTCATTCCACCGAACACATTTACGTCAATTTCCAATGAGGAAGTCAAAGACTTTTCACATTCCCAAACGTATCACAGTTATAGGGCTCCGAGTATAAGCAAAGCAGTAGTTGACACTGGGTGACTCATGCCTAGGAGTTACTCACCGTCACAACACTGGCTTCTTGTTCAGGAGAGTTAGGGGAAAATTCAGAGCGCGGTTCCTGCCGGACGATGGATCGTGATCCTCACACAAAAAGAAAGTTATTAGAACGTATTTGACACTATATATATACTGCCTACATATATGTCAACAAGTACTGGTATTTCGAAAATGGAATATATACGCATGTATCTATAGCAATACATAACATTTTAGGGAATTAACTGATCTGTCAGTTCTAGAATTCTAGCGAATACAAAATATAGGCATTTTGTATTAATTCCTTTTAAGATTTATACTTATCTGTAAACTCAATGATTGGAATAAAATGGTGTTTAACCAGTCATCAAGGAACTACACCAGGTTATGTCTTCCAAAGGATAGGGGACAAGATGTCTGATCGCAGGGGTTATGATATCCAAAGGATAGGGGATAAGATGTCTGATCGCAGGGGTCCCACCGCTGGGGACCCCCGCAATCTCCCTGCTCCACCCGGCGTACGTTTAGAGCGTCGGGTACAGCTCCAGAGGCTTTCGACATAATGATCATGCCCTGCTCATGAAGTCACGGCCATGCCCACTCAATGCAAGCCTAAGGGAGGGGCGTCACGACCTCTCCCATAGACTTACATTGAGGGGGTTTGGTCGTGACGAGTGGGGCGTGATCATGACGTCACGAGCCTCTGCCCCACATCGCCAGTCATCCAGCACAGAGCGAAATTCGCTTCGTGCACCGGATGTCTGGGGGGCCGCAGCCAAGATCACGGGGGCTCCCAGCGGCGGAAACCCTGCAATCAGACTTCTTATCCCCTATCCTTTGGGTAAGGGATAAGATGTCTAAGGGCAGAGTACCCCTTTAGGGTATGTTCAGAAGTGCGGATTTTCGCAGCGTACTTCGCTGCGGATCCGCCACTGAAGGACCTCCTATATGCTGCCTTTATATGTGCTTGCTCGGAGCGGCAATACGCCGCTACGAGCAGACACACTGTGATGTGCGAGTCGCCGTGCGCATGCGCAGTATACTCGCACATCGCGGCTGCTCTCGGCCTAGCTCATTGAGCAGGGGAAGCGGCCGCGATGTGTGCGAGTATACCGCGCATGCGCGGAGACTCGCACATCGCAGTGTGTCTGCTCGGGGTGGCATATTGCCACACCGAGCAGGCACATTTAAGGGCACCATACAGAGGGTGTAAATTTGATATGTTTCTAGCATTGGGAGCTACGCTGTTTACTGTTTACATCTCCACTGGCCACAAAATGCTGGAGATGACCAGGTGGCCATATTTTTTTAATTTGTGGGCATACCCCTTTAAATGCAACCACAACAATGTAATTTAAGAGGATTCAAAATGTAGGCACACTTAGTACATAATTCTTACCGAGGAGTGCAAACCCTGGTAGGCTGCCCACTTCCAAGACCTGTCTCCTGCAATAATACTGTAATGATAACAATGTTAAACGTTATTCTTGGTTCACGTTAGCTAAATGTAGACCTATTTTTTACATCCGTATTGGCAGCTATAAAATAATATAAATAAATCAAAAATAATTAATAAAATATAAACAAAAATATAAATTATAGGGGTACTCCGGTAGAAACCTTTTTTTTATTTTTTATTTTTAATTTTTTTAAATCAACTGGTGGCAGAAAGTTAAACAGATTTGTAAATTGCGTCTATTAAAAAATATTAATCCTTCCCGTACTTATTAGCTGCTGAATACTGCAGAGGAAATTATTTTCTTTTTGGAACACAGAGCTCACTGCTGAATCACGAGCACAGTGCTCTCTGCTGACATCTCTGTCCATTTTAAGAATAGTCCAGAGTAGGAGAAAATCCCCATAGCAAACATATGCTGCTCTGGACAGTCCCTAGTGAGCAGAGAGCACTGTGCTTGTGATGTCAGCAGAGAGCTCTGTGTTCCAAAAAAGGAAATAATTTCCTCTGTAGTATTCAACAGCTAATAAGTACTGGAAGGAGTAAGATTTTTTTTAATAGAAGTAATTTATAAATCTGTTTAACTTTCTGGCACCAGTTGATTTAAAAAAAAAAAATAATAAGTTTTCCACTGGAGTACCCCTTTAATTACAAATTTGCCCAGATGTGATTGAGAGCCTCTACTCCAGTGGTCTCAAACTGTGGACCTCCAAATGTTGCAAAACTTCAACTCCCAGCATGCCCGGACAGCCGTTGGCTGTCCGGGCATGCTGGGAGTTAAAGTTTTGCAACATCTGGTGGGCCACAGTTTGAGACCACTGATTTACTCCTATACTACTGAAATATATACAGTATATAAATGGAGAGAGTGTAAGTGATTTCTTATTTGTTCTATCATTTATATGGCGCACTTTATAATGATCGTAGATCGGATGTGCAATGTTGTCCTAATCAAATGATTGTATTTGCATTGTTGAACCTCAGCCATTGTTTTCTCTGTGTGCGGCCTCTATCACATTGTCAACAACAAAAAGCACTGTCCCATGAGAAAACCTAAAACCCTTTGAATATACAGTAAGCTAGAGTATGCTTCTCTTCATATATATGTTTGACAAGTAACCTGCCCCACCCCCAGGGGTCAGGTCCTGGGAAAAAAAAAGGTGTGGGAACTCTCCCATTCAAGGGCTGGTCCTGCAAGACTCCTACTAATGGAAATGGTGTTCCTGCTGTGAAAAAAGTGCAGGAACTCAGTTTCTGCAAGACCTGAGCCCTGCCCACCCCCAATTATTATTTGGTCGGTGAAAATCTAATAACTTCATAATGTGCGTTGAAATTTCTTTCTATTGCACTGGTACTCCAGTTGAAAACTATATATATGCACAGCAGAGGTGAGTTATCATGTTAGGGTCCCATCCGATATGAGGCCACCTCCGCGTGGTGGATGGGGGGACACATTTTGATCAAAAAGTGCCCTGAGAGCCTCCATTTTTTGACCTAGAGTGCTGTTGCAACTTTCTTGTTTGTACATTTTGTATTTGCCACAGCAGCGGGCACCTGTGTATTAGGTTGTTGTGCTGGCTATTTTTCCTTTTGTTTTTACTTTATATATATAAATTATTTTATTTTTTTTATCAACTGGTGCCAGAAAGTTAAACAGATTTGTAAATGACTTTAAACTATTTAAAAATCTTAATCCTTCCAGTATACTCCAAATCCTGCCATATGCTCCAAATTAATTTTATTTTATTTTTGAATTTCTTTTCTGTCTGACCACAGTGCTCTCTGCTGACACCTCTGTCCATGTCAAGAACTGTCCAGGAGCTGAGCAGGAGCAAATCCCCATATCAATACCTCTGCGGCTCTGGACAGTACCTGACGTAGACAGAGGTGTCAGCAGAGAGCACTGTGGTAAGACAGAAAGGAAATTCAAAAAGAAAAGAACTTCCTTTGGAGCATACAGCAGTTGATAAGTACTGGAAGGGTGAAGATTTTTAAATAGAAGTAATTTACAAATCTGTTTAACTTTCTGGCCCCAGTTGATTTTCCACTGGAGTACCCCTTTAATTGTATAAAAAAAAAATATCTTCTTTCCTTTAATTATTTCTTATGGCCAATTCATACAAGAATAGCCGAATAGTAAACAAAGTTAACAGGAGGATAACATTGTATACTCTAAGTACTTCGTAGAGATATAGAATAAGAGAAACAGATCAGTCAGCAGCAGCATATTGAGTATTTCCAGCTAGCAAATATTTGTCTACATTAAGAAAGAAAAAAAAAAGAAAGAACGAAAGAACGCATACACAGAGCTTCTAAAGATGTGTGAAAAAGTTGGTATCTGCCTAGGAAAACATAACCATAACTCTTTTTTTAATCATAATACAAGTAATAAAGAAACGTTGTTACAAATAAAAAGCAAATAGATAAGGTTGATGCTCCCACTCATGTCTGCGTGTGTACAAAGCAAACAGATAACAAAAAAAGCTAAGCGCAACTTGACATTAATAAAAATTAAAGCAGATACAATAGATACAGCAGATACAATATATGCAAGTCATAATAAACTTAATAATAAGACATTTACATAATAAACATAATAATAAGACATTTACATTGCCGTATGTGTAATAAAGGGAATTGCCAGTCAGTGATCTAATATGCCATGGAAAGTGTTGTTTCAGACTTTTAAATAAGTATAGAGAATATATTATTTGGACAAGCATTGATCCAAATATTTTAAAGGGGTTTTCCAAGGGGAAAAAAAACTTAATCCTTCCAATAATTAACAGCTGCTGAAGTTGAGTTGTTCTTTTCTGTCTGGCAAAAGTGCTCTCTGCTGACATCTCTGCTTGTCTCGGGAACTGCACAGAGTAGAAGAGGTTTGCTATGGGGATTTGCTTCTACTCTGGACAGTTCCCGAGACAGGTGTCACCAGAGAGCACTTAGACAGAAAAGAATAACTCAACTTCAGCAGCTCATAAGTACTGAAAGGATTTTTTAATAGAAGTAATTTACAAATCTGTTTAACTTTCTGGAGCCAGGTAATATATACACAGGTTTTCCTGGATAACCCCTTTAACACCATGTTTAAAGGGGTTCTCAGCTTTGGTCAGTTTCTATAGCTTAGATATGTCCTCGTGACAAATTTATTGCAAAAACTCCTACTGCGATCAGCAGTGATCTTTGAGGAAATCTGGCAGTAGGTGTTCAGTTTCCCTACAGCACCACTACAGGAGAAATGAAGCATTACACTGAGCCTTTTTACATCAATGGACGGTCCATGTAATGCAGAACACAAGTCCTCCAGAAAGAAAGACACTCTTTGTAACCCTTCTTCAAACTAAAGATGAGAAATAAGGGTCCATAACAGGTGACCCTGCTCTATTAACTCAGAATTTACTTATAGGGCATATGTATTGTTTTTATTTTATTTTTTTGTTTTCTTTTAAATAAAATGGAAAACTGCTTTAACAACATGGGCACCTATATACAGGAGACATATATAGATCTTCAGCAAATAGACAGTGGGCCACCCCACTACTGTCCCCTAAGGTTACATGATAGGTACTTGGTAATTTGTGCTTAGAACATCCATATGATACTTTGATGGTGCTACAGTAATGGTTATGGTTGTACCGTGATATCCCAAGTTATATCCACTGTCTGCATTAATGTGGCATTGCCATTATGTGAAACTCTTGACTATTTTTAACCGGTGGGAAAATAATTTTGTGTCATACTTTCTACGATGGAGCTCAACAATCATATTGTGAGAAGGGGCATTTTTTGGGTGCACGAGCCCATTTTGTAGATTTCTTTATAAGGGCTAATTCTGGGTATAGATTCTTTTGAAAAGTAATTTTGGACTAGGGAATTGTAAGAATATTTCTAAGACCTTTTAAGGCACAAACCTGCACTAAGCCAAATCCTGATAATTACCGTTTGCTTCAATACCGTTTCAGTTGGCAGAGACTCATGAACACACAGTACCTTACTCCGCTTTGTAAGTTTCGCAGGTAACCCAACCCTTCCCTCTTAACAGCAGTTGCATCATTCCAGGGTCCTGTTAGGTGTACGCATTTTATTATTTTATTGGCAGGGAGCTATGAGCCAGCAGGTGTCTGGGGCTGAGGCATGGACGACGTAAGGCATCTTACTAGTCAACTGCACTAAAAACCATAAAGGTTAGGGAGGAGGAGGAGGAGGGGGGGGGGGTGGACTCCTTTGGCTTTTGTCCCAGTTGGAGATCTTCATTTTGACATATGGAGAATGTTTGCTGTTTGGGCTTAACAGGATGTGATTTTCTTTCTTTCAAACAGTCTGCTAACTTGGCAGAGAAATATGGTGCAAGCAGCAAGTGTGTGAGTCCTATACAGAATGTTGGGGCTTAATTGTCAGAGTATGAAAATATCAAAAGACACATTTTCTGTAGCTTTCTTCTCGTTTTATGTATGCAGCAGGTTGCAGAGCCCCCTCCAGAACCGGATATGTTGGTTGCCGTGGTTCATTTACTTTAATGGAGACTTTAGTTTGCACATTTTGAGTAGCGTTGCTCGCGAATATTCGCAATGTGAATTTTATTTGCGAATATCGCATATTTGTGAATTCGCGAATATAGCACTATATATTCGTAATTACGAATATTGTTTTTTTTTTTTTTCACAGTACACATCACAGTGATCATCCCTCTCTGCTTCCAGCTTGTGTGGTGTAAAGAAGGCTCTAATACTACTGTGTGAGACTGGCGCACAAATTTTCGCATATGAGAAAATTTGCATATGCTACTTTTATGCTACTGGGTAAAATCTGATTTATTTTGAAGTAATGCTCAAAATTAGTGTTGAGCGGCATAGGCCATATTCGAATTTGCGATATTTCGCGAATATATGGACGAATATTCATCATATATTCGCTAAATTCGCATATTCTTAATATTCGCATTTATTTTCGCATATGCGAAAATTCGCGTATGAGAAAAAACCCGCATATGCGAAAATAAATGCGAATATTAAGAATATGCGAATTTAGCGAATATATGATCAATATTCGTCCATATATTCGCGAAATATCGCGAATTCGAATATTTTTTGAGCATTACTTCAAAATAAATCAGATTTTACCCAAATAATTGTAACAGAATGGGACAAAAGAAAATACTCTATCCGCTATATGACTTGTAAATATTACCTCCCTGTTTTTTGTAAATACTTGCATTTCCAATGAAATATCAATTCTAGAACATCTTTTTTTTTAAATTAATTTTATTTTATTTTTTACAACTCAGCATGATGTTGTACCTTTGTTATTCATCCAGAAAAAAATTGATGACTGGACAATAACCATTTCCTTTGTCAGTGGGATGTATCACTGCTCACTACTGAGTGACGCTGTCCAATCAGTGCTGTCAGTTTCAGTCTGTTCATAGGACACGCCCTATTGACAAGAGAAGTGGTAACACCCAGTTGTTAATTTATTCATACGTTTCCAGGGACAATAACAAAGAGATGATGTTCTGAAGGGAAATGTTTTTGGAGAAATAAATATTTAATGGAGAATGCAAATATTCCCTAAAACAAACATGTTGTTCTCAGGTCATTTGTAAAGGTTGTAGGTGTAAAGGGGTACTCTGCTGCTCAGCTTTTGGAACAAACTGTTCCGAACGCTGGAGCCGGCAGCTCATGATGTCATAGCCCTGCCCCCTCATTATGTCACGCCCCGCCCCCTCAATGCAGGTCAATGGGAGGGGTGTGATGGCTGTCACGCCCCCTCCCATAGACTTGCATTGAGGGGGCGGGCGTGATTTCATGAAGGGGCGGGGCTATGACGTCACGAGCTGCCGGCTCCAGCGTTCGGAACAGTTGGTTCCAAACACTGAGCAGCGGAGTACCCCTCTAAAGAGGACGTGTGGGCACACAAAAAAAACAAATACGACATTACTATCACTAAATTGTTAATGATTATAGTCAGGGGGTGTGAATGTTATACATTGAGGTGTGTGAATGCCTAATACACCCCCCCTGAATTTATAATCCCTCCCATCACATTATAGTCACACACCCATCTGACTGATTCCCTGAATAGTCGGGCAAACTATAAACCCACATAATGGAAAAAAGTGTGTGGTCAGGGCACCCTAAACTATTAGATTTTTTAAATTTTTTTTATATGAACTGAAACTGCCTAAAAAGTTATAGCACTACTAAGCCAGTCCTTGACTGTAACAGGACATCATTGCGGAGAGTGACTGGCTCAGCGATGCTGTCATGTCTGTAGCTCCAAGGGGAAGTTCGGCGGTGACCAGGCACAAATACTGGAGGCTACAAGGGAGCAAGGAAGGTATGTATTTTTTGTGTTATTAAGCAAACTGGGCCCCTTCAATGATAAAATGCAGAAAAAAAGGACATAAATCACAAAAAAAAATCACAGAAAAAAGGGCACACTTACTGGTTAAAGGTTACCGATACAAGGGTAGGTTAGGCTCCTGTTCCCATTATGATGCAGATCAGCCACATTGCTACATAGGGGGAGGTTGCGCAGGTCCTAAATACTGATGAACAATCACACACTCCTATTCATGAGGGGGATAGTTGCCTAGTATTAAAATTGCCCACAGATAAGGCAATATACAGGGTGGCAGTAACATGATAACGTGTAGTGCACCATGCTGGCTTACAACCTATTAGTGACGCTCGTACTATTTGCTCATACTATTGAGATATATATATATATATATATATACTCATATGATAAACATGAGGTATTAGTTGATATTTTGACCAATATACGTAAGCTCGCAACCCTCGTCAAGGTTCCTCAGTCTCCCTACACTTACATTATAGAAAAAAACACAGAAAAAAGGGACATAAATCACTAAAAAATAATCAATGATAGTAACATATAATTTTACCTTGAGTGACCACAGGTCCTCTATAATATGCCTCCTATATTAATCCTCAAAACCTGGTTACCTGCATGCCGCCTTCTGTTTGACTGGGTGCACCTGAATACTTGATCTGTATGTAACAAATTCACTGAGATTCAGGACCTATTCATCACTAAATCTGCTAGCTGTCACAGAAACATGGCTACAACCTCCTGGCACTGCCTCCCCTGCTGTTCTGACCTATGGTAATCTTCACTGACAACGGGCATGGGGGAGGAGTTGGTGTGCTTGTCTCCCCACAATGCACTTTCCAGATCCTCCATTTCCCTCAATCCCTTTCCCCTCTTTTTAGGTCCACGTCCTATCTCAAGTGGCAGCCAACTATAGACCCCCTGATCACCTCTCCTGATCATTTTGGCACTGTCTCTGTCTCTAATCCCCCCTTCATCTCCAAACTCCTGTAACGCTTGGTCTATTCCTTTCTTATCCGCTATTTCTCTGAGAACTCGCTTTTTGACCACTTTACATTCTGGTTTCCACTCTCTACACTCCACAGAAACAGCCCTAACTAAAGTCTCTAATGATCTCCTGAGGGTCAAATCTAATGGCAGTTTTCTCTACCGATTCTCCATGATCTCTGTGGCATTTGACACTGTAGTCTCCACTTCATTGGTCTGAAGGACTCTCTCCTGGTTGTCTTCCTACCTCTCTGACCGCTTATTCTTTGTATCATTTTCCAGCTCTACTTTTACTCCCGCTCTTGCTGTCGGAGTGAGGGTTTAGTCTTGGGCCCCCTCCTATTTTCTCTCGAAACAGCCCCCACTGGACAGGTTTGCAGTACCATCTCTATGCTGAGGACACCTCTTCCTCTGACATTACCTCTGCACTCCTACAAAATACTGTACCACAGATTGTCTCTCTGCTGTCTCAAACATTTTGTCCTCCCAATACCGAAAACTGAATCTTTTGAAACTCTTGTATTCCCCCATTTAAAGACACATTCCTTCTTTTCTTTTCTTACATGGGTAAGGGTTTTGATCCTGTCCTTTACCCTTACAATGTACAGTATGTTAAGGTCTTGATCATCTCCTTTTTTTCCTCCTGTAACATATGTAAATGTTTTCATTATGTCCCCTTCCCTCCATTAAATCTCACTTTTAAAGGGGTACTCCGGACCGAAGAAATCTTATTTCCTATCCAAAGGATAAGGGATAAGATTTCTGATCGTGGGGGTCCCGCCGCTGGGGACCCCCGCAATTTCTCATGTAGCACCCACCTGTCTTAGCTACACGTAGCGATGATCGCTCCATGTCTGAAGCCTCACGACTACGGTGCCAGAGTGTCGTGACTCTGCCCCCTTGTGACGGCCGTTTTTTGCACCATGAGCTGTAGTTTTTAACGGTGCCAGTAAGTTCTGGCTTTTTGATCCCGTTTATGTTTTTTTTGGGATGTTATGTAGCCAAAAAGCCATTTTGGCGTTTGGAATTTTTAGCGTTTACACAGTTTACTGCGCAGGATCAGAAACATAATAATGTCATAGTTCGAACAATTACACACGCAGCAATACCAAATATGTGCAATTTTTATTGTTTGTACAGTGTATTATTTAAACAAAAAGGAGAAAAGGGGGGTGATTTGAATTTTTATTAGGAGAGGGATTTTTTTATATTTTAAAAAACATTTTTTACTACTTTTTTTTTTGCCCCCCCCTAGGGGCCTGTCATCAGATACTATAATGTATATTGCATTACATTGATCCATTAAATCTGTGCTCGATTGCCAAGGGCTGTCCTCAGTGCACAGAGCCCCGCTTGTCCTCCCTGCACAGAGTCCCGCTCATTCTCAGTGTAAAGAGCCCTGCTCGTCCTCAGTGCACAGAGCCCTGCTCGTCCTCAGTGTACAGAGCCCTGCTTGTCCTCACAGCACAGAGCCCTGCTTGTCCTCACAGCACAGAGCCCTGCTTGTCCTCAGTGTACAGAGCCCTGCTTGTCCTCAGTGTACAGAGCCCTGCTTGTCCTCAGTGAACAGAACCCTGCTTGTCCTCAGTGCACAGAGCCCCGCAAGTCCACCCACACTTTTTGTATTTTGTCTCTGCACAGAGACACACAGGCAATAGCTGCAGAGACAAGACAGCATTTTTTCACCCAAAAATATACACATTTTTTTTACCAATATACGCATGTTATTATCTATATTATTTAAAAAGTTTTTGAGATTGACTGTGCACATTTAAATTAAATCCAATCATTATATGCATCAATATTTTTTTTGTAACATTTGATAAAATTATGTCGCAGGATACAACATCTGCCACCTCCTCCAGTAGACCTTCTTTTCTATGACACCTACTTTGCTGTTCCTTTTGTCTTCACACTTGTCTCCTAAGGGAGTTATACCTGATTAAGCCATAGGGATGTTGGTACTGTGAATACATAAACCATGCTGTATAGATTTTTCACAGTGGCTTAAATCGGATACCAAATCTGTATTTCAGTGCTTCACATTCTTGGTTATTTTCTCTTCCTGTGTTGCCTGTTCCTAGAGAAAAAATTTTCTTTTTTATTTTAGATGTGCTGGAAAAATAAAAACCTTGCATGCGAACCTCTTGGGTGGTTTATGGTGCCCTCTGTGAGAGTAGGATATGATAGGAGCTGAGCTCTACGATATACAGGTTTATATTTGGAGCAGGATTTCTGACAGGACTCCTAGGAGAGAAAGTGAGAGTCCTGCTTATCCCGCCCACACACAGCAATTGACAGATTTCCATGTACATACACCGATACAGGGAAAGCTGTAAATCGGCCTGTGTGGGCGGGGTATGCAGGACTCTCACTGTCTCTTCTAGGAGTCCTTTAAGGATTTACTCAGGAATCCTTCACCAAATCATATAAAACTACATATCATAGAGCTCAGCTTTTTTCTCCTTTCATGTGTTGATTTCAGATTGGGCATCATACATCACCTGACAGGTTCACTTTAAATATTTTAACAGCATAAAAGGAACAATGTACTTGGTACAATGGATCAATGTACTATTCAGTATGCCCTATAAAATTGGCCAAACAATATAAAAACAAAAGACTTTGGGGACTGAAGACATTTTGTCGTTTGTGCCTAGAAGTGTTTACTTAGGGAAATAGTTATGAGGTACAAACTGTGAGCAGAAATAATTGTTGCCGCCTAGAACACATTGCTGTCTGTAGGAAAGTCACAGTCTCTATACGAGTGGGGGTAATGCTTTAACTGCATACCTGCTCAACTAGTTCTGAAGAACGTTAGAAAATGCGGCGCCGCTATTATTAATCCTGCAATAACTCTTCCGACCTACGCTTCCTTGTCTCGCGCTGAAGGACGTGCACCGCGCTGAAGGACGATGGCTGTAGAATACATAACTTCCAATCTAAATGTCTGATTCTAATTTTGGGCCTAAAAATATGATGTTGAAGCGCATTTTACTAGCCATGATCATTACCAATACTTTTCTATTAAAAAATGGTAAAATTTTTTTTTTTTTTAAATCTACCTACATCTGACCCATACATTTTACATGTACGAGTCAGTAAGGCTGCGTTCACATCACGATTTCTCCATCCGGCCTGAGTACATGATTTTTATAACTTAAAATCGTATGAAATCGTATATAAAGTCGGATCCATTGACCTCCATTAAAAAATCGGATCCATTTCACAGATCCGATTTGACCCACATCCGATTTCACACGATTTTTGTTCGGGTCTGAAATCTGGTTTGACCACGATTTCAGACCTGAACAAAAATCGTGTGAAATCGGATGCGGATCAAATCGGATGTGTGTAATAGGTCCGATTTTTTTTATCAAGGTCAATGGATCCCACTTTATATACGATTGCATACGGTTTTAAAGGGGTTATCCAGGAAAAAAACTTTTTTTTATATATAAACTGGCTCCAGAAAGTTAAACAGATTTGTAAATTACTTCTATTAAAAAATCTTAATCCTTTCAGTACTTATGAGCTTCTGAAGTTAAGGTTGTTTTTTCTGTGTAAGTGCTCTCTGATGACACTTGTCTCGGGAACCGCCCAGTTTAGAAGCAAATCCCCATAGCAAACCTCTTCTAAACTGGGCGGTTCCCGAAACAGGTTTCATCAGAGAGCACTTAGACAGAAAAGAACAACCTTAACTTCAGAAGCTCATAAGTACTGAAAGGGTTAAGATTTTTTAATAGAAGTCATTTACAAATCTGTTTAACTTTCTGGAGCAAGTTGATATATATAAAAAAAAGTTTTTTCCTGGATAACCCCTTCAAGTTATAAAATCGTTTACTCAAGTTGGATGGAGAAATCGTGATGTGAACGCAGCCTAACATACTAACTATGCCATAAAATAACTCAGCAAGTTTAGAGAGGGACATGACGCAGAAATTGAAGGTTTGACGCTATAGACAGACAATGACAAACACACATACAAAGCCCAAATAAAAGAAAGATGGAAGTAAATAAAAGGCTTTTTTTGGCCCAGTATGGGGAGAATACTGCTCTGACCTAAGAAAGGGAGTCACATTGTCATATAACTACTCAGAGAGTGCCTGGGATTCTTTAAACCTAAAACAAAAACAAAAAAGCCGCTCCATGTGGAGGATCACGCTTGCTGTAATGAAGGAAGGTCAGAGGGGGATACAGGTGGTCGCTAACCCACTCCAGTTTTGTACCGACATACACAACAATGGACAGCACGTAGTGAATAACAGAAGTATTAGGGTTCCCGTCTGCAGCCTTCCTGGTGAAACTTGGGAGACAAAACACAACTTCGGAGGTAGCAGGAATTTGGGTGGGGCTGACCGGAACAGACACAATCCAGGTGCGGTGGCTTGAGATAAAATTCTTTATTGACCAAGATGCAACGCGTTTCACTGCGCTTGCGCAGTGAAACGCGTTGCATCTTGGTCAATAAAGAATTTTATCTCAAGCCACCGCACCTGGATTGTGTCTGTTCCGGTCAGCGCCACCCAAACACTGCTGTGTAAAAAATGTAGCGACACACCCTATTGATGAAAAAAATGTACATGCCCAATTATTAAATTATTTATATTCTTTCAGGTGGCATAACAGAAACAGCACAATGTAAACCTCCCCCACACAGATCAGTGGTTGCCAGTTTAATTTTTTTTTTTATGTAATATGGGTTTTGTGCTGTAAAATGGTTATGACCATTAGTGACAATTACACCAAATCACAGGGCTTGGGGTACAGATATCCCTATATGAGAAGATTCCCTAAAACATCACTTTTATTGATATGTATTAAACGGAAACAAACAGAAAAATGGAGCTCAAGGTGAGTTTTAAAATGACATGCACTTTATGCCTGTTCACATCATGTTAGCAGGTGGAAAACCACTCACTGAGATACTCATAGTGGGAAATCAGACATAGTCCCACATTAATTGGCATATATGGCATGAGCTAAAAACATAAGATGCCTCCCCTACATGTTTCGGTGAAACATCACAGTCATCAGTTGCCACACCTTCTGATGATGGTGATGTTTCACCGAAACATGTAGGGGAGGCATCTTATGTTTTTAGCTCATGCCATATATGCCAATTAATGTGGGACTATGTCTGATTTCCCACTATGAGTATCTCAGTGAGTGGTTTTCCACCTGCTAACATGATGTGAACAGGCATAAAGTGCATGTCATTTTAAAACTCACCTTGAGCACCATTTTTCAGTTTTTTTTTTTCGTTTAATACATATCAATAAAAGTTATGTTTTAGGGAATCTTCTCATATAGGGATATCTGTACCCCAAGCCAAGTGCTTTGGTGTTATTGTGTTTCATATTTAATCAGATCCCGGATTGCCCTTTGGGGTATTTGTGGTTAGTTTGACCATGACTGACACTACAAGATCAGGCTAAGACAAGGAGACGCATGGAACCATTCATACAGTACATCTGTATGTGCTGATATAACTAGAGATGAGCGAACTTACAGTAAATTCAATTCGTCACTAACTTCTCGGCTCGGCAGTTGATGACTTTTCCTGCGTAAATTAGTTCAGCCTTCAGATGCTCCGATGGGCTGGAAAAGGTGGATACATTCCTAGGAAAGAGTCTCCTAGGACTGTATCCACCTTTTCCAGCCCACGGGAGCACCTGAAAGCTGAACTAATTTATGCAGGAAAAGTCATCAAATGCCGAGCCGAGAAGTTTGTGACAAATCGAATTTACTGTAAGTTCGATCATCTCTAGATATAACAGTGAAAAATTATTTTACCCGGTTCCTGGTGGCTTTTTTAAACTATGATTTCTCTGAAAACCCCAGAGCGTTTCAGAATATATCATAGTGTCCCAGGATCCCGCTACCTGTACCTGTTTCATGCCTCCTAGGTTTGAAACGTGTGACAGGTTCCCTTTAAATATATAAAGCTGACAATTACAACCAAAATGATCAATGGCCATGGGAAATTTAACAAAAAACAATTGACTGTCATTGTCTGGAAAGTTGACAGTGTTTGAAACCAATATGATCTTCTGTACGGTAAGATTTTTCCTCACAAACATACTTTCCAGAAAAATTATTTTCTGATTGTTTTCAGAACATAACCAGAAAAATAGTTTATTGGTGTCATTTATCATGTACAGCCAGTGTGAACTGTGGCAACCAATATGGACCAGATAGTGTATGGTTGTGTCTGTGAAGTGATTGTTCACCATACTTTTGTCTGTTTATCAACTGCTCAACAATTAACCTACCTTTATCTACTAGGTGTGCCACCTTAAAGGAGTACTGTGGTGAAAAAACAATGTTTTTAAATCAACTGGTGCCAGAAAGTTGAACAGATTTGTAAATTACTTCTATTTAAAAATCTTAATTTTTCCAGTACTTATCAGCTGCTGTATTTTCCACAGGAAGTTCTTTTCTTTTTGAATTTCTTTTCTGCCTGACACAGTGCTCTTTGCTGCCACCTCTGTCCATGTCAGGAACTGTCCAGAGCCGGAGAGGTTTGCTATGGGGATTTGCTCCTGCTCTGGACAGCTCCTGAGACATATAAGGAAATAGGAAAAAAGAACTCCAAAGATGGCGCTATCCCATAAAAAGCATAGATGACATCCAAGGAAAGATGCGTTTCGGGTATTATCCTACCCTTTATCAAGACACATCTGCAATTGATGAAGGGTAGGATAATACCCGAAATGTGTCTTGCCTTGGATGTACATGTAGACTGTCTTTTACAATAAAGTACGGTTTTCTTATCAAGAGAGCCATCTATGCTTTTTATGGGATAGCGCCATCTTTGGAGTTCTTTTTTTCCTACTACTTTATATGTCAATTACTGGATCCGGTGCCACGGTTTCTGGTCATGCTCCCACATGGCGTGCAATCCCTAGGATACCCCGCATTCAGGGGGGATAGGCATAACCTTAAGTCTACACCAGGTGAGAGTCCATAATCCAGACCCTCACTAAGTTTCTCTGCACCCACAGGATTACACAACGTGCTGTCCTCGCTTTTTTGCATTCTTTCTTGTTATAGTTCCTGAGACAGACAAAGATGTCAACAGGCAGCATTGTGGTCAGACAGAAAAGAAATACAAAAAGAAAAGAACTTCCTGTGGTGCATACAGCAGCTGATAAGTACTGGAAGGATTAAGATTTTTAAATAGAAGTAATTTAAAAAATTTACAAATTCACTGGAGTACCCCTTTAAGGCCCTTCAGCCACTTTACTCACATCACAGTCTTTTTCTTATCTTTAGGCTCCAGTGACTTTTCTTCAACATAATCAGGACAAGTTAATTGAGGACTATAGAAAGCTGGAAGAAGAGATCCAGACCCTACATGTATATTACAGGTATCTTTTAACCAATGTTCATCATCTCCATTCAGATATATGCAAACAAACAATTTATAAGGTTTACAGTACAGTGAGTAAAAGACAAAACAAATCTGATAATTAAAAATAAATAAATAAATAAATAAGGATAATGGTGCAGCTCACAATTATGCACTGGCCGAGGTGGATTGAGCAATACACCTATACCCAATGAGGAGTCTTCCGAATATGCATTGGACTAACACAAAAATTCTATTGTGTTTTAAGAGTCACCGAGGCAGTGTTTTTTCAACCAGGGTGACTCCAGCTGTTGCAAAACTACAACTCCCAGCATGCCCGGACAGCCTTTGGCTGTCCGGGCATGCTGGAAGTTGTAGTTTTGCAACAGCTGGAGGCACCCTGGTTGTGAAACTCCGCACCAAGGTAACGAATGATGATATAATGTATACGTGGGGATGTTCTTTTAAGCTTTTAAAAAACAGCACTTTTTTTCATGTGTATGTCATCCCTACATGTGGCAAACAAAGGACAGTTAAAATAAACTGTCCACCCACTTTTGCATTCTTTATTCATAGGTCCTTAAAATAACAGATCGCTGCATTCTTGTCATTTTTGCCGGAGTGTTCAGATTTAGAGTTGTCAGAGCCGTAGATCTCGGCATTTTGCATTCATATACATTATGTCAATGGCAGAATGTATGGGTTGTCCTTAAAAAGAAAACTTTCCTATTCCATCATTTTTTTATCATATCAGTTACACAAGGATTACATACAGGTAAGGGGGGGGGGGGGGGATTGGATTGCCCCTCAAAGGTTGTCAATATTGGGTAGAATTTTCAAATTAATTTTTTGGGGAATAAACAAATAAATTTAGTAGGTCTGAATACAGACTACAAAACAGTGGAAGGTCTTGAGTAGAGATGAGCGAACTTACAGTAAATTCGATTCGTCACGAACTTCTCGGCTCGGCAGTTGATGACTTATCCTGCGTAAATTAGTTCAGCCTTCAGGTGCTCCGGTGGGCTGGAAAAGGTGGATACAGTCCTAGGAAAGAGTCTCCTAGGACTGTATGCACCTTTTCCAGCCCATCGGAGCACCTGAAAGCTGAACTAATTTATGCAGGAAAAGTCATCAACTGCCGAGCCGAGAAGTTCGTGACGAATCGAATTTACTGTAAGTTCGCTCATCTCTAGTCTTGAGCATAAAACATATTAGAACATGTTAGAAAAGTACCGATTGTTTACATCAAGTTTTTATGTTAAAGGGGTACTCCAGTGGAAAACATTTTTTTTTAACTGGTGCCTTCCAGTACTTACCTGCTGATGTATGCTCCAGAGAAAGTTCTTTTCTTTTTGAATTTCCTTTCTGTCTGACCACAGTGCTCTCTGCTGCCACCTCTGTCCGTGTCAGGAACTGTCCAGAGTATGAGCAAATTCCCATAGCAAACCTCTACTGCTCTGGACAGTTCCTGACATGGACAAAGGTGTCAGCAGAGAGCACTGTGGTCAGAACAGTAAAGTAATGAAAAAAAGAAAAGAACTTCCTCTGGAGCATACAGCAGCTGAAAAGTACTGGAAGGATTAAAAGGGGTACTCCGGTGAAAAACTTTTTTTTTTTTTAATCCACTGGTGCCAGAAAGTTAAACAGATTTGTAAATTACTTGTATTAAAAAATCGTAATCATTCCTGAACTTATTAGCCGCTGAATACTACAGTGGAAATTATTTTCCGTTTGAAACACAGAGCTGTCTGCTGACATCATGAGCACAGTGCTCTCTGCTGACATCTCTGTCCATTTTAGGAACTGTCCAGGGTAAAAGGAAATCCCCATAGAGAGCACTGTGCTTGTGATGTCAGCAGTGTTCTGTGTTTCAAAAAGAAAATAATTTCCGCTGTAGTATTCAGCAGCTATTAAGCACGGGAAGGATTAAGATTTTTTAATAGAAGTCATTTAGAAATCTGTTTAACTTTCTGGCACCAGTTGATTTAAAAAATTAAAAGTTTTTCACCGGAGTACTCCTTTAAGATGTTTAAATAGAAGTAATTTACAAAATCTTTTTAACTTTCTGGCACCAGTTGATTTAAAAAACTATTTTTTTTCCACCAGAGTACCCCTTTAAATACTCATAATAATGTGTTCAAGTAAAATGAACAGTTTAGTTCTATTACACACTGACAACATTACTTCTACATTCCAAATAAAAATATTGTCATTTAGGCTGGGTTCACACTGTGGAATTTCTGGGCAGAATTTCTGCCGGAGATCGAGCCGGCCGCACTAGGACCGCGCGGACCACATTGCCGTCCCCATAGATGGCAATGCATTTCTCCCAAAAGATCCACCCAGAAATGCATTGCAGTCTATGGGGGCAGCAATGCAGTCCGCGTGGTCCTAGCGCCGTTGGCTCGATCTCCGGCAGAAATTCTGCCCAGAAATTATGCAGTGTGAACCCAGCCTTAGAGGATTTATATGTAAAAAACAACAACTGGTCAAATAACCCCAAAAAAAGATTTGTTTTCAGACCTCAAATAATGCACAGAAAACAAATTTATAATTATTGTTCAACTACACAATACTAATTTTTTTTACTTAAGAATTCCGAAATCAATATTTGGAATGACCTGGATTAAAATGTGTCCCCCATTCACCACGCGGAGGTGACCTCACTTCAGTTGGGACCCTAACACACTTATTCTACTCTCCTCTGCTGGGCATATAGTGTCTGATTGGGTGACATGCAGGATCCACTATAAGATTAAAAAACCTCCTGTGAACATGGAGGGGTGCACGGCTAACCCAACAGCAATGTGACAGACTGGTGGAGAGCATGCCGCATGAAATCTGGGATTAAAAATCCTGTTATTCCACCAAATATTGATTTCTGAACTCTTTCTCCATTTCAGAAAAAAATTATATGAATTGTATGGTTTAAAGGGGTACTCCACTGCCCCAGTGTCCGGAACATTTTGTACCGAACGCTGGCTGAGGGGTCGTGACATCACGGCCACACACCCTCAATGCAAGTCTATGGGAGGGGGCGTGGCTGCTGCCACGCCCCCTCCCATAGACTTGCATTGAGGGTGTGTGGCCGTAATGTCACTACCCCGCAGCACGCACCCAGCGTTCCCAACACAGTGTTCCAGGCGCTGGGGCAATGGAGTACCCCTTTAAAGCCTATGAAATTTTAACCAGTTATTTTCTACAAGTAAATCCTCTAAATGATAATATTTTAATTTTGAAATTGGAGTAATGTTTTCAGTAGTTTATAGAATAAAACACAACAGTTACTTAAACACATTCCTATGAATAGTAAAACCAGGGAAAATTTTGCCGAGGAAAATTTTTTTCCAGAGCTGTATATCTATTCTAAGACGAAGATTAAAAGGAAATAATTTCAGTCAGACTTGATGGACCAGGAGCTTTTATCCTTTGATCTATCCCACTGGGATGGTCATCACTCCTGTCCCTGATGCTGCTTTCAATCTAAAATCGATATTTCCTGGGGACGATCCATTGGGCTTATTGCGGACGATCATTGGGTAAAGATCATGGAAATGACTCCACAACTATCTGTGAGTGAGGCGCATCGCTTCTCTCACCTTTATTTTCTGCATGGAGTCTATACGACTTTGATATTGGGTTCCACTCTGATTCTCAGTGCCCTAGATGTGTCTTGTTGATGCGGATCTTGTCCATATGATGTGGTCTTGCACAGCCTTGGAATCCCTCTGGAAGGAATCTGTGGATATTATCTCATGGGTCTATTGGGGTCTCCATTGATCTCTCCCCCATGGTCTGTGTTTTGGGTTATGTGATGGATTTAAATGTTGAGGATACCCATAAGGTGGCAGTAACTAGGATCAGTGGCGTAGCTATAGAAGTCGCAAGGGTCGCAATCGCGACCGGGCCCCATAGCCCTTCCACTTCACTATACTATATGCTGCAGCAGGGTCAGACGGACAGGCAGAGAGCTAGTGGGATCAGCGCGGGCGTGCACGTGACCTGTCACAGTCTCTGACCCCGCGAGATCTATCCCTGGAAGCCATCAGTGACAGGAGCAGCAGACTCTCCCGCCTCACACCGCAGCCTTCTTAGCTTCAGGAAGGTGAGTAGAGCTGGAATCGGTGCATGGGGGAGGGGATTGGTGGGGGGTGTAATGTTGATGGGGAGGACGGGGTTGGACTTGGGATGTGGTGTAATGTTGACTAGGAGACAGAGGACATGGGTGTGTGTGTGTAATGATGAGGAGGCCATGTGTGGGGGGTAATAATGAGGAGACTGAGGGTGGGGTGCAGGGGGGGGGGGGGCGGCTTTTACTATACAAAATGCCTTCCTCTAATGCTGAGACAAACTAGTACACCAGATCTCCAGATGTTGCAAAACTACAACTCCCAGCAAGCCCAGACAGCCAAAGGCTGAGAGTTGTAGTTTTGCAACAGCTGAAGGGCTGTCCAGGCATGCTGGAGGAACACTGGAGCAGTCGCCCATAGCAACCAATCAGATTCCAGCTTTCAAAAAAAAAAAAAAAGGCCTCTGAAAAATGAAAGCTGAAATGTGATTGGTTGCTATGGGCAACTGCTCTATTGTTCCTCTGCACAAGGTTGGATAAATCTCCCCCATTATTCTTGCCATGAAAAAGCAACAGGAACTTCCTGTGGAAATGGAGACAAGCATTGGCGTGATGTTATTTACATGGGACTGTATATTGGTGGTATAGGAGTGATGTTATTTACATGGGTCTGTATATTGGTGGTAGGGGAGTGATGTTATTTACATGGGAATGTATGTTGGTGGTAGGGGAGTGATGTTATTTACATGGGACTGTATATTGGTGGTAGGGGAGTGATGTTATTTACATGGGAATGTATGTTGGTGGTAGGTGAGTGTTGTTTACATGGGAAAGGACTTAGGGGTTGGGGGGGGGGGAGTTCAGGGGAGCATGAAGAGGACTTACAAGTCTAGGGGGAAAGAGGGTGGAACAAAGGAATTGGGAGAAAGATTTATATCCTATTCAGGGTACAGCGTATTGCAGGGTTATATTAAGAGGCTACAGTGTGTGGCAGTATTTTACTCAGGTGGTAAAGTGTGTACCAGTATTATATTTAGAGGGTACAGTATGTGGCAGTATTATGTTCAGGGGTACAGTGTGTGGCAGTATTATATTTAGGGGTACAGTTGTTGGCAGGACTATATTCAGGGGGTACAGTGTGTGGCAGTATTATATTGAGAGGGTTCAGTGTGTGGCTAGTATTATATTGAGAGGGTTCAGTGTGTGGCTAGTATTATATTGAGGGGGTTCAGTGTGTTGCAGTATTATATTCAGGGGCACTGTGTGTGGCAGTAATATATTCAGGGATACAGTGTATGGCAGAATTATATTCAGGGGGTACAGTGTGTGGCAGTATTATATTCAGGGGGTATGGTGTGTGGCAATAATATATTTAGAGTACAATGTGTGGCAGGGTCATATTTAGGGGTTACAGTGGTTGGCAGTATGATATTCAGGGGAACAGTGGGTGGCAGTATTATATTCAGGAGGTACAGTGGTTGGCAATATTATATTCAGGGGGTACAATATTTGGCAGAAATATAATGATTATTGTGTTCATACACAGGATAAGGATCTGATGACAAATTAAAGGGGTACTCCAGGGGAAAACTTTTTTTTTTAATCAATTGGTGCCAGAAAGTTTAACAGATTTGTAAATTACTTCTATTAAAAAAATCTTAATCCTTCCAGTACTTATTAGCTGCTGAATACTACAGAGGAAATTATTTTCTTTTTGGAACACAGAGCTCTCTGCTGACATCACAAGCACAGTGCTCTCATCTCTGTCCATTTTAAGAACTGTCAAGAGTAGGAGAAAATCCACATAGCAAACAAATGGACAGAGATGTCAGCAGAGAGCACTGTGCTCGTGATTCAGCAGAGAGCACTGTGTTCCAAAAAGAAAATAATTTTCTCTGTAGTATTCAGCAGCTAATAATTACTGGAAGGATTAAGATTTTTTAATAGAAGTAATTTACAAATCTGTTTAACTTTCTGGCACCAGTTGATTTGAAAAAAAAAAAAAGTTTTCCACCGGAGTACCCCTCTAAGGAACCAATGATGTCTGGACGTTAGACTCTGCAGAGAAGATGAAACTGGAAGAAGTCCTGGCGTCTGGACCAGATGAGGAAGAAAAGGAAAGACAACAGAGAAGACGTCACTCAGGTCACTGATATCATTGTGTATTCTCCTGACTGTCCCATCAGAGCTGTAGTCACTGATATCATTGTGTTTTCTCCTGACTGTCCCATCAGAGCTGTATTCACTTGTAAGTTCTGTAGTTATGATGGATGACACTGTACTCCAATCTGTGGCTCTCCAGCTGTTGCAAAACTACAATTCCCATAAATCCTGATGCTCTTAATATATGATGGGAGTTGCAGCTTTCCAACATCTGGAGAGCCACTTGAACCAAGGGGATTGGTGGGGTCCCATCAGTTAGACCCCCACCATAAAAATTAGATGCTTATTTAAAAATGCCTGGGCCTATTTTTGGTCCCAGTCCGGCCCTGTCTGTAAGTCACCTAAATCACTGTGTATTCTCCTGACTGTGTCCCGCCTGTGCTTTATTCTTCTTAGAGACAGTGGGGCCCAGGACAATTTTTTGCATCGGGGCACTGTTGTTTCTTGCTACGCCCCTGGGTTGGATGTTGTATATGGTCCGCATATTCATTGCGGCACATTTGCTGGACAGTGCCCCCCTGATGGTCGCTGAATTTGTCACTAAGGTCAACTGGCTGGTTAATCTTGAGAAAGGTGTATATCGTAAGCGTAATGCCCTGCACAAGTTTGAAAAGCTATGGGATGTGTGGCTGGATGATTATGGCCTAGCCTCCAGAGAATTGCGTAGGTTTCGCTTGGGACTGATTTAATCCCCTTGTTTATGGCTCTCTTGTCTTTCTGCTCTTTCTCCCCCCTCTACATCTCATAGGGTCTAGGGGTACGGCGCTCTTTGTGGGTCTCTCCCTTTATTTCTCTTTTCCTTTTTATGGCGTGTATTGGAGATTTATGTGATTTACATAGGACTGTGCATGTCTGTGCTCATCCTTCAATGTTTGGTATATATTTCTTTGGTTCTCTGTATTGTTGCAGGGTTTGGTTGGTGGGAATGGTTGGTGGGAATGGTTGGTGGGCTGGATGTTGGAGGTCCGCATGTTTGTATTATTGAAAAATCTTGTTAATAAAAACATCTAATTAAAAACAAAATCGCTCTCTCAAACATACAGTAAGACTTAAAGGGAACCAATCATCAGATTTGACCCTATATAATGCTTGGCAAAGCGTTATATAGGGTAAAATTGTTGTCCTCACCATCCCCGGGGGACACTCCTGCCCCCAGGGATGGTGAAGATATGAAGTTATAAACTAGTCGCCGCCGCCGTAAGTAGTCACCTGGGCGGGGAGCTCCTCTCACCTATTCCCGTTCTTCGGCCGGCAGCGACGCCCCCTCCGCTTGATTGATGGGCCGCGTCATTGTTCCGCTCACTGAACAGACGGAGCAGAGTGATGACGGGGCCCATCAATCAAGCAGAGGGGGCATCGCTGCCGGACGAAGAACGGGAGTAGGTGAGAAGATCTCCCCGCCCAGGTGACTACTTACGGCGGCGGCAGCGGCGACTAGTTTATAACTTCATCCCTGGGGGCAGGAGCGTCCCCCGGAAATGGTGAAAAAAAAGATTTTACCCTATATAACGCTTTGCCAAGCGTTATATAGGGTAAAATCTGATGATTGGTTCCTTTTAAAGGAGACTAATTCAAATAAGACCTGTTACAGGGCAATATTTTCCTATTTGGCACTTTTTAGAGTTGGGTGGAGACAATGCACAAGATGGTTGCCCAAGAGCAAAAGACATTCCTAACAGGAGCTCTTGGTTCTAGAATTAGATTTGTCTTACCATGTGCCTTTGTAGCCACTGCACGCTATGGCATGTAAACCTATGTAAATGATAGAAAGCCCCCAAAAGTGAAGAAATATAATAATGGGAAGGATGTTGCACAAATCTGGAAGTAAATGATTAGGTGTAAAAGATTGTAATGTATAATGTATTAAAGGGGTTGTCCACCATAAGGTGATTTTAGTACGTACCTGGGAGACAGTAATGGACATGCTTAGGAAGGATCTGCGCTTGTCTTGGGGCTAAATGGCTATGTTGTCATATTACCATAACACTGTGGCTAGATGTTTGTTAACTTGCATTTCTTGTTTGACTTTTCTTATTTTGTCTACAAATCCCACAATGGCGTCTTCCTCCCTCCCACGCATTAGCCACCCCACCCATTGAAACATAAATGAGCTGCAGACCTGTGGTTTTCAATCAGGGTGCCTACATTTGTTGCATTAGTTGCAGATTGACCCCTCCACCCATTGAAGCAGACAGGCTCCCTGTCATCAGCTGACTAGTGAGTCAGGTCTCGGCCGCATTGCAAGCTGGGAAAAATCTGAGACAACAGTCATTTTGTATGCTGGTAAAAATAAATATTGGGGTCAAAATCACAGAAGAATTGTGAGAAAACAGTCACACACAGGTGCAGACACTATATTATGAACTACAGTAACTTTACAGCCCCTGTAGCATAGTCAAATAAAAACAATACCTGGAATACCCCTTTAAGGTTACATGTTTTATTGATATTACTATAGGGGGACAAGTGACCATGACATTTTTTATAATGATGGCTGCTCAGGCGAAATGTAAACTTAAAGAACTGAAAGAATAGGACAGGCATTCATCCAAATTTAGAAACCACCGCATGTGGCAGACGGGTCATATAGAGTTCAGCTAGCTGCACCTAAGGTAAGAATTAGGCAGGACTCCTCAATAGTCTTTTTTTATTACTCATAACACTGTGAATGAGCATATATCTCTTTTTCTATATAACTATAACCTGACATACTGGTTTATCCTGTTGGTGGATTTATTCCTTTTACCGGTTGCAGTTACACCTCCTGTGCCTAGTTAGTGTTGCAGTGTTTTTTTGTTTTTGGATATAGTGCTATTAATGTATTGTAATTATTTTGATACAACTGTTTGTTTTTCTACTTTTCTACAGATGCTTTTTATGCCCATAGGCCTAAAAAGGTGCAAGCAGGGTTTATTTGCGCCTTTTTTTGCGCCTTTTGGTTTACACATTTCTGCTGATTTTGAGTTGCAATCCACTAATTTTGGCAATACACTTGATATGGAAGGGTTTTATGAACTGCACCTTTTTGTGAAAAGGCGTAAAAAAGGCGCAAAGCCACTGAAAAGTCTCTAAAACTACACCAGCCCAGACTTAGCTTAGCTTTTTGGTGTATGTGAAGACAGAAATTTCAGAAAATGTGACCTGCACAAAATTTATCAAATGCTCTGTGACCATTTAATAAATTTGGTGCTCCTACACATTACCAGCACACAAAAAAGGTGTAAAAAAATGCTTCACTTACACCTACAATGATAAATGCTTCACTTACACCTACAATGATAAATGACAGCCATAGAATGCACAGGCAGGTCCTGCAACTACTATAGGAGTTAGTGACCGGGTGCAGCCAGTCCAGGTTGTACCAATCTGCCTCCCCCATGTGTGGTTTGAGGCATCATTCTCCATATGCAGCTAAAGAAGCTAACTGGCTTGTGGGGTTATGCTGCTTTTCCTTCCTAAATGATACCTTGCGCTTTAAAAAAAAAACTTTTGATGCATCATAGTGACATATCAGAAGTTTTGATCCTTTGGGTTCTGAGATACCTACAGATGAAATTGGTTCTCCGGTGGAAAACTATTTTTTTCAAATCAACTGATGCCTGGAAAGTTAAACAGATTTGTAAATGACTTCTATTTAAAAATCTTAATCCTTCCAGTACTTATCAGCTGCTGTATGCTACAGAGGAAGTTCTTTTCTTTTTGAATTTCTTTTCTGTCTTACCACAGTGCTCTCTGCTGACACCTCTTTCCATGTCAGGAACTGTCCAGAGCGGGAGAGGTTTGCTATTGGGATCTTCTCCCGCTCTGGACAGTCACTTTGGTCAGACAGAAAAGAAATTCAAAAAGAAAAAAAAACTTCCTCTGTAGTATACAGCAGCTGATAAGTACTGGAAGGATTAAGATTTTTTAATAGAAGTCATTTACAAATCTGTTTAACTTTGTGGCACCAGTTGATTTGAAATCAATAACAGTTGGAGAGTGGCACGAGTAGTGTATATAAAGCCTATAGATACGGGAGGTAGAAGACTGTAGGATGGCACCAATAGGCACTCAACAAACAATCAGCTGACAGGTGAGCCAACGGTATATATTCCGGCAGGAGAACAACGTAGTAATAGAGTAGGACATAATAGAGGATAAACCTGAACGTAAATAGTATATCAAAGCAATACAAAGTATCCTGCACTCACCCCTAAGCTGATGACTCGAAGTTCCTATATGGAGGACACTGGAGGACCAGGTCTGCAGGTGTGCGTGGGCGCTCTAAGCGCCCACGCACACCTGCAGACCTGGTCCTCCAGTGTCCTCCATATAGGAGCTTCGAGTCATCAGCTGAGCGGTGGGTGAGTGCTGGATACTTTGTTTTGCTTCCTACCATATGCTTTTTATAGTAGTGATGTCTTATGTGGCAGATGGGCTTTTGGGCCCAGATACACGTTGTTCCTCTTCACCCCTATACTTGGAGCCCTGATTAGGAGGGTTTTGGACTAGAATATCTTCTTTCCATGTACAGCCGATTGGATGATCAATGTTATGATTTCACCAAAGAGCTTAGTGCCTCCAGTCTTTGTCTATGATTGTCATAGGAAACTATTCCAATTCTGTTCTTTCTTAATAAGCATTTTGTTGTTGTTGTTGGTTTGTTATAGGATGTTTTGTGTCCTATAAACATGTCTTAGGCTGCATTCACACTTCGTTTTTACGTTACGGGTGCCAGATCCGGCTGGGGGAGGGGAAAACCGGGCTCTCCCGTACCCCAGCCGGACCAGCGCTGAAATCCATTTACTTTAATGAGCCAACCGGAATCAAACAGTGACTCCGGTCGGCTCATTTTTTAACCGTATCCGGTTTTGTGACCGGACCTAAAACCATGGGATACTACGGTTTTAGGTCCGGTCAGAAAACCGCATACGGGTCAAAAATGAGCCGACCGGAGTCACTGTTTGATTCCAGTTGGCTCATTAAAGTAAATGGATTTCAGCGCTGGTCTGGCTGGGGTACGGGAGAGCCCGGTTTTCCCCTCCCCCAGCCGGATCTGGCACCCGTAACGTAAAAACGAAGTGTGAATGCAGCCTTATTCCTCCCTGATTTACCCAATGGCCCAGATTTATAAGTCTGTCAGAGACAAAACCCAGAGTCATTTGGCCACAGCAACCAATCACAGCTCGGCTTTGGTTGCTATTGGCAAAGCATTCCCATTTTTTTTCTCTCGAACACATTGATAAATCCGGGCCAATGTTTTACTTGTCAGGTCCTTACTTCATAGGGACATCTTATCCGGCAAAGTAACATTCCTTGGATTGTGCAATTTGAATGGCTGGCAAATGAAGAGTTAATGCGCCGACTTCCAGGCCTGGAGATAAGAGGAGGCCTGTAATCTGTTGGTGAGAGCGGGTTCCAGCCAGATTGTCACTACGTGGAGAGAGCGTCACTGTTCCACCTGCTTCCTGCTATAACATAACCTTCTTACAGCAGCCACAGCCCTGTGTAGTCACCCAAGTGATATGAAACGTATTTCCTTTATTTTAATGGTAGATAAAAAAATAAATAAAAAAAAAATGAGTTTCAAAGCTACAAACCTAACAAGAACCATGCAACCCCTAAAACAGTGTTTCTTGACCAGTGTGCCTCCAGCTGTTGCAAAACTACAACTTCCGCTGGTTGGGAAACACTACCCTATAACACAGTGTTTTCCAACCAGGGGGCCTCCAGCTGTTGCAAAACTACAACTTCCAGCATGCCCGGACCGTGAAATGCTGGAGGCACGCTGGTTGGGAAACACTACCCTATAACACAGTGTTTTCTAACCAGGGTGCCTCCAGCTGTTGCAAAACTACAACTTCCAGCATGCCCGGACCGTGAAATGCTGGAGGCACACTGGTTGGGAAACACTACCCTATAACACAGTGTTTTCTAACCAGGGTGCCTCCAGCTGTTGCAAAACTACAACTCGCAGCATGCCCGGACTGTAAAATGCCAGAGGCACGCTGGTTGGGAAACACTACCCTATAACACAGTGTTTTCTAACCAGGGTGCCTCCAGCTGTTGCAAAACTACAACCCCCAGCATGCCCGGACTGTAAAATGCCAGAGGCACGCTGGTTGGGAAACACTACCCTATAACACAGTGTTTTCTAACCAGGGTGCCTGCAGCTGTTGCAAAACTACAACTCCCAGCATGCCTGGACTGTAAAATGCCAGAGGCACGCTGGTTGGGAAACACTACCCTATAACAGTGTTTTCCAACCAGGGTGCCTCCAGCTGTTGCAAAACTACAACTCCCAGCATGCCCAGACAGCCTTCGGCTGTCTGGGCATGCTGGGATTTGTAGTTTTGCAACAGCTGTAGGCCCCCTGGTTGTGTAACAATGCTTTAACATAAGGTCTATCATACATTGAACAAGTGACATGTGGTACAATTATCCTGCCTGATGGATGGTAGATTTACCATATGGTCCCTGGGGGTCAGTGATAAATTCCATATTTTTTTGTACCTGCTGGTCAGTGATGCATTTATTCACTAGTTCCTAGTGTTCGGAGATACGGTCTATGTTCTCTGGAGATCAGTAGTCATTGACCGGGTACTACCAGCAATACTGTGTTCACCATACTGGTTGACCTGGTCTAGGGGTTAAACCCAAACAACGTACAGCCAGGTCAGGGAAAGATGATGGCATCTATTATGGTGTGATCCCATTGCTATTTACCAATCAATATATTGACATAATGATATACATCTATATAAAATATGTATTGAAGAAGACCTGTCTTTTACCACTCCTGACATGTTTATTTTGGTAAATACTTGAATTCTTCATATAATACCATTTCTGGAACATTTTTTGTTAGAACTCTATGTGTCATCCTTCAGATTTTACACAAAGGATCAGACCCCAAAGGATAGGAGATAAGATGTCTAGGGGCGGAGTACCTAATGGTCAAAAGTTGGCTAAACTGGATAAGTTGACTGTGTAAAGTGTATGGTTAGATTTTGGCTGCCTGGCCCTACTGTTCCCAGAAAGATAAGCTGCTGCTAGAAGAGTCTGGCAGCAGCTTACCTCTCCTATCTCTATAGAGAACATACGATAGCTTGGTTGTTATGAATACTCGTGTATGGGGACAGATATTGAAACACCACCTTAAACTTGAATACTCAGAAATGTCTGTACTGCATCAATATTCTGTTAACACATCCATTGGGGTACGTGAAGCTGTTTGGTGGGGACTTCACATTGTAGAGCTACAGGTGAAACTCGAAAAATTAGAATATTGTGCAAAAGTTCATTGTATTTCATTAATGAAACTTAAAGGAAATCTGTCAGTAGTATCACCCAGACTGAACCTGTCACACAGGCCTGTAGTGCGGGTGATGCTGATTAAAACGGTACTCACATTGGTTCCACTAATGAGAGCCTTGGGGCATGGGCGGAGCTCCGATCCGAGCTTCGGGCACCCTGACGTCATCTTTACTGGGCGGTCGCTGCGCCCGGCTCATCAATATTCATAAACCCCTTCCCTGCTCCTTCAGCCGTGTTATAGTACTGCGCATGCGCCGCTTACTGTGCAATGACGTCTGCAGCTGTGAAGCCGAGGGGAACGCCGCTTCCGGGAGGACACAGTAAGCGGCGCATGGGCAGTACTATAACACGGCCGAAGGAGCAGGGAAGGGGTTTATGAATATTGATGAGCTGGGCGCAGTGGCCTCCGGGTAAAGATGACGTCAGGGTGCCCGAAGCTCGGATCGGAGCTCCGCCCATGCCCCAAGGCCCTCATTAGCATATATAGAAAAATGCAATTTGTGGCAGAACGGCTGGGCAAATCTACACAACTTGAGTACCGTTTTAATCAGTATCACCCGCACTATAAGCCTGTGTATCAGGTTTAGTGTGGCTAATACTACTGACAGATTTCCTTTAAAAGGAAAGGAAGCATGAAGTGCTCCAAAATCTCCCGGTAGACGGATGTGTTGACCCTGGACTTAATGAAGCACAGTGGACCAACACCAGCAGATGACAGGGCTCCCCAAATCATAGAAATTGGGGGGGGGGGCTTTGGGGTTTTCATGAGCTATAAGCCATAATCATCACAATTATGATAAATCACGGCTTGAACTATGTTGCTTTGCATGTAATGAGTTTCTCTCATATATTAGTTTCACCTTTTAAGTTGCATTACTTGCACGATATTCTAATTTTTCAAGTTTTACCTGTAGTATTGTTGTCCTTGTACATACTTTCACATGTAACATAGTGATTGGTTATTGGGTTTCCTAAAAAATCAGCCATTGTGTGTGTCAGACATAGGACATTAAGCCAGTGAAAGGAAAAGAGGACAATCCCTGTACAGTATGTGTTGGTGCTATATAAGTGACAGGAAATAAAGTGTGCTTGTAATATTTTTTAGCTACATATATAATCATTTTAATAATATATAAATAATTTGAGTTATATAAGAGTTTTGCATCATTTTCTGTACACTTTTCCCAACTGGGTGGAAGGTGTACATGTGGACAGATTGCAGCTCAGCATAGCCACTCTGCGGTATCATATGTCACCGGTAGATATGGGAACCGGCGGTGGAAAGCTGCGACAGTTGGTGGATTTGCAGTTGGGATCTTTTAGTAACAGGCACACAAGGAGAGAGGAAAGATAAAGCTGCTTTTAAAAAAAGTTCTCTAGCGTATCTGTGTGATAACAGGTAAAACACCTTTACTGCCATTAAATATTTACCAAGACTTGGCTGTAGGGCGGGTGCTGCGCAGCTCTGAGTGTGGAGCCATTGATAAGCTATCAGAGAGGGCCCAGGTTAATGTGTAACCACCTTGGGCGCACATTCCTTTTAAGTCTCTCCTCTCCCCTGAAAATGACCTGAAATGAGTTTGACGGGAATCCATATCTCTCCTTGTTTCTCAAGAGCTGCCGGAGAGGAGTGCTAGCTGCAAGGGGACTCTGGTCAATTAATGGTGATGTCATTTCTAAGAGTTGCCTAGGCCCTTTAGACAATTTTTATTCTCCATATACAATATAGTTGAATTAGGCAACAGCTTCCGCTTCTTAGCCCACACATTTAACTCAGCTAAACATTCATATATTCTGAATGAAGAGAAGGTAGTAAGCCGCTTCACTGCACTGGTAGCAGCTTACATCCCTTTAGAACAAGCACATGTGTTCTCCAGGAGTTGAAAAGTCTCACCACCACTCAATTCAATTAGAGTCAGTACACCCCCCCACCACACACACACACACACACACACACACACACACACTCAAATCCCTTTAGAACATAAGAAAAGGATCAGACATGTTGGAATCTAACTGTGCCCCATCCTTTTCTCTCCAGTATGTATATTCCTATTATTACGTAGAGCGCTGTTACCATATTAATACACGATACATGTATTCCTAATCTGGTCAAACACCGACCATCAAATGTGTATGTCCCCCCTGACAACTGAAGGATCGGGTACATTGAATTTTATCCGCCCATTGCTCTATTTCTAAGAGAGGTAGGTTAGCGCCATAGGAATGGCTTCCTCTCCACTTCCCATTAAGAACACAGGCACATTTGGCTAGTCAAGCGGGTTGTGTATTGTCGAATTGGAAGCGATAGCTGCATGTTTGGCTGACTGCTTATGGCCAGCTTTTAGAGCTGCATTGATATAACATATTCTAAAGGATTGTCAGAGTGAATTCACGGCACATGTTGGCACAGATCCGGCAGGAAAAGCTTAGAACCACCTGCCAGTGTATCAGTGCCGAACTCCATTCAATCCAATGACCTGAACAGTGTCACCTCCGTTCAGGTCATTTTCTGACCATATCAGACTTTTGGGCCGGACTGAAAATCATGGTCTGCTGTGGTTTTCGGTCCGGGCCAAAAGTTGGATACATTCGAAAAATGACCTCAACAGTGGGGGATTTATTGGATGAAATGGGGTCTGGCATGAATAAGTCAACAGGCAGTTTTAAGCTTCTCTTGCCACATCCATGCCACGGAGGCACAAAACATGGTGTGCATGCACCCTCAAGCTGGATCAATATTTATATCTGTATCTTTCTTTTTTACTTGTATGGTATGGCATAACGTAGTAGACTGTGCTATTCCATACAAACATTCAGTGTGACATCTATTATGCTGGCCAAGCTGATATTCATATTTATTAAGTTTTGGGGCACATCACAGGATCTTTTGGGGTCATTTTAGTTTAGAGTATCAGGTCTACCTTTTTCTCCAGTGAGGGTTGTGTTTTTATACCGGATTCACGTCAGCATTTTCACGCCCCTGTTATATGGCTGCAAGCCCCACCCATTATAGGTCTTATGACTTGAAGTGACAGCATCATAATGATCGTGTTTGTGTGAATCCGGCCTTATAATCTTCTGAACAGTTTTTTTTTTTCTATCATCTAAATTAACTCTGAATGACCTAACCTTTAATGAGGATAAAGAAACATATGGAGAATGAGAAAGTTAGACAGTAGCAATGTGTGCCAAATAGGAGGGGCGGCATTGTAAAAGTCAGAAAGACCAGGAGATGGTTGAGCAAGACAGACGAGATATAAAAGAGGTGGGAGGTGGGGTGCACGTACGCTTTAATGTCTCGCTCCTGTCAGACGCTTGGACTTTGATACCCAGTACAGTGTTTACATTTAATTAGACAGAACACGGTGTGACAGACCATCAATACTCACCCGGGGATTGATCCTCATTCCATCTGCCTGAGAGGAAAGTGATGTGACAGTGTGCGGCCCTGAACAAAACCCTGTCAGGATGTGGCACCACTGCAACCTGAACCACAGGAACTTTACAAATACACTAAATTGATCTAGAGTTAAAGACTAAAGCAGCATTCAAAATTATGTAGAACCCAAATTTCCCAGCATTCCATGTCTGCACAGAGTTTACTCTGGTAATTTGCTTTCTGCGACACTAAGTCTCTGTATTGGGTACTGTATTGTTATCTGATGTAGTAAAGACCATCGCACTGCGTCTGCTTTATAGGAGTTCAGCGTCATTCTTTGCGGTCTGTCTAATGAAAGTTTGAGTTATTACTACTATCACCAAGCAGAATTGTGACTGCAGCTCTGGACGAAGGAGGTAACCGAAGACAAGGCACTAGTACCAGAATCCTGAACGAGCACACACTCATCCGTATCCATGTTATTAGGGTGCAGCTAGAGTTTAAAGTATACTAACTAACACAAGCTAGAGGGCACGGCTGTGGGGAAAGACCAATTGTGTCAGCATGTATTGTGGAGGCTAGCGATCTGTCACTGTAACAATGCGGAGTCCTGATGCCTGTGGTTCCGGAGGTGCTGGGAACCAAGAAACCCAAAGTCACTCAATAGCATACATAAGAAGACAAAAAGGTCCCCACACTCACCGCGAGGAAACAGCAGACCAACTTCTATGGCATCTTGGACAGATCCGACTTCAGACTGACAGCAAGGCGATCAGAGTGGAGGCGGCTGCCGGCAAAGTTTTGCGCAGCTCGCGCTTCTTCCGGCCTCGTATATAGAGTTTAAAGTATACCTGTCATTTGAAAAATAAACTTTTCACATGGGACAGAGACATATCAAAAGTTAAAATTTTAGAACGAGTGGGAAGATGTACGTGGTAAAATGATTCACTGCACAACTCTCAGTTATTGTGGATATAAATCGCTGCAAGACAGGAAGAGTAGCATTCTATTACTTTCTTCTCCTCACATGTTCTCCTGAACGGGGGGGGGGGGGGGGGGCAATTACCACTGAGACTCCAACTGATCAAGACATGCCACTCTGTGACTTGTCAAAACTTTCAGTAAATATATATATATATTTTTTACTGTTTTATGTAGGCAAAACGGGACACAATTATTGTGTTCAGGATACAAGCGGTAACTGATACTTTGAAGGGAGCACAGAGGGTGATCGTCAAAAGTAGTTATTACTTAGTGGATGCACAAAGGGGCCATGTCAAGTTTTGGAGGGCACAAAGTGGGTATTGTGGGGAGCACAAATGAGGCATTTTGGGTTGGGCAGAGGATAAAAAAATAAATGCAGAGAAAATACTTTAAAAAAAATGCTCAGGAGAAAAAAAAATGCGGAATTGAAACTAAAGGTCCAGGGACAGGTGAGAGGTGCATTAGTGGTGAAATGATTCTGTAATACACAAGGCAGTTTTATAACCCTTCACCTATAAACATTTGGCAGTATATTTAGACCAATATCGCAAGGGCTCCACAGCGGTCATATATATTTTTCTGAGCCAAAGATTAATTCACAATTTTAATTTATTTTATGTATATTATGTATGTATTGCAAAGGATCATTTTATTGATTGGGGTATATTATATTAAAATGTTGTTAAATATTTTTATCTTGTATCAGACAAACTTTAGTGAGCGAAAGCAAATTGGAGTAGTTTTGCAAGTAGTCGTTTCATTTATCTTACAGTAGGGACATACATGTAAGAAACGGCATTAGGGAGGCAGCCATACAAAGAAGAAAGGGGGAGATCACCGGTGGGGGAGTTGTCTTTGTCTTCCGCCTCGATGCCTTTCCTTACATGTATGTCCCGATTGTAAAATAAATGAAACGACTACTTACAAAACTACCTAGGGTGGAAGCACCTGTATCTGTTTGTGTTATGGCCTGCCATTTGGGATCTTATGAGATTCTGCTGTTGCCTATGCCATTGATGGAGTGAGAGCTGGAGTAGCAGTGCTGGGTTATTCTCTTTGTTTTTGTTTTATCTAGTATGTTTAGAGTTTTTTCAATATGTATTAAGATTGTTACGTAAATGACCTGATATCATAAGAACAAAAGGATACGTGGAGGCTTTGGAACGTTTGAGTGCCCCTGAATGTGAATTTATGTTGTCACTTAATGGTCCAGTACTCCTGCAAGAGTATGGGATCAATGGATTCCCTTTGCCAATGCTTAGAGGAGATATCCAGCCAAAAGTGGTATAAAAATAAATAAATAAATAAATAAAATACATACATATATATATATATATATATATATATATAAAGATACAGTATATATAAACTTCACACTCTGGGGGAGATTTATCAAAACCTGTCCAGAGGAAAAGTTTCCCAGTTGCCAATCGCAACCAGTCAGATTGCTTCTTTCATTTCTAACAAGGCCTCTGCAAAATAAAAGTAGGCTGATTGTTTCCTATGGGCAACTGGGCAAGTTTTCCTCTGTACAGGTTTTGATCAATCTCCCCCACTGGTCTTGTTTCCTGTGTGAGCTGCAGGGAGGGGCTGCTATGAGAGTGAGGGGGGTGTGTTGCCTTCCAGCTAATCAGGGACACTCAAACACGGCACTCTTAAGCTGTCAGCTCTCTGAGCTGAGGAGGAAAGTGTGTGAACTGTCCTGTACGGTAGACGCTAGTCATCAGTGTGATCAGATCTCCTGTACTTCCTGTCTGGAGAAAAACAGGGTATGTGCTCAGCAAATATTAAACTTCACATTGCAAAGTTATATAACTTTATCATGTGCAGCTATATAAAAGGTAATTTCACTTGGTTGGAGTTCTCCTTTAAGAAGAACCCAATTTCTACTTTATTCCGTCGGGGCTGTCACCCCAGTGTCCACCAAGGAGCATAAACGACTGTTTGCCTCTCCGAACAAAGAGAAGGGAGCTGAGGAACCAGAAGGTGTTATGGTTATTATTTAGTCCTGGGTAAGCATGCAGCCTGCACAGGAGCCCAGGGAGGAGGGTGGCGTCCCTAATACATTACTGTTAGAAGTAATAGATTACAGCAGAGCCATGTGGATTGCACTAGCTTGCTGGACAGGCCTGACATGTGTACACGTCTGTTTGGCTTAGCCGTATTCATGGATGAAACTTACCTGAGAGGGGAGGAGTGTTGCTTATGCTACATTGTGCTTGCTTGAGATGTGGTAGGTATTCCTTGATTTCTGATTGAAATGACATGTTTGAGTAGTATATGAGCGACTTTTGACCTGTGTGTCTACCATGTGTCCGATGGGTGTGCAGTTTGTTTACTGTGTCCAGTGTGTACTGCGCTTGTCTGTATTATGCTCATTGGATGTGGGTGCTGCTTACCCGATTTATGTTACTGTGTGTGCATCACTTAAAAGGGGTTATTGGAAAAATGTATATCCTGCTGTGGCCAGGGAATGAAATGTGTGTGTGTGTACTTACCAAGCCCCGGTCCCCCGCAGCTTCTCATTGGCTCTGACTGCTTCCCCAATCTTCCGTCTTCTTAGGCCTGCCTGCTTAGGCCATCCCTGGCTCACACAGGAACCACCAGGGGATCGGGTCTAGGTAAGTGTTTGTTTTGTTTGTTTTTCCCAGCCCAGGCAGGATATGAATTTTGGCAAAACTCCAGATAACCAATTTAAATAGTGGGCCCCATACACAATGTTTGCACATGAGCACTTGGCTTTTTCACCCCTCCTTGATTTAGTCACTGTAACAGATTATATATGATATATAGATGATATAAGTGGTCTCAAAATGTGAACCTCCAAATGTAACAAAACTCCAACTCCCAGTATGCCCGGACAGCCAACGGCTGTCCGGGCATGCTGGGAGTTGTAGTTTTGAAACAGCTGGAGGTCAACAATTGGGAGACTACAGCTTTATATGGTACTATATTTAAAGGGAAAAGTTGGCCCTAATATAAGACTTTATGGGCTTTGTATGCCAGAATAATTTAGGCATAGTATGGCATTGGGATGTGTATATATTTGGTCATGTTACTGCATAACTATTGTGGCTCTTTAGATTTGAGGGTCTTTAAGTTTTAAACAATTTCCACCAAAACTATAAATCCAGTACTCTCCATAGAGAATACACAAAAGTTAGATGTTAGCAGATGTTATTTACATAGAGGATATATGTACGAAAGATATTTATCAGACTAATGCAGTTCTGGAATTGTTTGGTTATTTGTGGAAGCTGCTTAGAGTAAAGATGAACATGTTTGCACTTAGCTTTTGCTTGGGCTTATTATACAAGTCTACAAATGTTGCCTTCTCAACGTCAAGGACACAGTTACTATCGGAAGCATCAAGAACCAGAGGTACCGTACTATTACTTACGTACGTACGTACTATTGCTTAGGAATGGTACCCATACACCTCAACTAGAGATGAGCGAACTTACAGTAAATTCGTTTTGTCACGAACTTCTCGGCTCGGCAGTTGATGCCTTATCCTGCATAAATGAGTTCAGCTTTCAGGTGCTCCGGTGGGCTGGAAAAGGTGAATACAGTCCTAGGAAAGAGTCTACTAAGACTTTATCCACCTATTCCAGCCCACGGGAGCACCTGAAAGCTGAACTAATTTATGCAGGATAAGTCATCAACTGCCGAGCCGAGAAGTTTGTGACGAATCAAATTTACTGTAAGTTCGCTCATCTCTAACCTCAACCTATAGACGTGTTACTATTTTACTTTCACAAGCGGCATGTACTTTGCACACAGTTGGGCCAGGCTTGCATATGTCCGGTAATCCAGCATATTATCCTGGTTAAAAATAAATAAATTAATGAAAAATTGCTCACTTTGTTTTTTTATATGACGCAACTACACGAAAGGTCCCCTAGAGTGTGCCAGTTCATCCATAGGTCCAGCACTGTTGTCCATGCTAGGCCCTGTTACATAGAAACATAGAATGTATCAGCAGATAAGAACCATTTGGCCCATCTAGACTGCCCAATATCCTGAATACGATTAATAGTCCCAATGTTCAATGGGCCCAGCTCACTGCCTCCATCCAAGACATTCCCATCCAAGACATCTCCAGATCATGGTATATATGGGAACCCTCCTTGGCTCATTTATGGAACAATTTGCATATAAGCTGTTGATGATAAAAAAAATATAAGTGTGTGTTCACATGTTCAGGTTTTTAAATTACAAAGCCAGGATTGGATTTAAAAAGAGGTGGAATTTCAATCCTTCCTTTATATGTATATATCATTTAAGATCTGTTCCCGCCATTGTATTCAGTTATTACCAGTAAAAAACTGTACATGTGAAAACACTCTTAGGCCTCTTTCACACTATGAAATAGTTCCGTTTAGGAACTTCCGTCACAAGTTCCGTCACTATATCGGGGAAAACCTGCCGTTACAAAACCCCTGACGGCCGTGACTAAATCACATTGCAGCCTATGGGGTTTTGTAACTGCCCGTTTGCACCCGTATATGCCCGTAATTCATTACGGACGTGATACAGTGACGGGACATCGTGGCGGAAAAATTACTGCATGCCTTAGAAAGACAGCCCTTTTAATTCAAGAAAGGAAGAAGGGCGGGGCAAACAATCACCAAAAGCTCCTGTTGTTAAATGAACCGGTGCCAGAAAGCTAAACAGTTTTGTAAATTACTTCTATTTAAAAATCTTAATCCTTCCAGTACTTATCAGCTGCTGTATGCTCAACAGGAAGTTGTGTAGTTCTTTCGTCTGACCACAGTGCTCTCTGCTGCTACCTCTGTCTGTGTCAGTAACTCTCCAGAGCAGGAGAGGTTTGCCATGGTGATTTGCTCCTACTCTGGACAGTTCCTGACATGGACAGAGGTGGCAGCAGAGAGCTCTGTGGTCTAACTGGAAAGAACTACATAACTTCCTCTGTAGCATACAGCAGCTGAAAAGTACTGAAAGGATTAAGATTTTTAAATGGAAGTAATTTACAAATCTGTTAAACTTTCTGGCACCAGTTGATTTTAACATCTTTTTTTTTTCCCTCTGGAGTACCGCTTTAACACCAGGAGGGGGAGCCAGTTCCAGTGGAGTACCCCTTTAAGTGCAGTCGAAAAAAAGAATAACAACTTTAAATACTATAGAATACCAGATTCAGGCATCTGCTTGCCTACTATCCCCCACTCACATGGTTATTGAAACCAAACCTCCTCCCCCTCCGACCCCCCTGCGCCATTCTGGCTCTAGTCATTGACTTCGGATGGCACCTTTAAATATATTACTGAAAACCCCTTTCACATGTTTGTGTAGCAACAAGGAGCCGGGTTATTACTCTCTGTGCTCTCAGCAATTACAGGCAGTAATGTATTCAGTGACATTCTACAGGAATATTACTTTCTAATATTGTGTGCTGTACCGCTCGCGTGCATATTAATCTCCCCCGGCGCCGGACGCAGCGGCTGATGACATTTCATGATGATGGGTAAACGGCATGTTTCATTTCATAGCTCAGGTCAAACTTTCTTCTGTTAGTGGAGGTAAATACTCTGAATAGGCAACCGGAGGCAAACTGCAGACGCACGATACATTTGCATTATTCGAGTGATACTGAGGCTTTTCGCTCGCGGTGGCGTGAAGGCTTAGGCCCCATCCGTACCTGTTCTTGCGAATGCAGAAATTTTTTTTATGTTCCATTAAAGCAGCGTTTTCCAAACAGTGTCTTCTCCAGCTGTTGCAAAACCCATACAAGTCTATGGGAAATACTGTACTGTACAACTTCCAAACAGCTGGAGATATTTCCATAATACTTGGTCACATGTTATTTATATTTCCACTAAAAATATAGGATAGTTAATTTAACCCCGAGCCTACTCTCATTTGCAAGGGTCGGGGTTTTTGTTTAAAGTCCAATACAAATCTATGGGAAATGTATGTTCCTACATAACTTCCCTACGTCTGGAGATATTTCAATAATACCTGGTACACATATTACTTATATGTCAAATAAAAATATATAATCGTTAAATTAACCCCTAACCTACCCCCATATATGAAGGATGGGGTTTTTGTTTCAAGTCCCATGCAAGTATATAGGATTTCTGGTACCTAACTCCACAAGGTCCACTCTGCATCTCCTGGTGAATGCGTCAGTCCAGCTGGCAAGCCACACCCTTCCTGCGTGCCATGCCTCATCTTGCAAAGACACGCCCACCTTTTAAGCCACATCCCTATTATTTTCAGCTTACAATATCTTTACCACAACGCAACCCCACGTGAGGACGGGATATGAGGATTAGATATGGGGTCATGATTTGAGGACGGGATATGAGGTCGGGATATGGAGATGAAATATGGGGACAAGATATTAGACATGTGCAATTCGTTTCGGAACGAATACTAAACTTAACGAATTTTCCCATTTTTGGGTGTTCGTTACAATCCGAATGCACAAAAAAAAAATCAAAAATTTCCGAAAAAGAATACGAATATACAGCTAACGAATGCATTCGTTAAATAACGTATAACAAATAATGCATGTTAACGAATAACGAATGCATTCGTTACAAGTAAACCGAATGTAAGGAATGAATTCGATTTTTTTCATTGGGTTTACCTGAGGAAAACTTGCCTTCCTACACAGAGAAAACTGCAAAAAACGGTGAAAACAACAAGAATCCTAAGGTAACACCTGCCATTTATTACAAAGGAGGATCAGCAAGGGAAACTAATGTGCATTTCGTTTAGTAACGAATGCTAAATGTAACAAATTTTACAGATATAACGAAAGATCAGAATTAACGAATGCATCCAAAAACAAAAAAAATTTTTGCCTATGCATCCGAAAACCGAATATAACGAATTAACAGCATTCCGAATATTCACAGAACCGAAAATTGTGGAAAACAAAAACGAACGAAACGAAAAGAAACGAAATTTTTGGTTCTGCACATGTCTACAAGATATACGGATGGGATATGAGGATGAGATAGGAGGACAGGATATGAGGTCGAGATATGAGGTTTGGATTTGAGGTTGGGATATGGGAATGGGATATGAAGACGTATATGAGGTCGAGATATGAGGATAAACTATGAGGACAGGATGTAAGGTCGGATTATTAGGAGGCGATTTGGGGTCGGATATGGGGTCAGGATTTAAGGAACGTGATATGAGGACAAACACTTCCTCCTTTGTTGCTTTTCCTTCCCCACAAGGATAAAGGTAGGAAAAACCAGGCAGTGCCCGGTACTCAGCTAGTATCCATAGAATTATGCCGCCTGAAGAAAACCACCACGTTTGCCCATCATTTATCATATGTGTTTACATTTCAGAAAAAAGACCGAGGGAGATGGTGTTTGTTACCTTATTTGTCAGTGCACAGGTGGACATTTAACATTTTCTTCTGAAGTATATTGGAAAGGTTAATGTTTTGCCAACATATAAAAAGTTTTGAATCTGACAGTGGCCGTTTAAAGCTTTTCTTCACAAAACGCATATCTTCTCAATGACCTGACCAGAAAACAATCTGGATCTCAGTCAGAATAACATTTTTGGTGAAAATTTTAAAAACGTGTCCACATCAAGGCTTCACCCCCTAAATCTGATCCGTCACCGCACTGCGAGAAAGTTGGAACCAGCTTGGCTTAAAATATTGTTTAGGGTTCTTTAATTCAGCTTCCAACCAAATATCCGAAATATAAAAATGTTCACCTCTACCAACCTCTCCAATTTCACGAGAATCGGGCTGTATTCTTGGTGTTCTTTATGTGCCAATCTTTGTTCTTATTTCCTGATTATACTAGTAGACACCTTTTAATAAGGACAAACAAGGATCAAATGTATAAGAATGGAAGTAAAAATATACAATCATATATATTGTTCACTGTGTAAATGATGCCTGGAGGAGACTTGGAGAATCTTGTTTATGACATTTATTATGGTCGTTACAATAAGGCATCAAGTAGCCTATCAGATGTCACGGCGTGTAGATCTGTGGGCTACAAATAGGACATTTGCATTTATTTGCATAGATGTATGTTATAGCAAGAGGGATCTATAGAATTAATGGATGAAGCCAAAACTTGGAAAAGTGCATGGAAAAACATTCATTCAGCCAAAAACTGTCTGGGCATGCTGGGAGTTGCAGTTTTGCAACAGCTGGAGGCACCCCTGTTTGGGAAACACTGCCCTAGATGCTTCCTCTTAGGACAACTTATATTATAGACCAGTGGTCCTCAAGGCCCACCACAATTTGAATGTGCCCCTGTTCTATTCCATTGAACCCAGTAGACAGCGAAAAAAAATAAAGAATGACCTTTGGATTAGGCACCCAGGTGTCCAAGGAAATGTCACAACCAAGTCAGGGATGTGAAATAAAAGTAGCTTGTTTATTGAAAAAATAAAACAATAACTAGTTTCGGGGTGTAACAACCCCTTCTTCAGATTGGTAGGGTGCATCTATTCCAATGAAGTAAATAAAAATCCCGGAATGGTGGTGAGCCTTGAGGACTGGGTTGGGGACCACTGGTATAGGTGACCCAAGGTATAGGAGTGTGCCCTAGTGACATATGACTTTTAGAGCATCAAATTCTGCACATCAAATATGTGCAGGATACTGTAGGTGTGAATACACCCTTGGAGAGGGTTTCAAAATATGTAAAAAAAATTATTTTGAGTAGAATTTTTTAATAGCAGTGTATTACTTTTGTGCACAGCTTTACACTCTGAACTCTATGAGGCAAGCAATACAGCTACAGGTAAAGGTTGAAATCAGAACCCTTCAGGCAAGTGCCTACACCATGTGACCATATAATCCAATCAGTCACTTTAGTGGAACCAAGCTGCAATACCACTCACAACCGGAGGACAGATGTGGTGCAGTTTTTTTAATTTTTTTTTTAAGAAATCAGTTTTCTAATCCTAATACTTTTTTTTTTAGAGACAATAACCACTGCAATCCCTGGGATACTTAAAATCTCACTGGGTGACCCATCAGCCATGACGGTCACTATTGGTAAGATCTCTCATTTTATTAAAGAAACATATCTATATACTCAGAGAAGAATCTGACTATTACCCAGTAAGGATTGGGCCAAAGTGTGTATGCAGCCAGGCTATCGTTTTCTCTTTCTCGGAAAGCGCCTGTCCAGCATTGAGCTGGATATTTTTAAAACTTTGGTTGAAATGTTTGCACTGCTTTATACCCATAGATTTCTCAAAACGTGCCTGTCATATCCCACAAAAAAAAAATAATAATTATATGTTACTCAGTACATAATCCTGATCATGTACTTATAATTTGTATGTATCTAGCACCTATAATTCTCTAACAAATACTTTATTTCTGTTGCTCACTTGGTTTGTTATTCTGTGCTTTGAAGGGGGCATGTCCTCACCCTGCATGATTCCTCTTTCCTGAGTGCTGGGTCTTTCATCCAATCACTGCAGGCTGCTCTGTAAACTCCTCCTCTCTGATGCAGTCTGATAGGACAGGAGAGAGCACAGAGGAGTGCTATCAGACAGGAGAGAGCACAGAGGAGTGCTATCAGACAGGAGAGAGCACAGAGGAGCGCTATCAGACAGGAGAGAGCACAGAGGAGCGCTATCAGACAGGAGAGAGCACAGAGGAGTACTATCAGACAGGAGAGAGCACAGAGGAGTGCTATCAGACAGGAGAGAGCACAGAGGAGTGCTATCAGACAGGAGAGAGCACAGAGGAGTCCTATCAGACAGGAGAGAGCACAGAGGAGTGCTATCAGACAGGAGAGAGCACGGAGGAATGCTATCAGACAGGAGAGAGCACAGAGGAATGCTAGTCCTATCTTCACTTACTGGGCTTTGTCCCAGGCTGTGCTTTAGCTTGGACAAAAATGATGCTGCATCCAGGCAGGATTGTGTTCTGCATGGTATGGGGACCTCTAGAGGTCTTTTTTTTTTTTTTTTTTTTTTTTTATAAGCCATGATTTTTTATAAAAAGGAAATACATTTTTCTTCAAGTTTATAAGAAAGATTAATGTTTTGCCAAGATGTACAACATATAAAAAGTTTTTGTATCTGACAGTGCACATTTAAGTTTATTGTCAGGCACTATACCCATTTGTTTTAGATTGTTTAGTTTTAGATATCACTCAACTTAATACTAAAAGGAGACCTGATTGTTTGGTAGGACATATCCCCTTATGTGGTGTATGTGTCTGCACCTCTAGGACCTCTGGTACCCATTCTGCAATGGGTGTCTACATGTGTGTGTCATACAACCAGCTGGGCAATCATATTGGTATCCACCTCTCCATTAAGGGGATGTTCACACTGCAGAATTCTGCAAGCAAAGATCCTGTTAGGCGGTTGCCGGCGAAGATATTCGGCGGTAGGACCGCGGGCCACTGTGCTGTCACCATTGGGGCTATGGAGTACTTGCAGAATTCCGTGCAAAGAATGAACATTTTCTTTCTTTGCACGGAACAATTTCAGCGGCAGAATTGTCCGCTGCTCAAATTCCGCAGTGTGAATGGGTCTCGCGGAAGACCCATTCACACAGATGATAATGTTCACACCGTGGAATTCTACTCGCAGAATTCCGCTCATAGAATTCTGCAGTGTGAACATACTCTAAACCGTTGCATGGATTTGGCCACTGTTCTCCCAGCAGAGTACGGGCTGCTAGCTTTGGGATTCACACATCCTGTGAATAATCTATACATTTCTTAGGTTTGAAGACCAATTTTAATAAGATAAGATTCAATCCATTTTAACTTTTCTCCATTTTCTTTAAAAAATAAAGTTTTCCTATTCCCATGTGCATGGCGGAGGAGTCAGCTGCCAACCAAACAAGCATTCAGCCAACAGCTATCTTATATGTATGGCCAGCGTTAGACTTACTGCAGATGCTGTGATCGAGTTATACTGCACGGTTACATATCAATAGTATAGTGGGGATTGCATTAGTCAAGCATCTTATTCACCTTGGACTTCGGGGAGCAGCTTCTGCAGTACCTCACACAGAGGGAACTCATCGGGACCTAATATGGTGCAGGTAGCACCCCACCAAGTGATTATACCCTCAAGCACGACCAAAGAACGTGAGTGCACATCTGCTCTGGTACTAGCATTGTCATGTAGCGCATAGTATATATAGTGTATTACTATCTAGCTTTAGAAGATAAGGGGTTACATTAGATATGACCATATCATTGTTCTCAGTCGCATTTGACCATAGGCCTAAAAATGTAGTCTTGTTTTTAAGCTCAAAATGATACTTTGGACTTTTTGGAGTTTTGTTTACTCCGGTCAGTGATAAGGTAATCAGATATCTGGACGCCCACTCCTGTGCTAGAATCAGTGACTGTGATAAGGAGAGATTACCGGACATAGGACCCTCTGCCCACACTGCACTATTTCGGAATAGTTTCAAATTGGACGAGTTACTTCAAAAACAAAAATTCTTTCATAACTTTTTGTAGGTCAACAAATCAAAAGGCATAGACCCAGGCAATGATATTACCCAGTACTGAATAAAACTGTTATTTATGTGTGTAATATTTTCTGTGTACAAAGAAGATACTGTAAGCAAAAAGCAAAATATAATGCTGTCCGACAGCAGTGCAGTACCACCAAGTATAACATTTTATCATGAGATGTTAAAATTAAGAAAGTAAGGGAGGCCAGAGGCAGCGATCTTTACTGCTTGTAAATGCAAATATCTTTTTTCTATATGCACCTGGCTTTTTATGCCATATATTGCCCGCGCTATTACATGGCTTCCAAATTAGTTGTTACCATATTTTCAACACAGGAAGGAGTTGCCTACCATTGGCAGAAGATATGCTCTGAATAGGAAATATGTGGTGGTTTGCTAGATAATGAGAGCGACATTTAGAGTTTACCTCCATTGTTGTGAGCTCTTACTGACTTTGGAAACCACAATCATAGGTACCTTTTCACTGCACCAGTCAATGAGCCGGTCTTCCATGAAGAGTGATACTGTACAGACATTTTTTTTCAAATGTGCAATCCACTTTGTGTTCATTTAAAAGGGGGTGTCTCAAAGACATGCCTAGTCCAAATGTGGTTTGGACATATGGATATCATAGAGGGAAAGGTAGATAAGTGATTGGTTTGGTTCCAACCACAGGGACCCTCTCTAATCACAAGAACGTGATCCTGTGTTCCTCTCGTTGAATGGAGTGGCCGTCGGACATAGGCACTGATGCTTTACTCAACTGATGGCCCTGATAAGGTTAGACAAGCTCTGTACTCTGCTATAAGAGATAGCTAAATTCTGCCATTATGAACCCATATAGACAATTTGCATTCATCACCTACTACATATTAATTACTGGACGTTGGATTTTTACTACATGTGGTTTGGTTATTTTTGTGCACCCTTTGACTAGTGCCGTTTAGTGAAGTTCGATAAATTCCAACCTATGACTTTACACCTATGAGTAAAACAGTGCATTTATATGGCAGACTTTCCTGGTCATAAACTACATACTTTTTCCATGACTCACCCCGGAAGCTCGGTAACATCCTGTTCCCAGAGATATACAGGAGTTATTATCTGCATAGTGCCATAATGTCTTACTTTTATTTTACCTTAGTAAATATGTAGTTTTTTTGTGAAAATTTCACAAACATGCCCCTTTTTGGTGACCACACCCCCTTTTCCCAACAGCCACGCCCCATTTTCGGGTTTTCTTAACAAAATGGAGAGTTCGTCAGGGTTTTCTCAATTCTGGTGCAGACAGAATTTCGCAATGCACCAGAATCTTGGGCACAACTCAACAAAACATGTCTGGTTTGCAATAGTAAATGAGGGCCAATGTTTTTCTTTGACTTTTCACAATAACATAACATCAAAGTGGAACGAAAAGGTGACCGAGTCGTCTCCCATTAGTAATTAGGAAATTACATGGGCAACAGTAACTGCTTTACAAAAATGTAGATTGGGTTCAGTGGCTTCATGTTGGGCATTAAAAGGGCCTATTGCCTGTAAACATAGTTTGGGGGGAAAAGGGATATTAAAGGGGTACTCCACTGGCCAGCGTTCGGACGTAAATGTTCCGAATGCTGTTTTCGTGTTGCGGGGGTCGGCCACGCCCCTTGTGATGTCATGGCCACACACCCTCAATGCAAGTCAATGGGAGGGGGCGTGACGGCCGATGAATAACGGAACTAATTTGGAAGTCTTGTACCTAAATACCTATTAGTTACTGTAGCTTCTTGTAGGTTTTCCTGAAGTTATTGTAGGTTCTCCTGAAGTAAAAGCACAAGTTGTCCATGGCCCCAATCATTTCTGACAGGAGTGCATGCTATAATAGTGCCATAATGTTTATGTTGTAGGGTGGAGTAAAACACATACGGCTTTATTACATGGGCCAATGCCTGCTGTAAATGAGCACCAAACCCGTAGATCGGAGCCCTGTTACTGAGCCTATTACAGGGCACAACCATTGTGCCAGGAAGACGGCAGGAACAATCGCTAGAGCTTGCCCCCTTTGCTTCCATCATTCATCACCATTACACAGGGAGATGTGCAGCCAACAAACAAAGATTTTTTAGCAAGGTAATACAATGTGATCAGCCAAGGAACAAGTGTTTGCTTTGTTTGTTGGCTGATCGCTGGCCCTGTAATATATGCCCGTTTTGTCGATAAACGCTCAGTGTAAAAAGGGCACTTAGGTTACTTTCAGACTGTGTTTGGCAGTGCCTTCCTGCTGTGTGTGCCAGGAGAGCTGCCATAGCATACATCAAACATACCTATAGGATTGCATTTACCAAAGGTCAAAAGATTGTCATTTTGGTAAAGGTCAGGGATATTATTTTCTTGCTGTATGGAATAGTGCAGAAGTCTATGCTTTCCCATAGTGAAATCAGACCTTAAGGAATGAACTGACTATAGTAAGGTGTATAATACCTTAAAGGGGTATTCCAGGCAAAACCTTTTTTTATATATATCAACTGGCTCCGGAAAGTTAAACAGATTTGTAAATTCTTTCTATTAAAAAATCTTAATCCTTCCAATAGTTATTAGCTTCTGAAATTTTATGTCTAACTGCTCAATGATGATGTCACGTCCCGGGAGCTGTGCATGATGGGAGAATATCCCCATAGGAACTGCACAGCTCCCTGGACGTGAGTAATCAGAGAGCAGTTCAACAGAAAACAATAACTCAACTTCAGAAGCTAATAACTATTGGAAGGATTAAGATTTTTTAATAGAAGTAATTTACAAATCTGTTTAACTTTCCGGAGCCAGTTGATATATAAAAAAAAAGTTTTGGCCTGGAATACCCCTTTAAGATAAATAGAGAAATACGATGTAGCTGGTTTCATATAAAATAGCCTAATTAATTGAATAAATAAATACAGAAGCTGGTAACTGAGCAGGGCCCTTGCTCCAGATCCAGTGATAATAGGTTAATAAAATATTGAGAGGATAAAGAAACTGTTTAAAAATAAAATAAAAAAAATAAAAGATAAATCAAGATTAATATGTGGGAATGAGAATATGGCACCTTAAAGGGGTACTCCAGTGAAAAACTTTTTTTTTTTTTTAAATCAACTGGTGCCAGAAAGTTAAACAGATTTGTAAATTACTTCTATTAAAAAATCTTAATCCTTCCTGTACTTATTAGCTGCTGAATACTACAGTGGAAATTCTTTTCCGTTTGAAACACAGAGCTGTCTGCTGACATCATGAGCACTGACATCTCTGTCCATTTTAGGAACTGTCCAGGGTAAAAGGAAATCCCCATAGCAAACATATGCTGTTCTGGACAGTTCATAAAATGGACAGAGATGTCAGCAGAGAGCACTGTGCTCGTGATGTCAGCAGAGAGCTCTGTGTTTCAAAAAGAATTTCCACTGTAGTATTCAGCAGCTAATCAGTACGGGAAGGATTAAGCTTTTTTAACAGAAGTAATTTACAAATCTGTTTAAAGGGGTACTCCGGTGAAAACCTTTTTTCTTTTAAATGAACTGGTGGCAGAAAGTTAAACATATTTGTAAATTACTTCTATTAAAAAAAATCTTAATCCTTCCCATACTTATTAGCTGCTGAATGCTACAGAGGAAATTCCTTTCTTTTTGGAACACTGATGACATCACGAGCACAGTGCTCTCTGCTGACATCTCTATCCATTTTAGCAACCATGCATAGCAGATAATTATTCATATTTTTATATTCTTATTTCAATTTTAACCTTTAATACTACTGATATTTCGTTTCATTTGATCTCATTACATTTTGTATTCCATCTCTCATTTGGAGATATCATTCACTTACTTTATCTGATCCTTTGACATAAACACAGCATGTTTGACCATGTATCATTATTCATCTTACTATTGTTTTCAACCAATTATTGATAGGATGCCACATTCAGCATAAACACTGTCTATAATATCAAACATATAACTTCCAATCCTATCCAACAGGATTCACACCATGTATTGCAGTCATCAGAAATGGAGTGCCAATTAGTATGGCACATTATAAAAGAGCACCATACCAAGGACACCTATACCTAGCCATTGATGAAGTTGAGTTGTTCTTTTCAATCTAAGTGCTCTCTGATGACACATGTTTGGGGAACCGCCCAATTTAGGAGCAAATCCCCATAGCAAATCTCTTCTACTATGTGCAGTTCCCGAGACAAGCAGAGGTGTCAGCAGAGAGCACGGCTGCCAGACAGAATACAACAACTCAACTTCAGCAGCTGATAATTATTGAAAGGAATAAGATTTTTTAATAGAAGTAATTTACAAATCTGTTTAACTTTCTGGAGCCAGTTGATATAAGAATTTTTTTTTTCCTGGAATACCCCTTTAAGTGTGTAGCCACCCAATTTCCCTTTTATTATATTACTTTTTCATGCCCTTCTAGTATTAAAATTTATACCATGCTGTATTATTCTTTCTAACTTGGAAAATTATGGAGAGATTGCATGCCTACACAGCGGCATCCATCAGAGGTATATGTCTAACGTGTCCACTGCAGGACCCTGCAAAAGTGTAAAAAAAAAGTCTCTAAGAGCGCAGAATCTGGGCTAAAAATGTGAACTCAGTTTATCATTAAACCTGCAGATCTGGACACTGGACTATGTTGCAATGATAATTGAGAAAGATGGTGAAACATATATTTTCTGGCCTGGTATTCCCTTATGCCCTTACAAGTTCAGGTAACTCAATTTTGTAACCCTGTTTGCCTATAGAAATGTACATCCTATTACTGTGTTGTCCATCATGTACATGGAAAGTTGTTATCAATCATATCTGAAAAATTAGACTTTTTTTGCACAGCAAATACTAAACAAAATTATTTTTATATTAAAGGGGTTATCCAGGAAAAACTTTTTTTATATATCAACTGGCTCCAGAAAGTTAAACAGATTTGTAAATTACTTCTATTAAAAAATCTTAATCCTTTCAGTACTTATGAGCTTCTGAAGTTAAGGTTGTTCTTTTCTGTCTAAGTGCTCTCTGATGACACCTGTCTCGGGAACCGCCCAGTTTAGAAGAGGTTTGCTATGGGGATTTGCTTCTAATCTGGGCGATTCCCGAGACACGTGTCATCAGAGAAAAAAGTTTTTTCCTGGATAACCCCTTTAAGAAGTGAAACTCTGGATTACTACGGAGATAGAATAACATATACAACCTGTAAACAAGAGTGGTGCTGTTTCTGGATACAACAGCTTATATTTAGGATTGAAACCCCCTGAAACGACCAAGCATCATTCTTTTCCTGTACATTCCTGTCATTTTGTGCAGTTATAGGTTTACTAGCAACTAGTAAACATTAACACAAAGTGGAATTATATACATGAAAATGCACAGAAGCTATGATACAAGAATGAAAGTCATTGTATATTCGATAGTATGATGTCAGACACCCCACACTAAGGTGTGGCCATCCTTTTTCCCATGGTGGTCGGGCATAATGGTTTAATTATGTGTTGTCAAGGTTTTTTTTCTTTTTTTTATTGTTGGCCTATGGCCAGGATGGGTCTTCAATATTATATCAGGGTTCATATACCGTAGATCTGGCAAGATTTATGATGCTCACATCTTTCTTTGTGTCCTTTCAGCTTGCACCAGTCCTTATCTCAAGAAGTAAACCTGAAAGAGCAGTACTCCAGGGCACTCAACCTGTATGATAATGCCTTGAAAAACAGAGGAGAGCTCCTTAGGGTAACCCAACAACAGAATGAAAACTTGGAACGTCAACTCCGTGAAGCCCAGTGTCAGAATTCAGAGCTAAAGGAATCCTTGCGCAAGGCAACAGCTTGTCAAAAGGAAATGGAAGACAAGGCACACAAGTAAGTCCAACTATTTTAAGTACCTTAGGGTCTATTCACACGGCAGAATTTCCACTTGCGGAATTCTGCCTCAATTTAAAGGGGTATTCCAGGAATCAAAAAACAGGCATTTTTTCTTTCAAAGATAGCGCCCTCCTTGTCTCCACTTTGGGTGTGGTATTACAACTTGGCTCCATTCACTTCAATGGAACTGAGCTGCAGAACCACATCCAAACTGGAGACAAACAGCAAGAGGTCTTTGAAAGAAAAAAGGCCTGTTTTTTATTCCTGGAAAACCCCTTTAAAGCCCATAAACTTCTATGGGATTCCGCACTCCCATTCACACTCCTGAATTTCCGCAAGCAGAAATTCAGGAGTGTGAATGGGAGTGCGGAATCCCATAGACGTCTATGGGCTTTAATTTGAGGTGGAATTCCGCAAGGAAATTCTGCTGTGTGAATAGACCCTAACATTGCTTCTACGAGATGCTAGTCCTCCACTAGTCGATCTCACAACCAGACAGACACTGGTTGGTCCTTGACTTTGAGACTCTTAAGGCCATGTCCACACTATGGAATCTGGCAGGAAAAATTCAGTTTGGTGATTCCAAGTGTGGCCAGCACAGACTGAATCGGCGTTAGTACTGCACATACATTGTCCCCATAGACGGCAATGTATTTTAGCTGGATCATTCTTTCAGCAGCGGTACATCTACTGCTGGAATTCTGTAGTGTGCACTGAGCAGCAGAATCCATTGCCAGCAATGGGATTGTACTACAATGGAATTTCAAAGTGGTATTCCACTCTGAAAATCCACAGTGCGAACCTAGCCTCAACAGAACATACTACAAAAAAATTAAAAATTAAAACTAAGGATAAATAATATGGCATGTCCAGAATGTTTACTAGGCCTCTATGACCATGCTTGTTAAGGCTTAACCTAAAAATAAGCAACCATTCACACATCTCAATCATTCCATGAAATGTGCCTTAAGGAGAAAGTGGGTGGAGAGGTCATCTAGGAGGTATATGCTTTGTTATAAATTGGAACCATTTAAGGAACATTGTTCTGCTTTGTAGATGTATTTATTTTTGGCTACTTTAGTGTTTAATACAAAAATCCCTCTTGGTAACTTGGTAGATGCCTAAAGGACACGTACTGTTTGACAGGTTCCTAGCACTGAGGAGAATTTTACATCTGTGTGTACCCCAAAGGGAGAAACCAAGATTCTCTCAGGACATCAGTTGTGCTGTAAGGCGTGCTCTCCTCCTCTAGAATTTTAGCAGCTCCTTTTTTAATGCAGTTGCCTGGATATGAAATAATCAGATTCTGCCTTTGTAGCATATACAGTATATGTACATTGGATACACCTCAATAGCGTTAAAGGGGTATTCCAGGCAAAACCTTTTTTTATATAGATCAACTGGCTCCGGAAAGTTAAACAGATTTGTAAACTACTTCTTTTAAAAAATCTTAATCCTTCCAATAGTTATTAGCTTCTGAAGTTTTCTGTCTAACTGCTCAATGATGATGTCACATCCCGGGAGCTGTGCATGATGGGAGAATATCCCCATAGGAACTGCACAGCTCCCGGGACGTGAGTCATCAGAGAGCAGTTAGACAGAAAACAACAACTCAACTTCAGAAGCTAATAACTATTGGAAGGATTAAGATTTTTTAATAGAAGTAATTTACAAATCTTATTATTGAATTGGCAAGCGCTGTCTCAGACACATATCTATTAAAGCTAGGTGGTGGGGACTAACCTGATGCTGCTGTAGGAGGAGGGAAGGATCCTGATGGTATGGGAGAAACTGTAGGTGGTGTGAGGAAGTGCTCACCTGATGACCGAAAAATGGGAATACAGTGACTGGATTACATAAAGATATGCATATCAATTTGAGTGAGCTCTATCTATAAAACATGGTCTACCTTTAAATGATCGGTCGCGCTGGTGCGAGCGATGGTGGTTTGAATGGCTGATGTGGTAAGCTGAAGGGGTGATTTTCCTATGGTATAAAATGGATTAAACAATCTGGTTATGGTGAAAAGAATGATGAATACTTTCAGCAGAATCGTTCTTATTTATACCTGTTCAAGAGCTGTATTACTGATTCTGTATGGGTATTGTAGAGAAAAATGCTTGGTGCTGTGGGCTCTCCCTGAGGGTACTCCAGAGGTTGAAAAAAATGCGAATGAAGCCCCTTTATACCGTTCAACTCTGTATAATTTATAATAATAATATAGTCACAACAGAGTATTGTAAGCTAATGGAATGTCCACAAAGCATAGGAGTATTTTTATAAGTAGATGATTACTATTAAATCACTAAGTGGCGTACCTGGTAAAGCTCCCGCAGGTACCTGTTGCGCGGTCAGCACTGTTGCGGGCCCTCAATGAAGGTATTCCTGGATTAATAAACAGGTGTAGAGTTGGAGTTCAGTCCGGGAAATCGTTGGTTGTAATCCGGTTAGTTAAAGGGAGCGTTTGGCGGCAGTGGGAGTGCGCCCCGGCCGGTGGTGTCTCGACCTACCTGCCCGCTCGCTGTTAGGTGAATCAGGTGGAGGTGATTTGGATCTAAGTGACGTCACTACGGTATCCTCTATGGTCCACAAACCTATCGACGCGTTTCGGAAGGCTGTCGGCTTCCTTCATCTGGATCAAGTCTGTTTAACTTTCCGGAGCCAGTTGATATATAAAAAAAAAAAGTTTTGGCCTGGAATACCCCTTTAAAAGAACCCCACCTTACAAATGAAGATTGAGCCAAGTAACTTCGTGCTAATGTCACCAAATGTCTCATGATTGTGCATGCTACATAATACATATTGGCACAACCCATGACATGATATAAGGAGACATCAGAAGATCTAATATAACTTTGCTGTTACTCTACACTGATATTGTGGTAGACCATAATAAAATAACCTATCTTTTGCAAAGTTTCTCCGATTAATTATTTTTTTTTTTTTCAAGACTGTCATATATGTCCCAGAATAAGAAAAAAAAAAAGTCTTGGAAATTGCTCATAGAAATCAATCAGACCTTTTTTTAAAGGCCTCTGAAAAATAAAAGAAGTAATCTGATTGGCTGCATTGGGAAACTGGTCAACTTTTCCCTTACACCGATTTTGATAAATCTTCTCATTATGTTCTTTTTCCGACACATTTGTTTGACTTACCCCATCAAATATCAATGTTCCAGTAGACATTACTTGCTACTGGGTAAAGATTTTATCATGTACTTAAATGCACACTCTTCCAGGCATCAATCAATATGTCAAATTGTCTTGACCAAAGTAACACATTTTATTACTTCTCTGAAGGATAATTCCACCCACATCATTAGTATTAGTAATGAGACATATGACCCTGCCCTGTGTGCCTTGGTCTCTCATGTCTTTGGAGCAGAATGTGTTAATAATAATTGCTTAAATGTAAAGCAAGGAATACCTGATCACTTTGTGATGCCAGGGCACCGTTAGCCTATACACGGTCCGAGGTTGGAGACAGCTTCTCCTGGGCCAGACACGGGGAGTAAAGGAACACGCCTACGGTCGGATTACAGATAACTGCCTTTACTGAGCAGGGTGCAGATGTTATTATTACATGCCAACAGTATGGTGCAGAGTGGAGAGGATGCCTTGCTGAGACTTATGGTGTTTTTTCACCCAATATATTAATACTGACTTAATATGAGACTGAAGATTGTTCCAGGTCGCTAAGGTTCTGACAAGGTCCTGTGACTTTCTCCGTCAGGGCTTGAATTTCCTCCGTGTGAGGGATTCCTTGCAAAATGACTGGATAAGACTTAAGATGAGATTTCGTGCTGGGCCTTCCCTCAGAGCTTCTCCACATACAACTCACACCTTTACCACACTTGTGCTCTGCTTAGACTGAACTCTGAACTGGGGCAACTCCTCCCTCCATTACTCTATATAGCTCACAATTTAGGGCTTCCCATTGGCCAAACAGGGTCAAATGGGCTTACACTGCTCTTATCTTTTAAAGGTATAAACACACATATAAATAACAGATAACATAGTGCTTATGAAAAAATATATATATAACCATTTGATAAAGTGCTTAAACATAATATAGTCACGGCCGTAAATGTTGGCACATTGAAATTTTTCAAGAAAATTTTCAAGAACTAAACCAAAAAAGGGAGGAAAAAAAGGAAGTTGGACATAATGTCACCAAACTCCAAAAATGGGCTGCACAAAATTATTGGCACCCTTAACTTAATATTTGGTTGCACACCCTTTGGAAAAAAATAACTGAAATCAGTCGCTTCCTATAACCATCAATAAGCTTCTTACACCTCTCAGCCGGAATGTTGGACCACTCTTCCTTTGCAAACTGCTCCAGGTCTCTCTTATTGGAAGGCGCCTTTTCCAAACAGCAATTTTAAGATCTCTCCACAGGTGTTCAATGGGATTTAGATCTGGACTCATTGCTGCCACTTCAGAACTCTCCAGCACTTTATTGCCATCCGTTTCTGGGGGCTTTTGATGTATGTTTGGGGTCATTGTCCTGCTGGAAGACCCAAGATCTTGGACGCAAACACAGCTTTCTGACACTGGGCTGTACAGTGCGACCCAAAATCCATTGGTAATCCTCAGGTTTCATGATGCCTTGTACACATTCAACTGAAAATAAAAGGAAAAAAGAGAGGCGCGCTCCTGGTGTGATACCGTTGAAGTAAAGCGGGTACGTGCGAGTTAGATGCACCTTACCGTGGTTAGTTGTGCTGCGGGCACAACACCTTTGTAAGCCTTCAGATCGCAAGAAGCCGTTGGTATCCCGGGTCCGAGATCCTAGCGTACGGCGGCGTTAGGTAGGTGGCTGCCTCTGCATCCCTAACCGTGACTGGCAAGTCCAGTTCTAATATGTAGGAATAGGGAGAAAAATTGGGATGAGATCCGGCGCCTCCTCCGATATAGTAAGTTGATGATTCGGAAATGAAGATTTAACAAAACTGCTTATATTTAAAAAAGGCTGTTTTATTGGAGGGTGCTCCAATAAAACAGCCTTTTTTAAATATAGGCAGTTTTGTTAAATCTTCATTTCCGAATCATCAACTTACTATATCGGAGGAGGCGCCGGATCTCATCCCAATTTTTCTCCCTATTCTTGTACACATTCAAGGCACCCAGTGCCAGAGGCAGCAAAACAACCCCAAAACATCATTGACCCTCCACCATATTTCACTGTAGGTACTGTGTTCTTTTCTTTGTAGGCCTCATTCCATTTTCGGTAAACAGTAGAATGATGTGCTTTACCAAAAAAGCTCTATCTTGGTCTCATCTGTCCCCAAGATGTTTTCTCAGAAGGATTTTGGCTTACTCAAGGTCTTTTTTGTAAAATGTAGTCTTGATTTTTTATGTCTCTGTGTCAGCAGTGGGGTCCTCCTGAGTCTCCTGCCATAGCGTTTCATTTCATTTAAATGTTGACGGATATTCAAGCTGTCCTTCAGGCTCAGGGAGCATCAGTGTCAGCGCGAACTATCTTTGGAACTTGTTTGTGGCTGCTTATCCACCATCCGGTCTATCCTGCGTTGACACCTTTCATACATTTTCCCCTTCCGTCCATGCCCAGGGAGATTAGCTACAGTGCCACGGGTAGCAAACTTCTTTATAATGTTGCGCACTGTGGACCAAGGTAAATCTAGATCTCTGGAGAGGGACTTGTAACCTTGAGATTGTTGATATTTTTCCACAATTTTGGTTCTCAAGTCCTCAGACAGTTCTCTTCTCCTCTTTCTGTTGTCCATGCTTAGTGTGGCACACACAGACACACAATGCAAAGACTAAGTGAACTTCTCTCCTTTTCATCTGCTTTCAGCTGTGATTTTTATATTGCCCACACCTGTTACTTGCCCCAGGTGAGTTTAAAGGAGCATCACATGCTTGAAACAATCTTATTTATCCATAATTTTGAAAGGGTGACAATAATATTGTCCAGCCCATTTTTGGAGTTTGGTGACATTATGTCCAATTTGCTTTTTTTCCTCCCTTTTTGGTTTAGTTCCAATACAAACAAAGGGAATAAACATGCGTACAGCAAAACATGTGTTACTGCAATCCTTTTCTGTGAGAAATACTTCATTTTCTTAAAAAATTTCAGGGGTGCCAACATTTACAGCCATGACTAACTATAGCAACCAGTCCTCTAGTGGGCTCAACACCTAAGAGGCAGGTCTGCCCGGGGAAGTCTGCAGCCCACTGGACAGCCTTTGGTGCTGGGACACCACAAATCCATTTCTGGTAGGACATTCTAAGGTAAAAGGCTTGTTCTACAGCAGTGTTTTCCAAACAGTGTGTCTCCAGCTGTTTCAAAATTACAATTCCCAGCATGCCCGGACAGTGAAAGGTTGTCTGATGATGCTGCGAGTTGTAGTTCTGCAACAGCTGGAGTCACACTGTTTGGAATACTCTATCCTACAGATTTGCCACAGAATAGGAAATATGTGTGCAATCGGAGGGGCGGTGACACTTAGGGCCCCGCAATCTTGGAATGGGGGGGTCCCCAAGTCTCCCGTTGGAATGATCAAGCATGTGGGCTCTCTGTATGAGCCATCTTTAGGCTATGTTCACACGGCAGAAATTCCACAGATTTGTGAATGCTGTGTCCACATTAATTTGGCCGGAATTCCACATCTTTCAAGCATTTGTTGAATCTATGCGGAATTTTTGCGGAATGAATCTGCAGTGCTTGTAAAAAGAGTGACTTTAATTCACTGCAAAAGTTAGATTTTGCACCAAATCCGCATTTAGGGGAAAAAAAAGCTGAATTGACTTCAATGGCCTTCCACAGCCTGGAAAAATATAACACATGACTTATATATTTATGCAGAATTTTAGCTGCCGAACATCCACAGCTAAAATTCTGCTGTGTGAATAGGACTGCAGAATTGCATTGAAGTGTATTGGCTTTAAAAACATGCAGGATTTCAATGTGGAAAGCCGTGCGGAAATTCTGCCGTGGGAACATAGCCTTATTCCTGCACTGATTTCTCCTTCTCTCGCCCATGTGGGATGTCTTCTCCCTGCTGATAAATACTGATGTGCCTGTGCACATTGCTGGTTCATGCATTGTATATGGGACTGCTGAAGAAAGTTGAGCGCTATACCACAGACAGTGAATGTTGGCTGCACAGGCTGTAGATCAGTGTAGAAAAAGAGCATCTACAATAGACTCAGCAGGGGACAAAGGGGAAATCACACTCTGCGGCATCAGTGTCTATCAGCAGGAGAAGAGATCTGCACAGAGATGAATCTGAACTGATACCAAGAGCTCACAGAAATCACATCCAGGTTGTTTTTACTGAGAGGGACACATCTGTAACACTGGCATACGGGGGGCTGATCCAGGGGTTACCTTTGGCTCACACGTTCCTTCTAGTTCCTGGTCTCCTCTCTGCCTCTTAAAGGTCCTGCATGCACACCCTAATCTGTCCCCAGCTAGATCACTATCCTGCACCACCTATATCAGGTAGCTTCACTGTCAAATAGTTGCCTGAGTTATAAGATTCTTAGTCTTCTTGTGTTCCGGTGAGGGTGTTTCCAGTAAGGTTGGGTTCACACTTGCGAAGCTCCGGACGGAGTGTGGCCGACTGAAATCAGGTGGCACTAGGACCGCGCAGACATTGCTGTCCCCATAGACTGCAAAGTCTGTGGAGCGGATTCTACCATAACATTGAGCAGGTTTAAAGGAAAACTGTCACTTGTTTTCTCCCGCACTATCCATAGGTACTGGTGGATAGTGCGGGAGACACTGATTAAAATGAGCCCTACCTTGTCCGGATCTGCGCCGCCATTCTCTCGCAATTGTAGTTTTATTATCTGTTGAAATCTTCCTGTAACTGGCACGGGCGGGGCTTCGGTGCTTAACTGGCACTGACGTCAGCGCCGCTTATGAATATTCATCCCCCCTCCCTCCAGCTCTCCCTCTCTTTGCCGCACCTAACTGGGGGGATGAATATTCTTAAGCGGCGCTGACTTCAGTGCCAGTTAAGCGCCGAAGCCCCGCCCGTGCCAGTTACAGTAAGATTTCAACAGATAATAAAACTACAATTGAGGGAAAATGGCGGCGCAGATCCGGACATGGTAGGGCTAATTTTAATCAGTGTCTCCCGCACTATCCACCAGTACCTATGGATAGTGCGGGAGAAAACAAGTGACAGTTTTCCTTTAATATTCTGGCAGATTTATTTGATTCGAATTTTCTGTCGGAAATTCAGACGAGAAAAATTCTGCAGTGCGAATGGGTTGATGGAAAACCCATCGACCTGCATGTTAAACAGTCCTAAAATACTTTAGTGTGAAGCCTGCCTTACTGTGTATGGCCGGGGCTTACCTCCATGACTACTACCCTGTCTGCTTTTTTGTGACCACATTGTATCTCCTTTGTCTAAACTAAGCCAATTTTTGATCTTGAAACTGTATGGCTAACCCTGACCCTTTTACCTTTCTTCAATCACAAAAGTACTCTGCCAGTCCAGACTCCATCTTGTACCCAGACTACTGGAGGTAGTAGCAATCTAGTCACCCAATGCAGCAAAGATCAGATCCTTGTACCAGGAGACCACCTAGGAAACACCCTCAGTGTAGGTGGTACAGTGGGTCCACATCCAACACGAGCACAGAAAAGTCTTAGTGCAACTTTTTCCAACTCAAGATACCATTACTAGGTAAAAAAAAGAAATTCTCATATCACAAGGTGTCCATAGCCTTTATATCAATACATGTGTGCATTGTCCTACAACAACAGTCTCCCTAATAATCTGATCTCTTCAGCAAGGCGCGGAGGGGAAACAGCACTAAATATCGCTCTGGAACAAGCCTAACAAAATTAAAACAATTCTTAAAATCTAAAGAAAAAGAAAAAAAAGACTATAAAAGTGTCTGGTTTTCGTTTCAATGAGAAAGGGCTGACATTTTGATGACAACAACATCCCGAATGTCTCAGAAAAGTTTTTAGTTTCTATTCCTTTATAGTTCATTCGCAGAGGAAATTATAAAATAAATAAATAAATAAATAAATATCTGAATGGTTAGGTTTCCCAATCTGAAACTATTTGGGAAAGAATCCTTGCACCTCAAGTCTGTGGTTTAACGTTACTCAGCAGCGCAGATGTCTGCAGGGCATTGAGCGTAGTGTCTTCTCTTATAGGGTATTGTACGTTCTATGGGGACCTAAAACACACACAGTAAAACAAAGCCCACCCACCGTCATATTCACACGACAGTAAGACACACACAAGAGTAGCTGCCTTTTATACCCCAGACTCATGCCTTTAGACCAGAGATGCGCAAACACACAGAAACATCTGTTTTGAGGGCGCTTCTTAAATAGAGGACAGAAGAATAGTGACTGCGAGACACGTCAGCCGAGTGTGAAGTGCATACGGCTTGGCAAATGCACATCAAGAGGGGGGAGGCAGGTAAAAACCTGGTTACCTTTTCCTAACACAGCTGTGACAAGTATGTTGGTGCTGAGAAGAATCAGTGTAGGAAGCTCATAGAAAGCAAAAAGAATTTAGCACTAGGGTGCGAGAGGGCTGAGGGATCTGTGAAGTACCGGGATTATCATAGAGCCAAGCAGAGAGTACACAAAACTCTTTTCAGTTCACCCGGCAGTCAGCAAAGTCACATTCTGCCTCGTCCGCCATCAATCTCTCTTGAATATGGCAGGAACGGAACAATGTTCCCACTTAGAGGAAAGTGCCTCTTGTCTGTTTAGGAGAAGTTGGATAACTAAATTGATACGTGGGACCTCCATGTACCCCGGAGCATTATTTGAAGGGTCTACACAGCTGCCAAGTCAAGGTCCTTATAATTTATGTGAAGAACTAAAATTTTCCTTTATTTCTCTAGGAATAGAATATGTGGTACAGTACATATACAGGGCATATCTATATAGGTAGCATGTTAGCATTTTAGACACTAGAAAAAAAGTCAGCCAAACCTGCCGATTATGCCGGCACTGGCTGAATGTGTATGGTGCCAAACTTGTCCCAAACACATGATGCCAAAAGAAAGCATCCTAGATTAAACTGCCTGATTCCTTTTGTTTTTAAAGGGGTATTCCAGGAAAAAAACTTTTTTTATATATATATCAACTGGCTCCAGAAAGTTAAACAGATTTGTAAATGACTTCTATTAAAAAATCTTAATCTTTTCAGTACTTATGAGCTTCTGAAGTTTAGGTTGTTCTTTTCTGTCTAAGTGCTCTCTGATGACACCTGTCTCAAGAACTGTCCAGTTTAAAAGCAAATCCCCATAGCAAACCTCTTCTAAACTGGGCGGTTCCCGAGACACGTGTCATCAGAGAGCACTTAGACAGAAAAGAACAACCTTAACTTCAGAAGCTCATAAGTACTGAGAGGATTAAGATTTTTTAATAGAAGTAATTTACAAATCTGTTTAACTTTCTGGAGCCAGTTAATATTATATATATTATATATATATATATATAAAAGTTTTTTCCTGGATAACCCCTTTAAAGTATACAAGCCAAAGGAGTCTTGACACAGGTTTACCGCTCCTTCTCAATTGAGAAAACATGACTGATTGGCCAAGCCAAATCTTCATGGAGAGATACCTATGGGCTAAACAATTTAATGGCCAATCGCATGTGTATGGGAACCTGTAGAATAGTGACAGCAGAAACAAAGTGATTTATCTAGTCTTTTTGCACTATTTTGTGGTCCTTTTTTGGACATTGGTAGGTAGTAACCAATGCATACCGTAAGGCCATGTTCACATGTTTGGAATTTCTGTGCGGAATTCTGCCAGAGATTCTGGAGCAGCAGAGTCCCATTGTATTCAATGGGATTCTGCTGCGCTGTGCACACAGTGGAATTTCTGTGCCAGATGTCTCTGGCACGGAAGTTCAGTTTTCTGTGTCCACAGAAGAAATGAACCTGCCCATTCTTTCTGCAGACTCAGCACGGAATACATAGAAGTCTACGAGACGGTGCATTCCCATGCGTTCTTGTGCAGACATTCCGGATGTGTGAACATAGCTCAACACCCAACAAGAGATGTCAATTTTCAGAGCATCACAGTTTGCTTCCAACACATATCCAGGGGGTTATCTGGGAATAAAAAAAACAGAGATAATTTCTTCCAAAAATAGTGCCACCACTGTCCTCGGGTTATTTTTTGTATTACAACTTGGCTTTTGCTTTAATGGAACTGAGCTGCAATACCATAGACCAGTGGTCTCCAACCTGCAGACCTCCAGATGTTGCAAAATAGAGATGAGCGAATTTACAGTAAATTCGATTCGTCACGAACTTCTCGACTCGGCAGTTGATGTCTTATCCTGCATAAATTAGTTCAGCTTTCAGGTGCTCCCGTGGGCTGGAAAAGGTGGATACAGTCCTAGGAGACTCTTTCCTAGGTCTGTATCCACCTTTTCCAGCCAACCGGAGCACCGGAAAGCTGAACAAATTTATGCAGGAAAAGTCATCAACTGCCGAGCTGAGAAGTTCGTGACGAATCGAATTTACTGTAAATTCGCTCATCTCTATTGCAAAACTACAACTCCCAGCATTCCCGGACAGCCGTTGGCTGTCCGGGCATGCTGGGAGTTGTAGTTCTGCTACATCTGGAGGTCTGCAGGTTGAAGACCACTGCCATAGACAACCTGAGGACAGGATTGGTGCTGTGTTTTGCAGAAATCAGCTCTGTTTTTCTAGTCCTAGATAACCCATTCAACATAAAGTAGAGACTGTTCACATGATATATATGATATATGCTATACCATGATAGTTGTTGTTAGATAATAAATGTTATTAACTTTATGTGTCCGTGGTTTTATTGTTTAGCGGGATGAGGGGACATATATCATTTTAGGCAGGTTGTTTTAATGCAGTGGCTGATTACTTTTGATATAAAACCTTTTTGGGCTATGTTTACACACCGTTTAAGCCTTATTTTTTGTGTGAACATAGTCTTAAAATAAGTGCACTCCTGTGGTTACAGACATCTACACGGGTAACATTCATTGTCTTGACAGATCTGTAGGGATGATATTGGGTTTATTTGGACTTAAAAGGTAAAGTGAATTGATCACTAACTGGAAAGAGAAATTCCAGGTATTATGGTGTCTATTTATTTTAAATCCTCCAGCCTTGCCAAGTGCTCGTCCATTGCTTAAAGGGGTATTTTGCAGGCAAAAACATTTTATCTCCTATCCAAAGGATAGGGGATAAGATGTCTGATCTCGGGGGGGGGGAGGGGCTGCCGCTGGGACCCCCGTGATCTCCCTGCAGCACCCACCCTCTCCCATAGACTTGAATGGAGGGGGCGTGGCGTGACTTCACGTCCCCAGTCCCGGAAACCCGGAAGTTTCCCAATACTTGTGACGCAGCTCCCGCATAGTATGCGGGTGCTGCAAGGAGATCGCGGGGGGTCCCAGCGGCGGGCCCCCCGCGATCAGACATCTTATCCCCAATCCTTTGGATAGGTGCTAAAAATGTTTTTGCCCGGAATACCCCTTTAATATATAAATCTAGGATAAAGAGATCCCAAGTGGGATTTTTTTTTCTTTTAAGATCTTCTGGCCACCAAAATAGATTGTACATTAGATAGGCTTAGCTCAAAATCATATTACACTCAGGATGGGCTAAAAGCTGGTTTCTAGTGTAGTGCTCCCAAAGGCCATGTTCACACGGCATAAAATGTGCAGTATGTCTGTCCAGAAAACACAGGCGCACATTTTAATAATGCAGCGGACGCTAGGACTGCTAGGCCATCTTATAGAAATGCATTTCTGAGCGTAATCCGCAAAAAGAATAGACAAGTCTGTTCTTTTTCCAGACACCGGAATCACGAGATGTATCTGCTGCAGAAATTCCACAGAATTGGAACAGTGCAATAGAGTCCCATTGAAATAAACAGCGGATTGTCTGTGCTGAATATTCTGGCAGAATTCCGCATTGGGCATTCCGCCGTGTGAACATACCCTCAGAATGTTCTCCCTCCCACATCACCGTTCATGTGCTAAACTGGGCTTGGCTTCTGGATTATATATACAGCAGGCGGTAAACCTCCCTTTTAGCACAATGAACAGCCAATGTCTTGAAGTATATTATATAGAGAAACTCTGCAATGTTGCTATTGCTGCCTAAAGGCCCTATTACACAGCTGGTGGGCTCAATCTGCCGACAAGGTTGTTTGATCATTGCCCCTTTAACCAAATATCATGAACGAGCATTCCCAGGAACATGCATCTGCGCATATAAAATGGCTATAAAGGAAATGTGTTGCCTAGATTATGTTCTACTGGTTAAAGAGTACCTCTAATGATCTTGTTAAAGTTTATAATCCTCCCAGTTCACTGCCTTTATTTTTATTATTTTTTAGTTTTCTACCTTCATATTGCTCTGTATTTTCTGCTCAGTAAGATTCAGAGACTGGGAAGGGGCGTTACCCAGCAGGCATGACATCATCTGAAGCCATCCAGGGGAGAACTTCCTCCCTCACTCTGCTACACACATCCCAGAGCAGTTCAGTGTGTGAGATGATTGGCTGAGGCTGCACCCCCCCCCCCCTTCAGCACTCCAGACTGCATTTCCTGATTTTGGACCTCTGCCGGGCCAGCAGGAGTCCAAAGTCTGTGCAAGAGATGGGGGGGAAATGTAGTTTGGACAAGTAGGGAGACACCTAATGGCAGCTTTTTTTTTTTTTTAACACAAATAAAACAAAAAACACTTAATTTTTTTTTTTCCATAAATGAATGCAATAACAAAAACTAGTTGTAAAGATAGGTCCTGAATCATGTTCTTCTTTCTAATTGGCTTCTATTTTGTGATTGTGTTTTTTTTTGGACATAGGCAACAATAGTTTGAATCTAACCTACTAACATGAATGGGAGATGTTTATGGCCGTGCTCGATGACCTGTGTAGAGGTCATTCCTCGGGTGCTGAGCTCTAATGAGGGCACTGCTAGAAAGTAATCTATAGAACAGGAAGTTGCAGCTTAGCTTTAGGCTGAGTTGTCAGAATTAGAGATGAGTGAACTTACAGTAAATTCGATTCGTCACGAACTTCTTGGCTCGGCAGTTGATGACTTTTCCGGCATAAATTAGTTCAGCTTTTAGGTGCTCCGGAGGGCTGGAAAAGGTGGATACAGTCCTAGGAAAGAGTCTCCTAGGATTGTATCCACCTTTTCCAGCCCACGGGAGCACCTGAAAGCTGAACTAATTTATGCAGGAAAAGTCATCAACTGCCGAGCCGAGAAGTTCGTGACGAATCGAATTTACTGTAAGTTCGCTCATCTCTAGTCAGAATAAAAAGATGCAAGATTTTTTGCAGGAATATTTTAAAATATAAGTAAAATGAAAAATTAGGAAAAACATCACAAAAATATAAAATATGTGAAACATAAAAATGTAAAGGCCATTATCAGATGATACATTCTCTTTAAAACATACTGGATGGGTCAAGCAGTGCTGGGCCCACTGGACTAAATTGCTTCCCTCTTCCCCTTTACATTGCTATTGGTGTTACCAGGTCGCATGGAACATGTGTCAGGAAAGAGAAGGCTTGGACATGTTCTCAGGGAATATAAGAAGTTACCAGGAGTCTGGCAGTGACTTATTTTTTCCTTTCCCAATTGAGAACACAACAACAGTTGCCAAAGCCAAGTGTGCATTTCGGGAAAGATAGCTGTCAGCCAAATAAGTGTATGGTCAGTTTTACGATTAAAAGGTTATTTTTATCTGCTAGGTTAAATGGGGATTTTTAAAGATCCCCCAATAACAGAACATACAAGTAAATGTAAAGTTTTTGAGCTGGTATCCGTTATGGGAAATGTAGCTAAGAACCAATATGGCAGCCATTACAAATTGACCAGGAATCCTGGATTTCTTAGCATCCTGAACAGCAGATATGCTACAGGGGAGCTGGACTTGTATTGTAGTATTTAGGACAGAAGAAGTAGTAGACAGAACATCACTGGTAGGGTTGTAGACAGAGATGGTGTGGGGGTGGGGGGGGGTATGTAGAGAGGTGCAGCACTGTGTAGAGCTTTGTGGGGGGGGGGGGGAGTGATATGTGTACATTACCTTGCAGTATTTAGGACAGCACAATTAAGAGATGGTCTTAGCAGCATGTCCATCCTTAGTAGGGTTGTAGACCGAGCTGGTGGGGAGGGGATGTAGGGGGTGCAGCACTGTGGAGCTTTGTAAATGAGGGTAATATGTGTATATTGTGTTGTAAAGTGATCAGTGCGGCTTGTGGGCTGAACCCCTGCAGGTGCTGGATTGCTGCGGTGGTCACTGTGCTTGACCTTAGAGAATAGAGACCTACCTTAGAAATGGCTGCGAAGTGACAGATGGGCTTATACAGTTTAAACAAGAACATCATATTCATGTCTTAAACATCTTGCTTAGAGATCTCTGTAAAAACTGGACGTGCGCTCCACCTTTATCTAGCATTGTGATGTATAATATACAGCGTGAGTAAATTACAGAATCTATTATGCCTTGTAACTTCTTTTTAACAAAATCTGTCACCGCATCTCCATTTGCTTAGTAAACATCTCGGAGAATAAGCTGTTGTTTCTTTAAGCCACGGATCCCGGCAGAGTCTTTCTGCTTTTTATGAATACATGTTCCTTTTCTAATCTGTAAGTGAGTAGTTTACAGTAGAGAGGCCGTTGTATACTTTGAAATACTATGTCAATATGCTTTTTTAATTCTGGATGAAGCCTACCATCGCTAGACCTAATTTGTTTGTGCTTTCGGTCTTTACTAAATATTAGTCTTGACTTTACAGCTATTTTCCTCTGCCAGACACTCGCTTTGTGTCTGAAATATTCCACAACAATCACCTTCCGACTGCTTCCCTCTGTGGAGTTTACCCAAGTATGCTCCGTATATTTTGCTACTGATAAATCAATAGTACTGTGTTGTAATGTGTAAACTTCCAGCTGTAAACGACTTATAAGCAAACTCTAACCACGGGCCCGACTTGTCACCCCTGATCCTGTTGGCTTATGAAACATTTTGCTTGTTTTAAGTATAGGCTGAATGTGTCAGCTAAGTGGAGTGAAGTGTACAGACTGTAGGCACATAGAGGGAGATTTATGGAAACCTGACTAGAGGAAAAGTTGCCCATACCAACCAGATTGCTTCTTTCATTTTCAAAGAGGACTGTGAAAAATGAAGCGATCTGATTGGTTGCTATGGGCAACTGCACCACTTTTTCCCCTACACTGGTTTTGATAAATCTTCCCCATAGTCCTATATTTGGCAGCTAGACTTCCAAAGGCAATGTTTTTGTATGTTCATTGGATTTGACAGATGGACAGATCTATAGTATATTAAACGGGTATTCCGGGCAAAAACATTTTATCCCCTAATAAGGGGATGTCTGATCGTGGGGGGCCCGCTGCTTAGACCCCCCCGCGATTTCCCTGCAGCACCCGGGTGCTGAATCTCAGAAACCTCCGGGTTTCCGGGACTGGGGACGTGACGTCACGCCACGCCCCCTCCATTCATGTCTATGGGAGGGGGCCTTACGGTCATCACGCCCCCTCCCATAGACAAGAATGGAGGGGGCGTGGCGTGACGTCACATCCCCAGTCCCGGAAACCTGGAGGTTTCCGAAACTGGAGATTCAGCACCCGCATAGAAAGTGGGTGCTGCAAGGAGATCGTGGGGGGTCTCAGCAGCGGGCCCCCCCGTGATCAGACATCTTATCCCCTATCCTTTGGATAGAGGCTAAAATGTTTTTGCCTTGAATACCCCTTTAATGCTGAGTACCAAATTACTAGTAGGCAAGCATAAAACAGAGGCAAACTATTTATTTGGCTTCTTTTAGACCTTGGTTAGCCTTATCCCATTTTGCCTCTGTTGGCTAGAACCTGTGCAGTGCTACTTTCTTAAGAGGAAATAAGGCTAGGTTCACACAGTCGTTGTCTTCCGTCCTGTTTTTCTCCCACTATTGAGGTTTACCGACTTTTCTTTTAACAGATAAAGAAACTGAAGTAAACGGATGCAAACAGATAATATCCATTTGCATATTGTTCAGTTAATAAAAATTTTTTTTTATTCTGAGCATGCTCAGAAGTAAAAACGGATCAAAAATGAATTTAAAAAAATGATGCAAATGGATGGCATTAAAGGCACATCCGTTTCCCATAGACTTCAATGTTAAATGTAAATTTATTATATCGGTTTTTGTTCTGTCAGAGAAAAAAATACTGCATGCATCTTTTCTCCAGCAAAAAAAAAAAAAACAGAATAGGAAGCAAACAGGTGCAAACGGGTGACAAAGTACTGTAAATAAAATCCAATTGACATCAATAGAATCCTATTACAGCGGTGTGCAACCCGTTTGCAAAAGTATCAAACAAATTGCATAACGGGCATGAATTAACGGGGGCAGACGGCCGTGTGGACGAGCCCTTAATTGTTAAAGAGAAAGGACTTTGGGAATTGGTAAGCCCTGGAGGGGAAGGAAAACACCAGCTCTTCTCTGTGGTCAAACCATCACCATACTGCCTCTTCTGATATTTGCAATGAGTGTAACGCCCATTACAAGTTTTGCTCTGGGCTAAACTTGGGAGCACAGTCTCAGTGTTTTCACCCCATATCCCACTCCAGGATGCAGAAGCTGGAATTCAGCTGCAGAGGAGAGAACAGGTCGCTACCACAAGAGTGGTCCCGTTTAAGTGGCAGCTGGCCAGGCATGCCAGAATGCCACAGTGCCAAGCAATCGGATAAAACAGATAGGTGGGGCAAACTGACAATATAGATAGCTTAGCAACAGAGTCTGATAATAGCTGATAGCTTGATGTTATAGCTGAGCTAGAGCTATTAGAACTGCAGAGCTCAGGAGCTCAGATGCAGCCAGGTGGAACAGACTTGATCAGCAGTCAGAGGTGTGGTTGTCAGTTCAGGTCATATACAGTACACTCAAACAGGTACAAGGAAAGAGGTAGAAGCAGGATCAGGATATCAGGCTCAGGTCAGATAAAGGTATGCAAGTCAGGAACAAGGAACAGGCACCTTCATAGATACTGCAATATTGCTCAGGCACCACAGGAAGGGAGGAGTGTCCTAATATATGTGGTACCTGGCCGGAATTGAAGGAGAGCAGGAATCGGGAGTACTCAATGGCTCTATAAGAGTAGTGATGTGCATGCGTGTGGCACCTATGGGACATGCCAGAATCTGACATGTGACAGTGCAGAAGAGAAGTACATCCATAGCCTACAGCGAGGTGGAGAAGCTGCACGCACAGCACGGTACTGGTAAGCAGCGGTAGACACACCGCACATCGGCGGACTCCAACCATTGATGTTACAATTAGCAGTTATGTATAAAGGTTCCCTGTTGCCCTAGGCCGGAAGAGTTAATGTTCACCTTACCATAGCAGTGTGCAGACAGGACCAGGGGCTTGGTGACTTCAGCCAGTTGCCTCTTCTGGCAGCTTTTTCTTTTAACCACCCTCCTTAAAATGCCACCCTAGGCCTGGGCCTTGTTGGCCTAGCCATAAATAGACCACTGGCAAGGAGTACTTCCTCCTTCTATCTATGCCACTGGTGCCACCTCATTACATACTATATAATAAATGTGGAAACAAAGTCATAGACTACTTGTTGGCTAAGCATGGTCACTCCTGTTATACTATAGCTATAATGTATGTCCATGTTAAAAGATACACAAGACACCATTTATGCAAAGATTATGCAGTTATTGCTATAGAATGTGTTCACTTGTAAGCTGCATGGCTTTTTATAGCCTTCATATTAATTTATTGTGCCCATAATGAATTCAGCGAGTCACACAATGCATGTGACCCATGGCAAATATGAAGAGACTCCCAGCTAAAGTTGCTGTTAACTGAGACATTTATATGTCGTTCCTATGCAGGTCAAAATTATTACTATAATAGAAATCAGTGGTGAATCTTAAAGGTTATCTAGTCTTTTGGAATTGCATAGATAAATGCATAGATCAGTGGTGTCCAAATTTTGGCCCCCAGAATTACAACTCCCTGCAGGCCCAGACAGCTGTTGGCTGTCTGGGCCTGCTGGGTGTTGTAGTTTTCCAACATCTGGATGGTCACAGTTTCATACCACTATCCTAGATATTAGAACTTAGGAGCTCTAACTCCTGGTACACCCGTTGATCAGCTGCTTGATAAGGCCTTATAAGGCCTCTTTAAAGGGGTACTCCACTGGAAAACATTTTTTTTTTTTAAATCAACTGGTGCCAGAAAGTTAAACAGATTTGTAAATTACTTCTGTTAAAAATCTTAACCCTTCCAGTACTTATCAGCTGCTGTATGATCAACAGGAAGTTCTTTTCTTTTTGAATTTCCTTTCTGTCTGACCACAGTGCTCTCTGCTGACACCTCTGTCCATTTCAGGAACTGTCCAGAGTAGGAGAAAATCCCCATAGAAAACCTATCCTGCTCTGGACAGTTCCTGACATGGACAGAGGTGTCAGCAGAGAGCACTGTGGTCAGAATGAAAAGAAATTAAAAAAGAAAAGAACTTCCTGTGGATCATACAGCAGCTGATAAGTACTGGAAGGATTATGATTTTTAATAGAAGTAATTTACAAATCTGTTTAACTTTCTGGCACCAGTTGATTTAAAAAAAAAAAAAAGTTTTCCAGTGAAGTACCGATTTAAGTCAATGATATGGCGCTGCAGTTCCTAGAATCACAACTAAAAGCAGTATGGAGCATGCAAGGATGAGTACAGGTAAATATTGAAGAACCTGCGGCACTTGCACAAGCACCACAGCCTCTTAACTGGAGCAATGTCTACCCCAGGCCGGGCCACGCACAATTCTTATATTTCGATGACTAAACCTTCGTTGTTGTTTTTTTTAAATTTATTTTTATTTATATAATTGTACAATTATGAAGATCATCATTACAGATTTCATGATAGACTTTTTTCATCCTTCTGGTGGTTCTTTTCCATAACATACCCAGTGACCCCTCGACCTACGATGGCCCCGACATACGATAATATCAACATGCGATGGCCTCTCAGAGGCCATCGCATGTTGAAGGCAGCATCAACATACGATGGTTTTGTATGTCGGGGCCATCGCATAAACGGCCATCCGGCAGCGCTGACTACTTCAGCTGCCACCGGATAGCCATTTACTGTGCCCCGTGCCCTTTGCTGATGATCACTTACCTGTCCTCGGGGCTCCGGCGCGTCCTCTTCGGGATCCTCTGCATCGTCATCGCTCTCCATCGACGTCATCACGTCGCTGCGCACGCCGTCCCGTCATCAAATAGGAGCAGCATGCGTAGCGACCTGATGGCGGCGAAGGAGCGCGCGGATGCCGGGGAAGCAGAGGCCTTGCCGGAGCGTCGGGGACACCCCGGGGACGCGGTGACAGCGATGGACGGCGACATCCAGGGCAGTGTTGACGAGCGGTGACGGTCCGGAGCGGCAGGGACAGGGGAGTACAACTTCCTATACCAGTGGTCTACAACTCTGCGGACCTCCAGATGTTGCAAAACTACAACACCCAGCATGCCCGGACAGCCAACGGCTGTCCGGGCATGCTGGGTGTTGTAGTTTTGCAACATCTGGAGGTCCGCAGATTGTAGACCACTGTCCTATACTTTACATTGCACGGATCCCTCAACCTACGATGGTTTCAACAAACGATGGTCCATTTGGAACGGATTACCATCGTATGTTGAGGGACCACTGTATTTTTATAGTGGCATTATAGGTCAATGGGATCTATTCAGTTCCTTTACACATGGATCACACTGGGTCATCACTGTGTATGGCGCTTGATCTAGATGCGTCTTTTTTTTTTTCTTACCGATTTATATTTGATTTCTATAGTGGTTACCGCACTGCTATCCCAGGGTGGTAAATGTGACAGATGTGGGATTCCGAGTGGGAAATGTATTTCTGTGTTAATGTGATGTACAATAGAGTTTTATTCTTTTTCTTGGCAAATTTGCCAAGTGCCTTTAGGCACTGCTGTTTGTATAATATTGTATTATTTAACCATTTCCTTCTCACCCGTCTATCCATACTTGTAAATCAGCTTTGGCACTATCATATTTAAACCTTGCTGTAGGTTGCAACGGAGTCATGCAAATAATTTACTGTACATTTATTTAGGTTTTGAATATAGGTTTTGAATATTTTATAGTATACATACCATATTGTATTATCTTCTTTACAGTTATAACCTGGAGTAATAATATTTTGCTTTATATGAGCATTCAGTGCTATAGGTATTTAGTAATCACTTTATATACCGCTTGTATACTAATTTTTATATTTACAATTTTTTTAACGGGAACCGATCAGCATGAAAATGCTGTCTAATCTATCCGCATCATGTTATAGAGCAGGAGCACAGACAATGCAGAAAGATACAATATTCAGTATGAATAGTCAGTGGGTGACCCTATCATTGAGTGATTCCTAATATCAGAAGGAAATGGGATTTCAATCAGTAAGTTACAAGTTATATGGAATCTTCTTCCACAAAAGATATACACTGCTCAAAAAAAATAAAGAGAACACCTAAACAACATAATGTAACTCACACTTTTGTGAAATCACACTGTCCACTCAGGAAGCAACACTGATTGACAATCAATTTCACATGCTGCTGTGCAAATGGAACAGACAACAGGTGGAAGTTATAGGCAATTAGCAAGATACCCCCAATAAAGGAGTGGTTCTGCAGGTGTGACCACAGAGCACTTCTCAGTTCCTATGCTTCCTGGCTGATGTTTTGGCCACTTTTGAATGCTGGCAGTGCTTTCAGTCAAGTGGTAGCATGAAACGGAGTCTACAACCCACACAAGTGGCTCAGGTAGTGCAGCTCATTTAGGATGGCACATCAATGCGAGCAGTGGCAAGAAGGTTTGCTGTGTCTGTCAGCGTAGTGTCCAGAGCATGGAGGCGCTACCAGGAGACGTGGAGGAGGCGGCGCCGATGATGCTCAGCATCGCTGTACCTGCTTCCTATCTATATCAGACTTAGCAGAAGGTCAGGGCTGGCGACAAAGGTGCGTAGTCAAATAACGTAGCGGAAGGGTCAAATACACGGGCAATGCAACAGAGAATAGGAACGCTTAATCTCAGGCTAGGAGCACTGAAGAATCGGCAGGGAAGTGTGGGAGGTGCAGGGACTTATAGAGTAGTGTCAGGTGTTACACATAATTCTGGGCGTACTTGCCCTTTAAATTTCAGAGCTCAAGGGCACACGCACCCTAGGAGACTGGGATATGCGCGCCAGAGCCGAGACACAGTGGAGGAGGCGGCAGAGGACCATGGTGACGGGCGAAGACTCGCATGTGGGCCCGTCCTGCGATGCGAATCCCAGCCCCGCCGGCAGCAGGGGAGAGGGGAGCAATGCTCTCACGGCCAGCGCAAGTGGCCAGATCGCATTGTGTATCAGTGAGGTGGCTACCAGTGGTGGGACCCAGACCAATGTTAAATAAAGATGTGGCTCACTCCATTGATGCCTATGAGTATTATACCAATGCCAATAAAAGATGACAGTGGGAGAGGGCAGAGAACAAGGAAAGGGACCCTACAGTACAGCAGCACCAATACAAGTAAAAGTCCTTTAAGAAGACCTCCCTACATCTCATGCCCCCAGACTTCAATTTCCCTACCTGAAATTTGAATGTACCAGTGACTTTTGAAACCATAGACCATGTCCCCCCCATTACATCTTAAGCTTCATCATGCTTGCCTTTATCACAAAATCAATACTAGGGTACCTATATCACCTTTCAATACAATTTGCACCCAAATTTGTCTGAATGGGAGTCAGGGAATACATTATCGTATAAGGAGGCGTGTGTAGACCGATGGACGACCACCTCTGTGGGAGGTTTAATAGTAGCCTCATTAGTTGCTACCAAGCTTCCACAGAACCATGTAACTAAGAAAAGGATACAGAATTTGTCAAAAGAGAACGGCTCAAGGGCCCGTATTAGCCAGGGATTTAGGTGAAATGCTATTTAATCCATCATAGGGATTATTTAACCTCCCATACATTACCCCAAGGACTATTCCTTTAACTCATTTTTTTGTTTTGCAAGAGTTCATTTCTATTAGAAAGAAAAATGACACATTGAACAATATCTTAATATGAAATTAAGATCACTTAAAGGCTGAAGAAATAAATAATATATATACAAAACCTTGTGTGTTGAAAAAATGGATTAAATGCACAAGGACAGAAAAAGCACTGATGGAATTTGCAGTGAAGCGTAACCAAGATTAAGAAACGGCAAAAGCCAAAAGAAAAAAAAATTGACATTTTTTGGGCCGAGTGCTGTAATGAGGTTTAATGGTTTGTACTTTTTTTTATTTTATTTCTATACATGAAACGCAGGTACGTGCAGAGACATGTGGGCCCTTGGTCAACTTTCAATGGGAGTTTGACTTTAAGAAAACTAATCTGCTCAAAGTAGAAGGGAAGTTTGTAAAACTTGGCAGACTTCTCCGGAGTCTCAGATGGCTGTGATCTTTGCTGCATTTTTATTTGTTAAATGTAATTTAACCTTATTGCTAAATGTCAGGATGTTTTAGCTGTCATATAGATTTTTTTTATTTTTTTATTTCAAGAATTTTTTTTTTTAAACTTCTGTTCCCTCTTCTTAATGTGATAATAAATGGATTGTAGCCGATACCAACCTCAGATAACAGCTTTTTATGGTTAGTGTGTTATATGAATGCAGTCATTTCGCTTATTGAGTTTTTTTTTTTTCTTTTTAAACTTTAAACATTGTAGTCAGTTTACGTATTTTTTGCTGCCATTTTTCTAAAAAAAAACTGCAAAATTCTTCTGTTTTGTAAGAATTGCAACTAAAAACACAAGGTAACCACATCATATGGATAGACCCTGATAAGGAATAGATGGCTGGAACAGTTTTATAAACTGTAAATATAAGACCTCTTTTTTACATTTACTAGGCATGTTAATTATGACTATTTTAAAGATCTGCTTGCAGGCAGTGAATGGTAATATTGTAGTTTATTTCTTGAGGAATGAAACCTGTCCTTATGTTGTTGTGACACAAGTGCACTGCCCATTACAGCAGAGGACAATGGCATCAGGACAGGATTTCAGCATTGTAAAGATTAAGTGTTTCCATTCACCGATAACAAGCAGAGATCAAGTATATTAGACTTTCTACTGTAGTATTATTATTATTATTATAAGAATAAAGTTTATTTACACTAAATCAGAAAGCCTACTTTAAAAAGGAATCTTAACTCTATATCATGCTCAGGGATCAAGTGTCAAGGGGCAGTGCTGAGACACAGCCATGTGCCTTCTCCCTCTCCCACCTCTCCATGTCTTGACTGATTATTGTACAGGGCTCAGTGCAGGAAGCCAAACAGGGAGGGGTGGGGGAGAGAAGAGGCATGCATGTGCAGCTCAGCACCACCTCTATGACTCTTGAGCCCTGAGCATGCTATGCAGAGATGTGCTGTAGCTTTCTCCAAGTTGGGATTAAAGGAGTACTCCAGAATAGGAAAATTGTACTCCATACTGCCAGCAGTAAAAAAAAAATAAAGAGGTACATACCTTCCTTCGCTCCCCCGGTGCCTCCGGTAACCCACTCCGGTTTCCGCCGCAATCCTCTTCCTGGTTGCCGGTGGTCGGCGAGTCATACCACACTCAGCCAATCACCAGCTGCAGCGAAGTCCCGACTCAGACGGCGATAGGCTGAACGGCAGTGTGACATTTTCCTCCCCGACACCTGCTGCCGGGCCAAAAACATCACACTGCCGCTCAGCCTATCGCCGGCCGAGTGCTGTGTGACTCGCCGACCACCGGCAGCCAGGAAGAGGATCGCGGCGGAGACCAGAGTGGGTTACCGGAGGCACCGGGGGAGCGAAGGAAGGTATGTACCTCTTTATTGTTTTTACTGCTGGCAGTATGGAGTACAATTACTGGAAGGATTAAGATTTTTTAATAGAAGTAATTTACAAATCTGTTTAACTTTCTGGCACCAGTTGATTAAAAAAAAAAAGTTTTCCACAGGAGTACCCTTTTAACCATATACAGATGCTAAAACTGAATGTGGTTGTAGCTTAGGGTTCTTTTCGTGACTTTATCCTAGTACTATGATACTTTCTGACTATGCATTTTGGTCTGAGATAGTCATATCCAAACAAGATTTATAGATCTACCCATTACCCATCCATGATAAGGCCTAAGTACCATCTAATTCATATTAAGTAGGTGGTTGTTTAGTTGACAGCTATGTGTCCTGATTCCCCTATATGGCCATGTGTTTTCAATTGGGAAAGGAGAGAAAGATGGTGCCAGACTCTACTGGAGGCAGCTTTTCTCTATGGAAAATAAACATTTTGTGTTGGAGGAGAGCCGGGAGGCTCCCAATTGGCCAGAGGTTTAGATGACTTTTCAGTAAAGTGTATGGGGGCCTTTAAGACAGCTGATATCCATCTGATATCTTTTTTGTTTGTTCTTTTGGGGTTTTTACTATCATCTTACAAGAGTGGATGGGAGGGCAGCTGAGAAGACCGGAACAACTACAATCTAGAATCCTATTCATAATCATGTGGGACCTAAGGGTTTACCCGCTAGGTTATTTTTGCCTTAGACTGTGTATACAAGCATGATTGTATTATTTCTTTCAGGCTGTCTTATAAGACCCAGGGCAGACGACTTCTGTCACAACGCCAGTGATGTCACGTCATTTGCATGCACTGCTCTAAATATTTGTATAAACTGTTACTGCTAGAGGCTTCTACACTTTAATTTCTATGGAAATAACCTAGACCTTAAGATTAGTCATTCATTTGCCCTATGGCTCCTGTAATTAATAGCAGTCCGGTTTGTCTGGGGAGATATACTGTAAGATGAACAGATCTGGGAGGTTGGCCTCTGTTGGAAGTTTGCTCAGTACTTTGCATTGACTATTGAAGCCCATGTTAATGGCATCTAGGATTAATGCTCTGGGAACTGTACATGTATTTGTCTTATAGACAGCCAATGCTTATACACCAGTCTCCACAGTGCAGGAAGGTAAATGTGATAAGACTGAAGGCTGTTCATGTCTATGTCATATTCAGCATGAGGGCCAATTGATAACAAAATTAGGATCTGACACCCCTAATTTCACCCCAAAAACCCAGGAAAAGGTATTGACTCGACTATATGCTTAGGGTGGGAAATACATCATCCCCCCCGTCATCATCCCCCCCTGTCATCATCCAGACCCCCGTCATTAACACCCCCGTCATCATCACCGCCTGTCATCATCACCGCCTGTCATCATCACCGCCTGTCATCATCACCGCCTGTCATCATCACCGCCTGTCATCATCACCGCCTGTCATCATCACCGCCTGTCATCATCACCGCCTGTCATCATCCTGACCCCCGTCATCATCCTGACCCCCGTCATCATCCTGACCCCCGTCATCATCCCCCCCCTATATCATCACCGCCTGTCATCATCCTGACCCCTGTCATCATCCCCCCCTATATCATCACCGCCTGTCAATCCCTTCATCAGTGGTCTTCAACCTGCGGACCTCCAGATGCTGCAAAACTACAACTCCCAGCATGCCCGAACAGCCATCGGCTGTCCGGGCATGCTGGGAGTTGTAGTTTTGAAACACCTGGAGGTCTGCAGGTTGAAGACCACTGCGGCCTTAGTCATCATCCAGACACCCCTCCCCCCCCCCTTTAGTTTTGTACTCACCTCCCCTCCCGGGAGGCCCTCTTCTCCACTCTGGGCCCAGCCCCGGACTAGTGACGTTGCCTTGACGACGACGCACAGGGAAGTTCATGTGCAAGGCAACATCACTAGTCCGGGGCTGGGCCCGGAGCAGAGAAGAGGGCCTCCTGGTGAAGATGGACAGCCCGGAATTACTAACCCTCCCCACCAGACGGTGCCTGCCGCATAGATGGCCCGGAACAGCTCACCCTTCCTTCCCACGGAGGGGAGGTGAGTTGAAAACTAAAGTAGGGGGGGGGGGTCTGGATGACGACGAAGAGGGATTGACAGACGAAGAGTTCACTCGAGTATAAGCCGAGGGGAGCTTTCAGGTGCTCCGGTGGGCTGGAAAAGGTGGATACAGTCCTAGGAGAGAGTCTCCAGCCAACCGGAGTACCTGAAAGCTGAACTAATTTATGCAAGCTAAAGTCAGCAACCACCTAGCCGAGAAGTTTGTGAAGAATCAAAGTACTGTAACTTCGCTCATCTCGAGTGTTATTATTGGTTAGATTACTAGTTTTTACATAATAGTGTGGTACATGGAGAATAGTAGCACTTATCACTTTCTATAGGGGCTGCTTTCTACTTAGAAATGCATTTATTGTGCACTTTTACATAACACGTGTATTAGTGTGTAAATGCATAAATACACGGACTGAATGTTTGTTGTGCTCTATGTAATGTAAAATGGTGCACCACAAATGCATTCTACATAGAATGATAAGTATATAATGTCCCTGGTTTTGTGAGGTACGTTTACATTGAATCAATATTTTTACGTTTGGTGGGCACCGGCCAGAATATTTGCCCAGGGGCCTGCTCCACTCTAACTCTGGCTTATATAATGCCACTGCCAAAAAACACACCTATAACCTTCACAGTTCTTCTTTACCCAAAACAGGAACTTTAGATTTATCAATTAAATGTTATGTGTAAGAGATCAGAATTGGAGAAGTAGTGACCCTATTAAAAAAAATAGAAAACGGCATAATTGACCATTAGTTATTGTCAAGCAGAGCGCCACTGTCAAAAAACTTACTTCCTACACAGTTCTTCTCTACCTAACAAACAGGAACTGAAGAGCTGGCATTTGCATGCTGCTATCTGTAACATTGGAGAAGTAGTGACCCTATTAAGAAATACAAAAAAACGATTAGTTGACCATTATATATGGTCAAGGAGAAAAAAAAATAATCCCTTAGGCACGTCTTTCCATATCACTTGGTGAACCCAAGCTCCTGTCTTACACATGTGTCTGTGATACAGGGCAAATATTTTCGGAATGTGTCTCTATTTGCTCATGTCAGACTCAGGACCTCGAATACTAAAAGAGAAGTTCTCAATAGTTCCCTCAGCACATGCGGGGTCAGTCTGATGGGCTTCTAGATAGTTGCCATGGAAGAAAAAACACAAGTTGCATACTGCAGCACATAAGAGTCCATTCCAATTGCACCACAAATATATTCATGTAACTATTAGACTTGTCATTCTTTCCCCTGGCATTGACTAGAAGGGGCATTGACTTAGCAAATGGTATTATGTGCAGAAGCAGATCTGCATATTGCTGATGGCTTTGTGCATATCCTCCCTGTATCCCGGACTCTTCTGAATGGCCTCGGGCAATGCTAACTATTTCCATTAACCACAGGTGAAAGTGACTTAACCGGTTTTAGAGAAATGTCATACCCAAGTGCACATCTTCTGTATGCCTTATATAAGCCATAATGCATTCTACTTTTTAGAAAAAAGATATTTAAGAATGTTGCAACTTGTATTGTTCATCTCCAAAGCAATGTCTCACTGGAAACGGAGACATATACCACCAGCCACATTATAGCTATAGGACTATAGTGACCAGAATAGTCAACCACAGTCTGTCTTGGAGAACAGAGATTGTACGTTAGTATTTGATTGGTGTGTATCCCACCACAGAAATAGGTTGTCCATCTGACCAATCTGAATATGGACATGCTTATAGTGGGATTGGAGGAGATAGCTTGAACCTGCACACAAAGGTTGGTCCATGCAGACATTTTGGCATGACATGTAACGAGTTTTTACCAAAAAGTTTTACTTTGGTTTCATCTGACCATATGACATTCTCCCAATCCTCTTCTGGATCATCCAAATGTTCTCTAGAAAACTTCAGACAGGCCCGAACATGTACTGGCTTAAGCAGGGTGACACGTCTGGCACTGCATGGTTTGAGTGCCTGGCGGCGTAGTGTGTTACTGATGTTAGCCTTTGTTACTTTGGTCCCAGCTCTCTGCAGGTCATTCACTAGGTCCCCCCATGTGTTTCTGGGGTTTTTGCTCACCGTTCTTGTGATCATTTTGACACCACAGGGTGAGATCTTGCATGGAGCCCCAGATTGAAGGAGATTATCAGTGGTATTGTATGTCTTCCATTTTCTAATAATTGGTCCCACAGCCTGGTTCAGGTCTACAATTTTGTTTCTGGTGTCCTTCAACAGCTATTTGGTCTTGGCCATAGTGGAGTTTGGAGTTTGACTGAGGTTGTGGTCAGGTATCTTTTATACTGATAACAAGTTCAAACAGGAGCCATTAATACAGGTAACGAGTGGAGGACAGAGGAGACTCTTAAAGAAGAAGTTACAGTTCTGTGAGAGCCAGAAATCTTGCTTGTTTGTAGGTGACCACATACTTATTTTTCACCGTAATTTGCAAATAAATTCTTTAAAAATCAGACAATGTGGTTTCATGGATTTTTTTTCTCATAGTTGAGGTATATCTATGATGACAATTGCAGGCCTCTCATCTTTTTAAGTGAGAGAACTTGCACAATTGGTGGCTGACTAAATACTTTTTTGCCCCACTGTGTATAGTTTATTGCCAAATAAATTTTATTCTGTCACAACTGTGTAGTCATAGTTTATTTAAAATTTCCAGATAAGCAACATAGTAAAATAGGACATGAAAAAAAACCTTTCAAAGCTTAAAAACAAAATTTAAAAAATGGTCCTATACTACCAAATAACCATGCCTCAAGATATGAACCAAGGAGGGTCAATACCACAGAACTTCAAACTTAACCAGAGAAGTGCACATCTCACTGCTAGAGAGACCTATAATTCCTAGGCTTTACGAAATGGTCCATGCACAAGTATAAAGGATCGTGTCCCAATTGTATACTGGGTCATTTATAAAGAACAATAGTTATCTCCTGAACTCTTAGCTGCACTTACCACTCTGTCATAGTTGGCGTACAGCTGGTGTAATAAAGGTAAAGAATAACCATTCTTGCGGCAGTCAAACAAAATATAAAGATATATTAGAGCTGGCCATACACAAAAGAATACCTTGAGGTTGACCAAAATCTCTCCTGGGGTCTTATCTTCTCAAGAACAAAAGGTTTGGGCTTTGAACATGTCACGAGTCCTTCATACACATTAGGAAGGCCAACCTTTACCTAATTTGTATGGCCAGTTTAATCGTTTATGTCACCTTTACCATGAAGCAGCTCCAGTTATATTTTTTTCTTTATAGCTAGTTGGGGCAATGCCATTCCTATTTTGTTATACTAATGGTGTTTTCTTACTTTTTGCTAGCTCCTTGGTTCTTTAATTACAGGAATGACAGAATATTAGGCCTTGCTTTTTCTTGCTACCATGGTAGCAATAATACAAATGTCTTGTAACCCACGGAACAAGTAAACCAAAGACAACAAGCTAAAAAGAGAAGTCTCATCATTATTAGTCCCGTCCATGAAATCCAAGCGGCTGTCTAGAACCCTTGTACATTTTATTTAGGAGAGGATCTTGTTTACTTCTGTTTTTTGAGAAGGGGGTCTGGTCTCTGCACAAGGTAGAATGGAAAAAAAGACTCCTTAGTGCTGATGAACAACCCTGCTCTTAGGCTATGTTCACAAATTGGAATTTCTGTGTGGAATTCTGCACAGAGATTCTGCTGCAGCTCAGTCTCGTTGAATTCAATGGGATTCTGCTGCGATGTGTACACGGTGGAATTTCTGTGCCAGATGTTTCCAGCATAGAAACTCCGAATTCCATGTCCACAGAAAGAATGAGCCTGTCCATTCTTTCTGTGGACTCTGCGCGGTATGCATAGCTGCCTATGAGACGGCGCATTCCCTTGCGGTCCTAGTGTCGACATATTATGCTGTCGCCCAGAGTCTTCGGAATTTCCGTGAAGACATTCCAAAGTGTTAACATAGCCTTAGAGAGGGAAAAACAGATCATTTGCAGGAACCTTAGACGTCTGGGATCAGCAGGAACAAGGATGAGCAATCACTAAATGACCAACAAATCACATGGTTTGGTCATCTTGTGGAATATTAGTGTAATAAACCCACAAAAGTGTTTTAGGATACTGGGATATCCACCTCCAATAATTAAACAGATACAGTGGCCTCCGGGTCTGCCTTCCTGCCTGCCTACAATTACAGTGCGTACAGGCACAAAAACTATTGATAATGGCCTCCGGGTCTGCCTTCCTGCCTGCCTACAATTACAGTGCGGACAGGCACAAAAACTATTGATAATGAAAAATTCTTGACAATGATTTTCATGAATGATTATTATTGATTTTATTAAATCATTTTTTTTTCAGACCTAGTTTCAAGTACCAATGGTTGTCTTTGACCAAATACTGTAAATTGACTGTATGATAATCTATAGTTTGTAAGTTATATAACATTCTATACATTGTTTGATTACTTTCTAGATTTTATGTTCTCTACCTGCAGCAGTCATATACTTTAATAATGACATTTGAATGCTAAAAACATATGACAATAAAAACATATATATTTTTCTCCCTCCCTCTTAATAGACTAGAGCGCCTGGTTGATGTCCTACGGAAAAAGGTTGGAGCTGGATCTGTTCGGACAATGATTTGACTAACCAGGCTGTCATCGGTGGACCAGTCTGACTACAGCAATTGTACGGAGAAAAGACTGGACATAACTTACTTGACACGTCTTCATTCATTCTCATATTCACTCTTTTTTTCTTCACTGGCCTACAATCTTAATTTCTAAACCAAAGGCTGTATTTCTTCTTGGTGTGGGCCAAACTACTTTGGAGAAATGTTGGACATTCCAGGAAAATGATGCCCATTTAAGATGAGCCTGAACACCACTGCCAGACCACAGTCTGTTCAAATAGATTTTGTCTTGTATCCAAGAACAGATATTCGCAGAGCCCATCACGTTGAAAATCACGTTTCCTACACAGCCCTATGAAAGTTATTAGCATTGGAAGTCTCCTATTAATCTGTGTTTATTTTATTGCTGTACCTAAATATGCACATTAAATTGGCCATACACAAGGTTAATGTTGGCCAAACTTGTTCGCCAACTGATAGCAGATGTTGGCGGAAAGAAGGATGGTGCATATGGATTTTGACTACCTGTACGCCCCAAGAGGAGTCAGGCAGCCTACTCCATTCTTCTGCCTATTAAGAACACATGCATGCTTGGCCAAGTGTGTGTGTGTATGTGTATATGGGGGGGGGGGGGGGGGGGGGTTTAAGAGCACGAACTATTAGGAAAACAAGCATTCGTCTGACAGCACCCCCCATCCAGCCACATCCTTACCTAGTAAAGGTCCCTAGTCAGTAAAGTACTCTCAAATATATATATGGTCAATCTATAGTAGGCACTTGTAATAGTTATTTATGGTAAAGGGCTTATGCTTCCTTTTCTTCCATTGTATTTAGAATTTTGTGACGGCATTTATCAAGTGCTGTTAAACGTTCCTCATTACTCATTTTGTCCTTAAAGGGGTACTCCACTGCTAGACATCTTATCTCCTATCCAAAGGATAGGAGATAAGATGTCTGATCGCGTGGGTCCTAGGTGCTGCCCGGAGATCGCGGGGGTCCCAGCGGAGGGACCGCCGTGATCAGACATCTTATCCCCTATCCTTTGGAAAGGGGATAAAATGTCTAGCAGCGGAGTACCCCTTTAAGGGTGTATTCACACACACAGATTTTCTGCTGCAGTTTTCAATGTAACCTAAATGACCGAACACAGCTTTAAATCTGCAGCTTCGAACCCTGCGCAGGATACTGTATGTGTGAATAGACCCTAAGGAGGATTCTTTGGTTAAATGTGTTTTTTTCCAATAGCTGTATAATAAAGAAAACATTTCTAAAATTATCTTTCCAAAATATATTTATTTTGGTCAAGAGTTCTAGAAATTCCATATAACTGTAGCTGCCATAGGGCGCTGGGATATTACCATAATATGGCTCCTATCATAGCTCCAAATGAGGGCATTATAATAAAGTGGTCCAGCAAAGCTATTCCGTGCATCATAAAAATCATATACATTGTCAGTTATAACTACACTTGACTATTGTATATGCAAATCTGATACTAAATACAGGGGAGGTAGATGATGCACCAAAATTAAGTCAACCCTTTGGAATTACCTGGATTTCTGCATTTATTACTAAAAAATGTGTTGCGATCATCTAAATTACTATTATAGACAAGCACAATCTAACTAATAAACATCTGTGCATGTCTTGTAGGGAGCGCACCAAGTAAACATCCACAGTACAGGGAGAAAAAGTAAGTGAACCCTTTTAGCAGCAATGACTTCTAAAAAAAAAAAAAAAAAAGTTTTCCGGTTAAAGTGCCCATCACCTAAGACTGAAGTCGGCCGAACCCGCTGCTACAGACTAATTCGACTGGCTGTCTAAGGCAGTGTTTCCCAACCAGGGTGCCTCCAAGTATTGCAAAACTACAACTCCCGGAATGCCCGGACAGCCTTTGGCTGTCCGGGCATTCTGGGAGTTGTAGTTTTGTAACACCTGGAGGCACCCTGGTTGGGAAACACTGGTCTAAGGTGTATGGCGGCCTCGTGATTCTCTGCCGACAGAAGAGAAGAGTTTGGCGTGTTGGACTTTCACCACCCAACCCTTTAGTTCTGGGAGGGATAAGCTGGTGCCAGTGCTGTCTGGCTGCGGCTTACCCCTCTCCATAGGGAAAACATGATAAAAACTATCATGTTTTACTCCAAAGCTCACTGTTATGCTTCCTTCACCATACTTTACTACCCAACACTAAAGCCTCACCCTAATTGTAATGTTTTGTTATTAAAAACATAGGCCCTGATTTACTAAGAGTGGAGTGTAGGTTTCTTTGTGGGTTTTAATTTTAATTCATTTTAATACATTTTTTCCATGGTATTTACTAAAGGTTTCCCTATATTTTTCACATTCCCTATATTTTGCTTTTTTTTTATTTATTATTATTTTTTTTTTAAACACATGCTCTGATCTGTAGGGTTTTTCTCAGCTGAAATCCACCACATTTTCTGTGGAAACCTTAGTAAATATGCAGTGTTTTGGTGAAAATGTTGAAAACACGCCCCTTTTCCCGACGGCCACGCCTCTTTTTTGGGTACTCTTAGTAAAATGGAGGGTTAGTCAGGATTTTTTAAATTCTGGCACAGAATCTGGTGCGCAACCCGACAAAAAATGTCAGGTTTACAATAGTAAATGAGGGCATTTGTACTAAATAAAAAAGAATCCAATTTTCTCCTAGTTGGTCTTGGGAGAACTTGAGATGGTCCGTAACAATAAGACATTTTTATTAGAAATAAATGCGGAAAAATTCAGGTAATCCCAAAGGGTTAATCGCCTTTTCTTGCAACAGCAGAATAAATAGGAAATCGTATGTTTACGGGCAGAAACTTTTATAACAGTTTACTGTATTTTCATTTCAAATGTCTTATTATATATTATGGTATATTACTATATATGATGTCAAATCAGTGCCGGTGTCGATGATGCATTTCATCTATTTATTGTCACTCTCTTCTGATATAACTTTTATGGATGTTCTGCCAGGAGTTGTCCGGCTCCACATGTTATTCGGTTGTATCATTTGTTCTTTGTGTTTTATTATATTTCCAAGCATGTATGTAGCCTCCAGTATTAAGACGTGTGAGAGGACAATAGTGACCTCAATGAGCCTTCGGTGCCCTACATTGTAAGTTTTAGAAATACCTCCAACAATAAAAGCCTTAAAGACTGTTTTAAGGTGTGTAAACAACTCTTTTAGGTTGCTCATTGTCCTTGTTTTCGGTTGGGTGTGTGAGGTGTTAACCTTTTTTTATTATCTTTTCTTTAAAACCCTTCATATTCTTAGGAGATTTATGGCTCCTTAAGTTCTGACCTTAACCCTCTAACCTTTTGATACCTGGATAAGCGTATTCCAGAAACCAATGTGAAGGGAACGTCTGACCATTAGACTGCCTTTAAGAGATTACTTTGTAAAGTTTGCTTTGGAGGGTTTTTTTTTGGGGGGGGTTCAAATAAACATATTCCTATATATTTTTTAGAATACTCAGTTGTTTTTTAGGAACAGACAGTTAATTAGACAGAGTCTGAGGACCATGGCCAGAGAAGGGCCACAAGCCCTAGGTCAATTAATCACAGGCCAGGGAATAAGTTAATGATAACTAGAAGAGGGGCCCCTGCAGGATGGGGGGATTGGGGTCCCGAGTCTACAGACGGAATTGAGCAGCGTTTGTGCGTGTACACTGTGGCCCCATTCTGACGGGAAACTGGTAACCACCTCTACTTCCTCCTCGGGGATATCCAGGCGCAGCCACATATAAAATCAACAGGATAATTCCCAAAAGTAAAAAAAACGACTAATTAATAAAAATTATCATCTCTTTCAAAGCGGGTCCAGCTTCTGTCACAGCAAGGTTTGTGTGTCAAAATACAAGGCAAAGAGAAGTAGGACCGGCACTGCATTTATCTGTGATTATGGAATCTCACTATGCGGGTTAGGTCAGTTACAGTTGCAATATGAGGTGCTCAGACGTAACAAAGTAATAAATGCAAGGAACAGAGAACAAAAGATGTCTGTAACTCACCGCTTCTTCTCAGTCTTCTTTAGGGTGCGTTCACACTACAGAATTCCCGCGGAATTCCACGGTGCGAACTTAACATTAGTGTGAATGGGTCTCCGCGAGACCCGTTCATACTGCGGAATTTGTCTGAAATTGTTCTGCGCAAAGAAAGAACATGTTCATTCTTTGCGCGGATTCCACGAGCACTGCATAGCCGTCAATGGTGACGAAGTACCTACGGTGGCTCGCGGAATTCAGTGAGCGGAGATTCCGTAGTGTGAACGCACCCTTATTGTAGAAAAATACTCACATAGACACAAATTGCGGGGAGGGACACACAACGGGGGGGAATGCAGAAGGCGACAGCAGCCGTTGTTTCGGACGAGTTACGTGCTTCGTTTGGGCTACGGCCAGACGAAGTACGTAACTCTTGCGAAACAACGGCTGCTGTCGCCTTCTGCATTCGCCACCCCCCCCCTGTTGTGTGTCCCTCCCCGCAATTTGTGTCTATGTGAGTATTTTTCTACAATAAAGAAGACTGAGAAGAAGCGGTGAGTTGCCGACATCTTTTGTTCTCCGTTCCTTTCCGTGTCAAAAACCATGTATTTATTTTTTGCCAAAGTTAATGCACCCGTATGTTATGTATAGGTCAGTGTTTCGCAAACGCGGTCCTCAAGCACCCCCAAAAGGTCATGTTTTCTGGATTCCCTTAGTCTTTCACAGGTGATATTATTATTATGTGAAAGACTATGGAAATCCTGAAAACATGACCTGTTGGGGGGACTTGGGGACCGTGTTTGGGAAACACTGCTATAGATGAAGAATGAAAATACCTCCTCACTTTTGGTGTTCAAGTTGTCACAGTTAGGTCTGATACATATTTGTTGGCTTGAAAAACATATGGCCACCAAGATAGTTAGTCCAATATAGATATCCTACTGTAACAGCCAATACATTGAACACCAAAGCCCTAACAATATGCAGCAAAAGCAGCAGTAATAAGCGCTGTATGATTTTGTAATGTTTTTAGGAGACCCATTTAAACCACCAGTCCATATGTCCTATATACATTGTTGTGGTCTTCAGTTGACCCTCATAGTGTAATAGGTCACTGGTAGGGTTTTTGGGGATGCACCATTAATTTTACAAAATATATACACGAGGATAATGAGTCTGGCAATTAAACGTACTACTGAGGTAGTCATAAAACTCCTTACAGCACACTTAACTATTCAGGTGCATCCATTATTTTGGAGACCTGCCTGTTATCATCCTTTTGTTGGGAAAAGCCTTATGACACTTGACCTCGTTCATTGGGTATCAGTTCTAGTAATCATTTACTGGCTGCACAATGGGAGACAAGCAACAAATCTCACATGCATTTCATTTTATCTCCTAGCACTTTATTACAGTTTTGTGTTTAACCATTAATAATCACTGCCTGATCCCATATTGCTGTTTATTTAGTAGCACATTGCCTCATGTCATATGTATGTTCCAAATTCATTAAACAACTTTCTGTCAAAAGATATGTTGATACATTTTCTAGAAATAAAATTTAGAAAGATGAATGCATAGATTGTGTCTGTTGTCTTTTTTCCATTTATATAGGGTCTGTACACATATTTATGGTTTCCAATGAAGATATACGATCTTTCAGCATATACCAGGTGCATGGGGCCCTAGAATAAGCCTATGTACCTGAAGCTGGATTTGTTAGTTCAGGTTTGTAAGAAAAAAAATAAAAATCAGACAAGCCATCAAGTTCAATCTATTACCCTACTCTATTGCATTATACTGGTGGAAAATGTAATTTCCAACTCAGAATAAACCCTAAAAAATGCCCCATAGACAAAAAATGCCCCACAAGTCTCACCCTAGGGTCATCAGCTGATACCAGCCTCAGCCTCATTCTCAACTAAAGTTAATGTAGCTTACATTTTTTTCAGTGTCAAGTGGCAATGCTATTGAAAACCCAAAAAAGATGAATGTGTTAAATATTATTGATTTTTGTGCTATCAATTTCTAGGGTGCTATACATGTACAATATACACTTTGCCTCAGTGCACAGCGCCCCGCTTGTCCTCAGTGCACAGGGCCCCGCTTGTCCTCAGTGCACAGGGCCCCGCTTGTCCTCAGTGCACAGGGCCCCGCTTGTCCTCAGTGCACAGGGCCCCGCTTGTCCTCAGTGCACAGGGCCCCGCTTGTCCTCAGTGCACAGGGCCCCGCTTGTCCACCGTGGACAGGGCCCCGCTTGTCCACCGTGGACAGGGCCCCACTTGTCCACCGTGGACAGAGCCCCGCTTGTCCTCTGCGCACAGAGCCCTGCTTGTCCTCAGTGCACAGAGCTCTGCTTGTCCTTAGTGTACAGAACCCTGCTTGTCCTTAGTGTACAGAGCCCCGCTTGTCCCAGTATACAGAGCCTTGCAGCCCTACAAAACATAACACCAAGACAAACACCCTATTTAAAAAAAAAAATATATAAAAAATAAAAAGCAAAAACTGCTTAAAAGTGAAAACCTAGCCGTAAGCCATGATCACCCAATCCGGCGATTCTGCTTCACCGTGCGCACAGCAGAATCCACTGAAATCCCGATTTTGGCCTCCACCAAGTGAATTGACTTGTCACTTCTTTTGTAGGAATCCATTTGGAAATGCATTGACGTGCATGGAGATGGTGCATTTCCAAATGGTCCTACCACTGGCAGAGCAAACAAACGTGCAGAGTGTCCGCACATTTTTGGCCATGTGAACATAGCCTTAGATGGCTTCCGTGATGCCAAACTTTTAGTGCAATGTTTGGTGAATGGATATTACATTTAACCTATTTCAGCACCTCTTTTCAACAAAGCCACTCTCAGTGTCAGGCAGATTGCAAAAGTATCTAAAATGCATAATAAATGAGGTGCAAAGAATTACGCCAGTTTGTTGTTGTTTTTTTTTATTTTATTTTTTTTAATTGCACTAGAACTCTGGTACATTTGCAATAGTAAATCTGCCCTGTTGACTGTAGTAACCAAGATAATAAAAGATCATTGCTGATGCCGTATTTCTATCTCACTACAATGTTTGTAATCACAGAAGTCTTTTCCGTGCGTAGAACGTTCCGTGGATCCTCTCGTTGGTGCACAAAGGTCACAGACTATCAGTTTGCTGTTTTGACTATTCGACTGCACGCTGAAAATTGTGTCGATAAATCAATGTGTACACAAGCGTTGTGTGCTGTCTGTGCATGTGTGTGTATCACTGAGTGTGCACAGGAACCCAAGAAGGGATTTGGAAATAGGACAATGAGGTTGAAATGTGCAAGCTCCAACTTAACAAAATGTTTAAAATATTTCAGCTTTTTACACCGTGCCAAAACAAACCGAGGCTTTTCTAAAGACGATGTATTATGTTCCTCTCTGGCACTGAATACCCTTCAAACATCTCAGGTATTTTTTCTAAACCTGCACAAGACACGTGTATTAGACATGACATTACAATCTGATGGGACCTACAAGTAGGGTTACCACCTTCCTTGCAAAAAAAGAAATAAAAAATATCGGCCATGCTAATTTACATAAATGAATTATATATGGGAAATGTTGTCCTATTCTGACCCCTTCGGCTGTCCGGGAATTCTAGGAGTTGTAGTTTTGCAACAGCTGGAGGCACACTGGTTGGAAAACACTGCCCTAGACAAAGAGGATGAAAATTTGCAGTATTGTCCATTTGGTTTCGTTCTGACCTCAGTGGCTCTCCAGTTTTTTTTTTGTTTTTTTTTGTGGATCTCTAACATCTCACAGAGGCTTGATAACCCCGTCTTTACTGTATAGAGGCGCTATGGGGGAGATTTATCCAAACCTGCGCAGAGGAAAAGTTGCTGAGGTGCCCATAGCAACCAATCAGATCACTGCTTTCATTTTTGAAAAGGCCTCTGGAAAATGAAAGAAGCGATCTGATTGGTTGCTATGGGCACCTCAGCAACTTCTCCTCTGCACAGGTTTGGATAAGTCTCCCCCAAGGGACAATGTAAAGTGACTGGTAAAGATTCTAATTTAACATGCCTTTTTCCTGTGTCATTTCAATGGTAAATATCACTTTTAAAGTCGTAGCACTACTTTTTCAGAGGTGCAGTATTTCACAACTTTATAAGAAAAGTAGGGGGAACTTTATAGTGCGAATGGTTTATTAACTAATGATATATGTTTGTCTTTGGGTACCATTCCCGCTTTAGTCACACAAATAGTGCAGCATGCCTTAGGGTGTGTTCCCACATGGCGTATACGCAGCATAATTCACGCTGCGCAAAATTTACGGCAGCAGCGGGAAATACGCTGTGTGTTCCTTGCTCACTATACACAGGGCTTTCCGGCGGCAGCTCTATGTGTGCAGCAAGTTTTGGAGGCGGAGCTGCGCGTCACAGTCACGCCAGCACACGGCCCCGCCTCTAAAACTCACTACACGCATAGGTCTGCCACTGGAAAGCCTTGTGTGTATAGTGAGCAAGGAATACGCAGCGTATTTCCCACTGCTGCTGAAAATATTGCGCAGCGTGAAATACACTGCGTATACGCCATGTGGGAACACACCCTTACTGATCTTTATGTTCATAGTGCAGCATGCCTTACTGATCTTTATATCCATCATGCCTTACTGATCTTTATGTTCATAACGCAGCATGCATTGCTAATTTTGATGTCAATAGTACCACATGCTTTACTAATCTTTATGCCAAAAGTGACGCATGCATTACTGATCTTGATGCCAATAGTGCAGCATGTATCACTCACCTTTGTCAATAGTGGAGCATTCATGCTTAATTGTTATTAGCATTGACAGCAAAAACAATGATGCATGCTGCACTATTGGCATAAAGATCGGTGATGCATGCTGCACTATTGGCATAAAGATCCGTGATGCATGCTGCACTATTGGCATAAAGATCCGTGATGCATGCTGCACTATTGGCATAAAGATCCATGATGCATGCTGCACTAATGAGACCAAAAACAATGATGCCTCACTTATCTTGATGTCAGTAGTGCAGCATGCATTACACTTACACATACAATTGTCCTCCCCCAATTCCAGTGCAGTGCTTTTGTGATGTCCCAGTACAGGATATCATCCTTCAGTCCTATCAGCTTGAGTCCCTGCACGTCCCCAGGGCTCACCTGCAGTGTACCCCTTTAATCTGTATAATTGTATATTATGTGTAAAGGACCTTTGACATGGTCACATGCTTATTAGTCAAATGATAATAGTTGTCACATGTTAAAGTCACATGTTAGTCACATGTTTTGTTGCCCAGAGAGCACCAGGTGACCAGATGACCCGCAGCTAGCCTATGGGCCTTGCTAAGCCCCCCTTTATAAGAGGGGGAGGTACTACAATCTCTCTCTTTCTACACACTTTCTGCTGAGGTCAAGTTTAGTCCAGACGTCTCACAGCCAGTGTCCAGCACATCTGGAGGCCTCAAGCCTAAATTACAGCCACAAGTCAGTAAGTTAAGTCATCTATGTCTGCTGTCACTATCTTCAGTCAAGTCAAGTCTATTATATAGTCAGCGTGGCTGTGCTAAAGTCTTTCAAAGTCACTGCAAGTCCCAGCAAGCTGCGAGGTCCCCAGTGTTACTGGTCATCTCTCTGGGATCCTGGCCTAGCTGTAAAAACTGTTACCATCTGTCTACCTTAGTATAGCTACCGCTAACCCTAACCTGGCCTTGGACTCTTCTTTGCCCTGCCTAACTAGGACTAGCCGTGCTACAGTTTGGGTGGTTCTCGGTAAAACCACTCCCTGGCATCACAAACATTTAGGGGTTAACACCATCTGCCCCTACACCTCACATCTCCCCCTCGTGGCACACCACACTTTACTGACAGTCGATACAATCTGCATTATTGACAAGAAGATAGGTGATGCATTATTGTTTTTGTTGTCAATAGAGCAGCATTCATCACCGATCTTTATGTCAGTAGAGCAGCATGTATCACAAATCGTGATGTGTGTAGTGCAGCATGCATTACTATTCATGATCCAAGTATGGAGCAGACTACTTTCACAGGCCTGTGCTCCTATATTACAGGTTCCTGACTAATGAAACAATTAAGCAGACTGTACTAGTGAGGCATACCGGTGTTGTCAGTGAGGTACAATGTCCTCCCCCAGTGCAGTGTTAGTAAGCTGTACTGAGCATCCACATCTAAAAGAGACAGGTATTTTGCAGCTAATACTTGTCATACACATCAGACATGTTGGCCAAACACCGATTTCTGCAGAACTAATGGATTTTGGCAGAACCGGCTACCAAAAGGTGTCCAACAGTGGCTCCTCCCATTGACTAAGCCATGCGTGCATGTATAAGGGGGAGGGGGAGATAAGAAGGTAAGATGGCTGTTGGCCAAAGGAGCATTCATCCAACATCTTATGTCAATGGCCAGCTTTAGGTTCTGGTAAAAAAAAATTCAACACCCCCTATGGATATCATATGACTGTCAGCTGTAGGCTTTATTCATATACATTTTTTTTGCCCATTTTTTTTGGCTGTAAGACTCCCAAAAGAAAGGAAAAAGACTAAAAAAAAAAACTGCCTAAAATCTTATGTGTTTTGAGGCTTAAATGAGGTTCAAAAAGGGATTGGAAAAAAAAAAGTGTGAACATTACAGTTAAGTCAAATGTCCGACTCTATTTTAAGCACAACCCACAATAGTATTTCTATTATGTTAAAACGTTTAGGCAAGGTAAATGGTTCTAGAAAAGTAGTCGGTAGTAATATAGAAGCAGTCCACTTTACAGTGCTTCTATATTATAAACACCCAAAAAAGAACGTCAGCAGCGTATAAACACAAGAGCAGAATGAGTCCCCGAGCTGACCCGCAGCCTCGCTGAACACGTTGTCTCTGTACAATGTCCCACAGGGCAAGGTTAGTGCAGACATGTCACTGGCCCCAGTAACACCAAGGCCGCTCAATGATTCACAATGCAAACAGCTAATGGAGGACTGACCATTCCTGAGAAAAGCTTCAGCATCCACTGACCATTACATTGGATATATTTATTTAGATTTTCTTACAGGGCTTCCTGTCACTTTGTCGTAATGGTAAATGGAGCACATAGACCTGATCTGTATGTAAAGTCATATTGAACATTGTGTTCCTTGAATTGCACTTCCTATGGCCAACTATCCCCCCTGACACCCCATTAATAATGTACATTCAGCCGAGGTTAATATGTAGATCAATTCTAATGAAGGCAGGAAAGTCACTGGAAAGAATATAAGCAGCATTACAGATATCTGGGGAAAGTTCTTAATAGGCAATCTTATCCATGGAGGAGGGCCTTGGAGGGTGTCTAGGACAGTGGTTCTCAACCTTTTTCGCAACTGTACCCCCCCCCCCCCAAAGGGTGAAAGTATGTCCGCGGGTACCCCTCGCACGGAACCCGCGGACAAAATAAGTCATAAAATTACTTACTTATTTTCATAATGGCGTGTGCTTACCTTTATACTAATGCGATCCTTAATCCCCTTGGGCCATTATTCCCCCCTCCCTCTGATCCCCGTTTGCAATAATTCCCCCCCCTCCATCTTAATCCCCTTGTGCCATTAGTATCTGATATGGCAAAATGGGATCAGAGAGAGGGGGGAATAATGGAACAAGGGCAATAAGATAGAGCCGGGGGGGGGGGGGGGGGGGAGATAATGGCAAAAGGGGATCAGGGGGAGGGGGGGATAATGGCACAAGGGGATTAAGATGGCCCTTGTGCCATTATTCCCCCCTCCCTCTGATCCCCTTTTGCCACTATCAGATAATGGCAAAATGGGATCAGGGGAGGGATAATGGCAAAAAGGGATCCGAGGGAGGGGGGAATAATAATTCCCCCCTCCATCTTAATCCCCCGTGCCATTATTCCCCCCCTTCGCTCTGATCCCCTTTTGCCATTATCCCTCCCCCCCCCTCCATCTTAATGCCGTTTCTTTTTTTTAACATTACCCGCCTTGCTCGGGTAAACAGTACATCCCGTTCCCTGAGTCCCATTCGGCGGGTCAAACTGACGGGTGACGTCCTACTGCGCTGTGCGGCACCTCCGGGCAACGTCAGGGGACATGTCTGCCTGGCAACCACGCAGCTCCTATAAAGTAGCTGCGGCACTTTACAGAGAGCTGCCGTGACCATTCCCCACTCTGCGCTGACAAATACTGGCCAATGCATGGCCGGTATTTGACAGCGCATCGGCGTACCCCCGCACAACCAGTGGCGTACCCCTAGGAGGTACAACCAGTGGCATATCACCGTAACCCCTGGTATAGGAGACCCCTTTTACACCACGTATTGTCAGCAGGAATTTCATATACAGTATATGATCAGCTTAAGCTTGTTCACAGGCAGCTCCTAGCAGAAGGGTCACTGCAGCGGCATGTAATGATACTGCTGCAGTGAAGATTCAATGTACCATTGTCTTTGGGCCAGGCAGGTTGTGTGTTGGCTGCAGTTTCTGCTAGGGGTTCTGGTCCTCACCATCACGCCTCCCCCCAATACCAGATCACCCATCTTTCACTTTCTTTCTAGAAGATATGTGGGCTAGAACCAAGGGTATACGTAGCATAGTAGCTGACGTTGCGGCTGCTATGGGGCCTTGGAGAGAATGGGCCCCTATCTTAGTTGGCCCCATTTCTTTTTCTATTGGTAAGAAACTATGGAGAGCTCCTCTCTCCATGGAATTGCATTGTAAGCAACTAACGGAGAGGGGCATTAACCAATGGATAATGGAAAGAAAGAGGAAATAAACACCAGACCTTTCTGTCATGGGGGGCATAAATCATATGTCATGCCAGGCCCATTTTGATTTTTGCAATGAGGTTCCCTTTCTTCTATGTGTGACACCGGCTAAGATTTTTATTTTTTTGCTTATATTGTGCTACCTATAGAGAAATGCCAAATACAATTCACAACTGTTCAGCTTACCCAGCAGCCCCATAGTCACACAGGGGCCACACTAATAGGAATATAGTCTTGTCCCACACAGCTATGGTAAAACCTTCACACCTTTGTTTACATGCACAAGAACCATAGTACAGCCATAAATGGATGGCATGGATGTGTTTAAAGCAGTCATCAGACTGATGACTATGAGCAGGTGACTGCCTGAAACACAATAATGCCTTTCATTTATATCTGTGAAATGGTTCTTATGTATCGAAATAAAGGTTAGAAGATTTTACTATGGAAAACAAGCTCTAATATTTTGGTCAATAGACAGAGGCTTCTGGGTCCTGATGCAAAATTTGCCAATAAAAATACTGGTTTCTTATGGGGCAGATGTGCTTTGGGGCAGCCTTGGGAACCAGGACCCCGGAGCGACTGCTACCTCTGCACCATTTATAGCTAAGCTCGTCATTAGGTGTTTCCCTTCTCTTCAATCCATGGATCGATGTCAAAGGAAGTGTGTCCCTAGTAACAGAGATACAAAGACAGAACACAGGAAATAGAGGTGGAGCTTTACTATTACTATGTGCAGGAGAATGGGAGAAAGTCTGGGGTGTGTATATGCAAGCCTCTCTTATGTGAGCCTCTTTTTATCCTCCAGAGGAGCCTCACTATCCTTGAATAGGTAAAAAAAAGGCTTTTACTCTTTTTTTCAGCAGCAGTTTAGTGCTAAGTTTAACCCCTTCCTTGCTGTTTCTTTCATTTCTGCTTTTACTACTATAGATAGCCAGTGCATCAATAACCCCTTCTATCACAACACACGCCATCTATAATAGTGTACTGTAAATCATCCCCCAACACAGCACACCGTGTTCAGTCCTGGCACTTTCATCAGCACTATGTCAAGGTATAGCAGAGATGAGTTGGTGCTGCTTTGTGATGGGCCAAAGAAGTAAGGGAAAGGAAGTCCCCGGATGTGTACTGCTGCAGACAGCTAAGCCCTGGTCCCACCCCCTGAAATATAGAAAATATGAGAAATAACGGTGCACTGTGTAGAAAACTCTGAGACTCAATAACAGCATTAAAATCACCTCGTCACCAGGCTTATGTTAAAAAGAAAAGGAAAATATATAAAAAATATCTTTTTTTTAAAAGAAAGACAGGTGTGCTCGAAGTTAAATAACACGTCACTTGCAGCACAATTTTCAGTCATACATTTACGTTCAGTATATTTTATGCTATTGTCCCTTTATCTAATGAGGAATAAAAGGGAATCATTGGGGGTTTAACATGTCCACTCCTTAAATTTTTCAATACATCCTTCTACAGTCCTGGAGCGGACATTAATAAGGACGTGTATTCACATCCACTTAAATCTTTTTTCTTTAGAAGTTTTTAATATTAGATGAAGAATCGAAACGTGACTTTATACAGAATGTATAATTATTGATATTGAAAGGAAAATAAAATTTATAAAAATAAATAAATGGATATGTATTCATATGAACATGTGAACATCATATGACGGTGTAGAATGCACAATGTACATATGCATATAGTGGGGTTCACTATGATCTCTACCATGCATTGCTACAAATACATCACTAGAAACACCATTACTATACTATGGGCCATTGTTCTCTAAGCTGAGATTCTCAGCTGTTGCAAAACTACAACTCCCATCATGCCCTGACAGCCTGCGGCTGTCAGGGCATGATGGGAGTTGTAGTTTTGCAACAGTCCAGTTGGGGAACAATGCTATTGGCCATTTAGATATATCATTACTAGAATGTGGGTTATAGGATACGTATTATACATATCATTACAATCGATCGCATGGGAAACCACAAGAATTATTGAAATAAGGAAACCGGACTTGTGTTAAAGCTGGAAAGTATTTCATGTGTGTAATGCAGCCAGTAAATTAGCCTATTCTGTAATCCATCATTCCCTATTGTACAGACTACTGCTGGACATTAGGGATCACAGTGGCCGGTAATGAGTAGGCTCGGTTTCATCTTGTACCTCCTGCAGCTTTCGCTGTAATACAGACTTGTCCCATTCAATAGGCTGTAGGGCCAGGCAGGAGCTCTGGTTAGAGTAGAGATTACCAAAGTCGCCTGCTTGTCAAATCCATCCCCCCAAGTCAATGCCCCCAAACACAAAACAACCTGGGTGTCCTGCTCTGGAAAATCCACTGCTGAATCCCAGTACTAAATCGTAGCCGGCTAATCCCACTTCTGCCTCCCCAACATATTGTTCCATCTGTTCCCCCCAGGATAAAAAGGGCCGGCTGCTAATATATGTGAGAGTGGAATGGCCGAGCCCGAGAGAGGATACAAGGGAGCGCGAGGTCCCAAGAGGCTGACAAATAAACACGTTTTTACAAATGGATTCCTGCAGTTAGGCCTAGGCCTCGGAGATACTGTTAAATAAATTAGCACTTCTAAAGGAGGGACCTCTGTGATCTCCAGACCTCATGTATATCAACCGCTATCGGCCGCAAGCTCAATTACACTTTCCCGCTCATTAATTTACCCATAAAAGAGTCTTCAATGGGGCTGAACCGTGGAAGTCACCGAGGTGGTTTTAACAAGTCAATGAGTAAACTGCTGGTTCTGGAGAGAGGCCATTAGGATTCTTTGTATAAGGAACGGAATAAAATCACTAAATAATTACAAGAAAACGCAATAAGTTTCTGTCATACTGAATCTCACTAGACACTACGGCGGCCTCATTATGGTGAGATGATGCAGTATTACTTCATTGTGGGTTATGACATTTGGGTTTATTATATCATTTTTCTTGTTATTTGTGACTTGAATGCACCAGTTTGATAAATTTATTCTTATTAATAGGAAAATATATTCTCATTTATAGAAATAGGAAAATATATAAAGCAAAAGGACTTAGGGGGAAGACTATCTTCATGTTGTTTTTTTTTTCCTCCAAAAAAACAGATTGCACCGGTGTTAAATTTTGTCAGAGTTTTAGTCAACAACACTTTTTCAGAAGTTACGACGACTAAAACTGCAAAATCTTTTGACAATTTAGACGAACTAGGCTAAATTGTTAAATAGAAATCAGAACTAATTATAAAAATCCAGGTGCAATCCACACCACATAAAAAACACAGCACTTCTACTGCCTTTTTCTCCTAGCCTTCTTATCTGTCAGTTGGTAGTAAATGTTTTCTGCTCCCCCCGAGTTATGGTGGCAGCGGCTTGTAGTCTGGGACTGCCCCCCCCCCCTCAGTTCTTATTGAGGTACCCCCATTTGCTTGTCTGTTCTCACTGGCTTCCCAGCTAGCTTAACGGTTCATCTTTGGTTTCCCATTGCCCATGCAAAAGTGTTCATCGAATAGTTGTTCACGGGATAGCTGAAGTTAATGTTAACCACTGCGATACCTATGTGCCTATCGAGATTGTCACCGTTTTGCCTTGTCGTCCCCCAGTCTTCTTGGGGGTAGCACCTGACCACATGCCCTTTTTTGACTATGTAAGGCACTGTTTTATATATTTACTTGTTTATCTGTAAAACTAAATAAAGACATACTTTGGGGGAAAAATACACAGCACATTAGGCCTAACGTGTTTCGATCTCACGACCTTATTCATAGACAAAAAGTAAGTAATAATGCATAATAGATTGATTGATATTTACTTCAGGAGCATAGAACAAGTTTTGTTTTAGCATTTTTTTATTTTATTTGCATTACACTTAAATTAAACCCATTAAATTGTATTGAACTAAGTCTGTTGTAGATTTATTTCACCAAAATCTTATGACATTTGATTAAAACTAAACCAATTCAAATGACAAAAATAGGACCAAAACTAAAAGGTCACTTTGGTCAAAAGACTGAAACTGAATCGAAATCAGTTTTCAAAATAAACACTGCGGTGTTCGCCAGACACCGGCAGCGCCCAACAGATCCCATCAAATTCAACTGGGTATGTCAGGTTTTCAGCACAGACATTTTCTCAGACAAAAGTACTGCAACTTGTCTGGCACTTTTGCCAGAATCTGTGATTCTCAGTATCTCAGATAAAGATGTTAACCTGGTTCAGGGTGTGCAGGGAGTGTTATGGAGGTAAACTGGGCGTGTTATGGTCTTAAAAGGGTCATATGCTTCTCATAAGCCTTGATAGGGCAGGTTTCACTAGTAGACACAAGTTCTGCACATCAGCTCTGGAGCACTATTGGCCAAATTAAAAATATTCTAGAAATACCCCATGGGTGACAGTAGCTCTAATTTGTTAAATTCCCACAATCCTCTACAGAATGAGGATGGGTCTAGCCGGTACGTCACCCAGCGTGACACCTACATTTATTGGTAGAAGAGCCATTCAGTGTAATGGTCCAAGCATAGTGGACTGGTGACTACGAACAGGACAGTGTAACACCTATTGGGGTTTATTTACTAACGTGATCCCAACTCTTTTTTTGTCGGGTTTTGCACCCAAATTGTGTCGCACGTTGCAACACAATTGCGTCGCAAAAAAAACACGGGGAGAAAGTGGGTGTGGCCCCGACAAAAGGGGTGTGGCCCCAACATATTTACTAAGGTTTCCACAGAAAATGTGGTGGATTTGAGCTGGGAAAAACAGACAGATCAGAACAGTTTTTAAAAAAAGCAAAAAGTAGGGAAAAGTGCGAATTTTGTGGGGAAACCTTAGTAAATACATGTCAGAAATCAAAACCCACAAAGAAAACTACACCCCACTATTAGTAAATAAACCCCAATGTCTCTTCTGGTGGCACTGCCGGGAAACCAAACAAACACTTATTATTAGGTTTTCCCATAGAATACAGCCGATTGCTGGGGGTCTAAGTAGGGATTGTCCATAGCGTACCTGAGGGCCTATGGACAGAAGGGGCCAATGGTCAGTTGAAGTACTCCTTTAAAAGGGGCATTTTGGGGTAAATTTTTTCAACTATGCCCAGACAGGTCATAACACACTTATTGTACTTTCTTCACTACCCACCACTGCTGCCGTTCCCATGGAGCTTTTCCAGGATCAGAGTCTGCATGTACAGTTGCGCCCTCAATCAATGAGTGACCACAGCGGCGTCCTACCTTATTCACTGATTGGCTGAACAGACAGCTGCACATGCAGACCGCGACCCCGGAAACGCACATGCAAAGGGACTAGGAGCTACATAAGAACGGCGGTGCTGGAGTCACCTCTTCACACCATTAAGTTACTAGAGGTTGGCCAATAATGTATACTTATACTGGTATATTGTGGTCGGTCCTTGCTAGTCTATCACTAGGACTTTACAGATTCATTACAATATATTCCCCTTATTGCTACAATGCCCCAAGACTTCAGGATAAAATATATAGGAATTGCCCTTTTACAGACAACTACATGTAATAATAAAGTAAAACCACATGAAGCATAAAACTATAAACACTTTGACTCTGCGTGGCGGGATATTCGTGCATTCAGCCATTAGACTGGGATTTCCTATAAGCGCGCCCCTTGCTCAGAGTTATTGGGAGTTCCCCTAGAGTCTAACGAGTGGCGCCCCCCACAGTCGGCCTCTGTCATGTTGTCATTAATGAGTCATTAGTAATTATTAGGTAAAGGATGTGTGATCCTGCTGCCTGCACAAGGAATGGCTGCCAGTGATTTCATGCTACATTTGATAGAGAGGTAACATAGGCCGTTCTTGGCGTGGAAATCCCCGTATTGTGTCCGAATGCTTTTCTATGCATCAAAGGGAGTAGGAAACGTATTAACCCCTTTTTAAACCAAATGGCTGGGGAGCTGAATACAAAACCCCCTGTTCTGTACTTTAATTAAAGTCGTGTTTCTGCAGCCGGGCAGAAAAGGGCTATTGGAGGGAGTTGCTATAACAACACCAAATCTTTCAGGCCTTTTCTTGTTAATCCACTCCTCCTGTCTGCCTTGTCACTGATACTCGGCACAATGCTCTCTCTCTCCCGGGCTGATTCCCATTATCTGGCACTTGCTGTATGATTATAGTCTGCTCTATAGTTATGTCTTTGTTTATCTTGCAGGGTTTTCATCCTTGCATTGTGCCGCTCTCCTCCAGAATGAAAGGGCCCATAGAGACGGAATACGCAATCCCTGCACCATGGACCAGTAGAGGGGTCACCCACCACAACCTACAGCTGGATCTACTGTAGACGACATCTATTTTGCATTATATTATGTATTTTATGCATTGTATTTTAGCTTTCTGTATATTTTATAGCAATAGCTAGATGAGAGATAGATAAGAAGAAAAAAAATTGCAAAAAAGTACAGTACAATGCACGTGAATTGGATTCTACTCCACCATTGAATTTTTCAGCTGTGGATTAGAGGATGTCCTCCAAATTGGATCATCCTTATTATAGTGCATCCAAAAATGAAGATTTCTAGAAAGCAAAATGTGAACAGGATTCACACTTTATCCTTGGAAACAAGTGCAGTTTTGATGCAATTTTTGATGCAATTTTTGATTGGCAAAGCAAAACAACAAAAACCACATGCCCCAACTGTCCCCACTTTTGGCCCCCGCAAAAATACGATTAGTACAAAAATAATAATTAGATATTATTTAAACCTTAAGAATTTTTTTTTTTTTAAATCCCAAAATGTTAACATTGTTTTAAATGGTTTTAAAACTTAAAAGGAGAACTTCGATATAGGAAAATTATTGTCCATACTGCCGGCAGTAAAAAAAAAAATATACAGGTACATAACTTCCTTCCCTCCCCCGGTGCCTCCGATAACTGTCTCCGGTCTCAGCCGCGATCCTGACGGTGGTCGGCGAGTACCTGTTTATTTTTTTTACTGCCGGCAGTATGGACAATAATTTTCCTATTCCGGAGTTCTCCTTTAAGGTTGTTGTAAATTTTCATTTCAAAAAGTAGTTATAAGGGTCTATTCAAAAGTCTATGGGCCTCAAATTAAAGCCCATAGACTTTTTATAGGATGCCGCGCACTCCCATTCACACGGCAGAATTTCCGCTTACGGAATTTTGCCTCAAATTAAAGCCCATAGACTTCTTTGGGATTCCGCACTACCATTCACACGTTTGAATTTCCGCACGCGGAAATTCAAAAGTGTGAATGGGAGTGCAGAATCCCATAGAAGTCTATGGGATTTAATTTGAGGTGGAATTCCACAAGCGGAAATTCTGCCGTGTGAATAGACCCTTAGGGTGTAATCACACACAGAGTTTATTTGGAAAAAGTCACTGCAGTTTTCAATTACATTTTTTAGCGTAAGCCAGGTGTGGTTTCAAAATAAATAGGAAATGTTTTTTCTTTTTTCTTTTTTTTGGGGCTGGATCCACTTTAGCGCAAAAACTGCACAATCATTAAAAAAAAAAAAAAGTGTGCAATTTCAGATTATATATCTCGCAATAAAATGTCCAGACATCTTAAAGGTCCCTTTACATGGGCTGATTACTGGAAAAAGACCATGTCTAGGAACATCCATTCCTCATAATTGGCCCTTGTAAGGGCTCGTTCACACTGCAGACATTCCGCCAGCAGTATTCCGCTTGGGCAGAGTGCCATTGTTTTTAATGGGATTCTGCTGCACATCTTGCTGCAAAATTTGCAGTTTTACGGAATTCAGCAGAATTTCTGTGTGCTCAAAGCACAGAATCCTGCCAAAATTCAAAGCCCCGTTGACTTCAGATGGGATTCTGTCCGGTATTCTGTTCAATGTTTTTTCAGAAAGCAGATTTTCCACAGCTTAAATTCAGCCGTGCGAATAGGACTGTGGAATTCCCATTCAATTCATTTGTGTGGAATTTCCAAGCAGAATTTTCTGGTGGATTTCCGCACAGAATTTCTGTTGAGTGAACATGGCCTTAGGGTTTTATGGCAATGTCTGCATGACATAAGACCATAATATTGCACCGCAGCCTCACAACTAATTAAATGGAAAGAGTTTCTCCTTTTTTTTTTAATATTCTTATAGCTTCTTTAATATAATTTTATAACAATAAAGTTCATATTATTAACAAATAACCAAATAGAAAAGATATTCCTACGGCACTGCGAGTAATTGGAACACCGGTCTCTGGATTAAGAAAGTGCTTTGCAGGTGTGATGATGGTTGTGCTCAGGTATCAAAAAAGATGCAAGGTACATTTGTATGTGTGGTAATCTGCCTTGGGGTGTTGTGTAGATGGGGTGTTGCTGTGTTGGTATATGAGGGGTTAATTCAACCCTTGTCACTCGTAACGCCAGGGTGAGGGTTAATACGCTGAGGTAAATCTTCGGGCTATCGCCACCCTTCCCAGAAACAATAGGTGCGTGAATAAATGACTGAATGTCCACAGCAAAGATGAACTTGAACTTGCGTGAAACTTTACTTAGGTATTTGTGGTACATCCAATAACAGCAACAGTCTTATTAACAAAGTCCCTATTCAGCACGGCAGTGATTGACAGATGCTGAGGACCATCGAGTTATCCAGAAATTATTAGAATTAGGGTTTCTTGCAGAGATCCGCTGGATTTATGGAGTATTTAGGTCCAGTGATCTTGCGGAGTTAACAGGGATTGAAGTAACTCACAGTTTTTGAGAGATGGCCGCGGCTGCAAGGCTTAGGCCCTAGCAAGTGCTTATGACAGCTGCGCAGATCCGTCCTCATCAGCAGCGCAGGAACAAGAGAGCGATTAATGGCCGCCGCTCCCTTATATGGGCAGGAGAAGGGCCGTTTTGGATTGGTCCAATGTCAGCTGTCACTCACCGTTACATTGCATGGTGGGTGATCACCTGACTACCTCCAAAGGTCCTTAACTACAAAACCATAGAGTTCTGGAACGCAGCACGTGACCCGCAGGTCCTGCGACACTACAACAAGGTAAATATACATTACATACATATATACACTTAGAATTTGAATAATTTTAACTACTAAAGGGGTGACTAGGGGCTAACTATAGATGAGGACCCCACCGATACCTAGGGACTCTGACTTTGGGGACCTCACCACAAGCTAACTGATGCAATCCGGTACCGGGACACCACATATGAAGAAAAGAAAAACCGGCCACTTACCATATTCGTCTTCTTGCTTTATTGCATAAAATACTCACTTAAGAACATAGGGGAGAGGGAAGGAGCAGGGGGAACAAGCGGCAACAAGCTCCGTTTCGCACTAAATGAAGTGCTTCTTCTGGCCGGAACCAAAGCTCCTTCCCTCTCCCCTATGTTCTTATGTGAGTATTTTATGCAATAAAGCAAGAAGACGAATATGGTGAGTGGACGGTTTTTCCTTTCTTTTCTTCATACAAATGTAATTAACAAATAAGTTACTAGCAAATAATTTCTTTAAAAATCACACAATGTGATTTTATGGATTTTTTTTCTCATTATGTCTCTCATAGTTGAGGTATACATATGATGAATATTACAGGCCTCTCATCTTTTTAAGTGGGAGAACGTGCACAATTGGTGGCTGACTTTTTTGCCCCACTGTATGTGCAGACAGTCATCAGAGGACAAAGCTGTGCATTGCTATATGCCCATGTGAGCTAATATGAACTTTATTACATATCTATCTATATACATACCACATGTAATGAGCCACCGTACTTATTGATTGTATGTCATATATATTCAAGCATGCACTGTTTATTATTAAATAACTGAACTCCAATCATTACTTTTTGTTAATAAATAATGAGTGATGTCAGGAAAGGGTGTGTTATGAACTGTTAACACTCATTTTGGTTTATTCATAATTAAAAAAAAAAATTTTTATAAGACCTCATTTCTTTGTTTCATCACAAGGGAAGAAATATCTAAGCATGAAATTCAAGTGATGTTTAAAAAGGGTACTCCACGGCTAGACATCTTATCCCCTATCCAAAGGATAGGGGGGATTAGATGTCTGATCATGGAAGTCCCACTGCTGGGGCCCCCCCATGATCTCCTGCAGCACCCATCGTTCTAAACAAATGGCGGGTTCTTGCGGCAGTGGTCGTGACGTCATGGTCACGCCACCTCCATTCATGTCTATGGGAGAGGGCGTGTTGACAGACACGCCCCCTCCCATAGATATGAAGGGGGCGTGGTGGGATGTAACGAGGGGGTGTGGCCGTGACATCATGATTACGGCCTCCGGCTGAGCGCACCGGAGCACTCCTTTAAGTTGTTCATAGTATAACCTCCTGTTCACATAGTGACGTCCACATTCTATACTTTTTTAGGTTATAAATACGTATGAATAAAATTTAAATCAAAAGTGATGAATGGACACACATCATCTAAAGAACAAAAAGGGGGAGATTTATCAGTATGTGTTTAGCTAGTACTACACATGTTCTTAAAAGGGGTACTCCGCTGGAAAACCTTTTTTTTTTTTTTTTTAAATCAACTGGTGCAAGAAAGTCAAACAGATCATTTACAAATTATTTCTATTTAAAAATCTTAATGCTTCCAGTACTTATCAGCTGCTATTTGCTCCACAGGAAGTTCTTTTCTTTTTGGATTTCCTTTCTGTCTGACCACAGTGCTCTCTGCTGACACCTCTGTCCATTTTAAGAACTGTCCAGAGTAGGAGAAAATCCCCATAGCAAACCTCTCCTGCTCTGGACAGTTTCTAAAATGTATTAAAAAATCACATAAGGACAAAAAGTCGCACAACTATCAATGCGACAATTTTGCCCCTTTTGTACACCTGGAAAGAAGTGTAATTTGTAATTTGTAAATTAAAACATTGAAATCTATGTCTATAAAATATTTATAGGATGACAGAATGTTAAAGAGTTACTCAATTTAAAATATTTTGGTAAATTTTGAGACAGACTAGTACATTTATTCTGCATGACAACTAGAGTTTTTACTTTAGGTCTTTATCAACTCAAAGTCAAACTAAAGGAAAAAAAAAATACAAAAACATTAAAACTAAAACTAATAACAATTCTAAAATAATGTTATAATTTATATTGAATACCTTTACTACAATTAATATAATACTTATTCATGTCTCTATTATTTAAAAACAAATTTACTTTATTCTGACTGATGTAGGATACAGGATGTGTTGTGCAGTTTCCTCTTCATGTCAATATGTAATCTTATGATGTGAATAATCAAATATTACTATTTGATACACATAGAAATATAACCATGTGATGATCTGTCACCTTGTATATACTGTAGATGCCCTTTAGGCTAGGGCCATGTGGCAATTTTTTTCCTATGACACAAAACTGTAAAGTCATCCTGCTACATTGGAACTTTGCAAAATTACAATCTTACGCTGTATGGCTACTTGTCACCGAGTAGCGCAAATCTAAAACGGAAAATAACGATATATTAGGAGATGGTTTGAGCCATGTCGATTGACCAGATAGTATATGAGGAGTACCAGGAGAGCCACATTATTACCACCCACTGGCCCTTTTAACCAGTTGTCCAGAACTAATAGGGCATACTGGACACAAGGAGGAGAGGTCTAAATGGTACCTACACTTTATCCTACCATCCCATTACCCTTTAAAACTAAGAAGAGCATCCTGATAAGAGGACTACTGAGGGTTATAGAAGTGGTCTTAGTGACAGTGTTATGTGGACTATGCATAGAACTATTTATGAAAGTATTATAGTATTATGGCCATTGTTTGGTGATATTGCTTTAAATTCCACTTCACCCTGACAGATGTAAAAATGGCATAATAGCTATGATTTATGTTAATGCCATCCATAACAGGAGCATATGACATGGATCAAATTGCTCAGCCATCCTATCATGAGGCAAGATAAGTATCTCGCCTCATGCAGCCCATTACAGGATCCCTGAGAAACTGCATGTTCCATGGACTGGCTGTAAGTCATACTGTCTTCTGTTACATACAACTGGCCCCATTGACACAGTGATCGAAAAGGAAGGTCTGGAGACAAATGTGGACTGCCAACCAGTCAGTTTTAGACTACAGACTATCTGCAAAAAACAAACAAAAACACACCACTGGTGTCCGGCATATACCTCCGCTGTAAAGCTATGAAAGATGCCACTTTGTGAGATTAGTCATACATAGTCTCACATGTTAGGTATACCTGGGTAATTTTATTTATTTTAGTAAGTTTGACACCCAGAGTACGGTACAGTATATGCCAATCAAAAGAAAGACTACCAGTCTCTTGTACAATCTGAAAGAAAAAAACAGACATAATAATGAAGACAAAGCAGTAGCCAAAGAGAGGTCCAAACCTCAAATAGAAAGGTGTTCCATAAAAAGTGAAAGAACGTGTTGAGAACAACAGCTATACTACAGGGTCACAACAGTTTGTAAAAAATCCATACATCCAGCCTAAAGAGCAATGTTTTCCAACCAGTGCACCTCGAGTTGTTGCAAAACCAAAACTCCCAGCTTGTCCTGACAGCCTGTGGCTGTTGATTGGGAAATACTGCTATAGACGGTCCATAGTTAAACACATAAAATCCCTTAAGTCCTTTTAGGTATGGCAAAAAGGAGACCTCAAGGAGCTTGTCTCATTGACAGAAAACACCTTAACAATATATTGCCATAATCATTTCATTTGCTTGTCCTGGATCTAACCAGGGAACCAGCACTGGTTAAAGGGGTACTCTGGTGCTTAGACATCTTATCCCCTATCCAAAGGATAGGGGATACGATGCCTGATCGTGGGCGCCCAGCCGCTGAGGACCCCCGTGATCTTGCATGCTGCACCCCGTTAAAATCAGTCCCCGGAGCGTGTTCACTCCGGGTCTGACTACTGTTGATCACGGGGCCGGAGCATTGTGATGTCACGGCTCCGCCCCCGTGTGACATCACGCTCTGCCCCCTCAATGCAAGCCTACGGGATGGGGCGTGACAGCTGTGATGTCACGAGCCTCCGGCACTGCACCCGATACCCTAAACGAATGCCGGGTATAGCAGGGAGATTGCGGGGGCCCCAGGTCCAGGCATTCCATCCAGCAAGTGGCCATAAAATGCTTGTAGTACCGGGCGCCATCTTTGCTCTGCAGTCATCCCATTGGGAGCATGGTAATGGAGAGGAATTCTGCTCCCTGCTTCTGTTCAGGTACTTATCCATGTCCCACAACGTGAAAAAGACTGACCGAACCATAAGAGCCTATGATGGTCACGGGTAGTGTTGCTCACGAATATTCGCAATTCGAATATTATTCGCGAATATTGCATATTCGCGAATTCGTGAATTTCGCGAATATAGCACTATATATTCGCAATTACGAATATTCGTTTTTTTTTTTGTTTTTTTTTTCACAGTACACATCACAGTGATCACCCCTCTCTGCTTCCAGCTTGTGTGGTGTAAAGAAGGCTGTAATACTACTGTGTGAGACTGGCGTGCGAAAATTCGCATATGCGCATTTTCGCGTATGCTAATTTTGTATATGCTAATATTCACATATGTCAATTTTCGCATGCGCGAATTTTCGTATATGCGAAAATAAAACGAGAATATAACGAATATGCGAATATTCGCGAATATATGACGAATATTCGTCCATATATTCGCGAATATTCGCGAATTCGAATATGGCCTATGCCGCTCAACACTAGTCACGGGGAGCAGCAGTGACAGTGAGGACAGTCCTGAAGATCACTTTGCTGCCTCCGTATATGTACCGTACGTGCCAGGTCGGAAAGTTCAGCTATTCCATCCAAGAGAAAGAAAACAAACTCCGCCAGAAACACCCAAAGAGAGGCAAAAAAATTTGACTTTTCTGGCCTCTGACGCGTCATTAGGGTCTGTGGGTATGTTGGCTGTATATGCCGAGACATTTCAGGACACATACAGCAAAAGGACTCCACTGACGTGGTGTGAAAAGAGCCTTAAAGGGGTATTCCAGGAAAAAACTTTTTTATATATATCAACTGGCTCCAGAAAATTTAACAGATTTGTAAATTACTTCTATTAAAAAATCTTAATCCTTTCAGTACTTATGAGCTTCTGAAGTTAAGGTTTTTCCTTTCTGTCTAAGTGCTCTCTGATGACACCTGTCTCGGGAAACGCCCAGTTTAGAAGAGATTTGCTATGGGGATTTGCTTCTAAACTGGGTGTTTCCCGAGACAGGTGTCATCAGAGAGGATTTAGACAGAAAAGAACAACCTTAACTTCAGAAGCTCATAAGTACTGAAAGGATTAAGATTTTTTAATAGAAGTAATTTACAAATCTGTTTAACTTTGTGAAGCCAGTTGATATATATATATATATATATATATATATATATATATATTATATAAAAAGTTTTTTCCTGGAATACCCTTTTAAGGTTTTGCCTTGGGCAGCAGAAAAGATAGAATCGGCCCAGTATCAGTTCAAAAAATACCAGTAGTGTAATGTGTAAAGAAAAGTATCAAAGCTGATGCCAACTATAATATTATTATGATTGGAAAGATAGAAGTAATGGTTTAGGAATAATTTGGGATTAGCAGTTATTCTGGGGCTGAGCTTCTAATCTAACAATTTCTTTGAATAATAATAGTTCTCAGCAATAATAAAGTATTCTACTTCAGCTGCCTATTGTTTCCCCTGATACGCGAGATTACCAGGATTAGTGCGAATTTACAACTATAACTACATTAATGCTGACATGTTTAGGTTAGGATTAAGATTAAGGCAGGGAGATTTTTTTTTTTAACAATTTTGAGAATTTAAGCAGACGACCATTGGATCATTTAAGACCTGCAATGCCTCACAAGGAGACTCCTCTAAAACTCTTAGGGTTGTTGTGTATCGTAAGTATTAAGGGCTTCATGCAGCTGAAATGTGATTATACGGGAAAGACATTATAAAGTGTAAAACTATCAGTAATACGGTAATATAGGAGCTAGAGATGAGCGAACTTACAGTAAATTCGATTCGTCACGAACTTCTCGGCTCGGCAGTTGATGGCTTATCCTGCATAAATCAGTTCAGCTTTCAGGTGCTCCCGTGGGCTGGAAAAGGTGGATACAGTCCTAGGAGACTCTTTCCTAGGACTGTATCCACCTTTTCCAGCCCACCGGAGCACCTGAAAGCTGAACTCAATTATGCAGGATAAGACATCAACTGCCGAGCCGAGAAGTTCGTGACAATCGAATTTACTGTAAGTTCGCTCATCTCTAATAGGAGCCTACATTTACAGTGGTCCCTCAAGTTACAATATTAATCGGTTCCAGGACGACCATTGTATGTTGAAACCATTGTATGTTGAGACCATAACTCTATGGAAACCTGGTAATTGGTTCTGAAGCCACCAAAATGTCATCCAAAAATAGGAAAATGGGAGGATTAAACCAAAATAAGTAGATAACTAATACAGATAAAGCAAGTCCTTACATATAAAAGTAAGAAAGAGCTGCTGGAAGCTGTAAATCACTGTCTATGTCAGTGTTTCCCATCCAGGGTGCCTCCAGATGTTGCAAAACTACAACTCCCAGCATGCCTGGACAGCCAAAGGCTGTCCAGGCATGCTGGGAGTTGTAGTTTTGCAACAGCTGGAGGCACCCTGGTTGGGAAAAACTGGTCTATATAGAGGACAGGAGCTTCTTCAGGGTCATGTACAGAACATTCAAAATGTAGCCGCCCTCACCTGGGAGCAGCTAAAGAGTAAAGAGTAGTACAGAACATGTAATACCTCCCTGTACTGTAGGGGGCGCTACCAGACACCAGTCAGTGCATACACTTCAGTAGTACAGGTGTAAATGTCCATTCTGATTGGTCGGTTCTTCCGGCCATTGACACGTTTCACAGATCTGGACTGTCCGTACATTGTATGTTGAGTCTGGTTTCAAGTTACAATGATCCAGAAAAGACCATTGCATGTTGAAACTATTGTATGTTGAGGCCATTGTAAGTTGAGGGATCACTGTACAAGTAAAATGTGTATGTGGGTAGGTGTTTGCAGGACTGAACTTCCTGACATTGTAAATATTAATTTTATGCATATACCAGAGGCAATACATGTCATAAGACGACAGTGGAATCTATTATTTTACTGAAGGAGTAATAGACACTTGGAACAAGCTTCCAGGGAAAGCTATACGTGTATCCCAAGATAAAGAATCTAAAGGATATCCTATAAAAGCAGGCTGGATTGACCAGGAGGTCTTTTTCTGAAGACAATGTAGGATTCCAAATTAATTCGGGGTGCTATAACACATACAGGTGAAACTCATGGTTTGCCATAATTGTGATGATTATGGCTTACAGCTCATGAAAGCCCCCCCCCCCCCCAATTACTATGATTTGGGGAGCCATGTTACCTGCTGGTGTTGGTCCACTGTGCTTCATTAAGTCCAGGGTCGACGCATCCGTCTACCAGGAGGTTTTGGATGAAGTCAGCACCGGGTGTAGATCATCAAAAAGTCAAATGTTGACTCAGAGCCCCATTCTTGATAAAGTTACCGGATACTCTAGAACAAAAAACAAAACAATTTAGAGTGACTCATAGATCACTGCGATCAGTAGTGCTGGCGTTAGATAGGGGATGGCAACTGGGCAGTTGCCCAGGGCCTCATGGAACAGTTTTAGGTCCATACAATACTGCATTTTGCCGCAATTTGTGCTAAATTGTGGTAAAATCACTGTGATTTTGCCCCAATTTTAAGCAAATCGCAGCAAAATACTGTAGTGAGAATATAGCCCTAAAGCTGTCCGGGTTGCACAGGGCCCATATACAGCACACACTTACTTTGGATCTTTTAGGGCCTTTGAGGACATCATCAGCAGTCCTAGCCTAAAGGAGTCATCACAGGTCCTGACAGATGCATAGTAAGTCTGTGTCTGCTACTTATGAACTCTGTACTGTGGTGTCCAGGTACTGTATTACATACCGTACCTAGTGTAGAGGTCCCCAAAGTCAGAGAAACTACGCTCAGGTAGGGTTCCTCAGGTGGGACAGTCCCTAGTCGCCACTCCTTAGGTCTAATTCTTTAATGTTAATAACTGTATATATTTAATAATAGTGTATATCTAATATAATGTATAGTACTTACCTTGTTTAGCGTCGCAGGACCTTCGGTCATGTGACCATGTTAACCTCTATGATATGTTGGAGGACCTTTGGAGGTCCTTGGGTCACGTGTTACCCACAAATCTTTGTAATGGTGATTGACATCAGTATGGACCAATTAGCACTAATCCAGCCCCTGCCCATATAAGGGAGCTGTAGCCAATTATCGCTCTCTTGGGTTGCTGCTCTCGTGGATGCCGGACTAGCAGGACGGATTTGCGCAACTTTCAAAGACATGCTAGGCCTCAAAACCTACCGGCCTCAGCAGAAACTAAAACCGTGAGTTCTAAACTACCCCCGCTAATGTTAGTGTGACTACTGGACCGCAACTAAATCCCCTAAATCCAGTGGAACAGCGCCTAATACCTAAAGACTATAAATTGCTAAAGTCCCAACCTTTGTCAATCTCCAGAGAAAGCAGTTGTATGCATAGAGACAGTTCAGTTTATGAAGCTTGCAGAAAATCTTCAGTAAAAGTTATACCTGTTTCAGAAAACTCTCCGGTTGTGGACATTCTATTATTATCTACCTCCCTATCGCTCTTGGGAAGGGTGACGGTAGGACAAGCATTACTGAGGAGCCCGCACCCTGGCGTCACGAATATCAAGGGTTAACAAGCACCCTTTAATTACCGCACAGCTATACTCCCCATACCCTACATTCCCCAGGCTGTCACAGTACAATGAGCATATAATAGGAGAAAAAAGTAACAGAGTAAAGCATTGGGGGTGGGGGGGGGGGCATAGGGAGCAGTGTGCATTTACACCATAGAAATTATATACATACACACACATACATACACACAGCAGGTCAATGGAACAATTCAATTACAGCTCATATATTGCTGCCTAACCAGTGTTGGACCAGTAACAGACATTGTGTGGGGGTGAGGTTTTATATTTGAATTTTCATTTTTCCTCCGCACCATAAAAATAACTTTTTTTTCATCCACAGACCCATGTGAGGGCTTGTTTTTTGTGTGACCAATTGTACTTTGTAATGACACCTTTCATTTTACCATAAAATGTATGGAAAAAAATATTTTGTTGGGAAATTAAAAAGAAGACCACAATTTAGCAACTTTTGGGGGGTAACATTTTTACACAGTGTACTTTATGGTAACACTGCCATGTTTTCTTTATTCTGTGGGTCAATATGATTAAAATGATAGCCATCTTTACATGCTTTTCCATTATTGTACTGCTTTTAAAAAAACAAGTATATTTAAAGTTGCCCTATTAGTTTCCACTTTTTTTTTTTTCTGTCAGTTTTTGGATATCTGCCACAGCAGTTTTTAAGCCAAAGTCAGAAGTGGATCCATAAGGGAGGAGAAGTGTAAGTCCTTCCTTTAAATGTCCTATTCCTTTTGAATACATTTCTGGCTTTGGCTCAAAAACTGCAGTGGCAGATATCCAAAAACTGCCCGAAAAAAAAATCAAGTTAGCCTAACATCAACTCAGTCTAAGGGTAATTTTTGCAGTACTTTATACATGCACTTGATCTGTCAAAGTAAGTAGTGCATGTAGAGTCCTCCAGTATGGTCCTCAGGGAGCACAAGTGCAGAGTAAGTAGACAATGTGGACTTATTCTGCCATCAGACAATTTTGCACTTGAACCTATAACATGGTGCACAACTCTAGGTCTATAGCAGTATTTCCAACCGATGTGTCTCCAGCTGTTGCAAATTCTCAGCATGTGCCTGGGCGTTCTAGAAGCTATGGTTTTACAACAGCTAGAGGCACCCAGGCTGAGAAACACTAGTCTATCGTGTGGTGACGGGGTGTGAGGTGCAGGGTAGATGCAGGGCAGATGTTATGGCCCAAGGGACAGATGGTATTAATCCCTTCTTGTCGTGACGCCAGGGCGTGGTTTAGCCTTAACCACCCGAAGGTAATACCGCTGATCCTGGATTAGGCAGGGGCAATGAAGACACCAACGCCAGATTAAGGATAATGTCAGCTTTACTGAGGCAAGACAGGTGATATAGTCTTTGTAGTACAGCCAAATATCTCAGGGAGGTGACCAGTGGCACAGGGGGACCTTGCAGGCTTGCTGGGACTTGCAGTAGTTAGACTGACTTTACTGCAGGCTACGGTGACTACAGCTGGACTTGACTGTGTAGAGATGGTGACTGATAGTAATGTAATGTCTCAGTACAGAACATAGTCCTGTACTACACTTAGGCCCTATCAGGTTGAGTCCCCCCAGTGACCTGGGGGCTTTCCTGCAGTGTCTCCCCTGCTGTTGGTACCATGTTATTTATTGTAATAGGTATATAGTCAGTATGTAATGTATAGACAGTATAAAGGACCTTTGGAGAACTAATGTAATTGTCTAAAAGGACCTTTGAGATGTCACATGTTATGTTTAGGTTACCCAGAGAGTCATCAGCTTAACACATGACCCACAGCTTGACCTATGGGCTTTGGCTCAGCCCCCCTTTATAAGGGGGCGACCATTACAATTCTTGTCTCTTTTCTCTTTGCTTTCTATTGGGGGTACAGTCAAGACCAGATGTCTCAGTGCTAGTGTCCAGCTACCTGGAAGGCCTCAAATCTACAGTCATTTCCAGTAAGTCAAGTCTATGTCTGCTGTCGCTACCTACAGTCCAGTCGAGCCTAAAGTCAATCATCTAAAGTCCATTACAAGTATAATTTGGCCCAGCAAGCTACGCGGTCCTTCTATGTTCCTGGCCACCTCTCTGGGATTCTGGCTGAGCTGTAGAGACTATAACAACTGTCTGACCTCTGTAAAGCATCCGTTAAACCATAACCTGGTTGTGGACTCTCATTTCACTGCCTAGCCATTGGGATAGCAGAGATATCGTTTGGGTGGTTCCTGATACCCAAAAGCCACTCTGGCGTCACAAACATTAGGGGTTAATAACACCTTGCCCCTGGGGTTAATACCATCTGCCCCATCCACCTACACCGCTACACCCCGTGGTCCCACCATTCAGTGTGGCTCACCACAGTAAGATGACTTGACTTACTGATGACCAACTTGTGGCTGCAGGACTTTTGGCCTCTTATGCTCTGGACAAACACTGGAACACTTGACTTCAGGAGAAGCAGAATCACAAGAGATGCAAGGAAAAGGGTAAAAAATGGCGGTTGATGGAGGCGCTGCTCGTATGGCATCAAGAATCAAGAATGCAGACCGGCAACGGGATATCAATAGATTTTATTTTGGTAAAAATGGACAACGCGTTTTGGCATACTTCTGATGCCGTCCTCCGGTCCAATAAATTTTCTGTGCCGTATGGGCAAAACCAGGGGCCAGTGGGCAATAACAGCAGCATTAAGTCCGGCTCACAGACTGCTCCCGGCATAACGGGAGCAGTCTGTGAGCCGGACTTAATGCTGCTGTTATTGCCCACTGGCCTCTGGTTTTGCCCATACGGCTTGCCGGGAGCAGTCTGTGAGCCGGACTTAATGCTGCTGTTATTCCCCACTGGCCCCTGGTTTTGCCCATACGGCACAGCAAATTTATTGGACCTGAGGAAGGCATCAGAAGTATGCCGAAACGCGTTGTCCATTTTTACCAAAATAACATCTATTGATATCCCGTTGCCGGTCTGTATTCTTGATTCTTGATGCCATACAAGCAGCGCCTCCATCATCCGCCATTTTTTACCCTTTTCCTTGCATCACTATTACTGGTCACCCTATTGGTTCAACCAGTGGCGGTCGTGAGTGCAGCAGCTCTTTCGCCTCTACCCACTTCCCAATAGCACAACTTGCCTTCGGGTCGTAGCCATCCCACAGAAATAACTACAAGGTTAGTATATCACTTGGGTGTGGTGGAGGACACACACCTGTTTGATATACATTACAAGGGAGCGCCCCCTGTTTTTTCTTTTTGTCTCTCTTTCCGACTGTCTAGAATCACAAGAGAGTGATTGCAGCTCCTCCGCTTGTTATATAGGGGGGCTGTGTAGCGAAATTGCATTTGGAGGTGAGAGGTATTCTCTAATAGGGTGCATTGATCACATATTCCACCAGTACTTTGCAGCATTATTTGTGTTTTACCCTGTTTTTCTGTATGGTCAGTGGGGGACATGTATCATTATTTGTGTATGATAGAAGCAGTTTACCCCTTTTCCCGAATTCTAAATTATGTGCAGAAGCGCTAAATTTATCAATCAAGCGCAATGAGCTTCATAAATTGCGGGTAAATATAGTAATCTCCTAAATCCACTCTTTGGAAAATAGAATCGATGATTTAGAGCGTCTTGTTACGTTAAGTCCAAGATGGCTTATATTTGCGCAAAAAAAAATAGCGGCAACATTTTTGGTGTAAAGGAAAAGTACGCAGTTAATAAATCCATGAGTACTATAGATGTCACTCCAAGGTACCCCGATACAGCCACATCTGGAGGACATGCTCTACCAAAACGTGCGCAAAAAAATGTGCAAAAAACTGGGCTTGAGCAAAATTTTGCACAAAAAAATACACACAAAACAGGGGTAAAATCTTTGATACATGTCCCCCAGTGTTTCTGCCACAGGTTCCTCTGCGACACACATTGTGACAATCCTGTGTTCTATTATATCCACTTGGCGATGCATTGCTATTTGTATGCTCCCTGTTCCCAAGTAACATATGCTATAATGCCCAATATACCTTGATACATGCTCTTACATACACCCGTATGATTACATAATTATTTTCGCTTTCACCCCCTACTCTCCTGTCCGAGCATTCTGTTGTACCTTTATTGTGTTTTATGTGTTTTTATAATTTTGTACCTCAATACATTTTTATTTGAACTAATATTGATTCATTATGGTCTCTAATGTTGGTGTTTGTTACCATTAATACTGTGTCAAAGCTTAAGTGCAGCAATTTTACATTTAGTTTAAGCAGAGTCCTCCGGAGAACATCGCTTAGCAACCTAGTAAGAGACTGTTTGTCTCACAGCTATTGCATATGATTATTCATTAAAGCTAATATTTGCTCTCATAATAAAAATAAATTTTTTTTATTGCATATGATATAGGTACATGTCTAGGATTTAGTCTAGCAGGTATATTATCAGACCGTTTGTCAATATATGCAATTGTGGTACCCAAGTGAATGATGGGTGTTGTAATGCAGGCTGAGGGTAATAGTCCCGTAGGGAGGCAGATGGTTGCGTCACGTGGCAGGGTTTAGCTAATCTGGTGGGCCCTTTTGAGCTCAACAATTCCTGAGTTGTCCTCCAGGTGTAAAGTGCAGAAATAAGACTTCTGAATACTAGTAAAATGAATGTCCAAGAAAAGAATGCGAGTGACACTCACCGACATTCAGGATACAAAAACAAGGTGATGGACCATTTCCCACTACTGCGCTTCCTGGTGGTCTCGTCTTGTTTTGTATCCTGTATGTCCTGGTTGTCGCTTACAAACTCAAGTTCGGCAAGTGCCACTCTGCATACATTGTGATAAATAAAGGCCAAGAAATTAAGCATTCTGTAGCACCACCTTGCAATTTAGTTTTCATCTGAATAAGCTCTGGGTGGAGTGTGGCAGGTGGATATATATGTATATGTAGTCCAGTGGTGAAAAACGTATCCCCTATCCTAAGGATAGGGGATAAGTTTGAGATTGCGTGGGTCCGGCCGCTGGGGCCCCCCGTGATCTCTCTGTACGGAGGCCAGGCTCTCTGGCCAGATAGCGAGTGTCGACCACCGCACGAAGCGGCGGCCGACACGCCCCCTCAATACATCGCTATGGCAGAGCCGGAGATTGCCGAAGGCAGCGCTCCGGCTCTGCCATAGAGTTGTATTGTGGGGGCGCATTGGCCACCACTTCGTGCGGAGGTCAACACGCCCCCTTCCCGCGGGCTGCCGGGGCCCCGTACAGGAGATCGTGGGGGGCCCCAGCGGTCGGACCCCCCGCGATCTGCAACTTATCCCCTATCCTTAGGATAGGGGATAAGTTGTTCCCCACTGGACTACTCCTTTAAGCAACAGTCCTACTGAATGGAAGTCACTAATGTGCTTTTTCGCACATGCAAGTGCAGTTACTAATTTAGATGTAGTTGCAGACATTATACTGTCCATGAGCTTGTACTCTGTACAGTGCAAGGCCTATACTGGTTGGCTTGCTGTAATGCAAATGTTTGTACCTTTTACTAATGGATTTTGCGGCATGATATCCTATGTGTAGAGCATGCAAAGAAAACTTCTTGATGTGTTTTGAGAAACTGCACCAACTCCAACTGTAGGTGACTGAAAAGATTAGTGTATGCAGAGGGACCCTTGTTCAGATTTATTCGTCTCTGGCTAAGGTGATACTCCTTCTTGGTGCTGAAGACTTTACATTTACAGCGTGGACTGTAGATGACTTTTTGGGCAAAATCCTCCAAACTTTGTACAATGCCAGGATCACTTTACATGTAGCCCCCTTAAGCGGTGTTAGATGATGAAACTTAAAACTGGAAAAGGACTTCACTTGTAGCAGGCTTTACCTTGATCAAGGCAGCTGGAACACAAGTATCGGAACACAACACAATCATCTTTACATACACATTTGCGTGTTGTTGCATGTATAACTTGACAGTGCTATTATATGTATTTAGTTCTTGGTATTTCCCAGTGCTTTCCCCAGTCCTATAAATACCATATTTGCATCATGAGTGATCCAATACAGTAAGTGTTTGTATATTTTATCTATTTATGTCAATATTATCACATGTACATTATTGTTTATTATAAAGATACAAATCATCATGTGCTTTATAAGCAGGTTTTATTATTAGACAAATGTAATGTCAATATATTGTGCAGTATAAGGATATGTCACTATTCGTACCCAAACACTAATATATATACAGTGATCTCCACCGATCTTCCTGCTGTCTCCCCTGGGTGCTGGAGTCTATCTTGAAATCCAAGAGATATTAAACCAAAGCTGCTCAGTCATTTTGCAGGAGGTGGGGAGTAAGTCGAAGGCACTATGCTGAATATCCTCCTCTCAGACAAGGCAATAAAACAAGGATCAGACAAACTGGAGCAATTCAGAGGCTAAAAGAGGAGAACCTCTGAATGAGGTAACCTTGAAATCATTATGTTGAATAGCAATGGCGGAGCCCCTCTACGACCATTGTAAGGAACTGTCATTCTGCAAAAGACCTGATATTTATATGCTAAATATCTGCATTTTCAATGTTATTTTAATGAAAGAAATGTAATATATATATATATATATATATATATATATATATATATATATATGGCGTACTGTCACAGGGTGTCTTGGGGCGCAATGGTGTGGTTTAGGGGGCAGATGTTGTAGCCCGGGGTCAATGTGTTATCAACCCCTAAATGTTTGTGACGCCAGGGCATGGTTTTCCCGGTAACCACCCGAACGGTAGTACCGCTGTCCCAGTGTTAGGCAGGGCAATAGTAGTCCAAGGCAAGGTTAAGGTTAATGGTAGCTTTACTGAGTTAGACAGATGGAAATAGTCTTTACAGCTAGGCCAGGATCCCAGAGAGGTGACCAGTAACACAGAAGGACCTCGCAGCTTTCTGGGACTTGTAGTGACTTTGATAGACTTTAGTTCAGCCACGCAGACTATAATAGACTTGACTATAGGTAGTGACATCAGACATAGATGACTTGACTTACTGACATGTGGCTGTAGATGAGGCTTGAGGCCTCTAAATGTGCTGACACTGGCTGAGACGTCTGGTCTTTACTGTGCCTCAGGATCTAAGAGATTGTAATGGCTGTCCCTCTTATAAAGGGGGGCTGAGCCAGAAGCCCATAGATCAAGCTGCAGGTCACCTGGTGCTCTCTGGGTAACATAACACATCATGTTGACATATCATGTGACTAACTCAAACTCAAAAGGTCCTTAAAAAGGTGTGTAATATATATTACTATGGGAAAGATACTGCAGGAGAGCCCCCAAGACACAGAGGGACTCAAACTGACAGGGCCTAAGTATTGTACGGGACTATATCCCATACTGGGACATCACATATTACCATTTCTCATCTTTTATATATATGTAGAATAATTTCACAAACAGTGGGGCCATTATGAAATAAAGATGGACAATGTCATCAAACCTGCTTGTGTCATCTTGCGTTTGACAACATTGATGTACCATTATGCTATCTGAAGGTAGATTATTCCATTCTATCTATTGCTATAAAATGTGGCTTATTTGATGTCTTATGGCATACTGAATATGTATTTTTTTCCTCCTGTTTTATTTGTTATCTAATATATGTGCTTAGCATGTGCTGTGCTTTTGCTTTCTCTTCCACTCTAGACCACACTGAGGATATACAATCTTCAAGGGTCTGCCTGATGATAATTTACTGCTTGAAACCTGCTTCTCCACGGCGCTGTGCAGAGCCCTGCTTGATGACATCATCTCATTGCATGTGGCATGCTGGGTAAGCAGAGCACTTCCTGGGTCCAGTACTGGAGCACAGATTCATGTTCTCTGCGCTTCTACAGTACTGAGTGGTGATACATTCATAGTACGCATTGCTACTGATTTTTACGTTTTTGGAGGGGTGTGCAATACCACTCCATTCATTGTCGCTGGTGATGATTAGAGATGAGCGAACTTACAGTAAATTCAATTCGTCACAAACTTCTCAGCTCGGCAGTTGATGATTTATCCTGCATAAATAAGTTCAGCTTTCAGGTGCTGCGGTGGGCTTGAAAAGGTGGATACAGTCCTAGGAAAGAGTCTCCTAGGACTGTATCCACCTTTTCCAGGCCACTGGAGCACCGGAAAGCTGAACTAATTTATGCAGAATAAATCATCAACTGCCGAGCCGAGAAGTTCATGACGAATCGAATTTACTGTAAGTTCGCTCATTTCTAGTGATGATCGCAGAGCACTGTACTGTATTCAAGGTGAAACTCGGGTGCCTAGCCTATTCTTAAATTAAAAAAATCTTTCTAATGTAAAATTTGTTTTTGTTTTTTTAAATGAAGTTTTCTATTTTTTTGTGTTTAACCCCTTGCAGCAAATGTTAAGTGTGATTTAACCCCTTCCCTAATAAAAGTTTGAATCACCCCCTTTTCCCATAAAAAATAAATAAATCTTCATTTTTTTATTTAAAGACATGTGGTATCGCTGTGTGCGTAAATGTCTGAAAAATATATCATTACTTATCCGCTTGTCCAATGGTGTACATGTAGAAAAATTCCAAAGTCCAAAATAGCGTATTTTTGGTCACTTTTTATACCATAAAAAAAATTTAAAAAATTTAAAAAGTGATAAAAAAAAAAGTCCAAACAAAACAAAAATGGTACCGATAAAATTTCATATCACGGCGCAAAAAAGGAGTCCTCACACAGAAAAAAAAAAACGGGAATCGCATCCCCATCATGAATGTCAGTGCAGCGCTCCCGGTCAGCGGGTCCGACCGGGGCGCTGCATAGAGGAGAACGCCGCGAGCGCTCCGGGGAGGAGCAGGGACCCGGAGCGCTTGGCGTAACACATATGGATTTTTAGGTGGAAAAATCGAAAAAAAGTGTTATGTTTAGAAGGTGAAGAGGAAAAAAAAAAGTGCAAAAATGAAAAAAAAATGGATCAAATAAAATCGCCAAAGATGGAAGGGGTTAAAAAAGCTGCCACTAGGTGTTTCCCTACTTGTCCAGAGCACATTTCCCACCCATCTCATGCACAGAATTTGGACTCCTGCTGTCCAAACACAGGAAGTGCAGCCTGAAGTGCTTGGGGCCAGCCTTATCCAATCATAGCTCCTCTCACACTTAACTGCCGTTTGCTTTTGGTTGCAGATTGAGGGAGGAAGTTCTCCCCTGTATGGCTTCAGATGATGTCACGACTGCTGCGGAACACCCCTTCCCAGTCTGTGAACCTGAGCAGAAAATACAGAGCAGTATCAAGGTAGAAAACTAAAAAAAAATTATAAAAATAAAGGCAGGGGGTGGTTTATCATGATGGGGGCAGTGAACTGCAGTGACTGTAAAATGTATCAAGTTAATGAGGTCATGGGTGTCCCGGTGGTGAGATCTCAATCAGACATTTATTTCATATTTGGTAGATAGGGGATAAGTATTACAAGTTTGAATAATTGTAAAGAGAGACAAACAAAATATTATAAGCAGAGATTACAGGAGGTCACAATTTTACTGTCCTTACAACTTTTAAACATGTCCTCTATCTACTATTACTTTCTCAGTTCATGGTTTCTTCTTTGTCCATGGAAGTCTACCTCATCCAGACAGTGTTCATCTTGGCCTCGGCTTCTCTTCTCCGTTCTTGATTTTACTTTCTACCTCTCTCCTTTCATTCCCCAGACTCAAGTGCTAAGTTTGCTCTTTTCACAGGCTGGCACAATGGTGTTACTGGAGATAATGAATTCAATCCCTTGGAGTGTTATATAGGGGAATGTGTAGCAAGACTGGCCTTTTCTTTTCCTACAAATGAAAGGGAGACCAGAAACGTCTCCTTGATAACTGCTTTTGATGTGAAGGGGATGATCATTGAGCCTGGAGCCGTATTCCTCAACTTGGCTACAAGGACATTATTAGAGTAAAGGAAGCAATACCCGTTAGTTGTCAGCTTGTAAGGGCAGAAAACTATATGTTCTGCCATGCAGGAACTCAATGCTTCTTGTAAATAGTAGCTGGTCATCTTAAATGGAAGCTATGTATGTGAGACTGCACAGTGATAATTTATTTACTCGTAAGCCCCTGTTCACATGGTGGAATTTCCATGCATCCGCTCAGATTCTGTTCTGCCAGCAGATTTTTTGCAGTTTTGGAGAATTTCTTGCGCTCAACACACAACTTGAATCCTGAATTTAGAGTTCAATTGGACTTGGACTCTGCCACAACATTTTACAAAAAAGAATTGATGTGTTCATTTTTTTTTGGGGGGGGGGGCGGTTAATCTGGAATTTCTCCAGTAAAAAGTTTGCCAGGTGAATAGGATGGGGGAAATTCCATTCACCACAAAGTTTGTTTCTTGTAGCAGAATTTAAATTTTTCCAGTGGATTTCTCACGGAAATGCCGCCATGTGAACATACCCTAAGTATTAGTCTTCTGGGTTGTCAGCTATTAGGAAAAGAGTACTGGCATAGGCCCTCAGAGAGCCTGATGTTTTATGGAAGATGGACATGGTGATGCCAATGTACTGAACCCACCACGCTGAGTAAAAGGAACCTTGGAAGTTTTAGGGTGCGCACACACACACACGTATTTTGTTTGCTGCTGATTTTCTGCAACAGATTTTGCTATCCATTGAAGTCAATAGATAACAAAATCAGCAAAATAGGGTAGGATACACTTATCAGGATTAGGTTTGGCACCAGCTGGATAAGACGTGGACAACCCCTGGGAGGTAATGGAGAGTGGCCTAGATAGTTATACATAAAGTTTTTCATAGGGAGTGAGGGCTAAAATAGGCAAGAGTAGTTAGACCTGGGTTGTAGCCTAGATAGTGTGGCTTAGGTTTGGCTTGGTTGGGATAGTCAAGAGAGCAGTAGGCTAGTCTAGTGAATAGTGGAAGTAGTAGTAAAGTGGATCCATATGTGGTATCCCGGTACAGGACCTTGTCCTGTTCCTGTCTAAAGTCCCCTCAGCCAGAGTCCCTCCATTTCCATAGGGCTCTCCTGTAGGGCTTACCCCTGGTCGCCTCATACAATTTATGTTAGTATATTATTTAATGCATAGTAAATATAAGTGTATAGGACCTTTAACGCGTTATGTGATGTACCGTTGTAATGTATAATTGCTTAAGGACCTTACTGGGTTATGTGATGTACCCAGAGTTCACTGGGTTCAGGACTTACAGGTTTGCTGACCAATGAGCTTAGTCCAGCCCCTTATTATATAAAGGGCTGTAGCCACTAAATTCACTCTTAGCTCTTGCTCTTAGGACCTGTACATGGAAGCAAGCACAACTATCTCAGCAGAAATATCAATTTCCACTAAAATGTAAGTTACAAAGCTCAATCTATCAAATCCTGTGTGACTACTACCAGCTAAAGTATTATAATTAGTAGCACAGTGGCCTGCATCAAAGCTCATTGCTTCAAAGTCCCAGCAAAACCTGTGAGGAACCTGTATCCCAGTTCACTCTTAAGAGACTTATGTACAAAGACTGTTGCATAAAATCTTCAAGTAAAGTTCTCCAGTTTATTCATAAAGTCTGCTGTGGACATTCTGCTATTTTCCCTACCGTTTCTGGGACGGTTGGCAGTAGGACCATTAACATGAAGGAAACCTCACCCTGGCGTCACAACAACTAAGGGTTAATACCACCAGACCCTGCACTAACATTACCGCAACACCCCAGACACCACAACTCACCTGGTTCACCACACATAAGTGTGGCCTGGACAAACAAAACCCTCTTGACAAGTGTTGCAGGAAGGGCCTACAGGTGCCAATAGAAGGATATAGCCTACAGGGCATATTATAGTGAAAGGTGGTGTTATGATCAGAGTTTGTACAAGAGAGTCAGTAGTCAGAAGGCAAGAAGTATAGGGCTGATAGGGATGTGAAGTAACATAGGCCTGGAAGAGGTTCCTATGAAGAAAACAGGGACCTAACTGTTTCTATACCACTGAATATTGTGTGATACTGGGGGAAGGATGTATTTCCTTGGCTCGCCCTGAAGAAACCTCCACCTGTGGCCTAATGAATGAGGCAGCAGAGAAGGGAAGGGTTTATAAGGGAGAGAAACAGTGTAGTCTTGGTTCCCCCTAGGAAACAGCAGGCTGTCTGTAAGGGAGAGACACGGGTCCTGCTGAGGAACACACAGCCCGAGCTATGAGTGGCCCAAAGAGTGGTGTGAGCTGAGAGTAGAAGGTTGAAGGAGGATTATGTTTAGCTGGCTGAGGGTAGCTCACCAGTTATAAGTCAGGGGGGCATGCTGATCTGTGTAGTTAGTGACCAGACGGTCTAGGATTTTATTTTGTTCCTGCTTTATGTTTATTTTTTGCTGCAACCTGTCTAAATAAGGCTGGAAAGGTGCCAGACTTGTATTATGAACTGTTGTCTGCCGGTTTATTGAGAGGAAACGTGTCCAGGATGATCCCAGAGCTATTCCCAGGGAGGAATCCTTACAATTGTTATACTCCACTACTTATAGTATATGTTAACATATTTTCAGTGTGTTCAAGTAACAGTACCACCTAGTGTCAATGTAAGGGGGTTGTCCTATGTTTTTAAGTTATTCCCTATCCTCTGCTTAGGCCACCTGCAATCTCGATAACGTCTCCTAGCAAAAAAGAGCAGCAGGACACCCATGCAACTATCCGATTGTAGGGGTACCAGCAGGCAAACTTCTTTAAGATTCTGTGCCTCATTGGAAAACTGTACCTATCAAGCACTGCTACGTGTGAAGAAGTGTCAAGTAAATTTTCTGATTGACATTGATATGCGGTTGTCTTGTTTTAAAAGAGGAACCATTCGAAAACAACAAGATGATTTACCCAGCCATTCTTATGAGCCCAGTTGGCCAATAGGGAATCATATTGAAACGTCACCAATTAAAACAATTGGTTGTATGTGACAGATTTTTCCCAGCTTATACTTTGTTTCCACTGAATCTACAGACAATGGTCTATCGGGCCTCACAGGAGTAAGATTGCCATCAGACCCCAACAACTTGACTGGTCCCATCAATAAAAATCTAATGTATAAAAACACGTATAAGATCGGGCTATAGCTTGGACTTTACTATGTCACTATTGTATTTAGACGATGTCCTTTCACTATTGTTGACTTATTTGTTTTTCTTATGGATTATAAAATGCACTATAGTATTTTTATTCGGTGCTATGAATCTGGGTTTATTACAGCTTCCTGTTCACCTGGATTCTTTGCTAATCTTCCATGACAGATTGCTTCAACTCTGAAATATCATCACTTTAATGCAGGGCGTCTTTCATCATCAGTGATGCTGGAAATGACCAGCAAGGGCCAAAGTTGTGTATTTCGCAATGTAATCGTGTTCCTCTGTACAAACATTTTGTTAAGAAATGGAACAATAAAGAACATTTGGGGGGGTTGATAACTACTGGTGTGCAAGGAAATAACCAAAGGGGCTTCTGCCCCCTCATTTTTGGTCCTGGTAGATGTCCCAGTTCATCCTCTACCAGTCTTAATGTTATGGCAGTATTACAGAATAGTTTCTACATGATAGCAGTTCGCAAATGCTTTTTCATTGACAAACTTTGCATTTATGTGTTCTGTAGAACAAAAACAATTTTAATACTAATACTGCTGAATTTGTAAAGAGGGAGGTCCATGTTACAGGACTGGCCTATTGCTGTAAAAAAAAAAAAAAAATAGAAGGGTAAGGACTTTTTAATACTGTTATATGTGAGGCAAAAATAAAACATGTTAGCATACTCACATGTATGTAGTCAAGACATTGTGGTGCCTGGGTCCAGGAGTAAAATGCCTCCTCCCCATTGCATATCAGGAGGCCAAATAACATGCTACATTTCCCCTTAATAATTTGGTTATCACAAGCACACAGGCGAAATAGTCTCTGAAACCACTATATCCAGTACAGTCCTTTTTTGTACTGGTGCATCAAATTAAACTGCATATTCAAGAGCTCCGCAGCAATACAACACACATTATTCTGCATCTTATCAGTGTATCACAGAGCTCCACAGCAATATAACACATTATTCTGCATCATATCAGTGTATCACAGAGCTCCACAGTAATACAATTTCCATTATACGCCATTAGATCTGTGGTGGCCCAGTACTGGATGGTGTTTCCTCCGTACCCTTCTCCTGCCCTGTCAGGCAGAGTCCCTTTATGTCCCCAGTGCCCCCTGCAGTGTTTTCCCCTATGTACATATATGTTAAAAGTGTAATGTTTCTATCATTACTGTGACCATGTGCTGGTTACCTAGGAGGCACTAGTGATCAGGTGACCCCTCAAGTGACCCATCGGCTCTTTTCTAGACACGCCTATAAAACCAGGGGTGGAGCTACAATCTCTCTTTTCCAGCATTCTTGCTCCTGCTGAGGTCCGGTGCAGTCGTCTCAGTCTGTGTCCAGAGCATTGGAGGCCTCAAGCCTAAAGTCTACAGCCACAAAGTCAGCTCAAGTAATCTCAAAATCATCTTCATGTCAATTGTCAAGTCAGTCAAGTATTCTATATAGTCATTATGGCCTGCACTAAAGTGTCTCTACATACTGCAAGTCCCAGCAAGCCTGCAAGGTCCCTCTGTGTCACTGGTCACCTCCTTGGGATATTGGCTGCACTGCACTTGTCTATCCATTTGTCCATAAATTGGCGTCTGTGTCTTCATTGCCCCCCGTGCCTAGCCCAGGACCAGCGGTATTACCTTCGGGTGGTTAAGGCTAAACCACATCCTGGCGTCACGACAGAAGGGGTTAAAATCTGCCCCAAGGGTTACAACATCTGCCCTACATTGCACCTCTGCACGCCACATATCAGTATCACAGAGCTCCACAGCAGCACAATTAAGTAATTTGCACAAGAGGGGAGAAATCTGCAATATGGGACTGCCCCAGGGGTAATAGGGGGCTGCACTGGGTTGGTATAGGAACAGTAAAACATTTCCAAATATAAAAATGTATTATATTTAAAAGGAAAACTGTCAGCAAGTTCACCCACACTAAACTCAATACACTGGGTTATAGTGTGGGTGAACAGGAATCCATACAGGGGGTCACTTAAATTTTTTTGAGGGTTGCTGCAGAGTTTTCATCCTGTAAAGTCCCATAATTCACCCCATTTACATGCGCTCTGCAGGCGTGTCCCCCGCCAGCAGTCATACTGTGGGTCCTAAGCCCTCCCCCTTAATCGCATCTGCATTTTCTTCAACTCCACGCCCCCTGTGTGCAGGCACTGAAGATTACATGCAGCTGTCCAATTCTGATGACGTGAGAGTTGTGCATACCCGGGGAGCGCTCTGTGCAGTGTAACTGCGCATGCATCGGGCCCTCGCTACTCCCCACTTCTGTAGTGAGGGCACTGCGCAGAGCGCTCCCCGGGGATGCACAGCTCTCACGACATCAGGACACAACAGCTGCATATAATCTTCAGCGCATGCGCTCTGCAGACAGTCTCAGTGCTCAGGGGGCGTGGAGTTGAAGAAAATGCAATTGCAATTAAGTGGGAGGGCTTAGGCACCTTCCTCCAGGACCCAAAGTATGACAGTGTGGGTGAACTTGCTGACAGTTTTCCTTTAAGCTTAATTCTATGCCCCTTCTGAACTCACCACCTGTCCTGTACCAACTACGGCTCTAGTGTAACTTAGACTAGAGCAGCAATCATGACAGGTGGAGAGTTCAGGAGGGGGCATAGTGCGGTGTACCAGTACAGGACCCTGTCCTGTCCCTTGTCTAAAGTCCCCTCAGCTAGAGTCCCTCCATTCATATAGGGCTCTCCTGCAGGGCTTGCCCTTGGTCGCCTCATGTAAAGTGTGTTTATATTTATTTAATGTATAGAAAATATATGTACAGGACCTTAGTGGTCCCATGATGTACGGTTGGGATGTATAGAATGTTCAAGGACCTTAGAGGTCATGTGATGTACCCAGAGTTCACTGGGTTCATAGCTTACAGGTTTGCTGACCCATGAGCATAGTCCAGCCCCTTATTATATAAAAGGGCTGTAGTCAATCAATTCTCTCTCTTCGTTCCGGATTATCAAGCAAGCACAACGTCTCTGCATTGATTTAATTCATCTAGGCCAAAGCCTAAGAACCTGCAGGCACTAAACGTGAGTTACTCAAAGCTCCATCTATCAAATCCTGTGCGACTACTACCAACTCAAATCTTCTAAATAAGTAGCCTGCATAAAAGCTCATTGCCTCCAAGTTCCAGCAAACCTGTGAGGAACCTGTATCCCGGTTCACTCTTGAAAAGACTTATGTTAAAGACTGTTTCATGAATTCCGCAAGTAAAGTTTCTTCAGTTTATTCCTGATATCTGCTGTGGACATTGTTATTTTTCCCTGCCGTTTGTGGGACGGTTGGCGGTAGGAACATTACTATTGAGGAAATTTCCCCCTGGCGTCACGACATTCAAGGGTTAATACCACCAGACCCTACACTACCACTGCAACACCCCAGTCACCGTTACTCTCCTGGTTTACCACAAAAGCATTAAGCTTAAAAAAATAAAAAATAAAATAAAAAGATCTCCGGCGGAAAAAACAACGTATCCCCTATCCACAGGGCATAAGTAGCTGATCGCGGAGGCCTGACCTCCGTTCTGCTCCTCCGAGGAGTCGCGGGCCACGGCACTTGTTCACAGGGATCTTTGGGGTGCTCAACGCTGTATTATAAATCTTGTTAAAAATCTTCTCAGGGCGGCAATTCACTACCCCTGTGAAGGTGCCGCCTGGGTCCAATGGATCCAGCGTGACCCATTGTAGGGCCGGCCCTGAGCATACGGTATATGTTGTAGGGGCTGATCATCAACATTGCAAACTTTACTGAATGATCACTAGTGAAACCATTCAACAATGTCAGCTGTACATTCTGTTTATGCAAGGGCATCAGATCATTAACAGGGATTTTATAAGTCGCACAATAGATTCCCTCTCATTTGTCATGTTCACACATAGTGGGAGATTTATCAAACATGTGCAAAGCAAAATTTTAAATTTTTTTTAAAGGCCTCTAAAAATGAAAAAAGCTCTGGTTGGTTGCTATGGGCGACTGCACCACTTTTCCTCTACACAGTCTCCCCCATAGTGTGAGTTATTTGGAACTCAATGGGGGGGGGGGGGGGGGAAACAGCTGGTAACGCATACATTGTATTATTTAACTGTCTTTTTTAGTTTTAGAAAAAAAATTATGTTTTTCTGAGCAAAAGACAGCTGCAAAAAAAAAAAAAAAAAAAAAAAGGGGGGGGGGGGGGTAGATGGTATGTGTTAATGACGCCAGTGCATGGTTTTCCTATATAACCGCACGGAGGTAGTACCGCTAGTCCTAGGTCAGGCAGGGGCAATAAAAGAGTCCAAGGCCAGGTTAAGGGTAACTGTAGCTTTTACTGAGGGTAGACCGGTGGTACAGTCTGTACAGTTCAGCCAGTATCCCAGAGAGGTGGCCGGTGACACACAGAGACCTTGCAGGCTTGCTGGGACTTGCAGTAGGTAGACTGACTATAATGCAGGTCACGGTGACTAGACAGGGACTCAACCTGACAGGACAGAAGGACCATATCCTGTACTGGGACACCACACCTGTATAAGAAGAGCTTTAGTACATGGCACAGTTTGAGACCAGGTTCACAGAACAGTACAAATCAAATGTACTTTATCCGTTGATTTTCACCCAATATCGCATGCGCCCAGGTTTGCTGATATTTTTTTATTAGTATTGTTTGATACCCAATATTGCAGGAAATGTTATCTCTTCACGGTATTTCTTTGGATTTGTCCACTGTAAAAGCAGACGGCTTGGATATACTTTAATTTGAAACACAATAGATATTTATGCCAATTGACTCCACTCCAACAAGCCCCCTATATTATCACCCAACCTGACGGACGGGTTACAGGTGGGATGAGTTCTTGGCATAGTACTTTATTATTTGAGCTCGGTGGTGCAAATATAATCTTTTTAAAAAGGTAAAAGTAAGTACGAGATGATGTACTTGTATTCGACTCCAGTGACTTGGAAACTATCGTTTTTTTATCTTCTGAGAATTCTGCAAGCTTCCCTATATGATCACTGTTTGGTGGTCATACAAAAAGGTTTATGGTTTATTTACAGACTATGTAAAATGTGGGGTGTATGTGGACCTCATGTCCGGGACCTCTCCCATATCGAGTCCGGTGATCCTTCCATACACAGAGCTCCCCATAGACTACAACGGAGAGATGGCCAAAGCCATTATAGACTATTTTAGCGCGTGCCACATGTGAGCCCAAACTTTATTGCATTGGAAGAGATGCCTCAATAAATCTTCTGCCAAGGCCGGGTTCACACTGCATTTTTGCAGTATGCTAAAGTAGTGATGTCGTGAACATAACATTTTCGGTTCGCAAACGGCGAACGCGAACTTCCGCAAATGTTCACAAACCGGCGAACCGCCATTGACTTCAATGGGCAGGCGAATTTTAAAACCCACAGGGACTCTTTCTGGCCACAATAGTGATTTAAAAGTTGTTTCAAGGGGACTAATACCTGGACTGTGGCGTGCTGGAGGGGGATCCATGGCAAAACTCTCATGGAAAATTACATAGTTGATGCAGAGTCAGGTTTTAATCCATAAAGGGCATAAATCACCTATTATTCCTAAATTCTTTGGAATAACATGTTTAGCCCCCTTTAGGCAGCACATAGTTAGAGCCTCCCTTTAGGCAGCACATAGTTAGAGCCTCCCTTTAGGCAGCACATAGTTAGAGCCTCCCTTTAGGCAGCACATAGTTAGAGCCTCCCTTTAGGCAGCACATAGTTAGAGCCTCCCTTTAGGCAGCACATAGTTAGAGCCTCCCTTTAGGCAGCACTGGTTTTATTTCACAGCCAAAAAAGGTATTTTTATTTTTTTATTTGTACAACTGTCACACCAAATGTGATTTGCCCTAGTGTGACAATGAGCAAGAAAGGTTGCCAGCGGAGTTCCCCTTTTAAGCAGAGGTCCCCAACCAGGGTGCCTCCAGCAGTTGCAAGACACACGGACTGAACTTATAGCCCTTTTAATACTGTAGTTAGTTGCTTGAAGGAAATTAAGTTTTACACTGGAGTACCCCTTTTAACCAGCGGTCCCCTCCCAACCAGGGTGCCTCCAACTGTTGCAAGACACACAGACGGATATTTGAGCCCTAAAAAGGGCTTTTTTGGGTGCTGTCCTTAAAGCAGATGTTAGACTAGTGCTTTAGGAGTAAATTGGACACTAAATACACCACCAAGCAGCAACCTAGCTATCGCTTTCCCTATTACAGCAGGAGCAGCTTCTCTGTCCCTCCACTTTCTAAGCCTGCAGCATGCCGAATGAAGGCAAAATGGCGTCCGTGCAGGAGGTAGGAGTGTCTGGAAGGGAGGGACTGCTGCTGATTGGCTGTAATGTGTCTGCTGACTGACTCACAGGGTCAAAGTTTACTGCAATGTTAAAGTATAAGGGGCAAATCAAACTTCACATATGTTCGCCCGGCGATGCGAACGCGAACATGCTAAGTTCGCCGGGAACTGTTCACCGGCGAACAATTTGCGACATCTCTATGCTAAAGGTATCCATTTGTGTCCCATCAATAAATCAATGCCAAATGTATACTGTAGCATGCTGCAGGGGGCTCCATTCATTTCAATGGGCCGAATAGAATTGCCTGGTGACTCCATTCAGGCTGTTTATCATGGGTATACACTAATTTAGTGGAATCCAAACAGTGTGCCTCCAGCTGTTGCAAAAATACAACTCCAAGCGTGTCTGGAGTTGTAGTTTTGCAACAGCTGGAGGCACGCAATTTGAAGATCACTGTGCTGACTTGACGGGAGGCAATAGCACGGAAGCAAACCCTTTTTATAATTCCAAACAACACCTTGTCAGGTGAAAAGTTTGCGTTGGTGGGGGTCCAGGGGCTGAGAACCCCACCGATTGCTAGAATGAAGGGGGTAGTAGAGTGTAGCTGTGCCCCTTCATCTCAGCAAGTGGCATAATGAATTACAATGGAAGTCTACCGGCCATTCTTTAAGTACCATAGTCTTCTATTATAACCATATACCATTTGCTTTACCTGTGCAGAGTGGATATTCTAGTGATCTAGGGGGGGGGGGGGGTCTTTGCACCCAGACCCAAACTGAAATGTCACTATGACAGGATTTACCAACCAGGGTGCCTCCAGCTATTGCAAAACTACAACTCCCAGCATGCTGGGACAGCCAAAGGCTGTCCCAGCATGCTGGGAGTTGTAGTTTTGCAACAGCTGGAGGCACCCTGGTTGGGAAACACTGCACTATGAGGGAGATTTGTCAAAACTTGTCTAGGGAGGAAGAGTGACACAGTTGCCCATAGCAACCAGACTGATTTTTTAAAAATAACTCTGAAAAACAAAAGCAGCAATTGGTTGCTATGGGCAACTGTGCCCCTCTTCCCCTACACAGGTTTTTTTTAAAAATCTCCCCCATGTGCACATTTGGTATTCTGGAGCTTGGACGAATAACAGGGTGCAGGGGCATGACACACTAAGCAGCAGTATAACACTGGCCCTACCTTTAGTTGCTGCAGCAAGGATAGACATGGCGTCAGCAGTCGCCCATATGGGTAGGGGACTACTACATGAATAGCTGTCTTTCTCCAAATGGATTCCCCAGACTGCTGTAGTACAAATCTCCATGCTACTGTGCGCTTCATATTGTGCTCCCTCACTGCTGAGCCCCTCACATTAGTTCCTAATCACCATCTCCTGCTGTTTCAGCTCATCCTCCTAATCATTCATTTTGGAAGCTTTTTTTTTGTTCTATATTTGTCGCATGTGTTTGCCGCAGGCACATTTTGCGCCAACACATTGCTCGACCTTTGACTGAGTGCAAAACCGAAAGTGCTCTAGTTTAGAACTCTTATGTTTTGGCCTATGGCACTGGGCATGAATTTACTACCTTCGTCTTTTTTAGTTGCATTTTTTCGATGCAAGGAGGTCTGCCATTTCACAAATCCACGCCAATACAGACCACAAAATATAATCTCAAAGAAAAAAGATACCGGCCAACACCACCGTGTATATATATATATGTCCACTGTGCAAAAATAGCTCCAAATATCGGACCCAGGTGTACAAGTCGGCATAGAGGAATTGGCACTACATGCTGAGATATAGACAGCAATTCATATAGCTCCACAAAAAAGAGAAAAGAAACGGAGCGCTCCCCAGTCCATTGCGGGCAGACCAAACAGATACGATAATCCACGGACCTAGGACCGGTCCAAGCAGGGAGGCGGCGGATGGAACCGGGGGGAGCTCAGACGTCGGGCCTTGGTAAATTCGCAGTTAATCAGCCCGTGTAAACACACCTCAGGGGTGCGTTCACACATGCGTATTTTCTGCTACAGATTTGAGCCAGCAGATTTTTCTGCCCATTAAATGGGTGCTCCATTAAAGGGGTATTTCCATCCTAAAGGGAACGTTCTTACATGCGTGTTTTTGCTGCAGATTTGCTGGTGCAGATTTTGCTGCCTATTGACTTTAAAGGGGTACTCCGTTGCTCAGCATTTGGGAGCTCGTGATGTCAAAGCCCCGCCCTCATTATGTCACACCCCGCCCCCTCAATGCAAGTCTATGGGAGGGGGCGTGACGGCCGTCACGCCCCCTCCCATAGACTTGCATTGAGGGGGCGGGGTGTGACGTCATGAGGGGCGGGGCTATTACATCACGAGCTCCCGACGCCGGCTCCAGCTTTCGGAACAGTTTGCTCCAGCGGAGCAGCGGAGTACCCCTTTAAGGGGCGGAAAAATCTGCTGACTCAAATCTGCGGCAGAAAATACGCATGTGTGAACGTTCCCTTTAGGATGGAAATGTAAGTACAAAAGGAAGTGAAATAATAATACCCAATGTAACAAGAAAATTATTATAAATGATAAAATGACAAAACAATCCTGACACTGTTACTTATTCTTTTTAATACAGTACATTTTGTAATTTGTGGTAACATTTTATATAACTATTTATTAATTTGCTTACTTATGAGCCACTAACTCATCTCCATATTCATCCCCGTCTTGTCCTTCTTCATAGGAAATGCGTGAAATCATATCAGTCATCACAGTCAGTACTGCCGAGCCTTTACTATGGACAGTCACTGACTCCTCTCACTTTTCCATTTATACTCTACAATAAAATATGATTAAGAGTCATAAGAAGGCTTCCGGCTCCTGCTTGTAACTTATTAACAAGTGTGACCAATGTTCCCTCGCTACATGAAGTAACATGTATGACATCACTAATGTACTTCACCTTACCTAATGGGTTTTTTATGACTGAATCTTTGTGAATAATTTTGCATAGCGCTAAATTGAATCAATTATTTTAAAGGGGTATTGCAGGAAAACACTTTATATATATATATATATATATATATATATAATCAACTGGCTCCAGAAAGTTAAACAGATTTGTATATTACTTCTATTAAAAAATTGTAATCCTTCCAATAATTATAAGCTGCTGAAGTTGAGTTGTTCTTTTCTGTCTGGCAACAGTGCTCTCTGCTGACATCTCTGCTTGTCTCGGGAACTGCACAGAGTAGAAGAGCTTTGCTATGGGGATTTGCTTCTACTCTGGACAGTTCCCGAGACAGGGGTCATCAGAGAGCACTTAGACAGAAAAGAAGAACTCAACTTCAGCAGTTCATAAATACTGGAAGGATTAAGATTTTTTTTAATAGAAGTCATTTACAAATCTGTTTAACTTTCCGGAGCCAGTTTATATCTAAAAAAAAAGGTTTTTTCCTGGATAACCCCTTTAAATAGACCAGTTTTATGGAGAATGGTTCCTGAAAAACAGGGTTCCTGTATTACTCAGGCCTCAAAATACTGCCAGATGGCCATGTTTACCCAGGGGGAGATTCATCAAAACCTGTCAAGTTATGAATACTTTAGGAAAGCTGGGTGACAACCTATATGGCTGCCATAACAATCTCAGATGTTGTCATCCAGCTCTACCTTTTTTCCCCCCCTTCTAAATAGCAAATTTGCCTAAAAATGCAGTGATTCGTCACGTTTCCCATACTGTTACATAGGCTGTTTAGGATACAGCCCCCTCATCATCACCGCCTGTCAATCCCTTCATCAGTGGTCTTCAACCTGCGGACCTCCAGAAGTTGCAAAACTACAACACCCAGCATGTCCGGACAACCATCGGCTGTCCGGGCATGCTGGGTGTTGTAGTTTTGAAACCTCTGGAGGTCCGCAGGTTGAAGACCACTGCGGCCTTCATCATCATCCATCCCCCCTTTTGTTTTGTACTCACCTCCCCTCGGCGGGAAGTTAGGGTGAGCTGGTCCGGGCCATCTATGCTGCAGGGACAGTCCGGTGGGGATGGTTAGTCCTTGCGGGCTGTCCATTTTCACCGGGGGGGCCCCGGCTAGTGACGTTGCCTTGACGACGACGCACAGGGACGTTGCGCATGAAGGTCCCTGTGTGTCGTCGTCAAGGCAACGTCACTACTCCGGGGCCGGGCCCGAAGCGCGGAGAAGAGGCCCCCCCCCCGGTGAAAATGGACAGCCCGCAACGACTAATCATCCCCACCACATGGTCCCTGCAGCATAGATGGCCCGGACCAGCTCACCCTAACTTCCCGCCGAGGGCAGGTGAGTACAAAACAAAGGGGGGGGGGGGCTGGATGATGACGAAGGCCGCAGTGGTCTTCAACCTGCGGTCCTCCAGAGGTTTCAAAACTACAACACCCAGCATGCCGGGAGTGCTTGCTGGGAGTTGTAGTTTTGCAACATCTGGAGGTCCGCAGGTTGAAGACCACTGATGAAGGGATTGACAGGCGGAGAGTTCACTCGAGTATAAGCCGAGGGGGGCGTTTTCAGCACGAAAAATCGTGCTGAAAAACTCGGCTTATACTCGAGTATATACGGTAACAACATAATATAATAGAATAAATACATTCTAAATGCAGTTGCACAGTGATCTAGACATGTACCTGATTCAGCCGCACGTTTCCATCCAGTATGTTCATATCCACTCTGCATTTCTTCTCTGAACATGTGATGAAAAGGTATTGTGTATATTTACAGACAAATACACAGTCACCTCATCATCTATATTTAATCGGATCACCAGGGGTGGGTAACAAAGTATAAAATGCTTCTATGGTAACAGATGACCTCCGATTGACATATTCCATGTGGTCCCTACTGTACAGAACTGTACTGCACTGTGCATGCATTATGTTGGTCATTTTTTTGAATATTGGTCTTATTGGTCTACACAACAAATCCAGAACACTGGGGATACCCTTAGGATATAAGTACAATATTACATTATGTTAAATTAAGATTTATCATCCTGTACAATATCCTATTTAAGTAAGTCTTAAGCTTCCTTAAAGGGGTACCCTCCAGTGGACAACTTTTTTTTTCTTTTTTTTTTTGTCAAATCAACTGGTGCCAGAAAGTTGAACAGATTTGTAAATTACTTCTATATAAAAATCTTAATCTTTCTAGTACTTATCAGCTGCTGTAAGCTGCAGAGGAAGTTGAGTAGTTCCTTTCAGTCTGACCACAGTGCTCTTTGCTGCCACCTCTGTCGATGTCAGGAACTGTCCGGAGCAGGAGAAGTTTGCTATGGGGATTTGCTCCTGTTCTGGACATTTCCTGACACGGACAGAGGTGGCAGCAGAGAGCACAGTGGTCAGACAGAAAAGAACTACACAACTTCCTCTGTAGTATACAGCAGCTGATGAGTACTGGAAGGATTAAGATTTTTTTATAGAAGTAATTTACACATCTGTTTAACTTTCTGGCACCAGTTGATATGAAAACATTTGTTTTCCACTGGAGTACCCCTGTAACCACTTAGGAACCAAGGGCGTACCCTAAAAACACTACACTACACTACACTAACACAAAATAAAGGGTTAAACACTACTTATACACCCCCTTACACTGTCCCCCCCATAAAAATGAAAACGTATCCTACGGCAGTGTTTCCAAAACGGAGCCTCCAGCTGTTGCAAAACAACAACTCCCAGCATTTACGGACAGCCACTGACTGTCCAGGCATGCTGGGAGTTTGGCAACAGCTGGAGGCACCCTTGTTGGGAATCACTGCCGTAGAATACCCTTAAGTCCACCCCTATGCAAATCCCTAATTTAGTCCTCAAATGCGCATGGCGCTCTCTCATTTCGGAGCCGATTTCAAAGAAACAGTTTAGGGCCACATATGGGGTATTTCCTTACTCAGGAACAATTGCACTACAAATTTTGGGGGGCTTTTTCTCCTTTTACCCCTTATGAAAAGGAAAAGTTGGGGGCTACACCAGCCTGTTAGTGTAAAAAAAAAATAATACTTTTTATTTTCACAAGAGATAAAAGGAAAAAAAGACCCCATTTCTCCTGAGAACGGAAATACCCCATATGTGGGAGTAAAATGCTCTGTGCGTGCACAACAAGGCTCAGGAGTGAGAGCGCACTATGTACATTTGAGGCCTAAATTGGTGATTTGCACAGGGGTGGGGGTCCACTGTTCTAGCACCACGGGGGGCTTTCTAAACGCACATGGCCCCTGACTTCCATTCCAAACAAATTCTCTCTCCAAAAGCTCAATGGTGCTCCTTCTCTTCTGAGCATTGTAGTTCACCCGCAGAGCACTTTACATCCACATATGGGGCATTTCCATACTCAAAAGAAATGGGGTTACACATTTTGGGAGGCATTTTCTCCTATTACCCCTTGAAAAATTTTAAATTTGGAGGAAAAACTGCATTTAAGTGAACCTTTTTTTTTTCATTTACACATCCGACTTTAACAAAAATTTGTCAAACACCTTTGGGGTGTTAAGGCTCACTGTACCCCTTGTTACGTTCCTTGAGGGGTGTAGTTTCCAAAATAGTATACTGTGTTTTCTTTCCAAAAGCCAAATGTGACTCTTTCTCTTCTGAGCATTGTAGTTCGCCCGCAGAGCATTTTATTCCCTAACATGGGGTATTTTCATACTCAGAAGAGGTGGGGGTTCCAAATTTTGGGGGGTATTTTCTCCCATTACCCTTTGTAAAAATTGTAAATTTGGGGTACAAACTGCACTGTGGGTTGTTAAGGCTCACTGGACCCCTTACGTTATGTGCCTTGAGGGGAGTAGTTTCCAAAATAGTATGCCATGATGTTTTTTTTTTTTTTTTTTTTTTTTGCTGTTATGGTACCATAGGGGCTTCCTAAATGCAACATGCCGCCCAAAAACCATTTCAGCAAAATTCACTCTCCAAATTCCCATTGTCGCTCCTTCCCTTCTGAGCCCTCTAGTGCATCCACTTAGCACTTTACATCCATATATGAGGTATTTCCTTACTTGAGAGAAAAGGGGTTACACATTTTGGAGGGCTTTTTCTCCTATTACTCCTTGTAACAATGCAAAAACTGGGTCTATAAGAACATGCGAGTGTAAAAAATGAGGATTTTTAATTTTCTCCTTCACTTTGCTGCTATTCCTGTGTAACACTTAAAGGGTTAACAATCTTTCTAAATGTCATTTTGAATACTTTGAGGGGTGCAGTTTCTATAATGGGGTCATTTATGTGGTATTTCTAATATGAAGGCTCTTCAAATCCACTTCAAAACTTAAAGGGGTATTCCAGGCCAAAACTTTTTTTATATATCAACTGGCTCCGGAAAGTTAAACAGATTTGTAAATTACTTCTATTAAAAAATCTTAATCCTTCCAATAGTTATTATCTTCTGAAGTTGAGTTGTTGTTTTCTGTCTAACTGCTTTCTGATGACTCACGTCCCGGGAGCTGTGCAGTTCCTATGGGGATATTCTCCCATCATGCACAGCTCCCGGGACGTGACATCATCATTGAGCAGTTAGACAGAAACTTCAGAAGCTAATAACTATTGGAAGGATTAAGATTTTTTAATAGAAGTAATTTACAAATCTGTTTAACTTTCCGGAGCCAATTGATATATATAAAAAAAGGTTTTGCCTAGAATACCCCTTTAACTAGTCCCTGAAAAATTCAGATTTTGAATAATTTTTTTAAATTAGAAAATTGCTGCGGAACTTTGAAGCCCCCTGATGTTTTCCAAAAGTAAAAACATGTCAAGTTTATGATGCCAACACAAAGTAGATATATTGAATATGTGAATCAATATAAAATTTATTTTGAATGTCTATTTTCCTTACAAGTAGAGACCTTCAAAGTTAGAAAAATTCCAAATTTACAAATTTTCCATGAAATTGTGGAAATTTTAACCAAGAAATGATGCAAGTATCGACCAAAATTTAACACTATGTTAAAGTAGGATATGTCATGAAAAAAGTAGGATATGTCATGGAATCAAAATCATAAGTAAAAGCATCCCAGAGTTATTAATGCTTAAAGTGACAGATGTGCAAAAAATGCTCTGGTCCTTAAAGGGGTAGTCCAGTGGTGACTCAGTGGTGAGCAACTTATCCCCTATCCTAAGGATAGGGGATAAGTTGCAGATCGCGGGGGGGTCCGACCGCTGGGGGCCCCCTACGATCTCCTGTACGGAGCCCCGACAGCCCGCGGGAAGGGGGCGTGTCGACCTCCGCACGAGGCGGCGGCCGACACGCCCCCTCAATACAACTCTATGGCAGAGCCGAAGCGCTGCCTTCGGCAATCTCCGGCTCTGCCGTAGAGATGTATTGAGGGGGCGTGTCGGCCGCCGCCTCGTGCGGGGGTCGACACCCGCTATCTGGGCGGAGAGCCGGGGCCCCATACAGAGAGATCGCAGGGGGCCCCAGCGGTCGGACCCCCCGCGATCTCAAACTTATCCCCTATCCTTAGGATAGGGGATACGTTTTTCACCACTGGACTACCCCTTTAAGGTGCAAATGGGCTTGGTCCTTAAGGAGTTAATATTACTGTCATGAATAAATCTTTTGACATGTAATGCAGGCATGTCAAAAGTTTAATTGGTCAGGGTCTCATTACTGAGACCCCCACTAACTTTTAGATACAACCAGGTAAAGCGCCTAGCAGTGCTCTTCACTCCCCCGCTCATCGCTTAATCCATCACTTTGCAGGTGACTGACTTTATAGACTATAATGGAACCTGTCTCCTGCTATGAGTGCCAAGCTGGGGAGTAAAGAACGCTGCTGCACACTCCAACCAGCTATATCTAGCAATCAGTGATGATCTCAGCAGTAAGACCCTGACCGATCAAAACTTTTGACATGTCTGCTTTTTTTCTTTAGCTTGTAAAAAATACCTTGAGGGCACCATCTACAAGGTCTTTGGATGTTCTTCTCATGGTTGTGTGGTTTTTCTATGGGTACTCCAGTACACTCACAAAGTCCAAAAACATACTGATAGATTCATTTAGAATGAAGGCTGTGAATGATGATAAGCTCTGTACAGTGCTGCAGAATATGTTGGCACTATATAAAATAGAGAAATTATTATAACTATGCCACATATGTGCATTAAACCCTTTAAAGTGGACCTGTCAGCAGGAAAACAGGGATGTAAATAAGCCAATGGCTAGCTAGGGCTAGTCATCAGAATTCCAGGTATGTGTTGTTTTTTTTTTTTTTATCCAAAAGTCCTTTCCATAGGTGAGATATAAGCCTTTTGGTTATTATGTAAATTAGGCTCAAGTTCTTAGGGGCACGGCAAGAGCCCAGGTAAGTCCAACCCATGTTCTTTTCATCACCCACTTGCATCCACCAACCAGGGTTAACTGACAGCCATTAGATAGAGCAAGAACGGTAAAAATAGAAAAGGATTCCTCTGGATGAAGGTGCTTGTCCCGATGGATTAATTAAGAACTTTTATTGCAACGCGTTTTGATCCAGAACTAGGATTGTATGCCTGATGAGGATCCAATTTCCGGATTGAAACGCCCTGCAATAAATGTTTTTAATCAATCCATCAGGACAAGTGCCTTCATCCAGGGGAATCCTTTTCCATTTTCACTGTCCTTGTGCTTCCACCGGACTGGCTGACGTCATCCCTGGGTCTTCCCCTTGGCGGCTACCCTGCACTTTCTTTTCCACACGCTACTGTAGGTGTTGCGCCCTCAGCGCAACACCTAAGGGTAAGGCCCCCAAGTTATTTACACCTTTTAGTACACCTTAGCGGTCCTCACTAGGGGCGCACACTGTTGTGTTTTTTTTTATTTGTCCATAGCCACTAGATAGAGAGGACATGGTCTGGATTTACCTGGGCTCTTGTCATGATGGGATTCGCCCTCTGGGTACTTGGGCCTCATTTACATAATAGCAAAAAGGCTTATATTCCATCGAGGGAGAGGTCTATGGTGATAAAAAAAATATATAATTATGCCGTAATCCTGACGGCGAGCCCTAGCTAGGCATGCACTTGTTTCCTGCAAACAGGTCCACTTCTAAGTTATCCCTTATCCACGTGATAACTATCTAATCGCAGGGGTTCTGACTGCTGGTGCCCCCCAGTATTTCGCGAATGGGGACTCCAGTCTCCTGGATAGAGGAGGCCTGTCGCTCCTTTCTAGTGGGAGACTCAGGTCCCCATTCCTAAGCGGTCAGACCTCCTGCAATCAGACAGTTATCCTGTGGATAGGGATTTGCCAGTTGGAAAAAACTGTTTAATCACTTATGTAGTCAATGAAAGCATTACCCATCTTACCAAAAAAAAATGTTATATGTTACTCAGTACCTTATCCTGGCCAAGTATATAGACACTGCTCAAAAAAATAAAGGGAACACTAAGCTAACACATCCTAGATCTGAATGAATGAACTAATCGTATGAAATACTTTCGTCTTTATATAGTTGAATGTGCACAAATCACACAAAAATTATCAATGGAAATCAAATTTATCAACCCATGGAGGTCTGGATATGGAGTCACACTCAAAATCAAAGGGGAAAACCACAATACAGGCTGATCCAACTTTATGTAATGTCCTTAAAACAAGTCACAATGAGGCTCAGTAGTGTGTGTGGCCTCCACGTGCCCGTATGACCTCCCTACAATGCCTGGGCATGCTCCTGATGAGGTGGCGGATGGTCTCCTGAGGGATGTCCTCCCAGACCTGGACTAAAGCATCCGCCAACTCCTGGACAGTCTGTGGTGCAACGTGGTGTTGGTGGATGGAGCAAGACATGATGTCCCAGATGTGCTCAATAGAATTCAGGTCTGGGGAACGGGCGGCCAGTCCATAGCATCAATCCCTTCCTCTTGCAGGAACTGCAGACACACTCCAGCCACATGAGGTCTAGCATTGTCTTGCAATAGGAGGAACCCACGGCCAACCGCACCAGCATATGGTCTCACAAGGGGTCTGAGGATCTCATCTCGGTACCTAATGGCAGTCAGGCTACCTCTGGCAAGCACATGGAGGGCTGTGCGCCCCCCAAAGAAATGCCACCACACACCATTACTGACCCACCTCCAAACCAGTCATGCTGGAGGATGCTGAAGGCAGCAGAACATTCTCCACAGCGTCTCCATACTCTGTCACATCTGTCCCATGTGCTCAGTGTGAACCTGCTTTCATCTGTGAAGAGCACAGGGCACCAGTGGCGCATTTGCCAATCTTGGCGTTCTCTGGCAAATGCCAAACGTCCTGCACGGTGTTAGACTGTAAGCACAACCCCCACCTGTGAATGTCGGGCTCTCATACCACCCTCATGGACTCATGCACATTTGTGGCCTGCTGAAGGTCATTTTGCAGGGCTCTGTTAGTACTCCTCCTTGCACAAAGGCGGATGTAGTGGCCCTGCTGCTGGGTTGTTGCCCTCCTACGGCCTCCTCCACGTCTCCTGATGTACCGGCCTGTCCCCTGGTAGCGCCTCCATGCTCTGGACACTACGCTGACAGACACAGCAAACCTTCTTGCCTCAGTTGATCACTTGGTTTGTAATTCGGTGCTCTGGAGGGGTGATGTCCTCCCTCTACATGACTCATCTTCCTCCCTGAGTCTGCTGTGCCGTGCTGGGTCTTTTCATCCAATCACTGCAGGCTGCTCGGTAACCCCCTCCTCTGTTTTCATGTTGAAGTTTGATAGGACAGGAATGAGCACAGAGGAGTGCTTGGACAAAGATGATCCTGCAGCCGGACGGCATTATGTTCTGGATCGCATTGGGACCCCTAATGTTGTTTTTTATATGCCATGATTTCTATAAAAAGGAAACAAAATTTTCTCATGAAGTATATTAAAAAAGGTTAATGTTTTGCCAAGATGTACAACCTATAAAAAGTTTTTAAATCTGACAGTGCCCATTGAACTGAATGGGCAACCATGCAATGAACAAGTGATCCTCGATGGGTGCAGACTCACATTCTATCTAGTCGGGGAGCAGTCCCATTCCATTACCCCCTGCAGTTATATATACATATTCCTAATATACTTTTATTATGTCAGTGGTTCCATTTATGGTTGGGGGTGAGCTGATAATAGAGCAGGGCCTTCTGCCCATGCAGACTGCTTTATGACAGCCTATGTCTACTGCGCTGATGCAGGGCAAAGGTGGTGATAAGAATGCCACCACCCTGCTCTAGGGCAGGAATGCTACCACATAATAAAGTCTATAGGTTATGATAAATGGCGTTTATGTGACTCACGTTTTTGTGTGTAGTTTTGTCTCTATTTTATTTTTATTTTTTTTAAACAGTACATAGGCCAGCTGTTAAGGTTTGTCTTGTGCAGTGGTAATGAATTTATCAACTGCAACTTTTTTTTTTTTTTTTTTTTAAGACGCAAAAAAGTCGCAAAAACCACCAAAAGGTTTCAAAACTACACCAGCACAGACATGGCTTAGCTTTTTGGTGTATGTGAAATTTTAGAAAACTGTGTATCCTCCACCAAATTTTTTAAATGCCCTGCGACCGTTTAATAAATTTGGCGCAGTCACGCAAAAAAAAAAAAAAAAAAGAAGCCAAGAAACATACTTAACCAGTGTTTTCCCAACTAGGGTGCCTCCAGCTGTTTCAAAACTACAACTCCCAGCATGCCCAGACAGCCTTTGGCTGTCTGGGCATGCTGGGAGTTGTAGTTTTGCAACAGCTGGAGGCATTCTAGTTGAGAAACACTGTACTAGACCCTTATCTGCACCCGCCTTGTTCCCAGTACTTCCCTCCCAGGCAAAAAAAGTCACAAAAACCACCAAAAGGTTTCAAAACTACACCAGCACAGACATGGCTTAGCTTTTTGGTGTATGTGAAGAGTGAAATTTTAGAAAATGTGTATCCTCCACAAAAAATGTTAAATGCCCTGCGACCATTTAATAAATTTGGCGCAGTCACGCAAAAAAAAAAAAGAAGCCAAGAAACATACTTAACCAGTGTTTTCCCAACTAGGGTGCCTCCAGCTGTTTCAAGACTACAACTCCCAGCATGCCCAGACAGCCTTTGGCTGTCTGGGCATGCTGGGAGTTGTAGTTTTGCAACAGCTGGAGGCATTCTAGTTGAGAAACACTGTACTAGACCCTTATCTGCACCCGCCTTGTTCCCAGTACTGCCCTCCTAGGCAAAGAAGTCGCAAAAACCACCAAAAGGTTTCAAAACTACACCAGCACAGACATGGCTTAGCTTTTTGGTGTATGTGAAGAGTGAAATTTTAGAAAATGTGTATCCTCCACAAAAAATTTTAAATGCCCTGCGACCATTTAATAAATTTGGCGCAGTCACGCAAAAAAAAAAGAAGCCAAGAAACATACTTAACCAGTGTTTTCCCAACTAGGGTGCCTCCAGCTGTTTCAAAACTACAACTCCCAACATGCCCAGACAGCCTTTGGCTATCTGGGCATGCTGGGAGTTGTAGTTTTGCAACAGCTGGAGGCATTCTAGTTGAGAAACACTGTACTAGACCCTTATCTGCACCCGCCTTGTTCCCAGTACTGCCCTCCCAGGCTGCAGGGAATAGTTTTTTTTTTTTTTCTTCAGGTTTATAGATGGATGTTTTAGGGAACTGTTTGATCAAAGCTTTGTGACAAAGAGAGGGATGGGACCTTCGTGGGAGCAAAGTTCAGACCTGTGAACTCTCCCTGACTTGTGTGAGCCAACACCGAAAGGGAAAGACATATACGTGCATTTTCATATACTGCCAGTCAGGTATAGACAGACGGCCATGGACAAACATGGGAAACACTAGAAAATTCCCCGACAGATTGACGTAAACACTCACAGTTAAGGAAGATACTCAATAATTTACGAAAAAAACTTGATTTACGAAAATCCTATAGTTCAGTGGTCTCCAAACTGTGGCCCTCCAGCTGTTGCAAGACTACAGCTCCCAGCATGCTAGGAGTTGTAGTTTTGTAACAGCTGGAGGGCCACAGTTTGGAGAACACTGCCATAGATACAAGCAAGCAAATTATGTTAGGATGCTAAATAACATCTCTCATACGTCCGACGAATCCTCTTGGGTCAGGGACACATAACTCCATTGATCCACCGTGGCTTCGGATCAATAGACTTATCTGTCCCTGACCCAAGAGGATATTTTGTTTTGTTGAGAGAATTTATACTATGTGGTTGTGAAATGTGTATCATACTAAAAAATATATATTTTTGTTTTGTTTTCTCCAGAAAGAGCGCCACCCTTTGTCCATTGGCTGGGTTAGGTATTGCAGGTGTGTCAGGTACAGACAGATGCCCACGGACAAACATAGGAAACAATACAAAATTTTAGATTGACGTGAACACTCACCGACACTACAGGAAAATACCCAATAATTTGCAAAACAACTTGACTTTATAATCCTATAGATCAGTGGTCTCCAGCCGTTGGCTGTTCGGGCATGCTGGGAGTTGTAGTTTTGAAACAGCTGGAGAGCCGCAATTTCGAGACCACTGCTATAGATACAAGCAAATTATGTTAGGATGCTAAAAAAAAACATCTCACATATGTCCGTCGATTTCTCTTGTGTCCCTGACCCAAGAGGATTTTTGTTTTGTTCAGATAATTCATACTATATGGTTGTGAAACGTGTACCATACTAAAAAATATATATATATATATATATTTATTTTTTTTCTCCAGAAAGAGCGCCACCCTTTGTCCATAGGCAGGGTTAGGTATTGCAGGTGTGTCAGGTATAGACAGACAGCCATGGCCAAACATAGGACACACTACAACATTTCACTAACAGTTTGACATACACATACTGACACTGCAGGAAATTACTCAAGAATTTACAAAACAACTTGACTATATGATCCTATAGATAAGTGGTCTACAAACTGTGGCCCTCCAGCTGTTGAAAAACTACAACTCCCAGCATGCCCGGACAGCCTTTGGTCCACAGTTTGGAGACCACTGCTATAGATACAAGCAAATTAGGTTATAATGCTCAATAACATCTCACATGTGTCCAGTGATCCGGCATAGTTGCTCATCTGGTATTGCGGGACTGGATTAAAAAAAAAAAAAACAATAAAAAAAAAAAACACACCCCAAAGGATAACTCTGCCAGATATTCCGAACCATGCCCCATTTCAGCCTATTTAGCATCAGATAGGGTGCTAGATGCAACAAATTTAGATTATGGCATCTCTTGTTCCCATTAAGGACAGCTTCGGATCAATGGAGTTGTATGTCCCCGACAGGGCTGGGGAAATAATTTTTGCCACCCTAGGCGAAAGCTAATTTTTCTGCCCTTGACCCCTCCCATTGGCCTTCCCGTTGACACGCCCCATCTAATTACTGGGATGACACACTGTAACAACCCTCCTCCTCATGTAATCACTTTACTACTGGGGTGACACACTGTAACAACCCTCCTCATGTAATTACCTTACTACTGCAGTGACACACTGTAACAACCCTCCTCCTCATGTAATTGCCTTACTACTGGAGTGACACACTTTAACAAATCTCCTCCTCATGCAATTTCCTTACTACTGGGGTGACACACCGTAACAACCCTCCTCCTCATGTAATTACCTTACTACTGGGGGGACACACTGTAACAACCCTCCTCATGTAATTACCTTACTACTGGAGTGACACACTGTAACAACCCTCCTCCTCATGTAATTACCTTACTACTGGAGTGACACACTGTAACAAATCTCCTCCTCATATAATTACCTTACTACTGGAGTGACACACTGTAACAACCCTCCTCCTCATGTAATTACTTTATTACTGGAGTGACACACTGTAACAACCCTCCTCCTCATGCAATCATCTTACTACTGGGGTTACACACTGTAACAACCCTCCTCCTCATGTAATTACCTTACTACTGGGGTGACACACTGTAACAACCTCCTCCTCATGTAATCACTTTACTAGTGGGGTGACACACTGTAACAAATCTCCTCCTCATGTAATCTCTTTACTAGTGGGGTGACACACTGTAACAAACCTCCTCCTCATGTAATCTCCTTACTAGTGGGGTGACACACTGTAACAACTCTCCTCATGTAATTACCTTACTACTGGGGTGACACACTGTAACAACCTCTCCTCATGTAATCACTTTACTACTGGGGTGACACACTGTAACAAACCTCCTCCTCATGTAATCTCCTTACTACTGTGGTGACACACTGTAACAAACCTCCTCCTCATGTAATTACCTTACTACTGGGGTGACACACTGTAGCAACCCTCCTCATGTAATTACCTTACTACTGGTGTGACACACTGTAACAAACCTCCTCCTCATGTAATCTCCTTACTACTGGGGTGACACACTGTAACAAACCTCCTCCTCATGTAATCTCCTTACTACTGGGGTGACACACTGTAACAAACCTCCTCCTCATGTAATCACCTTACTACTGTGGTGACACACTGTAACAAACCTCCTCCTCATGTAATTACCTTACTACTGGGGTGACACACTGTAGCAACCCTCCTCATGTAATTACCTTACTACTGGTGTGACACACTGTAACAAACCTCCTCCTCATGTAATCTCCTTACTACTGGGGTGACACACTGTAACAAACCTCCTCCTCATGTAATCTCCTTACTACTGGGGTGACACACTGTAACAAACCTCCTCCTCATGTAATCACCTTACTACTGGGGTGACACACTGTAAAAAACCTGCCTGTCAGCCTCAGAAGTGGCACTGTGCTCCTCCAGCAGGCTGAAGAATGCAGATTATTATGGTGGGGGGGGGGGGGGGGAGATTTGGTTAGCTGGTGCGACGGTGGTGCTGGCTGGGAGGGTGCTTCGGATGAGCAGCAGGTGCTTTGGATGCTGGCTGACTACTAACTTTCTTGCAGCAGGCAGAGCAGCGCCCCCATCGAGAGGGCACTTTAGGCAGCTGCCTATTTTGCCTAAAGGCGGAACCAGCCCTGGAGTCCCTGACCCAAGAAGATTTTTTGTTTTGTTGAGATAATTCATACCATCTGGCTTGTAAATTTGTACTGTACTGAAAAATTGTTCTTTTTTTTTTCTCTTGAAATAGGTTGTTTAAGTCAAGAATGGCTCAATTTGTGGGAATTAAAATAAAGGAAACTTTTTCTAATCCTGGACCGATATCAGCAGCATTATGATTATTTGCACCATAATAATTGCAGATTTTATTGTTTTTTTGCCAGTTTCTGTATGTTTTTATACCCAAAATATTGTTGTTGTTTTCTTTTACTTTTATATACATTTATGAGTCAATTATGCTTCAGTGTCACAATTTTATCCTACAGAGATCTGTAAAGTTTGCACTACTTTATTGAAAGATTTTTCTATTTCATTTTTAATTAATGTTTAATGTTTATAGGCCTTTTTTCAGAAAAAAAGAGAATACATTTATAAATATAGATAGAGAGAGAGAGAGAGAGAGAGAGAGAGAGAGAGAAAAGATGCGTCAATTAGACAGAAATCTTAATCCTTCTAGTACTTATCAGCTGCTGTATGCTCCAGAAGAAGTTGTGTAGTTCTTTCCAGTCTGCCCAAAGTGCTCTCTGCTGACACCTCTGTCCATGTCAGGAACTGAAGAGGTTTGACTATGGAAATTTGTTCCTGCTCTGGACAGTTCCTGACATGGACTGAGGTGTCAGCAGTGAGCACTGTGGTCAGACTGGAAAGAACTACACAACTTCCACTGAAGTTTATAGCAGATGATAAGTACTGGAAGGATTAAGAGTGTTAAATAGAAGTAATTTAGAAATCTTTTTACAAATCTTTTTAACTTTCTGGCACCAGTTAATAGGAAACATTTGTTTTCCTCTGGAGTACCCCTTAAAATCAGTCATATCCATTGTGATTTCTGTAATACATGTGTGAATGGAAACTAATGTTAATAATAATCTTAATAAATTAAAGGGGTACTCCGGTGAAAACCTTTTTTCTTTTAAATCAACTGGTGCCAGAAAGTTAAACAGATTTGTAAATTACTTCTATTAAAAAATCTTAATCCTTCCTGTACTTATTAGCTGCTGAATACTACAGAGGAAATTCTTTTCTTTTTGGAATGCTCTCTGATGACATCACGAGCACAGTTCTCTCTGCTGACGTTATTATAATAATAATAATAATAATAATAATAATGCTTTATTTATTGTTGTCCTTAGTTGCAAGGCAACAGTGCTAACCACTGAGCCACCATGCTGCCCTTAGCATACATCTGCTATGCATGGTTGCTAAAATGGACAGAGATGTCAGCAGAGAGCACTGTGCTCGTGATGTCAGCAGTGTTCTAAAAAGAAAGGAATTTCCTCTGTAGCATTCAGCAGCTAATAAGTACTGGAAGGATTAAGATTTTTTAATAGAAGTAATTTACAAATATGTTTAACTTTCTGCCACCAGTTGATTTAAAAGAAAAAAGGTTTTCACCGGAGTACCCCTTTAAAGGTCCCATGAGATGTCTCTTGCATTATCTTTTTTAATGTTACCCACATTCGACATTCTGATTTAATAATCTTCTATGCAGTGCTTGTATATATACTTATTTATTTATTTTGTTATTTTTTTATTTATTGATATTATTTTCTGGGCTATTTTTTATTTATTTATTTATTTATTTTACTGTTGTTTTTATTAGTATTATTTCTATATTTAATTTATTTATTTATTTTTCCCTTATTTATTAGTAACATAATAAAAATAGCTCTTAATTATACTATAAATTTAAACCACATATTGGTATATAATACTTTTGATATGTATAAAAATGTATTTATATGCTCCCATATATGTTATTTCTTAATTGTATGTTGCTAATATACATTGTTCTTGTATTGAAATGCTTAATAAAATTTAGTTTGAAAAAAAAAAAAAAAAAAAAGGAAACTAATGTTTTCCATAACCAAATTCTGGTGTAGAAAAGCTAATGTTTTATGGTATAGCATTGCTGATATTAGATATTTATATCTGTACAGTGCGGTGGAATATGTAATTGCTATATAAATAGTAGATGAGCAGAGTTGTAAATATTAGGCTAACACATTGCAGATCTTAGGTCAGTGCAACAGCTGGAGGCACCCCGGTTGGGAAACACTGTCTTAAATCAAACACTGCCCTTTCCCGCACAGACAACAATGTTATGCCATATAAGAACAAGTGTAATTGCACTGTATATAGCTTAGTGTAGGAAGGTGACATCACTGTGCACTCATCATATGTCACTCGCTCCTCCACACTACATCTGATTAGGTAGCATCTAAGGTGTCTTTATCCAGATGGTCACAATGGTTGAACATGTAAATACCTGGTATATGCCTAATGGTGACATCAGAAGACAAGTCAACATAAAATTGCTTGGGTGATCAGTCGGAATCTCATCAATAAGACCCCACCAATTGGGTATTGGTGGCATGTCTTAGTCCTACTTCACATATAATTGGCAATTCGGCTGTGCTTCCCTTCAGCACCGTAGAAACATGTCGGAGGGCAACTGTGTGTATAACTGATCCCATTTATTTGAATATGATAGTTCACATTTATCCGCCACTTAAAGGGGTTATACAGGAAAAAAAATTATATACAGTATAAATATATATATATATATATATATATGTATATACGGTATATATATATATATATATATATATATATATATATATCAACTGGCTCCAGAAAGTTAAACAGATTTGTAAATTACTTCTATTAAAAAATCTTAATCCTTTCAGTACTTATGAGCTGATGAAGTTGAGTTGTTCTTTCCTGTCTAAGTGCTCACTGAGAACACGTGTCTCGGTAACCGCCCAGTTTAGAAGCAAATCCCCATAGCAAACCTCTTCTACTCTGCGCAGTTCCCGAGACAAGCAGAGATGTCAGCAGAGAGCACTGTTGCCAGACAGAAAACAAGAAGTCAACTTCAGCAGCTGATAATTATTGAAAGGATTAAGATTTTTTTTTAAATAGAAGTAATTTACAAATCTGTTTAACTTTCTGGAGCCAGTTGATATATAAAAAAAAAGTTTTTTCCTGGAATACCCCTTTAAATGTGGACGCCAGCTGCACGGAGCCAAACTGGGTCTGTCCATCCTTAAATAATGGGCGCCGGGTTCTAGACAACCACTGCAAACTGATGCACTTTGCCTTCAGTTGTGGCATCAGCTGCAGACAGTTTTAGGGTACGTTCACACGGGCAGATTTATTTGTGGATTTCCCACTGCGTATTTGAAAGGGGGCGGCCTCTTCTCGGCTGTCCGCATCAGATTTCCCGCTGCGTAATTTCCTCTGCAGAAAATCTGCCACGGACCTTACTGACTTCAATGGGGCTTGCGGCGGATTTTCTGCAGCGGAAAATCTGCTGCAGACAACCGCAAAGAGCCTGCCCCCTTTCAAATACACAGCGGGAAACCCGCAAATAAATCCGCCCGTGTGAACCTACCCTTGGGCTGGGTTCACTGAGCCGGACTTAGGATATAAGTGAACCCAGCCTAAGTGATAAGTCACCAAAATCTCTGATATAGAAAAAAAAAAAAAACAACAGAATGCAGGTAAAGTTATGGGATTACTACAACTGAACCTCAAATTGATCTGATTTTTTTTTCCTACAGGGAAATAATAAAGTGACGACATGGTCTCCAGGATTTTTTTTTTATAAATAGGAAAGGTAATCGAATTCTGATTGGTGGGAGCTAGACACCATACATCCCAGCCAATCATCTGATTGCCAAAACTGTGGTGTATACAGAGAACAGAGCCAGAAGTAGACAGCGCCACGCATTGTGTAGTGGCCATGCTGCGGTACTGCAGCTCATTCCTCTTGCACTGGAAAAAAAAATTTTATTTTTTTTTTTAAATCAACTGGTGCCAGAAGGTTAAACAGATCTGTAAATTACTTCTATTTAAAATCTTAATCCTTCCAGTACTTATCAGCTGTAGTATACTACAGAGAAAGTTATTTTCTTTTTGAATTTCCTTTCTGTCTGACCACAGTGCTCTCTGCTGACACCTCTGTCCATGTCAGGAACTGTCCAGAGCAGAATAGGTTTTCTATGGGGATTTGCTCCTACCTAAATGGACAGAGGTGTCAGCAGAGAGCACTGTGACCACTGTGGATCATACAGCAGCTGATAAGTACTGGAAGGATTAAGATTTTTTAATAGAAGTAATTTACAAATCTGCTTAACTTTCTGGCACAAAAAATAAATTGTTTTCCACTGGAGTACCCCTTTAATGGGAGCGGAGCTGCAGTAACTCAGCACAGCCACATGTGCCCCATGTATAAAAACTTTAATGAAGAAAAATAATACAGCATTGTGTAGGGCATTTGTTAAAGCACTGTACTTGGCTGTCTTAGAAAGTCCCATAGAGAGTGAATGCAGGAGTGGCTGAGCATGGGCACTGCAGTACTTATCTCCTATCCTGGGATAACCCCCTTGAGGCTAGGAAGAGATACAAATTTTGTTGTCATTTTTTTTTACTTCCAAGATGTAGCTTTGCCCTTTTTTTTCCAAAAAATAGTGTGTGACAGTCATGATATTTTTATTGTCATTTTATCTCCTGTGGTTTTATTGTCCATTATAAGTCATGTGATACCTATACATACGTGGAGTTTTTTACATTTTTTTTTCCCTTTCCTAGTCAATAAAGATTTACAAAAAAAAAAAAACTCAACATCCTTAGCTCCCGAAAAGCCTAAAAATTCCACAAAGGGGTTAAAAAAAAGAAAAGAAAAGAAAAGAAACACACCATGTAGTCTGGTGGTTCATATTTTTCTTTTGACCCACGGATAAGTTCTGTTTGCAGTGTTTTTGGCCCCCAAAAAACTGCCATGCAGTGAGTATGGTGTTTTTGGGCATTTAATTACAAAAATGCCAAATTAGTTCTCAACAGGTCAGGCTAATGATATAATTTAGACAAAATTGTTAAGATCCTCCTGCAGTTACTCCTGAAGGACTGATATAGACTAAATCCAGGTCTGCAGAATTCACCCTTCTATATTGACAATGATGAACTCACATGGTGGACTTGCTGTAGCAATTCCTGGAAGTGTCCCATTCAACTGAGTGAGGTTTCCAGAACAGCACATACTTACTCTAGAAGCACTTCCACCCAAGCCCAACAATGAAATGAATTTTAAAGGGGTTATCCAGGAAAAAACTTTTTTTATAGATCAACTGGCTCCAGAAAGTTAAACAGATTTGTAAATTACTTCTATTAAAAAATCTTAATCCTTTCAGTACTTATGCGCTTCTGAAGTTAAGGTTGTTCTTTTCTGTCTAAGTGCTCTCTGATGACACGTGTCTCGGGAACCGCCCAGTTTAGAAGAGGTTTGCTATGGGGATTTGCTTCTAAACTGGGCGGTTCCCAAGACACGTCCCATCAGAGAGCACTTAGACAGAAAAGAACAACCTTAACTTCAGAAGCTCATAAGTACTGAAAGGATTAAGATTTTTTAATAAAAGTAATTTACAAATCTGTTTAACTTTCTGGAGCCAGTTGATATATAAAAAAAAAAAAGTTTTTTCCTGGATAATCCCTTTAAGACGCAGAAATTTCTGCAGCAAATCTGCCATATGTGCATTCCCCATAATATAGGGGATATTCTTTACTGCTGGGGTACACTGCTGCTTAACCCCTTAACATCATCCACAGCCATGTATTATAGTTGCCAGTCAGATCTCATTAAACCTCTTACATGCCACATTTAATAGTGATCGTGGCATCTAACTGGTTAGACAGAGAGAAAGGGCTCCCTCAGGTTGCTTGTGGCTGCTATGCCTTTGTCTCCCAATTTTATACTGACAGGTACAGTATATGAACATAAGGGTGTACCAAACAATCACATTGTCTCTTAATGAAACTTATAACAAAAAAAAAAAGTTAAATAATGTGTTTAAAAAAAAATTCCAAAATAAACATTTCAAAAAAACTCCCCCCCCCCCCAAATAAATTTTTTAAATGTAAAAATTAAGAATGTTAGCCAAACCCTACAAAACAATGTTGGAATTGTTATTTTTCTCACCCCCACAAAATTTTAAACATTTAATTAATGCATTGTTCAGACCCCAAAATGGTGCTATGAAAAACAGTGCAAAAATAAATAAATAAATAAATAAAAAATCAAGTGATGTTTTTGGAAAACCCCTCACAATAGGCCAGTCCTAATGAGTTAAGGGTGTGTGTGGGGGGGGGGGGCAAACCTCTATATGGAAAACCCAGAGACATTTTTTACTTTTCAGAGTGAGGTGGTTCATGCTGCCAAGAGAGTAAATAGGGGGTGGGGGTGCCTCTTTATTATACTTTGGGCCACACTACATGGCCCTGACTGTATATTTGTCATCCTATAGCTGTAAGTTTGGGTTGACAGCATTGTTAATATGCTGATAATTATGATAAATCCCTCTATCAGCTATATATAGGGAATAATCCTCAGTTTTGTGATAATAAAGGTCCCATTTCCTACAACATTACACTATTTGGTGCCAGATCCCATTTTCTGGATTCTGCTGACACTAAAGAAAATCCCCTTCATCTACATTATAACATCACATGACTTCTCAGGGGAAACAGTCACATGTCACATCATTCTAATTAATCTAATGAAGGTATGTAAATATGAATGTGTTTCTATTTCAGTCTATAAAATGATCATCAGTATCATCTAGAAATGAAATAGTAAGCAGCACTCCAAAAGTTACCTGAACAAACGCTGGATACATTATTGGCTTCTATGTGCGACATTTTAGCCCTTCCACATCCACATTAAAGACCTGAAACATTGTACAAATACAGTAGGTAAAAAAAGTTTCCAATTCATCACTTAACCATTGGAGTTCTCTATGTGGTTAACTCTTGGAGTGCTGTCTACTTTCCTATTTCTGCGTCGAATGCAAATCTATCTAATCCAGTGTTTCCCAACCAGGGTGCCTCCAGCTGTTGCAAAACTACAACTCCCAGCATGCCCGGACAGCCTTTGGCTGTCCGGGCATGCTGGGAGTTGTAGTTTTGCAACAGATGGAGGCACCCAGGTTGGGAAACGCTGATCTAATTTATCTATTCTCCATCCATTCATCCATCTATCTATTTATTTATCTGTCCAATTTATCTTTGTCTATCATCATGTAGAATTATTAAGAGCCGAGAAGAGATTTGTGTTGCCGCATTGCAGAGAGGTGATACACAGGGGGTCTCAGGCACAGTTCACACACATAACGCTGTACATTACACCTAGGCCGCCTCTTCACTTATCTGTCACTTTGTCGCTTTCAATAGGTAACATGTGATAAACTTTCCCTGGAGTTCCTGACACTAAATGAATATATTGTTACACATGATAACATCTAAAGTTACTATATTGTTACCAAGACTATGCTGTCCTGCCCGAGAAGGAACATCCTGCTCACTAGTAACCTCACTATTATTATCACTAATATTCTCACTGGAATTATCACTATTATTATCATTAGTATTCTCACTAGTAACCTCACTATTATCCTCACTAGTATTCTCACTGGTATTATCACTAATATTCTCACTGGTATTATCACTATTATTATCATTAGTATTCTCACTAGTATTATCACAAGTATCCTCACTAGTATTCTCACTGGTATTATCACTATTATTATCATTAGTATTCTCACTAGTAACCTCACTATTATTATCACTATTATCCTCACTAGTATTCTCACTGGTATTATCACTAATATTCTCACTGGTATTATCACTATTATTATCATTAGTATTCTCACTAGTATTATCACAAGTATCCTCACTAGTATTCTCACTGGTATTATCACTATTATTATCATTAGTATTCTCACTAGTAACCTCACTATTATTATCACTATTATCCTCACTAGTATTCTCACTGGTATTATCACTAATATTCTCACTGGTATTATCACTATTATTATCATTAGTATTCTCACTAGTATCCTCACTGGTAGTATCACAAGTATCCTCACTAGTATTATCACTAATATTCTCACTGGTATTATCATTATTATTATTATCATTAGTATTCTCACTAGTATCCTCAATAGTATTATCACAAGTATCCTCACTAGTATTATCACTAGTATTATTACTAATATTCTCACTGGTATTATCACTAATATTCTCACTGGTATTATCATTATTATTATCATTAGTATTCTCACTGGTATTATCATTATTATTATCATTAGTATTCTCACTGGTATTATCATTATTAATATCATTAGTATTCTCACTAGTATTCTCACTAGTATCCTCACTAGTATTATCACAAGTATCCTCATTAGTATTATCACTAGTATTATTACTAATATTCTCACTGGTATTATCATTATTATTATCATTAGTATCCTCACAAGTATCCTCACTAGTATTATCACTAATATTCTCACTGGTATGATCATTGTTATTATCATTAGTATCCTCCCTAGTATCCTCACTAGTATTATCACAAGTATTCTCACTAGTATAAGGACTAGTATTATCACAAGTATTCTCACTAGTATTATCACAAGTATTCTCACTAGTATAATGACTAGTATTATCAAAAGTATTCTCACTAGTATTATCACAAGTATTCTCACTAGTATAATGACTAGTATCCTCACTAGTGCACTGATGTGTTCACATTCTAGAATTCCTTGCACAATCCCACTTGTTGTCCCTGGTGCAGTGAATGAAGGGTCCACACCGCTGTGTACATGCAGGGTACATCGTGTCCATTGTATTATAATACATTATGACTTGTATTTCTGTAGCTGAGACGAGTTTTTATTTTTATTTTAAACAGCTCATCTGTAGTTTATATATAGGACTGCATATCTTTATACACTGACTGTAGTTTATACATAGGACTGCATATCTTTATACACTGACTGTAGTTTATACATAGGACTGCATATCTTTATACACTGACTGTAGTTTATACATGGGACTGCAAGTCCTTATACACTGACTGTAGTTTATACATAGGACTGCATGTCCTTATACACTGACTGTAGTTTATACATAGGACTGCAAGTCCATATACACTGATTGTAGTTTATACATAGGACTGCAAGTCCATATACACTGATTGTAGTTTATACATGGGACTGCAAGTCCTTATACACTGACTGTAGTTTGTACATAGGACTGCGTGTCCTTGTACACTGATTGTAGTTTATACATAGGACTGCATGTCCATATACACTGATTGTAGTTTGTACATGGGACTGCAAGTCCTTATACACTGATTGTGGTTTGTACATAGGACTGCATGTCCTTATACACTGACTGTAGTTTATACATAGGACTGCATGTCCCTATACACTGACTGTAGTTTATACATAGGACTGCAAGTCCATATACACTGACTGTAGCTTATACATGGGACTGCAAGTCCATATACACTGACTGTAGTTTATACATAGGACTGCATGTCCTTATACACTGATTGTGGTTTGTACATAGGACTGCATGTCCTTATACACTGATTGTGGTTTGTACATAGGACTGCATGTCCTTATACACTGATTGTGGTTTGTACATAGGACTGCATGTCCTTATACACTGATTGTGGTTTGTACATAGGACTGCATGTCCTTATACACTGATTGTGGTTTGTACATAGGACTGCATGTCCCTATACACTGCACCATCGAACAATGACAAATAGTAACAGGCAGCTCTGCTACATCCCTATAAGTTCCTACTTTCGTTTACAGAATGAACAAGGAAAAAAAATAAAAAGAATTAAAAAAACTGAAACTGAAATAACTATTTTTTTGTAGTTTTTATTTCTGTATTTATCTTGAGATCTTTCAATAAAAAAAATTGTTTCCTGTTCTTTTTTTTTGTATTATTTTATAGTTCACCTATTTAATCGTATATTTTCGGGACCAAATAGTCGGGCTGATCATAGCTTGGCCATGAGCTATAGTTATATGAATAATAGAATCAGTTTATACCCGTTTATTGTCGGAAATAAATTTGGATTAATTTGCATTTACTATTTAGAGATAAATATATATGTATGTGTGTATGGATGTATACATACACAATCTCTGTATGCATCATGTGTACAGTATATGGCCCTACAGCCAGTATATTCATTTATCTTTTATATTACATTTAATTAAATTCCACCCTCGCGTTATTGCTTTTCACCTGCTACCACTGAATGAATGAATGAATATATATATATATATATATATATATATATATATATATTTACAAATTAAAAAATGTTGCAGTATCTTATAATACCTTCTTTATTGGAGTAATGCGGCTACTCAAATTTACTATATATATATATAAATGCGCGTACAGATATAACGTTAAATGGATATGCGTGCACATGTAAATAACTTAAAATAAATAAATTATCTCTATATCCTGTATACAAATAATATTGTTACCGCATTGCCCCCCCCCCCCCCCCCCCCAGGAACACAGACTCATTCCTCACGTCTGTATTTATATCTTTGTTTTATTTATTTCGTTTTTGTTTGTTTTTGCTTTTTAAAAATCAAAATATTTTAATTACAATTCCATTTATAAAATTAAAACTTATTTCGAACAAATTTGCTTCCTTTTTTATTGAACCATTATTAAAACCATTTCATAAGAAAAACCAAAGCGGGGAAAGGGGGGAAAAAAAATAAAATACATGCAATAAATTACTAGAATCCGGGAAAAACGAATCATTATCATCTCCATAAAAAATAAACCGAGTAAAAAACGTAAAAGAAAAGACCCCTCTTCTCTCGTTTGTCCCTTTGGGGCTATAAAACCTGTGGGTTTTTATATTTTTTTAGATATGGGCACAGCCAGATAACCTGTGTGGTGACCCCAGTAGAGACTCTAATGTAAGTGACCTATGTTTCTTTGTATAACACTATAAGAAATAAAAATACAAACAAATACATTAAAAGGAAACAAAATCATTTATGGCTAAAGCTAAACCATCGGTGGGACATATTTACTGCCAGGCTAAAAAAAACAATATGATAGTGTCCTCCATCCTGTGGCTCTCCAGCTGTTGCAGAACTACAACTCCCAGCATGTCCCGACAGGGCATAGTAAGCAACAGCTGGAGACCCACAGATCGGGGAACTGTGCAGTATGGCATATAGCAGTACTTCCCAAACAGGGTGCCTCCAGCTGTTGCCAAACTACAACTCCCAGCATGTCCGGATATGGCAACAGCTGGAGACTCACAGGTCGGGGAACAGTGCAGTATGGCATATTGCAGTGTTTCCCAAACAGGGTGCCTCCAGCTGTTGCCAAACTACAACTCCCAGCATGTCCGGATAGGGCAACAGCTGTAGACTCACAGGTCGGGGAACAGTGCAGTATGGCATATAGCAGTACTTCCCAACCGGGGTGCCTCCAGCTGTTGCCAAAATACAACTCCCAGCATGTCCGGATAGGGCAACAGCTGGAGACCCACAGGTCGGGGAACAGTGCAATATGGCATATAGCAGTACTTCCCAACCAGGGTGCCTCCAGCTGTTGCCAAACTACAACTCCCAGCATGTCCGGATAGGGCAACAGCTGGAGACCCACAGGTCGGGGAACAGTGCAATATGGCATATAGCAGTACTTCCCAACCAGGGTGCCTCCAGCTGTTGCCAAACTACAACTACCAGCATGTCCGGATAGGGCAACAGCTGGAGACTCACAGGTCGGGGAACAGTGCAATATGGCATATAGCAGTACTTCCCAAACAGGGTGCCTCCAGCTTTTGCAAAACTACAACTCCCAGCATGTCCGGATAGGGCAACAGCTGGAGACTCACAGGTGGAGGAACAGTGAACAGTGCAGTATGGCATATAGCAGTACTTCCCAACCAGGGTGCCTCCAGCTGTTGCCAAACTACAACTCCCAGCATGCCCGGACAGCCGAAGGCTGTCCGGGCATGCTGGGAGTTGTAGTTTGGCAACAGCTGGAGGCACCCTGGTTGGGAAACACTGGCATATAGCACTGCCTCAAGATCCAGTTATTTTTCCCAGTAACAATGTAAATGTAATTCAGCCCAGATCACCAAAGTGACACAGACTTAAAGCAAAGTAGAAATGTAACTTTTTTTTTTTTTTTCACAGCACAAATGTCCTTCACAATTTTGGAGTAAATATATGTAAATATATATATATATAAAAAAAAAAAAACATAATGTGATTTTCTTCTTTTTTTTTTTTTTTTTCTTTTCTTTTTTTATTCTTCTTCTTCCAATTATTACCAACCCCAGAAACCCTCATGTGTAAACGTGTCTAGAAACCGATAGACATTCAGCAATATATACAGGATAGACAGTTTCTTTAAATACAACCAGATGCAGCTTTTTTTTTAGTTGACCTCTGTGCTTTTTATGTTACATGGACAGATCCCTCCCCCAAAAAAACTGCAGTTCTTCTCTTTCAAATAACATTATTATTATTATTATTTTTGTGTGTTTGTGAAGCAATAAGCTTAATAATAGTAACAGTCTTTAGAACAGTTCTACACAAATGAAAGGGGGGGGGGGGGGGTATAATGATTAGGATGTATTAAGGACCGGCCTGGAGTAGACTCCTTGATAGTATGTAGGCTCCAGTGCTGAAGGTTCTATAGTCCCTCTTCCAGACATGGAAGGACTGCTCAGGGACATGGCTGGCAGGGCCCCACCATAGGGGGAATACTGCAGAGCCTGCTCGTAAGCTTTGAAATCCAGTTTGTGCTGTTGTTCAGAAGAAGACATCAGGTTGTTGATGGAAAAGGGGTGATTGAAGGAGTAATGGGGGTCTCCTTTGAGGTGGAGGTGGGATTCATGGACTAAAGAGTGAGGGGTGTGAGAAGGTATGGGTGAGGGACCTCCTGGCACTTGTGGCTTCATCTCTCCATTGGAAACACCATGTTCCAGGGACTGTGGACTGCTGGAAGGGTTAGACATGGAGGAATTACTGTCCATTTGGTTGGACTTGCCATGTACCCTATGCAAGGGGGATGAAGAACCAGACTGGTCCTTCCTGCCATCTTGTGACCCTTTGCCCCCCATCTGCTTCTCGCATTTAAACCTCTTCTGTCGGCGGAGATAGCAGCCATTCTCAAACATGTTCCCAGAATCTGGGTGCAGCGTCCAGTAGGAGCCTTTGCCAGGTTTATCTGGGGACCTTGCCACCTTAACAAAGCAATCATTGAAGGACAGAGAGTGCCTGATGGAGTTCTGCCACCTCTGCTGGTTCTGTCTGTAATAAGGGAAGAGGTCCATGATCCACTGGTAGATCTCACTGAGGGTCAACATCTTGCTGGGGGCCTGCTGGATGGCCATGGTGATCAATGAGATGTAGGAGTAAGGGGGCTTGGCATGGGGGTAACTTCTCCGAAAAGTTTTAGTGTCCCTGGTCCTGTTAATGCTGGAAGGGGCATAAGCCATGGGGCTCATCCCTGAGTTCATGCTGGAATAGGGGCTTAGACTGTTCATGGAGGCTTGTTGGGCAGACATTGCGTTCATGTTGCTAGGGCTAAGAGCGGTGCCCATGGTTGGCACCCCAGATGCCATGCCGTTCATAGCGGTGGAGGATCCAGCACCCATTCCCGACATGCCGCTGGGACTCAAACCTGGTGCCAGCCCTGAATTGGCATAAGACATGTTAAAAGATCCAGGGGTTATGTTGTTGCTGGAGCTCATGTTATTCATGGTCATGTAAGTGTTCATAGGTGCCAATCCTTGGGTCATGTTGTTAACCTGGACTGAAGAATAAGCCTGGTGGTAGAAAAAAAATAAAGACAAACAATCAATAAAAAAAAAAATCAATGTGCATCAATATATTATCATGGCACTAATACACTAGATCAGTGTTTCCCCAAGCAGGGTGCCTCCAGCTGTTGCAAAACTACATATGAAGTACCACATGGTAGAGTAAGTTTTTAATGCATGCTAAAATAAAAAAAAAAAAATAAAGAACATATATGGCGTAAATGTATCAACCTACAACAGTGTTTCCCAAGCAGGGTGCCTCCAGCTGTTGCAAAACTGCATATGAAGTACCACATGGTAGAATTTTTAATGCATATTAATATATATATATATAGATATATATATATATATATATATATATATATATATATATATATATAGCGTAAATGTATCAACCTACAACAGTGTTTCCCAAGCTGGGTGCCTCCAGCTGTTGCAAAACTACATATGAAGTACCACATGGTAGAATTTGTAATGCATACTAATATATATATATATATATATATATATATATATATATATATATATATATATCGTAAATGTATCAACCTACAACAGTGTTTCCCAAGCAGGGTGCCCCCAGCTGTTGCAAAACTACAACTCCCGGCATGCAGGGAGTTGTAGTTTTGCAACAGCTGGAGGCACCCTGCTTGAGAAACACTGCACTAGATCGAAATCAAAACTGAATCAAAATTCAGTTCTTATTCTAATTTTAGCATTATAAATAACCAATCGAACCCCAATCTATCTGCTCATCTATCAAATGCTAAATGCTTCTCATGCAAATCCACAAAATCACCACCTATGTAAAAACCTATTATAATAGTAATAATCAATATTAATAATAACAACAACAAAAATAAATAACAACAGCAGCATGCAACCCAGTTTATGAAGAATACACGTGCAAAATCCCGATCTTACACTCAATGGCCAAAATTAGTTTGGCACAAAAACTTTATTATTTTTTTTTATTTTATATTTTATTAGTTTCCTTTAATGCAGATAAGCTTTGAAAATAGGACATTTTTTACTTATCGTTGTACATGTCCTAATAGTAAATGCATACATGAGTCAATGGGATAATAAAAAAAAATACTAAAAAAAATAAAAAAAAAATACAAAAGTTTCCTTATTTCTAGAATACATTGTTTTTTTGTTTTTTTTTTCTTCATAACAAATAAATCCTGACCCGACCACCCACTCGGTTTTGATTCCCCCTGCAGATTATCAATTCACCTGGCTTGTGTTTTCTCACTTGTAGGTATAGAATGTTTCATTGTTACCTAATTCCCAGGGATACAATGTAATCTTCTAACTCCCGATAAATGTTCATTAGACATTGTTCAGTTTTGGAGTTACATTGAATATACTATTGTGTTTCACTTAGCCTAAACAATAAGCTTTTTGGGATTAACGTCATCTATAGGTGACAATGAGTTCTAATAGAAGTAAATACCTGGCTCCCTTTACAGGATAATGTTCTAAAATTCACCAAGGTTCTAGAGTTTCATAAAGGAGGCAACAATGTATCAACCGCTTCTTAATACAACTTAGAACTATGGCAAGAGTTTTGGTTATTATATCGACCTGGGCCTGAAATATCTCCTAAAGAAAGTTTCTGGTATTTTATTCCCAGTCTTCTCCCATTAAACTATTATTATTAACTATTATTATGTCTCGTATAGTAAGAAAACAATAATTAGTGTACACTAGATTATGCCATTGTAATAAGAAAGTTATGGCTGTGTTCCCCATCTTGTGGCTCTCCAGCTGGTGCAAAAAAAAACATATAAAATTCCCATCATGTGTCTGGGAATAATGGGAAATGTAGTTTTACAACAGCTGGAGAGCCACAGGTTTGGGAACACTGGGTTTTAGTAAGAAGATTCCCTCTAGGCATCAAATTAGTAACCTATTGAGGTAGTAGGGGGTGACAGCACTGTACCACATGGTAGAGTAAGTTTTTAGAGCATACTAAAAAAAAAAAAAGAACATATATGGCGTAAATGTATCAACCTACAACAGTGTTTCCCAACCAGGGTGCCTCCAGCTGTTGCAAAACTACAACACCCAGCATGCCCGGACAGCCGTTGGCTGTCCGGGCATGCTGGGAGTTGTAGTTTTGCAACAGCTGGAAGGCACCCTAGTTGGGAAATACTGACCTATAAGAATGCCTAGAATGGATAAGGGTCAAACTTCAAGTGTAGGGTCTTTTAAACCAGAGAAAGACCTAGTAGAGCATGGCTACATATACATTCCAGACATCTGAAGGGACCATGAGGCATTATACACTTCTTAAAAATAGCTCCCTTAGGGAACAAACTTTGAGACGCTGCTTTTACCTAGAGGAACTGGTTCCACCCCAGTGTTCTACCTACCTGCGCTAAAACTGGAACAATACAAACTAAGGCGACCAGAAGTTGGAAGGAGTTTCCTTCTGTTCAAAGAAGACTCAGCAGCTGATCTACATTTCCCCAGTGCATAGATATAGCAGTAAATATAAAGAAGTCCCCCCCCCATTCTTACCTCCTGAGTGTCCTGGTAGTAGTTGCTCCAGTCTGTTGTCTCATGTCCTTCCATTTTTACAATTCCTAACATCCTGGATCCCAAGTGCCTAAGTGAAACATTCAGCCCACTAGTCCAAGAAGTGGAGGGGAGGGAGGGGGGGAAAAGGTAACAGGGAAGGTGACCACAGGGGAGGTGATGAGCAGATTGACAGCCTGCTCTGCTCTGTGTCCCCTAAATCAAATGGCAGCAGGAGGGGAACTGGGAAAGTGCAGAGTGAGAGCTGATGTGGATCTTACGCTGAAGAAAGGACTTCCCTCTTCCTTGTTTCTCCTCCTCTTCTTTCCTCACTCCCTCCTTCCTCACACACGTCTCTCCATGAGCTGGCTGCACCTTAGAGCACACAGCATAGAGCTACACCTGTCTTACACCCATGGGACAGCAGTCTGAGCAAAGTTCTCTTAAAGGGAGGCCCCAGGTATAGAAATGTGTATCCCAGTGACCCTCCCCACTACTAATAACAAACCAATGGTAAGGAGAGGTGAGGAGCACCCTCCTCCTGCTGCATGACAAGTCCCCAGGCTGCATGGAGAAGAGAATACACACGTTTGTTATAATGCAAAGTTTAAAAAAAAAAAAAAAAAAATATATATATATATATATATAACAAAAAAAATTGTTTTAGGAGTGGGTTGTGAATTCTAATAAATAATGACAATAATAGTGATGATAGTAAAATAATTACAATAATCAATAATAAAAAGAATTACTTAATAATGACGATGGTAGTAATAATAATTATTATAATTATTGTTAGTATGATTAAGGATAATTATTATTCATATGAAAATAATAATAATAATACTCAAATATTATTCATTACAAACTAACAATGATAAACTAGTCATTTAGTTTTCCATTGTTAAATCGAACTGCTTGCACATATGTGTAATGTAGCTGGTGTATATTGTTTTATCATATGTGTAATGTAGCTGGTGTATATTGTTTTATCATATGTGTAATGTAGCTGGTGTATATTGTTTTATCATATGTGTAATGTAGCTGGTGTATATTGTTTTATCATATGTGTAATGTAGCTGGTGTATATTGTTTTATCATGATTATTCTTTTATTGTGTTCTAATTTCTTTATGTGGCATACTATTGTTTTGTATTAATTTAATATATATTTACAAATAATGATGTTGCCAATCAATCATATTTCTTCTTAATATATATATATATATATATATATATATATATATACATATATCATCTTTCATCTTAATATATATATATATATATATCTCAATCATCTTTCTTCTTAATATCTATATATATATATATAGATATATATATAATCTTTCTTCTTAATATATATATCTATATATATATAGATATATATATATAAATCATCTTTCTTCTTAATATATATATATATATATATATATATATATACATCATCTTTCTTCTTAATATATATACACACACATATATAAAAATCATCTTTCTTCTTAATATATATATCTATATATATATAGATATATATATATACATCATCTTTCTTCTTAATATATATATATATATATATCATCTTTCTTCTTAATATATATACACACACATATATAAAAATCATCTTTCTTCTTAATATATATCTATATATATATAGATATATATATACATCATCTTTCTTCTTAATATATATATATATATATATATATATATATATATATATATATATATCATCTTTCTTCTTAATATATATACACACACATATTTATCTGTTTTGTTAATCTCTTTTCTATTTACCTTGTACAAAAACGTTTGTCCACCAGTGTTTTGTGGAAGAACAAGCCTCATTCTTCCTGGGAGTTATTATTATTATTATTATTTTCAAGCCAGTTGTTTTAGGAAGAACAGGGCTGTTCTGCAGGTAATGTTGCAGTAGTAAGGACATAGCCATAGTCAATACACACAGCTTTCTGTAACTGTTCTCACTGGTAAACAAATATAAAATACAGCCACAACACAAATATGAACCTCAAATACACACAGTGGGTGACACATTATGTGGCCAAGCGCACAATTCACACTACAGAGCGATTGGATGCAAATAGATGCAAACTCATTATTTATTAAAAGGAAAGGTCAGCTCTTACATCACCAGATTTGCATATTTTTGTTGCAATTTTGAAGGTCTCAGCTGCGAAGGGTTTAATGACATCTGTTATAGGTTTAATACATTATTTGAAGAGGCAATATACTTCTATTTAACTTTAGCATTGGAGTAGCCTATATATATATATATATATATATATATATATATATATATATATCATGCATGTAATCACTAAATATATATATATCATGCATGTAATCACTAAACATGTAAAATCCCTATTGTGTCCACAGTTTTGAACATAAGTAAAGAAATATATATAAAGCAATATATAAAGTAAATATATAAACTTCATTCAGTAAATATATAAAGCAGTGGTCTTCAAACTGTGGCCCTCCAGCTGTTGCAAAACTACAATTCCCAGCATGCCCGGACAGCCAACGGCTGTCCGGGCATGCTGGGAGTTGTAGTTTTGCAACAGCTGGAGGGCCACAGTTTGAAGACCACTGATAATAAAGTATAAAACAATAATAGAAAATTCTCAAGCTAAACCCTGTGTTGACAAAGAAGCATTCCTAATAATTATATTCATTATGGAATAACCTTAAGAATCATATCAAATGTATGACTTGAATAATTCACATGCATATCATTTTATTTATTTATTTATTTATTTATTGCATCTTTTGGAATGTTAAAAAGAAATTACTTGGCCCCAATCCTTATATTTTTTGTTAGCATAGTTTAGCTTTCTTTTTTTTTTCTTCTCCATATTATTATTATTATTATTGTTGTTGTCGCTTTGTATGTTAATTACTTACTTTTTATAAAAAAAATAAAAGTAAAAAAATATATATATAAATAAATATAATTAAAAAAAAATATATAAATAAATAAATATAATAATAAAAAAAACAACAACAATAATAATAATAATAATAATAATTATATATATATATATATATATATATATATATATATATATATATATATATATATGAAACCAAAGAATAAGTTGGCCAGCACTATTAATTCCAAACTATTATATAGACCTGGCTTACAGGTGCAGGCTGCTGGGCTAAATATACAGCAACAGGAGAATACAGCAGCACACTGCTAGCACAAAGATACAGATAAAACATGAGTATATAGATAAAACATGAGTATATAGATAGAACATGAAAAGCTATACAGCTGTAGTGCAATAAATGAAAATATGAAACTATATATATATATATATATATATATATATAGATAGATAGATAGATAATTTTCCCAGGGGAATAAGAAGTCTCCTATTTGTAGAAAAAAAAAAAAAACCTAAACCACACACACAAGGGCTAACACTTGATTGTTTGTTGACTCAGGTGAAATAAAGAGTTGACACAAAGGCTGACGTTTTACAGACACCCATCCACACTCATAGTATCATACAGCACTGGACAGTATGTCCTGGCCACCTAACATTAACCCTTTCATCATTTTTTCCACCTGCAAGTGTATTGCAGGTAATAGGATTGTGAATTCCCTGTAATCTTCCTTCCTCATGAGGCTCCCAATACAGCAGAGAAGAGAAGACTCTGATGGTGATCTTAAGAATAAGCATTTTAAATCAGAGAAGCCTGCAGAAGCCCTAGTTAAATGTTAACTGGATAACATCATAAATCCCTTAACCCATTCTCTCCTTACTTTCTCAAGGAGTAAGAATAATTTTTGTTTAGATAAATATTCAATTCTGCTTATTTGTATGCATATGCTTTATGTCATGGTGTCTGGGTTAATAGTGAATATTGGGCAGGATTTGTGATAATCTAACACCCTTAGAACCATAGGGGCCTGCAAGACATGGTGGAGCCTTCACTGCTCATCTGTCAGCATCAAATTTTGGAACAAAAAGTGGCATGTGGAGTACTTGAGTTTAAGGTGCAGCTCTGGCACTCCAATGGTTATTGCAAACAGAACTTGGGAATAGTTAAAGTATTTTAGGTCTAAATGTCTAAGCAACTAGGGGTTATAATGCAAATAAAAACAATTCATTTACGTAGCAAAATGGATTGGCTTTAGTTGGGTATTTATCAACTGCGACAGTCGCAACTGCGCAAAAAAAGTCGCAACAAGGTTAAAAATTGACTAAATGTACTCCAGCTCAAACATGGAGCAGAAAAAGCTACTACCAAAGTAAAAAAAAGGAAAAATTGCTTACGTGAAAAAAAAGTAAGGAAAAAATTACAAAAAAAAAATACATAAGCAAACATTGATAAATGTCCCTCCATATTGTAGCATCAACCCAAACTAATATTTTGCGCACTTTGTTTTAAACTTTCATAACAATCTAATGTAAAACCAATCATTTTTTTTGTTTTTGTAAATGTCTAAGCAACTAGGGGTTATAATGCAAATAAAAACAATTCATAAACATGTACCCTTCCTAAACAGTGAAAATTAAATAAATAACACCATAGCGTTGGTATATATCTCAAACATAGGGGGGGACATTTCTCAAAGCATTTAGTAGGTTTTTTTTTTGCTTAAAATTGTCGCAAAAAAGTCGCAAGTGCGACTACTCTTTTTTTTTCTTCGACTTTTTGCATGTTCAGTGTCCTAAGCAAAAAATAAAAATCTTACTTACCAAAGCAAAAAGTGAGTTTTGACTTGCAGTGGTCAGAGATTTATCAAGTGCGAAAGTCGCAAAAAAGTCGCATGGCATAAAAAAAACTTACTAAATTTACTCCAGCTCAGACATGGAGCAGAAAAAGCCACTACCAAAGCAACAAAAAAAAGAAAAAAGAAATTGCTTATGTGAAAGAAATTTATCAACAGGCTGAAACCAGTTGATAAATACGTCGCACATAAGCAAAAAAAAATTGAAAGAAAAAATAACTTAAAAACGGAATACATAAGCAAACATTGATAAATGTCCCCCATTGTTTTAAAATAATGTCAATGATGGACATTTATCAAGGGGTTTAGTCAGGTTTTCTTTACTATAATTGTCGCAACTGCAACTACGTGTGTTTTTGTGCGACAATTTGCATGAAGAACAAGAAAAGCAAGAAAATTCAAACTTGCTTACGTAGTAAATTTTTCAAAATGGATTTGCTTTAGTCGGGTATTTATCAACTGCGACAGTCGCAACTGCGCAAAAAAAAGTCACAACAAGGTTAAAAATTGACTAAATTTACTCCAGCTCAAACATGGAGCAGAAAAAGCTACTACCAAAGTAAAAAAAGGAAAAATTGCTTAGGTGAAAAAAAAGTAAGGAAAAAATTACTTAAAAAAATAAATAAAAATACATAAGCAAACATTGATAAATGTCCCTCCATATTGTAGCATCAACCCAAACTAATATTTTGCGCACTTTGTTTTAAACTTTCATAACAATCTAATGTAAAACCAATCATTTTTTTTTTTTTTTTTTATAACCCCCCCCCAGATGCAGTAACTTCTTTCTACAAGTAGGTGTAACCTGCCTCAAGATCTGTGGACAACAATTCAATTGCTAAGTTTGCAAATATTTATCTTTAGACAACGTATGCTAAAAATAATTCAACTCTAATAATATTTTCCTTTATGGAGAAGTAGGAGTTCATGGGAAGGATCAATAAACAACATTACACAGATATTATATTGTGTTCTAGATAGAATTCTTTTCATTATAGATCCATAAGTGCTGCCAGTAGAGATGAGCGAACTTACAGTAAATTCGATTCGTCACGAACTTCTCGGCTCGGCAGTTGATGACTTTTCATGCATAAATGAGTTCAGCTTTCCGGTGCTCCCGTGGGCTGGAAAAGGTGGATACAGTCCTATGAGACTCTTTCCTAGGACTGTATCCACCTTTTCCAGCCCACCGGAGCACCTGAAGGCTGAACTAATTTATGCAGGATAAAGTCTGCAACCGCCGAGCCGAGAAGTTTGTGACGAATCGAATTTACTGTAAGTTCGCTCATCTCTAGCTGCCAGCTTCTATGTGGGTATATTTCTATTGGCATATCATGGTGGTATGATACTTTCTATTAATGATACACATTGAAGCATAGATGGAAAGACATTTTTCAGATGTTTCATTTGTTTGTGCCATAGACATCCGTTTTATCTTTTTTTGAAACATCATGGGCACATAGGTATTCTAAAGCAAATCCAACTCAAGCGGGAATTGGAACATTGTAATTAGAGATGAGCGAACTTACAGTAAATTCGATTCGTCACGAACTTCTCGGTTCGGCAGTTGATGACTTTTCCTGCATAAATTAGTTCAGCTTTCAGGTGCTCCGGTGGGCTGGAAAAGGTGGATACAATCCTAGGAAAGAGTCTTCTAGGACTGTATCCACCTTTTCCAGCCCACCGGAGCACCTGAAAGCTGAACTAATTTATGCAGGATAAGTCATCAACTGCCGAGCCGAGAAGTTTGTGACGAATCAAATTTACTGTAAGTTCGCTCATCTCTAATTGACACATTCAGAATGGTAGCATGGCTTCCTCTAAAGGTAAAGCGTATTATATACAGCCTTGGTTTATACGTGTTTTGCATGGGTTTCCTCCAGGTTCTCCCGTATCCTCCGACACCCTAAAAATATACTGATAGGTTAACTGGCTTCCAATGAAATGGACCCTAGTGTGTACAGTGATCCCTCAACTTACAATGGCCTCAACATACAATAGTTTCAACATACAATGGTCTTTTCTGGACCATTGTAACTTGAAACCAGACTCAACATACATTGCTACGGACAGACCAGATCTGTGAAATGTGTCAATACCCGGAAGAACTGACCAATCAGAATGGATATTTTACTGGTAAAACCCCTGTATTACTGAAGTGCATGCACTGACTGGCTGGTAGCGCCCCCTACAGTACAGGGAGGTATTACATGTTCTGTACTATTTACCTGTGCCAGGGTTAGCTGCTCCTTTGGACACCAGGTGAGGGCGGCTCCATGTTACTTATTTAGGACATTGAGTATTCTGTGCAAAACCCTGACGAAAGCTCCTGTCCTCTACATAGACCAGCATTTCCCAACGAGGGTGCCTCCAGCTGTTGCAAAACTACAACTCCCAGCATGCCCGGACAGCCGAAGGCTGTCCGGGCATGCTGGGAGTTGTAGTTTTGCAACAGCTGGAGACACCCTGGTTGGGAAACACTGACAGATAGTGATTTACAGCTTCCAGCAGCTCTTTCTTACTTTTATATGTAAGGATTTGCTTTATCTGTATTAGTTATCTACTTATTTTTCTTTAATCCTCAAATTTTTCCTATTTTTGGATGACATTTTGGTGGCTTCAGAACCAATTACCAGGTTCCCATAGAGTTATGGTCTCAACATACAATGGTTTCAACATACAATGGTCGTCCTGGAACCGATTAATATTGTAACTTGAGGGACCACTGTATGTGTCTGACATAGGGAAAGTAGAATGTTAGTCCTATTGACTGATGTAAATGATGACAATCTGTGTGGCAGAATATGTTGATATACAATGAACAATGAGATGCAAGTATTTGTAAATATCAATGTTATTGTGTATGCTGCTCTTATGTACAGTGTCTCACCATCATATCACATCCAGGACACATACCCTGCCAGCTCTCTTCTCTTTCTACACCCCCGGGACAGCCTAAGGGTATGTACATATAGTTTGTTCAGCAGTTTTTGAACCTCAAAAAAACCTGCCTAAATACAATGTCAAGAAAACGTAAAAAAAAACATACAAAATGCCATTTGACTTGTTTTTTTATTGCCTTTTTTTTTTGCTTCAGACACTTTTTTGGCGCATTTTTTTTTTTTTTTTGCTATTTTATGGTCTGTTTTTTTTTATGAGCTGTAAAACTGCTGTGTGAACATAGTCATTATATTCTACTCGTTTCAACTTTCCACATTGTCCCCTGAAAAAAAAAAAATCTATAACATTTCGATTTCGATTATTACAATAAGCGGTGATTAACCTTTAGCATTCCTGGGTAGGGACTGCAGCAGGTGCTTGTTTGCCAGGAAAGAGTTAAAAGTTGGCAATCCGGGAAATTCCAATAACCTACTACCACAGCCATCGTCATGTATAGAAAAGGTCACTGTTCCACACAGGAGAGCAAACAAAATGGAAGTGGGCTTTAGAATAGACCAGGGTTAAATACTCCAGATAGATGCAGCCAGAGAAACGCAGAATGTAAATAATGGGAAGTAATTGGGGGGGCTGGAATGTGAGCAAACCAGTGTCCCCAAGGCTAAAGTAAACTGCAATGCAAAACAATGCAAACAAGCCCCTCAAACAATGCTGACAGTTATCGAACTGCTGGCTCAGAGGTTACAAGATCCTGAGGTTATTTCTCCCCCTCTTCAGCTGTAATATAATTGAAGAACTGTTGACTCTTGGCAGTAGAAGAAATCTTTGTGTGTGCATAAAATATCTGCAAAGTCCCAGCGCCTCCTGCTGATCAACATCTATCCTGTGTCATAGTTATACGGCTCACACCGGCGCTCGTCTCTACGTTTTGTTGATATGTTCCATTGTGCAAAAAAAACAAAAAAAACAAAAAAATACAAGAAAAACTAAAGAATCGGTGCATCTTATTCACTTCCATACGATTAAATTGCTGCCAAAATACAATACGTTGGGGTCGACTTATCACTGATTTGTTTTGTATATCATTCTTAAAGCGTACCCGTCAGATCCAACAAAAAAATATATATTTTTTTAAATATATCACTCAGTACCTATTCCTGACCATGTACATCTAATTTTTATGTGTCTAGCACCTTTATTTATTTTTTTATTACACTTTTAGTTTAGCTCACTAGTCTGAATTCCTCTAAAAGGGAGGAGGCGTGGCCTCACTGTGCAGGTCTCCGCCCCCTCCCTCAGTATGCTGTCTGCTCACATCTCCCCTAGCATTAGCAAAACTACAACTCCCAGCTTGTCCTCACTGACAGTAGCGGGACACAATGGGAGGATTTTTCCTCCAGCTCTGAGCCCTGCGCTCACAGCTGTCAATCAAGGAAGTGTGTCCATGACATAGGTGATGACGCATGGACACAGCAGGACTAGTATGTGTCCAAGCAGGCAGGGAAAATGGGTATAAACATCACATTTTTGGGGCCAGTAAGTGGTGAAGGATTATGTGACAAACTGCTGAAAATATTTCATTACTATATATTAAGTATTTTTACTTTTTGTCATATACTTTCAAGAGAAGTCAACTTATGTATACCCCTATAGGGAGAGTGCTACAAAGATATCCTTGTAGCCAAGGCATGTGAATATTATGCATTTTAATATTGATTTACACTGTAATTTCCTAAAGTATAGAGTGCTCATTTGGTTACTGTGGTGTTACTTGACCACTTTATGGTGATATTACATTACACTTCTACATAGGCTCTGCATAGTATATTAGGGCACATTAACTAAGTCTGTCTAATACTTCTGCAAACAAACTAGACCGAATAAGAATGTAACAACATTTTTCTGAGTGGCTTATTTGATGAAGTGTTTTTTCCCATTTTTTTTGTGGTTCTTTGATAAATTTGCCACATCCTTACACTTGAGTGAATTTTACTGTGCACCATAAAAACTGCAGTTACATATAGTTTCTTACATTTAAGCCATGTTCCCTACCCATAAAGCCCCATCCTTAATCTGTAGGCCACACTCGAGGACTTTAGTGTTATTGGGATCTAGAGATCGTGCTGAGGTCCCACATGCAGGCTTCCTCCCTCCCCCATGACTCCTTGTTTGTCTTCCACCAGAGTAGAAGCAAATCCCCATAGCAAACCTCTCCTGCACTGTACAATTCCTGACATGAACAGAGGTGTCAGTAAAGAGCATTGTCCTGGTCTCGGAAGGATTAAATGGGCACTTTCATTAAAACTCATTTTTGCTATTGCACTAATTATGGTAAGTAAAAAAAATCTTTCTAATGTACTTGGTTGTACATTGTGTCTCTCTACTTGTCTAGAGCACATTTTCCCCATCTTTTTCTTTCAGACTTTGGACTCCTGCTGGCCTGACAGAAGTCCAAAATCAGGAAATTCTGAAGGGTGTGTGTGCAGCCTTATCCAATCATAGCTCATCTCAAACAATGAACTGCTCTGGGTTGTGTGTGTAGCAGAGTGAGGGAGGAAGTTCTCCCCTGTATGGCTTCAGATGATGTCACGCCTGCTGGGGAAGGCCCCTTCCCAGTCTGTGAATTTAACTGAGCAAAAAATATAGAGCAATATCAAGGTACAAAACTAAAAAATAATAAAAATAAAGGCAGGGGGTGGTTTATCATGATGGGGGCAGTGAACTGGGAGGATCATAACATTGAAGAAGATAATGAAAGGTACTCTAAGATATTTTAAAAATAAGAAATTCACAAATCTGTATAACTTTATGTCACCAGTTGATCTGAAATGGTTTTTTTTCCCACCGGAGTACCTCTTTAATCATTTGTACAATCCATAATCAATCTGATGCTAATAAGACAGAAAAATATGTTGAGGGGCAAATAATTGTTGAGCGATTGCAATGAAGAAAAACTCATACAAACAAGTATCACTTTTGTCCAGTGACTTTAAATTAAAGGAGTAGTCCAGTGGTGACTCAGTGGTGAAAAACTTATCCCCTATCTTAAGGATAGGGGATAAGTTGCAGATCGCGGGGGGTCCGACCGCTGGAGCCCCCTGCGATCTCCTGTACGGAGCCCGAGAGCCCGCGGGAAGGGGGCGTGTCGACCTCTGCACGATGCGGCGGCCGACACGCCCCCTCAATACAACTCTATGGCAGAGCCAAAGCGCTGCCTTCGGCAATCTCCGGCTCTGCCATTGAGATGTATTGAGGGGGCGTGTCGGCCGCCGCTTCGTGCGGGGGTCGACACCCGCTATCTGGCCGGAGAGCCGGGGGCCCTGTACAGAGAGGTCGCAGGGGACCCCAGCGGTGGGACCCCCCGCGATCTCAAACTTATCCCCTATCCTTAGGATAGGGGATAAGTTTTTCACCACTGGACTACCCCTTTAAGCACCTCAGTAAATCAATTGTGGTGGCCCAGTACAGGAGATGTTACCCGTACCCTTGCTGCCCTGTCAGACATCCTCCTTCAGTGCCCCCAGGGCCCCATGCACCTGTTTCCCCCCTGAACATATGTTCTGCAGTGTATTGTATTATAAAATGTGTTGTATAAAATGAGTTATGTCATGTGATTGTTACCCAGGAGGTACCAGTGACCAGGTGATCCCAAGAGTGACCTAGCTCCATGCTAGTCTCCCCCATATAAGCCCTGGGTGGAGCTTCTCTCTCTTTCCTGACAAGTCTTTGCTGAGGTCCAGTGCAGTCTTGTCTAGTGTGTGTGTCCAGAGTGTTGGAGACCTCAAAGTCAAGTCCTGCAGCCACCATCAAGTCAGGTAAGCTAAAGTCACAGCTTTACGAGTCAAGTCAATTCAGTCCCTGTCATCTGTTAAGTCAGCGTGGTCTGCATTCAATTGTCCAGTCCTACTATAAGTCCCAGCAAGCCCTTAAGGTCTCTGCTTCACTGGTCACCTGCTTATGCCCTGGCTGAACTGTATTGACTTTACCAACTGTCTACCCTCAGTAAAGCTATCGTTGTCCGTAACTTGGCGTCAGAGTCTTTATTGCCCCCGTGCCTAGCCCAGGATCCAGCGGTATACCTTCAGGTGGTTATAGGCTAAACCACGCCCTGGCGTCACGAATACAAGGGGTTAATGCCATCTGCCCCTAGGGTAACAATATCTGCCCTCACCACCCCCTGCTACCACACAATCTAGTGTGAATTCAGCCTTAGCTTGTGTTTATACTGTAAATCAGTGGTCCCCAAACTGTGGCCCTCCAGATGTTGCAAAACTACAATTCCCAGCATGCCTGGACAGCCGTTGGCTGTCCAGGCATGCTGGGAGTTGTAGTTTTGCAACATCTGGAGGGCCACAGTTTGGGGACCACTGCTGTAAATACTATTATGAGGTATAGGATATTTATAGTATTTCATTTGCGGACCTGCGTCTAGTCATTAGGCTGTTTACCTACAGAGACCCAGCAGAAATGTTCTAGAAGGGTAATACCAGTCTACATCTGCAAAAGTGCACTTACACATGAAAGGCCATTGATTAGGGGCCAACATGGTAATATTTGCAGTGGCTTACTCTGGGCATGGGGAGCATTCCTTTCAAAGTGTAATTTGGACATGCTTGCAAATACAAAGTCCAGAAGCGAAATTTCAGGGGGAGACTATTCATTTAAAATGATGGATTAAGAAGCAGCATTTACTGTGATATTTATTGGTTTTAGAAGGGGCACATAAAAAGTAACCTATATCCAAACACACTAGCAAGGACATTGGTACCATAGATGTAAGCCATACAGGTGTTATAGGCTTGCCCCAGGATATTGCATAAGAGTTACAAGTCATTTGTACAGGGTTACATTAGCAAAGGAGGCAGGGGTTACAGTAACCGTCTCTACTCCAACGTACAATGAAGATATTATGGGGCGAATAGACAAATCCAGCTAATCTGGGAGGGGATTATATAGCATTATGGGCTAGTGCAGTGTTTTCTAACCTGGGTTCCTCCAGCTGTTGCAAAACTACAACTCCAAGAATGTCCAACCGTGTTCGCGCGCGTAGCGCTTCATCAGGCCTATGGGCCTGACGAAGCGCTACGCGCGTGAACACGGACCATCACCCTTAGCCTCTCCCCCACCTGTTTGTACTGTCCGCTCTCCCTTTCGTGTTTATGTGTTGTCAAGCAAGATGAAATAAAGAAGCTTGAACTGTCCTTCAAGACCTGGTGAGTGCTCCATTTCGTCTTTGCTTAATGTGGACTTGCTATTACACTTACCTGATGTGAGCACCAGAAAGGTCTGACAGAGTGCAGCGGAAGCGGTTTTAGTGGACGGCTACACAGCAGAGCATCTTTCTGTTTAAAAGGGTATTCCAGGAAAAAACTTTTATTTTTTTTACATCAACTGGCTCCAGAAAGTTAAACAGATTTGTAAGTGACTTCTATTAAAAAATCTTAATCCTTCCAATAATTATCAGCTGCTGAAGTTGAGTTGTTCTTTTCTGTCTGGCAACAGTGCTCTCTGCTGACATCTCTGCTTGTCTCGGGAACTGCACAGAGTAGAAGAGGTTTGCTATGGGAATTTGCTTCTACTCTGGACAGCTCCCGAGACACGTGTCAACAGAGAGCACTTAGACTGAAAAGAACAATTCAACTTCAGCAGCTCATAAGTACTGAAAGGATTAAGATTTTTTAATAGAAGTAATTTACAAATCTGTTTAACTTTCTGCAGCCAGTTGATATATATATATATATATATCTATAAAAAGTTTTTCCTGGATAACCCCTTTAAGGACTATAAATAATACTTTATTTATATAGCACATACAGATTTAACAGCGTACGCTCAAATTGGTCCCTGTTCCCAATGGGTAATTAGTAAGGAATCTGTTTTTGTCTTACGATCATTTACCTGTGTATTACAGTGAAAAAAAGGTCACTGAAAAACATGACTATTGTTATATTCTGGGGGCAAAAAAAGATAACGTCTGGAATGCGGGCAAGTAGTTTACCTTATAGATTCCAGTAGAGGAGCAAGATGCATAGCAGATGGGGTTCCTATAGTAACACGGTAAACAGATGCTTAGGAAGGACAGTCTTCAAACAGTTTAAGACAAAATACATTCGAGTAAATTTACTTAGAAAAGCTTGTTGTATGACGCTAAACTGTTTGTTGTGCTGCAGTTCACCCGAGCATATAGAAGAGGCTTAGTTGTATTTATTGTAGGGTGAACCGACTTATGTGTTGGAGCTAAAAATACATCATATGGGTCAGTTCACACGTCCTTATTTTTGCTGCAGATTTGCTGTGGCAGATTTTGCTGCCCATTGACAGTCAATGGGCAGCAAAATCTGCTGCAGAAAATCATCAGTAAAAATAGGGACGTGTCAACTGACACATGCGTGTTTTGTTGCAGATTTTCTGCTGATGATATTCCTACCCATTGAAGTCAATGCAGCAAAATACACATGTGGGAATGTACCCTTAGGGTCAATTTTCAAGTACAGTATCCTGCACATATTTAATTCTGCATATTTGAAGGTGCAGATTTCCTGCTGGAGACTTACATTAAAATCTGCTGCATCAAATATATGCAGGATACTGTATGTGTAAATACACCCTTAGGATAGGGTCACGCGTAGTAGATGTATAGACGGCAGTCACAAGAGCGAGCTCTCTGCTGTGGGTGGGTAGCTCTTGTGTCCCCTTGTAGCAGTGGATTTCCTGTTGTAGACACAGTGCCTGATCGTAGCAGATGCGCAGTGAGAGAACTTGTGACAGCCATCGGCGCATCCGCAGCATGAAATACACTGTGGATGCTCTACTTTTGACCCAACCCTACACACTTTTTTCTACACACCTACCCTGGAAATTTTGGAGCAGGAGAAGAATCCAATGAGAAGTAGGAATATAAATATCAAATCTAATTTTAAAAAGTGATATGCATCCAACTTCCTGCATTTTTAGAACTTTCCCTTCCAAGCATATAAATAAGTTTGTGGAATTGCATGAGGTTGATCTGACTAGTTATAGATCAGTATAAATTCATATTTACGTATTTGTAACTTGTAATATTTGTATTAAATTAGCTATTCTCATCTATCCATTAGATATGGTGTCCATCTGCGGTAATTCCCCACCACCATGTTGCTAACCATATAGTGAAAACTGCTGTTGTGGTGTCGGGGTGTGAGGTGCAGGGTAGATGCAGGGTAGAGGTTATGACCCAAGGGGCAGATGGTATTAACCCCTTCTTGTCGTGACACCAGGGCGTGGTTTAGCCTTAACCACCCGAAGGTAATAACACTGATCCTGGGTTAGGCAGGGGCAATGAAGACGCCAACGCCAGATTGAAGATAGCGGCAGAACAGGTGATCTAGTCTTTGCAGTACAGCCAAATATCCCAGGGAGGTGACCAGTGACACAGGGGGACCTCACAGGCTTGCTGGGACTTGCAGTAGTTAGACTGACTTTAGTGCAGGCCACGGTGACTACAGATGGACTTGACTTGACAGAGATGGCGACTGACAATAAGATGACTTGACTTACTGATGACCGACTTATGGCTGCAGGACTTTAGGCTTTAGGCCTCCAATGCTCTGGACACAGACACTGGAACAACTTGACTGCACTTGACCTCAGCAGATGTAGCAATATGCTAACAGAGATTGTAGCTCCTCCCCTGGTTATATAGGGGGGCTGTTCAAGGAGGCAACAGGTCACTTGGGGGGGTCACCTGGTCACTTGAGCCCTCTGGATTACAATCATGTGGTACAAATATTAAAGAAACAGTACATTAAATGAGGAAACCTATATAAATAATGGGGGTATGCTGCCGGGGAGCCCTGGGGACATGCATGGACTCTGCCTAACAGGGCAGGAGGACAGTACAGGGCCACATCATCCGTACTGGGACATCACACTAGATAATACATATTCCACAAAAATAACAGTGGATAAATAGGGCCAAACACTGCCCACCTTCCCACTGTAGGAGAAAAAACGCATCACAGTATATATTCACGTTAACTTCTTTCCGACTTCCCATGTACATATATGTGAGAAATGCTGTAGGGACATGTACAGCAGGCTCAGGGACTATGTGGCAGGCTTTATAATACAGCTGACACCTGCTGTCAGTTTAACCTCCTAGATGTTAGTCAATATTACCTGCAGCATCTAGGTGAGTATTTGACAGGTAGCAACATAGAGGGAAATTTATCAAAACCTGTGCAAAGGAAAAGTTGCCCAGTTGCCCATAGCAACCAATCAGATCACTTCTTTCATTTTGCAGAGGCCTTGTTAAAAATGAAAGAAGCAATCTGATTGGTTGCTATGGGCAACTGGGCAACTTTTCCTCTGGAAATCTCCCCCATAACCTCTATACCTATAGAATCCAAAATCCACCAGTGGTCTGAATTGCATAAATGGAGGCTAAATAAAAATATAATATTCCGCCATGGTAACCTACAGACCGGTTCCATGCAACTGTAATACAGACGCATTTTCTGCATTCGTATTGTGACAAGTCCTGGCCTAACGTGGAGTCTGAGGACCTGCTTCAACAGAGGCCAAAATGCGAATGCAAAAACCCATCCATATCATGTTTGTGTAGAACCAGACTAACAATTCATGTTTTATGTCAAGACCCCAAAGTTTTCTAGGCTAAAAACTGCTAGTGACCTTACCCTCTTAGTGACTAGAGCTCATGCCAACTAATTCTTCCCAAAAAGAAACCAATGGGGAGGTGGAGGAGGTAAAGGGTTGGCTTTAGCTATTAGTATTGACTGACTCTTCACAAAAGGGTTCATGGCCAGGTCTTCACCAGGTGAGATCAGATAAGACAGAAATGGCTTTTAGTCTCTCTGAACATCTGTTTAATTGCTGACAGGAGACACATTTTATGGGGCACATAGATTGACTAGAAACCTGTTCAATGCATAATAAAGTAACAAACCAGGGAATTTTCATGTTGTTCTCTTCTCAGTTGTTTTATAGGAGATTTCACATAATTGCGGTTTCAAGCGACCTTCCTTAATTCAGAATGTCAGATTATGTAATTTTTGGAAAAAAATTGCAACATTGTTCATGTTCCTTCATAAAACTCAAGTAGTATCAGTCATGCAACAACTCTATCAAGAGCAACAACTTTATCAAGGCCAATTCATAAATTTCGCTTGACACAGATATTATGCATTACATTTTTTTTTTGCTGTTGTCTAAAACTATTTACTGCATATAATGAATACTGTTCAAATAGAATTAAAGGGGTATTCCGAGTTGCAAAAAAAATTGAGCAAAGTGAATGTAATAATATAAACAAAAATAAGCATTATTTATCTGAAAAATCCCATCATGCTGCTCTGGTGGCACCTTGTATACTAGTCTGTAGCAGTGAAGTGTCTATGGTGCCACCTCCCAGCAAGAAGCAGGAGCACAATATAACTGGGAAAAAATGTCTTTCGGTGTTTTCCTCTAGGCTGTGTGGTGCTGCCTCGGCCTCTCTGGGCTCTAGCTCTGTATTTGCCATAAGCATTGCTGAGAATGGAAACTTGTTGCTGGCTGAAGGTAATGGTTGGGCAGAATAAAGGGTTACCCCTTCATGGGAACACACTACCAACAAGTGCTTGCTTCATGCCTCCGTCTTTACCACAGACTGCACCCCGTGCTTCAGGGCCCCTCTTTCTCATACAGCCTGCCCACCTCTCTTCCACATGTTGTCTCCTGCCTCCTCTCAGCTAAACTGCACCCCATGGCCCCCTCTCTTCCACAAACTGTGCCCATGCCCCCTCTCTATCACAAACTGCTCTTTATCTGCCCTTCTCTGCCACAGACTTCCCCATCCCCATTCTCACATCTCGTTTTTGCAATTTTTTGTAATTTTTTCTTTGTAAAAAGACGTATGTCTCAAAACCGGACCGAACCGTATACAACAGTGTACAACCGTATATACCTCTGTACGGTTTTAAACCATATACGGTTTGAAAACGGTTGCATACGGTTTAATACGTTTTTTGAAAAAAAAAAAAAAGGGATACGGTTTTATGTTTGTCCTTAATTAAATAAAGTTCTTCTTGTTCTTTCGGCATGCACTGCGCATGTGCAAACTGCAAAACCGTATTGTGCAAACCGGATGGAACCGTATGCACATACGGTTCTGTATGATTCCCATTGACCACCATTTAAAAAAAAACATATACGGGTTGTATCCGTTTTTTTTTACCCGGACATAAAACTATAGTAGACTACGGTTTTGTGTACGGGAAAAAAACGGATCAAACCGTAAATGGTGCAAGACGTACACAACCGGATGCTACGTTTGGCATACAGTTTTCAATGACATGTCTATACATACGGTTTGCAATACGGTTCCATATCGTTTTTACACTGAAACCGGATACGGGAACCGTATAGCAAAAACGAGATGTGAATACGGCCTTAGACTGCTCTGCATCCTCCCTATGGGGGAGATTTATCAAAACCTGTGCAAAGGAAATGTTGCCCAGGTGCCTATAGCAACCAATCAGATTGCTTCTTTCATTTTGCAGAGGCCTTGTTAAAAATGAAAGAAGCGATCTGATTGGTTGCTATGAGCAACTGGGCAACTTTTCCTCTGAGCAAGTTTTGATAAATCTCCCCCAAAGTCTCCACATTCACATAGAATGCTCCCCATGGGTCTCCACTAACATGATGACTGTTCTCATTGAATCCCCCATTCTTACAATCCTCGCCAGCATACTCTGTAACAAACCCTCCATATCTCACAGTTTAAGGGTGCGTTCCCACAGGGCGTATACGCAGCGTATTTGACGCTGCGCAAAATTTATGGCAGCAGCGGGAAATACGCTGCGTATCCCTTGCTCACTATACACACAGGGCTTTCCGGCGGCAGCCCTATGTGTGTAGTGAGTTTTGGAGGCGGAGCCGCGCGTCACAGACACGCCGGCATATGGCTCCGCCTCCAAAACTCACTACACACATAGGGCTGCCGCCGGAAAGCCCTGTGTGTATAGTGAGCAAGGGATACGCAGCGTATTTCCCGCTGCTGCCATAAATTTTGCGCAGCGTCAAATACGCTGCGTATACGCCCTGTGGGAATGCACCCTAATAGGTACGTCCATGTGACCACAGGCAGCACATGACCATGGACAACAGACCTTCTTCCAACAACTCGATTTTAGCATCTACCATCTGTGCACCTGGTGCTATATGAGAGGTGAGCTACAATCTAATTTATCTGACTGGTTGCAGAATTAATTTTATAAACCAGTCAGATAACCAAAATTGCCAGAATGGCATGTTCAGATATATTGAGACATCACATGATATATGTGTTGGGAGCACACACACAGTGGGGAGCAATGTACCCTGACAGGTTGGGACAATAAAATTTAACCCATGTAACCAAAGCCAGTTAGAGCAGTCTCCTGCCATGCACTTCTGAGCCAACGATGACAACAATGATGTGGGTATATAGGCATTTTCATTTGATTGCACTACAGGCCTGAGGATTGGCATAAATAGTTAGACCTACAATGGCCTACAATCTTGGGCCTAGGTTGGGATAGTCTATGCACAGTAGACAGTGTCAGGGGTAGAGGAGTGGCTTCCCTGAGCGATCTGTAGATGCAAGTCTAATTGTTGAACGCTGTTATCCTTTGACTTTCTACTTTTTAGAAATGTTCCAGCTATAGTGCCACCTAGTTTGAATGTCTCATCTGAAGACTTAGCATTAAGGCAGCTGTAATACTGTTAAACTGGCTAAGTAAATTTGATCTGCTTGAATTACATTGTTTTGTGGTCGTCTTCTTTTAAAAGCGAACCACGAGAGAGAAAAACCTCACTTTACAAAATGGGAGGGGATTGATGGCACTAGAGGGTATGCTAGGCGAGTGCAGAGCAACCCAATACTGCAAGACAAAAACATAGTAAGATATCCTGCTCCAAGAAATACTTTCAAGCTTTATTAATCATCTTCTAAAAACATCATCGGTCAAGCTTTAACAGTAATGTTTTTAGAAGAGGATTAATAATGTTTGGAAATATTTTACGGTGCTGGAAGTCTTACTGTGTTTTTGTCCTATGAACACTTTATGATTCAAAGGCGACCTCACATGCTCCACACCTATGGGAATACTGCAGCAGTTTATGCGGCGGTCGTGCTGGACTTGCTGTTACGTTTGTGAAATATTTCAAGCGCATCGCAATCCGAGATTTAGAGTAGAAGGATAGTCGCAGGGCCAAGTGAAAAGCGCCGTATCATAAAGAGCAGCTGCAAAAAATAAATAAATAAATAAATAAAAAAAAACACCACAACAGTTATTTTACATTCCTTTTTTTTTCAACATAAAATACATTACTAAATGCAAGATTTTTTTCCAAGTCCTCATGAAAACTGCTGCGGATTCTGCTACAAGCATCTGTTATCTAAAATATGCCATGTCAACACGCCTTTCTCCCAGATGTGACAGGGTTTGATTGACACACAGGACCCTGTGTGCACAGTAAGATTTAGAGGCTGGTCCCAGTGAGCCGACGTCACTCACCAGAGTGATCTCTCTGCCTTTAATGACGGTGACATGTGGGCCCGTCCAAGTGGTCAAAGCTTACTTGCGCATGCAAGTTTACGTAACAGATGCTGGTAGCAGAATCCGCAGCAGATTTCTCACAGCGCAAAAAAAATGCTATGGATGTGGTATGTGGGATCCTAACCTTAAAGGGATACTCCGCCCAGCGTTCTGAACATTATGTTCAGAACGCTGGGTTTGTGTGACCATGCCTGCTTGGAGATCACAGGTTCCCAGCAGCCAGACCCCCACAATCAGACATCTTATCCCCTATCCTTTGGATAGGGAATAAGATGTCTAAGGGTGGAGTACAACTTTTAAAGGTAGAAATTGTGCCATGCTTTCTGTACTTTTGTCAGGAAATAACATTATCTGGGCCAGAATTTTGGACACCCTGTTCCCAATTTTCTGCCTTTTGTGTGTTCTGTTTCACCACTCTTGTGTTTTGCACACCTACGGTAGTGATTCATTTTTAGAGCACTTGCTCAATCGCCAATCACAGTGGTTGCTGCCCTATATGAACGTACAACCTTGTCCTTTTGTTATTTATCTGGCTGGTCAGTGTACAACTTGGACTTTTGCCTGCTTTCTAAATCCTGTATACCTGAAGCTATGAGTTTTGACTTCTACTTGAATGTCCTGAGCTACAAACTCAGCTTTGAGGTTCCTGCACCGCATCCCAGCTTTAGGGTAAGTTCACACATGCATATTTTTGCTGCAGATGGGTGGATCCCTTCTCCAGGTACGTACTCCCATATAGGTCTGAAAGCTGGTGGAGGAGGTACAGGAGGTTCAGGCAGGTCTTCCTTACAGCATAACTTTATCTGGTTACGGTGGACGACTTGCGGCTCGTACCCTGGTTTCTGGATTGTGTACACATCTGAGTCTGGATAGGGTACGTCCGTCACCGTGTGAGGCTCCGTTTCCCAGATTGAGTCCAGTTTGTGGGTCCTCGGGAACTTCTGCAGCCAGACCTTGTCGCCTAACTGGAGAGGTTTGGCGGAGGCATGATGGTTGTAGTCCTCCTGTTGTCTTTATTGACAATCTCTTTTGCTTCCTGGATCCTTCTTTGGTGGTCAGAGACCCATTCCATAGAAGCTTGCAGAGAATTGTTGAAAGGAGCTTGAAATCCGAACATCCAATCTTTTGGCAGCTGCCTGTGTCGACCCATCATCAAGTAGAACAGTGCACTGTGTTATTATAAATTTCCAGCAATTCAGGCAACAACCGGGGCCACTCTTTGTGCTTTGACACAGATGCTGCTCGCGGCATGTAGATAAAAACTTGATTGATGCACTCACAGAGAACGTTCCCTTGAGGGTGGTAAGCAGTAGTCCGGAGTTTCTTGCAGGCGTAGAACTGACACAGCTCCTGGAAGAGTTGGGCCGTTCCTCGGTCCGTTAGGACAGACTCCGGACATCCAAGGATTTGCACCCAATGAGTGTAGAACATCTGGGCCATGGTTTTGGCTGTGAGGTCCTTAACAGGCACTATGACAACCCACTTGATGAGACAACTTGACATGGTCTAGTGCGACCAACTGGTTAGGTCTTTCACTCTGGATGGAATGGAGGGGTGCTCTGGCATCCTTGCGCCCGTTCTTGGTTACATTGCAGACAACACACTCACTGCACCATTTCTCAATGTCGCTCCGCAGCCCAATCCAGAAGAACCTTTGTCTGACAGTAGCTTCCGTTTTGTGGACTCCAAAGTGCCCCTACTGATCATGGAATGCGTTGAGGACCATCGCCACGTCTCTTTGGGAAACCAGAATCTGATAAAGTCAGTCACCAGAAACCGGATCCAAAGAGTTTCGGTACAACAGTCTCTTTTGCATGAACAGTCACTTCCTCTTCCTCTGGACTTGGAGTACACAATGACATCATCTAGGTACAACAGGACACTCTGAAAGTTTAGATGGTCCAGGCACCACTCGATCAGATGCTGGAAAGTAGCTGGGGCATTGCACATACCGAACAGCATACTCTTGAATTCGAACAGTCCCATGGGTGTCACGAAGGCTGTCTTCTTTTGGTCTTCTACGGGCATAGGCACTTGCCAATACCCACTGGTTAAGTCCAAGGTGGAGAAGTAGGCAGCTGACCCAAGGGCTGTAAGCGACTCTTCGATTCTTGGAAGGGGATAAGCGTCCTTATGTGTGATATTGTTCAGTTTCCTGTAGTCGACACAAAAACGGATGGTCCCATCCTTCTTCTTGACCAAGACAAGTGGCACCGCCCAGGGACTCTGACTCTCTTGAATGATGTCCGCGTCCTTCATGTCAACCAGCATCTTCTTAATGGTTTGATACATGCCTGGCGGGACCGGACGGTATCTCTCTTTGATAGGTGGGCTGTCGCCTGTCAGAATCCGGTGCTGGATCATGAACGTATGGCCAAAGTCGGTGGGGTTCTTACTGAAAGCCTTGTGATGCCTCTTGGTGACATTGATGACTTCACTGACTTGATCTCTCGAAGTGGCTTCATCTCCCACTTGGAGTTGTGCCCACCAGGGCTCAGGAGAACATACAGCACATTCCGGAGTAGCTTGGGCAGTCCGCTGTTGGGCCCGATGCATTCTGTTAAGATGTCCCTTGATTCTAGAAGATACAGCTGGGTGACCGGAGTGTATTTAGGTAAGAAGGTAGCCACATCGGACAGATTGACTAACCGGACTGGAACTCTCCCATTGGTAACTGTGACAAAGCTTCGTGCAGCTCGGACTAGGGGATGGTCTTCAAACTGCATAGGCTCTAGCAGGGCTTGATAGTCCTTATTTCTTTCTCCAGGATGTGCATGGCACCAAATGATTGTCTCTGTGTTGGGTTGTAAGGTCACCGACCTGATGTCTTGAATTTGCACTCTGCAAATTTCACCTTGCTGGTTGTCAAATTTCTGCTCCGCCTGTAGAATCTTTAAGTTGTGCTGCACAGTTTGCTGTCCTGAAGGGGACATGTATGGGAGAGAAGCATGCAAAGAATCTACGATTTCAGCAAATCAGTGTTTCATGATATTCATCCCCAATATAAACGCAGACCCTTTGTCAGACACATCACTTACAATCACTCTCTGCCCTCTGAGTACATGTTTCCCCAACTGGATGGTGGGCTCGCAATATCCATGTCTGGGTATTGGTTTCCCGTTGCCTGCTACTACCCCAAAACCAACATTGTCAGGTTCACATAACAAAATTAGCATTCCAGTACTTTGGATATAGTAGACACTTGTGATCCTGTATCTATTAATGTCTCCAACGGTACTCCTTCTACAAGGACTGCAGCATCTTCAATAGAAAGAAAAGCATGGAGCACTGACTGGTATACTGCAGCAGGTTTCTTTATTCACTTCCACAGAGATTACATTTGAAGGGGGAGAGCGGACTGTGGGCAGACCTTCGGGCAAAGGACCGTTTCACGCATTTGTGCTTCTTCAGGCCCTATGTCAGCAGGTCCATAGGTGTGCTTTTGAAACTAACCTGGTGGTCATGACAACCAGGTTAGGGGTGGAAACTGACAAAATACAAAAGGAATGTTAAAAGCAAACACACTGTAGTGAATCCACACAAAATGCATAAATACAAATAAGTATTTCTCCATATTAAATGAACATGCTCATTTCATTATGGTCATTGAGACCTAAAGGACCGGTTGCATTTGTGTGCAGGATCCAGCGCTATTCCTTCACTAATAGACTTGTGTGTCTATCATTTCTTTCTGTTGAAGGTTCTATGCGTTCTATGGCTGAAAATGTCATAGCTTTTGGATCACCATTGTGGACACTCATCATGTGGGTTATAAACCTCTGCGATCCGCGTCCGGTTTTCAATGACCGTATGTGTTCCCGTATCCAATGGAACAACGGACGTATGGTTTTTCCCACATAATAGTGGCCACAATCACACAAGGCAGTATACTACGAAATTAGATCTACATGTGACGAACTGTTTGATTTTAATTCTGTATCCTCCTAAATTTATTTCTATGGCTTGTGCATTTAGTGAACAAAATGAGCAAGATCCACATGAATCTGCGATCAGTAATCCAATTTTTCTTTTGTTGTTTAGTTTTTTAATTTTGTTCTCTTTTTAAAAAAAATCTGAAATAGTGCGGTTCTTTTTATGTGTTATTATGGGTTTCTTCTCTGCTATTGTTTTAAGGTCTTCATCTCTTTGTATCATGTACCAATTTTTATTTATAGTTCTTTTGATGTGTTCGTTCATAGGTAGCTTTTTAAATGAAAAAAAAAAGCAAATATCTGTTCTGTTTTTTTTACTTAATTTTTCAATAATAATTGTCTAGATGTGTTGTCGATGCGTTTCCGTGCAGCATCTATCACCTTTTTAGGATAACCTCTGTTTAGGAATTGGCAACTAAGTTCATCTAGTTGTGTTTGCAACAGATTGGGGTCGTTATTTATAAGTTCGAGCCGAACCATTTGGCTATAGGGTATACTTGTTTTTAGCTGTGTGGGGTGACCTTCTACAATGACCTTTACATATGGGCAGGGGGCGACATAAAGTGAGAGTCCCGACTTAAGTCGTTCTGGGTTTGGACCTGGCGCCTGTTTTCCTGAGGGCCGGTCCGCAACCTCAGGGGAAATCCGTTTAAATCCCAACATTGTACTTTCCAATGTCCATATTTATTGCAATAGGTACAGAAGGGTCTTTGAGTCCCCGGGGGCCTATTGGGCAGAGGATTGCGGGAGTTAACATGGCGGGGAGCAGAAACAGAGACAGAATTCCTATGTAGGGACGGTTCATGGTCAGGTGGAGCGACCCGACTGGTGAGCACCTTAACAGCCTGAGTCAATTGTTCAATGTCCTGCTTAACACTCTGAAATTCTGAGGCTGTAGCGACTGGTAGTGTAGTGGACACTAGGGGGGGGGGGGGTAGCCGGTGGTGTGGCATCGAGTCCTGGGGCATTGCAACTAACGTCCATTTCCAGGCTGTTGTTGACAAAAACTGATAATACAAGAGAGTCTCTGTATCAATATCCATACATGCTCTGATAAATTGTATAACTGAATAACCTTAGGATTACTGGAGAATAAGGACTATGTATAGCAATGACAACATACCTATGACTATAGAATAAACATGACTTATGGACTATGACTACACATATTATGACAGTTGACTATGACTATGCATATACCATTCGACTATGTATATAACAACACTTTATACATATGACTAAAACATAACACTGGTGTATTGGGCTGCCCAATGCCTTGGCTACTAGGGTCCCTTGGCAATACACACTTCTCCCCAGAACACTAGTTATTTAGACATTTATTAGATAAAATTAGACATTTGTTACCTTTTGACTTTTTAGGTTACCTTCTTTGTGGGTACGGGAATATCTTCTGGCCAACAAAGAATCCTGAGCACGTGGACACAAGAAATTACATTAGACACATGCAACAACTTAGAGACATTTGAATGGACTGTGATGTAGTGAGTGCTACAGCCCTAATGTACATTATATATGTGTACATGACTTTGTGTGTACTTAATGACTATGTGTAGTACACAACTTTAATCTGTATTAAACTTTGACTGTACATGGACGTCACAAGTAGTGCTAGTAAATGTAAAGAACTTTGTAATATACCGTATCTTATCTAGGAAAACTTAAATTTTCTTGGGATAGATCATTAATATCTGATAGGTGGGGTACCAACATCTAGGAGGTTGGCAGAGCTAAAGATCCCACACTACACAGTGAACGGGCAGAAGCCTCTGTATATTCTGTAGTAACTGTGTTGGGTTATTACCGCTCTCATCCAATGCAATTCAATGGGATCTGAGCTGCAGTATCTCGGCATGGCTAGTAAACAACGTATGGCGACTTCTGCTCCCAGCTCTGTTTATTGTGTAGAGCGGTGGTCTCCAAACTGTGGCCCTCCAGCTGTTGCAAAACTACAACTCCCAGCCTGCCCAGACAGCCAACGGCTGTCTGGGCAGGCTGGGAGTTGTAGTTTTGCAACAGCTGGAGGGCAACAGTTTGAAGATCACTGGTGTAGAGCATGCATCGAGGCTCTGCTGAACAGCTTACTGGCACAAGTACTGGCACCATGCCGATCAGATATTGATTGCCAATCTTCAGAATAGGCCATCAATGTGTTTTCACTGGAAAGTACCTTTAAAGTAAATAGTCTGGTGTTCTCTATGGCCCACATTTATCATTGCAGTGCAAGTGAAGCATTTTTTTACACCTTTTTTTGTGTGTGCTGATAATGTGTAGGAGCACCACATTTATTAAAAGGCAAAAGATAAATATAATCAATAAATTGATAAATTTTGTGCAGGTCACATTTTCTGAAATTTCTGTCTACACATACACCAAAATGCTACACCATGTCTGGGCTGGTGTAATTTTAGAGACTTTTCAGTGGCTTTGCGCCTTTTTTTCCCCTCCTTTTTACAAAAAGGGGCAATGATAAATCCCTTCTGTATCATGTCTATTGCCAAAATCAGTGGATTGCAGCTCAAAATCAGTGGATTGCAACTCAAAATCAGCAGAAATGTGTAAACAAAAAGGGGCAAAAAAAGGCGCAAAAAACCCTGCTCGTACCTTTTTTGCCCCTTTTTTAGACACAAAAAACTGTCTAAAGACAATGATAAATGTGGGCCACTATGTTTGTGGCTTCATTTAGATAAGAACACTTGTAACATGAACTTGCTAGCATAATAACACAGTACTTATTTGTATTTACCAAGCTTGTTTATTTTTCAAATTTTTACTTATTGGGGTTATTTTCTCTCCCATATGTTTGTCAAATTTCCCTCTGTAACTGCAACAATAAAATACTTTACTGAACCCTGCAACTTATATCCACAAGGGGCACTATCAGTTTCAGATTTGTAAATTACTTTTATTTAAAAATGTAAATCCTTCTAGTACTTATCAGCTGCTGTATACTACAGAGAAAGTTGTTTAGTCCTTTCCAGTCTGACCAAAGTGCTCTTTGCCACCACCCCTGTCTGTTTAAAGGGGAACTACTGTGGAAAAAAAAATGTTTTCAAATCAACTGGTGCAAGAAAGTTAAACAGATTTGTAAATTACTTCTATTAAAAAATCTTAAACCTTCCAGTACTTATCAGCTGTTGTATACTACAGATACATACTGCTCAAAAAATAAAGGGAACACTAAGATAACACATCCTAGATCTGAATGAATGAACTAATCATATGAAATACTTTCGTCTTTACATAGCTGAATGTGCTGACAACAAAATCATACAAAAATGATAAATGGAAATCAAATTTATCAACCCATGGAGGTCTGGATATGGAGTCACACTCAAAATCAAAGTGGAAAACCACACTACAGGCTTTGATGTAATGTCCTTAAAACAAGTAAAAATGAGGTTCAGTAGTGTGTGTGGCCTCCACGGGCCCGTATGACCTCCCTACACCGCCTGGGCATGCTCCTGATGAGGTGGCGGATGGTCTCCTGAGCGATGTCCTCCCAGACCTGGACTAAAGCATCCGCCAACTCCTGGACAATCTGTGGTGCAATGTGGTGTTGGTGGATAGAGTGAGGCATGAGAAGAGGTTTTCTATGGGGATTTGAATACACAAATTTCTCTTTTTAAACAGCAGATAATAAGTACTGGAAGGATTAAGATTTTTTAATAGAAGTAATTCACAAATCTGTTTTACTTTCTGGCACCAGTTCATTTGAAAACATTTGTTTTCTACTTGTTTCCACCTTCTTTTGTGGTAGAACATCTTTCAAAGTTGTGTACTGTTTGGTGCAACATACACCACTTTTTGCAGTGGAGCTTTATGTATAATTTGCGCAAATTAAATTTAGAAGTGTTTTTTGCCGCAATGCCTACTTTTTTTTTGCACAAATTACACCACCTAATAGGACACTTACCAAAAGTGTCAGATGTGTCAGAACACGAAGCTTAAACCAATCTCTGCAGCCCACTGGTTTCTATAATTGAGCAAAATGTATCAAGCCCCGTGCACCTTTTTAGTAAATGTTAAGCAACTGTGCAAACAATACATCAAGCAAACAGATAAAATCTTTACTACCTTACACCAACATTGATAAATGTCCCCCTATCCTCTAAAAGGAGTAGTCCAGTGTAGAACAACTTATCCCCTATTCTAAGGATAGGGGGTAAGTTTCAGATTGGGGGGGGGGGGGATCCGAGCGCTGGGGCCTCCCGCAATCACACGTACGGGGCCACGGCTCGCTGGCCAGAGAGCGCGTGTCCACCACGTGACACCCCCCCTCAATACAGTGCTATGGTGGAGCCAGAGATTGACGAAGGCTTATAGCAGGATACAGCACTTATTTCTGTTGTTTCTGTAGAACCTGGTTCACAGCTTCCAGACCAACTTGGAAAGAAAACACAGATCAAAGAGGCCATCACAGTCTCACTCTGTAGGTTCTTCAGGCAGAAACTCCAGTCCCACACTTCATTCCATGACACCACCAACACCTGTCACTAACACATTGCAGTTCCTCTCCGGCTGATGAACACTACCTGGCATCTTATACGCTTTGTGGCCCCTCTGGCTTGGAGGGAGACTCCATCTCTTGCCATGTACACTTCCGGATCATTGCTGGTCTTGGCTGCGCCCATTTGTTACATTGCAATGGATTCTGGCAACATTCTTTTCATTCCCAGTGGTGCCTCCAAATACAAAAAAGTGGTAAACATCCTTCCTTCTGCACTTGTATTAAAAGGGTACGCCGGCCCTAAGACATCTTATCCCCTATCCAAAGAATAGGGGATAAAATGTTTGATCGCGGGGGTCCCACTACTGGGAACCCCCTGCAATCTGTCATTCTGCACCTTTGTGAGCTCTCTGTAGCGCTGGAGGCTCCGAGTGTGATGCGTTACGACCACGGGGCCGGAGTACCGTGACTACACAACTCCACCCCCATGTGACATCATGCTCCACCCCCTCAATGCAAGTCTATGGGAGGGGGCGTGACTGCCTTTGGATAGAGGATAAGATGTCTTCGTGCCGGAATACCCCTAAGTATTCTAGGGGCTGTACTGCTTTTGCAGCACTTTTGATTCTGGGTGTTGCATATCCAACAGAGGGCTTCCCCAAATTGTCAACTAAGAATATGTTCACTCGTTCGGAATGTCCGCACAGACATTGTGCAGTAGCAGAGTACCCCTTGATATCAATGGGATTCTGCTGCACTGTTCACATGGCAGAATTTCCACGCCAGATGTTTCTGCTGCAGAAATTCTGATTCCAGTGTCCACAGAAAGAACAGACAAGTCTATACTTTCTGCAGAGTCCACATGGAAATGCGTTGTCGTCAATGATAAGGCGTAGTTCCGAACAGTCCTAGCGCCCGATGGATTTTTCAAATGTGTGGAACATTCAGCACATTTTACACCCGTGTGAACATAGCCTAAATGTGTCCTTTTTGCATCTTGTTGGTTTATTTTTCTGCACCTTGTTGTTTTATTCTATATTTATTAAGTAACTATATCTCTTCACTTAGCTATTGTGTGCGAACCTGTTTATTCTTGCAGTCTATGAGTATACAGTAAAACAACCCTGTGAGCACTGTGCATGTAAGACTCATCATCCTGGCACGCCTTCTACAGAATCCATTTCCCAGGATCCCAGGAAGTACATATATTTTGGGGGTGATTAAGCAAAACCCGCTTTTTATTTTTCAGAGGACTTTTCAAAAATTAAAGAAGTGATCAAATTGGTTGCTAAGGGCAACTGCTGCACTTTTTTTTTTGCACAAATTTCATAAATTTCCCTCTTTTTGTCTAACCAATGCTCTGTGAGCTAAACAGGCTGGGCTGATGCTAATACATAAAACAACAAAAGAGATACAGTGATCCCTCAACTTACAATGGCCTCAAACATACAATAGTTTCAACATACAATGGTATTTTCTGGACCATTGTAACTTGAAACCAGACTCAACATACAAATGCTATGGAATCTGCGAAACGTGTCAATGGCTGGAAGAACCAACCAATCAGAATGGACATTCACTGGTAAAACCCATATATTCCTAAAGTGCATGCACTGACTGGTGTCTGGTAGCGCCTCCCAACAGTACAGGGAGGTATTACATGTTCTGTACGCTTTACCTGTATTACTGAAGTGTATGCATTGACTGGTGTCTGGTAGCGCCCCCAACAGTACAGGGAGGTATTACATGTTCTGTACTCTTTACCTGTATTACTGAAGTGCATGCACTGACTGGTGTCTGGTAGTGCCTCCCAACAGTACAGGGAGGTACTGCATGTTCTGTACTCTTTACCTGTATTATTGAAGTACATGCACTGACTGGTGTCTGGTAGCGCCCTCTACAGTACAGGGAGGTATTACATGTTCTGTACTCTTTACCTGTATTAGTGAAGTGTATGCACTGACTGATGTCTGGTAGCGCACCCTAGAGTACAGGGAGGTATTACATGTTCTGTACTCTTTACCTGTACCAGGGTTAGCTGCTTCTTTGGACACCAGGTAAGGGAGGCTCCATTTTACTTTTTTTTTTTTTTAGGACATTGCGTGTTCTGTACGGGACCCTGAAGAAGCTTCTGTCCTCTACATAGACCAGTGTTTCCCAAAGAGGGTGCCTCCAGCTGTTGCAAAACTACAACTCCCAGCATCCCCGGATAGCTTTCGGCTGTCCGGGCATGCTGGGAGTTGTAGTTTTCCAACAGCTGGAGGCACCCTGGTCAGGAAACACTGACATAGACTGTGATTACAGCTCCCAGCAGATTTTTCTTACTTTTATATGTAAGGATATGCTTTATCTATATTAGTTATCTACTTATTTTTCTTTAATCCTCACTTTTTCCTATTTTTGGATGACATCTTGGTGGCTTCAGAACCAATTACCAGGTTTCCATAGAGTTCTGGTCTCAACATACAATGGTTGTCCTGGAACCAATTCATATCGTAACTTGAGGGACCACTGTATACACAACTGCTGCTGCTTTAACTCACAAATCATTTCTTAGTCTGGATACATATTTTATCTCAGCTGAGAGCAGGTTAGGCCACATAAAGGCTTTTTTCACACGGCATGGTCAAATGGGTAATTGCTGCGACTACCGCAAAATCGTAGCAAAATTATTTTTCTGTTATTGCGGCAATAAAATGCAATTTGACCTACTGGGTGAATTCATCGCATGGTTTTCCCCCTTTGAATATAAACAAGAATATTCTCATTAATTCACAGCAAACAAATATTTTTAAATAGTAATGAACTAAAAGTTTATTATATTATTTACATATTATCTTAGGATAGATATATGTTTATCCCAGACATACTTACGTTCACTTACTGTTGATTTTCCAACCACATCTGCTGGAAGTGTGTTCCAAGCAACAACTACTCCAGCACAAGGGTCCTATTCCCAGACGAGATGGAAATTACTCTATTTCATCAAGTAGCACAGTCCAGTTTCTCTGAAGCTCGAAAATAAGATATTGATTCAAGTGAGATGATGCCAGTTGCCCGCAGGTTTCTGAAGAAGGACAGACTTTTACCTTCTTGGACCCCTCCATATACTATAAATGGTGTTTCAAGGAGAGGCTCAGTCTGTTTATAATTTTAAATCTTACTACCCAATTTTAAAAGCCCGGCTTGGCTGAAGTAGTTCTGTTTATTTGCAGCCAGGTGGAAACACTAAACCTGATCCTGTCATTTCATAATGTTTCCCTGTGCCTACTGCATGTAAGAACACAATGGTCCTATTCAATATCTAAAGAGCCAGAAATTATAAAAATAATATTTCTCATAAGTCTGCAAATTCCTCTTTTACGTAGTGACTCTAATCATCATATAAGTTGTCCAGGTGGGGAGATCTTCTTAACTCAAATGTTTTATTTTTTTCAGTAATAGAAGACTTTCATTCTACTTAGAGAGAGGACAAGTAAAAAAGTGGAAACTGAGTGTCCCCAGAACAGAATATTCAGCTGCTTGAACATATTTTTGACGGCATCCAGAGCTTGATTATAGGGTTGGCTTTGATGACTTGGGGCCCCTCCGTGTTACTGAACTTGATATAATTAGGAACTGTCCCAGGAGGCTTCATAGATTGACGTAATATATCTGGCAGTGCTGACTGATGATAATCTCACTTGATTTAAGAGAAAAAAAAAAACAACTTATTGACCATTTTAAATTATTATTTTTGTGTCCTGCTACCAGTTGGGGGCATGTCCCTACACGGTCAGACACTATCCAATCAATGGTGACAGGGACAGTAACACCCATGTGGCTATTTAGTCATAAAGTTCAGGTAAAAACAACTGATGATAGTTCTGTATAAGTAAAGATGCTCTCGAATTGTTTATCCAGGGGAGATAAAAACTATTTTGATGATATTAGTGGGTACACTAGGCAGTATAGCTAACTTGTAGCTTTTGATTAAAGGGGTTCTCCACCATAAGGTGATTTTAGTACATACCTGGCAGACAGTAATGGACATGCTTAGGAAGGATCTGCACTTGTCTTGGGGCTAAATGGCTATGTTGTGAGATTACCATTACATTGTAGCTGTTTGTGAACTTGTATTTCCTGTTTGACTTTTCTTTTTTTGACTACAAATCCCACAATTCCATCATCCTCCCTCCCACACATCAGCCACCCCACCCATTGAAACATTCTAGAACGTGGGGCCAGGGCCGGGTCGTGCCCAGCCTCTAACAATATGCCACGCACTAATAACCCTTTAGACACAGCGTTCAAAGTTGATCGCCACGTCTAAAATGAAAGTAAACCAGTCCTGGCAAGCTCAGTCGGCTGTTCGGGCCCGCCGCAGCGAAATTGTGGCATCCCGAACAGCTGGAACACACAAGGAGGGCCCCTACCTGCCTCCTGCATGTCCAATCGCCGAATGACTGCTCAGTGCCTGAGATTCAGGCATGAGCAGTCAAGCGGCAGAATCATTGATCAATGTTATTGTCACGATGCCGGCTGGCAGGTAGTGGACCCTCTGTGCCAGAGAGGGATTGGCGTGGACCGTGCTAGTGGACCGGTTCTAAGCCACTACTGGTTTTCACCAGAGCCCGCCGCAAAGCGGGATGGTCTTGCTGCGGCGGTAGTGACCAGGTCGTATCCACTAGCAACGGCTCACCTCTCTGGCTGCTGAAGATAGGCGCGGTACAAGGGAGTAGGCAGAAGCAAGGTCGGACGTAGCAGAAGGTCGGGGCAGGCAGCTAGGATCGTAGTCAGGGGCAACGGCAGAAGGTCTGGAAACACTGGCAAGGGACACACAAGGAACGCTTTCACTGGCACTAAGGCAACAAGATCCGGCAAGGGAGTGCAAGGGAAGTGAGGTAATATAGGGAGTGCACAGGTGATAACCCTAATTGGAACCACTGCGCCAATCAGCGGCGCAGTGGCCCTTTAAATCGCAGAGACCCGGCGCGCGCGCGCCCTAGGGAGCGGGGCCGCGCGCGCCGGGACAGAACAGACGGGGAGCGAGTCAGGTAGGGGAGCCGGGGTGCGCATCGCGAGCGGGCGCTACCCGCATCGCGAATCGCATCCCGGCTAGCAGCAGGATCGCAGCGCCCCGGGTCAGAGGACGTGACCGGAGCGCTGCAGCGGAGGAGGTGAAGCGAGCGCTCCGGGGAGGAGCGGGAACCCGGAGCGCTCGGCGTAACAGTACCCCCCCCCTTGGGTCTCCCCCTCTTCTTGGAGCCTGAGAACCTGAGGAGCAGACTTTTGTCAAGGATGTTGTCCTCAGGTTCCCAGGATCTCTCTTCAGGACCACAACCCTCCCAGTCTACTAAAAAAAAATTTTTCCCTCTGACCTTTTTGGCAGCCAAAATCTCCTTGACCGAGAAGACGTCCGAGGAGCCGGAAACAGGAGTGGGAGGAACAGATTTGGGAGAAAAACGGTTGAGGATGAGTGGTTTGAGAAGAGAGACGTGAAAGGCATTAGGGATACGAAGAGAAGGAGGAAGAAGAAGTTTATACGAGACAGGATTAATTTGACACAAAATTTTGAAAGGACCAAGATAGCGTGGTCCCAACTTGTAGCTAGGGACACGGAAGCGGACATATTTAGCGGAGAGCCATACCTTGTCTCCAGGGGAAAAAACGGGGGGAGCTCTTCTTTTCTTATCCGCGAACCTCTTCATGCGTGAAGAAGCCTGTAAGAGAGAATTTTGGGTCTCTCTCCATATAATGGAAAGGTCACGAGAAATTTCATCCACAGCGGGCAGACCAGAGGGCAAGGGGGTAGGGAGGGGGGGAAGAGGGTGACGGCCGTACACCACGAAAAATGGGGATTTGGAGGAAGATTCAGAGACCCTGAAGTTATACGAGAATTCGGCCCATGGAAGGAGATCTGCCCAGTCATCCTGGCGGGAGGAAACAAAATGTCGCAAATAATCACCCAGGATCTGGTTAATTCTTTCTACTTGTCCATTGGACTGGGGATGATATGCAGAGGAAAAATTTAATTTAATCTTGAGTTGTTTACAGAGAGCTCTCCAGAATTTAGACACGAATTGGACCCCTCTATCCGAGACAATCTGCGTAGGCAACCCGTGAAGACGAAAAATGTGTACAAAAAATTGTTTAGCCAACTGAGGCGCAGAAGGAAGACCAGGAAGAGGAATGAAATGTGCCATTTTGGAGAATCGATCAACGACCACCCAAATAACAGTGTTGCCACGGGAAGGGGGTAAATCAGTAATAAAATCCATACCAATCAGCGACCAAGGCTGTTCGGGGACAGGCAGAGGATGAAGAAAACCAGCGGGCTTCTGGCGAGGAGTCTTATCCCGGGCACAGATAGTGCAGGCTCGCACAAAGTCCCCAACATCCGTCTCCAGAGTCGGCCACCAATAGAAGCGGGAGATGAGTTGCACAGATTTCTTGATGCCCGCATGACCTGCGAGATGGGAGGAGTGACCCCATTTGAGGATTCCGAGGCGTTGGCGTGGAGAAACAAAGGTCTTTCCTGGAGGAGTCTGCCTGATGGAGGCAGGAGAAGTGGAGATCAGGCAGTCAGGAGGAATGATGTGTTGCGGAGGGAGATCAACTTCTGAGGCATCCGAGGAACGAGAGAGAGCATCGGCTCTAATGTTCTTATCGGCAGGACGAAAGTGAATCTCAAAATTAAATCGGGCAAAGAACAGAGACCACCGGGCCTGGCGAGGATTCAGCCGTTGGGCCGACTGGAGGTAGGAGAGGTTCTTGTGGTCGGTGTAGATAATAACAGGAAATCTTGATCCCTCCAGCAGATGCCTCCATTCCTCAAGTGCTAATTTAATGGCTAGAAGCTCTCGATCCCCGATGGAGTAGTTCCTCTCCGCTGGAGAGAAGGTCCTAGAGAAAAAACCACAAGTGACAGCATGCCCGGAAGGATTTTTTTGTAGAAGAACAGCTCCAGCTCCTACTGAGGAGGCATCAACCTCCAATAGGAAGGGTTTGGAAGGGTCAGGTCTGGAGAGCACGGGAGCCGAAGAAAAGGCAGACTTGAGTTGTTTAAAGGAGTCTTCTGCTTGAGGAGGCCAGGACTTGGGATCAGCATTTTTTTTGGTTAAGGCCACGATAGGAGCCACAATGGTAGAAAAATGTGGAATAAATTGCCTGTAATAATTGGCGAACCCCAAAAAGCGTTGGATAGCACGGAGTCCGGAGGGGCGTGGCCAATTTAAGACGGCAGAGAGTTTGTCTGGATCCATCTGTAGTCCCTGGCCAGAGACCAAATATCCTAGAAAAGGAAGAGATTGGCATTCAAACAGACATTTCTCAATTTTGGCATAGAGTTGGTTGTCACGAAGTCTCTGAAGAACCATACGGACATGCTGGCGGTGTTCTTCTAGATTGGCAGAAAAAATTAGGATATCGTCCAGATATACCACAACACAGGAGTATAATAGATCACGAAAAATTTCATTGACAAAGTCTTGGAAGACGGCAGGGGCATTGCACAGTCCAAAGGGCATGACCAGATACTCAAAGTGTCCATCTCTGGTGTTAAATGCCGTTTTCCACTCGTCCCCCTCTCTGATGCGGATGAGGTTATAGGCGCCTCTTAAGTCCAATTTAGTGAAGATGTGGGCACCTTGGAGGCGATCAAAGAGTTCAGAGATGAGGGGTAAGGGGTAGCGGTTCTTAACCGTGATTTTATTAAGACCGCGGTAGTCAATGCAAGGACGTAGGGAGCCATCTTTTTTGGAGACAAAGAAAAATCCGGCTCCGGCAGGAGAGGAGGATTTACGGATAAAGCCCTTTTTTAGATTCTCCTGGACGTATTCGGACATGGCAAGAGTCTCTGGGGCAGAGAGAGGATAAATTCTGCCCCGGGGTGGAGTAGTACCCGGGAGGAGGTCGATAGGGCAATCATAAGGCCTGTGAGGAGGTAGAGTCTCAGCTTGTTTTTTGCAGAAAACATCCGCGAAGTCCATATAGGCCTTAGGGAGACCGGTTACTGGAGGAACCACAGAGTTACGGCAAGGGTTACTGGGAACCGGTTTTAGACAGTTCTTGGAACAAGAGGACCCCCAACTCTTGATCTCCCCAGTGGACCAATCCAGGGTTGGGGAATGAAGTTGAAGCCAGGGAAGTCCAAGGAGAATCTCCGAGGTGCAATTGGGGAGGACCAAAAGTTCAATCCTCTCATGATGAGATCCGATGCTCATAAGAAGGGGCTCCGTGCGGAAACGTATGGTACAGTCCAATCTTTCATTATTTACACAATTGATGTAGAGGGGTCTGGCGAGACTGGTCACTGGGATGCTGAACCTGTTGACGAGAGAGGCCAAAATAAAATTTCCTGCAGAACCAGAGTCCAAGAAGGCCACTGTAGAGAAGGAGAAGGCAGAAGCAGACATCCGCACAGGCACAGTAAGACGTGGAGAAGCAGAGTAGACATCAAGGACTGTCTCACCTTTGTGCGGAGTCAGCGTACGTCTTTCCAGGCGGGGAGGACGGATAGGACAATCCCTCAGGAAGTGTTCGGTACTAGCACAGTACAGGCAGAGGTTCTCCATACGGCGTCGTGTCCTCTCTTGAGGTGTCAGGCGAGACCGGTCGACCTGCATAGCCTCCACGGCGGGAGGCACAGGAACAGATTGCAGGGGACCAGAGGAGAGAGGAGCCGAGGAGACGAAACGCCTCGTGCGAACAGAGTCCATATCTTGGCGGAGTTCCTGACGCCTTTCAGAAAAGCGCATGTCAATGCGAGTGGCTAGGTGAATAAGTTCATGTAGATTAGCAGGAATTTCTCGTGCGGCCAGAACATCTTTAATGTTGCTGGATAGGCCTTTTTTGAAGGTCGCGCAGAGGGCCTCATTATTCCAGGACAATTCTGAAGCAAGTGTACGGAATTGTACGGCATACTCGCCAACGGAAGAATTACCCTGGACCAGGTTCAACAGGGCAGTCTCAGCAGAAGAGGCTCGGGCAGGTTCCTCAAAGACACTTCGGATTTCCGAGAAGAAGGAGTGTACAGAGGCAGTGACGGGGTCATTGCGGTCCCAGAGCGGTGTGGCCCATGACAGGGCTTTTCCGGACAGAAGACTGACTACGAAAGCCACCTTAGACCTTTCAGTGGGAAACAGGTCCGACATCATCTCCAGATGCAGGGAACATTGGGAAAGGAAGCCACGGCAAAACTTAGAGTCCCCATCAAATTTATCCGGCAAGGATAAGCGTATCCCAGGAGCGGCCACTCGCTGCGGAGGAGGTGCAGGAGCTGGCGGAGGAGATGACTGCTGAAGCTGTGGTAGCAACTGTTGTAGCATAACGGTCAGTTGAGACAGCTGTTGGCCTTGTTGCGCAATCTGTTGTGACTGCTGGGCGACCACCGTGGTGAGGTCAGCGACAACTGGCAGAGGAACTTCAGCGGGATCCATGGCCGGATCTACTGTCACGATGCCGGCTGGCAGGTAGTGGACCCTCTGTGCCAGAGAGGGATTGGCGTGGACCGTGCTAGTGGACCGGTTCTAAGCCACTACTGGTTTTCACCAGAGCCCGCCGCAAAGCGGGATGGTCTTGCTGCGGCGGTAGTGACCAGGTCGTATCCACTAGCAACGGCTCACCTCTCTGGCTGCTGAAGATAGGCGCGGTACAAGGGAGTAGGCAGAAGCAAGGTCGGACGTAGCAGAAGGTCGGGGCAGGCAGCTAGGATCGTAGTCAGGGGCAACGGCAGAAGGTCTGGAAACACTGGCAAGGGACACACAAGGAACGCTTTCACTGGCACTAAGGCAACAAGATCCGGCAAGGGAGTGCAAGGGAAGTGAGGTAATATAGGGAGTGCACAGGTGATAACCCTAATTGGAACCACTGCGCCAATCAGCGGCGCAGTGGCCCTTTAAATCGCAGAGACCCGGCGCGCGCGCGCCCTAGGGAGCGGGGCCGCGCGCGCCGGGACAGAACAGACGGGGAGCGAGTCAGGTAGGGGAGCCGGGGTGCGCATCGCGAGCGGGCGCTACCCGCATCGCGAATCGCATCCCGGCTAGCAGCAGGATCGCAGCGCCCCGGGTCAGAGGACGTGACCGGAGCGCTGCAGCGGAGGAGGTGAAGCGAGCGCTCCGGGGAGGAGCGGGAACCCGGAGCGCTCGGCGTAACAGTTATCCTATGGGATAACAATGATCAACGTAAAAGATCAGTGTGTGCAATGTTATAGCCCCCTATGGGAGCTATAACATTACAAAAAAAAAGTTAATAAAGATCATTTAACCCCTTCCCTAATAAACGTTTGAATCACCCCTCTTTTCCCATTTAAAAAAAAAAAACTGTGTAAATAAAAATAAGCATATGTGGTATCACAGCGTGCAGAAATGTCTGATTTATAAAAATATATCTTTAATTAAACCGCACGGTCAATGGCGTATGTGCGAAAAAATTCCAAAGTCCAAAATAGCTTATTTTTGGTCACTTTTTATATCATGAACAAGTGAATAAAAAGTGATCAAAAAGTCCGATCAATATAAAAATGGAACCGCTTAAAAACTTCAGATCAAGGCGCAAAAAATGAGCCCTCATACCGCCCCATATGCGGAAAAATAAAAAAGTTATAGGGGTCAGAAGATGACAATTTTAAATGTATATGTTTTCGTGCATGTAGTTATGATTTTTTCACACGACAAAATCAAACCTATATTAGTCTTCAATTTTGTCACACAATGATTTTTTTTCCATTTCGCCGTAGAATTTTGGGTAAAATGACTGATGTCATTACAAAGTAGAATTGGTGGCGCAAAAAATAAGCCATCATATGGATTTTTAGGTGCAAAATTGAAAGAAGGAGGAAGGTAAGGAGGTAAAAACGAAAGTGCAAAAGCGGAAAAACCCTGAGTCCTTAAGGGGTTAACAAAACTGGTCTCTTTTAGGGCAGATGTGCCTTTGGGCCCTGATTCAACTGCTACCTCTGCATTCCCAACAGAAGCCACCTTCATACGATCCTAAAAATGGATCCCAGTACTTGTGTGCCCTTCAGGTCTTAATAGTAGAGCAAGGTAGGAAGCCCCAGCAATTACTACAGTGGTCCCTCAACATACAATGGTAATCCGTTCCAAATGGACCATCGTTTGTTGAAACCATTGTATGTTGAGGCATCCGTGCAATGTAAAGTATAGGACAGTGGTCTACAACCTGCGGACCTCCAGATGTTGCAAAACTACAACACCCAGCATGCCCGGACAGCCAATGGCTGTCTGGGTGTTGTAGTTTTGCAACATCTGGAGGTCCGCAGGTTGTAGACCACTGTTGGAGGAAGTTGTACTCTCCTGTCCCTACCCCTCCGGACCATCACCGCTCGTCACCGCTGCCCTGAATGTCGCCGTCCATCGCTGTCGCCGCGTCCCCGAGGTGTCCCCGACGCTCCGGTAAGGCCTCTGCTTCCCCGGCATCCGCGCTCTTCGTCGCCGCCATCACGCTGCTACGCACGCCGCTCCTGTTGGATGATGGGACGGTGTGCGCAGCGACGTGATGACATCAATGGAGAGCGCCGACGATGCAGAGGATCCCGAAGAGGACGCGCCGGAGCCCCGAGGACAGGTAAGTGATCGTCAGCGGAGCACACGGGGCACTGTAAACAGCTATCCGGTGGCAGCTGAAGCAGTCTGCGCTGCCGGATAGCCGTTTCTGCGATGACATACAAAAGCATCGTATGTTGATGCTGTCTTCAACATGCGATGGCCTCTGAGAGGCCATCGCACGTTGAAATTATTGTATGTCGGGGCCATCGTAGGTCGCGGGGTCACTGTATTTAGAAAAACGAATACTAGAATAGAAAAGACCAATTTCTCCAATGCGTAAGATTGTGTAAGAAATTACCTCCACTGCCTGTGTCTCATCTTTGATCAATGTACAATATGGAACTGATGGGGTCTCTACACTTGAGAATAGAAGATACAGTTGTCATGCATGTAGGGATGATACGGTGTTATGGTCACTAAGGGGTTTATTGTAAAGGATGGTCACCTGACTTTATCAGGAGATATTGTTATAAATACCAGTAACTGCACAAGAACCAAGTATAAGCTCATATCAAATCAGAACTAGTAAATAACTACTCACCAGGATGATGTGGCAGATGGGAGTAGTAGTACCTGCAAGATGATTGAGAAGCCGTAGACAGAAGCATAGAATTTGGAGGATAAGTAATAGAGATGAGCGAATTTACAGTAAATTCGATTCGTCACAAACTTCTCGGCTCGGCAGTTGATGACTTATCCTGCATAAATGAGTTCAGCTTTCAGGTGCTCCCGTGGGCTGGAAAAGGCGGATAAAGTCCTAGGAGACTCTTTCCTATCGACACCCCCTGAGGAAGCACTTTAGAAGCGAAACGATCGTTGGGGTTGGTAGGTATGGTCTGGCATTCTTGATTGGGCATTGGGCTCTGTTTTCTTCCAATTGACTTATGTTTGTCATAGTCTTATACTGAGGTTCCCTTGCATTTATAACCCCTATTGCCATCTATTTATGTGATTACTCTGCTATATGACTTATACCTGCCTTTCCATAGTGATTCAGTGCCTTTTTTATGCATTCTGCATTTTTCTATGTATGTTTTTAACTTTGTGAATTTAATAAAGTATATGGATTAATAATGATTTCATGTTTTTGTGTGCACTGTTTGGTACACGTTTTCGGCGTTCCTATTTAGCAAGTGCACTCCCACTTACTTTTTACAGTAGGTTGGTTTCTCTCTTTTTTGGTGTTAATGATTGAGAAGCCGTAGACAGAAGCAGAGAATTTGGAGGATAAGTAATAGAGATGAGCGAATTTACAGTAAATTAGATTAGTCACGAACTTCTCGGCTCGGCAGTTGATGACTTATCCTGCATAAATTAGTTCAGCTTTCAGGTGCTCCCGTGGGCTGGAAAAGGTGGATACAGTCCTAGGAGACTCTTTCCTATCACTGTATCCACCTTTTCCAGGCCACCGGAACACCTGAAAGCTGAACTAATTTATGCAGGATAAGTAATCAACTGCCGCGCCGAGAAGTTCGTGACGAATCGAATTTACTGTAAATTCGCTCATCTCTAATAAGTAAACAAGCATTCACGTGGGATCAGGGTCGTAGTTACAGCTCATGCCGCCCTAGGCACTCACACGAATACACCCCATTAGGGCGATTTCACATGCGTTAAAGTTGTTTCGGGCAGCTCTCTCACAAATACACAGCAAAAACTGTATAAATTACAGTGGCTCTTGTTGTAGATTCACATGGATTCACCCCTATACACAGAAAGTGGTGAAATCAATCACAAATCCACAATATAGTGAGCAGCTGTGTGTGTAATCTTATGGTAAATTTCACAGCAGATCTGAACTATATGGTTTTAACCTATGTGGATTTAAAGAAGAACTCCGGAATAGGGAAATGATCGTCCATACTGCCGGCAGTAAAAAAATATAAACAGGTACATAACTTCCTTCGCTCCGGTAACCGGCTCTGGTCTCACCGCGATCCTCTTCCTGGTTGCTGGTGGTCGGCAGAGCGCAGTATGACTCACCGGCAACCAGAAAGAGGATCGCGGCGGAGACCGGAGCCGGTTACCGGATGCATCGGGGGAGCGAAGGAAGGTATGTACCTGTTTATTTTTTTACTGCCGGCAGTATGGACAATCCTTTTCCTATTTCGGAGTTCTCCTTTAAATTACGGTAAGGCAACAGCATCTACTTCAAAAGTTTTTTCTATTTTTATTTTTTACAGAAGTGCTGCCCTAAACACAGGCGCATGTGCCAACAGTCCAGGGGTAGCAAGCTAGGTGCTGGCTGCACCAACAAACATAATGGAGACCTCAAACACACTGGATAACTGGAGCAATATCACCAGCACCTGCACAGAGTGAACACTTAACTAAGCTTAGACAGGTACAAACCACCCCCACACAACAACTAAAATCTGGCATGGACCATTCCTCTGGCAAAAACCTAAAAGCTGCTGCCAGCAACAGTTAAAGGGATACTCCAGCTCTGAGACATCTTATCCCCTATCCACCGCTGGGGACCCCCGCAGTCTTGTATTCGCCATCCACCTGTTTGAGCTGCACGCCACGGTGCCAGCTCACAAACAGACAGGTGGCGACCACGGGGCCGGAATATCGTGACATCACGACTCCGCCCCTGTGTGACGTCACCCCCGCCCCCCCTATGCAGGTCTATGGGAGGGGGCGTGATGGCATGCAGCTCAAAAAGGTGGGTGGCGAATACAAGATTGTGGTGAGACATCTTATCCCCTATCCTTTGGATAGGGGATAAGATGTATCTGGGCCGGAGTACCCCTTTAATTCAAAGACATGTGGTGGTATTTATTAATTCTCATTGAGGAAAGCTATTTTGAGGAAATTAATCGAGACTAGTGTTGGGCGCGAATATTGCAAATATATTCGCTATATATTCAAAATTACGAATATTCACTTTTTTCCGCATATTCGCATATTCCTTCTTTTCACTTGTGGGTCAACTAAAATGATGCAAATACACTTGTCAGAGGTTATCAACAACATCTCTAGCAACCAATAGTAAAGTTGTCCACCCCCTCACTGTTTTCTTCCTCGAATATGCAAATATTCGCATATGTGAATATAACGAATACGTGAAATTCGCAAATATAGGACGAATATTCATCTATATATTTTGGGAAATATCGCAAATTCGAATATGGGCAATGCCGCTCGAGACCTTTGCTGCAAAAAAGTTGACCAGTTGCCCATAGCAACCAATAAGATTGCTTGATTTTTCAGAGACTTTTTCAAAAATGAAAGAAGCGATCTGATTGGTTGCTATGAGCAATTGGTCAATTTTTCCTCTGCACAGGTTTTGATGAATCTCCCCCTTTGTGAAGATTGTTTCTTTTGCTGTGTTTTTTTTTTTAAACTTTTTTGGCATCTATCATTTTGGCTTACAGCCATTGATAACTTTGACACAAATAAAATCTCTTCCAGTCACAGCTTCTTTATACAGTCACCGGCTCCGGCTGGGAAATGTCAAAACCTGACGCTCCCGTATCCCAGCCGGACCCAGCCCACATGTCATGCATTTGAATGAGCCGACCGGAGTCAGACAGTGACTTTGGTTCGCTCATTTTGCTCCGTACTCGGTTTTGTGGCCGGACTGAAAACCGTAGCATGGCACCCTAACGGTATGTTCACACTGGCGGATTACCTGCGGATTTTCCGCAGTGTATTTGCTGCGGAAATTCTGCAGCGGATTTCGCTACCATTGACTTCAATAAGTCGTGGGTTGTGGCTGAAGGATGACGGCGATTGGTGTGAGGGAGGAGGCGGGACGCTGTTTCGCCTGATGGAGGATGGAGTTGTGGCTGACTACTGATGGCGATTGGTCCGAGGGAGGAGGCGGGACGCTGTTTCGCCTGACAAGTTACGGCTGATGACTGACGATGTCCTAAAATGGACGCCGTACCAATGCGTTTAATATAATGTGTTTTTTATTTTTTATTTTCCTTTTGCAAGATCTCTGCAGGCAGTCATTGGATAAAAGCCTTCCAGCTTATACTATGTCTGGAGACCTTGTATCATCTCATTGACACTGTACATCATTTCCATTGTCAGCAATACTGTTGCAGGATTTCTATTGCTATTTCATCTTGTAGTTCCACATTCAGCCACTAGAGTGCAGCACCCAGCGCAGTCAGAAGTGTGTGAGAATTGTAGGCGGGGCTCTGGGAAGTTTCCACATTGTTGCTATGTGGAGAAGTTTTAGGGGCCGGAGTTCCCGGAGCGTTGCTAGGTAACGGCGCCGCTTTTTTTTTTCTTTCAGGGTGGCGTGTGACCTGGGACCCCGGAACCGGAGATATAGGTGGGTGTAGGGTGAGGTGAGCGCTAGGTGCAATGTACACAGAGGAAGCTGTACTAACTAAAACCTATACACACTGTGCGGTATGAAAACCGCTGCGACTTCTGCTCGTCTGCGTCTTCCTGAAGGAAGTTATGGGCAAAGTGAAGAGTTACATTTTGTATTATGAATTGTTGTTTGTTGTTGTATTTTGTTATGTGTTTTGCTTGTTTGTATCATTTGCTGTGGTGTGACATAACTATGGGTGTCAGCACAGTCCAGTGTTCACACATTGCGCCCCCCCCCCCCTGCAAATCAATAGGGCAGTGTTTCCCAACCTGAGTGCCTCCAGCTGTTGCTAAACTACAACTCCCAGCATGCCCGGACAGCCAAAGGCTGTCCGGGCATGCTGGGAGTTGTAGTTTTGCAACAGCTGGAGGCACTCTGGTTGGGAAACCCAGCAATGGGGAAATATTAAACACTATACCCACTTGGCATTCCCCCCCCCCTTTTTTTTATATATCAACTGGCTCCAGAAAGTTAAACAGATTTGTAAATGACTTCTATTAAAAAATCTTAATCCTTTCAGTACTTATGCGTTTCTGAAGTTAAGGTTGTTCTTTTCTGTCTAAGTGCTCTCTGATGACACGTGTCTCGGGAACCGCCCAGTTCAGAAGAGGTTTGCTATGGGGATTTGCTTCTAAACTGGGCGGTTCCCGAGACACATGTCATCAGAGAGCACTTAGACAGAAAAGAACAACCTTAAAGGAGTAGTCCAGTGGTGACTCAGTGGTGAGCAACTTATCCCCTATCCTAAGGATAGGGGATAAGTTGCAGATCGCGGGGGGTCCGACAGCTGGGGCGCCCTGCGATCTCCTGTATGGAGCCCCGACAGCCCGTGGGAAGGGGGCGTGTCGACCTCCGCACGAGGCGGCGGCCAACACGCCCCCTCAATACAAGTCTATGGCAGAGCCGAAGCGCTGCCTTCGGCAATCTCCGGCTCTGCCATAGAGATGTATTGAGGGAACGTGTCGGCCGTCGCTTCGTGCGGGGTCGACACCCGCTATCTGGGCGGAGAGCCGGGGCCCCGTACAGAGAGATCGCAGGGGGCCCCAGCGGTCGGACCCCCCCGCGATCTCAAACTTATCCCCTATCCTTAGGATAGGGGATAAGTTTTTCACCACTGGACTACCCCTTTAACTTCAGAAGCTCATAAGTACTGAAAGGATTAAGATTTTTTTAATAGAAGTAATTTACAAATCTGTCTAACTTTCTGGAGCCAGTTGATATAATAAAAAAAAAGGGGGGGGGGGGGATGCCAAGTGGGTATAGTGTTTTAACTTTCTGGAGCTAGTTGATATATAAAAAAAATTTTTTTCCTGGATAACCCCTTTAAGCTTGGTTTGGTTTCTTTTTCTTCCAAAAAATCTTGGCTTTTTTTCTCCCATAGAAAAAACGACATTGATGTTTTTTTTCCCCAATGTTTACCCCCCTAGTTCTCCAATAGAAATCCTTAGAAATCAATAAAAATCACATGTGATAAAATGACCCCCCCCACCAAAAATAACTGTAATACACACTATTTTTTTTTGGGGGGGGGAAACACCTAAAAGAACTGCATTTTAGGGGTGTGTTCACAATACGTGATTCCAGAGGAATTACGCTAGCGGAATTACGCGGGGTGAACTTTAAGATCAGTCTAAATGGGATTCCGCGAGACCCGTTCACACAGAGCAATTTCAGCGGCGGACAATTCCGCCTCTGAATTTGTTTTTGCACAGAGAATGAACATGTTCATTTTTTGTGCGGAATTCCGCAAGTACTGCATAGCCCTCAATGGTAATGGCGAGGGGCCCTACTGCGAAGAATTTAGTTGGCGGCTGCCGGGCTGAATCTCCGCTCGCTGAATTCCGTAAGAGGAGATTCAGCGTGCCACTAAGATAACCCAATAGAGCAGTTAGGGGCCAAAGGCACAAAATATCCGAATCCCAGGGCCAAAGCCGGGATAAAAAACCTAGATAATCAACCCTAAAATATAACTGTTGTTTTATCAAGATACCTAATAAAAGTTATATTTTAGGGTTGATTAGGGATGTAGGTTTTTTTTTTTTTTTTTACCCCGGGCTTCGGCCCTGGGGTTTGGATATATCATTCCTCAGTGTGAACGCACCCTGAGAGTAAAAAAATAAATAAATGAGGGTGCTGTTTTTTTTTTTTGCATAAATAATACCCACTAAATAAAGTTGCATCTGTTCCTAGTCTAATGTAGCTTTTGTGGCATTTCCTTTTGTTCAAAAATAGTGTGTTTATTAGTATAGGTGGTTTTTTATATTTGGCATTTTATCCCGTGCGTTTTTTCTCCTTGCAAGTCATGTGATTCTTTCATCATGCAACTCAAGGATTTCTACTGGAGAATTTGGGGTGGGGGGCAGATAATGTCTGGCCGCACAATCTTCAGCACCAAAAAAATGGCATTTGTGGGGCTTTTTTATTCATTTATTTATTTTTTAACAAAAAGGTCCTTTAGGCTTGGTTTCCATTTGGATTCTGGCAGTTTTTATGCTTAAAAAGAAAAAAAGCCACAAAAAATCGGCCCTCTCATTTTGGACTCCCAAAATAAATAAATAAATAATATATATATATATATAATATATATATATATTTTTTTTTTTTTTCTTCTTTTGTGGAGTTTTTCAAAAATAGTGTTTTTTTATTTTCACATTTTTTTCCACCCAAAACACTGCATTTGTGGTGTTTTATTTATTTATAATTTTTTTGTTGTTGGGGTGGGGTTTGTGTGTGTGTGTTTTTATATATATATATATATATATATATATATATATATATATATTCATAAAAGGAACCTAGCCTGGCCTGTTGCACTACACTGGATTTCCGAGGAACACAGAAGAAAAATGTTATATTTTTACATTATTACATTTATTGTGGTCTCAATGCAGCGGAGAACCTCCAGTGTGAACTACAGTGTAGGTAGCTACGGCCGCTGTGCTAGCTGGTTATATTGATTCAGAGCCCGCACTACTAGTTAACCCTGTGCTCCATTTGCTGCATTGTGTTCTGGGGGGCAAAAACTCTACAGTCAGATGTTAGCTGGAGGTCAGTAGGGGAATATGTAACTATAAAAATATATGGCTTTGCTCAGACTGCAGTATTTCCAGCCGACCATTCAGTCCCCCCAATCGACCCCCCCCACCCCACTCCACCCCACCCCCCCTGTGCATGGAGTGCCGGGTCAACATACTCTCTCCATGCACATGTCGGACACTTATCCCCTATCCTTTGGGAACAGGATACATTTTAAAGTGCTGGAGTACCTCTTTAAATTTAAATGATGTTCATTATATCTATCATTTGTAATTTGTGTTTATGTTACATCCACCCTCTTTTATATAATTTAGGGCATTCACCTGTAACTTTCACTAAGTTAGAGAGTTTTTACCAAAGAAATGTTTAACCCCTTAAGGACCCAGCCCATTTTCACCTTAAAGGGGTACTCCAGCGCTAAGACATCTTATCCCCTATCCAAAGGATGGGGGATAAGATGCCTGATCACGGGAGTCCCGCCACTGGGGACCCCCGTGACCTTGCACGCAGCACCCTGTTATTATCAGTCCCTGGAGCATGTTCGCTGATGACTGATTATAACGGGGTGCTGCGTGCAAGATCACTGGGGTCCCCAGCGGCGGCGTATCCTTTGGATAGGGAATGACATGTCTTAGCGCCGGAGTACCCCTTTAAGGACCCGAGCATTTTTTGCACATCCGACCACTGTCACTTTAAGCATTAATAACTCTGGGATGCTTTTACTTTTCGTTCTGATTCAGAGATTGTTTTTTCATGACATATTCTACTTTATGTTAGTGGAAATTTTGGGCCATACTTGCATAATTGCTTGGTGAAAAATTCCCAAATTTTATGAACAATTTTAAAATTTAGAATTTTTTTTTTTACTCTGCTTAGGCTAAGTTTCCACTTGTTTTTTTTTCTGGCAGTTTTTGGAAAACTGCCACTGCAGTTTTTGAGCCAAAGTCAGAAGTGGATCCATAAGGGAGGAGAAGTATAAGTCCTTCCTTTATATGTCCTATTCCTTTTGAATACATTTCTGTCTTTGGCTCAAAAACTGCAGTGGCAGATATCCAAAAACTGCCAGAAAAAAAACCAAGTGGAAACTTAGCCTTATAAGGAAAATGGACATCCCAAATAAATTATATATTGACTCACATATACAATGGGGGATATTTATCAAAGTTGTCTATGTCCCGCACCAATATAGACCAAACTGCAGAGCGTTAGGCCGGTCTATTGTGCACCTAATTTATCAAAAGGCGCACGGCTCTTGATAAATTCTGCGCATAGACTTTGGGATCTATGCTTTAGTCCATATTTAAACCTGCTCCAGCACGGTCTGACATTTCGGCGTACTTTCAGCCGATGCGACTTGTCGTTGAAAAGTCGCTTTTGATAAAATAGACTAGAATGCATCAATGTTCTAAAAATCCTCCAAAACAAAAGTCGCAGAAAAGTCACACTTATTTAGACTGCGACTTTCTGTGCGACAAATTTAGACAAAAAGCAGGAAAAAGCAGTATAAATCCTTTGATAAATATCCCCCAATATGTCTACTTTATCTTTGCATCATAAAATTTATGAGTTTTTACTTTTGGAAGACATCAGAGGGCTTCAAAGTTCAGCAGCAATTTTCCAATTTTTCACAAAATGTTCAAAATCGGAATTTTTCAGGGACCAGTTCAGTTTTGAAGTGGATTTGAGGGGCTTTCATATTAGAAATACCCCATAAATGACCCCATTATAAAAACTGCACCCCCAAAGTATTCAAAATGACATTCAGAAAGTTTGTTAGGTGTTTCACAGGAAGAGCAGCAAAGTGAAGGAAAAAAATCAAAATCTCCATTTTTTTTACACTAACATGTTCTTGTAGACATTTTTTGAGTTTTTACAAGGGGTAAAAGGAGAAAAAGCCCCCCAAAATGTGTAACCCAATTTCTCTCGTGTAAGGAAATACCTCATATGTGAACGTAGAGTGCAGTAGAGGGCTCAGAAGCGAAGGAGCGACAATGGGATTTTGGAGAGTGAATTTTGTTGAAATGGTTTTTGGGGGACATATCGCATTTAGGAAGCCCCTATGGTGCCATAACAGAAAAAAAAACTCCCACATGGCATACTATTTTGGAATCTACACCCCTCATGGCATGTAACAAGGGGTACAGTGAGCCTTAACACCCCACAGGTGTTTGACGACTTTTCATTAAAATCTGTTGTGTAAATGAAATCTTTTTTCCCACTAAAATGCAGTGCATTCACTAAAAAGTTGCAATCCCATTTATGGGAGTATGGGAATATCCCATGTGTGGACGTTAAGTGCTCTGCGAGTGCACTACAATGCTCAGAAGAGAAGAAGTCAAATTTGGCCTTTTGAAAGCAAATTTTGCTGAAATGGTTTTTGGAGGGCATGTCACATTTAGGAAGCCTCTCTGGTGCCAGAACAGCAAAAAAAAAAAAAAATAACCCACATGGCATACTATTTTGGAAACTACACCCCTCAAGGGGTACAGTGAGCCTTAACACCTCACAGGTGTTTAACGACTTTTCGTTTAAGTCGAATGTGTAAATAAATGAAAAAAATTCTCACTGAACTGCAGTTTTTTTTTCCAAAATTTACAATTTTTAAAAACATTTCTTCTAAGTATGGAAATCCCCCATTTGTGGATGTAAAGTGCTCTGCATGTGCACTACAATGCTCAGAAGAGAAGGAGCGCCATAGGGATTTTTGGAGAGAGAATTTGTTTGGAATGGAAGGCGGGGGCCATGTGTGTTTACAAAGCCCCCATGCTACCAGAACAATGGACCCCCAACATGTGACCCTATTTCGGAAACTTCACCCCTTACGGAATTTAATAAGGGGTGCAGTGAGCATTTACATCCCACTGGTGTTTTACAGACTTTTGGAACAGTGGGCTGTGCAAATGAAAAATAAAATTTTTCATTTTCATGGATCACTGTTCAAAAAATCTGTCTGACACCAGTGGGGCGTAAATGCTCACTGCACCCCTTATTACATTCCTTGAGGGGTGTAGTTTCCAAAATGGGGTCACATTTGGGGGGGGGGGTCCATTGTTCTAGCACCATGGGGGCTTTGTATACACACATGGCCTTCAATTCCAGCAAAATTCTCTCTCCAAAGGCCCAATGGCGCTCCTTCTCTTCTGAGCCCTGTAGTGCACCAGCAGAGCACTTTACATCCACACATGGGGTATTTATATACTCAGAAGAAATGGTGTTACCAATTATGGGGGGCTTTTTTTCCTATTACCTCTTGTGAAAATGAAAAATTTGTGATAACACCAGCATTTTAGTTAAAAAATTTAAATTTTTCATTTTCACATCCAAATTTTATGAAAATTCTTCACACACCTGTGGGGTGTTAAGGCTCACTGTACCCCTTGTTACATTTCGTGAGGGGAGTAGTTTCCAAAATGTTGTCACGTGGGTGTTTTTTTTTCCGTTTATGTCAACCACTAACGATCAGCCACTCCTGTGCAAATCACCTTAAATGCACAGCCTTGTTGTGCGCCTGCAGAGTATTTTACATTCACATATGGGATATTTCTGTATGAAATTGTGTTACAAATTTTGCGGGTCTTTTTTTCCTTTTACCTCTTTTGAAAATGAAAAGTATGGGGCAACACCAGCATGTTAGTGTAAAAAATTCAACATTTTACAATAACATGCTGAAGTAGACCCCAACTTTACCTTTTTATAAGGGGTAAAAAGAAGAAAACGCCCCCCTAAATTTGTTAGGCAATTTCTCTCGAGTATGGAAATACCCCATATGTGGCCCTTAACTGTTTCTTTGAAATACGACAGGGCTCCGAAGTGAGAGAGCACCATGCGCATTTGAGGCCTAAATTAGGGATTTGCATAGGGACAGACCCGGACACTTGCCTCCGATAATTACCCTACGACAGTGTTTCCCAAACAGTGTGCCTCCAGCGGTTGGAAAACTCCCAGCATGCCTGGACAGTCAATGGCAATACTGGGAGTTGTTGTAAGCTGTTGCAAAACTACAACTCCCAGCCTGCCCTTTGGCTGTCCACGCATGCTGGGGGTTGTAGTTATGCAACAGCTGGAGGCAGACTGGTTGCAAAACACTGAGAGTTTGTTACTTAACTCAGTGTTTTTTTTACAACCAGTGTGCCTCCAGCTGTTGCAAAACTACAACTCCTGGCATGTACAGTCTTTCAGTGCATACTGGGAGTTGTAGCTTGCAACAGCTGGAGGCACACTGGTTGCGAAACACAGAGTTAGATAACAAACTCTGTGTTTCGCAACCAGTGTGCCTTCAGCTGTTGCAAAACTACAACTCTCAGCATGCACTTACAGCCGGAGGGCATGCTGGAACTTGTAGTTATGCAACAGCTGGAGGCACACTAGAAAAAATGTGCCTTCAGCTTTTGTATAACTACAACCCCCAGCATGCACAAACTACCAAAGGGCATGCTGGGAGTTGTAGCTGTGCCTTCTGCTGTTGCATAACAACAACTCCCAGCATGCCCTTTTGTGCATGCTGGGAGTTGTTTCTAGGCACCAGGAGGAGGCACGGCCTTATCTCCTGCTGCTGCTCTGCTGGACCCTGCCTGACGCCACCGCCGCTGTCTCCACTCCTGGGGCTCGGGGGCCCCAGTTCCATGTAAGGACTCCCGGTAGAGATGAGCGAACTTACAGTAAATTCGATTCGTCACGAACTTCTCGGCTCGGCAGTTGATGCCTTATCCTGCATAAATTAGTTCAGCTTTCAGGTGCTCTGGTGGGCTGGAAAAGGTGGATACAGTCCTAGGAAAGACTCTCCTAGGACTGTATCCACCTTTTCCAGCCCACGGGAGCACCTGAAAGCTGAACTAATTTATGCAGGATAAGTCATCAACTGCCAAGCCGAGAAGTTCGTGACGAATCGAATTTACTGTACGTTCGCTCATCTCTAACTCCCGGCACCCGCCCTTGCCCTCCGAAATAGGGGTGGAGCGGGTGCTGTTAGGGACACCCCCACAGCAGGAGTCTTGATTTGTTGGATGGTAACGGCTCCGGCAGCTGAAGGGTGATAGGTGTCGTCTCAAACGGCACTATCACCCTTTTTTTCCGGACCCGATTGACCCGGAATCGCCACAAATCGACGATCTGAATTGATGGGGGGGGGGGGGGGGGGAATCATGACCCCCCCCTCCCCCCAGGGGGTTGCTTAAGGGGTTAAACTCAAAAGTCGCAATTCTTGGGGTGTTGTAGAGAAGTATCCCGATATACAGCTTGCCTCCTATCCAAGATAAATCTTATCTCAAAAGCCTACCCACATAAGGGATAAGCAGCTAAAATAATTCACAAACAGTGAAATAAGATTGACCTGCTAAATTGAGAAATCTGTGACTGGAATTAATGTGTGATGAATAGGATTATCCCATCAGGGCAAGTTTCTATGAGATGATCAGCAGTAACTGCAAGGAAAATTAGATTTAACAGTGCATTAAATTGCGTATTTAGGAAGCATCGACCACTAGATTATTTCCAAATACCGAGTCATGCTTCTGAAAATGAAAAGCAGTGCTGGTGGAAAAAAGCTAATGCTCTTGTTAATTTATTATACAGGCAACCACAGAAGAGATGTCAGACAGAAGGGGCTATTTGCATTTTAGACGCAATTATGCAGAGGAGTTGAGAATCAAGAAAGAGCTGGAAAGATTGCTTAAGCCTCCTCATAGGGCTATCAGACATGATATGGTGAAACTCCGGCCCAAAAGCAGCTCACCCCTATCTCTGATGCAGGACCCTTCTATCCCCCAGTCAAATCAATTTCATTCTCTCTCACGTCCGAGATCTGGGGTTAGAAGCAAACCATCTTCATCTGCCTGTCATTCTGCACCAACTTCGTCTGAATCAAAACGAACCATTGTTTCTATCACTGCAGACATACGGCTTGATGATAATAAAGCCTGTATGTTCGCAAAAGATGCTTCTTCTATTTCTACAGATGTTGCTCAAAAACTAGAAGACCAGACACAGTTGCAACATGGCCACTTGTATGTTCATAAAGAGACTCCGGAGACTGAGCACAACGTAACAAGACCCGCTATAGCATCAATGGTTGGAACAACCAAACCTATAATGGTTTTCACACGACCAGAACCACCCTCAAAGCCTAGGTCTTACATTCCACAGGACTCAGGAAATATTTCTACAAAGTCTTTAGTCATAGAGAAGAAGAGGACAAAAAAACAAAGAGTGACACCAGCACCCTCTTCCAAGACGAAAAAATCTGTTGATGTTAGGTCATCTGAAGACAGTGATGACACTAGTACGTCTTCAAGTTCAGATTTCCAAGATAGTGATGACTCGGTGAAAAGGATAAAAAGTAGAAAGAAGAAAAAGAAAAACAGTTTAAAGAAGTCCAAGACCTTGTCTACATCAGAGCAAGTTCATTGTGGTAGAGATAATCCGACAAACACTTCATCTCTTATAGCAGATAAATCGTCTCATGTGGTTACTGATCAAAGCAACATTATGGGAACCATTGAAGGGGCTAACGTCAGTGTGGTGTCACCATTCAAGACCACAGCCAGGTCTGTAGACGAAATAATAGCCTCGCTACGGTCTCCTCAGTCATATACAGCTTCAGACTTGATGATAAAACAGTTAATGGAGAGTGTACTGGGCCTGGACTATAACGTCACATCAGGGGTGAGTCTTAGGTCCTCTGCAAACTGGATAAATTGTATGCATAAAATATTATAACCCGATCTGATCTAATCTGAACTACTGTTCTCAGATTTGTCATGGTAGCAGTCTATTTTTACAGTCGGGCAATAAAAGTATTTAGTCAGCCACCAATTGTGCAAGCTCTCCAAAGTCCTCCCTTTTAAAAAGATGAGAGGCCTGTAATTTTCATCATAGGTATACCTCAACTATGAGAGACCTAATGAGAAAAAAAAATCCATAAAATCACATTGTCTGATGTTTAAAGAATGTATTTGCAAATTATGGTGGAAAATAAGTATTTGGTCACCTATAAACAATATACTAGAACGTAGAATATAATGAGGTGGTTCTACATAGACCACTATTTAATAAGTATAGTCATCCACCTACAAACAAGCAAGATTTCTGGCTCTCACAGACCTGTAACTTCTTCTTTAAGAGTCTCCTCTGTCCTCCACTCATTACCTGTATTAATGGCACCTGTTTGAACTTGATCCCAAACACACCACTCGGGCAAAGAAGGAGTGGCTTCATAAGAAGCATTTCAAGGTCCTGGAGACGCCTAGCCAGTCTCCAGATATCAACCCCATAGAAAACCTTTGGAGGGAGTTGAAAGTCTGTGTTGCCCAGAGACAGCCCCAAAACATCCCTGCTCTAGAGGAGATCTACATGGAGGAATGGGCCAAAATACCAGCAACAGTGTGTGAAAACCTTGTGAAGAATTACAGAAAATGTTTGACCTCTGTCAAGGGTATATAACAAAGTATTGAGATGAACTTTTGTTATTGACCAAATACTTATTTTCCATCATAATTTGCTAATAAAATGTGATTTTGTGGATTTTTTTTTCTCATTATGTCTCTTATAGTTGAGGTATGAGAGATTCACTGCTATATTCCGGAAATTACGTGCTGGAGCTGGGGCCCCGCCGGCTTAATGTGCATGTTCCTGGTCTGTGACTCCACGTCCTAATGACGTGGAGTTGCTGGTCAATTAAGTGCTGCAAAGAGCAGAGCGCTCACGTGACGTGTCACAGTCAGTGGATATGTAAATTAAGCCAATGCGGCCCTGCCTCCAGCATGAAATTCCTTGATTATAGAAGTGGATGTTCGGGAGGACATATCTCTGGACCTAAGGTAAGTATTTTAGTAAGTGACCCCTTATCGGACTCCTGTTCACCCATATTATAACCCAGTGTATTCGGTTTAGTGTGGGTGAACAGGCTGACCATTTTCCTTTAAAGAGCAACTATCTTGAGTATTGACCACAACTAAGCCCGGTGTGTGAAAGCTCATGAGAAGTTTTATGCAGCCATACCTTTGGTGGCTTTACAGTAGTCTTGACTGTGCTAAAAATGCTTTTTTGTTGAGTCACCAACAGTTGGATAGGCATGGCCAAGGGTTTGCAATGCCACAGGGCCACCCTGCCTATCTCTGTGCTCAGTGCTGTGGCCGCTGTGTGATTGACACACAGGTCCTCAGAGCATGCGCACTCCATCTATTCTCCATGTGCACTCCATCTATTCTCCATGTGCACTCCATCTATTCTCCATGTGCACTCCCTCTGCGAATGCTCGCCTCTGACTCAGCAGATGTTGGGAGGCATCAGGAGTGAGCACTTGCAAGTGCTGTGCTATTTTTGCAAAAAAGGCAGACTCTCTTTTCTAATCACTGTCAAAAGGACATCATCTGAAGCCCTGCTGGGGAGAACTTCCTCCGCCAATCTGCTACATACAGCCCAGAGCAGATCAGCTGTGATCCGCACACACACCCTCAGCTCTCTGAACTCTACAGTACACTCTGTACACTGTGCTGAGCTAAGGTCCCGCCTGCATTTCCTGACTTTTGTCTCTGCCAGGCTGCTACAGGAGACAATCTGCAAGCAGGACCAAAAGGAGGAACCCTGGTGGCCAGACTTTTAGGGGTTAATTTAACACAAAGTTATATTAAAAAAATATATATGTTAGAAAACTAATGTAAATAGGCTAATCTATAACATATTCATTTGTATTACTAATAAGAGTACCATTTAAGCAGACTTTTCTAGTAAGGAACAATATTAAACAATGAAAATGATGGATCAATCATGCACACCATTTAGTAACACACACATTTCATAGCCCTGCACTCTCTATATAGCTTCTCATCACTCACTTCAGTTCATGACACTATAGCGGCTCACAATCAGACCCCGATGTGCATAGACACACACTAAGATCTATTTCTGAGGTAGTCATTGAAGATATCAGTATGTTTGTGAAGTGTGAGAAGAAATTTGAGTACCTGGGGAAAACCCATTCAAGCACATTATGCTATAGTCTTATAGTGTATTGAAGAACCAGCAGAAACACTTTGTAATTAGGAATATATTGTTTTAGGAAACTACAGAAGAAAAATCTGATGTTCAAGAGAAAGAGTCCAAGCAGCTTCAACTGGAAAATACATCATCTGCAGAAGTTCAACCTCCAGAGCCGGTACTGTCTACATTTTTAGCAAATAATTGTGTTTCCTTTTTTCCTTAGACTGCTACTTAGTATTGTTCTTTTGCTATTTCTCGTCGAAATGTATGAGTAAAATGACAACTGATCATTCCTATTTTCCATGGGGTGTGACCTGCACTCTCTAACACTATTTATTCACTATTTAATCAGTACTGAAAATGTCAGACTGTCTAGTGACACATTGGCCCAGATATATCAATCTGTCCTAGACAAAAACTGGAGAGATCTCCCCATAGCAACAAATAGCAGCTTAGCTGTCATATCTCACGAGCAGGTCCCTCACTCCTACTTTTTGAATATTTAAAGGAGTAGTCCAGTCCTGAAAAAATTATCCCCTATCGTGCGGTGGTCGGGGCCCCGTATTGGAGATCGTGGGGGGCCCCAGTGGTCGGATCCCCGTGATCTGAAACTTATCCCTTATCCTTAGGATAGGGGATATGTTTTTCAAGATTGGAGATCTCCTTTAATGAGTAATATTATAATATTGTTATGTCTAATTCTTTTCTTTATTTGTATCCCAAAAATTGTAAAGTGCTGCAGAGTCTGCTGGTGCTATATATATATAAAAGGGACGAGTATTTTCCTCAGGGAGAGGCACCGCTTCCGGGGTAAAATGGAGATTCAAAAAGGCCTTTAGCACTCCACGGGCTTTCTGGGTAAGAAGTATGCAAAATAAGTTTCTCATCACACCACCATATAAGGTAGCGTGCCCTCTAATCAGCTCTTCTTACCCAGAAAGCCCGCGGAGTGCTAAAGGCCTTTTTGAATCTCCGTTTTACACCGGAAGCGGTGCCTCTCCCTGAGGAAAATACTTGTCCCTTTTAGTTAGTTGCTACAGGTCTCTCATCCTCAGCCAAGCCAGAACACCCTGCTCTATACTGAGGAGGGGCAAGCACCCCGAAACAGCTATCTGCAGATGGGTTCTCTTCCCTTCTGGGGAGAATTCTGACTTGGCATTAATCCCAATCAGCTTCTGAGACTTTGTAACCAGAGCCAGAGCTGATCAGAGGGCACGCTACCTTATATAGGGGTGTGATGAGAAACTTATTTTGCATACTTCTTACCCAGAAAGCCTGTGGAGTGCTAAAGGCCTTTTTAAATCTCTGTTTTACACCGGAAGCGGCGCCTCTCCCTGAAGAAAATACTCATCCCTTTAGCTAGTCGCTACAGGTCTCTCATCCTTAGCCAGACCAGAACACACTGCTCTGTACTGACGAGGGGCAAGCACCCCGAAAAAGCTGTCTGCAGATGGGTTCTCTTCCCTTATGGGGAGAATTCTGACTTGGCATTAATCCCAATCAGCTTCTGAGACTTTATAACCAGAGCCAGAGCTTATTAGAGGGCACGCTACCTTATATGGTGGTGTGATGAGAAACTTATTTTGCATATATATATATATATATATATATATATATATATAAAAATAATAATAATAAGAATCCTAATGATGGGCAAATCAATGCACTTTTTGTCTCTGACAGATTCATAAATCTGGGCCATTGTATGGCAACAGGAATGATAAAATCCAGTGTAGTTTTTAGTGCAATTTTTCAGCCAAACCCAGAAGTGTGATTTATAACAAAATTGTCTTATCTAATTGTACTAATGGTTTACGAAAATTTGTATAGAATGAAAGCTACACTTTAAGAAGTAACATTCTTTACATGTTGAAAAAAAAACCATTCAAACATTTTGTTGAGGGACGTATTCTGAATATTTTGTTTTAGTTTCTGCTTCAACTTCTACGAAGCTCTTGAAGCTGGAGTACAAACTAAAATAAACTATTTTAGTGTTTTCTTAGATTTTACATTTTAGATATGATCATTTGTGTCTAAACCACAGATTGAGTAAGACATGAAGTAATGCACATTTTATAGGATTCACATTAAGCTACAACTCACACATGTTTTTTTGACTACATGGCCCATCATGTAATTTTCTGTATTACATTCAGCATGTGCTCCAGGTTCCTAAGGCAGATATCACGCTGGATGACAAGCTTTCCACTCCGTTGTCTTTTTCCTTGGTTAAAGATGAGGAAGAACCAAGTCACCAAGGATCCATGTTGACTGCAGAGGAATCCATAACATCTTTAAAAGTGGAAGAAATGACAGAAGGAAAAGCCAAGGAAATTCTCAAGTCATCTGCTCAGGTCTGTATGGCTTGTAATAAAGTCTGGAGTTGGCACATTAAATTACAGTAAATGTCAGGGGAAAGACAGATTTGAGATTCCAGATTTCAACATTCCTAATCCTTTTTCCTCTATAAGACAAGTGGTTCCTGGCAGAGGCTTTTTACAATCTACCCACTAAAAGAAAAATCAGGGAGTATTTTTCATGGATCTTTTAACTACCCAAAAATTTTAAAAGTTTAGAGCAAATTTTACTCATGTCACTCATGCGTTGCACCAAATTATTGTCTGAAAGGGATATGGCCTCATAATAAAGGGGTGTGGCTTAACAGAATGGGGCATGACACTGCTATGGGACACTGTGCACCAAAATTGCACCATTTCAATGCAACTGGGAAAATGCTTTATTAGGCTGAAAGAAAAAAATAATACATCTATGAGAAGCTTGAGAAGTGGCCAGATCAACAGTTTGGTTCATTCTATAACCCCTTAATGTTATGCCATTAAGGATGTATGGATTAGGCTTAAGAGCCGAGTCCACTTCATACCTTGTGGCTGGTATCAGCAGCTAACAACCACTGTCAGGGCCCTGCATGTCGCAGTTGTGCAGTGCCAAATGGTTGTCATTATTTGCCAAACATAATGCGTTTTGAGGTGTCAAAGCCTATTTATCAGATGTGTTGGTATGCCTGCACATCTGATGAATAGGCTTTGACGCCTCGAAATGCGTTAAGTTTGGCAAAGTCTTTGTATCTACTACTCCTTGCCTCCGACTGGTGGATTGACCGGGCTTTTTCTACACTCCTTGGTCTTATTAGTCGCTGCTCGGCAGGTTGTTTCATAGCTGACTCTGGGATAGCTACACCACCATTTCTATGCCTATATTGTGGTTGTGTCTAAAACACAACTGACCCAGGTGAGCACATTTTGGGAACCCTCCCAGATTTATAAGGCAATGAAAGCAACATAAAAATAATAATTTTTACAGGGAGTAAATTACAACTCTTATTTATTTTACCTGCTGTATCATATGCAAAAAAATAATTTTAATGACGGTGCCCATTGGTTGGCCTTTTTTTTTAGATCCATTGAGCTTCTGTACAGAGAATGAATTTTGAAAATGATGTCACTGTCCATATACTGTCATTCTGAGTACAACTGAATGTTATGGCTACACAGATAAAATTCATGAAATAAATGTTATCTGCCTATGCTCAGCAATAACCTTATGACAGTATTAAAAACTGTCATATAAAAAACTGCATGTGTGATTTTAGCCTATTAGTTTCATTCTAGAGTAAACTGAGTCTTTATTATGCTGGAACTGAGGATCTGTTGCTTTTGTGAGTGGTGGCGACTCCCTGGCTGTGATCTGAGGGAGGGGCAGTGGTGAGAAATCACTAGGTGTTGACAGAACAACTGTTTGTAATTTTACTGTTTGAAAAAAACCTTGTTTACCCTTTTTAAAATCCTTAAATGTTTATCTTGTTTTTTTTTTGTTGCTCTTCAGATCTCCATCTCGGACATCATTCATGTGAAAGGAGATGCAGCGCAACTGATGAAGCGCACGGCTGCAAAGACTCCCCCTTCTACTGCTCTTCTTGCCACCTGGAAGCCAAAAACAAAGTAAATATTAAAACACTGTTAAAGACTAGGGGATTTTTAGATAGATTATCACTTGTTTACATTGTGTTTTGATTTCACTATAAGTGCTTGTGGCTAAACAGGTATTGAATTTAATTAGGCTTGTGGCCTCATTCCTGTTGCCTTTTGGGAATCCTCTCAAGCTGAGTATGCACATTAGATAAATTTTGGCTGAACTTGACAATTTTGGGGGGGATTAGTTAACCATTAATGTATATGAGGGTCTTCTCACTCTTCCACAATGGCAGATGTCAGGGGTGAGAACGATCAGGAAGTTGGATTTCGATATTCATCATAGTAAATCTGCCCCATTGTGTGAGTGAAAAATGATATTTTCTCATCAGTCATGTTTAAAGCGTCATTTGGGGCATATAACCTAACCACAGTGTGTGTATGGTTTGTAAAATATGTCTGTAGCCTTGCTTTTATCCCTCTTAGTACAGCTTTTATTAGCTCAAAAAAACACTGACAGTCAGATAGGCATGGCCAGGGGTTCGCTATGCCCCGTGGCAATGTACGCCTATCCCCTGTACATCACTGCTGGGACTGCTGTGTGATTGACACACAGGCCCCAGCGCATGCGCCCCTTATCTTTCATATGTAAGCGCCGACCGACATTTCTTTACAGAGCGCGAGCCCTCACTTCAACTGTATGACGCCTCTGTGCGCACGGACACATCCTTCTCCTCTTACTTCTTCCCGTGTTTTCTTATGATTTGCATTGATTTCAACAGAAAAATGTTTGTCAATTTACATGTTTCATTTTACTGCCATAACTTCAACAGAAGTAAAATGAAGTGCAAGGGAAAAAAAAGGCATTCTTTGGAATGTTTTTTGAGATGTTTTTGGCTCAAAAATTAGCTGGTTTACAAGTTGCATATTAGCATTTCCTGTAGCCCCCTAAAAAAAGTTAAATGGCAGGGAAAATGTCTAATATTTGGGGAATCATTTCACAATTCACTGGGAAAAAGACAGCAGTTTTTAAAATGATTTTTTTTTTTAATAGACATCTCAAAATTAGGTACAAAATACCAAGTATGAAAATAGCCTTAGTGTTAATTTACATGTAAATTTTTGCATGGACATTTATAGAAACCTATCATGCCTATACAGTCAGATCAGATCATGGTCTGAATTATCAAGAGACTGTTTTACTTCAATGCAGTTCAAGTCTTCACTAGGTCCCTGACACGGGAACTGAAAAATAACAACAAATGCTGTAAGCAACCATTTTGGGTGTTTAAGGTGTTTTCACATCAATTATGGGGACATGCCACTTTTAACATTGAGAAAGAGGCTAGCAAAGGTCTCAAAATGTGTTTGTTTATATTGGCACCTTAATAAATGGACTTTCTTAATATATACCACGAACTGTGAGTATTTCTGCACGGATTGCGCCGAATACCCGTGGCCTTTTTCCTGCATCCAGACTTCACACCAATTATCACATTTTGGTGTAAATGGCAAGGAGTAACTGCTAGCTGGATAGAAGTCCTGCTGAACTAGGGGACACTGCATTTATGTCCATGGTCTTGTTTGGGGCTTTGTCTGTGACCATAAAACCATGTTCACATGGTGGAGATTTTTTTAAATGTCTGCTCGGAAAACATGGATTGACATTATCCAAATAGAGGGCGCCGGTTGGAACATTTCGTCGCTAGGACCGCTCGGAAATCCGCAGTCCCCATAGACAGTAATGTATTTCAGAGTGGCTTACGCTGAAATATTTGTATCCTTTTGGCAGACACCAGAATCAGAATGTCCATGGCAATAACATCTGCCACAGAAACTCTGCCATGTGCATGGTGCAGCAGAATCATATTAAAAACAATAGGACTCTGCTGCACGGAATTTCCAAGTGGAGTTGTTTTTTAGGTTGGCTAATGCTTAATTTAGGCAAACATGCATATTGCATAAATTCCTGACAGATGTACACAAATAATATCATGTTCTTTCATAAATTTGAAAAATATATAACCAATGTCAGTGGGCAAGCCATAGTATTATAAATGCCTTTTGCAATGTCAGTGTTAAAATGGCCAAGTAAATAAAGGCACACGTTAAAGCTGGAAAATGAAACCGACCCTCAATGCCGACATTACTTGCTGTTCTTATATCCTTACCCGGTAACTTATCAGCTGCAACTATATCCCAACGGGAAGAAGAATAATATATCTGAACCATATTTTGTTGACCTTTATGAATTCATATTTCTTCTATCATTTCATTTCAAGACAGCTTCATAAAAAAAACGGTCCTGATTTTCTAAAGCAATCACCTTGGCATTTTGGTGACCCCATGCGCGCCCTTACTTATCTACAGCCCCTCGATGCTTCTTCACCTAGGCCAGATTATGTATGAGAGAAAATAGCAGTAGAAGACAAAAGGAACTCCCAATCCTTCAATAAATACTGTCAGGTTCTCAATGGCACAGAACTGCTCTGACATTTTCTCCCCCTCCACTCTCACAAAGCAGAAAATATTTTCGTACTGTGCATTAAGCTCAAATTGGCCACACACGGAGCTTCAGCGCTCCGCTGTCTCCCAACATAAAGAATGATAAATCGCTGCTGTGAGGAGACGTGAGGCTGTAAAAACATGCACCTCTTTACCTGCAACGTGCCAAAAACAACTTGTCTCTGCTGATAGACTTCTGGGAATGTTTGCCAATGAGGAAGATTTCTCGGGCGGCTGTCAGGACAGTTGTGCCAAACATAGAGTTTTCATTGAGAGAAAGGGCTGAGGTGATAGGGTGACATCATGCAAAGGTCAGCTACGTTTTTGTAGGATTGTAAAATCCCTAGACAATAGTGGAATGTTTTAAGGGCCATAGAGTTTTAGTGAATTGTGTTTGTTTGCGTGCAAAGGACCAAGTATTTTACTGATTAGTTTAGTTTCTCGCCTGAATGTGGTAGCCTAGAACAATGTTCCCCAACCAGGTTGCCTCCAGCTGCTGCTAAACTACAGCCAAAGGCTGTCTGGGCATGCTGGGAGTTGTAGGTTTGCAACAGCTGGAGGCACCTGTGTTTGGATACACTGACCTAAAAGCTACTATGCTTGTGAAAATCCAAATAAAATATATAATTATTTATATGTAACCAAAACCATACAGAAGCTACCACTTCTCTATAAACAGATTGTGTTAGGCATTGACTGTGCAGGGAGAAGATTTCTTCAGGCAACACAAATGCTGCACAAGCTCAAAAATAGTTTGACCCCATAATGCAATCCATACACAACAGTATAATTTATTTATTATAACTTGAAATATCGCATAAAAAGTATGCTTTACAAATAAATAAAAAATTCCTTGATTTGTATAGAAAATGGGAATGACACAATACCATATATGCATGTGACTAATGGGGACCCTGATAAATAGTCATTGTACATTATACAAAGAGTGCTGCCATATAGTGACTAGATAATGGCACCATACAGTAAAAGAAAAATGCTACCATACAGTGGCCAAATAATGTCTCCATGCGCGACCAAATTATTTTGCAATAACGTGAAATGACAATTCATACAGCAGAGTAAAATACAGAACCATATACTGCTATAGTGAGATAAAATACAGTAGCCCGAAAAAGTGACATGTAGACGGTCTACCAAGCCTTAGAGGATACAGACTTGACAAAGAAGTCTTGTGACAAAACATGCATTGGAGTCTGAGCTGGAGGTCTTGTTCTAGGGCTGCATTTTGGGTATGAATCTGGTCTACATTATCCACATCAATTGCTTTGCATTTACATTTTTTATTTAATATTTGAGCATTTATTACTTGTCAGGTATTAACTATTCTCATATTACACTAGCACTTTACATTGTGTTAATTGTATCAATATTTATATTTGTAGTTTGGCATTTGATGGAGCTCCATTTTTATTTTCTCAGAAAGTTCTGGGACTTGCTAAAAAGTTGCTAAGTTAAATAAATAGTGATTTGCAATGTAAAAAGATTAGTATTATGTATCACTACTTGGGTAGTAGGGGTGTAAATTGGCAAGAATCTGGCGATACAATATGTATGACGATACGATATATATCCCAATTCTGTCTCAAATACGATATACTGAGATTTTTTTCCGCATGAGGCTGTATGAGGGCTAATTTTTTGCGCCATAATCTGTTTTTTGTATCCGTACCATTTTGGTATTGATCTTTTTAATCTCTTTTAACTTTTTTTCTGGGATGTTATAAATCTCGCAATTCTGTGGTTTGATCTTTTTTTTTACATTTACGTCATATACCATATGGGATACATAATGTTATATTTTAATAGTTCGTACAATTACGCACGCAGTGATACCAAATAATTTTTATTATGTTTACATGTTTTTATATAGGAATAGGGGGTGATTTTAACTTTTAATATGGAAGGGGTTAATGTGTGTCTTTTAAACTTTTATTAAAACATTATTATTATTTTTTTTCTTACACTTTATTAGTCCCTTAGGGGACTTTTATGAGGAATCATTAAATTCCTCATACAGATCAATAGAGTTGTATTGAACTCCATTGATCTGTGTGCTCTGCGCTCCATTGATAGAGCCTAGTCCAGCCAGGCTCTATCGATGACACGCTGCGGGGGGCGATCCACCCCACTAGCCCACCAGCCCTTTAGACACTGCTGTCAGCTTTGACAGCGGCGATCTAAAGGGCTAATAGCCAGCCGCTGGCTATTAGCAGCGGCCCCCGGCTACAGAGAACAGCTGGGGGCTGCAGAGTACGGAGCGTGCAGGAGTCCGGAGCCCGCTCCATACAGACTGCTGAGCGCCGCCGCACTTGTCAAGTCCGGCCCTGCTTGCCAGAAGCAGGGCTAAGGGCCGGAAAAATTCTCCTGCACGGTGCCTGGAACTGTATGTCCCGGGCGTCGGGCGATAGGAATTATAAAAGATCGATTAGAACATATTTTGAATCAATACAGTATTGTCTAATGAAATATCGCGATATTTGACTGAAATTATTTTTTTCTGACACCCCTATTGGGTAGGACCGCTATGTCTGTGTGTACACAATTGAAGCTGCGTTTTTTTTTTCACGGTTGCGTTATTAAATCAGTACCTAGTTTGTGTGGTTCATTTGGAATCCTGAGGATTAAGTCCGGTATCACTATCAGGATCCAAGGGGTGGCGGGAGACTGCCCCAGCCAGTGGTATATCTACCGTTCATAACCTCGGTAAAAGGTCTGCCCGTGTGTTCCTGACGGTCAAGGGTGACGTCACTATAGGTACATCTATTTATTAGTTTAATCTATTTTTAGCAAGTCCCAACTACCTATTGTATTTATTTATTATATTTCCACTTACCTGTGCGGGTTACAGAGACATGCACCTATAGTATTAGCAGCAGCATGCATACAGTCACACCCTATACCGTAGCACTAGTGTCGTGTATCTATTTAGATACATTTCTCTCCTGCAAGTTATTTATTTATTTTTTTTTTTATACCTTGGCTTACACATGATCAGTACTGAATTGGTAGGTGTAATTGATAAAAGAATATAGGGGGAATTTATCATTGTATGTGTATATCAAGTAATTTTTTCTGCCATTTTCCTGTGTGTACTCTATAGGCACTTCCCATAAATTTATCGAAAGGTGCATGTTCTTCATGAATAGCTTAGATCTAAGCAATTGTGGTCTGGGCTGGAGTGAGAGTGTGCAATATTTTTCAACACTTTTATATTGTCTCATTTGATTTGATAGCTACCACTGCAAGATTAAAAGCTCTTTTTACTTCAACCACACTACATATATAAAAAGCACATACATGTCAAATTCGGGACCTTTTTGTGCAATTCACCCCTTGCGCAAAACTTTGCAACAATTCAGTGCCAAATAACCAGGGTAAAACCAATCATAAATCCCACCCTATGGTTCTGATTAGTCACAATGAGTCATCCAAGGGATCACTTCTGTGGAAAGCAAATGCCTTTTTATTCATAATTTTCCCATATTTCATGGACTAAAAAAAAATAAAAAAATGTCTGCATGACCTTGCTATGCTGGACATCTGTACTCCTTTACGCGGGGGTTGTTCGCACCAGTCCTTGCTACAGCTGAGCTTGTGGGGGGAGCTGATTTTCTGTGCATTTGAATCTTTTTTAACTGTCTGCTTGAGAAAGGTGTTGAACCAAGGTGTTGCAGAAGTGTGATTGAAAGGACACTTGTTTTTCATGGATGTGCTGCCATAGATGACTTACTGTAAGCTGGCTTAAATGAACTTTGGATCACACCCAGTAAGTGTGCAACCTTAAATGCATTAGCGAATATTCCTGTGTTATTTGTGATTTATATCTGATTAGTCACAGTCAATCAAGTTCTCATCAGTATTGTGCTAAATTCCGTTTGATGTCTGTCCCGTCAGATGTCAGTTGTTTTAGCAGAGGAAAAATTACTGCTTGCAGTATTTTTTCCCCTCACTAAAGTCCTGTCATTTAGATTGACTAAGGGACGGAGCTCCTCACAACAGAGCGCATGGCTGATGTAAACTAAGCCTTAAAGGGGTACTCTGGTAGAAAACTTTTTTTTTAAATCAACTGGTTCCAGAAAGTTATACAGATTTGTACATTACTTCTATTAAAAAATCTTTATCCTTCCAGCACTTTTTAGCAGCTGTATGCTACAGAGAAAATTATTTTCTTTTTCAATTTCTTTTTTGTCTTGTCCACAGTGCTCTCTGCTGACACCTCTGTCCATATCAGGAACTGTCCAGAGCAGGAGAAAATCCTCATAGCAAACCTATGCTACTCTGGACAGTTCCTGACATGGACAGAGGTGTCAGCAGAGAGCACTGTGGACAAGACAAAAAAGAAATTCAAAAAGCAAAGAAGGATAAAGATTTTTTTAATAGAAGTAATTTACAAATCTGTTTAACTTTCTGGCACCAGTTCATTTAAAAAAAAGTTTTCCACCGGAGTACCCCTTTAAGGTCCTCAAACACATTAGACATGTTTTGGCCCCAACTTAAAGGGGTACTCCGGTGCTTACACATCTTATCCCCTATCCAAAGGGTAGGGGATAAGATGCCTGATCACGGGAGTCCCGCTGCTGGGGACGCCCGTGATCATGCACACGGCACCCCGTTAGTAATCAGTCCCCGGAGCGTGTTTGCTCCGGGTCTGATTATGGTCGACCGGAGGGCCGGCGGCGTATGACGTCACGCCCCCGCCCCCGTGTGCCGTCACGCTCCGCCCCTCAATGCAAGCCTACGGGAGGGGGCGTGATAGCTACCTTTGGATAGGGGATAAGATGTGTAAGCACCGGAGTACCCCTTTAATGACCCACAATGTCAGGGGTAGGTTCCTTTTACCTCCAGCCGATCCACCCACTCGTACGGAGGCATGACAACAATGGACCTGCATGCCCGACCAAGGCCTAAGCCTCCCATTCTTCGTTCACTCTTCCCAGAACCGACAGCCATGAACCTCTTCTGCCCCGGAGTCCAGAACCAACTTTGGTTCCCTCCAGCACCTTAAAACATCTTCCTGTTGCTCCCAACTCCAAGGACCCCCTGCCACAACGCAAACACCTGACCCCCTTAGGTTTTAGCATCCCTCCATATGCCCAAAGCCACCTCTATGCCATCCCTCAAGGCAAAACACCACAAATCAATACCTATGGTATTTAAATGAATCCCATCTCACCTCCAAAAAGCCCCTTCCCCACATTCCAAATCAGAATGGCGTACAGCAACCGAGCCTTTACGAGCCACAAATTTACTCATCGCCCTGTTAACCCTTTTCATGGCCTTATTTATGTGATCCACCGACCTTGCAAGCTTCCAAATCTTTCTCGGCACAATGTCCGACCAGACCACCACAGTCCACGGATACATAGCCCAGATGCGAAGAATATCAAATTTCATATCCCTCACCAGCTCTCTAAAAGGGCGAGCCCCCAAATCATTGCCACCGATATGAAGCACCTGGACATTGGGCACCCTATCCAGATGGACAAACCTAATAAAATCCAGCAATATTCTCCTCCACAACATGCCCCTCTGACCAATCCATCTCACCACCACCACCTGCCGAGAAAAATCCAAGTTGCCTCCTGTCCGCCCTGACCGCAGCTCTCCGCGCCCCCCAATGGACGTAGGAGTGCCCCATAATCCACACCAAGCAGGGAATTTCTGAAAAACAAAACAACAAATAGAACAAATACACAGATACAAGAATACCAACACAGAACCCCCAAAACTACTCGGTCAACTGGACATAGGACCTAAATCGAATGGATTCCCACCTCCCAATATGCCTAATCATGTCCTCACTCAGCCCCCACCGTGCCGCCTTGCTAGCATCCCCGATACGAAAAGAATGCCCACGAAACCTTCGACTAACCAAACTTTCAGCCACCAAGCAATGCCGAAACACAACCAGAAATTGGAACCTTGACAAAAAGGACCCATCACCATGCCTCAAGAAGGGGCCATCAAAAACTGGGGACCCTGAAGGATATCTCCCCAAACATTCAACCGGACACATTTCAGCCCCTGAAACTGCAAACAACACAACCTACTTTCCTCTTCCAAACTGATCTGTCTTGGAGCAACCTAAACTCCACTCTATCAGCAAACAAATCAACATCATCATTCCACAATCCCCCAGCCCTCCTAGTAGAGGGGCTAGCTAACTCCCCTAAGCGCAAAGCCCCAAAAAAAGCAAAAGAAAAAGCTAGCCGGAAAAGAACAACCTCCCCTTCAGATGAACACACATCCCCCAATCTAGCAGTTAACAACCCTAACAGCTGAAACGATCCTTGCATCCACTGATCAGCCACACTCCAACCCTTCTTAAACTCCCTCAAAGCCTGCCGGACTAAAAAGTATTTAGTTACATCCCCAAACCCCCGGGCCCGGCAGCCAAATAAAACACCAGCCATCAACTTACTAACCTTAGACATTGACCACCCCTCCTCCCTACAATGACCCAGCAACAACAGTTGCACATCTGCCCCCAAATCCGCACCAAACAGACCAAACCATTCCTCCCACTGCCACCATGCAGCCGTGTATGCAGACCATGTAGAATGAGCCAAAGAAGCTGCAATCAAACCCTCCGCCGCTGAAATAGCACGTCCCACAACTCCTCCGGGCGCAGGAATCCCTGAACATCTGCCTGGGGCACCAGCAACTGGAACCATGACCACTGTGAACGAGAAAGGGCGTAAGCAATCTAATTCTTCACCCCAGGAATATGCACCGCCACCACCCACACATTCAAAGATAAACACAACAGTACAAAGTATTGCAACAACCGAATCACTGGAGGCGAAGATGCAGACAAATTCTGAATAGCCATCACCACCCCCATGTTGTCACAATGAAAATGTATCTTTTTATTCCTGAACCTGTCTCCCCAGATGGCCAAGGCCACCACAATGGGAAACAGCTCGAGCAAGACTACATTTTTCAAAACTCCTTCAACAACCTACTTGTCCGCCCAAGGACCAGCACACCAACTCCCCTGACAAAAAAAACCTCCAAAACCAAACCCCCGCAACATCAGTATATAATTCAAAATCCGCTGCATCCACCACCTCCTCAGTCATCAAAGACCTCCCATTATACTGATCCAAAAAAGTGGCCCACACACCAAGATCATCCCACAATTCCCGTGACAACCTGACAAAATTATGCGGGGAAGCCACCCCCGCTGTAGCCCTAGACAACTTTCTACGAAAATTTCTCCCCATCGGCATGATCCGACAAGTGAAGTTAAGTTTCCCCAGCAGAGACTGAAGGGCCCACAACCTAATCTTCTTGCTCCGACAAGCCACCTGCACCTCCTCCCGCAAACCCACCAACTTATTCCCAGGCAATCTACACTCCATCAAGACCAAATCAGTTTCAAAGCCCAAAAAACTAAGAACAACACTAGGACGTTCTGTCTTGTCTGGCATCAAGGGGACCCCAAAACGCCTAGCCACTGACTCCAAAGTGTGAAAAAGGACTGAACACCCATTAGAACCCGGTGAGCCGATACATATAAAATCATCCAAATAATGGATGAGCGACTTACAGCCGGACACGTCGCGGACCACCCATTCTAAAAAAGTACTGAAACTTTCAAAATATGCACAGGAAATAGAACAACCCAAGGGCAAACACCTATCTACAAAATAACCTCCATCCCAAAAACATCCCAACAAATGCATACAATTCGGATGAAAAGGCAAAAGGCGGAAAGCCGATTCTATGTAATTTTTTGCCATAAGGGCCCCAGGACCATAGGACCTGATTCAACCAATTGCCACATCAAATGAATTATAACTCAGAGAACATAAGCTAGGGTCAATCCTATTATTAATGGAGGACCCATGGGGAAAGGAGAGATGATGAATCAGCCGAAACTTAAACGGCTCCTTCTTGGGAACTACTCCCAAAGGGGACACCCTCAAATTTTCTGCCGGAGCCACAGGAAAAGGACTATACAGATGGCCTAAGAACACTTATTTAGCCAACTTATCCCTCACCACCTCCAGATGCTCCAAAGCGGAATGCAAATTCCGCGTTCCCAACACTCCCCCTGAACTAACGGACAGAATAACAAAACCCAAAGAAAACCCGTCGAATAACAAACCAGCAGCCGCCCTGTCAGGATATCTATTGAGGAATGGCTCCATCTCTACCACTTGCACTGGTGTCACCCTCTTTTTCCAAACCTTCCCCACTCCCTCTGGGACACCCCTTGGGAACACTGTGACAACCCATCACTTCCGCCACAGCCCAAACACTCATTCTTTAACTTGCACTTGGATCGATCTGTACTTACACATACCCTAATTAAAGAGGAAACACAACCCTTTTTGTATGGCTGCCGAGGGGATGTTCCCGAACCCCTGTCACCTTCAATCAAAGACTAATATCTTTGGTATCTCATCTGATAGAAGGCCACACCGCCTTTCTCTGACAAAATTGCTCATCATAATGGAGCCAAACCTTTCCCCCATAAACTCTATATGCCTCCCCAATGGAATCTAGATAGCAAAACAAAGCAGAGCAATTCTCTGTCACCTGTTCCCCAATAAGACTAGCAAGAATTGCAAAGGCCTGTAACCAATAAGGAAAAGTACGTGGAATCAAGCGATACTCCGCTTCACCTCCTGCTCAATCTTTTCCTCAATCCACTTGCCATCCAGATTACATTTTTCCAAGGGAAGCAAGGAAAAAATTTCCACATACTCCCCACGCCAAATTTGCTCCCGCACATCTTGTTTAAGATGCGTTCCACAAAGGCCCTTTGAAATACACAGCCTCCCCTTTAGCAGCATCCACCAAACGAGTAACAACACAATGAGCACTCCCACAATGACCCGGTTCCAGAGTTTGCACCGACACCGATACCCCAGACCCAGAACCCACACTCACAATATCACTCCGAACCCCAACACCAGCAGACCCCACACCACCCCACGCCTCCACTGGCGAACTAACTTTATCCCCCAAAGCAGAACCAAGCCCCGCCATTAAATCCTGCAAACCCACAAAAAATTCAGACACTCCCCTCTCCTCTTAATCCCCCTGTGCTACCCCTGCTACCCGCCCAGCCCTTGGCAAAAAAGTAGGAAAAACCCAAGGGTGCTCACCTGGCTGCCCGGATGCTGTGGTCCCAGCAGCCGAAGATCTGGATCCCAGAAGCCTTTTGTCTGTACTAGGTCCTGCCAGAACCCGTACCTCTATCTGGCCTGCACCAAGACCTGCAGCAGCGAGGAATGGTCCGTCCTGGGGGCCAGCTGGCCCAGCAGTAGCAGATCCTCCGACAGCAGATACTCCGGCAGCAGCACTGCGCCGACTAGGCCCAGCAGCAGGTCCCCCACTGATGACATCAGAGGCCAGTGCATCAGAAACAGGCGCTTGCCTCGAAGGCTGTCCATCACCAGTGACGTCACGCTCCCTTCCAGAGCCTCCTGTGAGAGGGCGAGCCGACTGCTGCCCACTCCTTCCCTGCTTTCACACCACCGACTGCGGGCTGCAAAGCACTCAGGCCTCCTCCATCTCATTACTGGACTAGTTCCCCACCGCATGCCGGGCTCTGCTCCCAGCCAAATCCTGCTGGGACCTCGCCGCTTCAGCTCCGGAATCCCTACTGCTCACTGCCGGAGGGGGAGAGAGGGCCTCCCCTGACTGCAGACCCTGCCGACCAACCGGATTCCTCCCAGACCGCGCCCTTCGGTATCTGGAATTTCTCCCAGCAGCAGAGCTTGGAGGGTCCCTGGAGGGGCTCCGAACACCGCACTGGGCCCGGGGGTCTCTTCAGGGCTAATTCGCTCAGGAGGCTTGGTCCTCCTAGCCGAGTGCGATGTGGAGGCTGCAGCAGCAGGAGCAGCTCCATACCCCTCGCCTCTGGATCCAGACAGAAGATCGCGAAGCTGGTCCTGTAACCATCCAGGACCACGACCCTCTGCCTCCCATCTCAACTGGGCCAGCAAAGCATCCACAGATTCCATGAGGTACCACAGGTAAGCAGATTCTCCTTTCCAGCTGGAACACCACAAAATGGTTGCTCCAACTACCCTTTCACTCCCTTATATAACCTAACCCCAACCCCCTTATTCATCCAATGCCCACTTCCTCCTCCTTTAGGTGCTCCCCCCTGCCCCCTCATTCCACACACCAACCCCTTAATCAAAACTCACAAACTGAACTCACAAAACACCATTAACCCTTTCTATACCAGTCCTGACAAACCCTGTCATGAGGGTCTCCCCCTAGTTACGCTTCAGACTGGCCTAACTGGAGAGAGAGTTCAACTGACAGCTATCTTATGTGTATGACCTTAAGGGGCACTCCAGCGTTTAAAAATCTCCTATACACAGTACAACCTTTAGTACCCTAAATTATTTTTAGAACATTTCCCCCAATCTCCCTGCTATATGGAGCCTATCCCATCTCTACGGGAGCTCCGGAGATACAGCGCTCGAGTATCTCTGGCTTTCTCATAGAAAAAGCACAGTGTGCATGCTGATCCTGCACCCCAGAGTACCCCTTTAATAATTGACATTTTCTCTGATTGTAGTCATTTGCTTCCTGATTGTTCTAATTTTGCCCAGGCCATGATATAGACTTCTAGCTGCTACATCCCAACTCTCTAGTTTCTCCATGAACATCTTTGGTGCCTGTCTTTTGCAGAACATCTCTGCTGTTTTTCTGGCAGCACGTCTCTCCTCTTCTCAGACAAAGACCCTCACTGTGTGTAAGTCTCCATACATATGCACATGAATATTGTTCGATGCAACTTTTAGGGTAAAAACATACTAGATGGATTGGCTGTAGGTTTCCAATGCAGAGATTTTCAAAGAAAATGTACAGTAACTGCAAAGTAGTGGATTACTTTTTGATACATTACCCTTAGGATAGACTCTCAAGGTAACCCCTTCAGATCCAATGTCATGTAATATACCCTAAATGTCACATACAGTAATGTTAATATTAAATTCGTGGTATGTACCTTACATGTTATATACTGTGATTTTATTATTAACTAGCTGAGTACCCGGCGTTGCTCGGTTTTCCTTCCTCATCCTTGTTGGGGAGGAGAATAAACAAAAGAGGAAGCTTTTGACTTCATATCCCATCCTCATAAATTGTTGCCATATCCCGACCTCCTATCCCGTCCTCCTATCCCGTCCTCCTATCCCGTCCTCCTATCCCGTCCTCCTATCCCGTCCTCCTATCCCTTCCTCCTATCCCGTCCTCCTATCTCGACCTCCTATCCCGACCTCCTATCCCGTCCACCTATCCCGTCCTCCTATCTCGGCCTCCTATCTCGACCTCCTATCCCAACCTCCTATCCCGTCCTCCTATCCCGTCCTCCTATCCCGTCCTCATATCCCGTTGTCCTATCTCGGACTCCCATCTCGACCCGTAATATGTGTACCAGGTATTGAAATATCTCCAGCCGTACGGAAGTTATGTGGGAACATACATTTCCCATTGATTTGCATGGGACTTTAAACAAAAACCCCGACCCTCACAAATGGGGGTAGTTAGGGGTTAAATTAACTATCCTATATTTTAAGTTGCCATATAAATAACATGTGACCAAGTATTATCGAAATATCTCCAGCCATTTGGAAGTTATGCAGTAACATATATTTCCCATTGACTTGTATGGGACTTTAAACATAAACCCTGCCCCTGGCAAATGGGGGTGAGTAAGGGTTAAATCACCTATCCTATGTTTGTTGTAGACATATAAGTAACATGTGAGCCAAGTTTCGTGTTAATATCTTTAGCCGTTTGGACGTGATGCTGGAACATACACACATACATACACACACACACACACACACACACATTGGCCCTCATTTACTAAGAAAATCGGGTTGTAAGTCTATGTTGCTTTCTTACCCGACTGCTTTTTTCCCCTGGTATTTATTATTATGTTGCATCCTGTTTGTCGCACGTGGGTTTTGTAGGTTTGGGTTTCCAACTCCTCTGAGCTGTCGGGAAAAAATCCACAACAATTCAACAAATTCGGGTTGGAAACCTTAATAAATACGTGGGAAAGCTCAGAAATGTCGGGTTACGCCCCTTTTTCGGGTTTGGGAGAATCCACATCGGGTCCGTCGGGAAAAAATGTTGCATAGTGTCGCAGACTGGCGCACGATGTCTGCGACATGGCGCAGACAAAGATGCGACAAAAAAAACCGACAAAAGAGGTCGGGTTTAGAATAGTAAATGAGGGCCATTGAGTTTTATATATATAGATGAGGTTATTCAGGCAAAATGTATTGGTGACCTATCCTCAGAATATGCCATCAATATCTGATAGAACTGTTTGCCAGACCGTTGCTTTGCCATACATAGTAATACATAACAGAATGCAGACCGCTCTGTACATTGTGTAGTGGCCTGGTTGGGGTACTGCAGCTCTGTTCTCACTGAACTTAGTAAGACCTAAGCTGCAGTAACCCAGAACAGCCACTATACAATGTACAGAGCTGTCTGCTTACTGCTCTGGTGCACTTTGTATGGCAAATGGCTGATCGCCTGGAAAAACCCATTAACATTGAGTTCACAGTATACAAAAATTAAGGTATGAGAATTCATGTAATTGTGAAAAACGCTTCAATATTGACGTTACTGTAACATGTTTCTTTATTTCTTATTTATCCTGGGAATGTTAGGTTCTGTTAACATGATGTTATGATGCTACTTTTTGTACATGCACAGGGTAAATTTGATATATGAGCTAAGCATTAAGTCTCATCATATGCCACTTTGTACCTGCCTGGCAAATGCTAAAAGTACACACCAAATGTGGTGAAGCAAAAGTGAACGATTGCCAATTATTAAAGCTGTTGTTAGATTTCCCTAGGTTCTAACACAGTACCAAACCCTGGTCTTTTCTTCACCAAGTGTTATGTGTTGTGTAATTTACAGTATACCTCTGCAGTCCTTTTTTTGGTGATCAAGAAGCTTTTGGGTCCCCCCCATGCACAAACCCTTGCAATCATCTACTCCACTGCCAATGACAGGCTCGGTGAACCATTCTAATGCCTTTTATTCAGAAAGTGAGATGAACAAATTCAATTTCACTAATCCGCTTACTATCTCCCAGGAGAATGACAGTGTTCTCTTTTTACAAGAACAGAAGTTTCTCTTTTTTACTTGTATCTTTAGAATCTTTTAACCACATTCCAGGATTGTGCACTTCCTTTGAGTTTAAATTGTCACTTATAAAGTTGTACTAACGTTGTTTTTTCCTACTTAACATTTGTCTATTGTTTATTCTATTGTGCATAATATTCTTTTAGCATTCCTAAAGTTTCCATGTTATATAATTAGATTGGTATTTATTTCCATTATATTCATTAATGAATAATCAAAATGTATGGATTTCGATATGCAAAACCTATAGTGGAGAAAGTTGTTAGTTTTTCTAGGTACATGGGAAATACGGGCCAACAGTAACCAGTTGGGAGCTGTGTCATTTCTGTATCCCATTTGCAAACTTGAGATCAATATCCTATAATAATATTGTTTTTTTTTCTTCAGATTTGGTGAACATCAGACAATCCATCATCTGTGCACATTGTCACCCAATCATGTTCTACCAAGCTACCTACAAGTATCATCACGGGTGCATCACACAATGGACAGAAAAGGCCATAATACTGAACCAGTTGTTACCATTAGTCCTAAAGGGAACACAATAATTGATGCCAACCATCACTTACTGCCAGCCTGTGAAGAAGAGATTAGGTAAACATGTCTTTAACATCCTGAATTGGTAATGGGTCAACTTAGTTTTTTTCAGTTTTTATGAAATGTTACGTTTAAAGTATTTAATGTCATTTAACCAAATGTTTGACATGTCACAAGTAAACTGACAGCATCTTGATGCTGTCTGCTTACTGTTGTGGATGTTATTTGCTAGAGCCTGGGACCACTGGCTTGCTGACTTGCATTTGATTGCCTTAATTTAAGGGGTGGGTTAAGTGAAGTACTGTTGTACTTGAGAACATTTTTATAAAGGAGAACTTGCTGGAATCCCGATCCCATCCTCCAGCCCCCAAGCACCATGAAGATGGCAAGACCAGGGCCCATTTTATCACCCTGACGCATAGCGACGGGAGAGCGATTCCAGTGGCACCGGGGGAGCGGCAGAAGGTAAGTTAATGATTGTTATTTTGGTTGCGGCAGCCCATCAGCCTGATCTATGTGGTCTGCCATTATTGGTAAGGGGCTCTTGCACATGCTTTATGTTTATGATGTAAATGTACGTCATGGTATGCTAAGTTTACATTCTGTGTCCTCTAGGAGTTAAAGTAAACAGTGTGCAGCTAGCTTTAAAGTAAAAAAATATATGTCAGTGAAAAGCTAGCCAATTTTTACCCAAAATACGCTCCCACTAGCACTTTGCCGGCATGTGTGCCAGCGAAACGTTGCTTCATACATGCAATGATCACACCCTCGCTATTCTAAAAATGTGCCTTTTTTTTAGGTGCACATGCCTTGATTTGTGTTTCCCTATATGTCTGTTATCCAGCATTCTAGCAATTTTTAAAGGGGTATTCCAGGAAAAAAATGTTTTTATATCAACTGGCTCCAGAAAGTTAAACAGATTTGTAAATTACTTCTATTAAAAAATCTTAATCCTTTCAATAATTATCAGCTGCTGAAGTTGAGTTGTTGTTTTCTGTCTGGCAACAGTGCTCTCTGCTGACATCTCTGCTTGTCTCGGGAACTGCACAGAGTAGAAGAGGTTTGCTATGGGGATTTGCTTCTAAACTAGGCGATTCCCGAGACACGTGTCATCAGAGAGCACTTGGACAGAAAAGAACAGCTCAACTTCAGCAGCTCTTAAGTACTGAAAGGATTAAGATTTTTTAATAGAAGTAATTTACAAATTTGTTTAACTTTCTGGAGCCAGTTGATATATAAAAAAAAGTTTTTTCCTGGATAACCCCTTTAATGTTAGCCTAGTTTTTTGTTGATGGAGCTGGGGCCCCTGAGGAGAGTATTCCAGGCCGTAAGACAGGTGTAATTGGCTGACAGTCATTATCTCTCCTGTTGGAATGTGGTCTCTCTTAAGGAATCACTTATCCATGACAGTCCCTCCCTTTTACACAAAGGGCCCATTACATGAAGCGTGTGCAGGGGATGCTTGATTCCCAATGTGTCAAGATCTACCATCCGTCTTTAGCGAGCCGGCCCCCACTTGTCGCCCATCCAGTGAGTGATATGTGTTTACATTCGCCAGTCACTGTGTCCAGCCTGGCACCCTTAGTATTTTTCACAACAAATTAGAAAGGTTGAATGAATTTTGGCTCACCTTCTTGACATCAGTTTTTTTGTAATTTCTAGAATGTGATTATTTCATTGTATTCAAGTGCTTGATACCAGAATTGGATGGTGAATACAATTTTGATGTATTTGGTCCTCATTTCAAAATATTCAGGACCCACAATGCAGAGATATTGGGGGTTTGCCTGCAAGGAGCAGTTTTGCCATTGGTACCAACCTCTGTACTAAAATAACTGCCTTGTCCTCAATCCTGTGAAATCTGGTCAAAAATTACAGGATTGAAGACCACTCAGTATAGTGGTGAAAAATCCTTAAGTTTGCTAAAACCTGCAGCCAGGGAAGATTTTTGGGGAATTGAATTACCTGACTATGCGTTGCAGGTATACATTTATACTTCCTAAGTATAACCAGACATATGTCACTGTATAGCCATTAGGCAGCCACTGGCCGCAATGCAAAAAATCCTATACCATACAGTACTTTTTTTTTTTTTTTTTTGCAGTGGCCTATTGCATGGGAAATTGTAGACCTCTGTACTTACCTATATGGTAAAAAAAGGTTAAAGTCTTGAGGTCTTGTCAAGCTCATAAGTACGGAAAGGAAATAAAGCAATAACAGGATTTTAGAAATTCGTGGAAATTTATTAAAAAGGAAAAACTAATGCATTGACATATTCAAATCCTTTCATCAGTACTTAGGTGAAGCACTTTTGGCAGCAATTACAGCTTCCAGTCTTCTTAGGGATGATACCATAAGGTTTGCACACCGGGATTGGGGACCGTCAGGTCTCTCCGGAAATGTTCAATTGGGTTCAAGTTAGGGCTCTGGCTAGGCCACTCAAGTACATTTACAGTTGTCCTTAAGCCACTCTCTTGTTGTCTTGGCTGTGTGTTTAGAGTTATTGTCTTGTATAAATGTGAACCTTTAAGCTCAGTCTGAGGTCCAGAGCACTCTGGATCAGGTTTTCATTAAAGCGTACCCATCAGATCCCCCAAATATTTTTTTTAAATATATCACTCAGTACCTAATTCTGACCATGTGTCTATCACCTTTATTTATTTTTTTATTACACTTTTAATTTAGCTCATTAGTCTGAATTCCTCTGAAAGGTAGGGGCGTGGCCTCATTGTGCAGGTCTCCGCCCCCTCCCTCAGTATACTGTCTGCTCACATCTCCCCTAGCATTAGCAAAACTACAACTCCCATCTTGTCCTCACTGACAGTAGCAGGACACAAGCTGACAGTGGGAGGATTTTTCCTCCAGCTGTGAGCCCTGCGCTCACAGCTGTCAATCAAGGAAGTGTGTCCGTGACATAGGTGATGACGCATGGACACAGCAGGACTAGTATGTGTCCAAGCAGGGGGGGGGGCAGTTGGTTGACTGGCTTTTTCAGTATGAAATACTGAAAATTTTCTAATGAAAGTAATTGCAAAGCCTATTGTTTTGCATGCTTTACAACATATCAAAAGTTTTTTTTTATCTGACAGTGCCCATTTAAGAATATCTCCGCTTGATTCAGCTTTTCCTCAACCTTGACTAGTCTTCCTGTCTTTGCTGTTGAAAAAGTCCCCCACAGCATGATGCTGCCACCACTATGCTTCACTGTAGGAATTAAGCAGACAATGAGCAGTGCCTGGTTTACTCCAGACACAACGATTCAGTCATGGTTCCATCAGACCAGAGAACATTCTGATAGTCCTGTAGGGGCATTTTTGGGCATTCAATTGTCTTTTACTGAAGATCTGTCATAAAGCTCACATTGGTGAAGTGCTGCTGTGATGGTTGACCACCTGAAAGTTTCTCCTATCTGCACACAAGATTTTTGGAGCTCAGCCAGAGTGAACATTGGATTTTGGTTACCTTCTCCCCCAATTACTTAGTTTGGTGGAGTGGCATTTCTAGGAAGAGTCTTGGTTGTTCCAAACTTCTTCCATTTAAGAATTATGGAGGCTACTGTGCTCTTGGGAACTTTTAGTGCACCTAATTTTTTTAACCCTTTTCCTGATCTGTGCCTCCACACAATTCCATCTCTAAGCGCTACAGGCAGTTCTTTCCCCCCATGGCTTGGTTTTTGCTCTGATATGCATTGTCAGCTGTGAGACCTTATAAAGACAGGGTTGTGTCTCAAATTCTGTTCAATCAACCGAATTTACCACAGGTGACTCCAGTCAAGGTGCAGAAATAAAATTCAAGTGTCATAGGATAGGGTCTGAATACTTATTTCTATGCAAAATTTTAGTGTTGTATTTTTTAAAATTTGCACAAACTACATTTTTACTTAGTCATTATGGGGTATTTAGTGCAATTTAATGGGGGAAAACATGTTTATATTCTTTTTTATATTTGCAGCATAACAAATTGTGAAAAAAGTGAAAAGGTCTGAAAACTTTCAGAATACATTGTAGCTGGAGCTATCGTCTATTATCTGAGGTCGCAGTCTGCCAGAAAGGGCAAGTTTTAATTACTCCGTGCATGCAGATCAGCCAAAGTGTCTGTGTCCACTGTGTAAACTGCTAGAACAATGGATTCCAATTACTATCTGCAGTGATCCTTACTTAACTTTGCAGCTTTCATTGGTTTCACTGTTTAAATAAAGAGCAATACAAATGGCTGACACTGATTGTCTTACCTAAGGATATTATCCAAACTATCAGAACAATGGTTTCTAGTTACTAACCTCAGCCATCTATTGATCACAATAGAAGAAAAGACTAGAGTAAAACAAGAACCTTATTAAAAAAATAAAAATAACTGTCCCTTGTACATCTGCTGGACTGGACTTGACTATTTAAGAGATAGTTGTAAGGTGGCAATATATGTAATACAATTTAGAAAGCAGTTTTCTGTGCCCATTTCACCATTACACTCTTTGTGTTATAACATGTCTGTCTCTCTCTCTCTCTCTCTCTCTCTCTCTCTCTCTTTCTCTCTTTCTCTCTCTATAGATAGATAGATAGATAGATAGATAGATGTGTGTGTGTGTCCATTCTCTATCAGATCAATTAATTTTCCCACGGTCTAAGGTGTAAAAAATCTGCTCTCCCTCCTGTCTTAGAGAGAGTGGATAGAGATAAATTGTAAGTTACAGACCTGCATTTGTATGCTGTATTCGCCTTATACCTGTTCTGATTGATTCTTTTTTGCAGTTTTCTTGAGGCCTTTGGTCTATTGTTTTTGGTCTGCCATGTTGGTGTACTTCCCTACTACTTCATCGATCAGGCCTTGACGATTTAGTGCCACCAGCTTTGTTGGAGTTACCACCACCAAGCGGTCACAGTGCTGCTTTTTTATTTTTTGGGCACCCTACTTTTCTGCTTCTATTTGACGATACTGATAGAGAAAGTTTTTCTCCTCAGGCTAGCCCTTCACATTTTTGGTGTTCTATGTCACAGCTGGGCATATTATGCAGGTACACTGCTTCTGACAACTCTGTAGATTCTCTACTTCAATCCTTCTTCTGGGACTACTCCTGTGACAAAGCTGTTTTCCCTCCTCTCTTGTGCTACAGAAGACAGCAGCATTTTTCTCTGGACTGTCTATCAGTTCTTCTCTGATTTCCCACAACTTCCAGACCCCAGCGACGAGCATCAAGACCAGGGCTGATGGCTCTCAATCACTGCCCCCCCCCCATTAATGACCAAGATATTGCCATGTCTGAAGCCTCTCTACAAACAATGGCCAAATGTATTACTGCCATGCCGCCCATTAATACCAGACTTCAGTCCTTCCAGTCTTTACTTCCCAACTCTCTGGGCACACACAACTGGGGCAAATCAGAGGGCCACCATTTTTTTCACTTAAAGGAGTACTCCGGTGGAAAAAATTTTTTTTAAAATAAATTGATGCCAGAAAGTTAAACAGATTTGCAAATTACTTCTATTTAGAAATTACTTCTACATGTAAATTACTTCTATTCCGTGTCAGGAACTGTCCAGAGCAGGAGAGGTTTTTAATGGGAATTTGTTTCTACTCTGGACAGTTCATGACATGGACAGAGGTGTCAGCAGAGAGCACTGTGATCAGACTGAAAATAACTATACAACTTCCTCTGGAGCATACAGCAGCTGATAAGTTCTGGAAAGGTTAACATTTTTAAATAGAAGTAATTTACAGATCTGTTTAACTTTCTGGCACCGTTTGATTAGAAAACATTTTATTTCCACTAAAGTATCCCTTTAATACTGTTTCTTTGAGACAACTGTTCCTGCTAATTGCAGGTCTTTTTGAAGCTTTCCACAAAGTGGTCATTGGCTTTTGGACAACACTTCTGATTATTCTTTTAAATCTTGTAAGGAGCACTTGGTCAAAGCAAATATATGGTAAAATAATTGTCTTTCAACTTCCATATTATGGCCCCAAACAGTGCTCACTGGAACATTCAGAAACTTAGAAATGCACCAGTAACCAACACCATTGTTATGTTTTGCAACAATTAGGTTGCGAAGATCTTGAGACAGCTCTTTGCTTTTACCCATCATGAGATGACACCTTGACAATGAGACCTTTTTGTAGTCATCAGTTGGGACTCAACCAGCTGATATTAATTTGCACTGACAAAGGGCTGGGTTGCTTTTTAATTACTGATAGATTTCAGCTGTTGTCTTGGCTTTCCATGTTGTTTGCACCTTTCTTTCTTCATGTGTTCAATACTTTTAGCGTGTGCCATGTCACATTATTATTGGATTATTACACATTAGATCATTTGAGGAGAAACAAAAAGATTGGAAAGAAAAAAATATCCATCTTGTAAAGGTACACATGCAAAAGTAATCTGCCGAAATTTCATTAGGCTGAGAGCTATTTTTGCCGGTCGCTCCATACACATGACTGTTTGGAATGGCTGAAAGTTTCATGTATTCATGAGAGAGTGGGGTAAGACACTGTCAGACTCCTCTGACAGTGTAACTTTTCTTCCCCAACATCATCTGTTAAAGAGGTATTCCATGATTTTTTTTTTTTTTTTTTATATCAACTAGCTCCAGAAAGTTAATCACTGGCAACAGTGCTCTCTGCTGACATCTCTGCTTGTCTCGGGAACTGCACAGAGTAGAAGAGGTTTGCTATGGGGATTTGCTTCTAAACTGTGCGGTTCCCGAGACACGTGTCATCAGAGAGCACTAAGAAAAGAACAACTCAACTTCAGAAGCTCATAAGTACTGAAAGGATTAAGATTTTTTAATAGAAGTAATTTACAAATCTGTTTAACTTTCTGAAGCCATTTGATATATATAAAAAAGTTTTTTTTCCTGGATAACTGGATAGCTCCAGTATAGGGGAGCAGTAGATAATGTCTTTATGTAACTGATATTAGTGTTATTTCTTTATTACAAATTCCCCCAAATCATCACATGCCGGTGGTGTTTTTTGATTCTTTTAATTTGTTGTTTTACTGTCACCCTTGTTTAAATGATGCCTTATATATTAATTACTAGCAGTCCATTTTTTGCAGGCTTTTTCAAGATGGAATTCTAGCCTCTTCACTACAGTTTCAGGATCAGAAGGGCAGTGTAATTACCCTGCCTCCTCAAAGTCCACAGAGCTTACAGCAGTGGCAGAAGATCGCTGAGTATTATGTGGAAGGACCACGAATGCAGCTTGTTGGAGAACAGGTAACATGGATTTTAGTATTCAGCAATCATAGAAAGGATCTGTCCATAGTGGAAGAAAATAATGGATATAAAATAAGTAAACAACAGTTAGAAAGCTTTGTCGTATAAGGATTGGTGAGGAGTTCGGCTAGGGCTATATGACAACTCAGGGCTATACTGTCAATATAATAACATTTGTCACATACTGCAAGCACCCCAAGATTCAAATTTGATGGATTTTTGGTTGATGGATTTTTCTACTGTGACCTGTCACAGATAAATCACACGAATATTTTGGTCACTCGAATTAGATGTTATTTGCTGTTCCACAACCAATGTTGCCCTGTAGCCCTTGCCCAATTCTGGTGCCTTATTATAAGTTTAAAATATATATATATATATATATATATATATATATTGGTATTCCAAACACTAACATGATTATCAAGGTCATCAGTGTCTTGAAGAGTACCTATCATCAACTAAACTTTACCTAATCCCCCGCCCCCCCTACTGTCCCTGACTCTCTCACTGACACTATCCCTGCTTTTTCCCCCACTGAAAACAGCAGATAAATACCTTATCTTCAGGTATCTCTGCTGCTTATGCTGCTGGCTGTCTGTGAGAGAGGAAGGGGAAGTGGCCCGGCAGTTGTGACGTCAGCTGAAGCCTGACTGGGCTAACTTTCGCCCTTCCTCCTCTATGCTGCAATCCCTCTCAGACGGCAGGCACGGCAGCTTCTGAGTCTCCTCCTCTCTGTTATGAACTGCACATGCCATACAGAGAGGAGGAAGATTGGAGGACAGAGCTGCCATGCCCTGAAGCAATAATTCAAGACACAATGGCGGGTGTTTTATATATAATTATTGCATTGCAAAGGAAGACCGCGATCAGATGTAGGGTTAGTATAGGCAGACCCGATGTTTTCAATATGCAGAGCAGCGCTGCACTGACTTAGGGCTGCTCCTGATGGCCGATTGACAGGCAGGGAGCTGCGCTGAGCTTGTCTGTGTCCAGGATGCAGTCTGAGATTTCGAATTCATGCCAGGCCGGCATGAGTCTGAAACATATACAAAGGCTTGTGGCTGGTACTGCTAGGGAGACCCCTAGTGGTCAGTATTTCAAACAGGAAAAATAAATAGAAAGAAGCATATTTTTTAATAACATGCAATTAGAAAAGTATTCTGTATGCATTAATCTATAATATATAAAACATTTTTTTGATGAAAGGTACCCTTTACAGGTAGTGATCAGACTGCTGGTACCCAGACAATGACTAGAGGGAGAGTACCGCTCTCAAACAAGCACTGTGTTGGATTAGTAATGCAGACCTCTTCCCTTAATAGTTTAAAGGCAATACAAATGCGGTTGTTACGTTTTTCAATGGAAAAAAGACCAGAACCCCTTCATTCTAGGCCTTAGTTGACAGTGGTCACATCCTAACTTAGACACTTATGGCATATCTAAGTTTTGTATGCTGATAAAACTTTTTTAAACTAGTTGCATACCTTTTACACATTGTGTTTTTATATACGGGCCCATCGTGTTATGAAACTTTGTAATTAACATTTGAATCCTTGTGCGATACTGGATCTTATTGCTGTCGTATGGACCTATTCTGGCTACGTAGCTCTTCTATGTATGCTCTTATCTTTATTTTTAGAGCACAGTATATATAATTAACAAAGAAAATATTTTTGTAAGAAATAACTTTTCAAATATACATGATTTAGTTAAATATTAAAAAGTCCTATTTTTTTCTTCACAGGCTAATAGTACAGATTTCTATAGTATACGTGTTTTTCTTGCAAGCATAGAAGATTCAGCTTTTCTTTGTTAGTGGTGCTTATTTTAATAATTTTTAAATATTTTAATGTATTATGTTCACATATACATAATCCGCTGCAGGCTTTCTTTTGTAGCAACTACGCTGGCAGACTTTTCGTAGCGGAAAATCTGCAAGCGGATTATGTTGCTACCCATTGACTTCAATAGGTCTGCAGAAAATCTTAAAGCGGAAATTCTTGCAGTGTTAAAACCTACCCCAAACTAGAAAACCTTTAATTCCTGCATATCTCTTTTTATTTTTTATTTTTTTTATAAACAGGCTTCTCTGAACCCAGGGACCCTCAAGATGTTTTGGGCTCCTGCTCCCCCCAAATTCTCAGCTCCTTTATCACTTATGCAGAAAACTCTGTTCTCTAAGTATGAGGTAACTATCACTGGGACATTACTATGCATAGGGGATAAGCTTTATTGGTGAATATTTTTTGCACTATTTGATGGGGATATTCCTACACTGCAATATAATTTTATACAACTGAATGCAGTTAATTCGCACCATGTGCAATCATTTTTTCAACCACAATTCAGATAAATGGGACAGATGTGCAACAAGTTTCCCATGTGAATATACTCCTGTGCTGTGAGTCACTGTGAGCTGTGAGTGTTCTTTCAAAAGAAAATAAAAATACTAGAAGTGATAAAGAGCTCATAGTAATGACAAAAAGAAATAAAAAGCGTGAAGGCTGATTTTGCCTGGATTTCTAGTCAGGTTTTATGGTCACAGTAAAATGTACTTTAATAATAACCAGAATGAAAAAAATTACACTTACAATATGATAGTAAAGGGTAAATTTCCTATTCCTAATAAATGATCAAAGATGTATTGTGTAGTGTCCAGGGAAAACACCAGGGTAAGTTACAAAGTTCTGTAGAAGGTAGGGATGTCCTATTGGGATCGATACTGGACATTTGCACGAGTACTTGTGCAAATGTCCCCGATACCTAATCCAATACAGTAACCCCCCGACATACGATGGCCCCGACATATGATCAAATCGACATACGATGCTTTTATATGTCGGGGCCATCGCATTAACTGCATTTACTGCACAAAATGCTTAAGCTGCTGTCGGATAGCAGTTTAAGCATCCCGGACAGGTTCACTTACCTATCCCCGCTGCTCCGGGTCCACTTCCCGATCCTCTGGTGTCTTCTGCATCTTCTCTGGGGTCCGGGCCCGGACACCGGAGAAGATGCGGAAGACATTGGAGGATCCCGAAGAAGACGCCGGAGCAGCGGGACAGCATCGGTAGCCCCTGGGACAGCATGTACTGTACTTGCTGGTGGGAACGCCGCAATCCTTTTTCTAATTAAAAAAAAACAAAAAAACACCCCTTTTCCCCATAAAAAAAACCCTGTCACATGACATAGAAAAAAGTATCAGTAATTGGTATCGGCGAGTACTTTAAAAAAAGTATCGGTACTAGTACTCGGTCTTAAAAAAAACTGGGACATCCCTAGCAGAAGGATAAGCCCCCATGTTTCGCCATATGTCAAGGTTCCTCAGGAGGATCTATTTATGTGTTAACTGGGTGATTATATGTGAATTGTATGGGTGTATTCACTCTAGGAAATAAATGGGATTGCAACTTCATCTTTGGTTTCATTTATTTTTCTAGTTGTTTTTTTTTTCTTTTTTTTGCCAAGTGTCCATTTATATGGATACATCTTAATAAAATGGGAATGGTTGGTGATATTAACTTCCTGTTTGTGGCACATTAGTATATGTAAGGGGGGGGGAAACTTTTCAAGATGGGTGGTGACCATGGTGGCCATTTTGAAGTCGGCCGTTTTGAATCCAACTTTAGTTTTTTCAATAGGAAGAGGGTCATGTGACACATCACACTTATTGGGAATTTCACAAGAAAAACTATGATGTGCTTGGTTTTAACATAACTTTATTCCTTCATGAGTTATTTACAAGTTTCTGACCACTTATAAAATGTGTTCAATGTGCTGCCCATTGTGTTGGATTGTCAATGCAACCCTCTTCTCCCACTCTTCACACACTGATAGCAACACCGCAGGAGAAATGCTAGGACAGGCTTCCAGTATCTGTAGTTTCAGGTGCTGCACATCTTGTATCTTCACAGCATAGACAATTGCCTTCAGATGACCCCAAAGATAAAAGTCTAAGGGGGTCAGATCGGGAGACCTTTGGGGCCATTCGACTGGCCCACAATGACCAATCCACTTTCCAGGAAACTGTTCATCTAGGAATGCTCGGACCTGACACCCATAATGTGGTGGTCACCATCTTGCTGGAAAAACTCAGGGAACGTGCCAGCTTCAGTGTATAAAGAGGGAAACACATCATCATGTAGCAATTTCGCATATCATGTGGCTTTGAGGTTTCCATTGATGAAGAATGGCCCCACAATCTTTGTACCCCATATACCACACCATACCATCAATGTTTGTGTTCCAGTCTTGGAGGGATGTATCCAATGTGAGTTAGTGTCAGACCAATAGCGGTGGTTTTGTTTGTTAACTTCACCAATCACATAAAAGTTTGCCTCATCACTGAACAAAATCTTCTGCATAAACTGAGGGTCCTGTTGCAATTTTTGTTTTGCCCATTCTGCAGCACCTGAAACTACGGATGCTGGAAGCCTGTGCTAGCATTTCTCCTGCGGTGTATATAGTAGTATATAGCAGTGTGTACGGATACTGGAAGCCTGTGCTAGCATTTCTCCTGCGGTGTTGCTATCAGTGTATGAAGAGTGGGAGAAGAGGGTTGCATTGACAATCCAACACAATGGGCAGCACATTGAACACATTTTATATGTGGTCAGAAACTTGTAAATAACTCATGAAAGAATAAAGTTACGTTAACACCAAGCACATCATTGTTTTTCTTGTGAAATTCCCAATAAGTTTGATGTGTCACATGACCCTCTTCCTATTGAAAAAACAAAAGTTGGATTCAAAATGGCCGATTTTAAAATGGCCGCCATGGTCACCACCCATTTTCAAAAGTCCCCCCCCTCACATATACTAATGTGCCACAGTTAATAACACCAACCATTCCCATTTTATTAAGGTGTTCAAAACAACATTAGTAGATTAGCTGTGTGGTTTGACCACATTACATGGACAGATCCTGAATGTGGTTTTTAGATGGTTATTTATGTATTTGTTTTTATTTATTTTTTATATAAGGATTCTGTTTATCTTATCAGTTAAGAATTATGTGTTGGGGTTTCCTTGAATAGTTTTCTCTCTGTTCCTTGTTCTGTGCATATTAGCCATATGGGATTTATAGGGACCTGTCTCATTCTGCTTTCTAAATAAGCTTCAGTGTTTTTTTTCTGAGATTTGTTCCTCAGACAGTATTGGAATGTAGCTGCAGCACTAGAATTGAAATAACTCTTTTACTTTTCCTTACCTCATGTGCTGTCTTTTGAAATGCAGTACCATGAATGTCCAGAGGATGTCATGATTGTTCTAAACTTTAGTTTGCTGGGACTTCAACAATAACTCATATTTATGGTGTTCTAAACCAAGAATGTTAATGTGAAGACAACTCTAGTTTCTTTGTAATACAGTGGTCCCTCAAGTTACAATATTATTTGGTTCCAGGATGACCATTGTATGTTGAAACCATTGTATGTTGAGACCAGAACTCTATGGAAACCTGGTAATTGGTTCTGAAGCCACCAAAATATCATCCAAAAATAGGAAAAAGTGAGAATTAAACAAAAATAAGTAGATAACTAATACAGATAAAGCAAATCCTTACACATAAAAGTAAGAAAGATCTGCTGGGAGCTGTAAATCACTGTCTATGTCAGTGTTTCCCAACCAGGGTGACTCTAGCTGTTGCAAAACTACAACTCCCAGCATGCCCGGACAGCCGTTGGCTGTCCGGGCATGCTGGGAGTTGTAGTTTTGCAACAGCTGGAGGCACCCTGGTTGGGAAACAATGGATTATGTAGAGGACAGGAGCTTCTTCAGGGTCCTATACGGTACACTTAGTGTCCCAAATGGAACCACTCTTACTTGGTGTCCAAAGGAGCAGCTAACCCTGGCACAGGTAAGGAGTAGTACAGAACTTGTAGTTCCTCCCTGTAATGTAGGGGGCGCTACCAGACAGCCAGTCAGTGCATGCACTTCAGTAATAGAGGTGATTTACCAGTAAAATGCCCATTCTGATTGGTCAGTTCCTCCAGTTGTGACAGGTATCACAGATCTGGACTGTATGTAGCATTGTTTGTTGTCTGGTTTCAAGTTACGATGGTCCAGAAAAAAACATTGTATGTTGAAACTATTGTATGTTGAGGCCATTGTAAGTTGAGGGATCACTGTATATGTTTATGATTATGTTTGTTTCCCAGATTTCACATAGTTTGCAGTATAAAAATATCCCCTGTGGTTAGTTGGAAACCATAAACTAGTAGTTTAGCTCCAACTTATAGATTTCTATATGTCCCAGTGGTATGGGTTTTCAATAACAGAATAGCATGGCTAAGGTATGCCCTTGTGTTCTGGTATGCCCTTGACAGGTATGCCCTTGTGTTCTGGTACTTAAGGACCAAGGGCATACCTGTACGCTCAGATGCATTAAGCAGGTGCATCGCTTGCTTCTGAGCAGTGAGTGTCAACTAAAGTCACTTAAGGTGAGGGACCATCTATCAGAGACATCAGTCCCTGTGGCTTTTTTTCTTGGGTAATACACGAAGCGCCGGTGTGCGGTCGCTTTTCCTTGCATTCACATATCCTAAGAATGGGATATAAAAATAAATTGCAGAAAACACCTTTAAAATATTTTAGCAGGTTTACCGAGACAGGGACATAATGATATCACAATGAGTTATTCTACTGGTTATTAATTACACGTTTTATTTGTTGTTTTTTTATTCTTAAAGTCATTTATTTTCAGCTCTGCTTAATGTTATTTAACACACCTGCAACTACCGTATACTCGAGTATAAGCCGAGTTTTTCAGCACGATTTTTCGTGCTGAAAACGCCCCCCCTCGGCTTATACTTGAGTGAACTCTCCGCCTGTCAATCCCTTCATCAGTGGTCTTCAACCTGCGCACTTCCAGATGTTGCAAAACTACAACTCCCAGCATGCCCGGACGGCCATCGGCTGTCCGGGCATGCTGGGTGTTGTAGTTTTGAAACCTCTGGAGGTCCGCAGGTTGAAGACCACTGTGGCCTTCGTCATCATCCAGCCCCCCCCCCCCCTTTTCTTTTGTACGTACCTCCCCTTGGCGGGAAGTTAGGGTGAGCTGGTCCGGGCCATCTATGCTGCAGGGACTGTCCGGTGGGGAGGATTAGTCGTTGCGGGCTGTCCATTTTCACCGGGGGGGCCTCTTCTCCGCACTTCGGGCCGTCCCCTGACTAGTGACGTTGCCTTGACGACAACACACAGGGACGTTCATGCGCAACGTCCCTGTGCGTCGTCGTCAAGGCAACGTCACTAGTCCAGGGCCAGGCCGAAAGTGCGGAGAAGAGGCCCCCCCCGGTGAAAATGGACAGCCCGCAACGACTAATCCTCCCCACCGGACAGTCCCTGCAGCATAGATGGCCCGGACCAGCTCACCCTAACTTCCCGCCGGGGGGGAGGTACGTACAAAACAAAAGGGGGGGGGGGCTGGATGATGACGAAGGCCGCAGTGGTCTTCAACCTGCGGACCACCAGAGGTTTCAAAACTACAACTCCCAGCATGCCTGGACAGGCGATGGCTGTCCGGGCATGCTGGGAGTTGTAGTTTTGCAACATCTGGAGGTCTGCGGGTTGAAGAACACTGATGAAGGGATTGACAGGCGGTGATGATGAAGGGGGGGGGGGATGATTACATGGGGGATGATGTATTTCCTACCCTAGGCTTATAGTTGAGTCAATAACTTTTCCTGGGTTTTTGGGGTAAAATTAGGGGCCTCGGCTTATATTCGGGTCGGCTTATACTCAAGTATATACAGTATATGTCAGGATATACTTTTCCATCTTTTAGAGCTGCTTGGGTGAGCAGGATGAAATAGAAGAATTTGCGGCAATACAGACTAACAGTGAGTCATCAGATGAGGAAAGTATAGATCCTGAAGACCTGGCGATGCTGGTAATTTCCGGATATGTTTTATTTATTTATTTATTTATTTATTTTTTATGTGATGTTATTCCTAAAGAACATTCTGTGTATGTATGGCAAAAATATTTTGAATAGTAGATGACTGTCATGAAAATATGCATTGCATTATGGATAATAATAATTGCAGAAGCAGCGAGTTTTTCACCACATGGAAACAATTATACGTCTGCTTGTGGTTCAAGATATAATTATGTAGCGTTCATTACCGTATATTACAGTCCTCCAGGTATATACTGCTTTATGTTCATAGGACCGGATTTTATCACGAAAATGCAAATCATTGTCAGACATCCATTTGTCATCTTCATCTGCTGGACTATTGATGGTAAGTAAATGTGTTAGTATTCAGTGGCTTATGCTACATTACAAAATTTGCTAGACATTTAAATTGGCAGTGCTGTATGTCATAAGACTCGTAACATTTATTACCTAACTAGAACAATTATGTATATAGGGAGATAGGACAGACCTGACATGATTTTCTCCACTTTTAGGATGCAACAAAATATTTGTTTTCCTAAGATATGTTGCAAATAATTGTGCATTACAATGAGAACAATTGTGTCATACATGACCTATATGGTATAAATACATTTTCTCAGTTTAGATATGGATTAAATCAAAACTGAAAATTAAAGATTTTTGGTAAAATCTGTACACTCATTTTGCATAAAAGTGCATATGGCAGTAACTAGAAGGCAGACTAGAGACCAACACAATACTGTGTAATTTTTTATTGTTTTCTAAAACTTTTTTAACCCCTTCATAACCCAGTGAATTTTGATTTCTGGCTCACGTTTTTCTCTTTCTTACCTTATAAAACCCATCAACTTTTTTATTTTTCCTCTGACAAAGTTGAATTAGGGCTTATTTTTGAAGGACTAGTTGTACTTTTAATTCATAAACTTAATTTTATCATATAATGTATAACAAAATGTTTACCACCCAAATTCAATACTCAGCAACACAAAAAGGTATACGAAAGTATATAAAACTTTATTAAAGATACATAGAATAACAATAGACACAGTGCACAGAACTGAGTAAAAAGCAGGGGATACAGATGCACGCCCCCTGACGAAGCGCAGTAGCCCAAAACGTATGTTGGGGTAAGTGCAGGTGGTACATGGCTCTACAATGGTCATTATTTCCTATTTTTTGTGCACTGTATGCTTATACATTCCTAACCATTCTCTGTCAGGGTTCATATATACTCTTTTCAGCGTACTCTCTGTTTGTGTATTCATGCATACATATGTACTTGTTTGCATTTACGCTCCCAATGTGTGCATCTTTATCCCCTGCTTTTTACTCAGTTCTGTGCACTGTTTCTATGCATTGTTTTTAAAGTATGTTATTCTATGTATCTTTAATAAAGTTTTATATACTTTCGTATACCTTTTTGTGTTGCTGAGTATTGAATTTGGGTGGTAAACATTTTGGTTGTCTCAGCAACCTACAACCAGTTGGTTCATGTTTTAATGTATAACAAAGCCAATTTGTAAGCAAATATGAAATTATGCTAATTTGTGGGGCAATCATTTTTTCGGACTTTACAATATGGTAAAACTGACATGCAAACATTATTGTATTGGTCAGTACGATTCCATTGATACCAAGCTTGGATAATTTTTATTTAATTTAATGGTAAAAAAAATAAAAAAATAAAACTTAAAGGGGTATTCCGGGCAAAAACATCTTATCCCCTATCGAAAGGATAGGGGATAAGATGTCTGATCGCGGGGGGCCCGCCGCTGGGACCCCCACAATCTCCCTGCATCAACCCGCATTCTATGCGTAGCTGCGTCTGAAGTTTCGGAAACCGCCGGGCTCCCGAGACGGGGACGTGACGTCTCACCACGCCCCCTCCATTCATTTCTATTGGAGGGGGCGTAACGGCCGCAATGCCCCCTCCCATAGACATGAATTGAGGGGGCGTGGCGAGACGTCACGTCCCCGTCTCGGAAGCCCGGAAGGCTCGAGGAGCAGAGGTAAGGCCCCTAGCTTCCTAGCAACCCATTGTCACCTTGCAATTACATAATGTTTGTGATCCGTATAGGAGTACAGTAGAGGAAAGAAATGAGTTCTTGCCGTGATTCACAAGTCAGAGAGTGATGTGTATCTCACAAATGTCTTTATTAACCATACATAACACATTTCAAGGCTTAGGGAGGGCTTTGTCAGATGTGCTGGAGTATAGATCACAGTATTAAACCTTAACGATCTCTGATGTCCGTCATTACTGACAGATGTAAGCTGCTGATAGCAGGGGCCCTCTGCCGGTTATGACATGGGCCCGCATCATGTCCGCTTACCCGACCCATGACGTACATGTATGTCATGGGTCGGGAAGGGGTTAAACTTTTATTTAAGTTTTTTTGTTCCTTTAAGGGACTTGAACATGAACATCATCTCATAGCTTATATAATACACTGCAATGCTTATGGAGTATTATGCCTGTCAGTGTACAACTGGGGCCTATTAAGCTTCCATATTTAGAAGACATAGGCATCATTGATAGGCGTCAAGTCACAGGGCTTTTGATTGGATGACAAAGGAGACCCTCTCCCTATATGGCCACTAAGATGTACCTGCCAGGTTTCACTACTCAAGTGATTACATGACCATAGCTCCTGTTTCCATGTGATCATTATGCTGTATTAGTATGCTAGCTTGTCAGGACTACTATAATTGCAAAAGCAAGGGGTTAGTAAAGAAACTGCAAGAAACCATCACTTGGGGGGATATCACTGCAAATAAATTCAAAAGCTTCCATTGACGTCAATAATAGCTGTATTATTAATATTTGTCTAGGCTCCTGGAAGCTGTGCCACCTGTACTGCCCTGATCATGGCCATGTCTGTGATGATTGGTTAGATGATTTGAAAAAAAAAAGATTAATTATATAAACATACAAAAAGGACTTTATTCTAGTGAATTAAGTTTAGTTTCTTTGTTTTTGTTGTCTAGAAATCATCCTCTACTCCGGATTTGTCATCCCATAGAACGTGTTTGTTTCATCTTTCTGCTGACTTTCAGACAAGTATGAAAGAGCTTGAAATGTGGAAACAGCAGAATTACAAGGCAGCAAAGCCTCCATTTGTTATTCCTGGTGTCCATGATGAACTTCATGAAGAACAAGCCCAAACTGCTGAGCCTCTGCCAGACAGTGCTGTAAGACCAGACTTACTTGTGGAGAAAGGCAAAGATTTCTTGTCTGATGTGGGAATTGTGACAACTCATGTCTTGAAAAATGTTATTCCCTTTAAGAAGAAATCGAAGAAACGAAAAAGACTCCTAGATCCAGCAAAGTTTCAGGACATTTTACTGAAGTTGAACCAACCATCCCGCATCATAGAAAGGTTAGCCCATGGAGTTTATAACCCTTACTTCCATGGGTTATAAACCCATACAATGTACTCTATAATAGGAATTTGCACATATTTTTTATTATAACAATTTTATTCATATATAGATCTATATCCTTTGTAAGAACCCAAGTAAGACACAGCCCAGCTCATCGTCCGCGGAGCATGAGTCTTCCGTGCCAGCTAGATTTCTCAAGCTTCTTGAAGACACATGGTGGCATCTATAGTGGTCAGGATGTTCGTGAGTGGGTGAGAGACATCTGGAATAATTGGTTTGATGAGGTTTTTCCATCAAGTCAGACATCGATTGAAGATGAACACAACTATTTTGATATGACTGATGGCATTCATTCTGAACAAGTTCCTAAGGAGGCAGTATCATGGGCCATAGGACTGGATTCAATACCCCCTCTTCTAGTGGAAGACCCAGCAGCATCAGTGCAAGATGTAATGGGAGAAATTTCAGATTTAACCAATATGATAGAACAACAGAAGACACCATCTATATTTCACTACTGTAGAAGAGGAGCACTCAATAGAAAGATTGGAAATTTGACACTGGCAATTCAAGATTTAGACTTGGTAAGACTGAAGGGTATAAAAAATATCTTAAGAAAAAAGCAGAGAACAGCATCTTTCTCAAGCACAGTTTCTGTGTCAATCATAGGGCCACTATAGTCATCGATTCTTGCTAAAACAGGTTTATTGAGCACAGTATAACAATGGCCCAAAATGGCCCTTTCTTGGGTAATGTGCGTTCAAGACATAACAAACATTCACAGTATAAATAGGTTAGCTTTACATACACTGAAAGGTTACGTCAATGAAGCTATTCAGGAAAGAACCTCCGTTGTCCATTGGACGTAACTAAGTAACACAGCCGTAGTAGGGATCCCAGAAGAAGTATCATGTATTGTATAAACACATGACCTTAAAGGGGTACTCCTGCCCTAGACATCTTATCCCCTATCCAAAGGATAGGGGATAAGATGTCTGATCGCGGGGGTCCCGTCGCTGGAGACTCCCGCAATCTCTCCTGCTGCACCCACTTGTCATGAGCCTCACGAAGTGAAGATCGCTCCATGTCTGATGATTTGTGATACAGGGGCCGGAGTATCTTGATGCCACGGCTCCACCCCTTGTGATGTGGCGCCCCGTCTCCTCAATGCAAGACTATGGGAGGATAGCTCATCAAGCCAGATGAGCTAGTCTCTTGCACTTCTGGGTGACATCTCTGACTAATATGTTATATGGTGTTGTGCCCTCAGCGCAACACACTTTGGTAAGTGGATTTCTATTTTGCTTACCTACCATTTTCTAAGCATACTACACTAGGGGTGCATGTTATTTTCCTCTCTTTTTTGCCTAAAAAATATTTTGGAATTTACATCCATAGTGCAGTAAATTAATTTCTTAGTTATTTGCAGGTGGGGCTTTGGCATGTACACAATGAACAGGGATGGAAGCAGATAGCTCCATTCATTGTGTAGGGTAGTGCTGACTTTTACTTCTGCTTCTACCCCATTCATTTCGTGTATGCCAGAACCATGACTCTACCAAAAAGCCGATTTGCGGGGATACTGGGTGTCAGACAGTTATGGCCTGTCTTGCCATCAATGTAAAACCTGGAAAACCTCTTTTAAATTGTTGATGATAGTGTGCAACTGTTTTAAGAGTAGAAAGCTTAGGGCTATATTGTGTCCCTGATAGTAGCTGTTCTAAATAGATTTTTGAATTCAGCAATGGTCTCTGCTATTGTAAATTACTGAGCCGTATTATATAAACCACAGAAGTTATTATGGCAGCATACACCTTGTTGTTTGTCAATATACTGTGGTGTTAGCGTGGTGCAATGCAGGGTAGATGTTATAACCCAAGGGGCAGATGTTATTAACCCCTTCCAGTTGTGACGCCAGGGCGTAGTTCAGCCTTAACCACCCGACGGTAATACCGCTGGTCCTGGGCTAGGCATGGGGGCAATGAAGACACCGATGCCAAGTTATGGACAAACGGTAGCTTTACTGAGGTTTGACAGATGACACAGTCTATGCAGTACAGCCAGAATCCCAAGGAGGTGACCAGGGACACAGGGGGACCTTGCAGGCTTGCTGGGACTTGCAGTATGTAGAGACACTTTAGTGCAGGCCACGGTGACTAGACAATTGACTGATGACTGACTTGTGACTGACATGACGATGACTTTTAGCGTACGGGAGCTGACTTGTGGCTGCAGACTTTAGGCTTGAGGCCTCCAATGCTCTGGACACACTCTGTAAGACATCTTGACTGCACTGGTTTTATAGGGGGGGGGGGGGGGCTGGGCAAGGAGCCCATAGGTCACTTGGGGGGTCACCTGGTCACTAGTGCTTCCTGGGTAACAATCACATGGTATAACTTTAATCACATGGTACAAACTATTAAAGGTACAATACACTTTATAAGGACATAAAGAGTGCGAGGACACACCATCCCATACTGGGCCACCACAAAACAATACAATACATTTTATAAATCAGATCTGTGATGAGACTACCTCGCTCTATGTAATGCCTGAATAGTAAGGGGATAGGTCTGCTCTGCTGTATTCTACAAAAATATCAGAATACACCAGGATAGCAGTTATAAATGGGGTTTCTCTGTACTTCCATCGACCCTCCTCACAATGATTGACAGGTTGACGTGTATGCAAATATTCAGCAGCCAGCTGCTGAGGGGGACATAGTATGTTGACTGATCTGCTTTATTAGTTAAAGTTCAGATTATTATTCATGGGGTTAATTTGTTGCTGAGTCGTCCCCATTTCACATAGTGTTTTGAATTTTACTAAGGAGTACTATACTTACAGAAGACAATCCATTTTTTCCTTCTTTAGCAAAACTCAGACAAGACCTGTCTCTTGCTGTAAGGCAACTCACTGTAGCAGGAGCTCTTCCCCAAACATTTTCTGAAATAGAATCATAGGCATTCCAAGGGCGCCTCCAAACTCTTCCCCAAAGTTAGGTATCAGAGGAGAGAAAGATTGGGCATGTTGGATTTCAGGAAATCAGTTGGATAATACTGGATATCCTTATTTTCTAGGTTTTCTGTTCCTTTTAAATTGGACTTGTATTGTCTGTTATCTTCATTCCTTTCTCTTCTCTTAGGTAATAAAACATGAGCCACAACTGCTAGATGCATATTGGCACAGACATTTAATTTATCTTCTGCAAGGCAAGACAAGCGAGGCTTTGGATGACCTGAACTTTATTATTAAATATAATAAAACTCATACAGGTAAGGAATAGGAAACTTGCAAAAACCCTAACCCTACAGGTCAGCGTTTAATACCACGAGGTACAGAATAGAATGGATGGCACAGGGCTGTTCCTTTGTCTTTTGATCAATGGCTATATCTAAGCTGTGGGGTTGTGCTCTAGTATGATATAGAATAGTGTATTTGCCCATTTTCTTTAGGTGCTATGCACATTGACAACTGAATTTAAATGAGATCTCTGGATTTTAATAAATATCGTTCAATGGAATGAGCACTGTATGTGTTCATGCTTTACATATGTTTCCTATTGTTGAAAATCCGAGGGCTGATTTGGGGCAATGACTCAGAACAGTGCTTGTCCATCAACCTACTAAGGCTCATGTATCAAGTATCATAAGACACGTGTAAATACTGAAACTATAGCAGACACTAGTCCTTCATATTTGTTATATTTGTTCATATATTACCTGTGTGTACATCCCACAGACCTTTACAATCCCTGCTCACCTTTCGAAGATTTAAAATTTTTGTTGTATTAGATACTTTACTATTTTATATATACAGGACAGGTAAACAGCCGCTTTCGTGCCGAACACATAGCACTTCTTCTTCCCTGTGGGTCTGAAGAAGCGCTGCGTGTTCAGCGCGAAAGCCGCAGTTTACTTGTCCTGTCCACAGACCTTGGCATCCCACTTCATGGAGTTACTGCACTGCACCTACTGTCAAGAATAAAGATGCCACTGGATATGACTTCCTAATCATGAGTGCTCCCTCTCTTCTTTCTTATGTTGTATGATTTGAACTGTCTTTCTGAGGGGTTGAGCACAGGAAGAAAAACTGTAGTTGTCCTGCTATCAAGTTCTGGTGCTGTTGCTATTACGCGAATCAGAGAAGTCACATAACCCACACTACATGCGGTAGTGCCGACCACTGTTTTATATAGTCATGGCCGTAAAGTAAGTATTTCTCACAGAAAAGGATTGCAGTAACACATGTTTTGCTATACACATGTTTATTCCCTTTGTGTGTATTGGAACTAAACCAAAAAAGGGAGGGAAAAAAAGCAAATTGAACATAACGTCACACCAAACTCCAAAAATGGTCTGGACAAAATTATTGGCACCCTTAACTTAATATTTGATTGCACACCCTTTGGAAAAAATAACTGAAATCAGTCGCTTCCTAAAACAATCAATAAGCTTCTTACACCTCTCAGCCGGAATGTTGGACCACTCTTCCTTTGCAAACTGCTCCAGGTCTCTCTTATTGGAAGGCGCCTTTTCCCAACAGCAATTTTAAGATCTCTCCACAGGTGTTCAATGAGATTTAGATCTGGACTCATTGCTGGCCACTTCAGAACTCTCCAGCACTTTGTTGCCATCCGTTTCTGGGTGCTTTTTGACATATGTTTAGGGTCATTGTCCTGCTTGAAGACCCAAGATCTCGGACGTAAACCCATCTTTCTGGCACTGGGCTGTACAGTGCGACCCAAAATCCGTTGGTAATCCTCAGATTTCATGATGTCTTGTACACATTCAAGGCACCCAGTGCCAGAGGCAGCAAAACAACCCCAAAACATCATTGAACCTCCATCATATTTCACTGTTCTTCATTCTGTTTTCAGTAAACAGTAGAATGATGTGCTTTACCAAAAAGCTCTATCTTGGTCTCATCTGTCCACAAGGAATAAAAAGACAAACGCTCCATAAAATAGTAACGTTCAAATCCCGGGGTGAGAAAAGTATATAAATTAATTGCTCACCCTGGGTGGTTGTGCAACTTCATACACAACAATCATTTAGGCATAAGATAGTAGGTTGTCCGCTGCCCTCCGGTAAATCTATGGCATTAGTGGATAAGGCTTCAATGGAACCCGACTCAACGGCGCTGATCGACCACAACAGGTGTAAGGGTGAAAAGGGATTTATTGACCAGAATGCAACGGGTTTCAATGCGCATGCGCAGCTTCTTCAGGCATGACAAGTGGGATACACAGCTGGTTTATATAGGTAAGAATTAACCATTTCGTTGACAGAGGCAACAGAAGGAATTAACCCCCTGTGTTTCATTATCGACCCATATTGTGAGTTGCCGGGGGAGACTCCGCAGTTGCAGGGCCCATGGCAAATCACAATACTGTATGTAGTTCACGTGGAGCAATAATATATAAAATCTCACTAGATATACAGGAAGATTTTTCTATACCAATATTACTACAGAAGTTTACAAAAAATTAAAATACAATAATAATATAATACCAATATTAATATAAAAATTAATAAAAAAATTTACATATATAATACCAAGACAAGGAATATAAATACATTTCTTGCATTGAAAAATCATTATAAACATTCTAAAAATTAGAAAAACTATTTCTCAAACCTGATTAAATATATAATAAGTCATGTAAAAAATTCCTTATCAGATCGTTTCTGATTATCAGAAATTTCAAATATTATGGATAATTATCGAGCATTTTCTATTGATTCATTGAGTCCCTGAGGGGTTAAAGTTTCCAGTTTGTGAATCCTATTGGATTTTTAATTGATCAGTTTTTGATAGCGATTAGGAGTTATTGCAGGGATGGTTTCTAAAATGGTAAGTTGTAAATCATTAATGGGGGACATTTATCAATGTTTGCTTATGTATTCCTTTTTTTAGTAATTTTTTCTTTACTTTTTTTTTTTTTTTTTTGCTTATGTGTGACTTATTTATCAACTGGTTTCAGCCTGTTGCTAAATTTCTTTCACGTAAGCAATTTTTTCTTTTTTTCTTTGGTTGTAGCTTTTTCTGCTCCATGTTTGAGCTGGAGTAAATTTAGTCAATTTTTAACCATGTTGCGACTTTTTTTTTTGCGCAGTTGCGACTTTCGCTGTTAATGAATACCAGACTACCCGTAGTCCATTTTAAAATTATTACTACGTAGTTAAGTTTTGGAAAATTTTCTTTTCTCGCTTTCCAGTGAAAATGTCGCACGAAAAATCGCGTAGTCGCAGGTGCGACATTTGTGCAACATTTTTAGTAAAAAAAATGTAACTAAATCGCTTGATAAATGTCTGTCAATATTATTATTATGTATTGTTGAAAAATGGCGAGACACGCTATGTAATGGAAAACTATTTTTGTTGTTGGATCTATGTTTTCACATACGTGATCGCACAGTTTGAATCGTGCGACCCACGTACTGCAACCGGCAGCTACAACTTAGCAGATACAACTCACAACTGACTCTGCATTCAATAGAAAATGCTCGATTAGTTTGAACCAACTCAAAAGTAAATTTAGGTGCACCGATCATCGAGCAGCATAGACACCGTGTTCTATTGCAGAGAAAGCAACCCACTGTCAATTTAGAAGAGGTTTGGATCTCATTGTTACCATTTTTTAACCTATTAGGGGCTATAAGACTTTGCAAATTTCTGGATCGTCGGAATGTCACACCTGGATTGGTGGGTACAATATTCTTCAAAATTGGATCACTACAGAGAATAGGCCAATTACGTTTTAAAATATGTTTAATTTCATTTGCCTGACAATTGTAATTAGTAATAAAATTATGTTTACATTTATTTTGGTCTTTGATTTTGTTCTTATCACCTTCTTTTTCTTTCATTGTTTAAGTCATATTTTTTGAGGGGTGACTAATTCCGACTGGTATTATATTATTAATATTGTATTTTTATTTTTTGTAAACTTCTGTAGTAATATTGGTATAGAAAAATCTTCCTGTAACTCTAGTGAGATTTTATATATTATTGCTCCTTGTGAACTTCATATTGTGATTTGCCGTGGGCCCTGCAACTGCGGAGTCTTCCCCAGCAACTCACAATATGGGTCGATAATGAAACACAGGGGATTTATTCCTTCTGTTGCCTCTGTCAACAAAATGGTTAATTCTTACCTATATAAACCTGCTGTGTATCCCACTTGTCATGCCTGAAGAAGCTGTGCATGCGCAGCGAAACGTGTTACATTCTGGTCAATAAATTCCTTTTTATCCTTACACCTGTTGTGGTCGATCAGCGCTGTTGAGTCGGGTTCCATTGAAGCCTTATCCTCTAATGTCATCTGTCCACAAGACGTTTTCCCAGAAGGATTTTGGCTTACTCAAGTTCATTTTGGCAAAATGTAGTCTTGCTTTTTTATGTCTGTGTCAGCAGTGGGGTCCTCCTGAGTCTCCTGCCATAGGGTTTCATTACATTTAAATGTCGACAGATAGTTCACGCTGACACTGATGCTCCCTGAGCCTGCAGGGCAGCTTGAATGTCTTTAGAACTTATTTGGGGCTGCTTATCCAACATCTGGACTATCCTGCGTTGACACCTTTCATAAATTTATCTCTTTCATCCACACCCAGGGAGATTAGCTACAGTGCCATGGGTTGCAAACTTCTTGATAATGTTGCGCACTGTGGACAAAGGCAAATCTAGATCTCTGGAGATGGACTTGTAGCCTTGAGATTGTTGATATTTTCCCACAATTTTGGCTTTCAAGTCCTCAGACAGTTCTCTTCTCCTCTTTCTGTTGTCCATGCTTAGCACACACAGACACACAATGCAAAGACTGAGTGAACTTCTCTCCTTTTTATCTGCTTTCAGGTGTGATTTTTATATTGCCCACACCTGTTACTTGCCCGATGGGTGAGTTTAAAGAAGCATCACATGCTATAAAACAATCTTATTTTTCCACAAATTTGAAAGGGTGCCAATAATTTTGTCCAGTCCATTTTTGGGGTTTGGTGTGACATTATGTCCAATTTGCTTTTTTTCCTCCCTTTTATGGTTTAGTTCCAATACAATTTCAGGGGTGCCAACATTTACGGCCATGACTGTGTATGTGTATGTATATATATATATATATATATATATATATATATATACATCTGTACTCATTAGACGTTTGTACTCCCAGATAATGTATTAAAAAAAGGTTCTTGAAAAATGTATAGTGTCATGGGAAATATTCAGGTTCAGTGACACATTTCTCAAATAATAGCAAACGTAAATGCTCCAAGTGTTGTATATACCACTTAATAACTAGAAAAATAGTATTACCTACTATATAAATCTGATCAGAATGCTGTGTATTTGTCCAGCTTTATTTTTTTTAGAAGGTCCTAATATTTCATGATGGTCTTTATAAAGCTATGGATCTATGTAAAGCTATCTATTATAAAGCTATGGATCTATGTGAAGCTATCTAGAACAGTGTTTCCCAACCATTGTGCCACCAGCTGTTTTTGAAACTACAACACCCAGCATGTCCAGACAGCCAAAGGCTGATAGTTTCAAAACAGCTGGAGGCACAATGGTTGGGAAACACTGATCTAGAGTATACTGTCTAAATGTATACAACACTGTGTAAGATTTTAAGAAGTATATGGATCAAATTGTATAAAAATATGTGTTCCATAAAACACAGATGCCTACTTGTCCAAAGCTGAGATCTACAAGCAGAAGAAAGACTACACCATGTCCATTGTAAATTACACACAAGCTCTTAAATGTCGACCTACAGACGATGACATATATTACCGGCGAGCACAGATGTATGAGGCACAGGATGAACTGATAATAGCCATGGATGACTATTCACAGGTATTAATAACTATATATTCATTGGAAGGAAATATCCAGCTATTCAGTTTTACATTTTCTCTTTTCTACCCTTACAGTGTTACTACCATAACCCCAGCCGCACCGATGCGCTCATGAAGCATGGATTGTACTATTTTGAGAACAGCAACTGGAACGTCTCTGTGCAAGATTTCACTGCAGTCATCAAACAAGAGTTTAACAACGTAGAGGCAAGGTGCGATCCTTTAGTTTTATTTCAATCAGTTGTTAGTACTCATTTTTATTTAATTTTGTTGTTTCAATATTTTAATCGCTTCAAAGGTCAACTTCCCATGTCTTATTGATAGACATTTACACATTGCAATGTTGTTTCATATCATTTTGATGCTGCTGCACCATTTTGTTTGTTTACAATTTGCCCACTTGTAAATTTAAATAGAGTGCCCACCTGTTGTATAGTTTCTGGTTGCCTCATGAGTAGCTATTTTAAGGCATACCTGGACTTTTTTCGTTGTCTGAAGAGTAGCAATTTTAAAGCATATCTGTACTGCAAAAGAGTTTTAACAACCTGCATGGTTTGGTTACTTAAAGGGGTTCACTCTCTGAGGCTCAATAACAGCAGTGAGTGAGCTAAAATCCCCTTGTCAACACTAAAGGGGTACTCCGCTGATCAGCGTTTGGAACAAACTGTTTCAAATGCTGGAGCCAGCGCCGGGAGCTCGTGACGTCATAGCCACGCCCCCTCTTGCCGTCATGCCCCACCTCCTCAATGCAAGTCTAAAGGAGGAGGCGTGAAGGCTGTCACACCCCCTCCCATAGACTTGCAATGAGGGGGCGGGGTGTGACATCATGAGGGGGCGGGACAATGAAGTCACGAGCTCCCGGCGCCGACTCCAGCTTTCGAAACAGTTTGTTCCAAATGCTGAGCAGCGGAGTACCCCTATAAGCACTTCAGAGTGTTTTCAAGGGTATTTTAGTTCACTCCCTGCTGTTATTGAGCCTCAGAGAGATACAGTCTTTGGTGCACAGCTATTTCTCCTTCTCTCCATGTGAAGGGATGGAACTATTTGCCAGCAGTACTCACATATAGACTTTCTTTCCCTTTCTTCTTTGGCCAGTGACATGACAGCACATACTCCTGTCTGCTATTCATTTCCATAGTGCTGGAGAAAGTTCACTGAACTGAACAGGCTGGCACTGTGCTGGGGCATGATTTACAGTGCACTTCTATAGATGACATGGTGGGGTAGAAAATCATTATTGATGCACTGACTTTACAAGATGTTAGCAGAAAAGATCACAGCAACAGGATCACAGCAATGAAAGGGATTACATCACAAAAGCAGCCCTGGTCTAACTAGTGAAAAACAACCCTATTGCATCATTCTTCCTAAAACAAATTTTACAGCTGGCACAGTGCAGCCAGTTAGGCAATATTCTCCTGGCATTAACCAAACCCCGACCCGTCTATCAGACACAAGATTTGGAAGCATCATACGTTACTCCACAGAACATGTTTCCATCGCTCTTGCATGTAGCTGCTCTGCCATGAATTAAGTTATACACCTGTAGCAATGAGACTGAATGTAACACCTGAATTCAGTGAATGAGAGATGTCTTCCAATACTTTTGTCCATGTAGTTTAGATATTGTAAATTCTTGTGGGAGGGGATACACAAGTTTCCTATGGTATTTTAAAGGGGTTATCCAGGAAAAAACTTTTTTATATATATCAACTGGGTCCAGAAAGTTACAAGATTTGTAAATTATCGTAATCCTTTCAGTACTTAAGAGCTGCTGAAGTTGAGTTGTTCTTTTCTGTCTAAGTGCTCTCTGATGACACATGTCTTGGGAACCTCTTCTACTCTGTGCAGTTCCCGAGACAAGCAGAGATGTCAGCAGAGAGCACTTTTGAAAGACAGAAAAGAACAACTCAACTTCAGCAGCTGATAATTATTGGAAGGGTTAAGATTTTATTAATAGAAGTAATATACTAATCTGTTTAACTTTCTGGAGCCAGTTGAGATATATATAACATATATGTGTGTGTATATATAAGAGCTTTTTTCTGCAATACCCCTTCTACCACTTCTAGAACACACCTGGGGTTGGGACCCACCAGCAAACAAAAAGGTCTCCCAGCAGCCACATTACCTGCCTTTATGGTATGTACTGCTGTAGAAATAAGGATTCTGTATAAGTAACCTGATTGTATTAATTTACTTTTTGTTGAACAGAATGTACCGTGGAAGAGCTTATACCGAACTTGCTCGCTATAGTGAAGCGGCTGAAGATTTTTCAGCTGTCATTCATTTAGATCCGAAAAATTGGATGGCATTTTATTATCGAGGATGTCTGTTGCGTAAATGCTATCCTAAGCATGCACTTCAAGACTTCAGTGTCTCTGGTAATGTGAATATGATTTTTTTTTAAGAGCATTTTATCCAAGAGGAATTAAAAGAATAAATAATATACATTTACTTCTTGATACCAAATAAGCATAATGATGGCGTCAAGATAAAACAAGAGGAATAATCAGATGGTAGATAAATGTAAGGTTTTTCTCTTGTGTTACAGCAAACTCAACACTAGTTGAGGAGTACTGATCATTGGGGGGGACTTCCACTGGTCACGTGAACAGGGGTCCTAAGCCATTAAATGGAGCGGTGGGCAGACATGCATGCTTCAGCTTTATTTAGCTCTATGGATCCAATAAATATAGCTAAGCACAGTACAGGGAATAGGTTGTTGTTGCTTTGAAACCCCTTTAGATAATGTACAGATTAGTTTTGTGCTTTCTAATCACTTTCTGGTCTTTTTTTTGTGTTCACAACATTTCTGGTTATTTGCCCTTTCTAAAACAGGAGTGTGTAGGGACCAAGTGTATGGATCACCAGCATAGAAAGACTGACTATTTTACCTTTACCTTCCTTTTTGTATCTGAGGTTGTATCAAGGAATGATAATTTACTTATTTTCAAAGAAGTTGTCCCAACTTGACAGTCTTATCAAAATGAAGCTGCATTAGGATGGGATCAGCTGATCGCTGGAGGGACCAGATTCTAAAGCACCCTTCAATAAGATTTATTGTAGATGCCCCTCTACCCTCTTTCCTTCTTCCCATCCTTCTCTCGCACCTTCCTTTTACTCTTTGCCTGTTGGCTCCTCTTTGTTTCCATATTTGTTTACTGTTTTACCTGTTTGGCCACCCCAGCGGCCTGGTTGTTCACTATCGCTTACTGCGTTGGTCATTTGTTATCTGTCCTTCTGACTGAACCTGCTGATTAGATATATACTGACTGTGTTGCTGATGGTGTTGTTTCCTATTGAGTTTTATGTTGTTCCTGTTTGCCCTTCCCCGGTTTTCTTTATTCTGTATCCCTTACCTTTTGGCTTCCTTTGTTTATTCAATAAAGCTTTGAATAAAAATAAAATAAAAAATAAAGATTTATTATTGGTGACCACAGAAATGAACATACTTTACATGTAATGTTACAAAGAACAAATTCATATGACCATGTAATGGATGGATGCCCTTGTTAGTAGTTCTCTACAGCTCCAGATAAAAAAAAAAAAGGGTTCTATGCAACTTGCTGTCAGAAATCTTCCCTCTATTTTCTATCTGTTCACCATAGGATAGAGGTTATGTTGTTACCTGAAAGCAGGAAGGCATGTAAGCAGGATACTTTTCAATTCGATTTTAAAACCTTACCTATCCTATATGGCACAACTTACATTGTGAAGTGACTTTAGCCTGCTGCTTCTACGTTTATTATTGTTACGCCGAGCGCTCGGGGTCCCCGCTCCTCCCCGGAGCGCTCACAGCGTTCTCCTACTCGCAGCGCCCCGGTCAGACCCGCTGACCGGGTGCGCTGCGATAATGTCCCTAGCCGGGATGCGTTTCGCGATGCGGGACGCGCCCGCTCGCGATGCGCATCCCGACACGCTTACCAGACCCGCTCCCCGTCTGTGCTGTCCCGGCGCGCGTGGCCCCGCTCCCCAGGGCGCGCGCCGGTTCTTTGCGATTTAAAGGGCCGGTGCGCCACTGATTGGCGCATGGCTTTTAATTAGTATGTTCACCTGTGCACTTCCCTATATTACCTCACTTCCCCTGCACTTCCTTGCCGGATCTTGTTGCCATTGTGCCAGTGAAAGCGTTCCTTGTGTATCCCAAGCCAGTGTTCCAGACCTCTTGCCGTTGCCCCTGACTACGATCCTTGCTGCCTGCCCTGACCTTCTGCTACGTCCGACCTTGCTCTTGTCTAATCCCTTGTACCGCGCCTATCTCAGCAGTCAGAGAGGTTGAGCCGTTGCCGGTGGATACGACCTAGTTGCTACCGCCGCTGCAAGACCATCCCGCTTTGCGGCGGGCTCTGGTGAAAACCAGTAGCAACTTAGAACCGGTCCACCGACACTGTCCACGCCAATCCCTCTCTGGCACAGTGGATCCACCTCCAGCATGACGAATCCTGACAATTATTTTGCTTTATTTTGAGAAATCTAATATAAGAATTACGCACATTATCATTAAGATGCCTATATTGTAAAGGTTTGAATTTATATTAAAAGAAACTTAAAGGAGCTATCCAGGCATAGAAAAACAGAGCTATATTCTTTAAAAAAAAAAACAACAACAAAAACGCTCCCCGTCTGTCTCCAGGTTTGGTGTGGTATTACAACTTGGTGTGGGTGGGGTATTAAATTTACCTTCATTCACTTCAAGGGAACTGAGCTGCAGAACCACAAACTGGAGACAAACTGGGAGCAGTTTTTGAAATAAATTAGCTCTGTTTTTCTATTCCTGGATAAGCCTTTTAATTCCTTTAATAGAAGTAGGGAACCTTCTTTTTCATACAAATATTTTACTTATACTGTATGTATATAGAATTTATTGGTTTGTATTTATTGTTTTTTTGTTTTTTATGCTCCAGTGCTTCTTAATGATGAATTTGAGAACCTCAATGCCTTTCTATATCGTGGAGTCCTCTACACAGACCTAGGCCTGTGGAATGAGGCAGCATTTGACTTTGAACATGTCCTTGCCTTAGATAAGTATGTTTCACTTAAAACATTGTTAAAACTTCCAGAAGAATCATACATCTGCATCGATGTTCACAAAATATATGACAAGAATTTAAAAATGTATGTAGATGACAGTATAGATCCACACAATGCCCTGCTGACAAATCCTCCTGCAGGTCCTCCTGCAGTCATTGGTCTTGTAATCCATACATTAATTCCAGTATATTAATTAAATGTTTTTGTACATTATGCTTGAATAATATTCTAAACTAATTGTTGGCTAGAAAAGGGCCTTTGACCTTTAATCACACTTGGTTTTCCCCTGCTATATAGACACATCCAAATTTTACAGGTACCTTGAGCCACATGAAGTATTAAGGCAAACGTAGGAATGACCATAATAAAATGTTCCATTTACTAACAATCTACAACATATCATTAGTAAGGAAAAAGTGAATAAAACAGTTATGTACTTCAATACAGATATAATGTTTACAATTTTTTGTAATCAAGCAGGTGGATGATTATGTAAATGTATTGGCATTGTGTTGGTATTGTTTTTTTTTTTCATCATATGTTACCTAATGTTTCTTTTTAGCCATATTAAAATAATTATCGTCACAAAGAAAAAAAAAAGAAAATGATACAAGAATTGCTGTGGATTTCTTTTTGTGACACACGGACAGTCACAGATTTGGAGCATCTTACTCTGCCGGCCTCTGCTTAACAGCGGAGTACCAAACGCCAGTCTCGCTTATTTCCCCTAATGTATTTCCACATTTACATAAAGTTTTACGTAGATTTGTTCTGTTTTTAAACTGTGATATAATGTTCAAAGGCAGACACAGCTTCATTCAAAATACAAATGGACATTTAAAGTCCTAAAAAGGCCATCAACATTCCAGACATATAACCCACTTATAATGTTTTACTATTTCTACAGGGCTGTGCCTATGGCGCACGTGAATCTGGGTCTGATTTGCCTGCTTCACAGAAACCAGTATACTCAAGCAGTGCGCCACTTCTCTGGCGCTATAAAAGTTGACCCCCTCTATATTCGAGCCTACCTCTGCAGGGCACAGGCCTACCGACAGGTATATTGTCTTTTACTTTAGGAAGAAATGGTTAAGATACAATAATTGTAATGTAACCTACTGGATAAAATTTACAGCTGCTTATAGTGCATTTGCACCTTAACTAAAAAAGAAATTTGTGCTGTTGAGTTGTCATCTTGTGTTCATTTTCTGGCAACAAAATCAAATGAGAAATAGATTTGTGCTGCCTAATCTGGATACAACTGTAAAAAATGTTTAGATGTGTGAACAAGGCTAAGTCTGTACTGGGGTTCAACCTCTGACTGTAAGCAAGAATATTGAGGCGGAGTGGTGCATGTACTCTGCCTCTCCATTTAAAGTCTAAGGCACTAATGGAAACAGCGAAGCACAGCACTTTTTATCAGGTCCATAGACTTTGAATAGTCCAATTGTGGACATCCCAGTAGGGACACAATAGAGATATAAGCTGAACTTGGTGGTCTTTTTTCAACCTAATGAATATGTAACTATGTGACAGCATAAACATTGTCCTCTGTCGAGTGATCTCTGAATTTTCCAATAAAGAACAAGCTTTTATCCGCAAGCCTAGCGCTGGACAATCCTTTTCTTATGTGACAGCATGTCACATTGATCTACAGGTGCAGTGCATGTCTACCAAAGGTCCTAATATTTAGAGACATAGATGTAGAAGTAGTGTTCAATAGATTTTGAAGCAATTTGTGGTAATTAGAGGGAAGTTACAATTGTAACTATAATATTATGTTTACAGTGTGGGCAAGGTGTACTTATCACACAATCCCATAATGTATGGCACAGGGATGGTGACCGGCGGGCGTAGTGCCAGTGGGTTGTCATCTTAGCCTGTCATTACTATAGGCTTACTAGACCCAACATTCTCCTTCTTACCAAGTAACACCGTAGAATTAGTTTGGCAGTGCATTGGTGACCTTTTCCTGTCCCACTTCTTACAGATGAAGGATCTACACAGTGCTTTGAAGGATATAACACGTGCCATTCATCTGCGCCCAGACTCTCCTGAACCCTATATAATCAGGTGAGCACTTTTGAAAGGTTATCTATCATTTCTAAAAAAATGACATCAGACGTTTTGATCGATGTGCTGAGGCCCCTATCTCTAAAAAAAAATAAAACATAAAAAAATAAAAAAGGAAACGCTCAGGTAAGCACTTTTGTGACTGATTGGCTTTCCTTGGAGAGATGAGCATCTATAGGACTTATTATGAATTTGTACAATAATAGCTGAACTCTTTGGCCAGAGAAGATCAGAAATATATGGGCACAGAGCTCAGCAGAATGTTTGGTGCTTTCATTTTAGTTATTGATTAGGTTCCAAGCACTCAGACTCCACTGATAAGAACTTATGGTATATATCAGTGCCAACAACTAAACCCAAAAGCTCATTGTTGGAAATTCTTTATTACAAATGATAACCCTGTTATTACAGCTCAAGAAAGAGTTGTCATATTTGCAGGGAAGACTATGGGATGTTAGGGTTAAACATGATAATGAATGTGGAATGATAGAAGACCCAAGTTATATATAAGGGACTCTCACGCCCTTGTCAACTGTTGGATTGTGTTGTTCTTTTACTATTATAAAAACCTAATAAAAATTTACAATTTAAAAAAAGAAGACCCAAGTCATATTTTTAGTATATTACACACATGAGGTCAGTGTAAAGTTTTGTCTGCTGTCTGCAAAATCGCCACTGGGTGGTGACAAAACCCTATTTCTACCATATTGGGATTATTTAATGAATATAAACCAATTATTTGTTTCTGTATCTATCTATCTCTACATGATAACATTATTCTAAATGTAAGTGCCTAGTTTTTTAATTAAAGAAAAATTAAAGTGTTAAAATAAAATAAATGTGTTCAGTACTGTACATAGACATAACCTTTCTTATATACTTACAAATGGCTGAAGACCATTATCTGCTATTCTGCTTAGAATGGAGCTGGTGTTCACTCATAATCTAGAATATATTTAAAGATTATTGGAGATTTTAGCCTAGGGATTAGCCATTCCTATACTAAATGCTGGGGAAATAATGTCCTAAATACATCACATATTTCTAAATCCTATGTCTGAGCATGTTATCTTAGTAAGAGTACTACCAATATGCAGCTGTTATATTATGACAATGATGTCACTATGACGTGTCAGTCAAAACTAGTTTCCAAAAGATTGATAGGAGGTTGACACAGTGGGGCAGATGTTGCAAATGTTGCAGAATCCCAGCACCATTAGACATTACATTTATTTTATGTTTCAGACATTTTTGTGGAGTTGGTGCATGGCTGGTGTTGGTGCATGGTGCAAGGGGGGTTGGGTGCATGGTTTTTGAGAATGGGTTGTAGCTTGGTGGAGAAGGGGATGTGGCTCACATGTGACTACACCAATATTTTGGTGCCTTTTTGGCACACAAATTATATCACCTAACGGGTGGTTTAAATTTAGGGCCCAATTACATGGACTGATGCATACATGGGCCCATCTCAAAGATCAGCATTCGTTTAGTGAGCTTATTCATGCAGGCAGGGCCAAATGAATGGTTGCTGGATTGTTACCACAGTCCTTTGCTGCTATTATTCATCAGTTGCATGTCCCCTATTACACAGGGTAATGTGCGGCCACGAGTGATGTTTTTTTATTTTGCCGGTTATAAGCAAGCGCTCACTTGACAAATGTTCTTTTCCATGTTTGTCCACTGATCACTGGCCCTGTTCAGTGATAAATCAAGTGCTTATAAAACTATCTAATGTAAGTATACACTAACTATTAAATTCACCCTAGTGACTATAATTGAGCAGAACACTGAAATGAGACCTCCTGGAACATTTAGTCAATATGCTTAATGTTCTTAACATGTACAGGTTTCCTTCCCACAAAACCACTAGTTGTAAGGCTCTTTAGCAGCCTGCATCATAAAGTCTGTCATTGTTCATTGGAAAGATATTTCTGTATTCTGCTTTGGTAGAAAATCATTGCATAGATGTTAACAGAGACTTACGGTAATTGGATACTCCTATCCTATGCAGATAATAATACTAAGGGCACACAAATGCACAGTCTTTATGACGTGCTCTGTGAGTCATCAACTTCAACTGAAGTGTTTCCAGTGGTAACTGGTAGGCCAGACACAAAGGAACAACTGGTGTGGTCCAGTTAAAGAGGCATGTTCATAGAGGATAGTTAGGTGAGAGGGGTGAGAGAGAGGGAGAGATTGTAGGATGTTGTTAAGTAGAGGTTTTGTTGTTTTGGGTCTTATTTATGTATATGTGCGATAATTGTATCCTGAAAATAACAATAATAAAATATATTGAAACAAAGAGGCATGTTCAACTCCTAGCAATATGCTATCACTATGATCACAGGGGTCTGACTTCTAAGTTGCCTTTAAAGGGGTATTCCAGCCCAAAACTTTTTTTTATATATCAACCGGCTCCGGAAAGTTAAACAGATTGGTAAATTACTTCTATTAAAAAAATCTTAATCTTTCCAATAGTTATTAGCTTCTGAAGTTGGGTTGTTGTTTTCTGTCTAACTGCTCTCTGATGACTCACGTCCCTGGAGCTGTGCATCTCCTATGGGGATATTTTCCCATCATGCACAGCTCCCGGGACGTGACATCATCATTGAGCAGTTAGACAGAAAACTTCAGAAGCTAATAACTATTGGAAGGATTAAGATTTTTTAATAGAAGTAATTTACAAATCTGTTTAACTTTCCGGAGCCAGTTGATATATATATATAAAAAAAGGTTTTGCCTGGAATACCCCTTTAATTCTAAAAGTGAAGGGACACAGCACCTCTGGTTTAGCACTGCCGCCCCTTCACTGTGTTTTCCTTCACAGCAGTGCTTCTTTTCACACAACTGTAGGGAACTGCAGGCAGCTTCATTCACGAGAACAGCAGGTTGCAGGAAAAGTCTGTGCAGGGAGAGACTTTTCAGAATTCATAATGCTGAAGACTGATCCTCAGACCCCCCCCCCCCCCCCCCAAATGATAAAGTGATGCCCTATGGCTGCAGAAGTTAGTTGTTGACCCCTAGTGCACCACAAGAGTACAGAAATCATTCTTACATTATCAGGCATGGGAGAACAGCTTTTATTGACTTGCACAAGTTTGCACAGCCAGGACTGGAGAAACCTATGATCTCAGTGATTTAAAGGGGTAATGCTTTTGCAAACACCCTGTTAAAGAGATCAGTACAACTGAAAAGACAAAAAGAAAGAGGAGTGCAACCCTAGTGTATTATTATAGTTGACAATTAAAAAGGAAACTGGAGAGCAGTTACGCTTACCAGAGTTGGTTATGCTCAGAGCATAACATCTAAAACAGCATGTCACTTTAGCGGGTCAGCAGCCTTGGAGTACCCCATCTTCCCAGGAGGTCTGCAAATGGCAGTAGATTCAGTGATAAATAAAATTCTCCAATGCAGGCGCTTCTCCCATATAATGGTATTCTTTATTTCATTGTCATACACATAAAAAGAAGGGTAGTATAACTTTCAACGCGTTTCTAGCTTGGACAGAGCTCTTTATCAAGATGTGCATAGTTAGTTAAAGAAATTGTCCAGGATAAGAATAACATGGCTGCTCATTTCTCTAATCAGCACCACACGTGTCTCCTCAGGTTGTTTGTTCTATTGCAGCCTATTCCGTTTTTACTTCGATTTTGCTGAGCTGCAAAATTAGACCTAACCCATGGCCAATTTTTGTACTGTTTCCAGAAGAAAACAACAATGGCCCTTATTATTATTAGTATTGTGTAGGTTTCTTTGTGGGTTTTAATTCTCTACAATTTCTTTTCCACGGTATTTACTAAGGTTTCCCTACATTTTCCACTTTTCCCTACACTTTGCTTTTTTTTACACTTGCTCTGATTTGTCTGGTTTTCATCAGCTCAAATCCACCACATTTTATGTGGAAACCTTAGTAAATATGTTGTTTTTTGTGAAAATGTCAGGAACACGCCCCTTTTCGGAGACCATGCCCCCTTTTTCATGGCGACCACACCCCTTTTCCGGGTTTTCTTAGCAAAATTAGAGTTAGTTGGGGTTTTTTCGATTCTGGCGCAAATTCTGGCGCAAAATCTAGCGCAGACAGAATTTCTGGCGCACAACTCGACAAAACATGTCAGGTTTGCAATAGTAAATGAGGACCCATGTTTTTCTATTTCTGTACAACTCCCACATATGCACATAATAGAAAGCTATCTCACACTATGAGCCATATAAGATAGTTAGTGAAAACTCGACTTTAATCCATTTGGCTTCCAGTTGGTTGAAGCATACATATCAGGGGTGTTAATAATTGTGTGTATTCTGAGTAAAGCCACAAGGGTTTGTTACGGGTCTTATTCCTTTTAATGTGTTTGCAATTATATAGAAGAAGGTTTGGTAAACAAGGTTTGCCTGTTTTGCGATAGAGAGTGCAGTAGGGTTGATGTTCCTTGGGGGTATCTGTATCATGGAAAATGATTTAGCTTAACTAGATAAGTGGTCAAAACAATGGAAACTGCTGTTCAATGTTTCTAAATGTAAAATAATGCACTATACCAGTGTTTTCCAACCAGGGTGCCTTCAGATGTTGCAAAACTACAACTCCCAGCATGCCCGGACAGCCGTCGGCTGTCCGGGCATGCTGTGAGTTGTAGTTTTGCAACAGCTGGAGGCACCTGGTCTGGAAACACTGCTCTATACTCTGAGTGAAGTATTTGCAGTTCTGTGTTAGTGAAGACTTCAGAAGAGAAGGGTTTAGGGCAGTGATTTCTGACAGCTTCAAAATGAGGCAACAGTGTAGCCAGACAGTAGAGAAACAATAGAGAAACAAGATGGATGTTTGGCTGCATAGCTAGTGGTATAACTTGTAGAAATAGGGATAGTGTGATCCTTAGGAAAGCAAAGGAAAAGGATATCCTGCTCCCAACTCTGATAAAATCCAAGGCTTTAATTCAGTTTATATTAAAATCCAAAACAGCATACAAGCAAAAAAGGAGGATAAAAGAACACTAACGAAACGCACCGACGCGTTTCGACTTATTAATAAGTCTTAGTCATGGCCATGACTAAGACTTATTAATAAGTTGAAACGCGTTGGTGCGTTTCGTTAGTGTTCTTTTATCCTCCTTTTTTGCTTGAATGCTGTTTTGGATTTTAATATGAACTGAATTAAAGCCTTGGATTTTATCAGAGTTGGGAGCCGGATATCCTTTTCCTTTGCTTTCCTATCATACCACGTGGGGATCCAGCCCCAGAGCCATTCACGAGCTTCCACGAGGAGAGGTTGTGCTGGACGCCGGGACTTATCAAATAGTGAGTGAGCTGATCTTTATATTTTTTTGCTATTTTTAGAGTGTGATCCTTGCCTGAGCTGTTTTTATAAGCATTAAGAGATATGTTTTACAGCAAGCCCCAGGGACATTGGCTCAACAGTCTGGAGCGGACTCTATTCATATGAATGGGAAAGGCTTAGAGACACGCTCTGTGACCTATGCAGAGGTCATAACACAAGGAAGGAGGGGAAGAAAATCTCTGAGTTTCAGCTATTGGGAAGCTCCTGTGTTATCTATACACTAGTGTCACCTTACACTGTAATCCTGTCTATGATGAGAGCACTTCTGGAAAGTGATCTGTACAGAACAGGAAGGTGCAACTTAATATTGACCCTAGTGGCCAGAATAAAGACTGGAAGAATTCATGTTTTGTTTTGTTGTTTTAATGAACAATGAAGAATAACATCACCAAAAATTCTTAAAAAATATGTTAAACATAAAAACTTTAAACAATAGGACATTTTCTGATGACACATTACCTTTAAATGACATCTGCAGCGAAAACCACTTATCCCCTATCCACAGGATAGGGGATAAGTGTCTGATTGCGAGGGGTCCGAATGCTGGGTGCCCCCGCGATCTCCTGCACGGGGCCACGGCTCTGCCGCGGTTCTTCCATGCAGGAGGCGTGCCAGCCGCAGCCTGATGCGGCGGCCGACACGCCTCATCCATGTAACTCTATGGGAGAGGCGGGGAGGCTGCCTCCCCGCCTCTCCCATAGAACTGTATGGGGACAGGGCAACTGTCGACCTCTCAGGTCGACGCTGCGTGCATTAACGCTCACACTGAGTGCTAATGCCGAGGCCCGTTTAGGAGATCCAAGCAGTCGGACCCCCCCCCCCCCCCCCCCCGCGATCAAACACTTATCCCCTATCCTGTGGATAGGGGATAAGTGTTTTCTGCTGCAGTTGTCCTTTTAATAACTGCCTTGGTATGTGATGGTTGTAAATAAGCATGGGTATGCAATTTATTGGATATTTTAAAATATAGGCTGAAATATTCTGATAGACATGAGGCTGAAGTGAGAACTGTTATATCACAAATATTCTGCAATGCATGATGTGAAACATAATTGTTGTTGTGTACATGTATCTCCTTATAATGGGAGCCACAGGGTTCAACTAATATAATCAATTCCTAAAGGTCACCCTTCATAATGACTTTGTTGTCATTCACTGATAAAGGTCATGTTGGTCATTAGTGATTTACATTGTCTGTTTCCTGCAGGGGACAGTATCTCTATGAGATGAAGAGGTATGACCTCGCCAGCTTCTGTATTCACCATACAGCTGAGATGACTCACGGTAAGGAACAGTATGTCTTCAGTAGCCTCATAATGCAAGCACAGTTTGCTGAGGCAAACTTCAGTAACTTTGGGTCTCCAATGTTAATTACTAAAAAAAAAAATTGATAGGTTTATCCTCAGTTTTATGTTTATTTATTCCTTCATTTTCACTTAAAGTGTCCCTGTTAAGAAAAAAAAAAAAACTAGCAAAACAAACTTAAGTTAAAAGTTTGGATCGGTCGGGGTCTGGGTGTTCAGACCCCACCGATTGTTAAATAAAGCCAGGAAGCTTGAGGTTATCCACTTTACTCCCCAGATTGCTGCCTTTTCTGTCACGTTGCAGGATTGTAAGTCTATAGAAGCCCAACTTCTGCAGCGTGTTGGGGAGTGAAGCGAGAAGGGGAATGAATCGATGAGCCATGCACTTCTCCCGGCTGTATCTAACAATTGACAGGTTTGAACACCCAGCCCCTGACCAGTCAAAACTTTTTACATTGCCATGTGACATTTCAATGTCTTTTTAAAGTGACAGTAACCCTTTTTACTGTCACTATGTTGTAACAAGTTTATGATCTCCAAAGACATGTGATGACAGGTGCATTTTCATTCTTTACAACACATACTGCAGTGTCGCTGCAATAGTTAATATTATCTCAAGCCACAGTTTGTAGTTAAAGGGGTATTCCAGGTATTCCCCTGGAAAACCATTTTTTTTAAATGAACTGGTGCCAGAAAGTTAAACAGATTTGTAAATGACTTCTATTAAAAAATCTTAATCCTTCCAGTATTTATCAGCTGCTGTATGCTCCACAGGAAGTTCTTTTCTTTTGAATATCCTTTCTGCCTGACCACAGTCCTCTCTGCTGACACCTCTGTCCATTTTAGGAATTGTCCAGAGTAGAAGCAAATCCCCATAGGAAACCTATCCTGCTCTGGACAGTTCCTAAAATGGACAGAGGTGTCAGCAGAGAGCACTGTGGTCATACTGAAAGGAAATTCAAAAAGAAAATAACTTCCTATGGAGCATACAACAGCTGATAAGTACAGGAAGGATTAAGATTTTTTAATAGAAGTAATTTACATATCTGTTTAACTTTCTGGCACCAGTTGATTTAAAAAAAATGTTTTCCAGGAGAGTACCCCTTTAAAGAGGTAATCTGGTGGAAAAAAATGTTTGTTAAATCAACTGGTGCCAAAAATTTTTACAGATTTGTAAATTACTTCTATTAAAAAATCTTTACCCTTCCAGTACTTTTTAGCAGCTGTATGCTACAGAGGAAATTCATTTCCTTTTGAATGTCTTTTTTGTCTTGTCCACAGTGCTCTCTACTGACACCTGATGCCTATATCAGGAACTGTCCAGAGCAGCATAAGTTTGCAATGGGGATTTTCTCCTGCTCTGGACAGTTCCTGATACTGGCATCAGGTGTCAGCAGAGAGTACTGTGAACAAGACAAAAAAGAAAATAATTATCTCTGTAGCATACAGCTACTAAAAAGTACTGAAAGGGTAAAGATTTTTAAATAGAAGTAATTCACAAATCTGTTTAACTTTCCTGCACCACTTGATTTAAAAAAAAAATGTTTTCCACCGGAGTACCCCTTTAAGGTGAAATTGGGCTTGGTCCTTGAGGGGTTAAAAACAATGTCTGCTAAATTATATTTCCCACACAGTCTGTGACTGGCATATTTAGCATCCTTGCTGTCAGCATTTCAGATGGGAGCAGTTTAGGAAATAAACTCTGTAATTAAGAACAAGGGCTTTATTTGGTTTAGCTGAGTCATTATGTAGTCAGCATCTCCTTAAATACAAAGGCGCGACTCTCTCCAGCTTGCGCTTTTTATGTGTCCACAGCATCCCCCTCTCTAATATACCATTTTTCTACAAAGCAGAAATGAAATGTGACAAAATCAACAGGTCTAGGATGAGGGCTGTATTCAAGTGTAGGCAGAAAACTACCTGGATCCACTAAGGAACTGCCCCCTGCTAGCTTTTGTTTAGCAGTACATGCAAAATTTACCTGACATCTTCACCAGACATAGAGTTCTCTAACAAACAATGTGAGTGCCTCATGCAATTACAAAAAGTTTTCTGCTAAAATCAACTCAAAGTACAATATTTCGTCTTGCAAAACGTACTTTTGGATTTTGTTTATTTGAAAAGAACGTGACATTGTTATAAAACAGTGCTGGATCAAAGAAATTCATAGAATAAAAGGTTTAGATGAAGGAAGGATTGGGGAGAACAGAGTTGGATAAAGGAAGGTCATTGAAGAAGAAGATTGGATCAAGGGGGGGCCATGGAAGAACATGATTTGATCAAGAGAGGTCATGGAAGAACAGGATTGGGCTAAGAGAGGTCATGGAAGAACTGTATTGCATCAATATAGATCATATAAAAATAATATTGGATCAAGAGATGTCATAGAAGAACAGGCTCTGATCAAAGGAATACATCAAAGAATTGGGTCAAGATAGGTCATAAGAGAAGAGGATTTCATCGGGGAAGATCATAAAAGAACAGCAAATCATGGTTGAGCACTTGGGCACATGTTTGTTGAGCACATCTCTTCAGTAGCAGTGTCATCTAATGTGTGGGCAAAGCATTAAATATCTGTCAGCACATGTCAGTAGGAGCTACCCACAATCTAATATGTATTTGACAGTCCTCAAGGAATCCAGTGTCTGCTGTTTGAGCATGTTGTGTTTTAATAAACCCGATACTTTGTTAAAAAACATAAACACTCAGCCATTCTTTGGTTACTAGCTAACATCAAAGACAATAATGGGACATCAATGCTCCAAACAAAGGTAAAGAATTTCCATCTCATAGACATACTGGACGTATTTAGTAAAAGTTAATATTCTGCTATCATAAAATTGTATTTGGTGTAAATAAAACTATTACCTTAAGACATAGAAGTTACTTATAAGGTGTTATTGCAAATTTTACTGGCACCAGCATGTTTTTGATTAAGATATTTCTTACAGGAAGTAGTGTAAACCTTTCTTTGTCAGTGTAGTGTTGTCCCATCAGCGCCCCGCCTCTTACTTCCCTACCAAGACGACGCATCGTCCTTTGCCGTTTTAGGAGGTGTGGCTGGATCTTTTCTGTGAACTCTTTGGAAAGACACACCCTGTATACATGAGGTCTCAAATCTGGCAATTCATATCATAGCAAAAACTAAACCATGAGGGAGAAAAAAAGGATTGTGTGGAAACTCAGGTCTGGAGACAAAAATATTTCTGCTACACTGAAAGTAAGTTTTCAGTGGAAAAAGTTTTCAACAACCAGGAATATTCTTTAAGATTCCCACCCCACTAAAGTAAGTCATTGGTGGAGAAGGGTCTTGGTAAGTGAGGTGACCAAGAACCGAATGGACACTTTGACTGAGCAAAAAAGATCCTGTGTGCAGATGGGAGAAACTTCCAGAAGGTCAACCATCACTGCAGAGCTCTACAATCTGGGTTTTATGGCAGAATGGCCAGAAAGGATCCTCTTCTCAGTAAAAGACACATGAAAGCCAACATAGAGTTTGTGAAAAAGCACCCAAATGACTCGCAGAATTTGAGATTCTCAGGTCTGATGAAACCAAGATTGAAGTGTTTGGCCTTACTTCTAACAGTCATGTATGGAAGAAACCAGGCACTGTGCAAAACCTGACTAGTACTATCCTTTTTCAGTGGCTGGGACAAAGAGACTGGATTAGGTTAAGGAAAAGCAGAATGGAGCAAAGTACAGCAATATTTTTTCATAAAAACCTGATCCAGAGTGCTCTGGACCTCAGACTGGGCCGAAGGTTCACCTTCTAACAAGACAGTGACCCTAAGCAGACAGCAAAGACAACATAGGAGTGAATGTTCTTGAGTGGCCCAGCCAGAAGCCTGACTTGAACCCAATTGAACTTCTCTAGAGAGACCTAAAAATAGCTTCCACCTACTGTCCCCATCCAACCTGACAGAGTTTGAGAGCATCTGCAGAGAAGATTGATAGACAAATCCAAAATCCAGGTGTGAAAACCTTGTGACATCATCATCCCAAAAAGACTGGAGGCTGCCACTGCCAAAGGTGCTTTAAAGGGGTACTCCAGTGGAACACCTTTATTTATTTATTTTTTTAATCAACTGATGCCAGAAAGTTAAACAGATTTGTAAATTACTTCTATTAAAACATCTTAATCCTTCCAGTACTTATTAGCTGCTGAATACTACAGAGGAAATTATTTTCTTTTTGTAACACAGAGCTCTCTGCTGACATCACGAGCACAGTGCTCTCTGCTGACATCCTGACCACAGTGCTCTCTGCTCTCCATTTTAAGAACTGTCCAGAGTAGGAGAAAATCTCCATAGCAAAGATATGCTGCTCTGGACAGTTCCTAAAATGGACAGAGATGTCAGTAGAGAGCACTGTGCTCGTGATTCAGCAAAGAGCACTGTGTTCCAAAAAGGAAATCATTTCCTCTGTAGTATTCAGCAGCTAATAAGTACTGGAAGTATTAAGAGTTTTTAATAGACGTAATTTACAAATCTGTATAACTTTGTGGCACCAGTTGATTTAAACAAAAAAAGTTTTCCACTGGAGTACCCCTTTAACTATTATAAAAATAAAAAAGCATCTGAATACCTTTATTAATGCACTATTTTAGTATATCCTCCTTAATAAATGAGAAAATATATCCAACATTCTGTTTCCACTTTGTCGTTATAGAGAATTGAGTGCAGAATATTGAGGGAAAACCTTTTTTTTTTTCAGCACAAGGACGCAACAACAAAATGTGAAAAATGTAAAAAAGTAAGTTCTTGTCATAATGCTTTCTAATGATTTTTGTTCTGCCCAGGTTCCTCGCCAGTGCAGCAAGCCCTTGTCCAGTCTTTCCTCCATCAAAACAACAGTGCCATAGACTGTCTGGTTTCTGCCATAAAGGATAAGCCATCTTCAGCTCTGATAATACTTTTAGGAAAAATTCAAATGAAAGCTAAGAAAAACAAGGTATTGGGCTGAAATAAAATAAAACATCTACAATGTTCAAAAAATTTAAGAAATATTGTAAGAAAACATTTGTCCATCTTACTGAAAATTGGTTTATATTTTAGGATAGACTGAATGTCATAAAAAATACTTAACTGTAAAGAACCATCTGAAAAAGCCTGATGATTTTTTTTTTTTTTTAGGGTAAAAAAAAGAGACCTGAGCAAAATTAAAGAAACTAGTGGTTTCAAGAAACAGAATTTTAGCAACCTTGGTTTTGTGTGTAAAGGCTTGTAGCTTTTAGGGTGTGTTCTCACAGGGCGTATACGCAGCGTATTTGATGCTGCCAAAATTTATGGCAGCAGCGGGAAATATGCTGCGTATTCCTTGCTCACTATACACACAAGGCTTTCTGGCGGCAGCCCTATGTGTGTAGTGAGTTTTAGAGGCGGGGCCGTGTGCCGGCGTGTCTGTGATGCGCGGCTCCGCCTCCAAAACTCACTGCACACATAGGGCTGCCGCCGGAAAGCCCTGTGTGTATAGTGAGCAAGGAATACGCAGCGTATTTCCCGCTGCTGCTGTAAATTTTGCGCAGCGTCAAATACACTGCGTATACACCCTGTGGGAACGCACACTTAAGCTGGTTTGACCTGAGATTAAATGTTGCCGCACTTTGGGAATTTGGGATAGTATGTGTGAGTAGGGGCTATATCAGTTACAGTTTCTTTCTTCTTAAAATTTCACCACTCTTGTCTGTAGGCTGGAACTGGGATTACAGCAGATTACTACAATACCAGCCATGTTGCTGTAAAGTCATACAGTTTTCATACTTCTGTATGGCCATATATAGAACCCATTATGTGAACTAGTGCAAGAGCCAAACTTGCACATTCACAGGTGTATGATGAATCATTCTTTTAAGTGCCATGATCCAGTTACTTATTGACATCCCTGGCTTGCAGACCACCGCCACAGATATCTGAATTTAGGCTTCCTTTAGACACAGATTTTGTTTGACTTTTTTGCCCTGTAAAATATTGGCCCTGATTTACTAAGAGTGGAGTGTATTTTTATTTGTGAGTTTTAATTCCCTACAATTTTTTCCATGGTATTTACTAAGGTTTCCCTACATTTTGCACTTTTCCCTACATTTTGCTTTTTTAACACATGGGTTTTTGTGAAAATGGAGGGGACATGCCCCTTTTCCCGATGACCGCACCCTTTTTTGCGGGTTTTCAAAGTAAAATGGAGAGTATGTCGGGTTTTTTAAATTCTGGCGCAAATTCTGGGGCAGACAGAATTTCTGGTGCACAACCCGACAAAACATGTCGGGTTTACAATAGTAAATCGGGGCGATTGTGTATTAGTTGTTGATACAATAGATGTTGAGCAGTTAAGCAATGACAATACAACAAATTGGAATATGAAGGTAAGCATAAAGAAAGGAACCAAGAGGGAAACAATGGTTCGTTAATAACAAGTCAAATGCTGATCTCTTAATAGCAACTTTGTTATCCAAAGACCTGGTCTAATTCTGCTACTAACCAGGGATTCAAAATACCTAGCCGTAACAAAGAAAGAAGAAAAGAAAGCTAGGAAAGAATTGGAAAAGAAAAGAGAAGGAAAGGGCCATATAAAACATATACTGTATACAGAGGTTGGTGAAGGGAATGCATTGAAAGCATCCTACCATTGTGTCTAAATCTCCTATGCATACCTGTGTGTCTCCATGGTTGCAGACTACAAACAAACCCTGTGTAGAGAATGGATTTCAGGGACCGTGACTGCAGAATCAGACTATGTAGGTATTGTCTGTAACCATGGACACCTCCATAGAAGCTGCACATACAGTGGATTTTTATTGAAAATCATCTTCATTTTTGAATGTGGTTATGTGCACACTTTTAAATTATGTTTACAATATTACAACATATTTTTTTTACAAGGTTGACAATGAGTTGAAAACCCTCTGGGAAAAATGAAAATTTCTGAAAATAAAATACAGTTAGTTTTTTTCTGGTTTAACAATAGAGAAAGTAAAACAAATTTGCACAATTTAATAGGAAGCAAGTGAAAGCTTCAGACAGGCACTTGACCTACTGAACCAGCTAGATGAGAGGTCCCCGTCTACGGACAAGGCTGAAGTTTTTTACCTACTGGGCCTGTGCTACATGGAGCAGTTTAAGTTTCTTCAGGTGAGTGGGTATAACACTCTCTGCTTGTGTATTTTCCTTGTAAAAGAAGCCTATTCTGAGGTTATATAACTGCTCAAGTCACACTTCTACCGTGAAGCATAACACTTATATCTTCACTCTTAATTTGGAACACATCAACAGTGCAAACAAGAGTTGTTAAAAACCAATGCAAAATTTTTTACATTTTCACTGTCAGTTTTTAGGCAGATTATGGAATGTGATGAGATTTATGTGTATGTAAATAATAATTTTAGGCTAAGTCTGTTCCACAGTGTAAAATGAGGCTCCATTTTTTAATTTACATGGTTTTTGTCTGTAATCATTAAAAAATGCTGAAAATACATGTGTAAAATAAAATATGTCTTTACATAAGATAGACATACACACTCAACTTGACCGAGCATGCACATTTCCTGATTGGAAGGGGAGAAAGCTACTTCCAGACCCCACTGGCCCCAGCTTATCTCCCAAGCATGTTAAATCCCATTGAAATCACCAAATTTAACCAACTTGAATCTAATGTGGATGGTCAGCTCAAGTATTAAAGGCATATGACCTCTGGGGTATTTTAGTTATGCTTCTCCCTGACTGGATCCCCCATTGATTAGCAGAATGATCTGATATAAGCAAGCTATTGTAAGTCCAGAGTAGCTGGACTGAGACCGCTGCAAGCTTGAGAGTAAAGCTTTTAAAGGAGAGCTCCAAGATATAAACCTTTTTTTAAACTTGCGCTGAATATTTAAATGAACAAACTTGACTTACCTCCCGATGCTCCTCTTGTGCCTCTGGTGTCCGGCCTCCGCAGCAATCCTCTTCCATTTGTAGTTGATCTGTTACACTACGTCACAATGCGTCTCAGCTGATTACCGGCTGCATCAATGTCCCTCCTTGGCCAGTTATTGGCTGAGGTGCAGTCTGACTTACTCGGCCCAGGCATTGGTCTTCCTGGTGCCAGGGCTGAATATCTAAGTCACACTGCTGTGGCCGGCAATTAGCTGAGCCGCATTGTGACAGAAGAAGCCATAAGAAGAAGGAAGAGGATTACTGCAGAGGCCAGAAAGGGGATACAGGGGGTGCATTGGGAGATAAATCTAATTTGTTTTTTATATGCCGGCATTCTGGGCAAATTTACGAAAAATTTGTACATTTTGGAGTTTTCCTTTAAGCGTGCTCTTTTACTGGCTCATGCTGCTCATATGTGGGGGTCTCAATTAAATTGTCCATAAAGAAACAGAAACTCACAGTCGGCACTGCCGCATCCGTACCAGGAGGTAGTGTGCACTGCAGCCTACACACCCATTGATCTCCACTCGCTGTCTCACCCATAGTGCTCAATCCATAGAAAGTAGATCTAATAATCCCAGGACAAAAGGCACTCCTGTTAGTATCCAACAATATTGTTTATTGTACAGTTAGGTCATAGATACAAAACAAGGCCGACAGGAGCACAGCTGCTCTTAATCATGACCCAACATGTAACATTGCGCTGAGCTAATCATCGCTACACCGGCACTGGCCAGTGATATGCTGAGTGGCAGTGTCATGTAACAGGCCAGGGCACCAGGAAGGGGGCCGGAGTACCTATTTAAAAGGAATCTGTATCTTTAGAAGATCACTTTATATTAATTTATTTCTTTATACCTATCCATTAAAATAAAAATCCACATGGCCACATGTGCACACTCAATAGGCTGACATTTCCTTTTCACTTTTTTACACATTCGGCCAGGGTCAGTATTGATTTTTACTTCATAATGAAGGATGTATTGACAGATGGCTGCGGTATTGCACTGCTGGTGGCCTTGGCTAACAATATTTGGCACATTAGAAAACACTGTTTTACAAACAACACAGGATTAGGCTAGGTACACATTTTTCCATTGTTCTATTCCACTATAGGAGCAGAATAATGAAAGAAAAGCATGGATTTGCTGTTTCCAATGTATGTAAGACACCAGTAGGGCCCAACAGGCTCCATTGATTTTAATGGAATCCACAGATTTCTATCACTGTACTCAGCACTTTACTGGACAATATAGTGCAACATGCCAGTCAGCATACTCTAATCCACAGAGCCACCCAGAATATTTTCAGAAAGCAGTCATAATATAGCTGCATAGTGTCCTCATATTATGTAGAGTTCAATGAAATAGTGTGGAGGTTCATTTATTGATGCTCAGTGCTCATATAGTGTTTGTTGTAAAAGTGTTTTATACAAATCCATTATATCTGTGGATAATCTTTTGTGATGAACATAAAAATTATATTTTCCAGGCTTTTGAGGCTCTGACCAGTGCAGTGAAGAATCGCTCTGGTTATTGTGATGCTTACTATCAGCGTGGACTCTGTCGCATGCGTCTTCAGCAGTCAAAGTGTGTGGAGGATTTTAACAAAGCTCTTCAGATAAACCCAAGACATTTCCAGGTAAAAATTATATTGATTCAAGCTAAGAATGGTTAACCTTCTTGAAGTTTCTCCTATCTATACACAGGATCTTTAAAGCTCAGCCAAAGGGACCATTGGGTTCTTGGTCACTTCTCTTCCTAAGGCCCTTCTCCCCTAATTACTTAGATTGGTAGAATTGCCAGATGAGTCCTGGTTGTTCCAAACGTAGAATTATGCTGGTCATTGTGCTCTTAGGACCTTTCAATCAAGGCGTAGGAACATGGTCAAGGTGTAGGAAGATGGTCAAGAGGAGGTAAAGGAGTTACAATTGTTTAGTCTTGAGAAGAGACGTTTAAGGGAGGATATGATAAACGTGTATAAGTATATTAATGGCCCATACAAAAAATATGGAGAAAAACTGTTCCAGGTTAAACCCCCCCAAAGGACGAGGGGGCACTCCCTCCGTCTGGAGAAGAAAAAGTTTAGTCTCAAGGGGCGACACGCCTTCTTTACCGTGAGGACTGTGAATTTATGGAACGGTCTACCTCAGGAACTGGTCACAGCAGGAACAATTAACAGCTTTAAAACAGGATTAGATACATTCCTGGAACAAAATAACATTAATGCTTATGAAGAAATATAAAATCCCATCCCTTCCCCAATATCGCGCCACACCCCTACCCCTTAATTCCCTGGTTGAACTTGATGGACATATGTCTTTTTTCGACCGTACTAACTATGTAACTATGTAACTGTGTAAGAGAAATGGGAGACCCAAGAGCTACATTTGTCATATAAAAGGTTCTTAATCCCTACATACTCACAAAATGTGAGTTTTTTCCTTTTTTTTTTTTTTTTTTTTTTTTATATTATAAAAATTGTCAATATTTTTAAAATTTTTGTTTTCACATTCTCATTATGGGGTTTTGAACTCATTTGGGCAGGAACTAGTATAAAACAGAGAAAATGTATTTTTTACCCATAATTCTCTGCCACTTCTGCCAGGGCTATAGCATGCTCCTCTGAACCTGCAGTGACAATGTCAGGTATATTGCCCATATGACACCAATCACTAGTCTCAACATTTAGGTGTTGTGCAAGCACAGACTGCTGAGGCTAGTGATTGGCTGCAGTGGAGCTTGAGTAGTGGAGGATTTAGGGGTGGGTTTTTATTCTCTGTGTTCTAGCTCTCATGCAATTTTCTAAAAATCTTAGAGAATCCCTTTAAGAATTTTTTTTAGGTAGTATGATTAATAGTGGTGTGAATGATCCGGAGAGGTGCAATTGAGTGCAGAGGTTGGGGTCACACCTGAGTCCAGGCGTCAGAGAAGCTTGGAACTTCTTTGCGCAATCTATGGTGTAAATGACATAGATAGTAATAGATAGTGGTCAGGTTATTGAGTTTGCATTGACTAAGATGTGTATGACTATTGCTGTTGTATCTGTAATTTTATTGGTGCTATGAGTAGCAACTCCACCATAGAAATCTAAGCTGAATGTTTGCTTTAGCTATAGGCATTTGTGTTTAGAATCCATTAAGCTATTAAAGGGGTATTCCGGGCAAAAACATCTTATCCCCTATCGAAAGGATAGGGGATAAGATGTCTGATGGCGGGCAGCCCGGCGGTTTCCGAAAATGCAGACGCAGCTACGCGTAGAATGCGGGCTGCTGAAGGGAGATTGCACGGGGCGATCAGACATCTTATCCCTATCCTTTCGATAGGGGATAAGATGTTTTTGCCCGGTATACCCCTTTAAGCATATCCATTTTAATATTGGAAATGCTGTATTTTTTGTATAGATATTTTGTTATGTTTTTACTATTAATTCTGGATGTGATTACTGCACTGTATGCTCATCTCCCAATAAGTGTCTCAGCTCTTGCCATTCACTCAGCACTCCCTACCCTGATAATTTTCTCATTTAATGCAGGCTTATTTGTGCAGAGCAGCTTTCTATGGATTTAGAAAGAGATATTCTAAAGCCATCACAAATTGCAATGCTGCAATCAGGGTACAGCCACACGGCGTAAGAGCTTATCTCTACAGAGGAGCATTAAAGTACTACATTAAGGTGAGATGCCCTATCTCGGGAACGTCCTTTTAACTACTCTAAAAGGCTTGAAGCTTGTCGCAGTAAGTAACTGTTACTGAAAGGGCTTTTATTTCTTTTTCTTTTCTTCTTTTACAATTTGCTAGTACATATACTATAGACCAGTGGTCTTCAACCTGCGGACCTCCAGATGTTGCAAAACTACAACTCCCAGCATGCCCGGACAGCCGTTGGCTGTCCGGGCATGCTGGGAGTTGTAGTTTTGCAACATCTGGAGGTCCGCAGGTTGAAGACCACTGCTATAGACTATATTATTTAAGAAATCATTATCTGAGTCCAGTTATGGTGTAAAAAAAGTAAGTCAACAGGCTGTATTTTTATTAAAGGGGTATTCCAGGAAAAAACTTATATATATATATATATATATATATATATATATCAACTGGCTCCAGAAAGTTAAGCAGATTTGTAAATTACTTCTATTAAAAAATCTTAATCCTTTCAGTACTTATGAGCTTCTGAAGTTAAGGTTGTTCTTTTCTGTCTAAGTCCTCTCTGATGACACCTGTCTCGGGAAACGCCCAGTTTAGAAGCAAATCCCCATAGCAAACCTCTTCTAAACTGGGTGTTTCCAGAGACAGGTGTCATCAGAGTGCACTTAGACAAAAAAGAACAACCTTAACTTCAGAAGCTCATAAGTACTGAAAGGATTAAGATTTTTTAATAGAAGTAATTTACAAATCTGTTTAACTTTCTGGAGCCAGTTGATATATATAAGAAAGTTTTTTCCTGGAATACCCCTTTAATGAAATGTAGGTAGTTTAGTTGCATTATATTGCTGGCAAATATTCAGTTTGTCTGCATTACTCCATTAGAATCAATGTTTACATTTATGTATACGCTCCTATTCTATTAAAGAGTATAAAACCATAAACCTTAAATCTCAACACAAAATGCAGTGTGAACCCAGCCTAAATACAAGTTTTTCTCAAGTATACTGATACCAAATAGGCATATCCAAATGATTAGGCATTTTCTGCTTAGCCTGTGACTATGCAGTGCAAACTATTGTTATGAACAGACACTATTATGTCATCATCACAACAGAGACAACTAGACCTACACTATGGTGATATGATTCTGGTCTATAAATAACTTTAATGGGAAGCAATTAATGTTGGGTGAACCCTGGCTTAAACTGGGCTCTGGGTGTCATGGAGATCCTGGACCCACCTCTGTTTACTCTGTATTCCCCTAAACAGTATTATGGGCCTTTTGCATAAAACCAAAAAATCTTTCAAATTAAAAAAAGAACAACATTTTTGACAAGTGCCACATGTTTATCTATGTTGACAGGCTACCATTGCACAAGGGAGAGGAGGTGAGGTGTAGTCCAGCTCTCAGGTGAAGATGGTGGTTAAAACTTAACCTTTAATAGGTCCATTAAAAATGAATGCAAAAAATACAAAAATATGTGACATGTCACATTAAAATTGTGAGAGAACGCCGACGCGTTTTGAGACTTAGCTCTTAATCATGTCATGCCATGATTAAGAGCTAAGTCTCGAAACGCGTCGGCGTTCTCTCACAATTTTAATGTGACATGTCACATATTTTTGTATTTTTTGCATTCATTTTTTAAGGGACCTATTAAAGGTTTAGTTTTAACCACCATCTTCACCTGGGAGTTGGACTACACCTCACCTCCTCTCCATTGCTGCCACGGGGAAGAACGGCTTCCCTGGATCCGTGCTCCCGGACTCGTGCACTCTGTCGGCACAACAACATGTGGTGAGCTGATTCCTTTTCTTTTGTATACCATTGCACAAGATGTAATCAATATTTTGTTCATTCCAGGCGTATAAGTTGGCAATTCAAGACTTAACAAAAGCCACAGAGTTGGATCCATCTTGTTCTCTTGTGTATTATAACAGAGGAGTTTGCTTCCATCAGATCAAGATGTACGAAGAGGTAGGGAATGTGGGATAAAAGGCTAGGATTACAGAACTGTTAAGCAAGGAATGTATTTAAGAAGGCTTATTTGAAGGAAAGCAGCAGCCTCGGGGGTATTGCTGATCATTGTGAAAATGGTTGTTTGAGTTACAGCTGCAGTCAGAACAAAAACAGACATTTATACTGGTGTAGAAGCTCCAATGCATGTATGAGAAACAGACTTCACAAACTTCACATGATATGACTAGAAATTGTCTTATAATATCAGGTACTCTCAGCAGATGGTTTAAAGGGGTATTCCAGGCAAAACCTTTTTTTATATATATATATATATCAACTGGCTCCAGAAAGTTAAACAGATTTGTAAATTACTTCTATTAAAAAATCTTAATCCTTCCAATAGTTATTAGCTTCTGAAGTTTTCTGTCTAACTGCTCAATGATGATGTCATGTCCCGGGAGCTGTGCATGATGGGAGAATATCGCCATAGGAACTGCACAGTCATCAGAGAGCAGTTAGACAGAAAACAACAACTCAACTTCAGAAGCTAATAATTATTGGAAGGATTAAGATTTTTTAATAGAAGTAATTTACAAATCTGTTTAACTTTCTGGAGCCAGTTGATATATATAAAAAAAGTTTTGGCCTGGAATACCCCTTTAACTTCTGCCAGACTTGAGAGCGAATTCAAAGTGGCCCCTTGGTTTTAACCTTTTATTCCTCACCCAGATGAGGAAATTTGATTTAGCTGCAAGTTAAGAGACTACTGTGATCCCTTAACTTACAATGGCCTCAACATACAATAGTTTCAGCATATAATGGACCATTGTAACTTAAAGGGGTACTCCGGTGCTAACACATCTTATCCCCTATCCAAAGGATAGGGGATAAGATGCCTGATCGCGGGAGTCCCGCAGCTGGGGACGCCCACGATCATGCACGCGGCACCCCGTTAGTAATCAGTCCCCGGAGCGCCCCCTCCCGTAGGCTTCCATTGAGGGGCGGAGCGTGACGTCACCCGGGGGCAGGGGCGTGAAGGATTAAGATTTTGAAATAGAAGTAATTTACAAAGCTGTATAACTTTCTGGCACCAGTCAATAAAAAAAAAAAAAAAAAGTGTTTTGCAACAGCTGAAGATCCACAGGTTAGGGAATGCTGCCATAGTTACTCATAAGGAAAGATCCTTTAAAGGGGAAAACAATAGTTTTTAAATGAACTGGTGTAAGAAAGTTACAGATTTGTAAATTACTTCTATTTAAAAATCTTAATCCTTACAGTACTTATCAGCTGCTGTATACTACAGAGAGTTGTGTAGTTATTACACAGTCTTCTCTGCTGACACCTCTGTCCATGTCAGGAACTGTCCAGAACAGGAGAGGTTTACTATGGGGATTTGCTCCTACTCTAAACAGTTCCTCACACGGAGCACTGTGGTCAGACTGGAAAGAATACACGACTTTCTCTGTAGTGTACAGCAGCTAAAATGTACTGGAAGGATTAAGATTTTTAAATAGAAGCAATTTACAAATCTGAATAACTTTCTGGCACACCAGTTGACTTGAAAACGATTGTTTCCCACCGGAGAACCCCTTTAAGACATTATGCCATTTTATGTTTGTATAGTATCTTATGAAGTAGTGTAATGTTTGTTCCACCTTTTACCTCGTATAATTTTGCAGGCACTGAAGGATTACGCTATTGTTCTTCTCCTTGGAGGGGGGAAGGAAGTGGATGTTAAGGTTCTTGTGAATCGTGGATTACTGTACCTTGAATTACATGACTATGCCAATGCACTAGAGGTATGAAAGTATACATCGGCCATTGAACATACAAGAAACTATCATTCTCTTGTATATTCACCATAGATTAGTGACATGTATAGGGCTTTTTGGGTCAGATGTACATTAATCCCTGTATACTGTACTTATTATACACATACACATGAATGAATTTAAACTAAGAATATGTGTTGCATATTTGCAAGTTTTATTGGGAATACACCAACATACAAAACAGCAACCAAATTATCATACATTCTGAGCATTTGGTGTATATCCAGTAAATTTTAATAACCGGAAAGGAATATAATACTATTTATTAACCCCTTTGCAAAATCAGGCATACATGCAGGCCTCTTGTTCACACATAAGTTGTATCTAATGTGCTCAACATTGGGCCTACATGTAACCCAATATGCACCAACTTTCCCTGTGCATATGAGGCTATTAAAATTGTAATGTTTGATACCTAATCTCATACCAGCTAATGTATTTATTTTTTAACAGGATTTTAAAGCTGTGGCTATAAAAACTCCTGATGATGTGAAGATCCATCAGGTTATAGGGAACTGTCATCACAGGTATCAGTCTCTGTACTACATATGTAGCTATGGTTAAATGTTGCTATCTATGTTGGCATAATACACCCAGTTTCTAGACACCTGTAAATATTTCTAACATTGATTTTCCTGAGAGCAGTGCTGTGTAACATTGGCATCATGTCTAAGAATATGTCGATGCAGAAACGGTGGGGCTGTAATATCCCTAAAGGAGATTCTTGTTGGATGCAGTGAACTTCTTGACGTAACAGGATGGAAGAAATCTATAAATAGTGGACAGCACACTAGAAACCAATTGATTACATATTGTGCAGGAAAGAACAGAAATGAATTATGTGGTATGGATGAGGACATGACAAATTACATCTCTGCTCCTGTCACCTCCTTTTATATTGCTATTTGTATGGGCATAGATCAATTACAGAAATTGCTAGCCACGAGCCTTATAGACTGCTCCATGACAAAACTACCTCTGAGATCCAATAAAATAATTATAAATAATATATGTTACTCAGTACCTAATCCTGGCCAGGTACATCTAATTTTTATGTCTCTATCACCTATATTTATTATAAATATACTGCTTTTCATCAGCTCACAGTGTTAGAAATTCTCTCAGGGGAAGGGGGCGTTTCCCTCTCGTGGTGGTGGGAGGTGATTGGTGTTTCTGCTCATGCAGCCTTGTCTATGCGTAAAGCATTCTTTAGAACAGCCAATTCTAATAGGTCTGAACTACTAAGTTCCAATCAATCCATATCCAATCCGTCGAATAAAATCATAAGGTGCATTGGTACATATGATGGATATGATCAAAAAGTCACACAAATTTTAAGAACACATTGGCATGTTCTAAAATCAGATCCAGATCTGCAGGAAGTACTAGGGAGGGGTCCCAACATTACATACAGAAGAGGGGCCAACATTCATGACCTATTAGTGCATAGTCACCATAAAGATGAAGCTCCACAAAGCAACACATGGCTACCAAAACCGCTAAATGGTTGATACCCATGTGGACATTGTACCTCCTGCAAATATATGTCCAAGACCAAAATCTTTACCAACCCATCAGACGGTAGACAATATGAAATTAGGCAATTCATAAATTGCAGTAGTAAAAATTCAATCTATGTGGCAATGTGTTCATGCCCACTCATATATATAGGAAAAACAGTACAAGAACTTAGAAAACGCATAAGCAAACACATTAGCACTATCAGAACCGGAATAGATGTCCCCCTGGCGAAACATGTGAGATTGAAACATCAGCATAAGATTGAGAGCCTGAAGTTTTGAGGCCTCAAACAAATGACATATGGCCCAAGAAAAGGGAACATAGATAAAATGTAGCTCAAAGAGGAAGCCAAATGGATCTACCGGCTTAACAGCAGAAATCCACACGGACTTAATGAAGGCTTCTCTTTTTCAGCATTCCTGGAATAAACACTGTCATAAACTATATATTACCTACCCAAATGAAAAAGATCTGCAGGTTCAACACAATAATATGTTCAAATAACTCAGTAAAAATAACTTGTAAAATCAGTAACTCTGCGTCTAACCCCTATATGAAACTAAAACTATTGGCAAAATCATGAGTACTATGTTATACTATAAGATATATATTATAGTAACATCGGTTTACAAACTTACCACATTATCAGAAGATATAGGCTCTTGTATCAGATGGAACTATTGGGAAATAAAATGACATCAGTTAGTCTACAATAAAGTGATACAGTAAAACTGAACTTGATACACTTACCATTATCCGTAAATTATAAATATATAAGTGAAGACTCAAAATCTATAACAGTATATTGAGGAAGCTGAAAATAAATGCTCTAATTTATGTGAGATAATCAAACACATACAGCCATGGCCTCATATCTTGATAATATCTAAGCCTCACTAACAATGATAATCAACTCCTCCCAAATCCAGAATAAAAATTTGTAACAAATTAGGGAGATCATATGAGACTAACTTATCCAGCTCAAAGACAAGTACCTAGATTTAAAGTACAAATCATAACATACAAGAAGAGGCTGATATGGGATCAGAGACTGTTATGAAAGAGCAAATTCTACCATGATTTGCCTAAGTCCAATAACATGCGCACTAACATCGATTAGAATTTTCTCTAAGTCCGGAAATAGCAGGTAACCTCGTACCGATATATGGCACCAAGAGCGGAAAGGTTCTCCAACCTTTTTTTCTAAGTCCGGCAGCATGCGCATTAGAAGTTGACATGAGTTCCTGGATGTCGGGAACATGCACAATAGTGCGCTTGAAATTTCTTCTAAGTACGAAAACATGCACGTGAACACATTAGATCACGGAACAAAGCCTCTGTGTCCTTGACAAAGTCGATCTAATCGGCGAAATGTCGGGGAGGCTAATTATGCTATTTTAACTAGCAGTGTGCTGTACCGAATACACACCAGAGCATATGCTTAAAATTGAGTGCATATCCCTCTCCTCTATGACCATTGTGACAACACAGATATAAACACAGCGTGTCATATATGTATAAAAGGAGTGAAGTGCATTCTCTAATGTGTCAATCAGTGCAGTAGCACGATATCGGAAGCACATTGTGTTTTTAAATAAGTTTGCAATATTTTGGGTTGTATATTCTACGGAGTTCAATAAAGACTACTTTTAATATTAATGTGGGGGGGGGGGGTTCTTAGTTTGGGGATATTATCCTGGGGGTTTTCCTCCTCAGTTTGTGTTTACACTATTAACCCCGGAACCTCCGGGAGATTGTTTTTTGTATTATTCAGTGAGCTTAGGCCCATCATCCCAACAATTTGAAAGACTCCGTATCAATACCATGAAAAAGGCGGTTGCCTTCTGATCATTTGACATTCCTCTGTCGCTTTCAGCCTCTGTCCCTCACTTCGTGAAGAACCAATGAAAGGCGACGGACAGTTCTGAACCTTTTCACTGGTTGACGTACATGTTTGACGGAATCCCATGATGAGGAATACTAGATGAGTAAAGTTGTCCATAGTGACAGCGGCATCAGTTCGAGCTTTCATCCTAGCTCTCGGGCAGCTGTGAACACACAGGTCACATGGTTGACAAACACCTAAGCACCAGGGAGAAATTCTCATTCCCCATGGCAACCTTGCGCCTGGGATTTGTCGTGCCCTGTTAAATAAAGTTGCTATTCATTGTATCTGTGATCAATGCAAATAACTGGAACATATCCTGTTCATTTCAAGAATTGTACGAAGGTGCCAGTGGACATCCATATTGTGTACAAGAAAGGCAACTTGATGGAAACTATAGGAAAGGATTCTCCACAGACTAAACCCTAGTAAAGACAGATCCTAAAAGAGAATTTAAGAAGGGGCTAAACATTTATATTTATTTATTTTGATTAAGATTTTCTTAATATTTCATATATAATCTTAGCTCCAGAAATACATACAGTAAAGATAAACCCCTCACCTAAACCCACCCAGAACCTGAAATCGGAGGAGGAAGGAAGAGGGAAAAAAAATGAAATTTAATAAGGAGACTCTACTTCCACTTCCAGCATACTTTATGGTGCTTAACAAGTGCTTTATCACGGTTAAGAGCTTTTTTTGCAGTCAAATGCTTTTTTACTTTTTTAACCAAATTATACCAGGTTATGAATGTGAGGACCCTGTCCGAGAGCCAGACCTTCAATATAAGAATTTTAGCACAAATAAATTAAGACAATATTTGATCATGACCCTTACCAACTTGACCACCCAATATGGCCTGAACAAATGCAATCTCAGTACTCCTGGGAAGGATGCTATTTAAAAAAAAAAAATGTATTATATAATTTTTAAAAAAGACATCTGAGGCATTTGAAGTGTTCTCTATACCCTAATTTAAACAACTATTTGGGGGAAACATACAATTTGTGAATCAGTTTAAATTGTGTCAATTTAAAGTTTGCATTAATTGAAAGAAGTGTAATATTTTCTATAATGTAATTCCACTGAGATTTCTCTAGCTGTCCAATATCTTGCTCCCATTTCTTCCTGTATCTATCCTTCTGACACTTACCAGACTCTTCCCTCAATATTCCATAAATATATACCGTGGATTTTAAGTATATTTAATCCTACTATGTGTTTAAAGGGGTACTCTGCCCCTAGACATCTTATCCCCTATCCAAAGGATAGGGGATAAGATGTCAGATCGCCGCGATGCCACTGCTGGGGACCCCCGGGATCCCAGCTGCGGCACTGCGCTATCATTACAGCACAGAGCGAGTTCGCTCTGCATGTAATGACGCGCAATACAGGGGCCGGAGCATCGTTACGTCACGGCTCCGCCCCTCCTTTGGATAGGGGATAAGATGTCCCTTTAAGTGTAAATGACTCATGAATTTCCCCTTTTTCAGATTACAGCAGTATAAGGAGGCAATGTTGGCATTCAGCCAAGTGTTACAAATAAACTCTCTGACTCCTGAGGGCTACATTGGTCGTGGAAATGCATACATGGAGTATGGGCATAAAGAGGGCACTAAGCGTGCTCAGGCAGACTTCATGAAGGCTCTTCACTTAAAACCCACAAGCATTGCAGCAAGGATCTGTTTGGGATACAATTTACAGGTGAGAAATATCTACCGGTATATTCCTATGGTTTCCTGTTTTGTCATCTGCAGAAACATGTTGTATACCGCTAAGTTCACAGTCTGGTCTGGTCCATTGCACAACAGACACAAACAGGTCCCGAGGAGTCCCATTGACTTTGAGTGGGATCCGTCTGTTGTTTTGCAGAAGTTGAGCAGAAAAAAAACCTTGATCTGCATTATTTTTTTGTCCTCTCATGTCTTGTCATTTGAATGGAATTTGCGAATGGAGCTCCCTGAGCGGAGCTTCAAAGCTGATGTGAACCCAGCTTAACACAGAACTGGATAATGAATTCCTCTATCAAATCATTGAATAATATACTATAACTAAAAAACATTTATAGACATATTCTAGCCATTCTAATAGATACACAACGATTTAACACTCCAGATCATCAGAGATACACCATTTAACTAGCAAACCATTCACATGCACTAGAATTGTTCCTTATTGGCCTAAACAACACTAGACTACTAAAAATTGCATAGGCATCTTGGTGTTTCAGTAGGTAGCTTTTCTGCCTTTCAGTTCAGGTTCAAACCCAACCAAAAGCAACATCTGCATTTAGTTTGCATTTTCTCCCTGTGTGGTACTTTGGCATTCTCCAATCTAAATTACTTATCCCCTATTCTTAGGATATAGTGTCAGATTGCAAGGGATCCGACTGCTGGGATCCCCAAGATTTTGAGAATGGGGACCTAAGTGTTTTGAATGGAGCCGCATGTCGAAAATGCGTTCTGTTGCTCTATTCTTTCTCTATAGGAGCTGCATATAGCTGAGAGTTGTACTTTGCTATCTCTGAGAAAACAAATACTCAGGTCTTTATTCTCGAGATTGTGGGGGGGATCCAATCAGCCAGAACACCCCAAATACCCCCTCCCTCCCGTGCAAACTGACGCTTATCCCCTATACTATGGAAACAGGCCTATATTTATATCTATCTCTATATGTATATAAACTATTATTATAACCGCAGATGTATGTATAGAGATATCAGCTTTCTCATGTTTCCTAGGCTCTGTTTATACTGTTTCATTGGAAACCATGATGAATGTGCCAGATCTGTTGAATGATGGACATCTGTGCCTGATGGACGCCATTAACTTATAATGAGGTCCAACGAGTTCCATAGCGGTGTCCTTCATTTTAATGGGAACAATAGCTCAGTATGCTGTGCTTCATCTTTCTGTCATATCTGATGGATCTACAAGCAAAGATTTCAAAAGTAGCCTCTGATGTTTGTGTGAACAGAGCCTACCACAAATGTTTTACTCTCATTTTATATTTGATTTAATTATCAGACTTTTTTTTACAGCTCCACATTAAGCGTTCATCCATAAACAACATGTGTCACCTATCTTCAAGATAAATGTATAATCACTGGGGTATAGTCTGATTGTGTGGACTCCCTTTAATTAAACTACCCCCCCCCCCCCCCCAATTGCATGGAGCAGTGAGTGAGGATGTTGTGATCCACTCCATGGAACTGATGATGATAGCTCTGCTTTGTACTCAACTTTTCTTCAGCAGTCCCATAGGCTTTAAAGGAGATTTCATGGAATAAAACTTATCCCCTATTCTCAGGATCCCCGGAAGATAGCTGAACTGCTCTCCTATAGACATATGTGGAGGTGGCGTGGTGCTCCAGGGGAGAGCCATGCTCCATACAGGAGATTGCGGGGGATATTAGCGCTCGGACCTCCGCAATCTAAAACTTATCTAAAAATAAGTTTTATTCCATGAGACTACTCCTTTAAATGGCGTGGCAGCAAGCAACTTACACTCTATTGAGACATGGGACTCAGGAATATGTTATCTTGATTGGTGAGGATCCCACTTATGTGGATAGGTGATAAATGTTCATAGTCCAACCTCTTTAAACAGGTACAATTTGATGGAATGATTTACATACCAATAGACACATTCACCCTATACCTCACCTACTCAAATTGGTGACTCTAGTGTTGCTGTAGTTAGTAATTTTTGTTCTGATGACACTAATACATACTGTAATACATATTTTATAGCCCTACCTATCAGATTAAAATATAAAATGTTGTGAAAATAAGTCCACAAGTTGATATAGATGGTTCATTGTGAATTAAAGTACCAACGACCAAGGTTTGATTCAATACTCAGTATCAGGAACAGTAGACAGCAGACTCTTTCTTCTGTGGTGTTGAATAGCTTCAGGGTATTTTCTCTTAATAGGTTTATATTTCCACATCATTTACACCACCTTTTGCTTCAAAGATTTCATTACAATGCATAGCAATTGTTGACACGCTTTTCATAGAAACTCTGAATGAGTTTAGATAAGGACCATTTACTTTCCTTCTTTGCACAGTATACAATATTACAGCTGTTAATGTTTCATAAATTGTAAATAAATATCTTTAAAAGCCATTCACTAGCCAGGGTAATGTATTGTCCGTCAATCCTTGGAAAGTCATTTATTAAAAGAAAAACTATCCTTCCGATTTAAAGAAAATGTTCCCTCATTTTTATCATTATTGTCCATGTTAAACTGATGCTAAATTACTGATTCTGGGTTTTCTGTCAGCAAACCCTTTGAAGAACGTTAAAACAATCTCCTTTTCATTTTAAAATGACTGACAAAAGGGAATTGGAAATTGTATTTTACTACAGGGCAAACGGGGAAAAAAAGAATTTTATAAAGTGATTTACACTGACCATTAGCTTTATAAAATGGAAAATCAGAGTTTTTTTGGTTATCTTCATGTCATCAGTTCACCCTACAGTGAAGATCGGACCAGATGGGCTAGCATTTACTCCCCACAAATATCAATATGCCATGGATGAAGATGACCTTGTTCTAGTGCATAGTTTCTTTTCCTTTGACCACTTTTGGTAGTTAGTAACCATGGCATCCCAGGAACACCCCATTGATTGCAGTTTTGGAGAGATGCTCTGACCCGGTGGTGTACATTTTGACCTTTGTCAGAGTTACTCAGATCCTTTTGCTTGCCTATTTTTCCTGCTTTTAACATATCAATTTCAAGAACTGACTGGTCACTTTCTGCCTAATATCTAATTTACTTGATTATAAGATAACCCTGATTATAAGAGGACCCCATTAACCCCTTAAGGACATTGGGCATAAATGTACATCCTGGTGCCCTGGTACTTAACGCACGAGAAAATACATTTACATTCTGTACACGAAGCTAGCGCAGGAGCTACGCTTGCTTCATGCATGGAGGGTCCCAGCTTATGTCATCAGCCAGGGTAATGTCCGACATCAGATTGCAGATGGCTTTAATCAGTGCTATGCCTATAGATAGCACTGAAAAGTATTAGCAATCATAAGATTGCTATAAATATACCCCTTTGGAGACTTAAAAATCTAAAAGTAAAAAGTTTTAATTTAATGTGAATAAGCCCTTAACTGAGTAAAAAATTAAATCACTTTTTTAACGATCTTACAAATAAAAAAAATGTAAACAATAAAATACATTTATTTGGTATCACCACATGCTGAAATGTCTGAACTATTAAAATATAATGTTAATGTTCCCGTACAGTGAGCGGAGTAAATGTAAAAAAAAAAATACCAAAGTCAAAAATTGTAGATTTTTGGTCATATCACATCCCAGAAAAAAAAGTCTCATATATATGTAAAAGTGGTACCGACCAAAACTACAGATCATGCCGCAAAGATGCGCACATACAGCAGTGTATATGGAAAAATAAGAAATTTACAGGGGTCAGAATAGGACATTTTTAAAGGGGTTATACACCATAAGGTGATTTTAGTACTTACCGTACCTACCAGACAGTAATGGACATGCATAGGAAGGATTTATGCTTGTCTTGGGACTAAATAGCTATGTTGTGAGTCCACTATAACTCTGCTACATTCTTTTAGAGAAATGGCTATTTTCTGTTGGAGTTCCTGCCCTCCAACTACGAGTCACTTTTCTTCCTTCCACACATCAACCGCCCAACCCATTGCAGCTCCATTGCATGCTTTGCTGTGATGTCAACTACAATTCACTGCAGCCCTTTGGAGAATGATCTTACTCCCACCCAGTGGTTGCTACACCAGACAGGCCCCCTTTGACTAGTGATGTAATGTCTTGGGCTGCACTTCAACCTGGGAAAAGCTCAGACAACACTCATTTTGTATGCTGCTATAAATAAACATGTGGGCAAAGATAACTTAAGAATTGCCATACCAGCCATCAAAGACAGGAACAGACTAGTCTTGGGTGGTATACCGGTTCATACCGAATACCAGTGTGTTTTTTCTTTACGATATGAATTTTCCACATACCGCAATACCATTTCCATAGCAACCAACTCCAACGCGTGATGGCGTGGAGAAACATCCAGCGGCACAGCGTCTCTGGGGAGTGTAGTCCGAGCCGCACTGAACTGACTGTGAGGAGCTGGGAGGGGACTACAATTCCAGGCTGGCACATGACTTCTGGGCGAGCGCAGGAAACTCGAGCAGAACTGCGGAGACATGGAGGAGAGTTACAAGGCAGCCTGACCAAGACCCCGGGTAACATGGTGAGGACCCCCGACCACTAGGAAGCTCGAGCAGAACTGGGGAGACATGGAGGAGAGTTACCGGGCGGCCTGACAGAGACCCTGGGTACCATGGTGAGGACCTCCGACCACCTGACACTATACTAAGGACCCCCCCCAAATACCATTAAATACAGTGAAACCGCCGTAACTTAGAAAAATACTGTGATATTCATTTTTGGTCATAGCGCCAGCACTAGTACAGACACTATATTATGAACTAAACTTATGTTACAGCATACTCATTTTCTTACAAAAGATAAACTTTTTTTTTTAAATAGTATAGCAACAGATAAACAGCTAATATGGGTATGATTTTAAATGTATCGACTCAAAGAATAAAAAGAACATGCCAGTTTTCCCATAAAGTGCACTGCATACAAACAAAAGTAGCAAAATTCTGTTTAGTTTTTTAAATTTCCCTCCACAAATAATCATTTCTTATTGTTCTTGTACATTTCATGGTCTCCATGTCTCCTTTATTTCATGTCCCCTATCAAATTGATGGGATTAGATATGAAATGGGGAAGAATGAACTTTAATCTTCCTCATTCCATATATAGCTGGCCTCGGCATTGTTCCTCCCATGCGGCTCAGCTGCTGTACTCGTCTTCTGCAGCTCTGGTGCACACCTCCCAGCAGTGCCTAGCACTAAGAGAACATGGTCTTTTCCTTGATGTCACTTCCACCCAGCTCTAGACACTCCTGGGAAATGCGCCAAGCCGCCTCTGAAGACGAGCTGGGACCTGGCGACCGCCGCATGGTAAATATGTAATACATTTTACTGGCGCTGCCCTTTAGACCCGAATTTAAAACAACAAGTTTGCTTTTTCAGGAGTTTTCTCTATGAAAAAACCCTTTTGTTATAATCGAGCAAATACTGTATATCCCACCCTGTGACAGGGGCCATTGTCACCAGATAATCAATATTCTTTTACTTTACCTGTCAGTCGGTATAATGTTATGGCTGATTGGTGTATATTATGCATTTATCAGCTCTTTTTGTCTTCTGCAGGCCCAAGGACTACTTCAGCAAGCTTGGAACCAATTTACCGTGGCCCTGGATATTGATGCAAGAAGCATGCTGGGATTTGAGGGACGTGCTATTGTAAATCTGCAGATGGGGGACACATTTGCAGCTCTGCAGGACATGAATGCTGCATTAAAGGTGACCTTCCTAATAGCATGTCTCAATTCTATATGTATTATTAACATGCATCAATGTCATGTATGAATCCCAGCATGCATCAATTTCACTAAAAACAATATAGGCAACTTATTCCCTGTCCACAGGATAGAGCATAAGTGTCTGATGGCATGGGGGTCAGACAGCTGGGATCACCTGAACAAGACCCCGGCTGTCTGAGAGGTGTGCTGCAGAAGGAACACGCTTCATTCATTTCTATGAGAGCACTGAAGAGACCTGAGCACTGTACTAAAGCATCTAAGGGCATAAGGGATAATTTGTCTTTCACTGGACATCCCCTTAACGACATTAGATGTAAATGTTCGTCCGCGTGTCCTAGTACTTACCGCACAAGGATGTACATTTACGTCCTGTACATGAAGCGAGCACCGGAGCAGTGCTTGCATCATGCTCGGCAAGCCCCTGCTGCTATCAGCAGTCAGGAACCCGCCAGTAATGGCAGAAATCAACGATCACGCTGATTTCCGCCATTAACCCCTCAGATATTGAGCAGACCAGAGAAGAATATCGCAGACAATACTGATCAGTGCTATGCATATGCATAGCGCTGAACAGTATTAACAAACTAATGATTGCTATAGATAAAAAATGAAAAAAAAAAGTGATAGAGCCCCTCCTCCAAAAAAATATTCCCCCCCCCCCATTTTTACCCTGAAAGCAAAAAAAAAGAATTAATAAACGAATTTGGTATTGGCATGTGCGTAAATGTCTGAACTATCAAAATATAATGTTAATGATCCCATACGGTGAACTGCGTAAGTTTAAAAAAAAAATTTTTGAATATAAAATGGTTAAAAAGTCAAATATGTGCAAAAGTGGTATTGATAAAAACTAGAGATCATGGCGCAAAAAAATTGCCCTCATACAGCCCTGTATACAGAAATATTATAAAGTTATAGGTTATTTAAAATCAGCTTAATAATAGAAAAGTACAATGGGTCACACAAAAAACAAGCCCTCATATGGGTCTGTGGGTGGAAATATAAAAAAAAGTTAAGATTTTTAGACAGCGAGGAGGAAAAGACAAAGATGCACAGAAAAGTTAGCTGTGTCCTTAAGGGGTTAAGGAGGCTTGCCTATAAAAAAACTCTGGCCCATCTAAAGCCAGCCTTCTGTTCTTTAAAGGGGCTGTTAGCTACCATTTAAGTTCCGAACCACTGGCTCTGTTAGATGCTTCCATTACATAGAAAATTGCTTTTATTCCCTGGTACCAAGAGTCAAAGAGGCGTTTCCAAGCCCCTAGTGATGAGGGCTTGGGAACTCCTCCATGTTACCCCTGCTTTTTCCCTGCTTGATTGACAGTCAGCTGGAAGCCAAGCCATGTTTCAATATCTTGTTCCTATACTGTGCATGCAAATTGTGCGCAGGTGTAAGATCTGGAAGCAGGACTTGGCTTGCATCTGGCTGTCAAGCAAGTAATAAGAAGAATGGAGATGTTTCAGCTGGCAGCACTTCAGGGGCTTGGAAGCACCTCTTTGCACCAGTGGTAAATGAAAATATTTTTCTATGTTATGGAAGCACAGACAACTATAAGAAAGATACCATGGGGGTGATTTTTTAGTCTATGGCCCACATTTATCATTGTCTTTAGACTGTTTTTTGTGTCTAAAAAGGGGCAAAAAAAAAGGAGCAAGCAGGGTTTTTTGCGCCTTTTTGTTTACACATTTCTGCTTATTTTGAGTTGCAATCCCCTGATTTTGGCAATACACATGATATAGAAGGGTTTTATCAACCGCGCCTTTATTGTGAAAAGGAACAAAAAAGGCGCAAAGCCACTGAAAAGTCTCTAAAACTACACCAGCCCAGATTTGGTGTCGCTTTTTGGTAAATGTGAAGAGAGAAATTTCAGAAAATGTGACCTGCACAAAATGTATCAAATGCTCTTTGACCATTTAATACATTTGGTGCTCCTACACATTATCAGCACACAAAAAAAAAGGTGTAAAAAAATGCTTCACTTACACTTAAATGATAAATGCCGGCCTATGTTTAGGCGCAGTTCAGGCGCAAGCAGCATATTTTGAGACTTTTATGCGTCTTTTGATATAGACAGTTTCACTCTTTTTTCCTACCCGTAGAACTTTTTCTTTTTGACCATGCAGTGGTCACGTATTTATCATTTGTGACTTTTCTCAAAAGTTGTTATTTTGTGTGCAAAGGTACTTTTTTAGGCGCAAAGCTACACCACCTACCAGTAGGTGAGAGAATAATTTCTATCTTCCACAGTTCAACCTTTAACCTCTTGTGGACGACAGCGTCCCACTCCCCTTCTATGACGCGCTCAGGAGCTGAGCACGGGTCATAGCTGGGTGGTCCTGGTGGCTATCTGCCACCAGGACCCAACTCTAATGCCAGACATCACTGATCACAGTGATGCCTGACTTTAACCCCTTAGACACCGCAATCAAATTTGTAAGTAAAAATGTCCCAGCAGCTCTGTGAAAGTAAGTAAAAACACCTAAGCTGCCAAATTCAGGACCCGGGAAAGTATCTACTTCCCTCCCTCACAAGTGTCTAGAAAAAGTGTATGTGGTAGAGCTTTTCCCACCACAGCAGAGCTGCACAAAATTCATCATCCTGCTGCATCTTCTTGATAAATAAGATGCACGCTAGTCAAACCCACCACCCATATAAAAGTGGGAAAATAGCTCTACGGTAGACATTTTTTGATAAATCTGGGCCCAAGTGTCTTCTTGCTATTTGCCAGTGATCAGTTTGAAATGTGAATTGCAGATAACAGACTCCCTTTAAAACTGGCATCTGAGAAGCCAGTTTTAAAAATAATCTCCCAATATGATTTCTTCAATGGATTGGAATTCCCCATCATAGTAAGCAATGGAAAATCATCAATATATATATACAATTAGCAAAAACAATTGCTAATAAAGAATTATTAAGTAAAAAAAATATAATAATAAATTATATATACAATTGCAAACTGATCAGTGCACCTGCCTGTACTGTATAGCTAGCTAAGTGCTATTACCTCTTCTCAGTGTTGTCACCTTTTCCCCTGCACAATGATGCTTCTGGCCAGGCACTACACGATGAACCAGTACACAGCCAAAGGAACTTAAAAGGGGCTGTATTGTGACTCTAGAACAGTGTTTCCCAACCTTTTTCGGGTCGGGGCACACCTCGAAAAAAAAAAAATTCTGCGGGGCACCGCTACAGAGGTTGACGAGCAAAAAAAATAAAAATAAAATAAAAAAGGGAAAATGGTAAAAAACACAATGCATTATATCTATATATCAGTGGGTGTGTAGTTTAAAGTGCTGCTTTATACAGCAACTCACCAAAGACATCTTCTCTAATTTGCAATGTTGCCTTCTCTTCTCCATCTGGTCCGGACCATCATCACGATTTCTTCCACACACAATTCTTCACCGTTAAACCTGCAAAACAAATCTATTAGGCGCCGAACTTTTTTTTTTTTTTACATGGGTGACAGAGGGGTTTAGAAGAGTGGACATGGGTGACAGAGGGGTGGACATGGGTGACAAAGGGGTTTAGAGGAGTGTACAGAGGGGTGTAGAGGAGTGTATATGGGTGACAGGGGTGTAGAGGAGTGTACAGAGGGGTGTAGAGGAGCGTACATGGGTGACAGGGGTGTAGAGGAGCGTACAGAGGGGTGTAGAGGAGCGTACATGGGTGACAGGGGTGTAGAGGAGCGTACAGAGGGGTGTAGAGGAGCGTACATGGGTGACAGGGGTGTAGAGGAGCATACAGAGGGGTGTAGAGGAGTGGACATGGGTGACAGAGGGGTGAAGAGGAGTGGACAAAGGGGTGTAGAGGAGTGTACATGGGTCGACAGGAGGGTGAACATGGGTGACAGAGGGATGACAGGAGGGTGGACGGGGGTGACAGGGATGACAGGAGGGTGGACAGGGGTGACGGGGGGGTGAACATGGGTGACGGGGGGGGTGAACGGGAGTGAAAGGGATGACAGGAGGGGTGAACATGGGTGACAGGAGAGGTGAACATGGGTCACAGGAGGGGGTGAACATGGGTGACAGGAGGGGGTGGACGGGAGTGAAAGGGATGACAGGAGGGTGAACATGGGTGTGAACAGGGGTGACAGGAGGGTGGACAGGGGTGACAGGAGGGGTGGACATGGATGACGGGGGTGGTGAACATGGGTGACAGGAGGGGTGAACATGGGTGACAGGAGGGGTGAACATGGGTGACAGGGATGACAGGAGGGTGGACAGGGGTGTGAACATGGGTGACAGGAGGGTGGACAGGGGTGACAGGGGGGTGGACAGGGGTGACAGGGGGGGTGGACGGGAGTGAAAGGGATGACAGGAGGGTGAACATGGGTGACAGGAGGGTGAACATGGGTGACAGGAGGGTGGACAGGGGTGACAGGAAGGTGGACAGTGGTGACGGGGTTGGTGAACATGGGTGACAGGAGGGTGAACATGGGTGACAGGAGGGTGGATGAGGGTGAACATGGGTGACATGGGTGACAGGAGGGTGGACAGGGGGGGTGGACATGGGTGACAGGGGGGGGCAGACTGTGTGACAAGGGGGGGAAGACTGTGTGACAAAGCGGGGGCAGACTGGGTGACAAGGGGGGGCAGACTGGGTGACGGGGGGGCAGACTGGGTGACGGGGGGGCAGACTGGGGGACGGGGGGGGCTGACTGGGTGACGGGGGGGGGGGGGGCTGACTGGGTGACAGGGGGGGCGGACTGGGTGACGGAGGGGGGCGGACTGGGTGACAGGGGGGGCGGACTGGGTGGCAGGGGGGGCGGACTGGGTGACAGGGGGGGGCGGACTGGGTGACAGGGGGGGGCGGACTTGGGTGCCAGGGGGGGCGGACATGGGTGACGGGGGGGGCGGACATGGGTGACGGGGGGGCGGACATGGGTGACGGGGGGGGCGGACATGGGTGACAAGGGGGGGTGGACATGAGTGACGGGTGGTATAGGGTGGACCCGGGTGATGATGGGGGGGGGTTGGACAGGGTTGAGAAGGGGTAACAGAGGGGTGGAAAGGGTACAGTACCTTAAGCAAGCCGGTCCGCGCAGCTTGCAGGTCCACGGCAGGCACGGGAGTCCGGCGCAGGTGAAGATCGTTCCGCCCCATGGACCAATTTTCGGCTCACTGCTTGCAAGGTAGAAGGGGGAGGGGGATGCAGTGTGCGCAGTGCGTACGCAGGCTTCCCTTCCCCCCTGCACCGCCAGTCATAAGCGCGCAGGCCGGGGCGGGATGGGAATCACTGCTCTAGAATATAATTGCAGAAGAAAAGTTGTGGACCAGATGTTTTAGCCTATTTTAGTAATGGGATATGATTTACAACTTCTTCTTTTATTATAGCATGCAATAAGACTAGTTATTTTATATATTAAAAATCCTGAAAAACAACATTTTTTTTGTAGCTTTGTTTTGTAGCTTTTAAAGGGGTATACCACTAGTTTAAAATGTATTCCCTATCGGCAGAACGTGCAATGTCTTTGGGAGAGCCAGAGATATCCAAGAAGAGCTCTTGTGTATCTCCAGTGTATGGAGCTTGTGGCGAATGCTTGCTCCATGCAGAAAAAGAGACGGGGCCACATTCTGGAGATCGCAGGGAGTCTCAAGGATTGGACTCCTACCCCCTCCCTCAATCAGACACTTTCGTTTTAAAGGACTGGATTACTCCTTTTAAAAATTATTTCAGCAATGTCCAGAGTTTCCCTTACCAATATGCACCCTACACAGACTAGTCCCTTTCACATTTGGTTGCCCTTGCAGAGGAATGTGACAGACGTGATATGGGCATGAATTATAATAAACTCTTGGTAATGTAATTTGGAAGCGAAAATATTTTCCTTCAAGGTGAACTGCTTGGGGGACAGCCAAAAGATGCATGAATAAAATACTAATCCTCTAAACCCAGTTTAAGATTTATACAGAACAAACTACGACATGGAAATTACTTTTCCTCTTACCTAAGCTGAAATATGGTCCAGCTGAATAAATTGGCAGTTTTGCTTATAGGGTCAAATTTGTTGTATCTTTACTAAATTCACTGATTAGAATTCTAATGTGGAATTAATGTATTTTACTGCCACAGTATATTAAAGGGGTACGCCAGTGGAAAACATTTTTTTTTTTAATGAACTGATGCCAGAAAGGTAAACAGATTTGTAAATTACTTCTATTAAAAGTCTAAAAGGAAATTATTTTCTTTTTGAATTACTTTTTTGTCTTGTCCACAGTGCTCTCTGCTGACACCTCTGTCCGTGTCAGAAACTGTCCAGAGCAGCATAGGTTTTCAATGGGGATATTCTCCTGCTCAGGACAGTTCCTGATACAGGCATACAGTCAGCAGACAGCACAGTGGACAAGACCAAAAAGTCATTCAAAAAGAAAAGAATTTTCTCTAGCATACAGCTGCTAAAAAGTACTGAAGGGTAAATATTTTTTATAGAAGTAATTTACAAATCTGTTTAACTTTCTGGCACCAGTTGATTAAAAAAAATTATAAATTAATGTGTAGGACCCATAATGGGTTATAGGGGTTATACAGGATTATAAAAACATGGGGATAATTTATCATTAAGTTTAGAGTGTGTTTGGTGTACAATTGTCTCAATAGCTTCCTTGCATGCACAATTTGCAACTTTTCAACTTATGTGATTCTTTAGAAAGTGGCTTGCTTTAATATTTTTGCCTTTATGTCTTTTTTACTTCACAGTGGTAGTAATTTTTGCGTAATACATTTGGACTCATTCAAGAAAAAAACTTGATTGTAGTGTGGCATGGTTAGTTGTTGCAGTGGTCAGGGATTTATCAATTTTTTTTTTAATTGTCGCAAATATATGTGCAATGTCATACCAACCCAGACCACACTTAAAAACTTATCTACAACTAAGCTACATTGCTATTCATGAAGAATGTGCACCTTTTTAATAAATGTGGACGAAAGTACACATAGCTTACACACAGGAATATGGGGGTAAAAAGAACTTGGTTTACACAGACAATGATAAATTTGTACTTTTGTCAGAACTTGTGCTAAAACCAGGAGCCAAACTGACATAAAACACCTGTTTTTCATCTCATGCACATGCTATTGTGTCTTTCTTATGCCTCTTCCCCTTATTTATCCCTACAGCTTGGTGTGACAGCTCACCTACTGACAAATCGGGGAGTCATTCACCAGTTCATGGGGAAGTTACCCAATGCAATGCGAGATTACCAGTCTGCAATTGCAGCCAATTCCAAGTATTCATTGGCTTACTTCAATGCAGCAAACCTGTATCTCCATAACCGGCAATTCTCACAGGTAACTAGAAAACATTCTGTAGCTTCCTTTGCCCAGTAGATACCAGGTAATGTTACTCATTGTTACCATTCAGTATGGGACTTCAGCAGTCTGTAAGCTCAAATTTATATCCACATTTACCCCTTTCATTTAAAAAATTAATATGCTTTAGTTGAATATTTCTTGTTGTTTTCAATAAGTGTTAAGCCTTTTCTGGCTGGTAAACACACAAATCATCCTTACAATACATTTCTGCTGTTATGCATTATATTAGCAGGCACCATTCCAAAAAATATTGTAATTTTTTTTTTAATCATGAATTCAGTATTTAATTTTGACTTTGCCCACACACATCTGTTTTGTTTAACTTCATTGAGTCATTGGAATAATATAGTTGTTGCAGTGTAAGTGCTTGATCGCTTATTGTTAATTTTGTTGACATATTAATCTGTATACTACACAGGCTAAAGAATATTACACTCAAGCCATTGAACTGGATCCTGACAATGAATCAGCCTTCCTGAACCGTGGGATCACAAATATGCTTTTACAAGATGTGCAAGAAGCACTTGAGGATTTCCATAGGGTCATAAACCTTTGTCCAGTATCTTCTGCTGCATTTTTCAATCGTGCTACCTTACATAACACTTTACAAGAATACCAGCAAGCTGAAAGTGACATAACTCAAGGTACAATACTCATCTGCCCTACCCTAATAAAAACAGCAATTTCCCAAAATTTCATAGACCTAAAACTGTATAACAAACAAAAAAAAAACAATTCTCCAATTTTTATCTTATTTTTACTGGAAATGATTCCTTTTACAAGCAGGAATTGTGGAAAAGAGAAACTGTGAGGAATACAAATTCCCCACATCTTCCCTGTCAGCAGATATACAGTATCTCACATAAGTCCACCCCTTGCATTTTTGTAAATATTTTGTTAAATCTTTTCATGTGACAGGGCTGAAGAAATGCTCCTTGGCTACAATGTAAAGTAATTAGTGCACAGCCTGTATAACAGTTTTTAATGTTGTGTCCTCTCAACATAACACAACACAGCTATTAATGTCTAAACCTTTGCAATTTTGTTTTGAGGGGACAGCAAAATTGAACACTGTTATATAGGCTGTACACGCTTTTCTTTACATTGCAGCAGAGTGTAATTTCTTCTAAATTTTCACATGAAAGGATCTAATAAAAAATTAACAAAAATTGGAGTACATGCATGGCCCTATGATGTAAACTTCCAAACCAGATATAATTAAGTGAACTAAAGAGAATCTATCAGCTCTAGATGACACTCAGAGCTCAGTGTCAATGAGACAGTGCCAAGCCACAACATGCATGCCTCCTCCCTCTCCCACACCACCCTGCCCTTTACTGATTGATGTGCAGGGCTCTGTGCTGAAAGATAAGCACTCTATATCAATCAGTTAAGGCTGGGAGGGGTGAGGGAGAAAATAGGCTTGTATGTTGCAGCTCAGCACTGCCTCTTTGACAGTGTGCTCTGAGCGTGATCTAAAGCTAACGGATTGTAACGTCAGTGTTCCCAACTTTCTTCTGGCAACAGGTGGTTACAGTTCCTGGTGCAGCCCATAAGGGCTGTGCATGTGCACCATGTGCATGTGTTAGACACCACCCTGCTCCACCTTTTCCTTGGTGCCTGAGCAACATTGCAGTTTTCTTCAGCGAAGGTGTCTGTCTGCCATCTGCCTGTGTTCCTGCTTCCAAACCTGTTCCTGTGTATTCTGACTTTGTCTCTGCCTGATCCTTCTGTATCTTGCTTACCTCTGTATTCTTAGTTAGCTTACACCACCTGGCTGCCTCTGAGCTACTCAGTTCTGCTACCAAACACCAACTCAGCTATGCTAAATTGCACTCTGTTTGCTGTGCTATTACCATCTACAGCATGGGCTTGCCCCACCTGCCTGTGTTCTCTGCCTGGCCATCTGCCACTTAACCAGACTACTCTTGTTGTAACAACCTGGTATCTCCCCTGCAGATGAAGTCTAGCTTCCGCTTCCTGGAGAGGGATAAAAGGGGAAAACCATGGGAATACTTTGGCTCCGGTCCCAAGTTTGTCCCAAAGTCAAACCGGTAACTGGCACAGCGGGTCCAAACCCAATGGGGCTTTAAACAGATTACCTTTAAGTTCCACAAAAGACCCAGCCCATCTCTAACAGGACTTTATTAATACATAGTTAAGTACATAGTGTGTAGATCAGATTACTTAAATGGTACCTGTAATTTATAAAACCTTTTGAAATGTCATAGAAACATATCAGAAGCTTTTATTGGTCTGAGTGTTTAAGCCCCAACTGATAATGAGAACGAGCCAATAAAAGTAGACGCTATGTAAGTTCTTTCCCGGCACTGTGTTGTGTGACCTGGATGGAGGCTAGCGAGATCTTGTAGACACAGAGTGTGGAGAGTAGCATAGTTCTCCCCTGTATATCTTTCTGTTTAGGTGGTCATTTCTACACAGGTTTGGTTGCCATCTGTAACTAAGGAATGAGGCTGTTGTTTTATACTTAAAAAGTACCTTTCACCAAATAAACTTTTCTAAACTAACTCAGGCTATGTTCATTAACTACTCCCAACACTCCTCCCACCCTTAAACAAAAAATTTCAGAGCTTTTATAAGCTTTGCATCTTACCTTTATTCTTGCTCACATAGTGCAATCTCCCAGCAGGAGAAAGTGGGCGTTTCCCAGCAGGCATGACATCACTGAAGCTGGGGGACCAATTCCGCCCTCACATTGTTGTAGAGCTGTGATGAATAGAAGACCTCTGGCTCTGTACATCTTTCAGTGAAGCTCTGTACAGCTTTCAATGAGGCTCTATGCAGCTTTCAGTGAGGCTCTGTGCAGTTGTCAATCAAGCTCAGTGCAGAGAAGCTTTTCTGGAGTTTGGCCTCCTGCCAGACCGGGAGAAGACCAAACTCACTGTATTAATTGTGGCAGGGAACAGAACAGTGGCACCTAGAGGCCGATTTTTCTATTACATTTTAAACATATTTATGTTGATAATTTTAAAAGCAGGTGAATGGGAAAGTGTCTTCTGCTAATTACACAAGGAACACTATTTTAAAAAGTTTTATTTAGTGACAGGTACGCTTGAACTTTTTAGTTATTTTTTTTTTTATTGGTTTATAGACAAACAGTACATATTTATACATTGATTGATAAACAATATTAAAAGAAAACAGAAAAATATAAAGAGAAAAAGAAAAACCAAAAAAAAAATCCCCACTATATTTTGGTGGTATTAAAGGACATCTGCAGTGCTAGTGCTAAAAAAAAAAAAAAGTTTACCTCATTTGATAGCGCTTTGAAAGACCTTTCGAACGATACCTCATTTGTCCAAATCGGTCCAGCCGTTCTCCGGTAAATGCCACCCGAAGCAGTAAGTAGCCATGTCATAGAGACTACATTTCCCATGACTCCCTGCGCCTGCTTCCTATAAGCTGCTGCTCTCCCCCTGCTCCCCCCCCCCCAAGGAAATTATAGTATAACTCCCAGCATGCCCTGTCAGCAATGTACTGTCCGGTTATGCTGGGAGTTGCATTGGGAAGTGGCAATATTGGCTGGGCGGCGATACTTCGCTTCTATGAGGGCAGTGTGGAGAGGCCCTGTAGTACGCACAGCACAGTGACAAACCTGTAAATGAGCGGCTGGCACACACAGGGTTCACTGACAGCAGCACAGGTCGGTACCTGATGCTGAGCGCAGGCGGCGGGATCCCTGCGCCTCCTGGGATGTAGTGGGATCTGGAGTACAATGCGCAGTCAGCCTGTCATTTGACAGTGCAGCATAGAGGGGGTTTACTGTGTGCAGGCGCTCACAGCCTATACAGATAGGCTGCAGCCATGAAACGCCCCTACTGTGCGCTCAGCCAATTAGGGCTGAGAGCATAAGGAGCTTATGAATAGGTATGAGAGGAGAGGGGCAGGCGTGACGAGCGGCTGGGGAGTGCAGGGTATTATGGGTAATAGTGACATAGCGTCGACCAAGATGGCGGCCCCATAGGGAATAATAGGTAGACGCTACGTGCATTAGGGGACAAGGGAGCGACTTCCGGTGGCGGCATAGCAGCGAAATGGGACAATCCAGGTAATGGAAACTAATTAGTAATGTGTATAGCTTCTAATTTAATGACATTTGAGCTTAACTTGTTCGGCGCTGCAGATGTCCTTTAAGTATCTAATGTATAACTAATCCAAAACGGTAAAACCTAAATTTATTTCTATAAAGAGTATTAAGGATACATCAATGGGTTAGAGGCTTAACCTCTTAAGGACGCAGGGCGTATGGATACGCCCTGCATCCCGAGTCCTTAAGGACGCAGGGCGTATCCATACGCCCGTGGGAATTCCGGCCCCCACCGCTAGCCGGTTGGGGACCGGAGCCGGATGCCTGCTGAAATCGTTCAGCAGGCATCCTGGCATATCGCCCAGGGGGGTCATTATGCCCCCCCATGTCGGCGATCGCCGCAGATCGCTGGACAATTCAGTCCAGCGATCTGCGGCGATTCCGGGTCAATCGGGTCTCCAGTGACCCGGTGACCCGGAATTACTGGCTGTTCGGGGCCGTCTCTGACGGCCCCGAACAGCCAGAGCCTGCAGGGGTGAGGTGGCACTGGTGCCACCTCACGATCGCCCTGATTCGTCGGCCGGATTACCGGCCGACCAATCAGGGCGCCTGCTGCGGGCGTCACTCCCGCACCCGCTCCGCCCCTCTTCCGGAGGACGTGAGCGGGTGCGGGAAGACGACCCCCGGTGCTGGGGACCCCGATCCCCGGCGCCCCTGTTGGGATCGGGGCCCCAGGAGCGACGGAGACGACGAGGGACAGCCTGTGATGGAGCAGCAGCAGGAGGTGAGTTACAGCCTCCTGCTGTTGCTTAGCAACAGCTCCCAGCATGCAAAAAGGGCATGCTGGGAGCTGTAGTTATGCAACAGCAGTAGGCAGACCACCACAACTCCCAGCATTCCCTTATGGGCATGCTGGGACTTATGGTTTTGCAACAGCTGGAGGCACATTTTTTCTATGGAAAAGTGTACCTTCAGCTGTTGTATAACTACAACTCCCAGCTTGCACAAACAGCTAAAGTGCATGCTGGGAGTTGTAGTGGTGCATCTGCTGGTTGCATAACTACAACTCCCAGCATGCCCGTTGGCTGTCGGTGACTGCTGAGAGTTGTAGTTTTGCAACAGGTGAAGGCACACTGGTTGTGAAACTTAGAGTTTTTTTTACCTAACTCAGTGTTTCACGACCGGTGTGCCTCCAGCTGTTGCAAACTACAACTCCCAGCAGTCACCTTACACCATGCACCGTACATGCTGGGAGTTGTAGTTTTGCAACAGCTGGAGGCACACTGGTTTTGAAACACTGAGTAAGGTCACAAACTCCGTGATACATAACCAGTGTGCCTACAGCTGTTGCAAAACTAAAACTCAGCATGTACAGTCTGTCAGCGCATGCTGGGAGTTGTAGTTATGCAACAGCTGGATGTCCCCCCCAATGTGAACGTACAGGGTACACTCACATGGGCGGAGGCTTACAGTAAGTATCGGGCTGCAAGTTTGAGCTGCAGCAAATTTTCTGCAACAGCTCAAACTGCCAGCGAGAAACTACTGTGAACCCCCGCCCGTGCGACTGTACCCTAAAAACACTACACTACACTACCACAAAAAATAAAATAAAAAGTAAAAAACACTACATATACACATACCCCTACACAGCCCCCCTCCCCTCCCCAATAAAAATGAAAAACGTCTGGTACGCCACGGTTTCCAAAACGGAGCCTCCAGCTGTTGCAAAACAACAACTCCCAGTATTGTCGGACAGCCGTTGACTGTCCAGGCATGCTGGGAGTTTTGCAACAGCTGGAGGCACCCTGTTTGGGAATCACTGGCGTAGAATACCCCTATGTCCACCCCTATGCGATCCCTAATTTAGGCCTCAAATGCGCATGGCGCTCTCACTTTGGAGCCCTGTCGTATTTCAAGGCAACAGTTAAGGGTCACATATGGGGTATCGCCGTACTCGGGAGAAATTGGGCTTCAAATTTTGGGGGGTATTTTCTGCTTTTACCCTTTTTAAAAATGTAAAGTTTTTGGGAAAAGAAGCAATTTAGGTAAATTTTTTTTTATTTTTTTTACATATGCAATAGTCGTGAAACGCCTGTGGGGTATTAAGGTTCACTTAACCCCTTGTTACATTCCCCGAGGGCTCTAGTTTCCAAAATGGTATGCCATGTGTTTTTTTTTTTGCGGTTCTGGCACCATAGGGGCTTCCTAAATGCGGCATGCCCCCAGAGCAAAATTTGCTTTCAAAAAGCCAAATGTGACTCCTTCTCTTCTGAGACCTGTAGTGCGCCAACAGAGCACTTTTCACCCCCATATGGGGTGTTTTCTGAATCGGGAGAAATTGGGCTTCAAATTTTGGGGGGTATTTTCTGCTTTAACCCTTTGTATAAATGTAAATTTTTTGGGAAACCAAGCATTTTAGGTACATTTTTTTATTTTTTTTTACATATGCAAAAGTCGTGAAACCCCTGTGGGGTATTAAGGTTCACTTTACCCCTTGTTACGTTCCCCGAGGGGTCTAGTTTCCAAAATGGTATGCCATGTGTTTTTTTTTTGCTGTCCTGGCACCATAGGGGCTTCCTAAATGCGGCATGCCCCCAGAGCAAAATTTCCTTCAAAAAAGCCAAATGTGACTCCTTCTCTTCTGAGACCTGTAGTGCGCCAGCAGAGCACTTTTCACCCCCATATGGGGTGTTTTCTGAATCGGGAGAAATTGGGCTTCAAATTTTGGGGGGTATTTTCTGCTATTACCCTTTTTAAAAATGTAAAACTTTAGGGAAACCAAGCATTTTAGGTAAAAAAAAATTTCTTTTTTTTTACATATGCAAAAGTCGTGAATCACCTGTGGGGTATTAAGGTTCACATTACCCCTTGTTACGTTCCCCGAGGGGCCTAGTTTCCAAAATGGTATGCCATGTGGGGTTTTTTGCAGTTCTGGCACCATAGGGGCTTCCTAAAGGTGACATGCCCCCCAAAAACCATTTGACGCTCCTTCCCTTCTGAGCCCTCTACTGCGCCCGCCGAACAATTAACATAGACATATGAGGTATGTGCTTACTCGAGAGAAATTGGGTTTCAAATACAAGTAAAAATTTTCTCCTTTTTACCCCTTGCAAAAATTCAAAAATTGGGTCTACAAGAACATGCGAGTGTAAAAAATGAAGATTGTGTATTTTCTCCTTCACTTTGCTGCTATTCCTGTGAAACCCGTAAAGGGTTAAAACGCTTACTGAATGTCATTTTGAATACTTTCGGGGGTGCAGTTTTTATAATGGGGTCATTTATGGGGTATTTCTAATATGAAGACCCTTCAAATCCACTTCAAACCTGAACTGGTCCCTGAAAAAAAGCGAGTTTCAAAATTTTGTGAAAAATTGGAAAATTGCTGTGGAACTTTGAAGCCCTCTGGTGTCTTCCAAAAGTAAAAACTCATCAATTTTATGATGCAAATATAAAGTAGACATATTGTATATGTGAATTAAAAAAAAAATTATTTTGAATATCCATTTTCCTTACAAGCAGAGAGCTTCAAAGTTAGAAAAATGCAAAATTTTCAAATTTTTCATCAAATTTTGGGATTTTTCACCAAGAAAGGATGCAAGTTACCAAAAAATTTTACCACTACGTTAAAGTAGAATATGTCACGAAAAAACAATCTCGGAATCAGATTGATAACTAAAAGCATTCCAGAGTTATTAATGTTTAAAGTGACAGTGGTCAGATTTGCAAAAAATGGCCGAGTCCTTAAGGTGAAAAAGGGCTCAGTCCTTAAGGGGTTAAACTTAAGCCACTTAGCCCAGTTAGAAGTGAAGGTTACTAATGAAAATGTTGTAGCTGCTATAGAATGCTCCAGCGTGCAATTCAAACTAACTGTGTTTATTAAATCAGACAAATTCGGAATCTCCTGGGATTTCCATTTAGTTGCAATACTCAAATGAACCACTGTAAGAAAATTTATCATAATAGCTCTATCAGAATTTGGGAGGTTGTCTATCTTCAAAAACAACAGCACGGTCTCTGGGCCCCAAGGTGGGGAGTAACCCAGAATCTGGGAGAGCAATTTATTAACCCCAATCCAGATTGGGATAATTAACTCGCATTCCCACCATAAGTGGAGCAGCGTTCCCACTTCTTTTTTACAGCACCAACACAAATTCGAGTAACCCGGAAACTGTCACGCCATCCTATAGGGGGTGAGGTACCATCGGTACAGCAGTTTCCGGTGAACCTCGAAGTGGGAAGTGCAGTGGGATACTTTTAATACACTTGTATAAACATCTTCCCATTGCTCATTAGTAAAGTGTTTTCCTAATTCCTGCTCCAATTTCATGCGGGATATCAAGACAGACCGCTCTGAGATTAAGGTTTTATATATTTTAGCTACTCCCTTCCTCATGGGTAATTCGGAAAAAAAATTCTAAATAGAGGGGAACTAGAAATAAAGCTACGAGAGATAGACGAAACTAAATGTCTGAGTTGCAAATATTTAAAGAATTTGGTGTTGGGCAGATTACATTTTTTTACTATCTCCGCAAACGTTTTAGTTATGTAATCATGAGGATCTCACTACACTATGTTTTTTACAGCTATGATTCTTCAACCTGGAGATCCTTTGATGTACAAGCTGAGAGCAGACATAAGAGGAAAAATGGGACTGGCTAAGGAAGCCATTGAGGATTATGAGCAAGCTATAACAATACTGCAACAGTCTTCCCAGAATCAGTGACTCTCCAAAGATGAAAGGCATTGGCGACACTATTGGTATACTGGGGCATCATTTTAGCATACTCCTCTTGAGCTGTTCCTTGTATACCCATAAACTTTAGTTACAGTTTAATAATTAGGAGGTCTTTTAAAAAGCTTATGAACCCGCATGTGATCCTTCTCATGCTAATAGTCTCCAGTCTCTGACGTGAGGACTAAGCTGCAGGTACATTGCATCCATAAAGATGACATTTCATAAATTCTTTGTTCACTGGCTGTCACTGGACTTTGTGATATTTTGGTCAAACATCATCCTGGCTTTTTATCCATTGGACAGTTCTATCATGTCTTATGACACAGCTTAGACACAGCTCAGTCAATGCACTGAAATGCTAAGGAGAGAAGAAGAATTGTGTGTATTTCAGTTTTTATATTTATTGCTGGTTTCTGGTTCCAAAAACTTGGTAAGTCCCTGAAAATTTATATAAACCCTATTTAGCAAAAGTTAACAATAAAATCAGATAAGTATTAACCTGTACGTATCTGTATTCTTTAGTGTTTTAGTCTTAGTTCAATTATTTTAGAGACTTTTGTATTTATGGGGGAGATTTATCATTGTCTTTAGAGCTTTTTTTTTTTTTTTTTTTTTTTGCCTACACTGGGCGCTTGAGATGTCACATGTGCACCTGGAAATAACCTTTCAAAAGTCAATTTCAGTTTTTACTTTGTTGCACAAAAAGTCGCATTCCCTTCCAAAATACTGCAAATCTGTACCAGCCAAGACCTGGCTTACAAAATTGCCTTTGGAAAGCACTTTCAAAAAGTCAAAAAATTTTAGCGCAACTGCCACTTTTAATTTTTTGCTCACATGACCCAAATTTATCAACACCCCTGTGAAATTATGAAAAATATGTTGCGCGAAAGCAAATCCAAAGCAATCATAAATTACATTAAATATTACTTTCTTAACACAACAATGAAACATCTCTCCTATTGTGTTTCTTTCTCTTGTACTCTGTTTCCATTTCTTTTTCTAAAAGATTAAAAAAACATATACTTTATATATGAACTAGAATATCATAACTTGTTCATATACAAAGTATATAATATTCTGGTGTTCTGTCATCTCCATCATATACTTTATATTTTTATTCTATATATGTTCATCATTTTTTTTTAAAATAAGGGAAGTGAATTTTTTTTTTATATTAGTTTTGTTCAGGGTCTGTGGTATAGTATCTGCCCGACAGTAGGCAAAAAGAGTATACAAGATTATTCCCAGCAATATTAAATCAAAAAATTAAATCTAGGGAGGTGCGTCTAAAACATAACTTTTACTTCAATCAGGTTAAATAACTCAGTGCCAATTGTACCATGTTTAAGTACCTGACCAACGTGTTTCTGCTGCATATAGCAACTTCCTCAGGGAGACACTGACAATGGTACAATCATGTATATAGTAGATTAATGTATAGATACACATAAAATGCAAGAAAATTATTGTCTATAACTCAGCTCTGGTAGGTGTCCAATGGTATGGAACTACCTAACATATACTCCTCAATCATATATATAAAAACATAATGATTGTCACATATTGGCGACAAGTAGCCATTTGTCTGGCTCCCTTCCAATGCAGGTTGCGCTCGAGCCTTCCTGGAAACCGAGTGATCCTGTATACTTGTATCTCTGATCCATACTGCCTCATATTGGAGTTCATAATATCTAATCTTTATTTATGAACCAATTTATGAATGTGACAATTACTGTTTTTATATATATGAATGAGAAGTATATGTTAGGTAGTTCCATACCATTGGATGCCTACCAGAGTTACGTTATAGACACTGATCGTCTTGCATTTTTTTTGCATTTTAAGGGAATCTATACATTAATCTACTATATACATGATCGTACTATTGTCAGTGTTCCCCTGAGGAAGCGGCAACACGTTGGGCAGGTATATAAACATGGTACAATTGGCACTGAGTTGTACATGATTTTCTAGGGTCACATATTTGGTGTATTTTAACCTGATTGAAGTAAAAGCTATAATATTAGTTTTGCCTCTGTTAGGCTGGGTCCACACTACGTTTTGTCCCATACGGGAGCGCATACGGCAGGGGGGAGCTAAAAGCTTGCGCTCCCGTATGTTACCGTATGCGCTCCCGTATGTCATTCATTTCAATGAGCCGACCGGAGTGAAACGTTCGGTCCGGTCGGCTCATTTTTGCGCCGTATGTGCTTTTACAACCGGACCTAAAACCGTGGTTGACCACAGTTTTAGGTCCGGTTGTAAAAGCGCATACGGCGCAAAAATGAGCCGACCGGACCGAACGTTTCACTCCGGTCGGCTCATTGAAATGAATGACATATGGGAGCGCATACGGTAACATACGGGAGCGCGAGCTTTTAGCTCCCCCCTGCCGTATGCGCTCCCGTATGGGACAAAACGTAGTGTGGACCCAGCCTTAGACTGATTTTTCAAATCTTCTAAGGATGATAAGTTGACATTTCAAGGTATAAGAAAAATAACTATATAAATATATATATTTAGAAGTTCTTAATACCTGGGGACATTTGTGGAACGCTGCTTGCGACAGGAACATTTTTTCAATTTGATTGAAGTTAATGAAACTGCAGCTTCGGCTTGACTGTAGAATAAGATACTTTTTCCTACAGAGATTTTTAATAGCTTTTCATAATTTTTTATCTATCATCTTGGAAATAGGATGACAATCAGGGGCATTTGAGATTCAGTATAGAGAAGCAGTTGCACTTTTAATTGAAGGATTTAAGCAATTATTCACATCAGAAATACTGAAGTTGTGAAGGGTAGGAGGTGATGGTAGCTACCAGTCAGGTCACTGCTTTGATTTTATAGTCTTCCTACGAAAAGATTCTGTATTCTTATTCTTATTTTGCTTGCACTAGTTTAAAAAAATATACACGGTATATATTATTACATGCAGGACATAGTAGTAAATGTGGACACAGAGGAATGGGAAGATGCACCAGAGCGTGTGCTCACACCACAGAACTGGGTCAATGGAATTTACCCCTTTCCTCAGATTTTATCCCTTTTCTGAGAAAGGAGATAAATTCACTGAATTGTGTTATTTCGGGCAAAAAATAAACAGAATGCTGTTTATTATTTTACTGCCATGTCTGCGGACCCTGTTTATTGGTATGAGTGAACTATCCGGTACATCTTTCTATTTTTCTGCTTCCATGTTACACATAGCAAACAGCATTTCCAAAACTAGCACTACACCATTAACTGTACAATACAGTCCCACTTGGATGACAGTCTTGATTTACAATTGACCCTATAGGCACGTATGTTGTGACCTGAAAAAGGTGAGCACCTGCTTGGTGTTTTGTGTCAAGTGTCAACCTATATGCTGCTCTGTCTGTGTTTTTGTCTTCTATACAATGAAGTAGATTGTCCAGGCTGTGGCAAACTCTGAACAAGATTTTTGGCTCACTTTCAACAAAAGCTTTCTTCTTGACACTCCTTCATAAAGGCCAGATTCGTGAAGTACATAACTAATGATTTCTTCCACCTCAGCTGTTGATATTTTCAGCTCCTCTAGAGTTACCATGGGCCTCTTTGGTTCTTCCTCTGATTAATTTTCTGCTTGCTTTACTTACCAGTTTTGATGAACGGCCTTGTCTGGGTAGGTTTGTGGTTCTGCCATATTGTTTCCATTTTCTGATAATGTATTTTATGGTTCTCTGTGCGATGTTTAAATCTTGGGATATTTTTTGATTAACTAACGCTGCTTTTTACTTAACCACAACTTTATCCCTGACTTGTTTGGTGAGCTTTGTGGTTTTAATTCTGCTGTTTTTTCAATAATTCTCTCTGAGGCCTTCACAGAACAGGTATATTTGTACTAAGAATAAACTGCGGATCGGGTGACCCTATTTACTAATTATGTGACCTGTGATGGCAATTTGTCGCAACAGATCTTTGTTAGGGGTTTCACAGTAAAGGCAGTTAATACATACAAATGCAACACTTTTCAGATTTTTATTTGTAAATAATATTGAAATCAATGTAATATTTCACTAACTTTCAAATTTGTTGTGTTGGTGTTGTATTGGTCCAATACATAAAATCACAAATAAATTAGAATCTGTGATTATGCCATGATAAAATGTAGTCCAATGGGGGTAAATATTTAAGCAAGGCACTGCAGAATATAGACTATGTAGAATTTTTTAAAATTGAAAATAGCCTTATTTACAAACAGGTGTCAAATTACAAACACATTGGATATGAAGTCACAGCACAAACTGGAGCTCAGTATTATAAATATTACACATGTACTTAGTGGCACAGAAGTACAACATAAAGCAAAGGCACATATCCTACACAATACATCATGACTGTGCACTACAACCCTTTTTTAAAGGTCATACCCACAGCAGGGTTGGGGTAGGGGGGTAGGTTCTCTTCTTCATTGATATCCGGACTGTCCATGAGTAAATGGTCTCTAAAAAGGCTGCAGACTAGCCCGCGGCGTCCTGGTATGACATCTCCAATTTTATAATCAGGCATTTCCTAACAAGCCACAAAGCATCTTTATAAAAGTTCATAAAGTGCCAGGCCTCTTGGATAGCCCCAGTCGTGTGATTTCCAGGAAATAGTTAAACATCTAGTGATGTGATAGACTGCTCTGGGGAACTTGGTCTCGGTCTCTTAATTTATATTTCAGGGCCTGGACCTGGGCAAAAGGACACTTCCCTTCCCGTAGAATACATGCACAATGGGCCGAGTGTGCACAAGTATGTGAGCCACACAGTTGTCATGAGCTACATGTGGCTCCTGAACCACCATTTTGGGACTACTGCTATAAGTTATGACATGTGACTATTAACTTCTAAACAAATAAAGATACATACAAAGAGACACTTTTACAGCAAGTCAATTAGACATGTCATAAAAGATCTTGCACCATCGACAATATAGATAAAGCCATGGCTGTCTCCATGATGTCTGCACAAATATCAATTAACATATTTGCTTTTGTCTATGTCATGACATTGTTAGGTTGAAGCAGCGGTTTCTCTTGTGCTAAAAACCAATCCGTACCCAAACTTCCCATCTGTTTCGCTTTCCTGGTTCCGGACTGCAGGGGAAATGCTAATATGATATACAAATTAGCGGTAACATCTGGTTAACTTCTCCTGATATCCTGGTATTTAAGTCACTGTCTCATTTCATTTTGAACACACTGGATTTCTCCAAAATGTTCTTAAAACTAATTTACGTCTGGTAATTATCCTCTCGAATTGGAAACAGACTGTTTAGTGGAGAAAATGACTCAGGCAAATTAGTCAGCTTTATATTTAAGTGTCCTTCGTTTGGTTCAGTTTCTTAGGAGATGCCATGTAGCTTGCAAAGAAACCGACTAAGTATTTTCTCATGGATACTGAGTGAAGCCACAAGGGGATCAATGGAAGATTAACGTGCCCGAGTGTCTGCTGAAGACCTAGTCCCAACTACAATTTCTATGTTGTTATTTCCTGAAACTGTCATATTATAAAAACTGGAGGAGAGTGGTCCCGGAGGAAGCTGCTCCAGCAGTTCCCAGGGTATAAAATTATGGATGATATCCATGGTGCCTTGAGGATATGTAGCAAGGAAACAAGTGTCCTGAATTTTTTTTGGGCTACTTGTTTATTCAAATAAAATGAACAATGGTACAAAATAAGTAAAACAAGATATAATAAAATGAACATGAGGGAGCAACGCGTTTTGCGGGGTCAGGCTAATGTCACCCCTGACTAAGTGGGGGGTCACCCCGCGAAACACGTTGCTCCCTCATGTTCATTTTATTTTATCTTATTTTTACTTATTTTGTATCATTGTTCATTTTATTTGAATAAACAAGTAGCCCAAAAAAAATCAGGATACTTGTTTCCTTGCTACATATCCTCAAGGCACCATGGATAGCATCCATATTTTTATACCCTGGAAACTGCTGGAGCAGCTTCCTCCGGGACCACTCTCTTCCATTGCTTACACCGACACAGCTGACGATTGGGTTTGGATGCCAGGCAGCCAGAGGACCTTTTGGAGAAAGATTTTATTCACTCCATTCATGCGCAAAACAGTGTTGCGTCTGCAGCGCAACACAAGTAGGTGAGTGTGATACCATCCTCGACCTTTAACCGCTGTTTTATACAATAAGCATCCAGCGGTGTTGATTGCTGCTATTTCTGCTTTTAATTTTATTTAAAATATTTTTTTTTGTTATACTCTGTTCTGACCACTGTTTATGGCAATTAAATAGAGCCATTGTCTCTTCTGTTCCTACTTTTCCATATCTACTTCATATTATAAAAACTGTCATATTTGTTCAGACATGTTGAAATCTGAATTTGAGAGGGCCCCATACTCAATAGAAGGTCAGTTGATTTCACCACTATATTGTTGGGTTTGGCATACTTTAAAGGGGTTCTCCGGTGCTTAAAAATCTTATCCCCTATCCAAAGGATAGGGGATAAGATGCCTGATCGCGGGAGTCCCGCTGCTGGGGACCCCCGGGATCATGCACGCGGCACCCCGTTTGTAATCAGTCCCCGGAGCGTGTTCGCTCCGGCACTGATTACCGGCGACTACAGGGCGGGCGGCGTGTGACGTCACGCCTGCGCCGGCATGTGACGTCACGCTCCGCCCCTCAATGGAAGCCTATGGGAGGGGGCATGATAGCTATCACGCCCCCTCCCGTAGGCTTGCATTGCGGGGCGGAGCGTGACGTCACACGCCGGCACAGTCGTGACGTCACGCGCCGCCTGCCCTGTAGTCACCCTTAATCAGACCCGGAGCAGACACGCTCCGGGGACTGATTACAAACGGGGTGCCGCGTGCATGATCACGGGGTCCCCAGCCGCGGGACTCCCGCGATCAGGCATCTTATCCCCTATCCTTAAGCACCGGAGAACCCCTTTAAAGGGATACTCCGCCCCTAAACATCTTATCTCTTATCCAAAATATAGGGGATATGATTTCTAGGGGTACTCCTTTAATCTAATGTGTATGGGTTGCTTTATTAGACAAGTCAGACATATTGTGGTATATTTTCTCCCCTTGTTTTTATCTTCTTTATTTCCAATTGATGTCCTAGAATTCCATGTAATAAACTATTGTGCTCAGTGTCCCAGATGATGTTTGTCCTACTAGAAATTTCCTGTTGGTTACTGACTTGGTACAGTCATGGCTGTAAATGTTGGCACCCCTGAACTTTTTCTAGAAAATTAAGTATTTCTCACAGAAAAGGATTGCAGTAACACATGTTTTGCTATACACATGTTTATTCTCTTTGTGTGTATTGGAACTAAACCAAAAAAGGGAGGGAAAAAACGCAAATTGGACATAATGTTACACCAAACTCCAAAAATGGGCTGGATAAAATTATTGGCACCCTTAACTTAATATTTGGTTGCACACCCTTTGGAAAAAATAACTAAAATTAGTCAGAAATTAGTCTTCCTATAACGATCAATAAGCTTCTTACACCTCTCAGCCGGAATGTTGGACCACTCTTCCTTTGCAAACTGTCTTTCTTATTGGAAGGCGCCTTTTCCCAACAGCAATTTTAAGAGCTTTTCACAGGTGTTTAATGGGATTTAGATCTGGACTCATTCCTGCCACTTCAGAACTCTTGAGCAGCAAAACAACCCCAAAACATCATTGAACCTCCACCATATTTCATTGTAGGTACTGTGTTCTTTTCTTTGCAGGCCTCATTCTGTTTTCAGTAAACAGTAGAATGGCTTTACCAAAAAATCTCTTATCTTGGTCTCATCTGTCCACAAGACCTTTTCCCAGAAGGATTTTGGCTTACTAAAGTTCATTTTGGCAAAATGTAGTCTTGCTTTTTTATGTCTGTGTCAGCAGTGGGGTCCTCCTTGGTTTCCTTCCATAGTGTTTCATTTAATAAAAATTTTAATGGATGGTTCACGTTGACACTGATGCTCCCTGAGCCTGCAGGACAGCTTGAATATCTTTGGAACTTGTTTGAGGGTACTTATCTACCATCCGGACTATCCTGCGTTGACACCTTTCTTCAATTTTCTCTTCCGTCCATGCCCAGGGAGATTAGCTACACTGCCATGGGTTGTCAACTTCTTGATAATGTTGCAAACTGTGGACAAAGGCAAATCTAGATCTCTGGAGATGGACTTGTAACCTTAAGATTGTTCATATTTTTCCACAATTTTGGTTCTCAAGTCCTAAGACCGTTCTATTCTCCCCTTTCTGTTGTCCATGCTTAGTTTGGCACACACAGACACACAAAGACTAAGTGAACTTCTCTCATTTTTATCTGCCTTCAAGTGTGATTTTTATATTCCCCACACCTGTCACTTGCCCCAGGTGAGTTTAAAGGAGCATCAAATGCTTGAAACAATCTTATTTTTCCACAATTTTGTATAGGTGCCATTCATTTTTTCCCATCCCATTTTTGGAGTTTGGTGACATTATGTCCAATTTGCTTTTTTTCCTCCCTTTTTTGGTTTAGTTCCAATACACACAAAGGGAATAAACATGTGTATAGCAAAACATGTGTTACTGCAATCCTTTTCTGTGAGAAATACTTCATTTTATAGAAAAATGTAAACTGTAAACTCTAAAATAAACCAGTTTTTGCATTCTAACATGCAATGCTTGTGCAAAAGTATAGAACTCTTTATTGCTACTATTGTATTTTAAAGCTGTTAGCTTAATTCTGACAACATATACACAGTATTTTGTTTATATGTATATTTTTTGCTGTGGTGTCGGGGTGTGAGGTGCAGGGTAGATGTTATGGCCCAAGGGGCAGATGATATTAACCCCTTCTTGTCGTGATGCCAGGGTCTGGTTTAGCCTTAACCAACCGATGGTAATACCGCTGATTCTGGGTTAGGCAGGGGCAATGAAGACACCAACGCCAGATTAAGGATGACGACAGCTTTACTGAGGCAAAATAAGGGATCTAGTCTTTTCCAAATATCCCAGGGAGGGACCTTGCAGGCTTGCTGGGACTTGCAGTAGTTAGACTGACTTTAGTGCAGGCCATGGTGACTACAGATGGACTTGACTTGATAGAGATGGTGACTGACAATAAGATGACTTGACTTACTGATGACCGACTTGTGGCTGCAGGACTTTAGGCTTGAGGCCTCCAATGCTCTGAACTCAGACACTGAGACAACTGAACTGGACCTCAGCATGCAACAGAAGAGAGAGATTGCAGCCCCTCCCCTGGTTATATAGGGGGGCTGTGCAAGGAGCCCATAGGTCACTTGGGGGGTCACCTGGTCACTGGAGCCCTCTGGGTAACATTCATGTGGTACAAACATTAAAGCAACAGTACATAAGTCAAAGCTATATACATAATGGGGGTATGCTGCAGGGTAGCCCTGGGGACATGCAGGGCCTCTGCCTGACAGGGCAGGAGGACAGTACAGGGCCACATCATCCGTACTGGGTCATCACATTGCGTTTAAAAAATATTAATGCATTATGCAGGGCCTAATAGGAACTAAGTGTTGGCAGCCCTGGGGCCTGCATCAAGCTCTTGGGTGCCATGGAAACCATCCTAAATAGTGGAAGATGGTAAACAGAAATACAGATTTTATTTATATATGTAAATATCATATGCTGCTTTGGGATAGGGCTCAGATATTGTTTGTGCATGTTTTTTTTTTAAATCCCATCAGTTTTACTATCCCTGTTATCCCAGTATACCGGGAGAAGTGTTCCAATAAGGGGCTGTGCTCCTGCATTCATTGAATGCACAGAGCACATTTTTGCACCTTGCTCTAGATGGTTATAAGGCAAAAACCTTCGGCTGTATGTACCCTATCTTTGGGTGCGCGATTGAAGAATCAGATGAAAAACATCCCATGTTTAAAGGGAACCTGTCACTAAAAATACAGTCCAGTTTGAAGACATAATGTTATAGAGCAGAGGAACTGAGCGGATTGATATATAGTTTGTGGGAAAAGTTTCAGAAGAACTTTTAATTTACCCATGTAATCTCTGCTCATCCAGTGTTATCTAGTCATATGAGTGTTCCTACCCTGAGACTGTCAGCTGCCTGTGTGTATAAGTGTGCATATATAGAGACCTGTCAATCACTAGTATTCATGAGTAGGACCGACTACTTGACTATTTTGCCTATTCTGGGTTAGTCAAGTGGGCAGTCTTACTCAGTGATTGACAGCTCTCTATATGCACATTCAGACACACAAATAGTTGTCAAACTCAGAGTAGCACCGCCCATATTATTACCTAGCTTTGCATTTGCGTGAGATTTGCATGAATTAATGACACGTTATTCTGGAACTTTTCTTACAAAACTATATATCAGACTATGCAGCTCCTACTGCTCTAAACAATCTGCCTGCTCACCAGACTGCATTTTTTATGTGATGGCTTCCCTTTAACATGCTGTTTTTATTTAAAGGGAATCTCTCCCCAGCATCGCCACACTAAGCTGCTAGTACAGGATAATAGTGTGGATGATGCTGAATCCAACGCTGTTTACCTTTTTCCCCTACATGACCTATGCCCACAAATCTAAACATGCAAATAAATTGCTTTGGTGCACTGGGGGCTTGCCCAGCCCTTCTTAAATGGACCCGATGTCCATTCTATACAGGGAACGTGTGACTCTAGATCTGCTTCACCTACCCCTGTCACATAATAATAATCATCTTCAGAGGTCTTGCAACAACATTCTCTTCTATCCTGCACTGCTGAGCTCTGCCCCCACATGTCCTGCATCTAGCAGATACAGAGCAGGTCCTGCTTGGACAGTCACTGAGGAGCAGAAATGCTACATGCAGGAGGTGTAGGACCTGTGATGATGTCACAATCATAGGACCAGTATATGTGAGGGCAGAGCTCAACAGTGCAGGATAGAAGAGAATGTGGCAGACCTGGGATGATTATGATCAATCATCATGTGATAGTTGCTGGGCAGGCAGAAGAGTGCATTAATGGCCTGTGAACACTCCAAGTGTACCAAATTACTTAATTTGCATAATTAGATCTTTAAAGATTACCTTTCATCAAAAAAAAATATGATATGTTTTAACTGATTGTATATAGAACAACTTTCTAGGTGTGTTTTCATTTTGAAAATGTGGCCACTAGGGGTCTCCCTAGGAGTCCCTGTCCGCAAGCTTTTGCATTGATTTCGGACTCATGCCAGCCTGGCAGTGAGTCCATAATCGCAGAGCAATGGCTCAGCACGTGACGAGCTCCACGCAGCTCCCTCCCCCCCGCCTGTCAATCAGACAAGTGAGAGTGCTGTGCTCACTCGCATACCCCACAGGGCTCTGCACAGTGAGGACAAGCAGGGCTCCGTGTACTGAGGACAAGCGGCGCTGGTACACTGAGGACAAGCAGCGCTCTGTACCCTGAGGACAAGCAGGGCTCTGAACACTGTGGACAAGCAGAGGCCAGGATTTTGATTACTTCATATACCAAAAATTTTTATAAAATGCAATCAAAAAGTCTCATCTAAACAAAAATTTTACAAATAAAAACATGCAATTCACACCACAATAAAATGAGCCCTTATATAGCCCCAGATAAAAATAAAATGAAAATTATAGGGGGCAGAATAGGACAATTTTAAGCAAACTTATTTTCTTACAAAAAGCTAAAAAAATATGAAAAGTCATAAAATAAGCAAAGCCTACCGATATATGAATTAGGTATCTTTGTACTGACCTACAGAATAAAGTTAACCACTTAAGGACCGACCCATTTTTTACCTCTATGACCAGGATCTTTTTTTTAAATTTGACATGTATCTATTTAAATGGTAATAACTTTAGAACGCTTTTTCTGAGCAGAGCGATTCTGAGAGAGTTTTTTCGTGACATATTGTACTTTATATAACTGGTGCATTTTTGTTGACACATGAAGCATTTTTTGTGAAAAACTTCAAAATATTGTGAAAAACTGGAAAATTTCAGGCGTTTTTTTTATGGTGTACACTGTGCGGTAAAAGTGATGTTATATTTATTCTGTGGGTCAGTACGATTATGGCGATACCCATTTTATATGGCTTTCTATGTTCTTTTTCCTTTTCTGAACAAAATTATTTTTCTGCCATTCATTTTCCAACAGCCGTAACTTTTTTATTTTACGTCCGATGCCATTGAGTAAGGGCTTATTTTTTGCGTGGTGAGCTGTACTTTTTATTGTTATAATTTTTGTGCCGCGGGATACCTTTTGATCTTTTTTATTCCGCTATTTGTACCAAAAAAAGTTTTTTTTTTTTTTTACAGCGTTCACCGTGCGGGATAATTTACATTAAAGTTTTATAGTGCATGTCATTACGGACGTGGCAATATCTATTATGTATATGATTTGTGTTTTTGATCTTTTTTGGTGATAATAAAGGGCTTTTATTGGGAAAGGGGCATTTTTTTTTTTTTTTTTACACTTCATACTTTTATTGAAGAACTTTTTATTTTATTTTTTACACTTTTTACAGGTTATACTATGCTGCAATACATTTGTACTGCAGCACAGTATAACCTGATGAGCTGCAGACACTACAGCCTGTGCGATCCAGCCTCTGGCTGGATCTCTCAGGCTTCCGTAGCAGGCATACAGGAGGTCATGATCTGACCTCCTACTGCCATAGCAACCAACAGCAACCCGTGAATGTATCGCGGCACTGCCGTTGGACAACAGGGGGAGAGCGGTTCCCCTTGTCAACACCATAGATGCCGTGATCAGGATTGATCACAGCATCTATGGGGTTAATGCTGCCGGGACTGGGATCGCGGCCCCCGACAGCTGCAGCGCGACTCCTGCGCTGCCCGCGGCAGTGCCGGAGATTGCTATGACGTATGCATACGTCCAATTGCGCGAACGTGTCAGATGATTGGACGTATGCATACGTCCTATAGCGGGAAGGGGTTAACATTAATTTACAGTAAAGTGCAATGCGTAGAAACAAAACTCCCCAAAAATTGCAGTTTTGTGGGTTGTTTTTTTAAGTTGACCCGCCCCCCCAAATATATATTAAAAAAATATAAAAATAAATGAAAAAATAATATATGTCTATACATCCACTCACACACACATACTTATACTTTTTGCCTCGGCGACCGGCCTCTCACCAGCCAGGCCAGAACACCCTGCTCTGTGCTGACGAGGGACAAAACCCTAAAACAGCGCTGGCTGCAGATGGGTTCTCTTCCCTTCTGGGGAGAATTCTGGCTTGCTATTAAATGCCAATCGGCTTCTGAGACTCCGTAACTGGAGCTAAAACTGATGTTCAGGCAATACTACCTGTGACGTTGTTGTGATGAGCTGCTTTTATATAATATATGTTTCGGGCTGGTTTTTGTGGTCGAATGAGTTACGTCATTACAAAGTACTACCGGTCCCACAAAAAACAAGTCCTTACATTGCCCTGTCAGTGGATAATTGAAAGAGATATGGCTATTAAAAAGGGAACAGGAAAAATTGAAACACAAAGAATTAAAAAAATTGCTACATCCTGGAAATTTATATTAGACCATAATAATAAGCTTTAAATTACAAAACTGCTTATTTTGCCTCAACTAAAGTCTCAACTAAAGCTGCCCATACCTATAATATAACTTATTGTTCCAATAAATTAGTTTTTGACAATGATGATAATGCTGATGATCATTATTGGGAGCCATGCAAGTGGAATATTCCATTTTCTACTATTTGTCTATGCAAATATTGGTTTGAAATGTTATCCTAGGTAGATACAAGTACTGTATTAGATGTATGGGCTACCATATTGTATTTTTAAGTTTTCTTACAAAAGAATGGCGAGGGCGATCTCTATTTATGGGATGTAATGAGTGATGGCATTGTGACACATCAGTGAATTCAGTTGCAGTGGATATATACGATGAGAGAACTCTGGTTAATAAGGATACATTGTAGCAATAATTACATTTGCATAATGATCAGATCAAATACATTTCTGACCTGCATAAATTTTGTACTAATTCAATCATAATGGTATGTAAATGACGATCAGAAGGGCACCACCAGTACGTGGAATAGCTGAGAATTATTTCCTTTCTCTGTAAAATATCTCTAAATTTCAGTGCAGACTAGCATTGTTTAAAAAGAACAGAAGAATGAACTCAAAATGTCCTTTACTATGCCCCCAACCCCAAATACAATTAAAAAACTGTTAATATATATCAAAAGACCTAAAATCTACTTATTGAATGACACTTGGTTTCACACAAACACAGAAATTTGGAGACCTGCTATGAATGCTAAGCAATAATCTGAGCATACATTAGGAAACTCGAAGGCGAAAGTTCAGTTTTACATTCATGTGACTGGTCCATGTACACTTAGCTCAAGTCATCTCACTGACATCCTTTACAACCTCATGCGGGGACTAATTTCTCATTGATGAGTGAGATTGTTACTAATTGCCTATAGATTAACTTCCCTCTTACAGTGGTACTCAATGCCAGGGGCTTAACATTACTGGCCCAATGGAAATTCTATAAAATTTTCCCTTATCTACTATGTGCCATTTAGTATACTGTTGCAGAACGGCTTGTCATGACGAGTCAAGGAGGTGTTCACCTGCCACATCAGTGTCGCAGTCTGGCATGCCTCACCACTCCCTCCCCCTCCCTTTCCCTCCCCAATTAATATGCATGGCTAGTCCTTCTGCACTGAGCCCTGCATCCCAGTCTCCCACCTGCACTGTTGATTCAAAGGGTGGTACACTTGTGGTGATCATGACAGGCACTGCATATAATTCGAGTAGGAAGAGGGACGGTGCAGTGAGGGGATCCAGACCGCAGCAGTGATGTAGCTGGTGAACACCTCTTTGACTTAAGGCTAACTGAAGTTGTTGGTGGGTTTGGGGTCTCATTGGAGTTGGGGGTCAGTGAGTTAAAATGGCTGGTGGACATCTGTTACACACCTCTGTGCTGCCTGAAATCACTGATAAGTGACTGATAGTAATCTAACAAATGCCTAAATCCTAGGGGGACTTAAAAAGTTTAAAATTAAAAAAAATTAAAAAAAAGTGACATAAGCAAAAAGTCACATACACAAAAATATATAAAAAAAAAATACACATCATGACTCAAAAAAATAATCCCTGACACAGTCCTGTGTACTGGAGGTACCATGGCAATTAAGGGTCACTTGACTACTCAACCCCAATTTCCTTTACTATCTATCCATTTACTAGGCCAACACATGTGATATATCTTACTATAGGCTCCAGCACACTAGTTTGGACCAGGGCAGCGTGGGTAACTAAAGGTACAAAAGGACTAGTAATGATATTACCTACCATCTATATAGTGCAGTTTAGATTCTAGGTTTATAGATTTCTGTTGCATTTCGTAATTGACTGCATTGTGATTTTTCTCAACTCCATCTCGTTGCTCATGTACAGTATCATGCAAAAAAGATGGAACTTCCAAAAAAGATGGAAAAGCTATGAAAATATGGATATCGGTATAATCATATTGACCCACATAAAAAAATTACTGTCAGTTTTTCCATAAACTGCATAAACCCCCCAAAATTAGCAAAACAGAGTTTTTAATTTCACATCCCCACAAATATTTTTTTCACTGTGCCATTCATTTTATGAAAGAATGAAAGGTGTCTTTACAAAGTACAGTTGTAGAAGTAAAGAATGTGGCACTAACCAATATGGTATTTATCTTAACCTTTTTACTTCACAAATGGGCAGAACAAAAGCAGGAAAATGGGTTGTGTAGGTATGTTCAAAGCATGCCCACTGACGACAAACGTTTCACGCCGCTAGGGGCACTTCCTCTTGTTTTACCACCCATTGTCCAGCTTTGGTTTCACCCGTTATCCTTGTAAAATAAAAAGGTAAAGATAACTAAGAGATTGGTGAGTGCCATATTCTTTACTTCTGCTAGTGAATGTTGTACCAGAGACTTTGCCTATATAATTCTTTACACCACTGAAGTAGAATAGCTAGGCAAATATTGAACTAGGAGAGGGAGCTGCTAGATTACTGCAGCTGTGCCCGGAGTCTTTCTTCTTGTTCACATTGTGGACAAAGTACAATTGGTCGCGCAAACAACAAGCTCTCATATAAATCTGTGGATGGAAAAATAAGAGTTATGGCTCTTAAAAGGTCAGAAATAAAAAGCAAAAATGCAAATTTGCTGTGTCCTCAAGGCCAAAAACAGCTCTGTCCTTAAGGGGTTAAAGAGTACTGTAGGTAAAAGAAACATAAAATGTGATATATTTTATGTATATTTGGATATACAACAATGCAATTTCCTCTATGGTGGTTTATGAAACTATATTTTTATTTAGTTTTCTATTGACCTTTTTCAATGAAAACCTTTACTTTGTCTAACTTGGCATTATTATGAGTGTTTGCTCTTTTTTTGTATCTGTCTCTCCTATTAATCAGTTGTGAGAATATACCTTATTATAGAAGAAACATATGTGTGCTCTAGATATTTGATGACAATGCTTTGATGTCTTTCTCTTTTTTCATGCACGCTTTTCCTTCACCCCTTGACTCATCCATATCTCCTTGAGTGAGCTGTCTTTCCTCTATATGTCTTTTTTTTCTTTTCAAAGAATTTTCTTAGAGTTTTATATTAGCATTGAAATGCGTACTAGTTTGTTGAACAAAATACAATCAAAATTCAAGAACAAAAATAGAAGTAGCTATCGGGAGGAAATTAAAGTTCCTGAGCAAACATTATATAAACGACAAAAGGACGTATGTCTTGTTTATAACTATAGGTAGATGGGAGGCACTGTTACAGAATTTGCATGGAGGCCCAGGGGCTCCAAGTTGTCAGTAAAGCTGTGATATTTAAGGCTAGTAAGGCAGCAAATTGTAAGCAACAGTATTCACATTAAAGGGGTTCTCCGCCCCTAGACATCTTATCCCCTATCCAAAGGATAGGGGATAGAGTGTCTGATTGCGGGGGTCCTGCCGCTAGGGACCCCCACTATCTTGCATGTAGCACCCACCTCTGGGAGCTGCACGCAGCGCTGCAGCCTCGGACTCTGCCGGGTCATGAGTAAGGGGCCGGAGTATCGTGACGTCACAACTATGCCCATGTGTGACATCACACCCCGCCCCCGCAATGCAAGTCTATGGGAGGGGATAAGATGTCTTGGGGCCGGAGTACCACTTTAAAAGCCTGTATCACATCAAAAGCAAACAGATGCAAAAAAAAAAGTATAATTTGCATAAATGGTTGGACAGCGACCACAAGTGACCAACAGAAGGTCTGATGAAGCGTGATTAATCATATGAAATGTCTGTAGTTTTTAGGATTGTCCATCACTGTTTATTATATGTGAAATGGAATAATGGAATCATATATTGCATGACCGGTCGGTGAGTGCTCTTCATTTTCTACATTTCCACATTGGACTTTGCTACTTGTTACAGAGCACCACAATTTACTGGTTCCCTCTGGTTTAGACAGTAACCAGGAGAAGTAAAGCAGCTGTATCCAAACAGTGTCGGTTGCTGTATCTTTCTAGTGCATTGATGATATATGAAATCTTGGCCCTGGTTAGTCTAGTATTGATGACCAAGCCTTTTTATTAAGTTGCCCACATCAGTTAATTTTCCAAATTCAATGTGGATTTAAACTAAAACTGATACATAGAAAACTTGTATACTTGATTTATGTTGCACTCCAGGGTTATTTGTCAAATTTTTATACAGGGGAGCCTAAATTGTGAAAGAGCAGATGTGTTCTCTAAAGTGGACATTCGGTGTATGCTATAATGCGATACAATATAGAGTCTGTACAAATAATACTTAACATTATGAAGATTAAACATAACCTATTTACTATTGCAGAGAACAGTTGATCTGCATATTAGCAATGTAAGAGGATAATGAACAAAATGAGTGCAACATGTGATATCCATTGTTTCATTTTTAGTCCATAGACCCTTTAACTTCAAGTTAAGAATGCAATTGCAAAAATACATTTTTATTTGTTATGATGGGAAAAATGCTGCTTTAGTGTCAAAAACAACATTTCATAATAGAGCGGCAGCAAATGGATTTTTTGGGGAATTTATCATCCGTGGTGGAAGCTTTTTCTTTTCTATATGTAGTAAAATTTTTGCGCAGTGAATTATTTTGCGTCTTATTTGTGCGTCTTTTTTGAAAGAGCAAAAAGCAAGTAGTCTATTTTTTGTGTATTGTGGAATGCATTTTGCAGTGGATACTAATTTATCATGTGTGTTTTTTTTTGTTTAGATGCATTTTTTTGCACAAATGCACAAATGTTTTTTTTACGGAATAATACACCATCAAAAGGACACGTGGGAAAGTGTTCTACCGGGGGATGCAGGAGCCATCCCACAACACTGCTAAACTACAACTACTCCCATCATGGGCCTGAGTCTGTCCCATGATGGGAGTAGTTGTAGTACCGCAGCACTGAGGGACGGCACTTGCACATCCCCCAACTGCGGGACTATTTTGGCACTGTTAGGACTACTACCGTCATAAACAGACTGCCCATGATGGGAGTTATAGTACAGGGACTGAGGGGCAGATCGCACCGGGTCATTCTCCAGAGACCTGCTGCGATCCGCAGGGATTATGAATTGTGACAGCATATACAGCATTCCCCACCACCGGGAGACAGGAGCTCTGATTGGTGAAAAGCTATTCACCTAGCAGAGGGACGCATTTCATATTCCCCTGCCGAAGGGAGCTCTGATCAGAGCTCTTGTCTCCCAGTGGCAGGGATTATGAAATGTGATATACAGGAGCCGGCGGAGAGCACAGTGGAGCCGCACGTGCCCACGTTAAGTTAAAAAAATGCAGATTACAGTGGGTCTCTGGAGAATGACCTGCAGTGATCTGCCCTTCAGCCCCTGGACCATAACTCCTATCATGTACAGAGTTTGTCCATGATGGGAGTAGTAGTCCTAATTGTCCCAAAAGAGGCCCGCAGCTGGGGGATGTGCAAGTGCCGTCCCTCAGTGCTGCAGTACTACAACTACTCTTGCCAATCCCCTGGCTGCGGGACTCTTTTGGTACAATTAACACTACTGCTCCCATCATGGATAGACTCTGTCCATGATGGGAGTTATGGTCCAGGGGCTGAAGGGCAGATCGCAGCAGGTCATTCTCCAGAGACCTGCTGCGATTTATATTTATTAACTGTACAAGCGGGTGGCACATGCGGCTCCACTGCGCTCCCCACCGACTCCTGTATACAGCTGTCACATTTCATAATCCCTGCTGCGGGGAGACGGGAGCTCTGATTGGTGAATAGCATTTGACCAATCAGAGCTCCCCTGTCCCGGCGGCGGGGATTATGAAATGTGACAGCGTATACAGTATTCCCTGCCTGGAGCCGCCAGCATTTTAACTCAATATATGTGGATCGCAGCCGGTCTATGTAGAATGACCCTCTGCGATCTACCCCTCAGCCCCTGGACTATAACTCCCATCCTGGACGGCGTCTGCAGGGTGCCCAAACTTTTGCAGACGCCATTTTTTTGCTTTCTGTTATTGTGAAAGTGTAAATGATGGAAATAAAATCTAACTTTTGTTGACATATTATAAGAATGTCTAATCTGTAATTTGATGCCTTTTAGAGATTTTTCCATCTTTCCTTGGCTTCTTTATGCACATTAATACAAATTTTTACCTGGGGTGCCCAAACTTTTGATCCCCACTGTAAATGTAAGGTAATGCACATGGGGTAGAAAAATCTGGGCTGGAATTATGTATTAAAGGGGAGAACACTTGGGGTGACTGATGTGGAAAAGGACTTAGGAATCTTAGTTAACAGTAAATTTAGCTGTAGTGACCAGGGTCGGGCAGCTGCTGCCAAGGCAAATAAAATCAGGGGTGCATCAATAGAGGCATAGATGCCCACGACAAGGAAATAATTCTACTGCTGTACAAATCACTAGTCAGACCACACATACTGGGCACTACAGACCATACTGGGCACCAGTGTACAAGAAAGATATAGTGGAGCTGGAGAGGGTTCAAAGACGGGCAACCAGGGTAATACAGGGAATGGGAGGACTACAGTACCCAGAAATATTATCAGAATTAGGGTTATTTAGTTTAGAAAAAAGAAGGCTTAGGGGCGACCTAATAACTATGTATAAATATATCAGGAGACAGTACAGAGATCTCTTCCATGATCTATTTATACCCAGGACTGTATCTATAACAAGGGGGCATTCTCTACGTCTTGAGGAAAGAAGGTTTCTACACCAGCACAGACGTGGGGGTTCTTTACTGTAAGAGCAGTGAGACTGTGAAATTCTCTGCCAGAGGAGGTGGTCATGGTGAACGCTGTAAAATAATTTAAAAGAGGTCTGGATACATTTTTGGAGAATAATAACATTACAGGTTATGGATTCTAGATCTATATGGACAGAAGGTTGATCCAGGGATCTATTCGGATGCCATATTTGGAGTCGGGAATACATTTTTACCTCGAGAATTGTTTTTTTTTTTTTGCATTCCCCTGGATCAACTCAGTTGGGACTAATTAGGGTTATAGGTTGAACTTGATGGACTCTTGATGGACTTTTTTCAACCTTATGAACTATGTTACTAAATAACGCCAGCCTGTTACCGCATAGGCCCAGGAGCACCATTTTTGACACTCTGGGCCTGTTGGTATCGGCTCTTCCCGGCACCCCTGTGACAGTGGGTACCGGGGTAATAGTTGGGGGTAAGCGCTAGCTGTTTTTGCGCTAAGCATTTGCATAGTAATGGATTCCGTCTATAAATGCGGCTTCCACTTCTAAGCCTGAAAATTCAATTATAAAAAACACATTGTAAAAAACAATTTTATAAAAAAAAAAATACTCCCCCACAGGCCTCAATAATCCTATTATTGACATAAAAAAAACTCTGGTCATCGTCGCAATCCACCGAATCTGACGTAGTTCTCCTCATTCACGTTTCTGGGGAGTGCACCCATACTGCAGTGTGTTCCTAAACAGGGAGATTCCAATTGTTGACGTGTGCCTACTGTATCCTGTATATAAAGTCATCTATAGACGGTTGTATATACAGGATAGCGCCCAAAGACTTAACCCAGAGTTGCTCAGCAGCAGCGTGGGTTAACACTTTCCTTGCTGGGCTCCTGTATAGTATACATGGGTAAACTACAGCCAGTGGAGGTAAGTAGTGATGCTCTGCACCCTGTATACGTATATGCTATACATCACACCTTACCTCCTTACATTCCGTGGGCCGGGCGCTCTGCATCTGGCTCATGGAGTGGTACCCTGAAGGCAGTGAAAAAATTGCCACAGGGTACAAAAATGACTGTTTCCACACACCAGCAAAAACGCAAGAAAAACTGACAAAACGAAGAAAAAAGCTGTGACAGTTTTTCTGGCGTTTTTGCAGGTGGACAAAAAACCTCAAGGAATCTGAGCCTCAAAGCATTAGAACAAAATCCCTGTGTCCACTTTTCCTGTGAGGTGCAGCTCAGGTGTACAAATAGAACTGATTTAGAACTTTGCTCAAAATTTATCATGTGCCTTGCACAAGTATGGTAAATTTGGTGCAATTGAACCAAATTTAGACCAACCAAAATGATTTACAAAAAACTTCTACCTACACCAACATTGATAAATTTCCCCCTTTGAGACTACTTTTTGCACAATAAAATCACATCAAAATCCATGAGATCCACTTTGACATTGGTTTTAGAACATTTTATGGTTACAGAAGATATGAAAAACACTAAAAGTTATAAACAAAGTTGTCTTGGAAGTACACTGTTCAATAGTTTTTCTATACTTAAAGTATTTTATTTCAGGTGAATACAGGTTTCTTAGAAAATAATATGCAAAGCAATGCAGCAAAACATAAGAGACTAGATCACAGGAAAAAAAAAGAATTTGGTTAATGGAGTTTAACAGTTTAAACAGACCTTCTTTTTTTTGGCCCAAAGAAAGTACAACTCTAGTCTATGGGCTGTGTCTGGCATTGCAACTAAACCTTATTAAATTGCAATTCCAGTGGAACTGTTAAAGGAGAACTCCAGCAAAAGTTAACTCATCAGCTAGGGGATAAGTAGCTGACCCGGGAAGGGACTCCCGCTCTCTCAGTGAGGAGCACATGTCATCTACCAGTAGACAGCATGTGCTCCATTTATTTCTATGGGAGCGTCGATAATGCCCAAGTGCTGTACTCAGATCTTTTCGGCGCTTCCATAGAATTGATTGGAGCGCATGCCGTCTGCTGCACTCATTCCTCACTGAGCACCAGGTCCCATCCCGGAGATTGCAAGTGGTTCCAGTGGTCGAACCCCACGCAATCAGCTACTTATACCCTATCTTGTGGATAGGGGATATGTTAATTTTTGCTTAGGGGATAAGTTATAGATTGCGGGTTGTCTGACCACTGGGACCCCCGCAATCTCCTGAATTGGGCCCCGGAAGTCTGCTGGAAGAGGGCATGCCGACTCCAGCATGGAGCTTCGGCCAATACGCCCCCTCCATGTATCCCGTTTAGGATATCTTTTCCTTTGTATAGGGGATAAGTTATTTTTCACTGCACTAGTCCTTTAAGATCCCCATACACATTAGAGAACTGTCACAAGGCTGCTGAATTCAATTCTCCCCCAACAGATTATGTCTAGAGAGAGAAGAATCATGCATGTTAGATTATAGTTGCCCAATCGTTTTGTTTGCAGGGAGATATACCACCCCTCTCTCCACTTTATGGGATCTTCCCTCTCTCCACGGAAAACATATAAACAATTGTACAAGAGCGTTCCTGTGTATCAAGAGAGATGGCCCACCGACAACCGACAAGGGAGTATGGGCACCGACAACCTTTTTTTTAAAAATACAGTCAACAAAGGGTTGTGTAGGATTAGAAATACCTCTTTTCTCTGTGGAAAAACAGCACCAAACCTGTCCACAGGCTGTGACTGGTATTGATAGTCAACCCTATTTAAGTGAATAGAGCTAAGTTGTAATGAGGCACAGACATAACCTGTAGGCAATTGTGGTAGTGTGTTTTGAAGAAGGCACCTTTTTAGTTTTTCTTCTATCTGTCTATTTACCCACACACACCAGTAGATGCCTCATGTGTAATTCTATCTTCATACACTAAGATCCTGTATCTTAGATGAAATAAACAGATTAAATGTATAAACGCAGTAGCTGCATTTACTGTACAGGGCTACTGAAAATATAAGCAGCACTAAGTAAACCAATTTTTAGTAATAGCACAATAAACCTGTAAATTTAATTTATATTTTGTTTGTTTTTACAGGCTGGAGCACCAAAGGTGATATCAGCACCTAATGTCCGATTGTCACGGCAGCCAGATATTTATGACTTGTAGAATATAAGCTCTGACAGCTTGTGCAAACAATACCCAGGAGAGAAAGGGTTAATCATTTAGCCAGCTGGCTAACAACCGAGATAAACCGACTTAGCAACAGTTTGACAGGGTAACCTTTCATATTTAAGCCTAGATAAAACACAGTTGCAGTTATTAAACAAAAACATTTAATATATTTAGCACATTCTTATTTTTATGGTGACAGATCTCATCAGAAGAACTGTGTGACAACCTCGTTGTAATACCTTGGAATACATAAATTATTTAAAGTGTTACTATCATTTTACAAACTGCTGAAATGTTACAGGGACATGTCAAACGTTTTGATTAGTCGAGGACTCAGTGCCGAGATCCCCACTGTTCTCTAGATATAGCTGGGTGAAGTGCGTGGCAGCAGCGTGCGAGTGAAGAGTGCTGCTACCTTGTACTTCAAATGGCTATATCTAGAGAAAAGTACTGTATCATTATACAAGGAGTATTGGTCCATATACTATTTTGGGGCAAGTGGAAGTTTTAAATGGGGAATAACCCCCTTACGTAAAAGCAGATTTGTTCTGGTGGTCTCAGTCCATCAACATATCACATGGTCTGTGTTACATTTGTGGCTTTAAGAATGTCAATGAATAAATTAACATGCACTGAATTACAATATTAAATGTAAATAGTACGTATAATTTTGGTCTAACAAGTGGAAGAAAAATACACAAACCTGTATAATATTAATTGTCAAATGACTTGGCAGTCTATACAAACAGTTTTAGAGATAAAAATTTACAATAAGTAAGAAAATATCAAAACAACACATAGAATATGGTAAGAAACACAAGACAAAACATTACAAGAATAAGACAGAGCAATTAAATTTCAACTTACAGGGCCTGTATGAGAGTTCAAGTATCCTTTTTAGCCCATACAGGACACGTTTGCACTTCAATCAGCAGGCAAACAACAGTACTTTATGCAAGTCCGGACCCTCGCCAGCTTTATTAGATAGGTTGCAGGATAAATAAAAACATAACACAGGAACAAACAAAACCCTATATGGTCCAGTCACTGACTACACAATCCAGCATGCCCTGTCTATCAACTGGTGGGCTTTTCTTGGCCAGTTAAACTTATGCCTCCTGCAACCTTCTACTCACTCTTTACACACAGCGTTTGCAACGTCTTGCTGTGTGTCTCGTCCACACTTCACTGTTGGGGCCACTCACAGCTCGGGCTGTGTGTTCCTCACCGGGACCCCTGCCTCCCCCCCCCACAGTCACCTTGCTGTCTTCTGGGGAGAGGCCAGACTACTCTGTTTGACTTCCTTTTAAACACACTTCCCCTTTCTGCTACCTAATTTATTAGGCCACAGGTGGAGGTTCCTCCAGGGTTAGCTAGGGAAATACACCCTTCCCTTGCCACAGTGTCACAGGGGTTATCCACCATAAGGTGATTTTAGTTTCCTGTTGTAGTTTGGTCTCTTAAACTACACATCCCATAGTTCCATGCTGTGAAGTTACATTCCCTCTCTCTCACATCAGCCACCCCACCCATTGTAGCACAAATAAGCTCAAAAGATCAGTGTTTTAGAATCAGGGTGTCTACAGCTGTTGCTAAATTATCAGTCTGGCGCTCCATCTATTGAAGCAGGACTGGTTCCCTTTGCAGAACTGACTAGTGATGTCACGTCTTGACGCACTGCAACCTGGGAAATCCTGTGACATGAGTAATTTTGTATTGTGTTAAAAATAAATATCGGGGCGAAAATCATATAAGAATTGCGAGACCACCATCACACACAGGTACAGACACTATATTATGAACTACACTAACTTTACAGCCCCTGTAGCATAGTCAAATAAATAGAAAAATCCTGGAATACCCCTTTAAGAACAGCATGAACACTAAAAATATGTTCCTGGAAAACCCCTTCAAGCTGTTGGGCCCCAATCTGTAATTAGGCCCCAATCCTCCTTTTATAATACTGATGAAAAAAACAGCTACTGCTTCTATACTGCATCCTTCATCCTAACCCCATTTCAAAAACAAAAAAATGCACAGCCCTAGGCACATCTCTAGTTTGTAAATCAGTGGATCTTATCTCTGGTGTTATAAGCTTCTCACAGTTATGGTTAAAAATGTATGCCTGCATTTTATTAATGTGTAATGAAGAACAAACTGAGATGGCAGCAGGATGGTATCAGGAGAAATCATGTATTAATAAACAGCAGATGATTACAGCAAATTAATTTACCAAGGTGCATCACATCTAGGAAGACATTAAAATGTTCCTGTATTGTATTATTCATAGAATATGTTACGCAGGATACATATTATACATGCTGTAGCTAAGGGTTATGGGCTGTTTGTTACTGTCTAACTACTCTGTGTGGTCTTGGATGTCCCCCTCTTTCAGAGTTTTATGAATTTTACTATTTGATTAACTATGTGCACTCTTCCCTGAATGGTGAAATGGGTAAAAATTGTCTTTAAAAATTGGATGTGAATGCTAGGCTGAGGGGTTGTGTGTCAAAGTCATAGGTGTGTAAATATGAGGCTGAGGGTTGGGTGGGAACAAAGGGCTACAGCAACGCAACAACAAAAAAAAATTGTTGGGCTTCCATGTATTCAAAATTTTCACAAAGGTTCCTTAACAAATTGTTAACCTCTCAGACTAGTAAAAGTGTGTCGCTGGTCTTCCTCTTGAAGGCCTTGGACAAAAGAGGTCCCCCAGGCAAGGGCAAAGATTGTACATGTACACTGTGTGGTTACTGAAGATTCCCAAAGAAACTGAGCTTGGTCCCATGTGTCCCAGGGGGGGCCTTGGCAACTAGTTACTTGCTGCACATTTTCTGTTTTTCTTGCTTGTGCTTTAGACTACTTATTTCCTATCCTATACTCCATATAGAACTCAATACCAAATTTTCACAGCTTAAATAATGTTTAATTGTATACTACTTCCCTTGCTACTAGGTTCTATCTTTTATTACCTCACTGGGTAGAGCCTATGTGATATAGCAATACAAAATATAGTGAAATAACCTATTCTTATTAATTATCACAGGAAAAGTTAAATGCATGTCGCATTATGTAACTATTAACGTTTGGTCAATGTGTGACAATTTGACCTAAGCAAATAAAGAATCATGATTCACCTGTAGGCTGTCACACACCAGTCACTGCATTTGATCTATGCAGTTTTACTTTAAAAAAATGAAATTGGCCTATAAAAATAGCCAAATGATGTGCAAGCCTGATATCCGATTAGGGTGCCCCTCATTTTACATAAATATAATTCACAAGAGACAATTATTCAGATATGGGCCTATGAGTATATGTACATAAAATTTTGGGTAGGGATAATTGAAGTAAATACAGAAGCTCCTGCGCTCGCTTCATAGACAGAATGCATCTCAGGATGTCAGTGTATGTTCTGGGGCATTAAAGAGGTACTCCGCTGCTCAGTGTTTGGAACAAACTGTTCTAAATGCTGGAGCCGATGCCGGGAGCTCTTGAAGTCATAGCCTCACCCCTCATGATGTCACACCCCGCCCCCTCAATTCAAGTCTATGGGAGGGGGCATGACGGCCGTCCCATAGACTTGCATTGAGGGGGCAGTGCTATGGCATCACAAGCTCTCAGCACCTGCTCCAGCGTTCGGAACAGTTTGTTTCAAACGCTGAGCAGCAGAGTACCCCTTTAAGTACCAGGTCACAGAGATTGTTTTTAAGGCTTTAATGTGGTCAATGTGCAGGTCAATGTCTAAGTGCTCTGTTTTTCAGCTCTAGCAGAACTGGCACTTTGTTGAGGGCAAAGTAGTGCCACAGTGGTTTGGACATACATAAACCACACATTATGATGGCAAAACCTGGACATACTAGCCTAATACATATACATTTTTTGTTAAACATAGCTAAACCCTTGCATAAGAGGTGTTTTTTATTATCAGAGAGCAAAGCACTACTTCCATACTGTTTATATAGATGTTTTGGTGGAGGAAGTTTAGCAATATGTGCATGACTTCAATAACACTGTGTATGCACTGAACCTGTTCATACAGATAGAAAAGGAACAAAGTGTTTTGCACTGGTTCAGAATGAAAATAAGAAAAGCCACGATGGAACGATGTGTATTATGATGTGTGTTAGGACAGCTGAACTGTCCCTGCAGTTCCAGGTGTTATGTGAGAGTCCACAAAGTACCATCACCTAGAATAGGAAGTCATTAGCCTAACTGCACAATGCTGAGCTCAACAAACCTGATAAGATGTACTGTGCTCCGTGTTTACCCAGTTTGCCGATGTCCCCACACGCACTGATCAGCAAAGAAAATCATCAACAGAGACAGATTAGGGAATATAAAATGTAAATCTTACCAGCTTGACAAAAAGCAGTAGGAAGTAAGTCAGTGGGGAAGGAATAGTGATGTGATAGCAGTAACCATTGTATGGTGATAAGGAGATTAATGGACAGTCCTGTTGCTACAGTTCACTACTCAGTGGTCTACTATAATGCAGGAAATCTACACCATCATCAATTATTTTACTTACTATTTATAAAAAGATTATCTGGAATGTTTAACTTCTAACAATATGTTGCTTCATTATACAAAAGGACCTGTATACTGTTAACGTGGTTATGTAGTAGAGATGTGGATTTTCTAAGCTGTAATCTGCTTGGCACTGGCTAGACTGGGGTGTAGAGTTTACAGATCCCCTGGGCTTTGGTATGAGTTTTGCCGTAGGAAGATGCCCAGGTTGTAATCCCCATAGAGTCAAGGTTAACAGCAGTAGCAATGATTCAGCAGTCATAAATAGAGCTTAGGTTGTCACCAGGAGAGCAGTCAAGGTATAACTAGATGAAGGACAAGACAACAGCGTAGTCAGGAATTGAGCCAAGGGACAGAGCCAGGAGTAGAGGAAAAGGCTTAGGCTGACCATATAGCATTGGCAGAGCAGGGAGAAGCTACTGGGGTCCAGTCCAATGACCCAGAGTCCAGTTCCTTGCTGACTTTATGACCACACACACCACTTTATTTAGGCTTTTTCAACTTCTTTGGTAAACACCTAAAGGGCTTACACAGGTTTAGAAAAAACATAGCCACTGTTTTCCAGAATATGCACCACTCTTGTCCTCAGTTTGTGAGCATTGCAGCTCAGTTTTATTGAAGTGAAAGGAGCCATATTGTAATATTTTGCATAACCTGGGGAAAGGTGATGCACAGGCTATGGAAGGAAGCAGCTACATTTTTTTTTGTTTTGTTTTTTAATCCTACATAACCCCTTTAGCAATACTAATAGTGACCTGTATGTCACAGAGGATTAAGAGCTCATAAATCTACATTCAGTATCTATAGGGTTCCATGTAAATCTATTATCATAATATCACCCTAAAGAATCTAGGGTTCATGCCAAGGTGTTGTTTATTCCTAGAGTCCAATAAAAGTATTTTTTATAAGTCTTCAATAATATTTATTGCTTGCTATAAAGGATGTTTCATATAAATACAATTATAAGTATACTATCAACACACCATTGATGATGTATTTGCAGACTACATCAACTGTTAACACAAGACTAACAATGATTAAGATCGTTCTACTGCCCCCATCATTTGCAAACTATCTGATAATAGCGGCAATATCATTATCAACCAAGATGATTACTCAATAACAAAGAAACATAGTGAGGAACCCTAGTGAGCTGTATGTGACATAACTAATAAGAAAGAAGGGTGGGGGTGACATTAGAAATATTTTAATCATTGTGAGTGTTAATAGATAATACAGTCTGCAGATATAACATCACCATTGTGTTAATAGAGTGCTTAGTGTAAGAGCTATTAGCTCTGATTGCAGTAGAGAAATGACTGTAGTTAGCAAGCAGTCGTTGTGTTGGCAACCAAGAACAATATATTAAACATTATGTAGAGTGAACAATACATACCATTTGGGACTTATTAGGCTATGTTCAAATATATATGTTTTTTTCTTTTCATCTGCTCTGCCTGGAAGGAGAGGAATGTAAAAGCAGAGCAGGCTTGAATAGTTAGAGCCATGCTCCTGCAGAATTTTTGTCATGCATTTTGGCCTATAATAATTTACGTTTAGGCACAATAGACATTAATTGCATAGGGAAACCAGGATGCGGATTGGCCCTATTGTTTCCTGATTTCTCATGGATTTCTCCAAGGGTACAGTTTCAGCCTGCATGGCATTTTGATGTTTCTTTCATTCCATTGGGTCTTTTAATAAATCTAAGATCTATCACTGTACCAAGTCGCCAAGGAATTACTCATCGCTCTGATATTACATTTACATTGATTTATTTGATTACTCATAGTAATTTATTTTTTCAGAACCATGTTATTGTTTATTAACTTCATCATATCCAAGCCTACTGTGTTTTCTTTTCATGAAAATGGCTAAATGTCCATTGGCTATTAAAGGGGTACTCCAGTGCCAGAAACTGGTGCCAGAAAGTTAAACAGATTTGTAAATTACTTTTATTAAAAAATCTTAATCCTTCCAGTACTTATTAGCTGCTGAATACTACAGAGGAAATTCTTTTTTTTTTGGAAAGCGGAAAACTGAGCTCTCTGCTGAATCACGAGCACAGTGCTCTCTGCTGACATCTCTGTCCATTTTAAGAACTGTCCAGAGCAGCATATTTTTGCTATGTGGATTTTCTTCTACTCTGGACAGTTCCTAAAATGGACAGAAATGTCAGCAGAGAGCACTGTGCTCATGATGTCAGCAGAGAGGACTGTGTTCCAAAAAGAATATAATTTCCTCTGTAGTATTTAGCAGCTAATAAGTACTGGAAGGATTAAGATTTTTTAATAGAAGTAATTTATAAATCCGTTTAACTTTCTGGCACCAGTTGATTTAAAAAAAAAAAAATTTCTGCCGGAGTACGCCTTTAAGTAATGATCACCATCTCCCCTGGTCCTTGACCAGACATACAACCCATATGTTAAAAATCTGTAGGAAAATTTGTTATTAGAATGGTTCTGCACAAAAGTTCCAGCATCATCCCCTTGTCTAATGCAGATTGGTAATTCATCACTAAAGTTTTGTCACAAACATTGACAACTGTATCCAGCCATTTATTTTTTCATTTGTTTTGTAATACCATACACCACTATATTTAGAGTTTTCCAACTGCTTTGGTTAACATTTAGGGTGTTCCCTAGGATTAGAAAGAATATGACTGCTTTGTTCCAGTAACAGCACCACTGTTTTCCTCAGTTTGTGAGAGGTATTGCAACTCAGTTTCATTGAAGTGAGAGGAGCCTAATTGTAATACCATACACTGTACAAACAGAGGACAGGTGTGGCATGTTCTTTTCAAGGAAGCAGCTATATTTTTGTTATCATGGATAACTCATTTAGCCACATACAGGTGATACTTGAAATATTAGAATATCATGCAAAAGTTAATTTATTTCAGTAATGCATCTTAAAAGATGAAACTAATATATGAGAGAGACTCAATACATGCAAAGCAAGATAGTTCCAGCCGTGATTTGTCATAATTGTGAAGATTACGGCTTACAGCTCATGAAAACCCCACATGCGCAATCTTAGAAAATTAGAATAATGTTAAAAGGTGCAATATTCCAGGCTCAAAGTGTCCCACTCTAATCAGTTAATTAAGCCATTACCCCTGCAAAGGGTTCCTGAGCCTGTAAATGGCCTCCCAGTCAGGTTCATTGGCAATCACAATCATGGGAAAGACTGCTGACAGTTGTGCAGAAATCCATCATTGGCACCCTCCATAAGGAGGAAAAACCTCTAAAGGTAATTGCAAATGAAGTTATCTGGACGTGAAAAGTGTGGAAGGAAAATGTGCACAAGCAGCAGAGATGACCGCAGCCTGGAGAGAATTGTCAGGAAAAGGACATTCAAAAGTGTTGGGGACTTTCACAAGGAGTGGACTGAGGCTGGAGTTAGTGCATCAAGAGCCACCACACACACGGATCCTGGACATGGGCTTCAAATGTCTTATTCCTCTTGTCAAGACGCTACTGAACAACAAACAACGTCAGAAGCATCTTACCTGAGCTAAAGAAAAACAGATCTGGTCTGTTGTTCAGTGGTCCAAAGTCTTCTTTTCTGATGAGAGCAAGTTTTGCAGAGTATGGAGGAAGACTGGAGAGGCATACACTGCAAGATGCTTGAAATCCAGTGTGAAGTTTCCACAGTCCTTGTTGATTTTGAGAGCCATGTCATCTGATGGTGTTGGTCACTGTGCTTCACTAAGTCCAGGGTCAACGCATCCATCTACCAGGAGATTTTGGGGCACTTCATGCTTCCTTCCGCAGACAAGCTTTTTGGGGATGCTGACTTTATTTTTCAGCAGGACTTGGCACCTGCCGACACTGCCAAAAGCACCAAAACCTGGTTCAATGACCATGGGATTACTGTGCTTGATTGGCCAGCAAAATCGCCTGACCTGAACCCCATAGAGAATCTATGGGGCATTGCCAAGAAAAAGATGAGAGACATGAGACCAAACAATGCAGAAGATGTGAAGGCTGCTATTGAAGCATCCTGGTCTTCCATAACCCCTCAGCAGTGCCACAGGCTGATTGCTTCCACGCCACGCCGCATTACATAGAAGCATAGAATGTGTCGGCAGATAAGAACCATTAGGCCAATCTAGTCTGCCCAATAATCTGAAGCCTATCAATAGTCCCTGGCCCTATCTTATATGAAGGATAGCCTTATGCTTAATCCATGCATGTTTAAACTCCATCACTGTATTTGCAGCGACCACTTCTGCAGGAAGGCTATTCCATACATCCACTACTCTCTCAGTAAAGTAATACTTCCTGATATTACTGCGGAAACCTTTGCCCCTCTAATTTAAAACTATGTCTTCTTGTGGTAGTTTTTCTTCTTTTAAATATGCTCTCCTCCTTTACCGTGTTGATTCTCTTTATGTATTTAAAAGTCTCTATCATATCCCCTCTGTCTCTTCTTTCTTCCAAGCTATACATGTTAAGGTCCTTTAACCTTTCCTGGTAAGTTTTATCCTGCAATCCATGTACTAGTTAAGTAGCTCTTCCCTGAACTCTCTGTAGAGTATTTATATCCTTCTGGAGATCCGGCCTCCAGTACTGCGCACAGTACTCCAAGTGAGGTCTCACCAGTGTTCTATACATCGTCATAAGCACTTCTCACTTTCTACTGCTTATACCTCTCCCTATACATCCAAGCATTCTGCTAGTGTTTCCTGCTGCTCTATTACATTGTCTTCCTACCTTTAAGTCTTCTGAAATAATTACTCCTAAATCCCTTTCCTCAGATACTGAGGTCAGGACTGTGTCAAATATTCTATATTCTGCCCGAGGGTTTTTACGCCCCAGGTGCATTATCTTGCACTTATCCACATTAAAGGAGTAGTCCAGTTGTGAACAACTTATCCCCTATCTTAAGGATAGGGGATAAGTTGCAGATCACAGGGGGTCCGACCGCTGGGCCCCCCGCAATCTCCTGTACGGGGCCCGACAGCCCGCGGGAAGGGGGCGTGTCGACCTCCGCACAAAGCAGCGGCCGACACGCCCCCTCAATACAACTCTATGGCAGAGGGGGCGTGTCGGCTGCTGCTTCGTGCGGTGGTCAACACCCGCTATCTGGCTGGAGAGCCTGGCCCCCGTACAGAGAGATCGCAGGGGGCCCCAGAGGTCGGACCCCCCGCAATCTCAAACTTATCCCCTTATCCTTAGGACAGGGGATAAGTTTTTCACCACTGGACTACCCCTTTAAATTTCAGTTGCCAGAGTTCTGACCATTCTTCTAGTTTTCCTAAATCCTTTTCCATTTGGCGTATCCCTCCAGGAACATCAACCCTGTTACATTTCTTTGTGTCATCAGCAAAAAGACATACCTTACCATCGAGACCTTTTGCAATATCGCCTAATGAAGATATTAAACAATATTGGTCCCAGTACAGATCCCTGAGGTCCCCACTGGTAACAAGATCTTGCTCTGAATATTCTCCATTGACTACAACCCTCTGTTGTCTGTCACTCAGCCACTGCCTAATCCACTCAACAATATGGGAGTCCAAGCTCAAGGACTGTAGTTTATTGATAAGTCTTCTATATAGGACAGTGTCAAAAGCCTTACTAAAATTTAGATAAGCGATGTCTACTGCCCCTCCGCCATCTATTATTTTAGTCACCCAATCTATAAGATTTGTTTGACATGATATCCCTGAAGTAAACCCATGTTGTTTTTCATCTGGAAATCCATGGGATTTTAGATGTTCTACAATCCTATCCTTTAGTCGGGTTTCTATTAATTTCCCCACTGTTGATGTCAGACTTACTGGCCTATAGTTGCTTGATTCCTCCCTACTATCTTTCTTGTGAATGGCCACAACATTTGCTAATTTCCAATCTTCTGGGAGGACTCCTGTTACCAGTGATTGGTTAAATAAATCTGTTAACGGTTTTGCTAGCTCACCACTAAGCTCTTTTAATAATTTTGGGTGTATCCCATCAGGCCCCTGTGACTTATATGTCTTCACTTTAGATAGCAAACATAGAACCTCTTCCTCTGTAAAGACACATGCATCAAACAATTCATTAGTCTTCCTCCCTAATGAAGGTCCTTTTCCTTCTATTTCTTCTCTAAAAACTGAACAAAAATTCATTAAGGCAGTCGGCTAGCCCTTTATTCTCTATTACATAGCTTCCTTCCTTTGGTTTTAATTTAGTTATACCTTGCTTTAATTTCCCACCACTGCCAGCACCTTTTTAAAATTACCTGTAAACGACGTGGGCTCTTTAAAAATAATTTCCGGGCCTGACGGACAGGGGCTAATGGGAGTAGACATGCACCGCGTAGGCACGCACATCTGCTCCAAGCCCCTGACGCGTCACAGCCTCTGACCCCGCGTTGCAGTGGGATTGACACAAGCAGCAGCCTTCCCCGCATCCTCACACAGCAGCAGCACCAATCTCCAGGAAGGTAATGAGATCGAGGATCGGGTGTTGGGGGTGGTGTAATATTAATGAGAAGAAGAACGAGGACAGGGTGGGGGTGGGGATTGCGAGTGCGATGATGATGATGATGAGGGGTGTGCAGTGATGAGGAGACTGAGGATGGGGGTGTGTGCAATGATGTTGATGAGGGGGGTGCTGGGAGCGGGGGTGTGTGGAATGATGAAGAGACTGAAGATGGGGTGGGGGCGAGGGGTGCAATGATGGTGATGAGAAGAGCCAGGATGGGGGGGAGGCAATGAGGATGAGGGTGTGTGCGGGGGGATGAGGGTGCAACAGAGGGGGTGCAATGATGATGAGGAGGAGTCTGAGGATGGGGTGCGGGGGAGGTGCAATGATGAGACCGAGGATTGGGGGGGAATAATATGGAGTGTGGGGGTGGAGAGCAAAGGATGGGGGGGGGTTTGATGATGAGACTGAGCGTGGGGTGTATGGGGTGATAAGAATACCAAGGATGGAGGGGAGGGGCATTGGGGTGATAAGCTGACCAAGCATGGGGTGGGGGGGTGTATAAGACAGAGGATGGGGTGAGGGGTATGTGGTGTATGGCAGTATTATATTCAGGGGGTACAGTGTGGGGCAGTATTATAATCAGAGGGTAGAGTGTGTGGCAGTATTATATTCAGAGGGTACAGTGTGTGGCAGTATTATATGCAGGGGGTACAGTGGGTAGCAGCATTATATTCAGAGGGTACAATGTATGGCAGTATTATGTTCATTGGGTACAGTGTGTGGCAGTATTATATTCAGGATGTATGGTGTGTGGCAGTATTATATGCAGGGGGTACAGTGTGTGGCAGTATGATATTCAGGGAGTACAGTGTGTGGCAGCATTACATTCAGAGGGTACAATGTGTGGCAGTATTATGTTCAGGGGGTACAGTGTATGGCAGTATTATATTCAGGGGTACTGTGTGTGGCAGTATTATATTCAGGGGGTATGGTATGTGGCAATAATATATTTAGAGGGTACAGTGCGTGGCAGTATTATATTCAGTTGGTACAGTGTATGGCAGTATTATATTAAGGAGGTACAGTATGTGGCAATAATATATTTAAAGGGTACAGTGTGTGGCAGTTTTATATTCAGCGGGTACAGGTTGTGACAGCATTATATTTAGGGGGTACAGTGTGTGGCAGTATTATATTCAGGGGGTACAGGTTGTGACAGCATTATATTTAGGGGGTACAGTGTGTGGCAGTATTATATTCAGGGGTACAGGTTGTGGCAGTATTATATTTAGGGGGTACAGTGTGTTACACTAATATATTTAGAGGGTACAGTGCATGGTGGTATTATATTCAGGTGGTACAGTATTTGGCAGAATTACAATGTGTTATAATGAATATTGTTTTTTTATACAGAGGATGAGGATCTTCTGACAAATTAAGGAACCAATGATGTCCGGGCGTCAGACTCTGCAGAGAAGATGTAGCTGGAAGAAGACCTGGTATGTGAACCAAATAAATAAGGAAAGGAAAGACAAAAGAGAAGACATCACTCATGTCACTGATATCATTGTGTTTTCTCCTGACTGTCCCATCAGCTGTAGTCACTTGTAAATTCTGCAGTAATGATGGGTGACACTGTACCCCATTCTGTGGCTCTCCAGCTGTTTCATAACGGCAAAATTCCTGAGGCTCTTCAGACATGATGGGAGTTGCAGCTTTGCACCAGCTGGAGAGCCACTTGAACCAAGGTGATTGGTGGGGGTCCCATCAGTCTGACCACTACCATAAAAATGGCCTGGGCCTATTTTTGGTCCCAGTCCAGCCCTGCCTGTAAGTCACTTAAATCACTGTGTATTCTCTTGACTGTGTCCCATCAGTGCTGTAGTCACTGAGATCTTTGTGCGGCCGAGTAAGGGGGTCATCAGGTATTGGGGAAGCGGGTCGCCAGGGGGTTGGGGGGCCCAGGACAATTTTTCAAATCGGTGCCCTGTGGTTTCTAGCTACGCCCCTGGTGTTTTTTATTCCTACAGCCCAAGAAAAGTATATTTAAGTCCCCAATTATATTTATTGCTTACTATATAAGTTGTTTGATATTTACTGTTCTTGGTCAAAACCTGTTTCCACTTTATTTGGTTTGTTGTGCATTGTTGATTTTCAGGTAATTTTACTGTTAAATTCCCATCATTATACTTTTATATCTTCCTTAGTCTACCTGCATGTTTTCCTGTCTTTTACCTTCCTCTTACATGCAGTTGACTGGGAGCAACCATCCTCTTTAACCACACTCCTTAATGGATTTTCATCTAAAAAATACTTTTATAATCCTCTATATTGACAAAACAGAATACTTTCTTTTAGGGCCATGTTTTCTAACAGTCAAGTCCACATTTTGGTGTGGTCTGTAAACACTGTTACGCCGAGCGCTCCGGGTCCCCGTTCCTCCCCGGAGCGCTCGCCTCATCCTCGTTGCTGCAGCGCCCCGGTCAGATCCACTGACCGGGTGCGCTGCGGTACCGCCTCCAGCCGGGATGCGATTCGCGATGCGGGTGGCGCCCGCTCGCGATGCGCACCCCGGCTCCCGTACCTGACTCGCTCTCCGTCGGTCCTGTCCCGGCGCGCGCGGCCCCGCTCCCTAGGGCGCGCGCGCGCCGGGTCTCTGCGATTTAAAGGGCCACTGCGCCGCTGATTGGCGCAGTGGTTCTAATTAGTGTGTTCACCTGTGCACTCCTTATATATACCTCACTTCCCCTGCACTCCCTCGCCGGATCTTGTTGCCCTTGTGCCTAGTGAAAGCGTTCCCTTGTTTGTTCCTAGCCTGTGTTCCAGACCTCCTGCCGTTGCCCCTGACTACGATCATTGCTGCCTGCCCCGACCTTCTGCTACGTCCGACCTTGCTTCTGTCTACTCCCTTGTACCGCGCCTATCTTCAGCAGTCAGAGAGGTTGAGCCGTTGCTAGTGGATACGACCTGGTCACTACCGCCGCAGCAAGACCATCCCGCTTTGCGGCGGGCTCTGGTGAAAACCTGTAGTGACTTAGAACCGGTCCACTAGCACGGTCCACGCCAACCCCTCTCTGGCACAGAGGATCCACCTCCTGCCAGCCGGCATCGTGACAAACACATTGGCCCTGCTTTACTATTGTAAACCCCACCTGTTCTGTCGGGTTGTGCGCCACGAATTTTGTCTGCGCCAGAATTGAAAAAAACACAAACAATCAGAAAAGGGGGCGTGGCCATCAGGGGAAAGGGCATGGTCACAAAAAAGGGCGTGTCTCTGGCATTTATACAAAAACTGAACATATTTACTAAGGTTTTCACAGAAAATGTGGTGGATTTGAGCTGAGGAAAACCCCACAGATCAGAGCTTGTGTAAAAATAGAAAAATGTAGGGAAAAGTGCAAAATGTAGGGAAACCTTAGTAAATACCATAGAAAAAAATTGTAGGGAATTAAAACTCACAAGAAAACTCCACTCCACTCTTATTAAATCAGGGCCATTACCTTTTAAGTGGAGATTAATTTTCTTGTATAGTCTTGTACCAGTATTTGTTTTGAAAATGCTAATTACAAGGTGAATCCATATTTTTTCCAACATTGAGTGATTCCAGATTTTTTTTTCCTTCTAATTCATCTAGAAAAAACATCTGCCAGTACTAATTTCCTTTAATTTGTTTGAGGGATGCTTCGTGAAGCTAGAACGTTCAGATATTAAACATTGTTCTTGTGGTGACCAACGAGTGTTTGGCGGGACCACGGGTGTAGCGGTGTGAGTGGTGGGATCAGATGGTGTTAACCCCGGGGGCAAGATGTTGTTAACCTAGTGTTCGTGATGCCAGTGTGGTTTTAGGGTTCCGGAACGCCACACGCCCGGATTTTCCCACTATCCAAGTTGCTATTAGTGAAATGAGAGTCCACAACCAGTTATGGTCAAACGGAGGCTTTACACCCAGAGAGGTGGCCAGGACCCAGAAGGACCTCGCAGCTTGCTGGACCAATATACTTGTAATTAACTTGAATCGAAATTGGACTTGACTATATGCAGGACTTGACTAGTTTCAGTGACAGCAGACATAGACTTAAGACTTACTGGAATAAATGTAGCTTAGCTTTTGGGGTCTTCCAGATGCTGATCACTTGCACTGAGATCTGTACTGGCTGGTTCTCAGTAAAGGAAGAGAGTGAATTGTAATGGCCACCCCTTTATATAGTGGGGGGATAGACTAAAGCCCATTGGTCAAGCTGCGGGTCATAGGTTAAGCTGGTGCTCTCTGGGAGAACATGTGACAACAAATCATGTGACTGCATAACATAACATGTGACAGACTTACACAGGTCCTTTAGACCTCCCACAGGTCCTTTGTATTACCTATACATTAGGAAACGGTCTAGGCATTAAAGCAATACACACAACATTCTGGAAACAACAGGGGGAAACCTTGCAGGGGAGACCCCAGGTCACTGAGGGTCTCAACCTGACAGGGCCTAAGGGTAGTACAGGACCATGTCCTGTACTGGGACATTACAAACCCCCCTACTTAACATAAGTCTTCCTCGATGTAAGTGCTGTCAAAGTTGAGGGACGAAGTGGCCGCGAGGCCAGATGTAGTCCTGAGGCATTTAGTACACAAACATCCATTTCAGTGAAATAACGAATAACATTAGAGTCATAGTATAAATTGTCCATACACGCTCTGATTTGTGGTTGAACAGGATATGGATGACATATAATTTTGCAAATAAGTTTACTTTACTTGTAAGGACCTTTGACTATGCACTTACTGACTTACATAACAGTTTACTAGACATAACATGACATTTTGACTACATATATGATATAATGTACATGACTAGACTATACACTAGACATTGTATACACGACTTGACTTATGACTATGAATTACACATTGGCGGATTGGGTTGCCTGAGGCTCCCTGCCCAATGCCTTGGCTACTGGTGTCCCTTGGCATTTAAAACACATCTCCCCAGAACAATATTTTTAAGTTTAATCTAGACATTTTTATGCTAGATAACTGACACAGATAACATTTTGACATTCACGTTACCTTGTATTGACTACGTGCATTTAGGTGAGTATCAGGAGTACTTTCTGGCCAGGAAAGTATCCTGTGCACGAACATAATGATACATGACATTATATACATTTGACAGATGACTGTTAGTAGACTGTGTAATGTGAGTGATACAGCTCTACTTTATGTGATTGAGGTATACTTGACTTTTGTGTACATAACTATGTGTACATTTATTGTATACATGACTATGTGTACTTTAGTGTACTATACATACTATTTTATACATGTACAAGATGCTGGTGAAGGGGTGACATGTGCTCCTCCCGACCGTATCAGGATAAACCCCTGTAAGGAGATAACCAGACATCAAAAATTACTGTACACATTGACTTTTAGTGTACAATAACATTTTATTTGACATTGATAACACAATATAAGACCATCACATTAGGACCACAACAACTCGGTGTACCTCAGTAACCATTTTTACTGAACAAAATATACTACTTTAGATATTCACACAAGAGTTCATGTACTGCTCAGTAGTCCATGTACAACAGAAGTTCATGGGTCAGTCAGCTCAGGGTACGGGCCTGAGAAGACTGGTATGTACTTATATAGAATCCCCTACCCCCAGGAGTCTCTCGGCCGGAGTCGGGCACATTATTTACTAAGGTCAGTTGCAAACAGAAGAGCTTTTCTTGACAAAGTCTTGTCAGGCACAAATCTTGAACCGTTGTAGAACCTGAAACAACAAGGTGTGCTACTGCACGACAGTCAGTCTTGCGACCAAGTCCGGTATTTTACTGTACACAAGTTACTTAAGCAACCTTCTTTCTTTCCCAGTCTCGCCTACCAGGTGGGGTCCTAGTATGTGAGATGAACCTAGGGTTGCGAGACATGGCCCCTTGCATGGATCAACATGAGTATCCCAAGACACATGGGACAGGCTGGAATTGGTGATGGTGGGACTGACAGTTACCACCACCTGCACTGCAGCGGCTTGCGCCACAGAGGGATCAATAGTTGGTGCCTGCTCTTCAAGCCAAACCTCCGCCACTGCAGGAGCAGGCCCAGGCACTTTGTGGTTACGTGTTGGTTAGGCCAAACCTCCTTTACAGCGGGAGTAGGCCTGGGTACATGAGTTGGTGCCCGATGGTCAGGCCAAACCTCCTCACTCATAGGAGTAGGCCTGGGCACATCTGTACTGGAACGTTGACTTGAGTGACTTTGGTACTTGGGATCCATCACTGGTGGATCAGGATACTCCTCCTGGACGACTGCTCCTTTAACACTGGGAGGGAGGAGACCAAAGGGATCTGCGTCCCAATCTTCGGAGGGGAAATAGGCAAACGGGATTTGAGTAGGGTGTTCTGGTCTGGTGACAGCAGCTGCCTATTCCCCTCGTAAGCTCTATACTGGAGTGTATTCAACAATCTCCCTGCTCCTTAGAGAATGTTTTTCTGGGGGGAGATAGTCTCTCTCTGTACAGCTCTCCTGTTGACTAGGAGAATGCCTCCATGGTGACAGTCCATGATGGTGCCGAATCGCCGGACACTTTCAAATGTAACTATTGTAGCGCGTCGGCTCTTGAGAGGTGGCTCACTCTCTCGGCGGATGTACAGGGCCTCTAACTGTTTTGTGTCCTGTTGCAATAGTTGCCTTTCCTCAAAGGGCAACGGCTTAGGCCCATACCTCTGTTACTTTTGGGCCCGCAGTTCCTCCATGATGGCGGCCAGCTCTATGTCTCTCTTAGCCCTTTCGGACTGGGCCGGAGGAACTGGGGGTAAGGGCTTCCCGGGCAAGGGAAGTAGATGCTCCCGCATATACTTGATGAGACTTGGCTTATCGCCGAACAGCCACTTAGGGAGCGGTGGTGACTGAGCGTGTACTGTGGGCTGTGGGGCCTGCGGTACTGGCTCAGGGCTGGAAGAGGAGGGAGTAGAAAAATCGGCCTCAGCCGGGGTACTCTTATCAGACTCCTCTGTCGGGATCTCAGCCCAGGAACCCCAGCTGCGGTGGTGAGGTGACAATCTCACGGGGGCGACGGCTCTCTGGAATCTTCTGGTGTCTCCTCCGCTGGAGATGTAACCCATGGAACATCTTCGCCGCCGCGGCAATCACCCGATCCTCCGGCTCCATCTTGGGACTCCCGGTGCATGTGGATCGCTCGGACTCCGCCATCTTGCTGCTCACTGCCAGCACTTCCTGTAGACTGAAGAGGTCGGGCTCCGCTTCCCCATCAGCGGGGCCTGGGACCGGCAGTGACTCAGCGGTGCATCCTCTTCATCCGCCAACCCCCCCCCCCCGTCAACAAGGGGCAGATCTTTCAAGTTCCATTTTAGGCTAGACACCACGACATAGTTTCCACACCCAGGGGCAGGATGCTGGCTCTGGCGGGAACCTTTGGCACACTTTTCCAGCACATCTTTAACGCTTGCTGGTACAATAGACATGTCGGCGCGCAACATGGCTTCTGTTCTAATCTTGCACATTGTAAATCTAACTTTTGCAGATTTCTTCACCACCAACAATACTGTAATTTTCACCTCCCCCTCTACTTCTTTAGTGCCAGTACAGAAACACATTTCAATGACACAGTCCTGTACACTTTGCTGGCACACACTTTTTTGCAACGGCATGCAATTTTCAGTTAGACACAGTTCAGACTTGGGGGGTAGGACTTGCGGCAACTTGCCTTTGCACACACCCACATACTGTTGATGGGTGGCCTGACTTGATTTGACTGGGTGGCTGAGTGGTTAATCCTGTTTGTGACGCCAAGATTGTGGTGACCCAAGGGTGTATGGCGGGACCACGGGTGTAGCGGTGTGAGTGATGGGATCAGATGGTATTAACCCCGGGTGCAAGATGTTGTTAACCCCTAGTGTTCGTGATGCAAGTGTGGTTTTAAGACAGAAGTATAAGACAAATGGCATTATCTTCACAGCTAAGGCCAGATTTCCCAGAGAGGTGGCCAGGACCCAGAAGGACCTTGCAGCTTGCTGGACCAATATACTTGTAATTAACTTGACTTGAGATTGGACTTGAATTGACTAAATGCAGGACTTTGTAAACAAAAAATGCCCAATGTATTGGATCCTACGCAATTATCATAGAGCAACAAGAGAAAAATAGGCATATATAGATCAAACAGTTGAATTTTATTAAACATAAATGCATCGAAGACATAACATTTAAAACCACTTAAAAAATGTCAGGTACGTTGTAAACAGAGACTAGTCTGCCAGATGCAGAGCAGGAGGTCTACAAAACATATATATTGCATAATATGTAGGCTGAACAAGACATGCAACAAGACGTGTGAAAAATATGCCCTAAAATACTGCAGATAAATAGGTTATTATTAATAAGAAGCAAACTAAGCGAAACATTGGGTGGTGCTGGAAGTCCTACTGTGTTCCCACTAGGTGATACTTGTGTATACCCTTATCGCTGTACTTCATGTATTAATAATAACCTATTTATCTGCAGTATTTTAGGGCATATTTTTCACAGGTCTTGTTGCATGTCTTGTTCAGCCTACATATTATGTGATTATATGTTTTGTAGACCTCCTGCTCTGCATCTGGCAGACTAGTCTCTGTTTACAACGTACCTAACATTTTGTAAGTGGTTTTAAATGTTATGTCCTTGATGCATTTATGTTTAATAAAATTCAACTGGTTGATCTATATACGCCTATTTTTCTCTTGGTGCTATGTGCAGGACTTGACTGGTTTCAGTGACAGGAGACATAGACTTGAGGCTTACTGGAATGACTGTAGCTTTCGGAGTCTTCCAGATGTTGGTCACTTGCACTGAGATCTGTACTGGCTGGTTCTCAGTAAAGGTCACCCCTTTATATAGTGCGGGGCTAGACTAAAGCCCATTGGTCAAGCTGCAGGCCATAGGTTAAGCTGATGCTCTCTGGGAGAACATGTGACAACAAATCATGTGACTGCACAACATAACATGTCCTTACCCCCTTAAGGACTCAGGGTTTTTCCGTTTTTGCACTTTCGTTTTTTCCTCCTTACCTTTTAAAAATCATAACCCTTTCAATTTTCCACCTAAAAATCCATATTATGGCTTATTTTTTGCGTCGCCAATTCTATTTTGCAGTGACATTAGTCATTTTACCCAAAAATGCACGGCGAAACGGAAAAAAAAATCATTGTGCAACAAAATCGAAAAAAAAACGCCATTTTGTAACTTTTGGGGGCTTCCGTTTCTACGCAGTGCATATTTTGGTAAAAATGACACCTTATCATTATTCTGTAGGTCCATACGATTAAAATGATACCCTACTTATATAGGTTTGATTTTGTCGCACTTCTGGAAAAAATCATAACTACATGCAGGAAAATTTATACGTTTAAAAATGTCATCTTCTGACCCCTATAACTTTTTTATTTTTCCACGTACGGGGCGGTATGAGGACTCATTTTTTGTGCCGTGATCTGAAGTTTTTATCGGTATGATTTTTGTTTTGATCTGACTTTTTGATAACTTTTTATTCATTTTTTAATGTTATAAAAAGTGACCAAAATACGCTTTTTTGGACTTTGGAATTTTTTTGCGCGTACGCCATTGACCGTACGGCTTAATTAATGATATATTTTTATAGTTCGGACATTTACGCACGCGGCGATACCACATATGTTTATTTATTTTATTTTTTTACACTGTTTTATTTTTTTTATGGGAAAAGGGGGGTGATTCAAACTTTTGTTGGGGAAGGGGTTAAATTACCTTTATTAACACTTTTTTTTTCCTTTTTTTTTTGCAATGTTATAGGTCCCATAGGGACCTATAACACTGCACACACTGATCTCTCATCCTGATCACAGGCGTGTATTAACACGCCTGTGATCAGCATTATCGGCGCTTGACTGCTCCTGCCTGGATCTCAGGCACGGAGCAGTCATTCGTCGATCGGACACTGAGGAGGCAGGTAAGAGCCCTCCCGGTGTCCGATCAGCTGTTCGGGACGCCGCGGTGAAATTTCACCGCGGCGGTCCCGAACAGCCCGACTGAGCAGCCGGGATACTTTCAGTTTCACTTTAGAAGCGGCGGTCAGCTTTAACCGCCGCTTCTAAAGGGTTAATACCGCACATCGCCGCGATCGGCGATGTGTGGTATTAGCCGCGGGTCCCGGCCGTTGATTAGCGCCGGGACCGCCGCGATATGATGCGGGATCGCGGCGCGATCCCGCTTCATATCGCGGGAGCCGGCGCAGGACGTAAATATACGTCCTGCGTCGTTAAGGGGTTACACAGGTGCGTTAGACCTCCCACAGGTCCTTTGTACTACCTATACATTAGGAGACTGTCTAGGCATTAAAGCAATGCATACAACATTCTGGAAATTAAAGAGGGAGACCTTGCAGGGGAGCCCCCAGGTCACTGAAGGTCTCAACCTGACAGGGCCTAAGAGTAGGATAAGAAAAAGAGCAGAAAAGGGGCCGCTGCTGGCGCTGGTCCTGGTGGAAAAGAAGCACTGTAGACTCTTCTCAGTGTCTAAAAAGGATTTATTAATAGCACAAAAGCAACGCGTTTCTGGTCCGGACTGGACCCTTCGTCTGACAAAGTGCATAGAACATAATGTACAAGGGAGGTTAAAATACATTCTGTACGCAACCTTAAAGGTTACGTTCATTACGGCATTCATAAACATAGTTTACGCAATTAGCGTAGATCTATAGAACTTACACAGTTAAAAACCTTATTCCGTGCAGGTGCAATGATGTATATACACCTACGGCAGTAATCTGTGCCGTGTAATATACAACCTAATACTGGCTGCTGTACGCTAGCTAGGAGAGTCTCGTTACAGTGAGGATCGCTCTATTTAACTGTATAAAGCAGGGATCGCATACCTGTGTTTAAAACCTATGCCGGCCTGTGACATAGTTACATAGTTACATAGTTACATAGTTAGTACGGTCGAAAAAAGACATATGTCCATCAAGTTCAACCAGGGAATTAAGGGGTAGGGGTGTGGCGCGATATTGGGGAAGGGATGAGATTTTATATTTCTTCATAAGCATTAATCTTATTTTGTTCCAGGAATGTATCTAATCCTGTTTTAAAGCTGTTAATTGTTCCTGCTGTGACCAGTTCCTGAGGTAGACCGTTCCATAAATTCACAGTCCTCACGGCAAAGAAGGCGTGTCGCCCCTTGAGACTAAACTTTTTCTTCTCCAGACGGAGGGAGTGCCCCCTCGTCCTTTGGGGGGGTTTAACCTGGAACAGTTTTTCTCCATATTTTTTGTATGGGCCATTAATATACTTATATATGTTTATCATATCCCCCCTTAAACGTCTCTTCTCAAGACTAAACAATTGTAACTCCTTTAATCGCTCCTCATAGCTAAGATGTTCCATGCCCCATATTAGTTTAGTCGCGCGTCTCTGCACCCTTTCCAACTCCGCAGTGTCCCTTTTATAGACAGGTGCCCAAAACTGAACAGCATATTCCAGATGAGGCCGTACCAATGCTTTATAAAGGGGGAGTATTATGTCCCTGTCCCTTGAGTCCATGCCTCTTTTGATACATGACAATATCCTGCCGGCTTTGGAAGCAGCAGCCTGACATTGCATGCTATTCTGTAGTCTGTGATCTACAAGTCACCCAGATCCTTCTCTACCAGTGACTCTGACAGTTTAATCCCCCCTAAGACATACGATGCGTGCAGGTTATTAGTACCCAGATGCATAACTTTACATTTATCCACATTGAACCTCATTTGCCAAGTGGATGCCCAGACACTTAGTCTATCCAAGTCATCTTGTAACTTATGCACATCCTCTATAGACTGTACTGTGCTACAAAGCTTGGTGTCATCTGCAAAGATAGAAACAGAGCTGTTAACACCATCCTCTATATCATTGATAAATAAATTAAACAACAGATCGTATTGTTCTTAGGGCCTAAGGGTAGTACAGGACCATGTCCTCTACTGGGACATTACATTTTAATAACTTGGAATTGTGTATTAGCTATGAATAATAATTGAAAAAATAATTATATAAGTAAATAAAAAAAGGTAAGTAAACATTTCCTTATGGTAGTAACATAATTCTTGTCAGTATATGCTGTTGTTTTGTATTGTTGCATCTGATCTAGTGAAGCAAAGTCATTAGACAATGAAGCATTGGTCAGATAGGAGTTCTTACTGGTTCTTACAGAGGGATTCAGAAATACATTTGTAGAAATCTAAGCAGGTGAAGTATAAGTAGGCATTTCAACCTGTTAATGCATCTTAGCTATTTGACAAATGACAATTGATCAGGTGCTAGAGAAGTATCCTACTGAGGAGAACAAGGGCAAGAACACTGGTTAATGGGCACTTACATGTTCCAGAGGCTGATGTCCTTCGTCCATGCCATTCCTGGCAAAGCTAGTCTACACAATGTCAATAAAAGCTAAACAAATATGTGTTCATGAAATGTGTAACCAAGCAATAGATTAATGCAAAATGAATCATCTATTTTGAAGGGGAAAAACTGCTGTTTGTGTGTCAGGAAATGAAGATCTCAAATAGAGGATAACAAAAAAATCAGATCTTTCATAATTGGCATTGTCTGGGAGCTGCAGTTTCAGAAGAAATGTTTAAATGGGCACTGTCATTAAAACTAATTTTATCTATTGCACTCCTTATGGTAAATAAAACATCTTTCTAATGTACTTTGTTTGAAAAAAAATAAGTTTTCTATGTTTTATTTGTGTTTAGAAAAGCTGCCACAAGATGTGTCCAGAGCACATTACCCCCATCTCTTGCACAAACTTTGGACTCCTGCTGGCCAGGCAGAACTCCAAAATCAGCAGAGTGAGGGAGGAAGTTCTCCCCTGTATGGCTTCAGATGATGTCACGCTTGCTGGGTAACGCCCCTTCCCAGTCTGTGAATCTGACTGAAACTGAGCAGCAAATACAGAGCAATATCAAGGTAAAAAGCTAAAAAATAAAAATAAAGGCAGGGGGTGGTTTATGATAATGGGGGGCAGTGAACTGGGAGGATTATAACATTTAACAAGATCATGACAGATACTCTTTAACCTCTTAAGGACGCAGGGCGTATGGATACGCCCTGCATCCCGAGTCCTTAAGGACGCAGGGCGTATCCATACGCCCGTGGGAATTCCGGTCCCCACCGCTAGCCGGTTGGGGACCGGAGCCGGATGCCTGCTGAAATCTTTCAGCAGGCATCCCGGCATATCGCCCAGGGGGGTCATTATGCCCCCCCATGTCGGCGATCGCCGCAGATCGCTGGACAATTCAGTCCAGCGATCTGCGGCGATTCCGGGTCAATCGGGTCTCCAGTGACCCGGTGACCCGGAATTACTGGCTGTTCGGGGCCGTCTCTGACTGCCCCGAACAGCCAGAGCCTGCAGGGGTGAGGTGGCACTGGTGCCACCTCACGATCGCCCTGATTCGTCGGCCGGATTACCGGCCGACCAATCAGGGCGCCTGCTGCGGGTGTCACTCCCGCACCCGCTCCGCCCCTCTTCCGGAGGGCGTGAGCGGGTGCGGGAAGACGACCCCGGGTGCTGGGGACCCCGATCCCCGGCGTTAATGTTGGGATCGGGGCCCCAGGAGCGACGGCGGCGGCGTGGGACAGCCTGCGATGGAGCAGCAGCAGGAGGTGAGTTACAGCCTCCTCCTGTTGCTTAGCAACAGCTCCCAGCATGCAAAAAGGGCATGCTGGGAGCTGTAGTTATGCAACAGCAGGAGGCAGACCACCACAACTCCCAGCATTCCCTTATGGGCATGCTGGGACTTATGGTTTTGCAACAGCTGGAGGCACATTTTTTCTATGGAAAAGTGTACCTTCAGCTGTTGTATAACTACAACTCCCAGCTTGCACAAACAGCTAAAGTGCATGCTGGGAGTTGTAGTGGTGCATCTGCTGGTTGCATAACTACAACTCCCAGCATGCCCGTTGGCTGTCGGTTACTGCTGAGAGTTGTAGTTTTGCAACAGCTGAAGGCACACTGGTTGTGAAACTTAGTTTTTTTTTTTTTACCTAACTCATTGTTTCACGACCGGTGTGCCTCCAGCTGTTGCAAACTACAACTCCCAGCAGTCACCTTACACGATGCACCGTACATGCTGGGAGTTGTAGTTTTGCAACAGCTGGAGGCACACTGGTTTTGAAACACTGAGTAAGGTCACAAACTCCGTGATACATAACCAGTGTGCCTACAGCTGTTGCAAAACTAAAACTCTCAGCATGTACAGTCTCTCAGCGCATGCTGGGAGTTGTAGTTATGCAACAGCTGGATGTCCCCCCCAATGTGAATGTACAGGGTACACTCACATGGGCGGAGGATTACAGTAGGTATCGGGCTGCAAGTTTGAGCTGCAGCAAATTTTCTGCAACAGCTCAAACTGCCAGCGAGAAACTACTGTGAACCCCCGCCCGTGTGACTGTACCCTAAAAACACTACACTACACTAACACAAAAAATAAAATAAAAAGTAAAAAACACTACATATACACATACCTCTATACAGCCCCCCTCCCCTCCCCAATAAAAATGAAAAACGTCTGGTACGCCACGGTTTCCAAAACGGAGCCTCCAGCTGTTGCAAAACAACAACTCCCAGTATTGTCGGACAGCCGTTGACTGTCCAGGAATGCTGGGAGTTTTGCAACAGCTGGAGGCACCCTGTTTGGGAATCACTGGCGTAGAATACTCCTATGTCCACCCCTATGCAATCCCTAATTTAGGCCTCAAATGCGCATGGCGCTCTCACTTTGGAGCCCTGTCGTATTTCAAGGCAACAGTTAAGGGTCACATATGGGGTATCGCCGTACTCGGGAGAAATTGGGCTTCAAATTTTGGGGGGTATTTTCTGCTTTAACCCTTTGTAGAAATGTAAATTTTTTGGGAAACCAAGCATTTTAGGTAAATTTTTTTATTTTTTTTTACATATGCAAAAGTCGTGAAACACCTGTAGGGTATTAAGGTTCACTTAACCCCTTGTTACATTCCCCGAGGGCTCTAGTTTCCAAAATGGTATGCCATGTGGGGGTTTTTTGCGGTCCTGGCACCATAGGGGCTTCCTAAATGCGGCATGCCCCCAGAGCAAAATTTGCTTTCAAAAAGCCAAATGTGACTCCTTCTCTTCTGAGACCTGTAGTGCGCCAGCAGAGCACTTTTCACCCCCATATGGGGTGTTTTCTGAATCGGGAGAAATTGGGCTTCAAATTTTGGGGGGTATTTTCTGCTTTAACCCTTTGTATAAATGTAAATTTTTTGGGAAACCAAGCATTTTAGGTACATTTTTTTATTTTTTTTTACATATGCAAAAGTCGTGAAACACCTGTAGGGTATTAAGGTTCACTTTACCCCTTGTTACGTTCCCCGAGGGGTCTAGTTTCCAAAATGGTATGCCATGTGGGGTTTTTTTGCTGTCCTGGCACCATAGGGGCTTCCTAAATGCGGCATGCCCCCAGGGCAAAATTTCCTTCAAAAAAGCCAAATGTGACTCCTTCTCTTCTGAGACCTGTAGTGCGCCAGCAGAGCACTTTTCACCCCCATATGGGGTGTTTTCTGAATCGGGAGAAATTGGGCTTCAAATTTTGGGGGGTATTTTCTGCTATTACCCTTTTTAAAAATGTAAAACTTTAGAGAAACCAAGCATTTTAGGTAAAAAAAAAATATATTTTTTTTACATATGCAAAAGTCGTGAATCACCTGTGGGGTATTAAGGTTCATATTACCCCTTGTTACGTTCCCCGAGGGGTCTAGTTTCCAAAATGGTATGCCATGTGTTTTTTTTTTGCTGTTCTGGCACCATAGGGGCTTCCTAAAGGTGACATGCCCCCCAAAAACCATTTGACGCTCCTTCCCTTCTGAGCCCTCTACTGCGCCCGCCGAACAATTAACATAGACATATGAGGTATGTGCTTACTCGAGAGAAATTGGGTTTCAAATACAAGTAAAAATTTTCTCCTTTTTACCCCTTGCAAAAATTCAAAAATTGGGTCTACAAGAACATGCGAGTGTAAAAAATGAAGATTGTGAATTTTCTCCTTCACTTTGCTGCTATTCCTGTGAAACCCGTAAAGGGTTAAAACGCTTACTGAATGTCATTTTGAATACTTTCGGGGGTGCAGTTTTTATAATGGGGTAATTTATGGGGTATTTCTAATATGAAGACCCTTCAAATCCACTTCAAACCTGAACTGGTCCCTGAAAAAAAGCAAGTTTCAAAATTTTGTGAAAAATTGGAAAATTGCTGCGGAACTTTGAAGCCCTCTGGTGTCTTCCAAAAGTAAAAACTCATCAATTTTATTATGCAAATATAAAGTAGACATATTGTATATGTGAATAAAAAAAAAATTATTTGGAATATCAATTTTCCTTACAAGCAGAGAGCTTCAAAGTTAGAAAAATGCAAAATTTTCAAATTTTTCATCAAATTTTGGGATTTTTCACCAAGAAAGGATGCAAGTTACCAAAAAATGTTACCACTACGTTAAAGTAGAATATGTCACGAAAAAACAATCTCGGAATCAGAATGATAACTAAAAGCATTCCAGAGTTATTAATGTTTAAAGTGACAGTGGTCAGATTTGCAAAAAATGGCCGAGTCCTTAAGGTGAAAAAGGGCTCAGTCCTTAAGGGGTTAAGCAGGCAAGGTATAATACAGTAAATGTGCCATGTGCTTCTATGTTGTAGCAGAGCAGTTAGTTTCTCCTTGTCTTCTGTATGCTGTGCAAAACTTTTCTTTGTTTCTCTTTAGCTTCAGTATTCATTGAGAAGATTAAGGTTTATAGCACCTTCTGACTGTCATATACTACCCTTTAATGACTGGGCCAGTTATTTTTTTCAGCATTTTTGTTTTTTGTTTTTTTCCTTCTTGCCTTCTAATATCCATAATTCTTAGTTTACCATTACAGAGCCAATTGAGACCTTGTTTTATGTGGGACCAATTGTACTTTGTAATGGCATCATTCATTTTACTACAAAATCTATGACAAAAAAATTAGTTGTGTAGTTATTTGGGAAAAAAACATGTCATTTTGCAAATTATGACAGGTTTGGTTTTTACACAGCGCACCTTACAGTAATGAAATGACACGTTTATGTCAGAACCGCTGTAACGATCAGCCACCCCTGTGCAAATCACCTCAAATGTATTTGGCACTCCTGAGCTTTATTGTGTTTTATATCCACATATGGGGTATTTCCGTACTCAGGAGAAATTGTGTTACAAATTGTGTTACAAAACCAGCATGTTAGTGTAAAAAATGAAAAAAATGTACAATAACATGCTGGTGTAGCCTCCAACGTTACCTTTTCATAAGGGGTGAAAGGAGAAAAAAATTTTTAGGCAATTTCTTCTGAGTACGGAAATACCCCATATGTGGCCCTAAACTGTTTCCTTGAAATACGACAGGGCTCTGAAGTGAGAGAGCGCCATGCGCATTTGAGGCCTTAATTAGGGATTTGCATAGGGGTATTCTACGCCAGTTATTCCCAAATAGGGTGCCTCCAGCTGTTGCAAAACTCCCAGCATGCCTGGACAATCCATGGCTGTCCGGCAATGCTGGGAGTTGTTGTTTTACAACAGCTGGATGCTCCGTTTTGGAAACAGTGCCATACCAGACGTTTTCATTTTTATTGGGGAGGGGGTAGGGGACTGTGTAGGGAGGGGTATGTGTATATGTAGTGTTTTTTACTTTTTATTATCAGCGATTTGAAATAAACAAAAACAGAGACCAATGCGCATCTAAGCGCAATTATCTTTTTAAGGAAAAAAATGCAGTGAAAAATAAGTAAAGGTTTGCTCACCTTTTGGTGTTGTACTATGAGCACAACACCACAGATTGCTTGTTTCCACAGTAAGTGGTATGTTGAGGAGTACAGCCTGCACTAGTCCCGTATCCAGCTGATGGAGGACGGTCTGGTAGAATCCAAAGTATGGAAGAGAAGATCTCCCGGAAATGTAATGCAGTCGGCGACGCTCTCTTCTTAATAAGGACAGGCTATTAGAAAATAACCGGCAGGGAACGGACTTGTTAAAAATAACAAACCATTTATTTTACAAAAGCATGCAGAGGAACAACGCGTTTCGAGGGGCGGGACCCCCTCTTCGTCAGGTTCTGACGAAGAGGGGGTCCCGTCCCTTAAAACACGTTCCTCCGCATGCTTTTGTAAAATTAGCCTTTTTGTTATTTTTAGTTCCCTGCCGGTTATTTTCTAAAAGCCTGTCTTTACTTTTTACTATGTGTTAGTGTAGTGTTTTTAGGGTATGTGGTGGACCACCGGGTGAAATGGCGGGACCACGGGTGTAGCGGTGTGAGTGGTGGGATCAGATTGTATTAACCCCGGGGGCTGGATGGTATTAACCCCTAGTATTCGTGACACCAGTGTTGTTTTGGGGTTCCGGAACACCACACACCCGGATTCTTTGCTATCCCAATTGCTAGAAGTGAAATGAGAGTCCACAACCAGTTATGGTCAAACAGAGGCTTTACTGAGTAGAAGACAGGTGTAATTATCTTCACAGCTAAGGCCAGAATTCCCAGAGAGGAGGACCCAGAGGACCTCGCAGCTTGCTGGACCAATATACTTGTAGTTAACTTGACTTGAAATTAGACTTGACTCGACTATGCGCAGGACTTGACTAGTTTAAGTGACTGCTGACATAGACTTGAGACTTACTGAATTGACTGTAGCTTTTGGGGTCTTCCAGACGTTGATCACTTGCACTGAGCTCTCTGGTGGTTTCTGTGCTCAGTAGCAGATGGAATCTGTTCTGAGAGAAATTGTAATGGCCGCCCCTTTATATAGTGGGGGGCTGGACTAAAGCCCATTGCGGGTCATAGGTTAAGCTGGTGCTCTCTGGGAGAATATATGACAACAAATCATGTGACTGCATAACATAACATGTGACAGACTTACACAGGTCCTTGAGGCCTCCCACAGGTCCTCTATACTACCTATACATAGGGATTCTGTCTAGGCATTAAAGTGACACACACACCATTATAAAACCAACAGGGGAGACCTTGCAGGGGAGCCCACAGGTCACTGAGGGACTCAACATGACAGGGCCTAAGGGTAGTACAGGACCATGTCCTGTACTAGGACATCACTAGTATATTCACACAGGCGGGGGTTCACAGCAAGTTTACCGCTTGGAGTTTTAGCTGGAGCGGAAAATTAGCTGCGTCTCAAACTTGCAATGAGAAACTCACTTTAAACCCCTCGCCCGTGTGAATGTACCCTGGACATTCACATGGGGGGGGGGGGGGGGCAAACCTCCAGCTGTTGCAAAACTACAACTCCCAGCATGCCCTTTTGCTGTCCGCGCATGCTGGGGGTTGTAGTTATGTAACAGCTGGAGGCACACTGGTTGCAAAACACTGAGAGTTTGTTGCTTAACTCAGTGTTTCGCAACCAGTGTGCCTCCAGTTGTTCAAAGCTACAACTCCCAGCACGTACGGTCTGTCAATGCATGTTGGGAGTTGTAATTTTGCTACAGCTTGAGGCACACTGGTTGCAAAACACTGAGTTAGGTAACAAACTCTGTGTTTATCAACCAGTGTGCCTTCAGCTGTTGCAAAACTGCAACTCTCAGCATGCATTGCCAGCCAAAGGGCATGCTGAGCATTGTAGTTTTGGAACAGCTGGAGGCACACTACTACAGCTCCCAGCATGCCTTTGGCTGTCCATGCATGGTGGGAGTTGTAGTTATGCAACAGCTGGAGGCACAATTTTTGATAACTACATAACTACAACTCCCAGCATGCCCAGCCTTCAGCTGTTACAAAACTACAACTCCCAGCATTCCCTTTGGCTGTGCATGCTGGGAGTTGTTGCTATGCAACAGCAGGAGGCAAACAGCGCTTACCTCCTGCTGTTGGATCCCTTCGCCAAAGATAGCCGGGACTGCCGCCGCTGGGGACCGCCGCCACACCGGACCCCAGGTAAGCCTCCCCACACCCCCCACCACCGATCACCCCCTCCCTCCACTGCCAATGCCGCACAGCAGGACTGGTGATTGGTTGGCCGGTCCGGCCGACTAATCAGGCTGATCGTGAGATGGCACCGGTGCCACCTCACTCCTGCTAGGCAAGGGTGATTGGTGCCAACTCGGGCTACACCAATCACCCTTTTTTTCCAGGTCACCAGGTCACTGGTGACCCGATTGACCCGTAATTGCGGCAAATTGCTGATATGAATTGATTGGCGATTTACGGTGATCGCCGACATGAGGGGGCCTCCCCAGGCATTTGCACATGTTTTCATTTATAGCTTTTACTATGGGTATAAGGTCATAGCATTTTTTATGCATATATATTCATAGTTTTGTATTTAGTTATAGTATTATAAGGTGTATACGTTCAGTAGCTTCATGATGTGTATACGGTCATAGTATTTGTATACATTCGTAGTATATTTTTAAGGTGTGTATGTTCAGAGCATTTATTTGCGTATATGTTCAGAGTTTTTAAAGTATATTCAGTCATTACATTTATAATAGGCTATGTTCATAGCTCTTAGTGGGTATATGGTCATAGTATTAGTAATGCGAATAGGTTCAGAGCATTATCCTGTGTACATGTTTTCATAGCATTTTTTCCCTGTATACATTTATAGCTATTGCACTGTTCAGGCGTTTTCATAGCATACTGTGCTTACTTCGTTTTTGTCTGGGTTTACATTTATAGTTTCAATATATATATGTGCAGTTATAGCATTTATCATGGTGGTAATTTTCGTACTATGCATGTTTTTTCTTGGTTTATAGCATAAGGATCTTCATGACTTCTTCAGAGTATATATTCATAGCTTTGTGTCAGGTTTAGCACGCTCTTCATGCATACGCTAAGCGTTTTGTTACATGTATTCAGGGTTATAGAGTTTACACTAAGCTGTTACTACCATGGTTGGACCATGAATACAGTGCGATTCGTTTTTGACATACATATGCTACGGTGGTCCATTACGTCCATACATTATTTCACGCTTGTACACGTTTTGTTAATACTACATTAATTGGTGCCGTGTAACCTCGACAGAGGTTTTGTTCCATACATATATCACAAGCAATTTGGGTAACATGTAATTTGGGTAACATATTAGAGTTGTACCATAAACACACATATATGGGAGCACTACGCTGTTTTACTGTTACTGACACGCTTTCAGAACAGCCATATTACGACATACAGGTGGTTGTATACCCATCCTACCTGCCATGTCTGCAGGGGGATGCACTGCGTAGTTGTTGTTGTTACTGACACTCTTTCAGAGCAATAACTTTATGACACATAGGTCTGCAGGGGGATGGACTACTCCAGTTATTGTTTGCTGACATGTTTTTCAGAGCAATAACCTTGTGACACATAGGCAGTGTGTACCCGTCATACCTGCCATGCCTGCAGGGGGGGTGCACTGTGTAGTTATTGTTACTGGCATGTTTTCACTTTCAGAGCAATAACACTGACACATAGGTAGTTGTATACCCATCATACCTGCCACGTCTGCATGGGGATTCACTACTCCAGTTATTGTTTGCTGACACGTATTTCAGGGCAATAACTTCGTTTGACACATAGGCAGTGTTTACCAGTCATACCTGCCATGTCTGCAGGGGGGGTGCACTGAGTATCATGTCCTTCTGGAGAACAAGATGAGATTGCTTTATGTTAAACTTTTACATTTTAGGTCGGTGTGTCTCTGATATTTACTCTGGCGCATCGTCAGATCAACATAATTTCTGCGCTTATAGTGGTTGGGGGTTTATATATATATATATATATATATATATATATATACACAGGGTGGGCCATTTATATGGATACACCTTAATAAAATGGGAATGGTTGGTGATATTAACTTCCTGTTTGTGGCACATTAGTATATGTGAGGGGGGAAACTTTTCAAAATAGGTGGTGACCATGGCGGCCATTTTGAAGTCGGCCATTTTGAATCCAACTTTTGTTTTTTCAATAGGAAGAGGGTCATGTGACACATCAAACTTATTGGGGATTTCACAAGAAAAATACTGATGTGCTTGGTTTTAACGTAACTTTATTCTTTCATGAGTTATTTACAAGTTTCTCTTTGTTTACAGCCATTGACATGTCGTCAAGGTTAACACGTGAGGAGCAGATAGAAATTGTGTTGATGTCTGGTGAACGCAGTAATCGGGTCATTGCAGCAGATTTTAATGCAAGACACCCTACGAGACCACCCATCTCCCATGCTACAGTTAGCAAACTGCTTGCTAAGTTTCGTGAAAATGGTTCAGTGTTGGATTTGCCAAAATATGGACGTATGAAATCTGTCACTAATGAAGAAACATCAGTGGCTGTCCTAGCTTCATTCAGCAAGAGCCCACAGCATAGCACTCGCCACATGTCACTGGAGAGTGGCATTAGTCATACATCCCTTCGGGGGAAATTAGCTACTCACAAATGTCACCCTTACAAACTCCAGCTACTGCAGCTTCTTAATGAGGAAGACCCAGATCGGCGCACTGAATTTGGAGAATGGGCAAAACTAAAATTAGAACAGGACCCTCAGTTTATGCAGAAGATTTTGTTCAGTGATGAGGCAAACTTTTATGTGAATGGTGAAGTTAACAAATAAAACCACCGCTATTGGTCTGACACTAATCCACATTGGATAGATCCCTCCAAGACTGTTGGAACACAAAAATTGATGGTATGGTGTGGTATATGGGGTACAAAGATAGTGGGGCCATTTTTCATCAATGGAAACCTCAAGGCCACTGGATATGCAAAATTGCTACATGATGATGTGTTTCCCTCTTTATGCACTGAAGCTGGCACGTTCCCTGAGTTTTTCCAGCAAGATGGTTCACCACCACATTATGGGTGTCAGGTCCGAGCATTCCTAGATGAATAGTTTCCTGGAAAGTGGATTGGTCGTCGTGGGCCAGTCGAATGGCCCCCAAGGTCTCCCAATCTGACCCCCTTAGACTTTTATCTTTGGGGTCATCTGAAGGCAATTGTCTATGCTGTGCAGCACCTGAAACTACGGATACTGGAAGCCTGTGCTAGCATTTCTCCTGCGGTGTTGCTATCAGTGTGTGAAGAGTGGGAGAAGAGGGTTGCATTGACAATCCAACACAATGGGCAGCACATTGAACACATTTTATAAGTGGTCAGAAACTTGTAAATAACTCATGAAAGAATAAAGTTACATTAAACTAAGCACATCATTGTTTTTCTTGTGAAATTCCCAATAAGTTTGATGTGTCACATGACCCTCTTCCTATTGAAAAAACAAAAGTTGGATTCAAAATGGCCGACTTCAAAATGGCCTCCATGGTCACCACCCATCTTGAATAGTTTCCCCCCTCACAGATACTAATGTGCCACAGACAGGACGTTAATATCACCAACCATTCCCATTTTATTAAGTTGTATCCATATAAATGGCCCACCCTGTATGTACAGGTTTTCATTTTTAGGTTCTTATGCATTTCCCCTAGTATTTGTAATTTTTTTTGCCCTTTATTGCAAAATACCAATGATGTTATGCCTGTGTCTAACAGACATTCGGTTCCTCTTCTACTGAGCTTGTCACTGGTAAGTTTGTCTAATTATGTTGATATGTCAGTTAGGAGGTCATCCGTGATCTGGTCCCAGCGACAGGTTTTCCTTGAATAGGCGCGGCATCCTCAGCTCCATAATGCCAGGTGTCTGCTCAGGTGGTCAGAGTTCAGATTGATCATTCTTGCGCTGTCTTGTTAGTTATAGTTACGGTTTATGGAAGGACATGTTTGATGCTTTCAGTCTTTGTTTTAATATGGCGATTTGTTTATCAAATTTGTTTCCCTTTCTTCTTGGTTTGCATTTTTTGCCCTCTATAGGCGTGCCTTCGGAAGCAGTTTATAGCAGACTTCAACCGCTATAGTAGTGTCAACTATCAGTAATACAGGTATGTATCCAATGTCTGCTTATGGCACATTTCAACCGCTATGTAAGGTCTGTTTGTTAATAATACTGATGCAATGCTTGTAGCCCGAGCACAATTTATGTTATTATTATGTTTATTCTGTAGGCCAAAACGATTACAACGATACCCAATTGATATAGGTTTTGTTTTATTTTACTATTTTTAAAAAATGAATACAGAAGTCTTACATGACATGCGAATAATATTTTGACCATATCCATTTGTTCCGCTCTATACCAACATGTTAGTACGGTCCTTCATGTTAAATGAATTATCCAGTATAAAAAAATGTATCCTGCAAACACCGCGCCAAGCCATGTCCCCTCCAAGCATCGCTATGGGCGAGACAGAGATACAGCGTTCGCGTATCTCCGGCTCTCCCATAGAGATGTATGGAGGGGCATGTCGGTCTCAGATTCATGCCGTAGTCGACTCACTTCATTCATGCAAAGAGACTGGGCCCCGGAAAGGAGATCGTGGGAGGTCCGAGCAGTCAGAAAGTTTTTTTTATACTGGTCTTCTACATTAAGGGAGAACTTTCCACAAATATCATTTTACACTGCTTCTCTGCTTCTTGCTATGGGTAACATTTCTTGAGTAACCAGTACCAGTCTAGCAACTTGGGACATGTTGTTAAACTTTTTCAGTTCACTGTTTTGTGCAGTGTCATATTGTGGGTTATTGTAGCCTTACATTTACATAGGACGTTGTGGTGTATGATACAGATATAAATACAGGCAAAAGTGTAGCCAGACTTGGTGTTAACAGTTTTTGCCTGTGTTTGCTGCTCTTCTTTGTTTTAGCACTGGCACTGTTAGATCAAAAACTGCTATTAATATGTATTTTTAAACTGTATTAACAGAAATTGGATGTATTTTTATAGAAATGTGAAGGTTTTTAACTGGTGTAAATTATACTTTTAAAACATGTAATATATATATTTTAAAATAATATACTCAAAGGGTACCTTTAATGTCTGCCCCAGCAAGAATTTCTATTTGAAATTTCCCAGCAACTTCTGATTCCATGACTTGCTCTGAAGACGGATTTGTCAGATGCCTTATAAAGTTTCCAGAAGCTTTAGAAGTGTAAAGGTTCATAACCTTGTTTACTAATTTCCTCATACCCCTGGATCCTTAATAACTTTGGGTATGTTAGAAATGTAGAAAAAAAAGGTGTTCTGCTGTGGATACAGTTGCCTTGTTGAGAAGAGAAGGACAAGGTCCGTTATGTGCGGAGAATTATTGGACTCTTGGATTGGATTGCAACCTTAGGGATGATTGGCTAGTGGACGGGATTCACACCAGCATTGATTGTCTTATCCAATCCATTGTTCTGCTCTCTCATTGGAACAGCACAACAGAAAAAAATAACGCCATCCGAACTACTGGACACTTTAACAGTGGTTTTTACTTTTATTTTGATATGCATTAGGTTTCCATGGGGATGTGTAAAATTATTTATACATGACTGACTTTAAAAGGATTTGCTACCTGAAATCTCTCACTGCCACAGTAATAACAGAATGATATGTATTTATAGTGCATTTGTTTCAAAATATACTGCAATATTCTTTGTTTTCTATGGATCTAGATAGCCATTGAAATTGTGCACCACATTGTTTTCTTCATGTGATATCAGTCACAAGAAGGTTTTTACTTCATTGTTTCAAACTGCTAACGTACAAATCTACACTCTCCTACATTGTGCTTGTATTGTTCTTCACCTCATTATAACTTTCCTATTGAAATACCTAGTCCACATTTATCATTTCATTACCTTTACCTGTGACACCTATTTGCTTTCCTAGATTTTGATAACGATATTTTCGCATATGGTTAAAACATCTCCCACAACACACTTCATTTGCAATGGTATATATATATATATATATATATATATATATATATATATTATATACTTAAAAGTTAGAGCCTCACTTTCTGTCTAAAGCAAATCTTCTACACAAGTTTAACCTTTTCTCCCGATATACATACTTTTATGCCCAAGCTATTTTTTTTATTTTTTAATCATCACCTTCCGAGAGCTGTAACTTTTTTTTAAATCTTTTTATCAACATAGATACAGTCCTGTGAAAAAGTATTTGCCCCTTTCTGATTTCATTGCTCATCCCCATGATCAATGGAGAGTGGAACCAGTAAACAGAGCTTCTCTGCCTCCATCCTCTCTGCTCTTGTATGCCATATCCCATCTGCTCCTACGCTGAGGTGGTCAGGCATATAAGAGCAGAAGGGGATGGAGGCAGGGAAGCTCTGTATACTGCCTTCCGTCTCCATTGCGCAGGGGAGATTAGCAGTGGTGTCTGAATACAGCCTTGATCTCTGAAACCAGACCACAGTTCCAGGTGAGTTATACCTCTTTTAATCAGGTTAACCCGCACTAAAATCCTGTTTATTTGTTAAACAAGATGTCAGATTTGCGTTAAATGTCTCAGATCATCAATCACATTTTATTACACCTAATGCAGTTTTTAACCTGTTAAGGACAAAGGGCGTACATGTACGCCCATGTGTCCTGGTACTTAAGGACCAGGGACGTACCTGTACACCCTGGTCCGGTTACCAGGGTTTAAATCATGCTCACGAGCTGAGCACGCTTTATACTCGGTTAGTCTGCTATGAGCAGCCAGGACCCAGGGTTAATGGCGGGCATCGCCAATCGGCATTAATGCCAGAATTAAAGTTGATCGTGGCATCTGAAATGTAAAAAAAAAAACGATACCAGCAGCTCAACAGAGATGATCGGGACCATTGCGGTGAAACACTGATCAATGCGGAGCCAAAGCTCAGCATTGAACAGTGTATCCAATTGCAAGATTGCATTGTATAGCCCCTCATGGAGACTAAAAAAAAAGTAAAATGTGTAAAGAAAAAATAAAAAAAGAGAAAGTTAATAAAAGTGAATTAGCCCCTTCCGTAATAAAAGTTTGAACCCCCCCCCCCCTTTTCCCATTTTGTAAATAAAATTATGTAATAAGAAATAAACATAATCATATGTGGTACCGCATGCATAAGTGTCAGAACTATAAAAGCAAAAGGTTAGTTAAACCGCACGGTTGATGGCGTACACGTAAAAAAATACCAAAAGTCCAGAATTGCGCATTTTTGGTCACTTCATATACCATTAAAAAATTAAGAAAAGGTGATCAAAAAGTCCCATCAAAACAAAAAATGATACAGATAAAAACTACAGATCACGGCACAAAAATATTTTTTAAGCATACTAATTTTGGTGCATGTAGTTGAATTAAAATAAAACCTATATAAATTGGGTGTCCTTGTAACCGTATGGACCTACAGAAAGATGAGGTGCCATTTTTTTATTTTTTTATTTCACCCCACAATTTTTTTTCGAAAATTATGCAAAAAAAAAAGCCCTTATATGGGTCTGTAGGTGCAAAATTAAAAGCATTATGATTTTCCCCCCGCCCCCTCGTGACATCACGTCCCGCCCCCTCAATACAAGTCTATGTGAGTGAGCTTGACTGCCACCACGCCCCCTCCCATAGACTTGTATTGAGGCGGCGGTACTTGACGTCATGAGGGTGCGGGGCCTAACATCACAATACTCTGGCCCCTGTATCGCCCATGATCAGGCATGGTGCGAAGTTTGCTCCATGCAGCAGATGACACGGGGTGCTGCAGGAGAGATCGTGGGGGTTCCCAGCGGCAGGACCCCTGCGATCAGACATCCTTTCGATTGGGGATAAGATGTCTAGGGCCAGAGTACCCCTTTAACCCCAAAATGGGCTTGGTCCATAAGGGGTTTAGTGATCATTTCATTTGTTATTGGGAAGAAACTTATCCGAACCTTCATGGCCCTATGTGAAAAATTGCCCCTAAGCCTAATAACTGGTTATGCCACCCTCAGCAGCAACAACTGCAGTCTAATGTTTGTGTTACCTCATCGCTATGGAGGAATTGTAGCCACTCTTCTATGCAGAATTGTTTTAGCCATATTGGAGGGTTTTCAGCATAGACTGCCTTTTTAACCCCTTAAGGACACAGCCCATTTTGGCCTTAAGGACTCAGCCAATTTTGTTTTTGCATTTTAATTTTTTCCTCCTCGCCTTCTAAATCTAACTCTTTTATATTTCCATCCACAGACCCATGTGAGGGTTGTCATGCCCCCTCCCATAGACTTGCATTGAGGGGGCGGGGGTTGACATCACGAAGGTGCAGGGCGTGACATCACGATACTCCGGCCCCTGTATCACCCATCATCAAGGGTTGCTGCAGGAGAGATCGTGGGGATCCCAGCGGCGGGACCCCCGCGATCAGACATCTTATCCCTTAAGATGGTTAAACTTTTTTTTACATTTATTCTACACTTATTTATAGCAATCGTCAGATTTATAGCAATCATCAGATTGCTAATACTGTTCAGTGCTATGCATAGGCACAGCACCGATCAGTATTATTGGTGATCTTCTTCTCTGGTCTGCTGGAAAGCAGATCAGAGCAGAAGACCCCTGGAGAGGCAGGTGAGGGGACCTCCATCCGCCATTTTGACTGATCTGACCTGCATTGATCACGGCATCTGAAGGGTTATTGGCAGACATCAGCGCAATCGCTGATGGTCCGCCATTACCAGCGGGTCTGCGGCTGCTGACAGCAGCTGGGACCCGCCGTACATGAAGTGAGCGCAGCTCCGGTGCTCGCGTCATAGCCGTGCCATAGTCACCGCAGCACCCCTCATTTACAGTGCATGACCTTAAGGGGTTAAAGGGTTTGTCAAGTGTTAAAAAAAGAAAGCTTCTTTTTATGCAAAAACAGCACCACTCCTATCCACAGGTTGTGTGTAGTACTGCAGCTCAGTCCCTTCAGTGCTGCTTTTATACCAAACACAGCCTGTGGACAAGAGGGGTGCTGTTTTGGAAAAAAAAAAAGGAGCATTGTTTTTATAATACTGAATAACCCCTGGACTCACTCCAAAACCTTAATTATTTTTTTTAAGCCATTCAGTGATGGACTTGGTGGTGTTTTGGGTCATTGTCCTGCTGCAGAACCCAGATGTGCTTCAGCTTGAGGTCATGAACTGATGGCCAGACATTCTCCTTCAGGATTTTTTGTAGAGAACAGATTTTGGGGTCCACCAATTGCAGCAAGTCATCAAGATCCTGAGGCAATAAAACAGCCTGAGACCATCACATTACCTGTTGGGATAATGTTCTTTTTTTCTGAAATGCTGTGTTACTTTTACACCAGATGTAACAGGATGCACACCTTTCAAAAAGTTAACCTTATGTCTTGTCAGTCCACAGAATATTTTCTCAAAATTCTTGGGGATCATCAAGATGTTTTGTGGAAAAGACAAGCCTTTCTGTTCTTTTTGGTCAGCAGTGGTTGTGCCTTTGAACTTTGCCACCAACGCCATTTTTGTCCAGTACCTTTCTTTTGGTTTAGTAATAAATTCTGACATTAACTGAGGCAAATTAGGCCTAGATGATGTTGTGGCTTCTTTTGTGACCTCTTGGGTGTGTCTTGGCTTTGCTTGGTAGGCCAGCCACTTTTGGGAAGGTTCACCACTGTTCATACTTTTCTCCATTAGTGCATAATGGCTGAAGTCCCAAAGCTTTAGAAATGACTTTCCAGACTGATAGATGTCAATATTAGTGCATTCACATCATGATTTTGCTATACGGTTGCCATATTCAATTTGAAAACCGTATGCAACCGTATAGAAAACCATATACATTGACCTACCATACAAAAACTTACACAACTTGATGTATCTGGTTGTGAAAGTTTTTGTATGTGTATGGTTTTGTGCTTTCTTTTCCCATGCACAAAACTGTGGTCAACCATGGCCACAAGGTTCTGTCATTTTTTTTTTTATAATTTACTCCCCAGCCGCCCAGGACTCTTGCAGTGCTGCAAGACTACTACTACTCCTATCATATAACAGACCCTTTTTCATAATGGAAGTAGTAGTTTCCCTGGCTGCGGGAGTCTACGGGCAGCTGGGAAGACTACAGTAGCGCCTGTACTACTACTCTCATCATGGAACAGAGTCTGTTTCATGTTGGGGTAGTAGTACAGGGTCTGAGGGATTGATTGCATCGAGTCTCACTTCTGAGATCCGCTGCAATCATAACTTATAAACCAGGGGAGCGGGCGGCTGGTGATGTATATTTTAAACTCAGAACTTCATATTCATGTCCCCCCCACACACAGAAGCCCGTAATGGCCGCCACCGAGTGGCCATTCACGGCTCTCGGCAGGGTTTTTAAAATTATACAGTGAGGATCAGTGTTTTTAAAGAGTGCCGGTTGGGGAATGTAGCGCAATGCCGCCCTCTTCCAGTAATTTTAGTGATGGCTACATAAAGCAAATCCAGTATATTGCGTCAGTATGTAGCAAAGTAGAGAGAGCATTTGTGTTTCTTGTGTAGAATCGTCAGCCTTCGTTTTTGTAGACAATTATATTTCTATAGTGCGTGTTTGTACAGTTCAACATTGGATACTTTACTCTAGGATTTTGCTCACATTCTTGAAGGCACAAATTGCATTCGTGATTATTTAATAAGTGAGCATTTCAGATCCACACTTCCTGATATTAAAGGTAAGGATAGATAAAGTATATTATCTATAATAATTTCATGGTACAAAAGACTTTTAATAGAGAGGAGCAATCTTTGTATTGTTCATTGCCATACCCTACGCTTTATTGCATTGCACTGACAGGAAATTGGTTTAACTACTGGACAAATCATTGCTGAGAGCATGTAATGAAAATCCATCAAACGCAGCAGGAACCTTGAATGTTTGCCACAAAATGTCTCTCTCGCCTCGGGAGATGTATCAAATGTTGTTTTTTAAACACAGTAATTGACAGGTTAAGAGTGCAGAAAATTATTTATCCCTATGGTTAGCATCGGCAAATGTGTTACCCTTAGTAGGAAACTGTTTTGAAGATACTTATTTTGAGAAAAGTGTATATAATCAGGACACATTCTATATAGAATGACATTTTTCCAAATTATTTTAAATTGATATTTTATTGATAAACTACAGATAGAAGTGTTCATGTCTTGCCTGTCTTTGCAGTTATGTCTCTATTGAAGGCTGAACAGTAGGAAAAGCTAGCTACTCCCTCCTTTAGGGTACGTTCACACGAGCAAATTTTTTTGCAGGTTTTCCACTTCGTATTTGAAAGTAGGTGGGCTCTTCTCGGCTGTCCGCAGCAGAATTTACGCCGTGGAATTTACGCTGCGGAAAATCCGCCGCAGTCCCTACTGACTTCAATGGGGCTTGCGGTGGATTTTCCACACCGTAAATTCCGCTGCGGAAAATCTGCTGCGGACAGCCGAGAAAAGCCCGCCCCCTTTCAAATACGCAGAGGAAAAATCGTCAAAAAATCTGGTCGTGTGAACATACCCTAAAGGAGGGAGTAGCTAGCTTTCCCTACTGTTCAGCCTTCAATAGAGACATAACTGCAAAGACAGGCAAGACACGAACACTTCTATCTGTAGTTTATCAATAAAATATCAATTTAAAATAATTTGGAAAAATGTCATTCTATATAGAATGTGTCCTGATTATATACACTTTTCTCAAAATAAGTATCTTCAAAACAGTTTCCTACTAAGGGTACGTACCCTTAATGTCTGCATTAAAAACAAAGTAACTTTATGAACTAAACATTAGGGTGAATGCTCTGGACAGATTAGCATTTACCATATTATTATATATTTGGTTAAATATGCCTGGTTGGTTCAATGGACCAGATGATATTGGTCCATGGCACCAGGAGGTCGGGCAAGTTGGCAGAGTCAGCAGTTTGGATCAATCACTGGAAATCCAGCATGGTACACATGGATCAAGCAGAGGCAGAGTTAATAACAGTAAGAAGGTCAAGGCAGGTGGGACATGAGGTTCTAGGTTAACAGTCTGGTTTGGCATCAAGATGGATCAGGCAGAGACAGAAACCAGAAGATGGACAAGGGTCAGTACACAGGAAAGCAGAATCGGATACAGCACAGCTTCACAAATATACACTACACCATGCTCAGTCAAGGAGGAGGTGATCTCTTTAACCTCTTCATGACCCAGTGAATTTTGATTTCTGGCTAATGTTTTATTCCTCCTCAGCTTCTAAGACCCATGGCCCAGATTTATCAAACTGTGTGAGAGAAAAAGTGGAGAGATTTCCCGATAGCAACCAATCAGAGCTCAGCTTTCGCTTTACCAGAGCTCGATAGCTGAGCTGTGATTGGTTGCTGTAAAAAAATCTCTCCACTTTTACTCTCACACAATTTTATAAATCTGGGTCCATAAGTTTTTTTTATTTTTATATAAGTTTATTTTATTTCTATATAAGTTGTATTAGGGCTTATCTTTTACGGGACAAGTTGTACTTTCCATTGATACATTTTATTTTATCATATAATGTATTACAAAGCCAGAACATTTTTTAATGTAGGTCGAAATGGGAAATGGGAGTTCACAGTATGTTAAAACTGACATGCTATCTTTATTCCATGGGTCAGTATGATTCCAATGATGACAAACTTGATTAATTTTTTGTTTTGTTTTATGGTTAAAAAAAATTGAAAACCTGAAAAAAAAAAACTTCATTACCACACATAACTTTTTTTATTTTTCTACCTATATAGCTGTGTTAGGGTTTATTTTTTGTGGCATGAGTTTTAGTTTTAAATGGTACCACTTTTGTGTAGTTCTGGCTTTTTGACTCCATTTTGGCATGTGATGTAACATAAAATCAGCAATTTTGGCTTTTGGATTTTTTTTTGCATTTATGTAGTAAACCGTGTGGGATCATGGAAAATAATAATTTAATAGTTCAGACAATTATGCACGTGATGATACCAAATGTGTATTTTTTCTACAGTGTTTTATTGAAAAGGTGGGTGATTTACATTTTTTTAGTGGAGGAATTAAAAAAAAAATATTTTTATTATTTAAATCCTTTTATTTATTTATTTATTTATTTTTTTTACACATTTTTTTCCTCCTCAGAGACAGATCTGTATAGATCATGGTATTTAACCAGTTAAATGATATTTAACCAGTTAAATGATGGACACCGGAACGATCTCTGATATCCATTATTGCCAGCAGATGTCAGCTGCTGATAGCAGAAGGCATCTCCCGGTTACGACGCGGACTGGGCCTGCATCACCTTCGAACACCCAACCCATGACATACATGTATGTCACGGGTGGGGAAGGGGTTAAAGTGGACCTGTCAGCATGTGGCTAAATAGGGCTAGTCATCAAGATTCCAGGCAGGGCCGCCATCATGGGGGTACAAATGGACACTACACCATGCTTAGTCAAGGAGGAGGTGATCTCTTTAGCCTCTTCATGACCCAGCAAATTTTGATTAATGGCTAATGTTTTTTTCCGCCTCACCTTCTAAGACCCATGGCACCCTAGCCCCTGCAGCTGCCATTATTGGGATTTGGATTGGAGATTGAGATGTAGTATGTGCACCAAAGTGGGGCACGATTGTCTCTAACTCATCGATCTGTTAATAGTCTTGGTTACAATGTTGCTTTAAATACAGAATATAATTTGCGTTTACACAATACATTAAATCACGGGTTACAGAAATTGCAGGTTATAGACAAAAGTTAGCAGGATTAATTATTCCATCACGTTCCCGTCACAGTGCATTTCATTTCCAGATGACTTGTTATATCAACACCTTCAACTTTCATCTCTCTAGACAATTCTTCGCTAATCTATCTTGACAGGACTGCAAATTCAATGTATTCCAGTCGCTTGTGGCTGTGATAGGTATAGAACCGTTGACTAAGCTAGCTATGCTTTTAGCCTAATAACCTTCCTGCCTTAAATTATTTTTTCTTTTTTTTTCTTTTGGGGCAGGAAATATTCTGTGTGAGGATATGCATCTGTAACAATGACGACTGGTCACAAGATTGCAGAACTTGACTTCACCTTTTTTGCATGTTAAAGGGGTTCTCCACTGCCCTGCCTTCCGGAGCTCCGCTTCCAGCGTCCGGAAGTTTATTACTCCAAACGCTGTGTGCGGGCTTCTGTGTTTGAGGTTTCCCCCTCGTGACGTCACGCCCGCCCCCTCAACGAAAGTCTATGGGAAGGGGGCGTGACAGCGGTCGCACCCCCTTCCCATAGACTTTCGTTGAGGGGGCGGGCGTGACGTCACGAGGGGGAAACCTCAAACACAGAAGCCCGCACACAGCGTTTGGAGTAATAAACTTCCGGATCCTGTGAGCGAAGCTCCAGAATGCAGGGCAGTGGAGAACCCCTTTAACAGTTGTTTCTAGTACTCAGATACCCTTAGGACTTACAGTAGGGCTGAATTAAACAGGATGACGACTTATACGTTAATGGAACACAACGGATGACATTTATTTTTAGTGGCTTGATTGGAGTCACCTGTTCGGGCCATATACACAGTTTTTTTTAATGAACTGGACAGTGCACCAAACCATGCTTTTGAGTCCGCTTTAAAATAGCGAATCAGGCTATAGTGAACCTATTTAGGTCACTAAAAATAATGGCATCCACTGCTCTCTGCCACAGTATCGGCATCCCATTTTTGACAGAATACCTGTGACATAAGCCCTCATTGCTATATAAACCTAGCCTTACATTTAGTAGAGATCTGCAAGTAAAATACAGGAGGTCCAGGCTTGGTCTGTGCACCACAAGTTTTCCACCGGAGTACCCCTTTAAAGGGGTATTCCAGGCAAAAACATTTTTTTTATTTATCAACTGGCTCCAGAAAGTTAAACAGATTTGTAAATTACTTCTATTAAAAAATCTTAATCCTTCCAATAGTTATTAGCTTCTGAAGTTGAGTTGCTGTTTTCTGTCTAACTGCTTTCTGATGACTCGCGTCCCGGGAGCTGTGCAGTTCCTATGGGGAAGTGACATCATCATAGAGCAGTTAGACAGAAAACTTCAGAAGCTAATAACTATTGGAAGGATTAAGATTTTTTAATAGAAGTAATTTACAAATCTGTTTAACTTTCTGGAGCCAGTTGATCTATATAAAAAAAGTTTTTGCCTGCAATGGAGGAAACCATCCATGCTAAGCCTAGCTTTTTAAAATGTGGCGTAAGGCTAGGTTTAAGGCTATGTTCACATGTCAGAATTTCCGAATTGGAATTCCGCAGCAGCAGAGTCCCATTGATTTCACTGTGCACAGGGCGGAATTTTCTAGCAAGAAACGTTTGATTCCAGTGTCTGCAAGAAGAATGGACATGTCCATTCTTTTTGCAGATTTAGCACGGAATGCATTGCCGCCTATGAGACGGTGCATTCCCATGTTGTCCTAGCACTGGCTTGTCATGCCGATGCCCGCAGTCTGCAGAATGTCTGCACAGAGATTTTCCATGCGGAATTCTGGGGTGTAAAAATAGCCTTAGGCTAGGTTCATACTGGTTTAGTGCTCCTAATAGTTGTATCCATCAGAATCCTTCTGTGTACTTCCAACAAGAGCAGTGGACCTCATTGATTTCTATGGCCGAGTTAAGTCACCTATTGGCTTTGTTGGAAACGTATGCAGACTCAAAAGCGAGGACTGCTGCTCTTTTGAGCCCGCCAAAATAGCACATATTTTCCGAGCAGAGTCACTATGATTGAGATTTTTATAAACCTGTCCAGAGGAAAAGTTGGCCAGTTGCCCATAGCAACCAATCAGCTCGCTTCTTTCCTTTTTAACAAGGCCTTTGCAAAATGAAAGAAGAGATCTGATTGGTTGCTATGGGCAACTTTTCCTTTGCACAGGCTTTGATAAATCTCCCCCTACGTGACTATGTTCGGCCATAGAAATACCATTTTTGGTAGAGTGCCATCTGATAAGACTAATAGAGACCGTAGTGTGAACCCCTTTTGCAAGTTTTGCAAGTTTCACATACTCTTAGGCTTCACACAGGCAATGTCCCCACTGAACAGTTCCATGCGGAAATTGCCCCGACAGCTGGCAGAACATGCCAGTGCTAGGACCGATAAGAAATGTGCCGTCTCATAGATGGCAATGCATTTCCACGCATACTCCGCAGAAAGAATAGACATGTCTATTCTTTCCACGGACTTTAGGATTGGGATTTCTGCAGCAGAAACATCTGTGTGCGCAGCGCAGCAGAATCCCATTTATATCAATGGGACTCTGCTGCTGCGGAATCTCCGTGTGGAATTCTAATGCTGACATTCACACGGAAATTCCATTGTGCAAACACCCTCAGTGTCAGTTTTCAGTAATAGTCGATGAGAAGCATGGAACACAGGCTTTATAGAAGTCACTGGCTGTCCTACTATTGTCTCACACAGCTGCGGGGTATCAGAGCTGCAGGTGATCCTGTCCTCATAGGATTCTATGATGGCTGCTCTGCACAGGAGCCAGCACTGAACAAACTCAGGAAACAGCAGCTGAGCTTCCACTAGGAGTGACACTTCAATATATAAAGATAAAGGAGCCCAGCAGGATGAGGTTGTAAGTAAATGGGAGCAAAGCTGCTCAACTATCTGCTATATGAATGTTTTAGTGTATTATGATACATTGTGTAAACATTGTGAATTGCCTGTGGTTATAATCTGCTGTGCGATCAGATTATTGCTGCTTTAAACCATTTTAAATAGAGACCATGAGAAAATTGTTATGTTTACTTGTATTATTTGAGCGCTACGGCTGGTAATTTCCACATTTATGGTTGGTGCTATTATATACTATAGTCTCCAAAAATGTGGCTGATGTTCTGATGTGTTGTATGGATCATAATGGCGGTTAATATGTACGATGCAAACAATGTTTGACTATTTATATGGAAACTGTTCTGCATAATTTTGTATGCGCCTTTGGCATCTGACAATCTGTCCCATCTTGCTGTAAAATCAGTATAAGCATCTTAACTTCATTTTGGAGTGCGTATTTTAATGGCTATAAGCAAATGTACTTTGGCTGCTTGCAGTTGGACCCATATAAATGTATAGGACCCTTTTATGATCCGTTGTTTTCACAAGAACATTCGTAAAAGCAGCCCTAGTGTGAACATGCCTGACACAGCTGAGATGCTTACATCTGATCATTACACAGCCCCCTAGTGTTCTAGATGTATATTACACATCGCTGGTAGCTTATAAGAAATTCACGCCCAGTAGGTTTGTTGTGGACATTTTTGTAACTGACCTATTCATCTGTAAGATCCCTATTCAGATGAATGGAACTGACTTGTTTTCGCAGAAATTTCTGCAGCATACCTGCTGTGTGTGAACACGGTGCAGTGAAAACTCGGCTTAAACTCATGTACAATCATAACATTTTGCCAAGAACCTTTTTAGCTGCTCCAGTACCTGCTTTTAGGACCAGTTCTTAAAGGGGTACTCCGCCCCTAGACATCTTATCCCCCATCCAAAGGACTCCCGCGATCTCGGCTGCGGCACTCCAAGCATCCGGTGCACAGAGCAAACTTCGCCGGATGACTGGCGTTGCGGGACGGAGGCTTGTGACGTCACGGTCATGCCCCTCAATGCAAGTCTATGGGAGGGAGTGTCACGCCCCCTCCCATAGCCTTGCATTGAGGGGGAGTGGCCGTGATGTCACAAGCCTCCGGCGCTGCACCCGACGGTCTAAACGAACGTTGGGTGCAGCAGGGAGATCAAGGGGGGTCCCCAGCGGCGGGACCCCCACGATCAGACATTTTCCCCCCTATCCTTTGCATAGGGTATAAGATGTCTAGGGGCGGAGTACCTAAAGGCTAGGTTCACAATGCGTTAGTGAATCCTTTCAGATGTATACTGTAATAGAGAGCAATGGATGTTATTCATTTATACGGCCTGAATAGAGTCACCTTTCAGGCCATATGCGCCATTATTAGCGGATTGGCTAGTGCAGCAAGCCACACTTTTGAGTCCAATAAAAATGGTGAATATGTCAGGAACATGGGGGAGATTTATCAAAACCTGTCTAGAGGAAATGTTGACTAGTTGTTCATAGTAACCAATCAGATTGCTTATTTTACTTTTCAGATGCCTTTTAAAACAAAAATTAAAGAAGCAATCTGGTTGCTATGGGCAACTCAGCAACTTTTCCTCTGAAGTTTTGATAAATTACCCCCATTGACCCTGCTCTGGCTATTGAAATGAATGGCTCTTCATTACAGTATACAATGGCATCCCGTTTTTGTCGGAATGCCGACTGATGTGGTGTGAACTTAGTCTAATACTGCCACAGTTAGCAATACAGTTGTTATCTGCACTAATAAACACTTTTACAGAAGAAGATTGGGGAGATTTAGGAAAACCTGTGCAGAGGAAAAGTTGACCAGTTGCCCATAGCAACCAATCAGATCGCTTCTTTCATTTTGCAGAGGCCTTGTTAGAAATGAAAGAAGCGAGCTTATTGGTTGCTATGGGCAACTGGGCAAGTTTTTCTCTGCACAGATTTTGATAAATCTCCATTGTCTAGACTGGATGCAACATCACAGCTGTAAGAAAAAACAAATATTAAAGGGTTATCTGGACTTTTACACTTTGCACCGCTGCTACAGAAAGTATGGTGATGGAAAGGTCAAGCAGCAGAAAACATTGAAGATCAAGTGTTGTGGCCACTTCAGGGTACGTTCACACGCGTGGATTTTTTAGCGGGTTTTCCGCTGCGTATTTGAAAGTGGGCGGGCTCTTCTCAGCTGTCCGCAGCAGATTTCCCGCGGCGAAATTTACGCTGCGGAAAATCCGCCACAGCCCCTACTGACTTCAATGGGGCTTCCGGCGGATTTTCCGCAGTGTGCATTCCGCTGCTGAAAATCTGCTGCGGACAGCCGAGAAGAGCCCGCCCACTTTCAAATACGCAGCGGAAAAACCGCTAAAAAATCTGTGTGTGTGAACGTACCCTCGAGCAGCTATTTGGCCAGGGTTTTTAGGAGTCAGACCCCTGCCTATCAGGAAAATAGATTTTTTTAAGACTGTAGATGCAAGCAAGAAGCAATACTTCTAGAATAGAATAGCTTAAAGGGGTATTCCAGGCAAAACCTTTTATTATTTATATCAACTGGCTCCGGAAAGTTAAACAGATTTGTAAATGACTTCCATTAAAAAATCTTTATCCTTCCAATAGTTATTAGCTTCTGAAGTTTTCTGTCTAACTGCTCAATGATGATGTCACGTCCCGGGAGCTGTGCATGATGGGAGAATATCCCCATAGGAACTGCACAGCTCCCGGGACGTGAGTCATCAGAGAGCAGTTAGACAGAAAACAACAACTCAACTTCAGAAGCTAATAACTATTGGAAGGATTAAGATTTTTTAATAGAAGTAATTTACAAATCTGTTTAACTTTCCGGAGCCAGTTGATATATAAAAAAAAGTTTTGGCCTGGAATTCCACTTTAAAGGGGACCTGCCATTTTGGTGCAGAGAAGATGACAGGCTCCCTTATTACAACCAGCTGTGATGTACTCTTTTGTCCTTTATACCTGCTGGAAGCCTTGAATGATAGATCATTCTGTATTTGAGTAAAGTACTGTTTTCCAAGCCAACCAGTGTAGCAAAACTACAAGTCCCAGCATGGCCAGACAGCCAAAGGCTGTCCGGGGATGCTGGGAGTTGTAGTTTTGCTACACCTGGAGGCACCCTGGTTGGTGTATAGGGAGAAATCTAACAAGCCCAGCAGGATAGGAACAAGCTGCCAAGGACTGCCCATATGACTTTAAAGGGATACTACCGTGCTGACAACTTATCCCTTGTGCGTAAATGTCCGAACTATAAAAATGCAACCCTTTGTATACTCTAAAATTTTTTTTATAAAAACCTATCCAAAAGTCCCATCAAAACAAAAATGGTACAGATGAAAACTTCAGATCATGGCGCAAAAAGTTAGCCCTCATACCACCCTGTATAAGGAAAAATAAAAAAGTTATAGGGGTCAGAAGAGGACAATTTTAAACCTAGCAATTTTGGTGCTTGTAGTTATAATTTTTTTAAAGTAGTAAAATAAAGAAAAACCTATACAAATAGGGTATCATTGTAACCACATGGACCTACAGAATAAATTTATGATGTCATTATTACTGAAAAGTGCGCTACATAGAATCAGAAGCCCCTAAAATTTACAAAATGGTGTTTATTTTCAATTTTGCCCCACAAATATTTTTATTCTGGGTTCGCCGTAAATTTTATTCTGAAATAATTGATGTCATTACAAAGTACAATGGGTGGCGCAAAAAAAATAAGCCCTCATATGAGTCTGTAGGTGCAAAATTGAAAGCGTTATGATTTTTTAGAAGGTGATGAGGAAAAAATGAAAGTGCAAAAACTGAAAAACCTGTGGTCCTTTAAGGGTTAAATAATAATAATAATAAAAAAAAATGTCTTATGAACTATATTGAGCTGGCGGACACGAGTCATGAGTCTATTGAATCCCTGCAGTGAGTGAAGCTAAACCGTGTCCCAATGATAAGTCATGTCATCCGCTGCTGCAATCTCATTAGGCCTGCTCCAATTCACAGATGGCATTTGCCAACATGCCCGTCACAGATCAGGTCACAGTGAGCCACGCAGTCCAGTCTAAAATAACATTTTGGACATCTGAATGGTATTACTGGCCCTGTGGACAGACCTTTTTCATTATCAGGACTGCAGCCAATGTACACTAGAAGTTATATGATGTACCGTATTTTTCGTCATATAAGACGCACCTAATTTTATAGGATAAAAATCTAGAAAATAAAGATTCTGAACCAAATACAATGTAAAGTATAGGACAGTGATCTTCAACCTGCGGACCTTCAGATGTTGCAAAACTACAACTCCCAGCATGCCCGGACAGCCAACGGCTGTCCGGGCATGCTGGGAGTTGTAGTTTTGCAACATCTGGAGGTCCGCAGGTTGAAGACCACTGGTATAGGAGGTAATACTCACCCCGCTCCGGACCCCTCACCGCTGCCCTGGATGTCGCTCTCCATCGCTGTCGCCACGTCCCCGGGGTGTCCCCGTCGCTCCGGAACGTCTCTGCTGCCCGGTATCCTCGCTCTCCGCCGCCGCCATGACGCCGCTACGCACGCCGCTACGCACGCCGCTCCTATTGGATGACGGGACGGCGTGTGCGACGACGTGATGACGACGAAGGAGAGCGTCGGCCATGCAGAGGATCCCGGCACGGAGCAGACACCGAGGAGGCAGGTAAGGTCCCTTCCGGTGTCCTGTAAGCTGTTCGGGACACTGTGGCGGTCCCGAACAGCCTGACTGAACAGCCGGATTAGTGTTATTTTTGCTTCAGACGCAGCGGTCAGCTTTGATCGCTGTGTCTGAAGGGTTAATATAGGGCATCACCGCGATCGGTGATGTCCTGTATTAGCCGCGGGATCCCGGCCGTTGATGGCCGCAGGAACCGCCGCGATAGGTGTGTATTCGCCTTATAAGACGCACCAACTTTTCCCCCCCAGTTTTGGGGAAGAAAAAGTGCGTCTTATACGGCAAAAAATACGGTATGTCCCTGAAATGAACTGTGTGCAGCTCGATTGCGTCTGTAGTGAAATCTGCATATATGAAATAGTTATATGTGAGGGGGCTTTTGCAATTTTTGAAGCCAAAACAAAAAAAGTAAATTCAAAAGAAGTAGAATCTCCCTTTTATAACCTGACATAGGCTTGAAAAACCGCATCAATAAGAGTGATGTGAAAGTAATCTAAGCAGGCCATTCTCTGGCATCTTGTCTCATTAGTTGCATAGTCCGATCAATTGGTAACTGGAGACATTTATTTCCTAATAATTTATTGTACACATAAACTCACTTAAGCTTCGCCTTGGATAAAATTTTAAGAAAACGTCAGAAAATTGCAGGAAATTTGTCAGTTCTATATTGTGTTTAGAGCTGCAGATAGCTGATAGAAAGTTAAAACAATTGATACCCGTCTCTTAGTTGATGGCTATTTTGGTAAGCTATAAAATCTTCTTTTTTTCTTTTTCTTATAAGCTTGCATTTAGTTGAAGAGGCCGGCCTGAGCTGCTATCATGTATGCCTCCTCCCTCCCCCTTCCCTCTCTTCCCTGTATGATTGCTATAAAATACTCAGGGGGAGATTTATTAACCTATAGCAACCATCTAGCTTGCCTCTTTCATTTTTCAGAGGCCTCTTTAAAAAATAAATGAAGCAATCTGGTTGCTACGGGCAGCTGCACCTCTTTTCCTCTACACAGGCTTTGATGAATCTCCCCCCTCCCTCTGGAGCATACAGCAGCTGATAAGTACTGGAAGTATTACGATTTTCAAATAGAAGTAAATAACAAATCTGAATAACTTTTTGGCAACAGTTGATTTGAAAATATTTGTTTTTCTCCAGAGTACCCCTTTTAAGCTTACACGAAAACCATGATTTGGAGGCCAAACACTGTACATCAATAATGCAGGGTAGAGAGGGGTGGGGGAGGAGGTGTGCATGCTGTCTCTCAGCAACACCTCTATAACTATTAAAGGGGTACTCCAGTGGGAACAAAATGTTTTAAAATAAACTGGTCATAGAAAGTTATACAGATATGTACATTACTTCTATTGAAAAATCTTAAGCCTTACAGTACTTATCAGCTGCTGTATGCTGCACAGGAAGTTGTGTAGTTCTTTATTAGCCTAACCACAGTGCTCTCTGCTGCCACCTCTGACCATGTCAGGAACTTTCAGAGCAGGAGCAAATTACCATAGCAAACCTCTCCTCTCCAGACAGTTCCTGACATGGACAGGGGTGACAGCAGAGAGCACTGTGGTCAGACTGGAAAGTGCTACACAACTTCCTTTGGCACAAACAGCAGCTGATAAGTACTGGAAGGATTAAGATTTGTAAATAGAAGTACATAACAAATCTGAATAACTTTTTTGGCACCAGTTGATTTGAAAACATTTGTTTTCCAGGGGAATACCCCTTTAATATGCACATTCATATATTAGTTCTTACAGCTTACAAGGTCACCTGTCTAACCCAGGAAGAAGTACAGTGCCGCCTACTAATGTAATAGACAGACCCTTATTTTTAATATTCAAGGACTCTATAGTGACAGGGAAAGTTCCCCAAGACTGGCGCATAGCAAATGTGGTGTCAATATTTAAAAAGGGATCAAAAGCTGACCCTGGGAATTATAGACCTGTTAGTTTAACCTCCGTTGTGTGTAAACTGTTTCAGGGTTTTCTAAGAGATGCTATTTTGAAGTATCTTATTTTGGAGCATAGATGTTATCGGGGGGGGGGTACCACTGAGAGGCGACACCGATGTTTCGCACCGCTTGGTGCTTCGAAACATCGGTGTCGCCTCTCAGTGGTACCCCCCGATAACATCTATGCGTCCCCCCATGATGTACTGATTGCTGTGAGTATGTACAAATAAATGTGCTGAAGTTGGAAGAACAGTGAGTCGCCGGCTTTTCTTTTCCTCCATCAAGTTCTAATTTATAAATCTGTTTAACTTTCTGGCACCAGTTGATAAAAAAAAAAAAAAAAAAAGGTTTTCACCGGAGTACCCCTTTAAGTCTTATGCAGTTTGACTTATTTGTAGGAGAGTCCACTCTTCTGTCAAATTGATGAAACGCTTGATCATGGTAATTACAATAAATATTTAGTTTAATACAAATACATATAGCCATTGATCATGTCCTAGAATTTAACAGGACAGTTATTTTCTGTGCATCAGCAAAGTTGATAATGGAGGCGTAAAGTGTGGAGAGAAAGGGTTAAATTAATTTATTCTGAAATGCTGTGGTTACGATATTTAAACTGATAAAAATCCCATTGTACTCTGGACCAATTTTCCGTATGAAACCTCTCTGACTATGAGTGGAGCCAGCAACGCATGCTGAGATATGAACCGATACTGCTCTATTAACCTTGCACCTCTTGTAGTGCCTGCTCTAGGTGCTATCTGAACCACAGTCCTAAATGTTAATGACAAAAAGATTCTGTAAGTCACGCAGAGAAAGAGTGAGCAACAGACGAGACCAGAATAGAACGCAGGCAACATGAGTCAAATAGTAGGGGCAGATCATTGATCTCCTGGGTGACACACTGCTCTTGGTAGGATGTCCAGCAGGACAAGGGTTAAACAAAAAAGAGAAAGCTATAAAGATAGAGAAGGCAAATTCCAATCTGAAGTGAAGATGTCAACCTATTCATTTCTCTCCTCCCAACTAGGCAATGCTAGAACCTCCCTGTTCCTTCTTCAGCATGTTACACCCCTGCCTCCTCTCAGTCTGCAGAGCTGGAGCCCCTCAGCTATGTTCCTTGAGTTTTTGCTCCTGTTGTGATGCTTGCAGATCAGTAAATTGCTCAGAAACTGCTCCTCCTTCAGTCCTCGCTCCTTAGCGTCTGAAAAGAACAGATATTGCACCTCCAGGGATTTTCTTTTACTGCAGATGGAGAAGAGATTGTGAGCATCTGGCAGCAGAAGACAGGAGCTCTGTCATTACTATACATTCCTGAGAGGACCTGCTGGAGCACAAGAGACAACCTCTCAGCTGACTTCACCTTGCTGACTGCAGTCAGAGGAGGCAACAGGATGACAGCCTAAACATCTCTGCTGACCCTACTGCACTGTAAGTGACTGACCTGCCACAATGCCAGCTGTTAAAGTCTCCTGGATTATGTTCATCTGCAACTTTATTACATCTTAGAAACTAAATCAGAGTTTTTAGTTTTTTTTTTTTGACAAATCTTAGTCTTCAAACTAATTTCAGAGATGCTGCAAAATGACACATCTGTGATGATGGGGTTCCTTGAGAGTACCGCAGAATCAATTTGGGGGAACAACTCTAGGAATAACACCTCTACAGACTCACCTGGCATTGCCATCTTCATTTCCTTTGTGTACTCTATAGTTTGCATTGTAGGATTGTGCGGTAACTCTATGGTCATCTATGTAATTTTGCGATATGCCAAGATGAAGACTGCTACTAATATCTACATTTTAAACTTGGCCATTGCAGATGAACTTCTTATGCTGAGTGTGCCTTTTCTGGTGACCTCTACCCTTCTACGTCACTGGCCATTTGGCTCACTGCTTTGTAGACTGGTTCTCAGCTTGGATGCCATGAACATGTTTACCAGTGTCTACTGTTTGGCTGTTCTCAGTTTGGACCGATACGTGGCAGTGGTACATCCCATCAGTGCGGCCCGCTACCGACGACCGAGTGTGGCAAAAATGGTGAATCTTGGGGTCTGGCTCTTCTCAATGCTCATCATCCTGCCTATTGTAATATTCTCTAGCACTGCACCGAATAGTGATGGGACAGTGGCTTGCAACGTACATATGCCAGAGCCCTCACAGCGGTGGGTTGTGGTCTTTGTTCTCTACACCTTCCTGATGGGCTTTCTTCTGCCAATGGCTGCCATCTGCCTATGCTATATTCTCATCATTACAAAAATGAGAGTTGTAGCGCTTAAAGCTGGTTGGCAGCAGCGACGTAGATCAGAGCGTAAACTAACTCTCATGGTGACTGTAGTGGTGACAGTTTTTGTGGTTTGTTGGATGCCTTTTTATGTAGTACAACTAGTGGGTGTTTTTGCCAGCAGGGGGGATTCAACAGTCAGCCAACTTTCTGTTGCACTTGGCTATGCCAACAGTTGTGCCAACCCTTTCTTGTACGGTGTTCTGTCAGACAATTTTAGACGGTCTTTCCAGAAGGTCTTATGCCTTAGCTGGATGGAAAATGCCACAGAGGAACCGGTAGACTATTATGCAACTGCATTAAAAAGTAGGGCATACAGTGCTGAGGATCTACAGAATGGCATGTTGACAACAGGCAGCACCTATCGAAATGGAACTTGCAGCTCTCGGACCCACTAGAATTAACTTGTGTGTTTGGTAGATTGGTTCACTTCTAAATATTTTACATTTCTGGATTTGTGCAATGTTTGGGACATTGACCATTCTGAATAATGGTCTTGGATGGGGAAGTACTAATAGTTTAATATGTTGTTTTTTGTCGAAAGCCCATGTACAATGAAATTGTAAATTATGTTCCCAAGCCATTGGCTCTACAGGGGTATGTTTGGTATCCTGACCATGTGGCATAATAACCCATCCTTATTCTGTCAGCATCACAATGAACTGCAGGATTGAACTCAATCGATTGTACTTTGATGATTACAATGTAGCCAGACGGCAACCAAATGACTTCAGCTGAACGTATGACTTTTATCAATGACTGGTCATGTGTTTCTACTATATTCCATTGTATCTTGATAATGACAACCTCATCTTACACTGTATACTGATGCTTTTATTTCACTTTCTTGTTTCTCCTGGTTACATTCACTGTGTATTTTTAGCACATCCGTATTGCTTTTGTTCTATTATGTATGTGTCAAAAGGGGGTTTTGATCATTCCTGCAATTCAAACAATTTTCATTGGAATCTCCCATGGATGTCCTTTGGTCTCATTCTCTAATTTTCTGCCTTTATTTTGTAAAACATTGGTAAAAAAAAAAAACTTACAAAAACAAAACAAAAAAGGTTTTCTAAAACCGAGACTTAGACATGCACAATTCTGCAATCCTTCAATTCTGCTGCTATTTGAGCAAATTTGTGCAATTTGCTTTCTTTTGGTGCTTTCCAATAGAACATGAAGAAAATGTATTTGTCTGTAAAGTCACTGTTGGTGATTCTATTGTGCCTCTTACAATGTGCCAAACCAAGTACCCCCCCCCACCCCCAGTGGTTGTGTTTTACTAGTGTTTGCACCAATGGTACCATAAGAGGTTTTGTGGAACCTTATTTATGAAAAACCTTATTTATGCAAAAATCCTGCCATAAATTCTCTCACTGGATTGTAGTGCAACTTCTTCAGGAACCACAGAATAATAAAACACATTCATTAACATTTTATTTCGTGTGAGGTCTTTCCAACTGGACTTTTCGGATAAATATGTGTTATCGGCTAGTGCTTTGAGATAGGTGTTATTTGGTCTGGGGAGGCATAGTGCAAGTTTTTTTCCCCCAGGAATATCAGAATGTATTTCATAATACAGCACAGTGTGAATGATTTTAATGCTACAGTTAGCCCTGCAGGATGCCTAATACACCAGGTTTTGATGCCTTTTGGTGGACTACTTTGGATACAAGGTTTAATGGGGACCTGTCATATTAACCCCTTAAGGGTGTATTCACACGTACGGTATCCTGTGCAGATTTTATGCGCAGGATTTTATGCTGCAGATTTCAATGTAAACCAAATGACTGGACACAGCTTCTAATCCTGCGCATCAAATCTGCGCAGAATACTGTACGTGTGAATAGACCCTAAAGGAGATCTGCAGCCATAGGGGATAAGTGTCTATCAGCAGGATAGGGGATAAATGTCTGATCGCCGGTGATCCGAACGCTGGGACCCCGAATAGTGATGGGACAGTGGCTTGCAACGTACATATGCCAGAGCCCTCACAGCCCTCTTATGTACGAGGTCCCGCCTCTGCCATGGCTCTCACATGTAGGAGGCATATCGGCCACAGCATGACGCTGCGGCGGACATGCCCCCCTATCTCTATGGGAGAGGCGGTGATACAGCGTTCGTGCATCCCCGCCTCTCCCATAGAGCTGTCTGGGGGGGGGAGGGGGGGTGGTCGACCTCAGTGAGTAATGCCGGGTCCCCTTATGGGAAATCACGGGGGGGCATTTTCTTTCCATACTTATTGCTTTTTACCTGTTATACTATAGCATCCGTATTACACTGACATTCAGCTTGTGAGATCCAACCTACTTGGCAGACAGGAGGCTATCAGTTAGCCTCCTGTACCCATGGAAACCCTTAGGAAGGACCCCGCAATCTCATCGCCTCCTCCTCTGTCAATCCTTAAGATGCCCTGGTCAGTACAGACCAATGCATCTATAGGGTTAATATTTGACAAGAACTGTTCGATCTTGATCTCGGCAGTTGCGGCGGGATGTGATTGACAGCCAGGTCCTGTCAACGATATCCTTTGCAGTGTCCCGGGCCGCAGAGAGAGTGTAGGACGTATGCATACATCCTGTTTCAGGAACATATCAGCTGCAAGGACGTATGCATACATGCTGTAGCAGGAAGGGGCTTATAAATGCTGCCCAGTCTGCAGGCATCATGTTAAGCTAAGCTAACTGTTATATACTGTAGTATAGTTACAGGATAACATGTAAATTCATGTAACTTTTGCTCATTTTCAGCCAAGTCGTCAAGTGGGTGGGCCTACTCAGTGAGTCACTGAGTAGGACCACCCACATGACTACTTAGCCCAAATTGAGCAGACATTTGCATGAATGACAAGTTATACAAGAACTTTTCCCACAAAGCTATATATCAGTCTGCTCAACTACTCCTGCTCTATAACATGATGCCTGCAGTTTTTTTTTTTCAATTTGACAGGTTCAGTTTAAAGGATTTTCTAGGAAATATAATAAGTGCTGTGTAACATATATTATTGAGATATGTCTGGTATTGCACCTCAGTTCTATTGAGTTGAATGGGGATTAAGGGCAATACTAGATACAGCACATGGAGGAGAGTAACACTGTTTCTTGAGAAAAAAAAAACAGACCCTTTTTTTATCATCAACAATCCCCTCTAACATACCTCTCTCTACCTCTAACCTCCCTGTATGTGACATTGGTGGTTTTTACAGGCGGTCAGACCAAGCTCGTCCTCACTACTTGCAGAAATGTTCAGTCATGGCCATAAATGTTGGCAACCCTGAAATTTTTCAGTAAAATGAAGTATTTCTCACAGAAAAGGATTGCAGCAACACATGTTTTGCTATATATGCTTTTATTCGCTTTGTGTGTATTGGAACTAAACCAAAAAAGGGAGGAAAAAAAGCAAATTAGACATAATGTCACACCAAACTGCAAAAATGGGCTGGACGAAATTATTGGCACCCTTTCAAAAGGGTGGAAAAATAAGATTATTTCAAGCATGTGATGCACCTTTAAACTCACCTGAGGCAAGTAACAGGTGTGGGCAATATAAAAATCACACCTGAAATCAGATAAAAAGGAAAGAAGTTAGTCTTTACATTGTGTGTCTGTGTGTGCCACACTAAGCATGGACAACAGAAAGAGGAAAAGAGAACTGTCTGAGGACTTGAGAACCACATTTGTGGAAAAATATCAACAATCTCAAGGTTACAAGTCCATCTCCAGGGATCTAGATTTGCCTTTGTCCACAGTGCGCAACATTATTAAGAAGTTTGCAACCCATGGCACTGTAGCTAATCTCCCTGAGTGTGGACGGAAGAGAAAAATGTGTCAACACAGGATAGCCTGGATGGTGGATAAGCAGCCCCAAACAAGTTCCAAAGATATTCAAGCTGTCCTGCAGGCTCAGGGAGCATCAGTGTCAGCGCAAACTATCCGTCAACATTTAAATTAAATGAAACGTTATGGCAGGAGACCCAGGAGGACCCCACTGCTGATACAGAGACATAAAAAAGCAAGACTAAATTTTACCAAATGAACTTGAATAAGCCAAAATCGTTCTGGGAAAACGTCTTGTGGACAGATGAGACCAAGATAGAGCTTTTTGGTAAAGCACATCATTCTACTATTTACCGAAAATGGGATGAGGCCTACAAAGAAAAGAACACAGTACCTACAGTGAAATATGGTGGAGGTTCAATGATGTTTTGGGGTTGCTTTGCTGCCTCTGGCACTGGGTGCCTTGAATGTGTACAAGGTATCATGAAATCTGAGGATTACCAATGGATTTTGGGTCGCACTGTACAGCCCAGTGTCAGAAAGCTGGGTTTGCATCCGAAATCTTTGGTCTTCCAGCAGGACAATGACCCCAAACATACATCAAAAAGCACCCAGAAACGGATGGCAACAAAGTGCTGGAGAGTTCTGAAGTGGCAGCAATGAGTCCAGATCTAAATCCCATTGAACACCTGTGGAGAGATCTTAAAATTGCTGTTGGGAAAAGGCGCCCTTCCAATAAGAGAGACCTGGAGCAGTTTGCAAAGGAAGAGTGGTCCAACATTCCGGCTGAGAGGTGTAAGAAGCTTATTGATGGTTATAGTTTCAGTTATTTTTTCCAAAGGGTGTGCAACCAAATATTAAGTTAAGGATGCCAATAAGTTTGTCCAGCCCATTTTTGGAGTTTGGTGTGACATTATGTCCAATTTGCTTATTTTTCCTCCCTTTTGGTTTAGTTCCAATACACACACAGGCAATAAACATGTGTTACTGCAATCCTTTTCTGTGAGAAATACTTCATTTTCTTGAAAAATTTCAGGAGTGCCAACATTTACGGCCATGACTGTATGTGTAGTCACACAGATGCTTGCAACCACATTGCTAGGAAAGATGCGAAAGGGCTGAAGTCGAGCATCAACAGGCTTAGGCCTTGTCCACACTGCTGAAATTCAGCATAAAATTCCCCTTGCAGCAGACTCCTATTGCTTTCAGTGGGATTCTGCTACTCTGTGCACACTACTATCTCTTTATGGAGATGGCAATGTCTGTGCGGTGCCCACCTCTAGACAGAATCTCAGCCCTGAATATCTTCAGGCGGAGATCCAGCAATGTGGACGAGACCTTAAAAAGAATCTGGCACTATAAGGGTATGTTCACATGCAGGGGCGGACACAGACAGCAGAGGGCCCCTGTGCAAAGAATATGCCTGCCCCCCCCCCCCCCCCCCCCCCCAGGTAATATGTTTGCTAGGTAAGCGGGTAGTACGTTTGCAAGTAGTACATTTGCTAGTTAGGTAGGTAGAACACTTTCTAAGTAGGTAGGCAAGTAGTAAATTTGCAAGATATTTAGGCAGTTAGTAAGTTCAGTTGGTACGAAGGCAGGTAAAAGGTTTGGTGTTAGGTAGGTAGGTAGGTAGACAGGTATAAGTTTGGTTAGTAGGTGGGTAGCCATGTAACATTTGGTAGGGTAGGCCCTTAGTCCAGTGTTTTCCAAACAAGCTTTGGCTGTTTGGGCATGCTGGGAGTTGTAGTTTTGCAACAGCTGGAGGCACCCAGGTTGGGAAACAATGGACTAAGGACCTACCTACCAAACCTGAGTGCCTCCAGCTGTTGCAGAACTAAAACTCCCAGCATGCTGGGACAGCTAAAGACTGTCCGGGTAATGCTAGGAGTTGTAGTTTTGCAACAGCTGGAAGAGCCCAGGTTGGAAAATACTGACTAAGGAGGTTTTTTCAAAACAGTGTCTCTCCAGGTGGTCCAAAACTACAACTCCCAGCATTCCCAGACAGTCTAATGAATAGTGAGTACAGCTCTGGAGTATAATACAGGATATAAATCAGTACATAAGTAATGTAATGTGACCCTACATTCACCGCAATAGTGACATCTTATACAATGTGTGGTACCCATTGTACAAAATCTAACTATTGCGATAAATGAAGGGTCACGTTACATTACTTATGGTGGAAGCAGCAGGTCACTCACCTAGTCTCCTAAGGAAACTTTGAGATTCGACTTTTGTGAGGCTCCTCAGGTTCTGTTATATGAATGGCGGCTCTGGAGTATAATACAGGATATAACTCAGGATCAGTACAGGATAAGTAATGTAATGCATATACACAGTGACCTCACCAGCAGAATAGTGAGTACAGCTCTGGAGAATAATACATAATGGTTTTAATGTAACTTTAATGTATTCTTTCATGAGTTATTTACTAGTGTTGCTCGCGAATATTCGCAATTCGAATTTTATTCGCGAATATCGCATATTCGCGAATTCGCGAATATAGCGCTATATATTCGTAATTACGAATATTCGTGTTTTTTTTTTTTTTTTTTTCACAGTACACATCACAGTGATCATCCCTCTCTGCTTCCAGTTTATGTGGTGTAAGAAGGCTCTAATACTACTGTGTGAAACTGGCGTGCGAATTTTCGTATATATGCGAAAATTTGCATATGCAAATTTTCGCATATGCGAATTTTCGCTTATGTTAATTTATTGTATATGCAAATTTTCGCATATGTTAATTTTCGCACCCGCGAATATTCGCATATGCAAAAATAAAACGAGAATATTACGAATATTCGTCCATATATTCGCGAATATTCGCGAATTCGAATATGGCCTATGCCGCTCAACACTATTATTTACAAGTTTCTGACCACTTATAAAATGTGTTCAATGTGCTGCCCATTGTGTTGGATTGTCAATGCAACCCTCTTCTCCCACTCTTCACACACTGATAGCAACACCGCAGGAGAAATGCTAGCACAGGCTTCCAGTATCTGTATACACTGCTATATACTACTATATACACCGCAGGAGAAATGCTAGCACAGGCTTCCAGTATCCGTAGTTTCAGGTGCTGCAGAATGGACAAAACAAAAATTGGAACAGGACCCTCAGTTTACGCAGAAGATTTTGTTCATGTGCTCTGATCATGCGCGGCTGGTCCTGGCTGCTGATTGCAGCCAGGGACCCGCCGGTAATGGCCGACATCCGCTATGGTGCCCCTCAGATGCCGCGGCAGTGCAGTCAGAAATATGTAGGATCGGATCGCCTGCAGTGCTGCCGCAGCGATCCGATCATCCAGAGCAGCACACAGAGGGCCCCTCACCTGCCTCCGCCACCTTCCATGGGTCTTCTGCTCTGGTCTGCTGAATCTCAGACCAGAGCAGAAGATGACCGATAACACTGATCAGTGCTATGCATAGCACTGAACAGTATTAGCAATCAAAAGATTGCTATAAATAGTCCCCTATGGGGACTATTAAAGTGTAAAAACAAATTTTTTTTAGAAAAATCCCCTCCCCCAATAAAAATGTAAAATGTCCTTTTTTCCCATTTTACCCCCATAAAGTGTACGCCCACATCCTCCTGCCAGCAGCTCACACTATGTGAGAAAGAAGAGAGGTAAAATACAGAGCTTTTTAAAGTGCTTAAAACATTTTTAAGGGCAGGGGAGGTGTTAGGTGTAGTTAGGAAACATAGCCTGAGTTAGATTAGAAAAGTTTATTTAGTGACAGGTACTCTTTAAGCTAACTGTATAATCATTTTAGGATTATTTAATAGTTAATCCATTATCTTCAGTCTGTCTCCTGTGTTGATGTTTGCTACCTAGAACTAGAGATTTACGTAAAGCTTTATAGTGCATTGAACCCTCAGATAAGGTCTTTGTCATTTAAAGAGTAACTGTCGCCAAATAAACTTTTCTAAACTAACTCAGGCTATGTTCCCTAATTGCTCCTAATACCTCTCCCACCCTTTAAAAAAAATTCGGAGCTTTAAAAATTCTGTATCTTACTGTTCTTTTTGCTCCCAGCAGGAAAATGTAGGTATTTCCCAGCAGGCATGACACCACTGAAGCCTGCTGGGGGACCACTTCCGCCCTCACATCGCTGAAGTGCTGTGATGAATCGAAGACCTCAGGCTCTGTGAAGCTTTCAGTGATGCTCTGTGTGTAGCTTTCAGTCTGTGCAGCTTTCAGTGAGGATCTGTGTAGCTGTCATTCAAGCTCAGGGCAGAGAAACACTTCCTGAGTTTGGTCTCCTGCCAGGCTGGGAGGAAACCAAACTCACTGTATTAACTGCGGCAGGGTAAAGAACAGAGCCACCTAATGGCAATTTTTTCTATTACATTTTAAACATATTTATGTTGATAATTTTAAAAGTAAGTGAATGGGAAAGTGTTTGCTAGTTACATGAGGAACACTATATTAAAAGTTTTATTTGTAGAAAATTAGCAATTATTCCCTGTACTGACTCTTAGAACAGGGTAGGGGAAAAATAAGATGTTTTATTAGCAGTGTTAAATGGAAGTTGCCTTAAGGGGGTTATCCAGGAATGGAAAAACACAGCTAATTTCTTGCTTACTTTATAAAGAAAACTGCAACCTTTATGCAAAGCAATAAGGGAGTAGATTCCTGTGGACCTGTGGAGCAGCATTTTCCTGAGTGAGCGCAACATGTCTAAGCTACTTCTTCCTACAGAAACAATAAGGACATCAGGTGTATAAAGTCCCCCATACACATAAGTGAAACGTTGGCTAAACCTGCTGATTTTGGCAGTATTGGCTGACTAATATGTACGGAGGCCTCTCTTCAACAGATGATATCAGAGGAAAAATGTTGGATATTATGAATCTTTTTCTAGAGCAGTCTGGCAGTGGCTTTGCTCTTGTCTCCGTTTAGCACAAACAAAAACCCAGCTGAGCCAGTTATTTGTGCCTAAACCATGAGTCCTCACCGTGTCCCCCGGCTGCTTTTGCCTGCCCAGACAGTCTTGATAGATCTCTCCATATACCCAAACAGGTAGAGAGATATCAATCAAGGCCGGCATGACAGGCCTAAGCCACCAGGGACCATCCTGATGACTTGTTGTTTCAGCATCATGAAAAGGATGACAGGTTTCCTTTTAAGATCTAGTGTTACTAATAGGCTATTTACCAGAGGCAGGTCCTCCTTTCTTAAATTATTACTCTGAAAAAATATCACAGTAAGGACCCATATTTTCCTGTACATTGCCACGGATATGTGATGCACATGTCAAGGAAAAGCCTGAGGCACTGGTAGTGACATGTATAACTTAAAGCATTTTTGATATCATGCAAAAAAGAAAAAAGTAAATGGATTGATGGCAAGGAACACCACAATCCATTGAGCCCCACCGGCATCATTTCACTTCTTAGAATAACTGGATTGTCTACTGTGATACATTGTGTAGAATCTCAAGCAATATTTTTGGGAGTCAGAGCATACATTCTATTATTCTACTTCTTAGATTGCTCCCAACTCTTCCTACAAGTAGAGAGTAGATGAAACCATGCATTGACAGATCTGTAAATAACTACTTGCCACCTTCTAGAGCTGTATAATGATACTATCTGTTTGAACTATTATCTTTTCTTTCACAATAAATATTTGATGGGTGATGGATAATCTTTTGATCTAGCCAGGAATTGAGCCAACCCTGTGTGGGAGGAGTTATAGTCAGGAAGGTGTAGTGGAAGGGAGATAGAGTTGGCTGAATCCCCAGCTAGAGTGTCCTGGCCAGAGAAGTGGTGGGGCTAACAAACACAACAAAGCAGACAGTATGCCTCAGAAGCAGAAATAAGCATAAAAGAAACATAGTTAATGAACTACATTTACCAATATATGTTCATTTATAAGGCAGTTGTACCTAGGTATTATCATCGGACAAGCTTATTTATTATCAGTAAATTAAGACATTTCCATTAAATGCTGCATCCACTGTGCATGCATTAGAATGCAAGATCAGCTTTAGCCAATGGAAGAAACTTAGGCTCTCTCTCTCTTTAAACAAGTCTATTAGTGACCTCTTGATTCTTTTTACTATAGGTGTAGAAATAGCACCTATATGGTTGGTGGTTGTGTACACAATTGGCATTGATGTGATAAATGGGACTGGCACACCAGTGTACTAGAGGATGCCCCCATTAGGTCAGGCTCTGACACAATAAAGGTAAGACCACACTGATGGACTTTTTCTACTGCAAAAACTGACATAAATCTACTGTAATTCTATTCTATAGCAAGATGTAACACATGCAGATTGTGCTGTGGGTAGGCCAAAGATTTCACCAAGGTAATTTAAAGGGGCTACAATTACCAATATTTCCACAACTTGTGTGGGGTTTCCTGTTACCAGTGTATGGCGTTTTTAGAACCCTATCCACATGTATTGTAACATCCAAAAGATCCAACATTTTCTCTAAGTCCAGTTTACAGAAATTATCCACATTTTGGATTACATTTAGGACCAATGTAATACAGGAAGACTGAACAGTAGTACAGCAGTAAAAGAGACCTTAGTTAAGAAAACTGCAAAACTGTCAACCTAATTCACATAGAAACGCAAGCTTTGTGTAATGCTTGGGGGTTAAAATAAGCTTAAATAAAAAAAATTGCGAATACTGGTTCATTCCTGTAGATGGCACTGCAGACGTGATCTGTTGTATTCTGCATTTTGAATCCATTATCGTTACCGGACCCTCAAGTAAATATAGGGACACAGCAATTTACTGTATGATTAATGGAAACAGACATACTTTATCAAACAAAAAAATATATTAAAGGACATCTGCAGTGCTGGGCAAAAAAACTTTTTTTTTACCTCATTTAATAGGTCTTTGAAAGACCTTTCCAACGATTTCTCCCCCATCAAAATTGGCCCAGTCTTTCTCCCGTTATCAGCACACGAATTACGGAGGAGAAGTGAAAATAAAACTACATCTCCCATCATGCCTTGTGCTTACTTCCTGTAAGCTACTGCCCTCCCCCTGTTCTATCTCCCCGAGCAAATTATTATATTGTAACGCCCACATCTCCCTTCCCTATGCATACACCCTCCCCTTCTGCTCATCTCCCCCTCCCCATGCTGCTCCTGTCCAGTGATGAAGCAGCTGCCTCCGTGCTCACTGTAGTGTGGGCACTGGAGAGTGGATAGTGAAAGGAAAAATGGTAAAAAAAAAAACCATAATTGTTTGTCTATAAAACTGTCCTGATATTGGTCCCTCCATCTTTTTCACAACTACAACTCCCAGCATGACCAGTTATTTTATATGCAGTTCGGGCATGCTGGGAATTCCAGTGGTGCCTCCAGCTGTTGCAAGACTACAAATCCCAGCATGCCCTGTCAGCTTTCTGCTGTTTGAGTGTATAAAGGAGTTGTAGTTCACCAACACCTCTACTGTATCAGGAGACTCCTGGGAGTTGTAGTTCACCAACACCTCTACTGTATCAGGAGACTCCTGGGAGTTGTAGTTCACCAACACCTCTACTGTATCAGGAGACTCCTGGGAGTTGTAGTTCACCAACACCTCTACTGTATCAGGAGACTCCTGGGAGTTGTAGTTCACCAACACCTCTACTGTATCAGGAGACTCCTGGGAGTTGTAGTTCACCAACACCTCTATTGTATCTCTGTAGTCTCCTGGGTGTTGTAGTTCACCAACACCTCTATTGTATCAGGAGTCTCCTGGGAGTTGTAGTTCACCAACACCTCTACTGTATCAGGAGACTCCTGGGAGTTGTAGTTCACCAACACCTCTACTGTATCAGGAGACTCCTGGGAGTTGTAGTTCACCAACACCTCTATTGTATCTCTGTAGTCTCCTGGGAGTTGTAGTTCACCAACACCTCTATTGTATCAGGAGTCTCCTGGGAGTTGTAGTTCACCAACACCTCTATTGTATCTCTGTAGTCTCCTGGGAGTTGTAGTTCACCAACACCTCTATTGTATCTCTGTAGTCTCCTGGGAGTTGTAGTTCACCAACACCTCTACTGTATCAGGAGACTCCTGGGAGTTGTAGTTCACCAACACCTCTACTGTATCAGGAGACTCCTGGGAGTTGTAGTTCACCAACACCTCTATTGTATCAGGAGTCTCCTGGGAGTTGTAGTTCACCAACACCTCTATTGTATCTCTGTAGTCTCCTGGGAGTTGTAGTTCACCAACACCTCTATTGTATCTCTGTAGTCTCCTGGGAGTTGTAGTTCACCAACACCTCTATTGTATCTCTGTAGTCTCCTGGGAGTTGTAGTTCACCAACACCTCTACTGTATCAGGAGACTCCTGGGAGTTGTAGTTCACCAACACCTCTATTGTATCAGGAGTCTCCTGGGAGTTGTAGTTCACCAACACCTCTATTGTATCTCTGTAGTCTCCTGGGAGTTGTAGTTCACCAACACCTGTATTGTATCTCTGTAGTCTCCTGGGAGTTGTAGTTCACCAACACCTCTCTTGTATCTCTGTAGTCTCCTGGGTGTTGTAGTTCACCAACACCTGTATTGTATCAGGAGTCTCCTGGGAGTTGTAGTTCACCAACACCTCTATTGTATCTCTGTAGTCTCCTGGGAGTTGTAGTTCACCAACACCTCTATTGTATCTCTGTAGTCTCCTGGGAGTTGTAGTTCACCAACACCTCTATTGTATCTCTGTAGTCTCCTGGCTGGGAGTTGTAGTTCACCAACACCTATATTGTATCTCTGTAGTCTCCTGGGAGTTGTAGTTCACCAACACCTCTATTGTATCTCTGTAGTCTCCTGGCTGGGAGTTGTAGTTCACCAACACCTGTATTGTATCTCTGTAATCTCCTGGGAGTTGTAGTTCATACACCAGTGTTTCCCAACCAGGGTGCCTCCAGATGTTGCAAAACTACTACTCCCAGCATTCCCTGGTTGGGAAACACTGGCATACACACACACATAACAGGGACTACAACTCCCAGCATGTGTCATTCAGTAGTCCCCCTCCCCCCCATCTCATCTCCAGTATGATATTTATTCCCTGTATACACCACCAGCCCGTGCAGTGTAATATGTCTCCTCCACACACACGTCCTCCCCTCCCTGCTCTGTGGTTTGCTCTGTGTTTCCCCCATGATAACTTGAATCCTCCCGGTGATAAGTGAGGTCCTATGTAGACAGAGCAGGGGAGGGGGGAGGAGCTGTGGACGTCCTCATTCTCCCCCTGCTTGAATCTTACAGATAGGGGCGTTTCTGAGGATGAGCCTATGGCTGCCTCAGAAAGCACCCGCTCATGCATATGCATAAGCAGGGAGGAGCTGACAGAGGCTAGGGGGAGCACAAACACTGCTGGGAGGAAGAGATCTCCGTCCCCAAGATGGCGGCTGCAATGTAATGAATAGGGGACGGACGCAGGACTACTGGGCTATGCTGGCAACTCTAATATCTCAGAAACGGCTGCATATAGGTAAATAGAACTAATTGACTGAATTGTATAACTTTTGTTTGGGGAACATTTGGGCAGGGATTTTTGACCACTACAGTTGTCCTTTAAAGGAATAAAGTATAGGCAAATGCAGACTTTAGGAGTATTAAACAACAGAGAGGGCCAATAATACATCTGTAAAACAATCAGTGCTGACATTGACATCTACTGTATACCATACATAGGCTAGATACTTCTGCATTGACAGAAGAAGAGGAGGTCACTTCTAGGCATTGAGATATATATAATTTGAATAATCCCTTTTCACCTAAACATTCTATAGCCCTCCAAAATTCAAACTATTGAAATGTTGCAAGTGACGATAATTCTATGGCAGAATAAACTTATTGAAAGGGGTACTTCAGTGAAAAAGACTAATGTTTTAAAATTAACTGGTGCCAGAAAGTTAAACAGATTTGTAAATTACTTCTATTTAAAAATCTTAATCCTTCCAGTACTTATCAGCTGCTGTATACTACAGAGGAAGTTGTGTAGTTCTTTACATTTTAACCAGAGTGGTCTATGCTGACACCTCCATGTCCATGTCAGGAGCTGTCCGGAGTAGGAGAATACCCCATAGTAAACCTCTCCTGCTCTGGACTGTTCCTGACATGGACAAACGTGTCAGCAGAGAGCACTGTGGTCAGACTGGAAAGAACTACACATCTTCCTCTTGAGTATAAAGCAGCTGATAAGTACTGGAAGGATTAAAAGGTTACTCCGGTGGAAAACTTTTTTTTATTTATTTTTTTTATTAACTGGTGCCAGAAAGTTTAACAGATTTGTAAATGATTTCTATTAAAAAATCTTTACCCTTCCAGTACTTTTTAGCAGCTGTATGCTACTACTTTTTTGTCTTGTCCACAGGGCTCTCTGTTGACACCTGCTGCCCGTGTCAGGAACTGTCCAGAGCAGCATAGGTTTGCTATGGGGATTTTCTCCTGCTCTGGACAGTTCCTGATACGGACAGAGGTGTCAGCAGAGAGCACTGTGAACAAGACAAAAAGGAAATTCAAAAAGTATAGAATTTCCTCTGTAGCATACAGCTGCTAAAAAGTACTGGAAGGGTAAAGATTTTTTAATAGAAGTCTTTTAGAAATCTGTTTAATTTTCTGGCACCAGTTGATTTAAAAAGAAAAGTTTTCCACTGGAGTACCCCTTTAAGATTTTTAAATAGAAGTAATTTACAAATTTGTTTAGCTTTCTGGCACTAGTTGATTTAAAAACATTTAATTTCTTGCACCAAATGATTTAAGAACAGTGGCCGGCTTTTATCATTGTAGGTGTAAGTGAAGCTGTCACGATGCCGGCTGGCAGGTAGTGGATCCTCTGTGCCGGAGAGGGATTGGCGTGGACCGTGCTAGTGGATCGGTTCTAAGTCACTACTGGTTTTCACCAGAGCCCGCCGCAAAGCGGGATGGTCTTGCTGCGGCGGTAGTGACCAGGTCGTATCCACTAGCAACGGCTCACCTCTCTGGCTGCTGAAGATAGGCGCGGTACAAGGGAGTAGACAAGAGCAAGGTCGGACGTAGCAGAAGGTCGGGGCAGGCAGCAAGGATCGTAGTCAGGGGCAACGGCAGGAGGTCTGGAACACAGGCTAGGAACACACAAGGAAACGCTTTCACTGGCACAATGGCAACAAGATCCGGCAAGGAAGTGCAAGGGAAGTGAGGTGATATAGGGAAGTGCACAGGTGATCAGACTAATTGGAACCACTGCGCCAATCAGCGGCGCAGTGGCCCTTTAAATCGCAAAGACCCGGCGCGCGCGCGCCCTAAGGAGCGGGGCCGCGCGCGCCGGGACAGGACCGACGGAGAGCGAGTCAGGTACGGGAGACGGGGTGCGCATCGCGAGCGGGCGCTACCCGCATCGCGAATCGCATCCCGACTGGAGGCAGTATCGCAGCGCCCCGGGTCAGTGGATCTGACCGGAGCGCTGCAGTGAGGAGAGTGTAGCGAGCGCTCCGGGGAGGAGCGGGGACCCGGAGCGCTCGGCGTAACAGTACCCCCCCCCCCTTGGGTCTCCCCCTCTTCTTAGAGCCTGAGAACCTGAGGAGCAGACTTTTGTCTAGGATATTGTCCTCAGGTTCCCAGGATCTCTCTTCTGGACCACAATCCTCCCAATCCACTAAAAAAAAGGTTTTCCCTCTGACCTTTTTTGATGCCAGAATCTCTTTGACGGAGAAGATGTCTGAGGAGCCGGAAACAGGAGTGGGAGGAACAGATTTGGGAGAGAAACGGTTGATGATGAGTGGTTTAAGAAGAGAAACGTGAAAGGCATTAGGAATACGAAGAGAAGGAGGAAGAAGAAGTTTGTAAGAGACAGGATTAATCTGGCACAAAATTTTGAAAGGACCAAGATAGCGTGGTCCCAACTTGTAGCTAGGGACACGGAAGCGGACATATTTAGCGGAGAGCCATACCTTGTCTCCAGGGGAAAAAATGGGAGGAGCTCTTCTTTTCTTATCCGCGAACTTCTTCATGCGTGATGAAGCCTGTAAGAGAGAATTTTGGGTCTCTCTCCATATGATGGAAAGGTCACGAGAAATTTCATCCACAGCGGGCAGACCAGAGGGCAAGGGGGTAGGGAGGGGGGGAAGAGGGTGACGGCCGTACACCACGAAAAATGGGGATTTGGAGGAAGATTCAGAGACTCTGAAGTTATACGAGAATTCGGCCCATGGAAGGAGATCTGCCCAGTCATCCTGGCGGGAGGAAACAAAATGTCGTAAATAATCACCCAAGACCTGGTTAATTCTTTCTACTTGTCCATTGGATTGGGGATGATATGCAGAAGAAAAATTTAATTTAATCTTGAGTTGTTTACAGAGAGCCCTCCAGAATTTAGACACGAATTGGACGCCTCTATCCGAGACGATCTGCGTAGGCAACCCGTGAAGACGAAAAATGTGTACAAAAAATTGTTTAGCCAACTGAGGCGCTGAAGGAAGACCAGGAAGAGGGATGAAATGTGCCATTTTGGAGAATCGATCAACGACCACCCAAATAACAGTGTTGCCACGGGAAGGGGGTAAATCAGTAATAAAATCCATACCAATCAGAGACCAAGGCTGTTCGGGGACAGGCAGGGGATGAAGAAAACCAGCGGGCTTCTGGCGAGGAGTCTTATCCCGGGCACAGATAGTGCAGGCTCGCACAAAGTCCACAACATCCGTCTCCAGAGTCGGCCACCAATAGAAGCGGGAGATGAGTTGCACAGATTTCTTGATGCCCACATGACCTGCGAGATGGGAGGAGTGACCCCATTTGAGGATTCCGAGGCGTTGGCGTGGAGAAACAAAGGTCTTTCCTGGAGGAGTTTGCCTGATGGAGGCTGGAGAAGTGGAAATCAGGCAGTCAGGAGGAATGATGTGTTGCGGAGAGAGTTCAACTTCCGAAGCATCCGAGGAACGAGAGAGAGCATCGGCCCTAATGTTCTTATCGGCAGGCCGAAAGTGAATTTCAAAATTGAATCGGGCAAAGAACAGAGACCACCGGGCCTGGCGAGGATTCAGCCGTTGGGCAGACTGGAGGTAGGAGAGGTTCTTGTGATCGGTGTAAATAATAACTGGAAATCTTGATCCCTCCAGCAGATGCCTCCATTCCTCAAGTGCTAATTTGATGGCTAGAAGCTCTCGATCCCCGATGGAGTAGTTCCTCTCCGCCGGAGAGAAGGTCCTAGAAAAAAACCCACAAGTGACAGCATGCCCGGAAGAATTTTTTTGTAGAAGAACAGCTCCAGCTCCCACTGAGGAGGCATCAACCTCCAATAGGAAGGGTTTAGAAGGGTCAGGTCTGGAGAGCACGGGAGCCGAAGAAAAGGCAGACTTGAGTCGTTTAAAGGCGTCTTCCGCTTGAGGAGGCCAAGACTTGGGATCGGCATTTTTTTTGGTTAAAGCCACGATAGGGGCCACAACGGTAGAAAAATGTGGAATAAATTGCCTGTAATAATTGGCGAACCCCAAAAAGCGTTGGATAGCACGGAGTCCGGAGGGGCGTGGCCAATCTAAGACGGCAGAGAGTTTGTCTGGATCCATTTGTAGTCCCTGGCCAGAGACCAAGTATCCTAGAAAAGGAAGAGATTGGCATTCAAACAGACATTTCTCAATTTTGGCATAGAGTTGATTGTCACGAAGTCTCTGAAGAACCATACGGACATGCTGGCGGTGTTCTTCTAGATTGGCAGAAAAAATCAGGATATCGTCCAGATATACAACAACACAGGAGTATAAAAGATCACGAAAAATTTCATTAACAAAGTCTTGGAAGACGGCAGGGGCGTTGCACAGGCCAAAGGGCATGACCAGATACTCAAAGTGTCCATCTCTGGTGTTAAATGCCGTTTTCCATTCATCCCCCTCTCTGATGCGGATGAGATTATAAGCACCTCTTAAGTCCAGTTTAGTAAAGATGTGGGCACCTTGGAGGCGATCAAAGAGTTCAGAGATGAGGGGTAGGGGGTAGCGGTTCTTAACCGTGATTTTATTAAGACCGCGGTAGTCAATGCAAGGACGTAGGGAGCCATCTTTTTTGGACACAAAGAAAAATCCGGCTCCGGCAGGAGAGGAGGATTTACGGATAAAGCCCTTTTTCAAATTTTCCTGGACGTATTCAGACATGGCAAGAGTCTCTGGGGCGGACAGAGGATAAATTCTGCCCCGGGGTGGAGTAGTGCCCGGGAGGAGGTCGATAGGACAATCATAAGGCCTGTGAGGAGGTAGAGTCTCAGCTTGTTTTTTGCAAAAAACATCCGCAAAGTCCATATAGGCCTTAGGGAGACCGGTTACTGGAGGAACCACAGAGTCACGGCAAGGGTTACTGGGAACCGGTTTTAGACAGTCCTTGGAACAAGAGGGCCCCCAACTCTTGATCTCCCCAGTGGACCAATCCAGGGTTGGGGAATGAAGTTGAAGCCAGGGAAGTCCAAGGAGAATTTCAGAAGTGCAATTGGGGAGGACCAAAAGTTCAATCCTCTCGTGATGAGATCCGATGCTCATTAGAAGGGGCTCCGTGCGGAAACGTATGGTACAGTCCAATCTTTCATTGTTTACACAATTGATGTAAAGGGGTCTGGCGAGACTGGTGACTGGGATGTTGAACCTGTTGACGAGAGAGGCCAAAATAAAATTTCCTGCAGATCCAGAGTCCAAGAAGGCCATAGTAGAGAAGGAGAAGGCAGAGGCAGACATCCGCACAGGCACAGTAAGACGTGGAGAAGCAGAGTAGACATCAAGGACTGTCTCACCTTTGTGCGGAGTCAGCGTACGTCTTTCCAGGCGGGGAGGACGGATAGGACAATCCCTCAGGAAGTGTTCGGTACTAGCACAGTACAGGCAGAGGTTCTCCATGCGGCGTCGTGTCCTCTCTTGAGGTGTCAGGCGAGACCGGTCGACCTGCATAGCCTCCACGGCGGGAGGCACAGGAACGGATTGCAGGGGACCAGAGGAGAGAGGAGCCGAGGAGAAGAAACGCCTCGTGCGAACAGAGTCCATATCTTGGCGGAGCTCCTGACGCCTTTCGGAAAAACGCATGTCAATGCGAGTGGCTAGGTGAATAAGTTCATGAAGATTAGCAGGCATTTCTCGTGCGGCCAGAACATCTTTAATGTTGCTGGATAGGCCTTTTTTAAAGGTCGCGCAGAGGGCCTCATTATTCCAGGATAATTCTGAAGCAAGAGTACGGAATTGTACGGCATACTCGCCAACGGAAGAATTACCCTGGACCAGGTTCAACAGGGCAGTCTCAGCAGAAGAGGCTCGGGCAGGTTCCTCAAAGACACTTCGGATTTCCGAGAAGAAGGAGTGTACAGAGGCAGTGACGGGGTCATTGCGGTCCCAGAGCGGTGTGGCCCAAGACAGGGCTTTTCCAGACAGAAGGCTGACTACGAAAGCCACCTTAGACCTTTCAGTGGGAAACTGGTCCGACATCATCTCCAGATGCAGGGAACATTGGGAAAGAAAGCCACGGTAAAACTTAGAGTCCCCATCAAATTTATCCGGCAAGGATAGGCGTAGACCAGGAGCGGCCACTCGCTGCGGAGGAGGTGCAGGAGCTGGCGGAGGAGATGATTGCTGAAGCTGTGGTAGTAACTGCTGTAGCATAACGGTCAGTTGAGACAGCTGTTGGCCTTGTTGCGCTATCTGTTGTGACTGCTGGGCGACCACCGTGGTGAGGTCAGCGACAACTGGCAGAGGAACTTCAGCGGGATCCATGGCCGGATCTACTGTCACGATGCCGGCTGGCAGGTAGTGGATCCTCTGTGCCGGAGAGGGATTGGCGTGGACCGTGCTAGTGGATCGGTTCTAAGTCACTACTGGTTTTCACCAGAGCCCGCCGCAAAGCGGGATGGTCTTGCTGCGGCGGTAGTGACCAGGTCGTATCCACTAGCAACGGCTCACCTCTCTGGCTGCTGAAGATAGGCGCGGTACAAGGGAGTAGACAAGAGCAAGGTCGGACGTAGCAGAAGGTCGGGGCAGGCAGCAAGGATCGTAGTCAGGGGCAACGGCAGGAGGTCTGGAACACAGGCTAGGAACACACAAGGAAACGCTTTCACTGGCACGATGGCAACAAGATCCGGCAAGGAAGTGCAAGGGAAGTGAGGTGATATAGGGAAGTGCACAGGTGATCAGACTAATTGGAACCACTGCGCCAATCAGCGGCGCAGTGGCCCTTTAAATCGCAAAGACCCGGCGCGCGCGCGCCCTAAGGAGCGGGGCCGCGCGCGCCGGGACAGGACCGACGGAGAGCGAGTCAGGTACGGGAGCCGGGGTGCGCATCGCGAGCGGGCGCTACCCGCATCGCGAATCGCATCCCGACTGGAGGCAGTATCGCAGCGCCCCGGGTCAGTGGATCTGACCGGAGCGCTGCAGTGAGGAGAGTGTAGCGAGCGCTCCGGGGAGGAGCGGGGACCCGGAGCGCTCGGCGTAACAGAAGCATTTTTCACTACACCTTTTTTTTTTGTGTGCTGGTAATGTGTAGGAGCACCAAATGTATTAAATGGTCGCAGAGCATTTGATAAATTATGTGCAGGTCACATTTTCTGAAATTTCTCTCTTCACATACACCAAAAAGCTAAGCTAAGTCTGGGCTGGTGTAGTTTTAGAGACTTTTCAGTGGCTTTGCGCAGTTCATAAAACCCTTCCATATGATGTGTATTGCCAAAATCAGTGGATTGCAACTCAAAATCAGCAGAAATGTGTGAATCAAAAAGCGCAAAAAAGGTGCATATAAACCCTGCTTGCACCTTTTCTAGACACAAAAAAAGTCTAAAAACAATGATAAATGTCGGACATTTTCTTTCCACTGCAGTACCCATTTAAGCATCAGCCATTTTAAACTTTATAAGATATTTGTGTGGCATAGATTTTACTGTGCAAAATTGTTAAATTTTGGGGGCACTTTTGCAGGCTATAATACTATTGTAGGTTATAGGAAAAATGCTAAAATTATAGGGCCATGTAAGAAGGTGATGTGATTTGGTGAGGTTTAGGTCTGAGGAGGCTGATTGTTTAATGGGGGCACAGAGGCTATCTCTTATGATGGCACTGTGCTACATGCAAATCCTATTTCTAGAATAGGTTAAGAGTAAAAACATAGGTTAAAGAGTAAAAAAACGCACACAAAAAAAAGATTCAGGTTTGTAACTGCATCATGTCCCTCAATGTGCATTTACGCTAACATCTTACTTACTGACTGATCAAAGCATGGTTAAATATTTTACACAAATAGATTTTTGGTTTAGAAGCACCAGTAAGTGCCCAGTCTTACCAAGACCAAAAAAAAAAAAAAAAAAAGCTTCTCTTAACTCTTGATAATCGGCTGTTTTCACTAAATAAAACCAGCTCACATATGAGGTCACATATGACATACGCTAATTTAGAGATGAGCGAAGTTATTTATTTTGCTACCATGCATGGTGGGCCACATCACATGTTGATTACCGTTAGAGATCAGCGAAGTTACGGTGATTCGATTCGTCACCAACTTCTCAGCTCAGCTTTAGCCTGTATAAATTAGTTCAGCTTTCAGGTGCTCCGGTGGGCTGGAGACTCTCTCCTAGGACTGTATCCATTTTTTCCAGCCCACCGGAGCACCTGAAAGCTGAACTAAAGTCAGCAAATGCCGAGCCGAGAAGTTCATGACAAATCGAACCACCATAACTTCGCTGATCTCTAACGGTAATCAACATGTGATGTGGCCCACCATACATGGTAGCAAAATTCTATGACCTATGGGACACAGGTTGTCCACCTTTGATCTAGTCTTTGATGCAACAGAGTGGATTTTTTTTTCCATTCTTCAATCAACAGACACTAATGCTGCAAACTCAAGTGAAGAAAGATCCAGCAATGAGAGGTAGCCTATTATCAACAACAAACCCCTTAATACGCTACCCGTGTTACCGTTATCTGAATGCAACCATTTATACTTGTCTTTCATAAAAATATCAAGTTTTTTCATGTGATTCACTGTAAATGAAATGCTGTATGGATAAGCCATCTCATTCACTTGTCAGCCGTGCGCAGGCAAAATTGCTTTGCTTTTGGCCATTTGAGCAGTAGTTATGTTATTTACCACTCGATGCAGCATATTGTATAATAATCCCTGTGTGTTCACTCTAGCTTTTATCTAACACTGGACTCCCACAGATGTTTATACAAATTAAAAATGTTCTCCTTGCATCCAATGGCCTGTTATTACCAGCAAAAAGTTTATTTGGCACAATGCCACCAACAAATATACTCCAATTATATTACACAATTTTTAGCTAGGGTCCTTCATTTATATACAAGCTGTTTTCTGTGGGCTGACTGTTTCTTGGGGGAAGAAAAATGGTTCCATTTGTGGATAGTTTCTGCCTCCAACCTATGTAAGAAGCATAGGTCTGGTGTTTTTCCCTTAGCTTTCCATATCCCGTTGGTTAAAGGGGTACTCTACTGAAAACATCTTATCCCCTATCTAAAGGATAGGGGATAGGATGTTAGATCGCAGGGTTCCCACCGCTGTGGACCCCCATTCATGTATTTGGGAGGGGGTGTGATGGCTAGTACATAGCAGTCACACCTTCTCCCATAGACGTGAATGGAGGGGGGCATAGTGGCTGTCATTGCCAGTAATCGAGCACGGAGCAGAGTTCGCTCTCCGCCCCAAATGACAGGGGTGCTGCAGCAGAGATCGCAAAAGTCCCCAGCAGCAGGACCCCTGTGATCTAACCTCTTATCCCCTATCTTTTGAATAGAGGATAAGATGTTTTCAGCAAAGTACTCCTTTAATACTTCTCAGCATTAAAGCCCATCTTGCATTTCAGGTCACACTTAAGTGGATTCTCCGGGTGGAATTTATTTATTTTTTTAAATCATCTGGTGCAAGAAAGTTAAACAGATTTGTAAATTACTTCTATTTAAGAATCTTAATCCTTCCAGTTCTTATGAGCTGCTGTATGCTCCAGAGGGAGTTATTTCTTTTTGAATTTATTTTCTGTCTTACTCTGCTGACACCTATCCCTGTCAGGAACTGTCCAGAGCAGGAGCAAATCCCCGTAGCAAACCTCTACTGCTCTGGACAGTTCCAGACATTTACAGAGGTGTCAGCAAAGAGCAATGTGGTCAGACAGAAAATAAATTCAAAAAGAAAAGAACTTCCTTTGGAGCATACAGCAGCTGCTAAGTATTGTAAGGATTAAGATTTTTACATAGAAGTAATTTACAGATCTGTTTAACTTTCTCGCACCAGTTGCTTTAAAAGCAATTGTTTTTCCACCAGAGTGCTCCTTTAAGAATAAGCTGTCCCGTGTGTGCACGAAGAGCAGCACTATTTCTGACCATTATATAACTTGTCTATGGTATTTTTCAGCAGATTTCTGTTCTGCAGACTTCATCTCTATTTTGTAGTTCTCCCAGAGCTGGTGGGTGGAGCTCCCTCCTCCCCCTCTATAGACTTTAATTTGACATCAGGAGAATGAAGCATTTTTATCTAATAGGATGCATAACAAAACTTCTTATATTCACTTTCAATGACAGTGCCTATATGATTTGCTGACAATGCAACCCCTGAAGGGAGGAATTGTGGTGCCATGGGTGGTGTAGGGAAATACCTTTATCACTTTGTGATGCAAGGGCATCATTAGCCTATACACTGTCCGAGGTTGGAGACAGCTTCTCCTGGACCAGACACAGGGGAACACACCAACGTCAGGTTACACTGGCAGCATTCAAGAAAAAAGAACTTGTCCCTATATAGGACTGAGGTGCCTTTTTTAAAATATAACTTTTACTTATTTCTATTAAAAAAGAGTTGGTATCTCAATTCTCAATACAAAGGAACAGGTGTCTAAATAGTGCAGTATAAAAACACCTAATTAGTAGATGGCGCTCATACACACAAGCATTAACACGGTCAAGATGATTATAACAATAGTTGTCAAAATGCCACCATGTCGTGACCAATGCTCCTATGTAATGAATATGTGGTTCTAATTACATAGAGACTGGAGTCCCTTGTCCCAACGTGTTTCCATGGGGGAATCTGATAAATAGTCTTATTCCCCACACTTCATCAGGGAACTTTAAATCTGTATTCACTATTAGCAGCAAGCAAATATTATAATGATAAATGAGAAATCTCTGTATAGAGACACAGATACAGTGAGCTCAATAATGTTCCAACCTATAACCACCGTGATGATACCAGGGTCTCAAGAATAGTTAGTGTTTCCACCGTATATCGCCCATAGATCCTTGGCACTACCTGTGAATATAAGAACACAAATAGAGATCTCTCTTAGCAACCGATTGTAACTTACCCACAGCGATGTATGTCAGGGGCTAGGGATATGTACTCACGGTCTGCTGGATTCTAAACTAGTATAGGAGACCACCGGGTGCTGTAATGGCAATATGCCCACATTTAGTATGTATATAAACGCTGATATATAAACACATATACTAACCAAGCCAGAGCTATTATCTAAATATGCTTACAATTGGCTGTTAGACGTGCAGGAAACGCAGGCAGCATGGTGCAGAGTGAGAGGATGCAGTGTAACTCATTGGGAGCCCTGTTGCCTTGCGGGGACTTGTGGTGCTTTCACCCAATAAATTGATACTGACATGAGAGACTTGAAGATTGATCTTGGTAGCTAGGGTTCTGTCACGGTCTTGTAGTTTCCTCCACCAGGGCATGAACTTCCATCAAGCGGGTGATCATTGCAGAATGGCTGGCTAAAGTAGATTTGATCTGGGTCTTCCCTTAGAGCACACAACACACCTTTACCACACTGACTAAACTGGGGCAACTCCTCCCCCCACTACACTATATGAACTAGAATTTAGGGTTTCCCATTGGCAGGCAGGGTCACATGGGAGTACACTGCTTTCTGTTTAAAGGTACAATAACACATTTATAATATACATAAGATAATTATAAAAAATAGATTAACTCTTGGTAAAGTGCTGAAACATAATTAATATAGAAATAAGTCCCTCAGTAGGCCCAACACCCATGCTGCAGGTCTGCCTGAAGCAGTCCGAAGCCACAGTACAGCCTTTAGTGCTGGGACACCACCGAATTTTACACGGTTTCTTACCAATAGAAAAAGAAATGGGACAAAACAGGATGCGGGCCCCTTCTCTCCATGGGCCCTATATTAGTCACATAGTCTGCCAAGTCTGTTTTTATTTCTAAGAAATAGCCATATTATTACAGCCCTTGTGAAGTCATTACTCTGCTACTATAGTCAAAATGCTATTTTTTTTTAAAATAGAGTGTTCCTGTATACATTTGTCCACATACAAATACACTGGGGAGAACAAGTATTTGATACACTGCAGGTTTTGCAGGTTTTCCTACTTACAAAGCATGTAGAGGTCTGTAAGGGGACGTGACGGCGGTGATCAGACATCTTATCCTCTATGAAGGCCGGAGTACCCCTTTAACCCTCTATTTTATAACCAATTTATCTCCTTCTTATCTTACAGTTTATGGGAGTTACTATAGCCTGGTATAGTCAGGTTTAGAGATGAGCAAAATTACAGTGATTCGATTTCGTCACAAAGTTCTCGGCTTGGCAGTTGCTGACTTTAGTCTGCATAGATTAGTTCAGATTTCCGATAACTCCACAAACCAATCCAATAGCGAGGGGATTGTCTCCCTCCTCCAGTATCTTGGGATGACTAATCTTGCCGCAGCTAAAAAGAATCCCAACACCCCCAGCTTATACGATCCCTCTACTTCTGGAATAAGTGTTAATAGTGCTATCAGGGGTGAGTTATCTAGTTTTTTTTTTTACCTGTGAACAATGAATAAATCTTAAATATTTTATCCCAGAAAATCCTAATCCTCTGACAACCCCACCAGATATATGTAGTAAAGTTCCTTCCTTCATATTGCACCTCCAACACCAGTCAGTTTGCTCTGGGTACATTTTATGCAATGTTTTGGGGCTCATATACCACCTGGATATAATTTTGTAGTTCTTCTGTTTTACACTAGCTGATATGGACATCTCCATAGATCTTAGACATGACCTGTTAGCCTCCTCCTCACTAAGCTCCCTCCCCATTTCCTCTTCCCAATTAGAGAAAAACCTGCATTGCTTATCTTTTAATAGTATCCGATATACCTTCAAGAGTAACATTGTACATTCATCGTGATTTAGGAACAGTCTATCTATATCAGAAGGTTTCCAGTTTTCAATATATTTTCGATTTTAATAACTGACCCAATTTGTGAATATTCTAACCATGTTATTTTAGAATTTGGAAAACATTCTGCCCATCTCTCTGCTGGTATTACTTGATTAGTAACAAGCAAATCCTTTACCCTACTCTCCTTAATACATGCTCGTTTTGAAGGTATTTTGAATCTCCCAAACCTGGTGGGAAGGCTGGATTGTCAAAAAAGTGGGGGTCATACCTCCTGCTCTTTTCGATAGTTCATATTTATCCACCCACCTATCCCAGACCCGTAATGCATCAATCACCAAAAGAGGCCCATTTACCAAAGGTCCCTCTTTTCCCTCTTCAGCCAGGGCAGTGCTCCCAATATAACTGGGGATAAGTTCGAAAACAAGGTTGCCCTTTTTTTGGCCTGATGAACCCACTCACCTAATGATAAAATTGCGACTTCTTGGTATTTTTTAATGTCTGGAAGCCCTACTTCTCCCCATTCTTTCCTTTTAGTAAGGGATACCATCTTGATTCTTGGTTTGCCATTGTGCCAAATAAAACATGAAAACACTCGCAGTACTTCCCTGAAATAATGCCCCGGAAGAAAAATAGGTACTGTCTGAAAGACGTATAGAAACCTCAGAAGTATATCCATTTTAATAGTATTTATCCGGCCAAACCCTGACAAGAATTTATTATGGAAAGCCTGTAAATCTGTTTCCGTCATTTTCTGTATGGGAAGATAATTTAAAGAAAAATAGCTTCTCTAGTTGAGAGGGAATCTGTATGCCTAAGTATGTTATACTCTGCTCTTTCCATATAAAAGAGAAGCTCTTCTTAATACCTTCTATATCTTGTTCCGGCAGAGTAATATTTAGTCCTTCCGTTTTTTTTAAGATTGGCTTTAAAGTTGCTTAGTCTCCCAAAGCTCTCTAATTTGCGGATAATAGATGGAAGAGAGACCGTAGGGGAAGTTAAATACAACAATAGATCATCGGCATTTAACGCGAGTTTATGATGTGTGTCCCACCTTGATCCCATTGATATCTGAATTATTTCGTATAGCTGTTGCCAAGTGCTCCATTGTTAATATATATATATAACAAGGGAGACAGGGGACATCCCTGTCTCATACCATTTCTGATACCGAAGGCTTTACTTTAACTCGCCCAGTCGGCACTGAGTACAAGGCCATAATCCGATTGATGAAAATAGGTCCCAAGTCTATCTGTGCCAAAGATGCTCGTATGAATTCCCACCGGACCCTATCGAAGGCCTTCTTTGCATCGACAGCCAAAAGACAGGTTGTACTACAAAAAAGACAAAAAGGAGCGCTCCATGGTGCAATAAATAACATATGTGGGAACGCTAATAATGATTGAGCGCTTACCAATGTAAGTTGTGCAAATGCCAGCACAACTTGGATGATAGCATGAAGCCGATCCCTCTGCTACCTCTCCACAATAAAAGCAATTAAAAAACCAACGACCTCCAGACCAGTGGATAGTAGGGTGCTGAGGGACCAGGCAACAGTTGAAGCAATCAGCTTTATTCCCAACATGCAACGCGTTTCGCGCTAGTGCGCTTTATCAGGCATGTTGCCTGGTCCCTCAGCGCCCTACTGTCCACTGGTCTGGAGGTCGTTGGTTTTTTAAAAGACAGGTTGGAAATTTTGGAAAGGTTGGACATATGCAATCAGAGAGGGTATGTAATGTATAATCTATTATATGTAATGTATTATATGTAATGTATAATCTATTATATGTAATGTATAATCTTTTGCTTCTCTTCCAGTGAAAAAACCCACCTGGCCCAGGTCTATCACTTTAGGTATAATTTTACTCAGCCTATCTGCTAATATTTTCGAGCAGATTTTGGTATCGTTATTTATAAGCAAGATAGGTCTGTAGTTCCCACAATATGTATGGTAATTATAATCGAAATGCATTTAAAAAGGCCCTTCTAAGCCCATCGGGTCCAGGACTTTTATCACCTTCCAATAATCATATCACTTCTTCCTCTTCTCTCTCAGAAAACTCAGATTCCAACTTGCCCTTTTCCACCTCTACAACTTTTGGTAAAGCTGTTTTCTCCATATATTCTAAGATTTTCCTGTCCAACACCTCTTTTGGCGATTCAGCAAAATGCTCTTTAATGTTATATAAACTATCATAATATTGCCGAAAAGTTCCTGCTCTATTACATAGGTCATGAACCAGATTGCCTTTTGGGTTACAGATATTTGGGATATAGGCTTCTAATGCCTGCAGTCGCAATAAGCGGGAGAGCATCCTTCCACATTTATTAGCATGTTCGTAAATATAACCGCGTTTTAGTCAACCTCCAGGCATCTGCAGCTACAGCGAGCTCTTTAACCTGTTCCCTAGTCATGGTTATTTGTGTTAGTATCGATTTGTTCTATGTTTTTTTATGTTGTTTGGATAACACCTCCAATTCCTCTAGTCCGGCCTCTTTTTCTATATTCAAGCGGGCCCCATGCATAGCTAACTACACATTTTAAAGTTTCCCATTGGATAGGCAGAGCAGTTGGATCAGATAAAGGAGTCTCTAAAAATATCTCAATGGTTCTAATCACAGATTCACAGCAAAGCTCATCCTTTGATAGAGACTCATTAAGTCGCCAATTCCATCTCTCTCCGCCCCAGAAATCTCTATTCATAGAAACACTGGTGAATTATCCGACCAAACTGCACTGCCTATCCAAGCCTTTGGGTTCTGTAACAGCATGTATTGAGACACCACTAGCATATCCAAGTGGCTATATGACCCATGCGCTGGCGAGAAGTGCGAGTAATCCTTGTCTTTAGGGTGAAGTAACCTCCACACGTCTACCAGCTGGTGCCCCTCTAAAGTTAACCGTACCATATTCAAGACGGAGTGTGGGACAGCTGATCTCTCTGTAGAGTTGTCCATAATTGGATGAAAAGTCAAATTAAAATCCCCCAAAACAAAGTACCCTTCTACAAAAGGATCTACTTTAGCTAAGATATCTCTCAATACTTTACCTTGTTGTGTATTTGGAAAGTAAATACTACCCAATGAGTAAGGTTACATATTTTTATTTTCAATTTAATAAAAGCGTATCTACTTTCTGAGCAAATTAATGAATCTAGAACTACATACCTCAGTGTTTTGTGGAGAGCAATCAACACTCCCCACGTCTTGGAATCTGGGTTTGTGCTATGTAGCCAATATGGATAATTCTTAAAATGAAAGCTGGGCACATGGTTTGATTTAAAATGTGTGTCCTGTAAAAATTTAATCTGGACATGTTGTTTATGCATCATTTGAAGGACATGAGAGTGTTTAAAAGGTTCGTTGAATCCACAAAAATTAAGTGTTGCTATTTTTACCTCTAATTTAGGCATTTCGGCTTGGGTAGAGGGAAAAAAAAAAAGGGAGGGAGGAAGGGGGATGTACTCCCTACCCTCCAACAAGACTATAGAACCTGATCACCTGAGTTCTACACTGCAGGAATCTAACCACTGCAGTGGAATAAAGACAAGGGGAAAAAAAAAACAGACCCCAAAAAAAGAAAACCTTTAATGTCACACTCTGTATCAAGAGAGCACTGTGGACAGAAAAAAAAAACAGAAGTCCAAAAAGAAAGGAACTTTCTCTGTAATATACAGGCGCTAATAAGTACTGGAAGGATAAAGATTTTTTAATAGAATTAATTTACAAATCTGTTTAACTTTCTGGCACCGGTTGTTTAAAAAAAATGTTTTCCACCGGAGTACCCCTTTAAAATTCTATGAACTCCATCTCACGAGTTAAGTGCAAAAGTTCATCTTTAATTTTAAAATTATGAATTCTGCAAATAACATCTCGGGGGTAATCCATTCTGGCCGGCCCACTGGTTCTGTGAGCTCTATTTCCATTTCCTCTGATATTGGTGGTTTTAGCACTGAGCTAAAAATCTTCTGTAAGACCTCAATTAATTCTTGCTGTTTAATCCTCTCAGGTAAACCTCGAATATGCAAATGATTTCTTCGGCTGTGATTTTCTGCATCGTCTTGCAAGCGATACAATTGTTTTATATGAGCATTCTGAGACGACATCTGTGTTGTTGTACTAATTACTTGATTTGCCAGTCTACCCTGATCTATTGTCAGGGCCTCCACTTTAGTTTCTACCTCTTGTATCCAAGACTTCACTGAGGCTAGCTCCTCTTTATAGGCGTTCTCCAGTCCCTCCACATACTTCTCCGTGTCCTGTTTAGTAGGTAATTGCTTCTTATACACTTGCCATTCCCATTCTGTAATACTTTTCTTCTGGATTCTGATTTATAAATGCTCCTTCTTGAGGATTTCTGTATAGGGCCTGCACTTCCATTGGAAAAGGTAACAATTTTGTTTGAATGTTCCTGGAAGCGGTATCCTGTGTTTTCCTTCTCACTGCTGCTTCTTTGACACCTACTGCTGCAGATAATTGTTCTTTCTGGATGGGCAGTCTTGCAGCTTGATGGTTTACTTCTGAGTGGGGAGCTACACAATCTATTGTTTGTACCGGTCATTCATCTTCAGCTGAGGTGTTAGCAAGCATTTTATCTCTGTTAGAAGTTCCTCCCGTACTGGTTTAGTCGCCTTCCCCATTAATTGTGGCAGTGGTAGCCCAATAGTACAAGAAGGAGTTCCCGAGTTTCTCCCGCTCAGCTGTATATTAAGATTTTGAATATCCACGTGAACCAGAGACCCCTCTGTGCCTTGTTCCCCCTGTAGGATGCTTTTACCTCCTTTTTCTTTTCCACATTTGCTCTTTGCATCGCACCCCTCGTTGCTCAACGCCTGGGGTGGGGGTGAGGTTTCACTTATGGAACTCCGTTGCAGGTGCATCTTGTGCTCCCTTTTAGGATCTTCTTGGCTTTTATCCTCTTGGGGTCCTGTTAACAGTTTTGTTAGGTCACCAGGAGGTCTCTCTAAAGATTTTGCCAAGGAGCTAGCACATGGACATAATTTAGACCCTTTGCCATGACACTTAGAATTTAGCTCTAGGGGCCGCCTATTTTTCTTCATTTTTTTTTAAAGATGTTTCCACATTTTGACTTAGTCACCTATGGTAAATTTAAGTTGATTTGAACATGATTTGAAAGGCACAGTCCTGCCTATATAAGGTCTCACGGCTGACAATTTATTTCTGAGCTAGTAAGAGAGGTGACTAAGAACCTAATGGTCACTCAGGCCCAGCTCCAAGGATCTTCCAGAAGGCCAACCATTACTATAGCACTCCACCAACCTCTGTTCAATCCTCAGTAAAAGACATATGAAAGATCACCTGGAGTGTGGAAAAAAACATCTAAAGGACTCTCTGGGCTAATAAACCCATGATTGGACCTTTTGGACTCAATTATAGAATATTTATTAAAACCTGCGCAGAGGAAAAGTGAAGCAATTATCCATAGCAACCAATTGGATTGCCGCTTTTATTTTTCATATGCTTTTTTATATGTAATAATGTAAGGACCAATTTGGTTGCTGTGGGCAACCGGCCAGCTTTATCTCTGCATAGGTTTTAAAAAAAACCTCCCCCTGTATCTGAAGAAACCATGCACTGCTCTTCAGCTGCCCTATACCATCCCTACAGTGAACCATGGTGGGGCAGCATTATGCTGTTGGATAACTTTTTTATCAGCTGGGGAGAGACTGGTCAAAGTTGAGGGTAATCTAAATGGGGAAAAGTACAAACATTTTCTTCGTGAAAACCTGGTCCAGAGTGCTCTGGGCCAAAGAATTCCCCTTCAAAGGACCCTAAGCACACAGCCAAGACAACACATGACTAGATTAGGGACAACTCTGTGAATGTCCTCGACCAGTCCAGCCAGAGCCCTGACTTAAACCCAATCGAACATACCTGAAGACACCTGAAATGGCTTCCACCAGTGGTGCCTATCCAACCTCACAGAGCTTGAGCAGAGAAGAATAGCAGAAATGCCCAAATCTAAGCGTGGAAACCTTGTGACAAGTGTTGAGTAAAGTGTCTGAATACTTATGTCAATGCAACATTTTAACTTTTTGTTTTCAATAAATTTAACAAAGATTTTCAACATATTATTTTCACTTTGTTATTATAGGGAATTGAGTGCAGAATGATGGGGGTGGGGGGGGGGGGACGACGACACATGAATTTCTCTTTATTTTAGCATGAGGCTGCAACATTACAAAATGTGAAAAAAGTGAGAGGGTCTGAAAACTTTCCAAATGCATTATATATGCCTCAGTCATTTTGCTGCTTGAGTAAACAAAACGTTCTTCAATTTAGTTGTGTAAAGAAACGTGCGCATTCATGTGTGCTAGGGGAGCTCAGAACCTTTCATATGCAACAATTATAAATCGAGGTGTATTAAACAAACATGAGAATATAATAACCTGGTTAGTAATGACTTAATGCTGTAGAAGAGGTGAAGCCTTTTTGTTTTCTTCAAAGGCAGCACAATCACAAATTTCTAAGGATGTGTGTAAATAATCCCTTATAAGGTACAGGTGCTTGATTGTTGCAGTAAACTCTGTGTGGCACTCAGGGTCGTAACTAGAAAAGTCTGAGCCAAACTTATACAGATATACTGTATAGTATATTTTTATGTATGCATAATACAAAGCCTGTGGAGGGGAGAGAGGGCATGCATACATGTATTTTGGTTAATTAGGATTCACACACACATAAAACATTAAATTTCATTGTATATATGTTATGTAATGTATGTTAACTTTTATAACTGTGTGGTGCAACACTGTTGTATGGCAGAACCACGGGTATAACGGTGTAGGTGGTGGGGCTAGATGGTATTAACCCCTGGGGCAAGATGTTATTTAACCCCTAGTGTTCGTGACGCCAGAGTGGTTTTTGGTACCAGAACCACACGAACGGTATCTCGGCTATTCCAATGGCTAGTTAACCTCTTAAGGACCAGGCACGTATGAGTACGTCCCTGCACCCTGGGTCTTAAGGACCAGGCACGTGCTCATACGTCCATGGGAATTTCGGTCCCCGCCGCACGCCGGGTGGGGACTGGACTGGTATGACTGCTGATATCTATCAGCAGGCACCCCGCGCAAATTCCCAGGGGGATCATCAGACCCCCCCCATGTCGGCGATCGGCGCAAATCGCAAGTGAATTCACACTTGCGATTCCGGGTCATTACCGGTCTATGGTGACCTGGAATATAAGGGGGATTGCGGGTGTCTAAGATTCCCACAATCCCCCTGAAGAGATAGGAGTGAGGTGGCAGGGGTGCGACCCCTCCTATCCCTGCTATTGGTGGTCTAGACGCGACCACCAATAGCAGATCGGGGGCATGGGGGTTAACTTTCGTTTTCCCTGTTTTGCTCACCCACAATAGGCGGGGCAGAACGGGGAAACAACAGAGGACCTGCGCCGGAGTCCACTTACCGATCTGCGGAGGCTGCGGGCGACGATCGGCATCGGAGATCGGCGGGTGGGGATGTCGTGCAGCAGGCTCTCTGGATCCGACGGAAGCCGGTAAGTTGCCTAGCAACATCTGGAGGGCTGCAGTCCGAGACCACTATATAGTGGTCTCTCTACTGTAGCACTCCAGATCTTTCAAAACTACAACTCCTAGCTTGACCACACAACTGTTTGCTGTCTGGGCAAGCTGGGATTTGTAGTTTTGCAGCATCTGGAGGGCCACAGTTTGCAGTGGTCCCTATACTGTAGCTCTCCAGATGTTAAAAAACTGCAAATCCCAGCATGCTGGGAGTTGTAGTTGCGATCCCTCCAGCTGTTGCATAACTATATCTCCCAGCATGCCCTTCGGTGATCAGTACATGCTGGGAGTTGTAGTTTTGCAACAGCTGGAGGCACACTGGTTGAAAAATATTGAGTTAGATGACAGAACCTAACTGAATGTTTTCCAACCAGTGTGCCTCCAGCTGTTGAAAAAGTACAACTCCCAGCCTGCATGGTCTGTCAGTACATGCTGGGAGTTGTAGTTTTGAAACAGCTGGAGGTTTGACCCCCCCCCCCCTCTTTGTGAACGTACAGGGTACATCCACACGGGCAGGCTTACAGTAAGTTTTCTGCTTCAAGTATGAGCTGCAAATTTTTCACCGCAGCGCAAACTCCTAGCAGGGAACTCACTGTAAACCTCCGCCAGTGTGAATGTACCCTAAAAACACTACACTACACTAACACATAATAAAGGGTAAAACACTACATATACACCCCCTTACACTGTCCAGTCCCCCCCCCCAATAAAAATCAAAAACGTATTGTACGGCAGTGTTTCCAAAACGGAGCCTCCAGCTGTTGCAAAACAACAACTCCCAGCATTTCTGGACAGCCACTGACTGTCCAGGCATGCTGGGAGTTTAGCAACAGCTGGAGGCACCCTGTTTGGGAATCACTGGCATAGAATACCCCTATGTCCACCCCTATGCAATCCCTAATTTAGTCCTCAAATGCTCATGCCGCTCTCTCACTTCGGAGCCCTGTCGTATTTCAAGGAAACAGTTTAGGGCCACATATGGGGTATCTCCGTATTCGGGAGAAATTACACTACAAATTTTGGGGGGGCTTTTTCTCCTTTTACCCCTTATGAAAAGGAAAAGTTGGGGTCTACACCAGCCTGTTAGTGTAAAAAAAAAAAAAGAATTATACTGACATGCTGGTGTTGCCCTTTACTTTTTATTTTCACAAGAAGTAAAAGAAAAAATAAGACCCCCAAAATTTGTAACGCAATTTCTCCTGAGTATGGAAATACCCCAGATGTGGGAGTAAAATGATCTGCGGGCGCATAACAAGGCTCAAGAGTGAGAGCGCACCATGTACATTTGAAGCCTAAATTGGTGATTTGCACAGGGGTGGCTGATTTTACAGCGGTTCTGACATAAACGAAAAAAAATAAATGGCGCTCCTCCTCTTCTGAGCATTGTAGTTCGACTGCAGGGCACTTGACGTCCACACATGGGGTATTTCCATACTCAGAAGAAATGGGGTTACAAATTTTGTGGGGTATTTTCTGCTATTAACCCTTGCAAAAATGTGAAATTTTGGGGGGAAACACACATTTTTACATATGCAAAAGTTGTGAAACCCCATGTGGGGTATTAAGGCTCAATTTATTCCTTGTTACGTTCCTCAAGGGGTCTAGTTTCCAAAATGGTATGCCATGTGTTTTTTTTTTTTTTTTGCTGTTCTGGCACATAGAGGCTTCCTAAATGCGACATGCCCCCGACCAAAATTTGCTCTCAAAAAGCCAAATATGACTCCTTCTCTTCTGAGCATTGTAGTTCGCCTGTAGTGCACTTCAGGTCAACTTATGGGGTACCTCCATACTCAGAAGAGATGGGGTTACAAATTTTGGGGGTATTTTCTGCTATTAACCCTTGCAAAAATGTGAAATTTGGGGGGAAAACACACATTTGGGGTATTAAGGCTCAATGTATTCCTTGTAACGTTCCTCAAGGGGTCTAGTTTCCAAAATGGTATGCCATGTGTTTTTTTTTTGCTGTTCTGACACCATAGGGACTTCCTAAATGCAACATGCCCCCCAAAAACCATTTCAGAAAAACATACTCTCCAAAATCCCCTTGTCGCTCCTTCGCTTCTGAGCCCTCTACTGCGCCCGCCGAACACTTTACATAGATATTAGGTATGTGCTTACTTGAGAGAAATTGGGCTACAAATATAAGCATACATTTTCTCCTTTTACCCCTTGTAAAAATTCAAAAAATTGGGTCTACAAGAACATGCACGTGTAAAAAATGAAGATTGTGAATTTTCTCCTTCACTTTGCTGCTATTCCTGTGAAACATCTAAAGGGTTAAAACGCTGACTGAATGTCATTTTGAATACTTTGGGGGTGCAGTTTTTATAATGGGGTCATTTGTGGGGTATTTCTAATATGAAGACTCTTCAAATCCACTTCAAACCTGAACTGGTCCCTGAAAAATAGTGAGTTTGAAAAATTGGAAAATTGCTGCTGAACTTTGAAGTCCTCTGGTGTCTTCCAAAAGTAAAAACTTGTCAATTTTATGATGCAAACATAAAGTAGACATATTGTATATGTGAATTAAAAAAAAATGTATTTGGAATATCCATTTTCCTTACAAGCAGAGAGCTTCAAAGTTAGAAAAATGCTAAATTTTCTATTTTGTCATCAAATTTTGGGATTTTTCACCAAGAAAGGATGCAAGTTACCACAAAAATTTACCACCATGTTAAAGTAGAATATGTCACGAAAAAACAATCTCGGAATCAGAATGATAACTAAAAGCATTCCAGAGTTATTAATGTTTAAAGTGACAGTGGTCAGATGTTCAAAAAAAATGCTCTGGTCCTAAGGTGTAAAATGGCCTGATCCTTAAGGGGTTAAGGATAGGAGAGTCCACAACCAGTTATGGTTTAACGGAGGCTTTACTGAGTTTGAGACAGATGGTATTATCTTCACAGCTAGGCCAGATTCCCAGAGAGGTGGCCAGGAACTCAGAAGACCTCGCAGCTTGCTGGGACCAATTATACTTTTAATAAACTTGAGACAATTATCTTGACGCTTGACTATATGCAGGACTTGACTATTTGTAGTGACAGCAGACATAGACTTTTGACTTACTGGAATGACTGTAACTTTGTGGCTGATCACTAGCAGTGAGATCTCAGTAAAGACTGATCTCAAAAGAGGGCAATTGTAATGGTCGCTCCTTTATATAGTGGGGGGCTGGACTAAAGCCCATTGGTCAAGCTGTGGATCATAGGTTAAGCTGGTGCTCTCTGGGAGAACATGTGACAACAAATCATGTGACTGCATAACATGTGACAGACTTACAGGTCATTGAGACAACGTCTCACAGGTCCTCTGCTCTATCTATACATTAGGATCCTGTCTATACATTAAAGCAGTATACACAACATTCTGGAAACAGGGGGAGACCCTGCAGGGTAGCCCCCAGGTTACTCAGGGTCTAAACCTGACAGGGCCTAAGGGTAGTACAGGACCATGTCTTATACTGGGACATTACAACTGTAATAATATATGCATGCTACCTCCTAGCTAGCTATAGGATAAGGCCCCAGGCTATACATGGAGTGGCGACAGAATATGTTTGAAGCTCCCAGGCAATCACGTAACCTAAGATGGTTTTTCTGAGACTTACATGACCAGAGAACATTTTTTCTGGAAGTCCCATGCAAAGTCTACGAGACATTCGGAAATTCCATCAGTCTCTGGCTGCGAGATTGCCCGGGGGCTTTAAACTTATCCTACTGGCACAGCAACATGACAGGTACCCTTTAATGAGATCACCTGGCTAGACTCCAGCCGTATTCTGCTGTTGTGTATTTTGCTATCAATTGAAGTCAATGGGCAGCATAATCTGCTCAAGCAGGTCTGCATAAGGAAATACGCAAGTGTGAATACACCCTAAGGGTACGTTCACACGTGCAGATTTTTTAGCTGGTTTTCCGCTGCGTATTTGAAAGTGGGCGGGCTCTTCTCGGCTGTCCGCAGCCGATTTTCCGCGGTGGAATGTACACTGCGGAGAATCCGCCGCAAGACCCATTGAAGTCAGTAGGGACTGTGGCGGATTTTCCGCAGCGTAAATTCCGCCGCGGAAAATCTGCTGCGGACAGCCAAGAAGAGCCCGCCCACTTTAAAATACGCAGCGGAAAACCCGCAAAAAAAATCAGCGCGTGTGAACGTACCCTTAGGGTAGGGCAGTCGGACAGCCAAATGCTGGGAGTTGTAGTTTTGCAACAGCTAGAGGCACCCTGGTTGGGAAACACTAGGGTAGTGTCACGTGCCATATTTTGCTACTGCATATTTTCCTACTCATTGAAGTAAATGGGTAGCAAAATATGCAGCTGATCTTGCTAGCCATTGACTGTAATGAGTAGGAAAATACTTAGCAAGATGCGGCACGTGTGACCCTACCCTTAGGGTACATTCACACGAGCAGATCCCCAGCGTATTTTACGCTGCGGATTTGCCGCTGAAAGACCGCTGTATTTTGCTTTTACATGTGCCCGCTCGGAGTGGCAATACGCCGCTATGAGCAGACACTGTGATGTGCGAATCCCCGCACGCATGCGCAGTATACTCACATCGCGGCATCTCTCGACCTAGCTCATAGAGTGGGTGGAGCAGCCGCAGTGTGTGCGAGTACAATGCACATCGCTTCAGTGTGTCTTCTTGTAGCGGCGTATTGCTGCTCCGAGCAGGCACATGTAAAGGCACCATACAGAGGTCCTTCAGCGGTGGATCGGCAGCGTAAAATACAATGGGGATCCGCTCGTGTGAACGTACCCTTAGGGTAAGTTCACACTTGCATATTTTTGCTGCAGGTTTGCCACTACAGATTTTGCTGACCATTGACTGAAATGGGTAACAAAATCTGCTTACAGCAAAGATGCAGAAGAAAATACACAGGTGTGAACATGCCCTCATGTGTGAAAAAAATATCTTTTTATATTCATTTTACAGCAGTATTTATATTTTCATAAAGTGTAAACCTCTGTGTCCATTCACAAATAGCTGTAGATAAGAAAATAATATTGTGAGTGTCATCAGCAAATTGCTTGACACTTCTGTTTCCTTGGAGATAGAAATAATGATGGCATTCATTCAGCTACACGATGGCCATCCCCAACATGTACATCAATGTTCAGTTTTATATCCTACTTTTAATAGATTATCTCCAGGCAGAGATTTACGAATACCGCCATCACTACTTCTTTGCACTTTTTTAGTGAGTCCAAAAGATTAGTAACATGCAAATCTGCGGTCAACACCATACATTTTATGGGGCCCAAAAACATTCTCTAAATCTAGGGCTACAGGGCCAAAGATCACCTTGTGTGTTGCAACTTGAATGTGGTTGGCTTTCAGAATGCAAATAAGCAAAATGGCAATTCTATCTAGGATAGATTTATGGTGACAGACACATCAAGCAAACTTACATGCCACAACATTACCTGATTCACTTTTAATAGCTGCAATTAAGGCAGCACAAATGCGATTTTTGCTCACATGACTTCTATTGCAGTCAAAGTTTAGTAAGTCCATAAGGGTTGTAGGTAGATGCTAAAGTGGACGCCAGCCCCTTTAAGGCTAATGGCACATAATGGGGAAAATATGTATGCATGGATAATGCATGCTAGAGGCTCTAAAGCAGTGTTGCCCAACCATGGTGTCTCCAGCTGTTGCAAAACTACAACTTAGTAGTCCGACAAAGTCCGAGGGCCCGGCTGGGTAAAGGGTGCGCTGCAGCTGCTGAGGACCCAGGACACTTGTCCAGGATCCCCAGTAAGACCAGAGCTAGTTTTAGCTGATCTAAATATCCTGCACTGCTCCTGGTCTGCGTATCATTAGAGACGGACAGCAGCACAGGGATGAAGGGTACCTGATTGATGGCTCCACCCCTCAGCACAGGAGGAGGATGGGGCTGGGAGGTGACAGGCCTTTCAGGAACACAGAGCGGCCGCTTCATGTGAGGGTGAGTGATGTCCCTGTGTGCTGCCTCGCTCCTCCCTAACTAGCAGTATAACTTTGGGCTGGGTGATGTGTATAGTAGCAGCCCAGTGGGGTCACTTTTCCTCCTCCAGTGTCCACAGGTCACCAACAGGTCAAATTACCATAACAATTTTTGGAATTTTGAAATCGTGGTAAAACTGCACCATTTTTAAGATTTGCACCATCCAAATTTAAGAAAAAAATTGTTCTGGTAATGTGAACTGTTGGTGACCTGTGTGGACACTGGAGGAGGGAAAGTGACCCCACTGGGGCCACAACATGTGAACACACTGCTTGTTTATTTATCATTAACCAGGATCTGCTGCATATTTTTGCTGCATATTTTGTGCAACTGATTTTGCAACCCATTAGCTTTAATGGGTAGCAAAATCGGCTGCAGAAAATATACAGCAGATCCTGTACGTGTGAACGTACCCTAAGGGCTCATTCACATGGACGGATCCACAGCATATTTTACGGTGCGGATCCGCCGACAATGAACCCTACAGTGCTTCCTCCATCTGTGCCTGCTCATAGCGGCAATCCACTCATACGAGCAGACACACTGCGATGTGTGAGTCACCACGTGCATGCACAGTGTACTTGCATTAATCGCGGCCACTCCCGCCTACTCCCTGAGCAAGGCCGAGAGTAGCCGCCATGTGTGCGAGTATACTGCACATGTGTGCGGCAACTCACACATCGCAGCATGTCTGCTCGTATCGGCGGACTGTAGGGTCCATTCTTGGAAGAAAAATACGCAGTGGATCAGTGCGTGTGAATGAGCCCTAAGGATGCAAGGCGTACATGTAAGCACTGTGCCTGCTCCCACTGTGTTGTATAAATAATTAGCTGGAACCATCACCAATCAGGCTGATGTCCGACATTAACCCTTTATGGCAATGTCTAAAAGTGTTAAAACGCATGTGCTAGTCAGTTAGGGAAACTGATCGGGACCACAGCGGCAAAATCACAGAGTCCAAATCAGCTGAGAGGACGGCTGAAGAGGCCCTACCTGGCTCATTGCCGTCAGATTGGCGCTCCAAGAATGTAGGCAGCCTGTATAAATAGAACACCAATAACACTGATCAATGCTGTGCTATTGTACAGCATTGTTCAGTGTTTGCAAACAAAAGGTGACATGTGACAGTTCCCTAAAGGGACTAAAAATGGTGCGAAAACTTTAATATAGGACTCGGGGCTTTTTCATTTTTGCACTTTGTTTTTTTCTTCCTCATCTTCTAAAAATCATAACGCTTTCAATTTTCTACCTACAGAACTATATGAGGGCTTGTTTTTTGCGCCACCAATTTGCTTTGGAATGACATCAATCATCTGTCCAGAATTGCTGAGTTATGTTCACTTCATATACATTCATATATAAAAATTAATTAAAAAAAAAGATCAAAAAGTCCAATCTGAACAAGAATGGTACCAATAAAAACGACAGATCATGAGCCCTCATACATCCCCATATACGGAAAAATAGGGGTAAGAGGATGATTTGAAACGTACACATTTTCCTACAAAAAGCTATACATTTTTTACAAGTAGTAAAATAATACAAAACCTATATAATGTGGGTATGTTTGTAATAATTTCATATTATTATAAAGATAATGGCCCAGCTTTATCAACCTGTGTGTGAGAAAAAATAGAGTGATTTTTCCACAGCGACCAATCTTAGCTCAGCTAACGATTTCTGGTAAAGTGAAAGCTGAGCTGTGATTGGTTGCTGTGGGAAAATCGCTCCACTTTTTCTCTCACACAGTTTGCTAAATCTGGGCCAATGTGTCATTTTTGTGTAGTAACAAACCCCACCACAATTGGCAAACTGCTCAGTTTTTTTTAAAGAGAATTTGACCCACAAATATTATTTGCTTTTGCCATAGATTTTATGGTAAAATGAGTGATGTAATGACAAACTACCTAGCTAGTTACCTGGATACTTATATACCTGGCTACCTAATTACACACCTACTTGCATACCTGGCTGCTGGCAAGGTAGTTACCTACCTACATACCTGACTACCTGGTTAGCTACCTACCTGGCTACCTCCCTACCTGCCCTTTTACTGTGCATGAGGGCATTATAACAGTTCGGGGCCTATAGATGGGGAGATTGTGTAGAAGAGGGGAGGGCACTGTAAAAATGCAGAGTGTAACATGTTTTTCTTACATATGTTTTGGCTTGAAGAAGTCGACATGTCGGTCTGATGCAGACAGAGAAGAAAACGAAAAAGGATGACACTGATCAGAAAAATTGTTGATTGTGAGTCCTCAAATGTAGCTGTAATCATTTATATGGTATACACAACCTGTGTACAGCTGGTGTCTATCTCTACATGGCCCTGTATATAATAACTTATATGGTATACAGATCCTGTGTACAGCTGGTATCAACTGCTATATGGGTACTGTATGGGGGGAAAACTGGTGTGTGTGTGTGTGTATAGTGGTTTAATTCAGTACAGTATGTTGGTATTATCCAGTTATTGTGTGGTGGTATATATATCTTCCTTGTATACAGGTATTATTGGTCATGGAAAATTCTTACCTACGTTATATATATTTCATTTTATTTTGTATGTAGAAGTGGTGCATGAGGACGGATTTGGATAGAAAAGGGACGGGGCAGAGGTGTGGCTAGGGGCCTTTGCTTTATTTGGTCTGGGGGCCCTGAGTGTTGTCAGTCTGCCCCTGTGTAATGATGTGTGGGAAGGATTTAGTAGAACATGTAATTTGTCATATTTCTTCCTACTCATTCTGGGATAAGAAGTCCACTAGGCGGTCCTATTCAGTGATTGGCAGCTTTCTATGCATGCTTATTTGTGCAGAGACTGCTATTAATCTCTAATAAGACCACCCATTGGACTCCTAAACCCAGAGTAAGGCCGGTTTACAAGGCCGAAAATGTATGGAATGTCCGGGCCAATGTTTTCCGGGCCGACATTCTGCACATTTGTACGATCCGGCAGGTGCTAGACTGCTTCGAAATTCTCCATCTCCTAAATGGCAAAGCATTTCCGAGGGGAATCTGCAGAAAGAATAGGCAATCAGGATATTCTTGGCCGATACATCTTCCACGGAACATCCACCTGGTGCTCAGTGCAGCAGAAGCTTATTAAAATCAATAGGACTCTGCTGCAGCGAAATGTCCATGCAGAATTCCGCATGGACATTCTGCTGTGTAAACATATCCTAAGTAGGAATTAACCCAAAAAAAACAGCATGTTATGCTAAATCTTTTGAGATATATATATATATATATATATATATATATATATATATGTATATAATATATGAATCTTCTCAGCTTCTAGTGCTCTACAACAGGGTGCCTGCCGATTAGACTACTTGTCCAATTTGAAAAGTTCTCCTTAAAGGGGTACTCCGGAGAGGGAAAAAATATTTCAAATCAACTGGTGCCAGAAAATTATACAGATTTGAAAGTTTCTTCTATTTAAAAATCTTAATCCTTCCAGTACTTATCAGCTGCTGTATGCTCTAGAGGAAGTTGTGTAGTTCTTTCCAGTTACCACAGTTCTCTCTGTCCGTGTCCAGGACTGTTTGAAGCAGGAGAGGTTTGCTATGGGGATTTGCTTCTACTCCGGACAGTACCTGACACAGACAGAGGTGTCGGCAGAGAGCACTGTGGTCAGACTGGAAGGAACTACATAACTTCCTCTGGAGCATACAGCAGCTAAAGGATTAAGATTATTAAATAGAAAATTATACACATCTGTAAATTACTTCTAGCACCAGTTGATTTAAAAGCATTCTTTTCCCTTCTGGAGTACCCCTTTAAGTACTTAAAAGTTGTGCAGTATTTTGGAAGATAAATAAAAGGTCTTGGTAGGAGAGAGAATTTACATATTGCTTTCTTCTCAAATGCTTGTAAAGTGTATCATACATTTGTTAGTTGCTGAGCAACTGTTCAGCATTGCAATGAGAAAAGGGACTCAGCCTGGAATACGTTTTGCTATCGAATGTAAGAAGAATGGATGAAAAAAAAAAAGTAGCATTTTTTAAATTTTTTTCTTAATCAAACTATTCATAGATTTAAGGTGACGCTAAACTTACCTGCTGGTCTGCCCAGAAGGATCACAGAGCCCACCACGTGGTAAGAGCTATAGTCATTGAGCGTCATCTTCCAGAATATGCTAATTATTTATTTTCTTTTCACTATTCTAAAAATTTTTACAACCCTTCCAAATGAAACCCAAATATTGCTCTTTACAGTGTAGGGATGTGTTTTTCCAAACAATTGTCTCCAGCTGTTGCAAAACTACAACTCCCAGCATGCCCGGACAGCCTTTGGCTGTCCGGGCATGCTGGGATTTGTAGTTTTGCAACAGCTGGAGGCACACAGTTTGAAAAAAAAAAAAAAATGTAGGGTATAGGAGAGGAAGCTTACACCCTAATAAATAATATGTGGTTAGGGAGGATCTCTCTGTTCTCCTGAACTTTATTTGTGAACCTGTTTAACTTATTTAACACTGTGCTGTCCCTCAGTTATTCCTCCTGGAACTGTATGACTAAATGGACACACAGAAATCTTACTGACAGATATTATTTTGAGTCTTGATCCTTACTCTATCTTTTCATGTAAAGTAAAACGTTCTAGTAACATGCGGGGGAACAACAGTAAACGAAAGTGAGAAAACAATCCGAATGCCAAAGATTATTTATTGGTATATTTGCAAGTTAGGACACATTCACATGTACCGTATTGGCTGCTGTATTGAACTCATTTATATATATTGTTTTAATCGGCAGCAAATATGATATGTGTGAACATACCGTACTCATAAAGGGGTAGTCTAGTCGAGGTATGTGTTTGATTGCGGGGGTCGGACTGCTGGGAACCTCTGTACAGGTGCCCATCTACTTACACGTCCTTGAAGCAGAGCCCCCGCCACCTTCATGAAAAAACGCAGGTGACGGCCCGCTCAGCCAGTCGCTGGCTGAGGTGGGACATTGCTGTGGGCTATGACTGGCTGACGGGCCATGATTTAAATTTGTCCAGGAAGATTGGTTCCCCTTGGACTACCCCTTTAAAACAGAATATATTAGGCATTTTTTACAAGAGGAAAGCAAAGTTTGTTATAGTCTGCAAATTCTAGCATAGAATCTCTTTTAATATGAGTTATATGAGTTCTAGCAGCTCTGAGGCCACCGCACAAAGCCCCCTCAATACAGCGCTATGGCAGAGCTGGAGATTGCCGAAGGCAGCACACCGGCTCTCCCACAGAGTTGTATTGAGGGGGCGTGTCAGCCGCCGCTTCGTGCAGTGGTCGACGCACTCCCTTCCCGCGGACTGCCAGGGCCCCGTACAGGAGATCGCGGGGGTTCCCAGCGGTCGGACCCCTCGCGATCTGAAACTTATACCCTATCCTTAGCATAGGGGATAAGTTTTCCAATCCTGGAATACTCCTTTACGTAAGGACTAGACAAAAGTGATTCAGTAGTGTAATGACTGCTGTATGTTGTGATGTTGTTTTATTGTATTTAAGATTGTCCTAGATGCCTTTCTTTAAAAAAAATTATAATATAATATTAAAAGTTATGGTTACATGATTTCTGGAAGTGGGGCGCTGATCTAGGGACTTATTTAATCTCCAAATTTGGAGTATGGGGCAATTGGCCTCTGCCTCACAAATGGTTTTCGATCAGTACAGTAGGGTTATAGGTTGATAGGTCTTTTTCCAACCTTGTTACCTATGTAACTACATATTAACAGTATATATGACTATACTCTTATAAGTAATGGTATGTGACAGGACCAGGTCGCCTTCCTTACAACGCAGAGCTTGAGTAAAGAGTAACGTGGCTCCTTTCATCCCTATTGAATAGTATAGAAGGCTTACCGAGAGTAAAGTCATATATGAAATGCTAATATTTTGTCTCCTTTAATGCCTTATCAGATGGGCAAGGGCATTTAATGAATGCAATAGTGCTGTTCATTTTTTTTTCTAACTGTGTTTTTCTAACCCTGAATAACCCTTAAATGGGATCTGCAATGCTGATCTCTATTCTTGACTGCTTACAAAAAATACTGCTCTAAATATGTTATAATTGTAACAGGCGCTACTCATGATGATAATACTCATATTCTCCAAAATGTATTCACCTAAAAAGCAAATTCCCTCTTTAACACAGTTTTCTTTCTATTTGGCAAGACATTTACATTTTTTTATAATTCTCATGAAATAATATAGACGTGTTAAAGTTAGAAACTGTTGTAGGAGGTGCAAATTCATGTTGATGGTCCCAAGGTTCTTCAATTCTATTTAGAGAATTTTAGCTCAGTACAATGAAAAGCACTTACAGTCTCATTGCCTATAGTCTGAAATTATAATTGTTACGATCATGAGAAAAAGAATGTATGCCCTCTTTGAATTCTGTGTTTTTACAAATTAGGACATAATTAAAAAAAGAAAATCTGGTCCTAAGAGGTCCTAGGCTATGTTCAATCGGTGGAATGTCCGCATGGAAAGTTTCCATGCAGACATTCCACTAACAGTGGACTGCTCGGAAGTGCACCATCTCGTAGACATGAATGGAGGGGGCGTGGCGTGACGTCCCGGAAACCCGGAGGTTTCCGAAACTGGAGGTTCAGCACCCGCATAGAGTGCGGGTGCTGCAGGGAGATCACGGGGGGGTCTCAGCAGCGGGCCCCCCGCGATCAGACATCTTATCCCCTATCCTTTGGATAGGGGATAAAATGTTTTTGCCCAGAATACCCCTTTAAAGCTCTGGAAGAGGAGCTATTCCATGTAGGCTGATTAAAATGACCATGATGAACAGAGACTGTAATCTCTAAAGTGGTCTGTTGTAAAGGCACATGGATGAAATATTGTATGGTTTCCCATCAGAACCTCTCTATTAGAATGCTTTTCCTCTTGACATTATTGTTTCTGTCAATGGTAAATCTAAACAGATCTATGATGAGGACCCGTCAGTTGTTTTTTCCAGCTATAACAGCTCAATACTGAGGACCCCTTTAGTAGGACCCCCTGCGATCAGCCCATTGTCAGCAGATGCAAGAAAAAATTCTCATTATTGAAGAAAATTTTTTTTTTTATTGTTAAAGCTAATTGACCTGGCTAGAATATTATATTGGGAAACACATTAATATATTTATCAGACTTTTATAAGAAGGAATGACATCACATTTGACATTTTGTCAATTCCCTGCAGTGCATGGCATAAAATAGTCTTCAGAACATCTGGTTGCAGAAAGAGTTGGTGACCTGTACAATCTGATGATATATTTTTCTTGGTGATTCAATGGCATCTCTTGTTTGTCGCATGACTTTAGTGGAGGATTCTTCTGTTTCCGGTCTTGCTTTAATCATTGCTTTGCAGAGACCATTATGATTAAGGATGAGCTAATCGAATCTGACAAATCCAAATTCGTTATGCGAATGCGAATATCGCTGCGATTGAATCATGCGAATCGCTTCATTAAACTCCATTTAGTGCGGTCCAGGCTCTAGGGCATCTAAAATGGCAGATCCACATGTGAGGACATGGGGCAAGGAATCCTGGGAAGGCGGGAACAAGGGTAGGCGGGATGACCCTGAATCACATGCAGCATGCAGCCTATCAGCAGCCAGCCACCCCTGTGATGTCACAGCCCTATATAATCCGCAGCTATCTTGCAGCCAGTCACCTCAGCCTTTTATTGCAGAGAGATAGAAAGGGACAGACAGCGCTGTGTGTTGCACAGAATAGCATTTTTCCAGCAGTGATTCCCCTTCCAGTCACATCAGCATTCTGTTGCACAGAGAGAGGGACAGAGAGCAGTGTGTGTTGCACAGAAAAGCATTTTTACAGCAGCGATTCACCTCCCAGTCACTACAGCGTTCTATTACAGAGAGGAACAGAAAGCAGTGTGTTGCACAGTGTGTTGCACAGAACAGCAGCGATTCACCTCAAGCCCAAATCCTGCCTAGAAGCACTGATAGGGAAGGGAGTGAGATTGACAGAGTGCAATTTTGGGTGTAGTACCCAGTGACTGTGTGCTGCAGCACTGGTGTGTACTGCTGTTATTTTACACACATACTTTTTTAAGCGTACTGTAGCGCATTAAGCTCATAAGTGCATACCACATACGTACATCGAAGTGGTGTACTATTTTGTTCCTGTTAAAGTCTTAAAAGGGTACTCCGCTGCTCAGCGTTTGTAACAAACTGTTCCGAGCCCCGGCATCGGGAGCTCGTAACTTCATAGCCCTGCCTCCTCATGACATCACTCCCCGCCTCCTCAATGCAAGTCTATGGGAGGGGGCGTGACTGCTGACACATCGTGATTTCAATGGCACAAAGATTCCGTTGCAGGAGAGTCCCATTGAATTCAAAGGGATTCAGCTGCACTGTGCACAAGGCAGGATTTCCGTGCCAGATGTTTCCGGCACGGAAATTCCGATTTTCGTGTCTGCAGAACCTGTTCATTCTTTCTGCGGACACCGCACAGAATGCATAACGGTCTATGAGATGGCGCATTCCATGCAGTCATAGTGCCGGCTGGCAACCGCAGTTTGTGGGATGTCTGGACAGAGATGTCCATGCAGACATTCTGTAGTGTGAACATAGCCTCACAGAGAATTTAAAGGCAAGCTGCCAGTTCTAGATCATGCTTAGAGCTGCAGACATTGGCTGATGGCTGTCTGCAAAGTTATAAAATCATGTTTTCTTTCCAATTCATGCATGATTGATTTACAGGGCCCAGTGCTGGAAGCCAAACTATCATACAGGACAGGGAGGGGTTGGGGAGGAATTCAGCCAACTCTGTCTCCTTCCCAATACACCTTTTTGACTATACTACTACTCCAACAGGAGCCTTCCAAATACTGTTTGCTGAGTTCCCAGTGAAGTGTACAACAGGAACAGGAAGTATATTTTTTTTTTTACTAGAACCATTTGAAAAGAGTTGGGGTACTATCACTTGTAACTTATCCTCTGTGGGGCGCAAGCAAAATTTTCCAGGTGCAAAATCTACTAGCAGAATTTTAGCTGCGGGTAATCCATAGCGGTTACCCTAATATAGTGTTTAATACAGCATGTCAACATTTTCTGTCCGATTCATATAGAATTCAGCAAAATAAACAATTGATCTCTATGCCTCTCTGGTACTATAGGTGTTATGTAGGTGACTGGCATTGAAAGTGGGTAAACCATTCCTTGTACCTCTCCCCCAGTCCACACACAACCTTTGCAATGGAGGGTCGTCTGCCTGTGGTGTTGTAGGTGAGCTGGGCATGCCCCTATGTATTGTCACTGTCAGCTGCAAGTCGGATTGCCCTTTGTGTTTTGGCTTCTGGATACCAGACACAGGAGGAGTGGAGCAGGTGCAATGCAGTTTTCTTGTGAACTTGCAAATTATACAAAACAGTCTTTTAACTTCCAGCTGGTGATACTGAAAGGGGTTACTTGCATGCATTTAGAGGAGAGGTGCTGCTTTAATGTGACAGTAAAGATAGTTTGCTTAGGAATTCTTTAAGAGCAGGATTCTATCCCCAGACTTCTTACAGGTAAGGTGAAAGCGTGACTTGTTCCTGTACTTTGTTGAACTTGATTATGGATCTTGGAGTTCCCTAGCTTAAGGCTGGTTATGTGGCTTACTGATCAGGATCTTTCCAGGGGTGTTCTTGGGTGTTCTATGTAGGGGTCACACACCACTTACTTGGCCCAGCTGTGATGTCTCAGGTTGGGTGTATCCAGGTGAGAAGTCTCTGTCATAAGTGACCAAACCAGGACCAGAGGCCAGTGTCGTCCGGTCGTCTTGTGTGCAAAAGAGTTCTTATGCTACCTTTAATTTGGGACTTGCTATCCTAACAGAGGGTTTTAGTTAAGGTAGCAATGCAGCTTCAGCCTCACTCGGAATTGACTCACCTCATACTTCTTAACTAAAGGACAGTGGCCTTTGGAGTTTGACATGTGCCTGAAAAGTTCTAGAAGACTAGGATGTGTTCTCCTATTGCTCTCTATGAAAAGCACTACTTTAAGCTTTGGCCACTAGATGGCACTATGTAGTGTGTTGCGTGAGACTCGGGAGCACAGCTTGTGATATGTATACAATTGTGGATGGTTAGGGTTATGGGTGGTGAGTTGTAACCCTTGCAGCATCAAATCAGCACATAGACTGCATAAACAATTGAAAATACATTTAAAGTGACAGTACATCCGAGAACTAGCCTCACATCCGTTATGGGTCATTATGTATAGAGCTACATTATGGCCCTGTATAATTCTATAGACACTGTGTGCATGATCATAGAGAAGGTGTTATTCTGACAATGCTCTGTGAAAGCCATCTTGGTAATAGTACAGTATATTTAATGGAAGTAAAGGGACATCTGCATTTAGCATATAAAAATGCTGAGGTCTAGTTCAGGCTAAGAAGCAACAGCATTTGTGAGACAGTGGTGCCTGACCTTCTTTTTTTTTTATCAGACATTATAGTTCTGATGCACCTATGCCAGTTATGTGTATTATTATTATTTTTTTTTTAAATAATAACAATAATAATATTAAGAAAGCAATTTGTAGCAAAATATGTAATTCGTTTTTTTTTATCATGGAAATCACAGTACTATATTATAGTACATATAGCTTTCTTAAGTAAAAAAAATTGCCAGAACTTTAACATTTTTCAAAAAGCATTACATCAGGTATAATCATTAACATACATGGTGCAAAAACCGAAGGTCTTCTTCCAAACCAAAACACAAACCACTGTTTTGTTTAGGGAAAACGCCCAACTAATGGAGATGAGCAAATCGATTGTAATCAAGTGAAATTCTCTCCAAACTTCCCAAAAATTTGTATTTGTCTCGATTGTATTTATGAAAAGTGGCAGGGACTTATGTCATTGAAAGAAGTAATTGTGTCTGTACATAACATCAACATCACCTGAAATTAATCCCAAAAAATTAGCAAATTAGATTATTCCAAGTTTAATCCAAATGCCAAGTCTAGTAAATCCATTTTACGCAAATTTCGGGAGATTCACTCATCTCTATATAACCTAAATAATAATCTCCCTCCTGCCCTGATAGTTGCACTGTATCCATAGATATCCTGGCTGTTTACCTTCCAGAGACTTTTCTAGGTTCTATACAACTATATGTATAATAAAGTTACATCATTTTTTATTTAATGGCTTTATTTATGAAAACAAAAAAATTTACAACTTCTTTATTAATATTGTTGGAGTCTTGTTCCCATCTTTTTTACATATGGTGCTATAACATCTCCGGTTATACGTGCACTTTATCATGACAGCATGTATGGTGTTCACAACTACTAATATACTATAGTGACTACAGGGGGGAGGACCAATTTAATTATGAAAGTGATACATCCATAATGTGTAATGGCATTCTAATAAATAAGCCGTCCTATCCCCTGCGGCAGCCAATGTGAACACATAATATATTAGGATATGTGAACACCAGAGGAGTTCTGTTATAAAAGAAAATAAATTCCATAAACTATATAACCATATAGATCCAGCAGCCTCACAATGCCAGCGGCGCCTGGTTTGTGACATAAATCACTAACACATAAACAACCAGAAAGAAGAACACAATGTACATAAATAATAAAGAAGCAAACTATTACCACTCAATTCTGTTTATCTATGCCAGAGGTCTCTAATCTGAGGTTCTCCAGCTGTTGCAGTATTACAACTCCCAGCATGTAATGACTGTCTACGGCATTTTGGCATAACAGATCATAGCTCTTTAGCCACTAATAGTTCTAGATGCCGCATATTGTATATACACTCACCCACATCAATTTAGATTTTCTCCAGCAGAGAAGCCCACTCATTTTCTAACTAAAAGACTCTTATATTTTTATTAGCAACAGATCTAGATGATGCATTAAATCTGCATTAAATCAGAGTATTTCCCTAACCCACAGCTTAACCATCTAACTAAGTAATAACATTATTAAACATATGTATTTTTGCAGTTATTTTCCTTTTGAGTGGTCACACAAGAACTACTCTCACATAGAGACAACATTCATATTCAGCTTGTATGATCCCACCCTTGTCTATAGAATGACGTTCAGTCCAGTTGAAGGGACTCAAAACCAGAAACAACCCGAGGACAGGGGTAGTTTTGAAAGATTTTTCTCCTCGGACACAAACCTTAAACATTTACACTATTTTCATAGCTTTTTAAAATTCTTCATGCGTGCACCACCAACCATATGGAAATGGTAGTCAGATGCATCAGTGGCCCAAATTCCAACACTGACCTCATGACAAAGACAGTACACATAGCAGTAGTTTTCAATACTTCTGCCTTGAACCATGTGAACATTCAAAATAATCTGCAAATTAAGGAGAAGATAATGTTGTCAAAACACACATTTACATGTCCTCATTCCAAGGGTATTATAGGTATTGTAAACTCTGTGCCACTGTCATGCCATTTCTGCCATGTCCTGTGAATCTCCTTCTTCATCACTGGATGAGTTGTCAGTGGAGTCTGTGTCACTGGCCGCATCAGGCTCCACTACAGGCACTATAGATTTTTTCCTCTTTGGCTTCCTCTTTCTCACACACATTTGCACTCCACCCCATACCAGCATTATTAATATCCCTAAAGCCACCAACCCCAGAATTAAAGGAAGAACTAGCTTCTCAAATAAGTTTTCATCATCATTAAATGGAGAGATGGTGGCCGCATGGACCATTGGACTTGCTGAAATTGCAATCATGGAGGTATTAATTGTACATTGTCCTCGGTCACATGAGATTTGATGGTCCCTGCAGGTGCATGAGATATTACTAGATCTTATACACAGACCTAGGCAGCTCTTATTCAGGCTTTCTTGGCATCTTCTCAGTCCATAACCTCCTCCCTTGCCATCCAGATGCCCACAAAAGCAGTGAGTATCATTGCAGGAATATGGTATATTCTCAGCCTCGCATGTAATGGTCTCATTCCCTCTGAATACTTTGCATAGCACATTGATAGTAGAAGGAATCTTCTCCATTATTTGGATTGTGGAGGACGTGGACTTTATAGGTTGGTCTGTTGGTGGAGGAGAAAGTATTTCCACGTCTTCTGATGGAGAATATTTTCTTGAAAAGCGACAGATTGAGGGGAACTTCTTCTCACATTTAACATTTTTCCAAGACCAAATAAGATTTCCAAAACCGGAGATGGTAGAATTATTTCTGCTTTGTAGAACAACACATCTATTTCTTAAACTACATGAATTTCTAGGAAGTTTATCCCATAAATTGACATCAGACTTTTCTTCTCCTGAAATCCAGATGAAGCCATAGAGGTTATTGACTCTCTTAGTGCAATTGTTCTGCAAGTGAAGTCCAATCCAGAATTCACTGACATTTCTGCTATGTTGAAAGCGAGTGGCAGACCGCAATGTTTCCTCCTTTTCCTGCTCATCTCTCATGGTAGCAAGAGATCCTTTGAATCCACAGCTTAAATTTGCATTGTAAAATGGCAGTCCAGTAAGGAGGACTGTGTAGCAGTTCCCACTTGGGTAGCAGAGGGGCTTGTTCCCAAGATACATGGGTATGAATCCCAGCCACACAGCAAGAAGCAGTATCCAAGAGGGCTTCATACCTAGCTTTTCTCACATAATGTACTAGCTCAAATTTCTTCCTGCTTTTCTTGATGTTCTTTCCAGGAAGCCAGTGAGGATATGACTGTTCCATTTAGGAACAAAACTGAGCAACAGGAAACATGATGTAGTCTAACTTGCCAAATGGAATACATGAGTTACAATATACGTACATTGTATATGTATGCCCTCCCTTTGCCTGTGTTGCAGAAAGATGAAAACGTTTTTATACAGCGGGTGAAATATGTATTGAACACGTCACCATTTTTCTCACTTCTATATTTCCAAAGGTGCTACTGGCATTAAACTGGTATTCCGGGCAAAAACATTTTATCCCCTATGCAAAGGATAGGGGAAAAGATGTCTGATCACGGGGGGCCCGCCGCTGAGACCCCCCCTATGCGGGTGCTGAATCTCCAGTTTCGGAAACCTCCGGGTTTCCGGGACTGGGGACGTCATGCCACGTTCCCTCCATTCATGTCTATGGGAGGGGGCGTGACGGCCATCACGCCCCCTCCCATAGATATGAATGGAGAGGGCGTGGCATGACTTCCCCAGTCCCGTAAACCCGGAGGTTTCCGAAACCAGAGATTCAGCACCCGCATAGAATGTGGGTGCTGCAGGGAGATCGCGGGGTTCTCAGCAGCAGGCTCCCCGCGATCAGACATCTTTTTTTGCCCAGAATACCCCTTTAATTTTTCACCAGATGTGGGTAACAGCACAAGTAATCATTACATACAAAGAAACCAAAACAAATAAGCTCGGAAATTAAGTTATGTCTAATAATGTGAAATGGGCACAGGAAAAAAAGGATTGAACACACTAACTGATATTTATTTAATGCTTAGTACAAAAGCCTTTGTTGGTAATGACAACTTCGAGACGCCTCCTGTATGGAGAAACTGTGGTGCTCTGGTGTTATTTTGACTCATTCTTCCACACAAACAATCTTCAAAGCTTGCAGGTTCCATGAGCCTCTTCTATGAATTATGATCAGTTCTTTTCATAGATTTTAATACAATTGTGATTGGCTGGGCCATTCAAGCTGTTTTATTTTATTTTTTTTTTACTTTGAAACCATTTGAGAATTTCCTTGGCTTTGTGTTTGGGATCATTGCCTTCCTGAAATGTCCACTCTTGTTTTATCTTCATCATCCTGGGAGATGGCAGCAGATCTTTGTCCAGAATGTTTCTGTAAATTTGCCCATTCATCCTTCCACCATGATGTTCCTACCTCCAAACATCCCTGTTGGTATGATGTTTTTAGGGTGATATTCTGTGCCATTTCTCCTCCAAACACGATGGGGGACATTTACTAATCTAGTCTATTGTGGGTATGCTTATAGACCAGTGTATGTGGTAGTCTCCTGTCTATTGTGCTCCTAATTTATCAAAGGTCTCACAGCCCTTGATAAATTCTGTGCTCAGACTTCAGGGTCTACAGCTTAAACTGCATTTAGACCTGCTCCAACATGGTCTGACATTTCAGCGTATTTTGGGCAGATGCGACTTGTCGCACAAAAGTCGCACTTGATAAATTCAGCACCAATGCATTTTCCAATGCATTTCTGTCTAAAATAGACTTGCATGCATCATGTTCTAAAAATCCTCTACAGCAAAAGTCGCAGAAAAGTCGCACATATTTAGACTGCGACTTTCTGTGCGACAAATTTAGACAAGAAAAACCAGTCTAAATCCTTTGATAAATTTCCCCCGATGTGTATTATGGCACACAAACAGTTCTATTTTGCTCTCATCTGACCGCACTATATTCTCCCAGGATTTCCCTGGCTTTTCCAAATGTTGTGCAGCAAACTTTTTAAGCAAGCTTTTACATGCTTTTTATTCAACAATGGAGTCTTGTGTGGTGAGCGCGCATACAGGCGATGGTGGCAGAGTGCATTATTTACTGTTTTCTTTGAGACAGCAGTACATGCTTATTCCAGGTCTTTTTGAAGCTCTCCACAAGTGGTCCTCGAATCTTTGAAGACACTTCTGATTATTACTCCTCTGTCAAAAATTTAGCGAGGAGCACTTGGTCAAGGCAAATTTATGGTGAAATGATTGTCTCTCCACTTCCGTATTATGACTCCAACAGTGCCCAGTGGAACATTCGGAAACTTAGAAATACGGCTGTAATCAATGCCATTTTTGGCACCCTCCTATTCTTCGTGTGTTCACTACTTTTTCCATATATCATTTCACATTATTACACATAACTAAATGATTTATTTGTTTTGGTAACTTTGTATTGATTACTTGGGTTGTTACCAAAATCTGGTGAAAATGTAATGTCAGTAGCATTTTGGGAAATTCACTGAGAATAATGTTGACATGTTAAACACCTTTTTTTTTTTTTTTTTTACCTGCCAAGTATTACCTTTATTATAGTGCATTTAAAGGGAACCTGTCACCAGATTACCATGAGTAGCATTAACACAAGCTTCCTCTGTTCAGTGATATGATTCACTCTATAATGCTTTAGTGTTTCAGAGAAATGTAGAACAAGCGTTGTCTTGTTCTTAAGGTCATTGTCGTGCTTGAAAGTCCACGAGTGTCCCATGTGCAGCTTTTGTGCAGAACAATGCAAATTGGCAATATTTTCTGATAACTTGTGCATTCATCTTGTCATTAACCTCTTAAGGATGCAGGACGTACCTGTACTGCCTACTCCCACTCACCTGCTATGACCCTGGGTCACAAGCTGACCCTGCGTCATAGCGGGGTTGTCCTGGCGGCTCTCAAGGCCGAGAACCGTGTCTAATGCTGGATATTACTGATCATGGTGATGCCCGGCATTAACCCCTTAGATGCGGCGATCAAAGTTAATTACCGCATCTAAAATGGGAAAGAAAAAAAAAACATTCCTGGCAGCTCAGTCAGGTGGGAATGAGGATGTGGTGGCCCAGTACCCTTGCTGTCCTAGCAGGTGGACTCTATTGCGGTGTCCCCTGAGTCCCTCTTTAATCTATGTAATGTAAATGGTTAATTATACCTTGTGTTATCTATTATAATGTCTTAATACTGTTATGTGCCCTTAAATACTGTTACCAAGTGTCGTAACCAAGGCAGGTACCAGTGATCACGTGAATAATGGAGTGACCTATGGGACCCCTCCAGAGTCTCCCCCATATAAACTCTGGGAGGAGCTAGCTAGTTAGTTCTATGCATGCTGAGGAACAGTAAGGTCAAGTCCTGAGAGAGTGTCTGGTGTCCTGAGGAGACCCAAGGCCTACCACGCAGCGACGCTTCCACTAATGCAGTGCCCCACAGGTAAACGTCAAAACCTGGTAAGCTACATACGGGGTGAAGTCAGTCTAGTCAAATCAGTCAAGAGCAGTCTGTCCCAAGTCAGCTTGGGCCTGCAGCAAATTGTCCAAATCCACTATAAGTCCCAGCGAGCCCTAGAGTCTCTGAAGTCACTGGTCACCTCCTTGGGCCTAACTGAGCTGTCAAGACTATTACACCTGTCTACCTCAGTAATGCTGCCGTTGTTCCGTAACTTGGTGTCAGAGTCATTAATTGCCCCGTGCCTAGCCCAGAATCCAGCAGCATACCTCCGGGAGGTGCAGAGGTTAACCATGCCCTGGTGTCACAAATACAAGGGGTTAATGCCATATTCCCCTAGGGTAATAACATCTGCCCTCCATCACACCCTCACCACAAGGACACCGTCCCATCTCTTCTACGATGCTCCAGAGTGCATGTAATAGTCCCCAATGGTATGGTAAAAAAAAAAAAAGTAAATAAATGTGAATTAACCCCTTCTCTAATAAAAGTTAGAATCCCCCCCTATCCATTTTAAAATAAAAAATGAATGTGTAAACAAAAATAAACATGAACATATGGGGTATCGCTGCATGCATAAATGTCTGAACTATAAAAATATAACGTTAATTAAACCGCATAGTCAATCGCCTATACATGAAAAAATTCCAAATTGCAAAATTGCGTATTTTTTGTAATTTTGTATACCCTAAAAAAAATTATAAAAAGCGATCAAAAAGTCCCATCAAAACAAAAATGGTATAGATAAAAACTACAGACCACGGAGCAAAAAATTTGCCCTTGTTGACATTTTTTCAACACAGCACTTATGATTGTGACCATAAAGCTCTATAAATTTTTTAAATAATGGTGAAAAATTAGTATATACTACAAGTGTGTATACCACTGTCCGTATAATCTTAAACAATGTGTTGCGGAACTATGTATAATGTAGCAAATAGATATACTAGCCAGAATGAGTATATAATTGTACGGGGAGCTTATCAACAGTATGCGTACACGGTGTTGTTGCACCGCTAATGTGGCAGGCAATGCTTCCAGAGTTAAGGTGCAATTCACATATTAGAATATACAGGCAAAAAGTAAATAAAACATCTCTTATTTAGCAATCACTAAATATGACATTTGTATCACAATTATATGCACTCATTGCGGCTAGTATATCTATTTGCTACATTATACGTAGTTCCATAACATATTGTTTAAGATTATATGGACAGTGGTATGTAGAATATATATATATATATATATATATATATATATATATATATATATATACATACTAGCGGAGTACCAGGCGTTGCCGGTTTTTCCTTCCTAATCCTTGTTGTGGAGGAAAATCAACAGAGGAAGCTTTTGACATATCCTGTCCTCATATATTGTTGTCATATCCCAACCCCATATCCTGTCCTTATAGCCCGACCTCCTATCCCGTCCTCCTATCCCGTCCTCCTATCCCGACCTCCTATCCCGACCTCCTATCCCGACCTCCTATCCCGACCTCCTATCCCGACCTCCTATCCCGACCTCCTATCCTGACCTCCTATTCCGACCCGTAATATGTGTACCAGGTATTGAAATATCTACAGCCGTACGGAAGTTATGTGGGAACATACATTTCCCATTGATTTGCATGGGACTTTAAACAAAAACCCTGACCCTCACAAATGGGGGTAGTTAAGGGTTAAATTAACTATCCTATATTTTAAGTGGACATATAAGTAACATGTGACCAAGTATTATCGAAATATCTCCAGCCGTTTGGAAGTTATGCAGTAACATATATTTCCCATTGACTTGTATGGGACTTTAAACATAAACCCCACCCCTGGCGAATGGAGGTGAGTAAGGGTTAAATCACCTATCCTATGTTTGTTGTTGACATATAAGTAACATGTGTGCCAAGTTTAATGTTAAGATCTTCAGCCGTTTGGACGTGATGCTGGAACATACACACATACACACACACACACACACATACACACAAAGATTTTACCCCTGTTTTGTTTGTATATTTATGCGCAAAATTTTGCGCAAGCCCTTTTTTTGCGCATTTTTTTGCGCACGTTTTGGTAGAGCATGTCCTCCAGATGTGGCTGAATCAGGGTACCTTGGAGCTGCATATATAGTACACATGGATTTCTTACCTGCGTACTTTTCCTTTGCACCAAAAATTTTGACGCAAATGCGTCTTTTTCCCAGCAAATATAAGCCAACTTTAACTGCACGTAGCGATCCTTTCTATTTCTGAAGGAAAGTTCTACTAAGGAACCACCAGAATGTTTTAACTTTCCTATCTCCATTCCTCCTTTGGTTTGCTTTATATTGCTTTTTACTCCTTGGTTATTCCAAAGCACTTTTAAAATAATTTGCATATAGAATATTTGTTTACAGTTCAGTTATTCATTAGATCACTTGGATATTGTTATTTTATGATCCAACAATTTAATACATTTACATAGGAAATGTTTGATATCTTACTTATCATTGAACAAGCTCCGTCACATTAAATAGCTTTGTAATCCACTTAACACTGTAGATCATTCTCCTTTTATTTTTACAATTTGCTGCTTTCCGTTATACTTTTCCCCAGTGCCCGGTAAGATGGTGGCTATCACTGATATCCAGCCATCTTACCATGTGACCACGGGGGGTTTCATCCCCCCCCCCCCCCCCCCAGCGATCGCTGCTATCAGCTAGTCAAATCTGACTAGCTGATAGCAGCGTTTCGCTATGAGAATACTTAGCAGCGCGGTGTGTGAGTCCGGATCATGGGGATCGGGACACACACCGCTCTGTTAAGTGTCCCTTACCCGTCCCTAGGCGTCACTTACCCGGCAAAGCGGTGTCCCGAGCGGCGTCCTCCAGGCGGTCCCGGGGGTGGTGCGTCCCGGCGGTGAGTTTCCGGCAGCAGGGCGGCATCTTCATTGGCAGCAGTGAGATCGCCGTAAAGCGATCTCACTGCTGCCTCTGGGAGTTTCAAAACTGCAACTCCCAGCATGCCCAGACAGCCTTTGGCTTTCTGGGCATGCTGGGAGTTGTAGTTTTGCAACATCTGGAGGGCCACAGTTTGGAGACCACTGTATAATGGTCTCCAATCTGTGCTCTTCCAGATGTTCCAAAATTACAAATCTCAGCATGCCCACTCTGTCGAGGCATGCTGGGAGTTGTAGTTCTGTAACATCTGGAAGACCACAGATTGGAGACCATTATACAGTGGTCTACAAACTGTGGACCTCCAGCTGTTGCAAAACTACAACTCCCAGCATGCCCAGACTGCCCAAGCATGCTGGGAGTTGTAGTTCATCAACATCTGACCCTTCAAATATTGCCGAAATACAACTTCCAGCATGTCTGGCCATGCTGGGAATTATAGTTTTGCAACAGCTGGAGGCACACTAGTTGGGAAACATTGTTCGTTTCCTAACTCTTTTTCCCAACCCGTGTGCCTCCAGCTGTGCCTCCAAACTATAACGCCCAGCATGCACTGACAGACCATGCATGCTGGGTATTGAAGTTGTGCAACAGCTGGAGGCACACTAGTTGGGAAACATTGTTCGTTTCCTAACTCTTTTTCCCAACCCGTGTGCCTCCAGCTGTGCCTCCAAACTATAACGCCCAGCATGCACTGACAGACCATGCATGCTGGGTATTGAAGTTGTGCAACAGCTGGAGGCACACTGGTTTGGAAACACTAAGTTAAGACGAGTTATAGCTAACTGAGTATTCACTGTAACAAATGCAAATCAAATGAGCTTTTGCCTCTTCTTCCATTTATTATAACTGAGAATAAATTAAAAAAGGACCTGTAGCTATGAACAGATGTTTATGAGCAAACAGCAAAGGTTTTTGAGCTATAAATATCTAAGGGAAACAACTTTTCATCTTCTGAGATGGTGACAGCTGAAGTAATACTTGGTGAGGTGGAACAATTGATGACTTAATGTAATGGACAACTCTTGTCTTTTTAAGTTCAAATGAAAAATGATTGCACCTAAGATGAAAGACCTACCATAGGTAATATGACCAAATATCAAGGATTTTATAGATGTGTGTAGCTTCATTTTAAGACCCATAATGTTTTTTATAATTCCATTCAGTTTTTAAGGCCTTGTGTTTTGGGGGAAATACTTGCAAGGAAAGATGTAAGGTATGGAGGTAAGGTATGGCCTACTGGGGTTGTTAAAGAGTTAAAAGCACTTAATTGTAATTACTGCTCAAAAGGTGATATGAGTAATGTTCATTGCATGTGTGTGTATAAATATTATTGTACTCTGATTGTTATTTGTGTTTGATTCTCGACATTGTGTTTGATTGGTCAACACGCCCCCTCCCATAGACTTGCATTGAGGAGGTGTCGTGTGATGTCACAAGGGGCGTGGCTATGACATCACAACCCCCGCAGCCTGCACCCAGGGTTTGGAACAAAATGTTCAGAACGCTGGGGCAGTGGAGTACCCCTTTAAGTATGCAGCATAGTGTCCCCACACTAGGTAGGCAGCATAGTTCCCAGTTCCCCCACACTAGGAAGGTAGTATAGTTCCCCCACAATAGGTTGTAGTCCCTTCCCCCATTAGGTTGGCATTATAGTTCCCCCACATTAGGTTGTAGTTCCCCCACATTAGGTTGTAGTTCCCCTACATTAGGTTGGCAGTATGTTCCCACACATTAGGTTGTAGTCCCCCCCCCCCCTCCATTAGGTTGACAGTATAGTTCCCCCACATTAGGTTGTAGTCCCCCCCCCCCATTTGGTTGGCATTATAGTTCCCCCACATTAGGTTGTAGTTCCCCCACATTAGGTTGTAGTTCCCCCACATCAGGTTGGCAGTATTTTCCCCCACATTAGGTTGTAGTCCCTCCCCCCATTAGGTTGGCATTATAGTTCCCCCACATTAGGTTGTAGTTTCCCCACATTAGGTTGGCAGTGTAGTTCCCCCACATTAGGTTGTAATTCCCCCCCCCCCCCCTCCATTAGGTTGACAGTATAGTTCTCCCACATTAGGTTGTAGTCCCCCCCCCCCCCATTAGGTTGGCAGTATGTTCCCCCACATTAGGTTGGCAGTATAGTTCCCCCACATTAGGTTGGCAGTATAGTTGTGATGCCCGCAGTGTAGCAGGTTGCAGAAAATAATTTCCAGCATAATAATCAAATATACCAATTGTCACAGAATGGGAAAGTGCTAACCCCTTAAGGACCGGGCGTTTTTCGGTTTTTGCTCTTTAGTTTTTTCCTCCTTACCTTTAAAAAATCATAACTCTTAAAATTTTGCACCTAAAAATCTGTATTATGGCTTATTTTTTGCGCCACCAATTCTACTTTGTAATGATATCAGTCATTTTACCCAAAAATCTACGGCGAAACGGGAAATAAAATCGCTGTGCGATGTGCGACAAAATTGAAAAAATACAGCCATTTTGTAACTTTTGGGGGCTTCCGTTTCTACGTAGTACATTTTTCGGTAAAAATGACAACTTATCTTTATTCTCTAGGTCCATACGGTTAAAATGATACCCTACTTATATAGGTTTGATTTTGTATTACTTCAGAAAAAAATCATAACTACATGCAGGAAAATTTATAAGTTTAAAATTGTCATTTTCTGACCCCTATAACTTTTATATTTTTCCGTGTTCAGGGCGCAATGAGGGTTCATTTTTTGCGGCGTGATCTGAAGTTTTTGTCGATACCATTTATGCATTGATCTGACTTTTTGATCGCTTTTTATTCATCTTTTCATGATATAAAAAGTGACCAAAAATGCGCTATTTTGGACTTTGGAATTTTTTTGCGCGTACGCCATTGACTGTGCGGTTTAATTAGTAGTATATATTTTTAATTTGGACATTTCCGCACACGGCGATACCACATATGTTTATTTTTGTTTTTATTTACACAGTTTTTTTTTTTCATTATTGGAAATGCCGGGTGATTCAAACTTTTATTAGGGGAAGGGATAATTCAAACGGTTAATGATTTTTTTACACTTTTCTTTTGCAATATTATAGCCCCCATAGGGGGCTATAACATTGCATTTACTGATCTTTAACAGTGTTCAATGCATCTCCATAGGGATGCAAAGATCAGTGTTTTCGGCGATTGATTGCTCAAGCCTGGATCTCAGGCTTGAAGCATTAAATCAGCGATCGGACTGTAGGAAGGAAGGTAAGAGACCTTCCTCCTGTAGTGCAGCTATTCGGGATGCCGCGATTTCACCGCAGCGATCCCGAACAGCTCCCTGATCTAACCTGCACTTTTTACTTTCACTTTTAGCCGCGTGGCTCAGCTTTGAGCGCGCAGCTAAAGGGTTAATAGCGCACGGCACCGCGATCAGTGCCGCGCGCTATTAGCGGCGGGTTCCGGCTTCACTATGATGCGGGGCCCTCCGTGATATGAAGCGGGGTCACCGTGGGACCCCGCGTTATATCACGGGAGAGGGACCAATGACGTACTCAAACGTCCTTGGTCCTTAAGGAGCTAAAGAAGTTTTTACCATTTAAAACTACAGTTCCCAGTATGACCTAAGTAGTGGTAAGGTTATGCTGGGAGTTGTTGTTTTACCCATGAAAACTGCAAAACTTACAAGTGGCTACAGCTTTGATGGGACATAGTGAGGCGAATACACAATTATATCAGTGACTACAGGTGACAACTTTGATGGTACATACCGCTGTGACTTTGTCAGCTAAATCTTCTCTCTGCAGAAAATGACACCCAGATGGCTCCTTAATTTGTCAGCGGATTCTGATCTTCTATATGAAAACAATAATTATTATAATACTGCTAAACACCGTATCCTCTGAATACCCACACTGCACCCTCTGAATATAATACTACCACACACAGCGCTCTCTGAATATAATACTACCACACACTGCGCTCTCTGAATATAATACTACCACACACTGTGCTCTCTGAATATAATACTACCACACACTGCGCTCTCTGAATATAATACTACCACACACTGTACCCACTAAATGTAATACCACACACTGCGACCTCTGAATATAATACTACCACACAATGCACCCTTTGAATATAATACTACCACACATTGCACCCTCTGAATATAATACTACCACACACTGCACCCTCTGATTATACTACCACACACTGCACCCTCTGAATATAATACTACCACACACTGTAACCTCTAAATGTAATACTACCACACACTGCACCCTCTGAATATAATACTACCACACACTGCACCCTCTGAATATAATACTACCACACACTGCACCCTCTGATTATAATACTACCACACACTGCACCCTCTGAATATAATACTACCACACACTGTAACCTCTGAATGTAATACTACCACACAATGAACCCTCTGAATATAATACTACCACACACTGCACCCTCTGAATATAATACTACCACACACTGCACTCTCTGAATATAATACTACCACACACTGTACCATCTGAATATAACCTTGCCGTGCAGTGCACCCTCTGAATACAATACTGTAATGTATTGTGGCCCATAAAAATCGTACCAACCCTGAAATTCCTTTATAATATACACCATACCTCTAAAATGCAAAACACTCTGTGCCTTCATGGAGTGAAGCTCGCTTCATACATTGAGAGAGCCATGGTGCTGGCCAAGAGATAGCGGGGTCCCTGCAGATAGGGGATAAAATGTTATGTACCAAAGTTTCCCTTTAAGTTGCCCTTGGATAAAAATGAGGTTGTAAATGGGGAAGGGGTTTATTTGATACAAGCTATGCTCTAGTCTAGCTTTTCTTGAGGTGTATGTATCATTCATGAGACTTTTCACTTAGGTACTGTATACTCACTGGTTGGCTCTTAGCAGTGTCCTTAGCAATGTCCTCTCTGTAGCCATGCTGCAATGCAGAGGGCATGGTGCAGATCTTTAGGTTATATTGTGATATGACAGCTACAATGTCTCTAGGCCCAGCCTGAAACCCAGGAATGCCCTAAATGTGATATTGGGCTCTTGTACAACTTTTTCCCAAAGTCTTTGTATAATCCTCTGTAGTTCCTCTCCGTTTATTCCTTGGCTTGTTGGTTAGGTGTGGAACTCGCTGGTCTCAGGGCAGCCTGCTCTGCAATATGCTGCCACTCTATTTCTGGGCTGGTGCCTCTTGAGCCCATACAACCAGTACCAAATTTTAGTAGTCTCTGACAGACTTGCTCTCGGCTTATCGATCATTAGGCTTTTCTGTTCAGCACCTGTTCGACACTATAAAGTAGTTCTTACTGTAATAGTACAGTAGGTATTGTGCTATCACACTCTCAGTTTTTCAGCAGCTACAGGTCTTAAAGATCCTGTTGCTCAGCTTTCCTCTACATCACCACATTTTATTGTAAATTACATACACAGCACTTAAGTTATCAGCTTTATTTTTTGCCTTTGACTCTCTAGAGGCAAGTCTTCAAGCATTATCGGCTCATTGTATTTCAGGATGGCTTTAATTAAGAATTTGAAGGCTTCATTTAGGATGCAGAGGGAAAGTCAAGAGCACATATTGACATTATAAAAACCAATTACCCGACCTGAGGCAAGTGAAACTGCATGGTGGTTTGCTGCTGAGATGAAGGTTGAAGTGACATCGGCCGTTAGCAATTCAGAATTAGGAGAATTTTAAAAAGAAGACTTATGTTCTGGTTTATTAGCATGTAGTTTCAAAATATTATGTTGCCAAGTTGTTTGGTAAAAGTGTCCCTGTCATTTACCAAAACTTTTCCTGTCACAGAGATACGTCAAAACTATTGATCAGTTGGGGTCTGAGTGTTCAGACATCCACGATCATTAGAACTAGGCAGGAGAAGTGGGCACTTTAGTGTTTTACTCCCCAGCTCAAAGAGATATATGGATAGAGGAGTAGCTTTGAACCATTGCAACTCTTGAAAATGGGGGTCTGCCCAATAGTGGAAGGTCCTAGACCACAGGATAGACTATGGAGAGGTTCTGGATATTGGTATACCCTTGTTGATGTATGCAGTTGACTCCATCTAGACACATGGGTAACATAAAGACAGGAATTAACTTTACTAACCTGTGCTATAAAGAGTTTATGTTTTATGGATGTGCACAGAGGATGTTTAGTAAAGTTACAGTCTTTAGGATGGACGCTTGGGCTTTGAACTCAGTTCACTTTGGGTGCTTTAATAGCAAAAATACTGTTGGAAAGTCCAAATAGGTTTCAGGTGTTACGCTTCCCTATCACAGAGCTTAAGGGGAAACGATACTGATGTGTAAGCCAAGTAGCACTAACTGCAGCCGTAAGCCCACAAATCACCCAGTGTTGGCAGAAGAGTCCTTAAAAAGCTATTTTCTCTTCTGGCTGGATGTTTCTCCTTCTTAGAGCAGGAATAGAATTGTAGAGATGGATCACCAACTTCCGGTTATGTTCACATTTAAAGCTGGATATACTTGAAAATGGCCAAAAAATAACCATGCACTTCATTTTATGTATGAACAAATGGCCATTGTACTTTGTTAAACGATCATTGTGCAAGCTTTTTACATAACAGAACATGGACAAACAAATCAATGTGAACATAGTCTTATATCCACTCATAGGATACCTAAATCTTTAGTTGTGTCCAGGCAGAAATAATGTAGACTATATATTGGCTGTGAGGCTTATATGCTTTGTCCACTATATATATATTTTTTATTATCCATCCCCCCAACAAGTTGTTATACACAATAGAAGGGTTGAGACATCTTGTCCCAATTAGTATTTGTTTCTGTGTGTTGATAAGACTTTTTATGCTATTGAAGGTCTTATTGAAGGAAATAAGTACTTGGTTTCCATAGGAACTGAGCTTTATTTAATGACTTAAGCCCTGTAGACAAGACAAATTACCTTTAACCTTCACAGTTTGTTTTCTGCCAAAGACACATTTCTCATACTGGTATACTTGTATACATTTTATTATCCATAACGCATATTTCCTGTTTTTTTTTGTTAGTTTGTAAGGCTGAAAAAGACATCTGTCCAAGCGGTTTTGCCTATCTATTATCCTGCAATGTTTATCCAGTCTGGAAATAATGGAATTTGTACTTTAGCAACAGCTAGAGACACCCTGTTGGGAAAGACCCTGGCAGAAAGGGTCTGTTCACATTAGACATTAATAACATGCAAAAAAGGCATACCAAAATGCATAATGTTAACAGAGACATACTTACCGTATCTTGTTCCAGGCTCTAAGCTTCTTGTGTAGCTCCGTCTCAATTCATGTCATTGCGGTAGGCACATCTCTTCACTGTATACATTATACAGCCATATAGGAGTTAAAGGGGTTATCCAGGAAAAAAACTTTTTTATATATATCAACTGGCTCCAGAAAGTTAAACAGATTTGTAAATTACTTCTATTAAAAAATCTTAATCCTTTCAGTACTTATGAGCTTCTGAAGTTAAGGTTGTTCTTTTCTGTCTAAGTGCTCTCTGATGACACGTATCTCGGGAACCGCCCAGTTTAGAAGAGGTTTACTATGGGGATTTGCGAATTCCCTTTTTGCTGGGCTGAGTTGTACTCATGGCTGTCAGCTGCAAGAAAAGCTCACCCCAACATTGCCAGCATCGTGCGAGCTGAACCTGGCAATGTTCAGAAGTACACAAGCCGAGAACCCCCTGAAGTACAGATCGGGCTTGGCTCACTCAACACGACCTACAATACCTATAGTCCTTGCTACATGCTATCATGTAATTTCTAATGAAAGTTCACAGTAGGACTGCATAAAAAGTTGAATAACTTTCTAGAAACTTTTTGCTCTTCTTTAACTGCTTAATGTTTTATTCTTTTTTTCAGACAAACTGCAACATGTAGTAGTCTACTTGATTATTCTTATGAGAAAGCAGTGCATTATGGAAGCTTAGATTACAGCCAGAGTAAATTGTTAGATGTTTGACAGTACAGTAGAGATAAACCACACAAGATCCATACCATGTTGTGGCATCTTGAGTTTTATAAAGTTTTACTATACAATATAGCTCTGAAATATGTGTACATGGTCTTTACATTGTTTTACAGATGATTACTACTATGTAACATTATTCTCTATAAAGTGATTACATTATTCTCCTATAAGCTAAGTTTTGCTCTTTTGAGGAGAAATGTAGCTAGATTTTCCTTCATGTGGGAAAAGACTTAGTTCACTGTCCTAACCCTATATCTAAAATCCCTGACCAAGGCAGAGTGGTTGTTGTCACCCTCTATAACACCCAGCATGCTGGACACATACCCTACCAGCCTCCCCAGGCCAGGCCTCTGTTGTTATGAGCTAACTGAATATTCACTTTTATAGAACATAAATGTCTTCTTATTAGCAGAAAATATGAGCCAACTAAAAGTCGAATATCAGAAAACGTAAAAGCAACAACTGCGCATACAGAACACAACAAAAGAAATAACGCCATTCATACTTCAGAAGCTTTCTTTCAAACATAAAAGCTGGGTAAATGTTATTCTACATAGAAGAATAATAGAGAGTAGAAGACGAATGCCACCAGCTATATTGCCTTAAAAACATCAGAAAAGTAGATATCAGGGAAGTAAAAAATCATATTTGTGACTCTTAAAATGTACATTCTTTGTCAAATGTATCCCACATGTTAAAAATATGTGTAGTTGTCAACACATTATTATAAAGAAGTGCTGTCTGTTCTTATGGCATGGTTGTGTATTTTCCAAGAAAAAACTATTCTGGTGTTTCTTATTTTAGAATTAGTTGTGCTACTACTTACTCTGTGATTCCTCCTTAATTTGTGCGCATAAACTGACAAGTGTTAGCATTCCCCTTGTCAATGGGGCGGTCCCTACATACTGCATTGCCCAATCACTGCAGACAGCGGCATCAAAGATTTTTCTTTTATTGATATACTTTTCTCATTGTGTTTCATTATTTTTGTCATTATGGCTTCGGATGGGAAATTTCCCTTCAATTATCCACAATGCCATCTATTTTTCTATGAGCTTATTTCTCCTAATTTCCTGTGAAAAACAGGGATCAGAAACTGAGGAGGAACTACTTTGACAAGGGCATTGGCAATCCATTTAGCTTTAAAATCTGTGGTGTCCAATACCAAATCTATCTAAAAAGATCTACTATTGTTGGCTTTTAAAAAGGTTGCGTCAAAATCATCCCGCCTTATAATGTGATGAGGGCCTTTAACCCCTTAAGGACCAAGCCCATTTTGACCTTAAGGACCAGGGTAATTTTCGTTTTTTTCCTCCTCCCCTTCTAAAAATCATAACTCTTTCAATTTTGCACCTACAAACCCATATAAGGGCTTTTTGAGATCAACACGTATATCTAATGGCACATGTATAATGGAAGATGCACTTTACATTTACGTGACTACTAAAGATGGATCTACCTCTACAATCAATCAGCTTTTCAATTAGCATCACTGGTATGTTCCTATAAAAAAGCATTGAGACCCCAGCACAGTAAAAAGTAAAACAAGAGTGTAGCTCTATATTAGCCCATCTCCTTTTCAATCTTTTTACCGTTTGTTTACTAGCGCGGATCTTAAGGAGACAAATTATCTCTGGTAGACATCTGCCTTTTTTTTCCTTCTCCCCCATTTCCCTCATGTTCCATGTCAAGATCTTAGCTACCGTAGTTCAAGAAAAGTAAGAACACCCCAACACTGTCCAGGCAAATCCCCTACCTCACAATTCCTTTCCCAATGGTGATCTGCAGTGACTCTCACCACAAATCTCTTTTCTCTCCCCCCCCCCCCATCCCCCATCATCCTACTCAATATCAGTAGCACAAACAAACTACCATTAACCCCTTAAAGGGCTACTCCGCGCCTAGACATCTTATCCCCTATCCAAATGATAGGGGATAAGATGTCAGATCGCCGGGGTCCCGCTGCTGGGGACCCATGGGATCGCCGCTGCGGCACAGCACTATCATTACTGCACAGAGCGAGTTCGCTCTGTGCGTAATGACAGTCAATACAGGGGCCGGAGCATCGTTACGTCACGGCTCCGCCCCTCGTGACGTCACGACCCGCACCCTCAATCCAAGTCTATGTGAGGGGGCGTGGCGGTCGTCACGCCCCCGCCATAGGCTTGCATTAAGGGGGCGGGTCGTGATGTCACGTGGGGCGGAGCCATGACATCACAATGCTCCGTCCCCTGAATCGCCTGTCATTACGCACAGAGCGAACTCGCTCTGTGCAGTAATGATAGCACGGTGCCGCAGCGGCGATCCCGGGGGTCCCCAGCAGCGGGACCCCGGCGATTTGACATCTTATTCCCTATCCTTTGGATAGGGGATAAGATGTCTAGGGCCAGAGTACCCCTTTAAGGACCCAGACCATTTTCACCTTAAAGGGGTACTCCGGTGCTTAGACATCTTATCCCCTATCCAAAGGATAGGGCATAAGATACCTGATCGCGGGATTCCCTCCGCTGGGGACCTCCGTGATCTTGCACGTGGCACCCGTTTGTAATCAGTCCCCTTGAGGGGCGGAGTATGACATCACACGGGGCGGAGGCGCGACGTCACTCGCCGCCCGCCCTGTAGTCGCCGGTAATCAGACCCGGAGCAAACACGCTCCGGGGACTGATTACAAACGGGGTGCCGTGTGCAAGATCATGGGGGTCCCCAGTGGCGGGACTCCCGCGATCAGGCATCTTATCCTCTATCCTTTGGATAGGGGATAAGATATCTAAGCACCGGAGTACCCCTTTAAGGACCCGAGCATTTTTTTCACATGTGACCACTGTCACTTTAAGCATTAATAACTCTGGGATGCTTTTACTTTTCATTCTGATTACGAGATAGTTTTTTCGTGACATATTCTACTTCATGTCAGTGGTAAAAAAAAATTCGATATTTGCATAATTTCTTGATGAAAAATTCTAAAATTTTATGAAAAATTTGAAAATTTAGAATTTTTTTTTTACTTTGAAACTCTGCTTATAAGGAAAATAGACATAACAGTCACATATATAATATGTCTACTTTATATTTTCATCATAATGTTTTTACTTTTGGAAGACCTCAGAGGGCTTCAAAGATGAGCAGCAATTTTCAATTTTTTTTTACAAAATTTTCAAAATCAGAATTTTTCAGGGACCAGTTCAGTTTTGAAGTGGATTTGATGGGCCTTCATATTAGAAATACCCCATAAATGAACCCATTATAAAAAATGCACCCCTCAAAGTTTTCAAAATGACATTCAGAAAGTTTGTCAACCCTTTAGGCGTATCACAGGAATAGCTGCAAAGTGAAGGAGAAAATTCAAAATCTTCATTTTTTTCAATCGCATGTTCTTGTAGACCCAGTTTTTGAATTTTTACAAGGGGTAAAAGGAAGAAAATCCCCCCCCCCCCCCTTGTCAAAATGCTCAGAAGAGAAGGAGTCACATTTGGCTTTTGGAAAGCAAATTTTGCTGAAATGGTTTTTGGGGGGGCATGTCGCATTTAGGAAGCCCTATAGTGCCAGAACAGCAAAAATAAAAACACATGGCATACTATTTTGGAAACTACACCCCTCTAGGAATGTAATAAGGGGTACAGTGAGCCTTAATACCCCACAGGTGTTCGACAAATTTCCGCTAAAGTCTGACATGAAAATGAAAAATTAGATTTTTTTCACTAAAATGCTGGTGTTACCCCAAATTTTTCATTTTCACAAGGGGTATTAGGAGATAAAGCCTCCCAAAATTTGTAACCCCATTTCTTCTGAGGATGGAAATTCGCCATGTGTGGATGTAATGTGCTCTGCAGGTTGAGCTTTTTGAGCTGTATTGAGCTTTTGGAGAGAAAATTTGGTTGGAATGGAAGTCGGGGGCCATGAGCATTTACAAAGTCCCCCGTAGTGCCAGAACAGTGGACCCCCCCCCACATGTGACCAGATTTTGGAAACCCGTCACACCCTTCACAGAATTAAATAAGGGGTGCAGTGAACATTTAAACCACACTGGCGTTTGTCAGATCTTTGGAACATTAATTTTTAATTTTCACAGACCACTGTTCCAAAAATCTTTCAGACACCTGTGGGGTGTAAATGCTCACTGTACACCTTATTACATTACGTGAAGGGTGTAGTTTCCAAAATGGGGTCACGTGTGTGTGTGTGTGGGGGGGGGGGGGGGGTCCACTGTTCTGGCACTATGGAGGCTTTGTAAACACACATGGCTTTCAATTTCGGACACATTCTCTCTCCAAAAGCCCAATGGCGCTCCTTCTCTTCTGAGCATTGTAGTTCACCCACAGAGCACTTTACATCCACATATGGGGTATTTTCATACTCAGAAGAAATGGGGCTACAAATTTTGGGGGTCTTTTTTCCTATTCTCCCTTGTGAAAATGAAAAATGTAAGGTAACACCAGCATTTTAGTGAAAAATTTTTTTTTTTTCATTTTCGCATCTAACTTTAAAGAAAATTCGTCAAACACCTGTGCGGTGTTAAGGCTCACCTGTAATCCTTGTTACATTCCGTGAGGGATGAAGTTTCCCAAATGGGGTCACATGTGGGTATTTATTGTTTTGCGTTTGTCAGAACCGCTGTAAAATCAGCCACCCCTGTGCAAATAACCAATTTAGACCTCAAATGTACATAGTGCGCTCTCACTCCTGAGCCATGTTGTGCGCCCGCACAGCACTTTACACCCACATGTGGGGTAGTTCCGTACTCAGGAGAAATTGCATTACACATTTTGGGGGTCTTTTATTTCTTTTACAGCTTGTGAAAATTAAAAGTATGGGGCAACACCAGCATAATAGTGTAAAAAAATGTACCTTTTCAAAAGGGGTAAAAGGAGAAAAAGTCCCCCAAAATTTGTAACGCAATTCCTCCAAAGTACGGAAATACCCCATATGTGGCACTAAACTGCTGCCTTGAAATACGACAGGGCATTTGAGGCCTATTTTGGGGATTTGCATCTGCCATCCTACAGCAGTGTTTCCCAAATAGGGTGCCTCCAGCTGTTGCAAAACTCCCAGCATGCCTGGACAGTCAGTGGCTGTCCGGCAATACTGGGAGCTGCTGTTTTTCAACAGCTGGAGGCTCCATTTTGGAAACAGTGCCGTACAAAACGTCTTTGTTTTTATTTTTATTGGGGGGGGGGGGGCTGTGTATATGTAGTATTTTACTTTTTATTTTGTGTAGTGTAGTGTTTTTAGGCTACATTCACACGGGTGGGGTTTACAGTGAGTTTCTTGCTGGGAGTTTGAGCCGCGGCGGAAAATTTGCCGCATTTCAAACTTACGGCAGAAAACTAGCTGTAAACCCCCTCCTGTGTGAATGTACCTGGTAAATTCACATGGGGAGGGGGGGGGCAAACCTCCAGCTGTTGCAAAACTACAACACCCAGCATGCACTGACAGACCGACCATACATGCTAGGAGTTGTAGTTATGCAACAGCTGGAGGCACATTAATTGCGCAACACAGAGTTTGTTACTTAACTCAGTGTTTCGCAACCAGTGTGTCTCCAGCTTTTGCAAAACTATAACTCCAAGCATGTACAGTCTCTCAGTGCAGTGCATGCTGTGCACACTGGTCGTGAAACACTGAGTTAGGACACAAACTCTGTTTCACAACCAATGTGTCTCCAGCTGTTGCAAAACTGCAACACTCAGCATGCATTGACAGTCGAAGGGCATGCTGAGAGTTGTAGTTTTGCAACAGCTGGATGCACACTACTGCAACTCCCAGCATGCCCTTTGGCTGTCCATGCATGCTGGTGGTTGTAGTTATGCAACAGCTGGATGCACAAAAATGTGCCTCTAGCTGTTGCATAACTACAACCCCCAGCATTCACAAACTACCAAAGAGCATGCTGGGAGTTGTAGTTGTGCCTTCTGCTGTTGCACAACAACAACTCAGTGCATGCTGGGAGTTGTAGTTATGCAACAGCTGGAGGCACACTTTTTCATAGAAAAAATGTGCCTCCAGCTGTTGCATAACTACAACCCCCAGCATGCACAGACTTCCAAAGGGCATGCTGGGAGTTGTAGTTGGAACTCAGCCTCACCTCCTGCTGTGTCCTGCTGCTGGGACCACCGCCGCTGCTGCCGCCAGGACCGCCGCTTCTGAGGGGACCCCTGCCGGGCCAGGGAGAGGTAAGAGACCCCCGCCGGCCCCGATCGCTGCCCTGATCACCGTTCAGCAGGGAAGTGATTAGTCGGTTGCTCCAACTGATCAATCACGTGATCGTGAGGTGGCACCCATGCCACCTCACTCCTGCTGGGTAAGGGTGAATGGTACAGCCCCATTCACCCTTTTTTTTTTCCGGGTCGCCGACATGGGGGGATCTCAGGACCCCCCCCAGGGGTTTGCACAGGTATGCCCTGGGTCCTTAAGTACCAGGGCATCAGGGTGTACCTGTATGCCCTGGGTCCTTAAGTCGTTAAGGTCTCAAGCCAAATCTATTTGATTTGGTCTCATGTAAAAAATTACTGTCCTTCACTGTCCAGCAAAGAATTTATTTCCTGGGGTCGGTTGTTATATATAGTGGGACAGTGTTAGACTGGTGTCCTCATTTAGGTATGGTTCTATAAAACCACTGACGGGCATGTGATATACTGAGAAAAAGTAAAAATACTTGGCACAAGTCATGTATAGTATACGGTACTAATATATTCCATGGCATATTACAATATAAGTACCATATACTATACACAGCTTGTTCCAAAATTCCAGGGTATTTTTCCTCCATCATGCATCTTTGCTTCCATGACAGATATCCTTACGCATCTGGTACTAGAGGCGATCTTGAGTGGTCGCGTCTCTCATATTTAATCAGTTACTGTAAGTGAAAATTGGCACTCAATTATGTGCTTTGTATTTGGTTATTTATTAGCAATCCATCCAATTCAAATGCAGGACATTTTGATCAAAGTGACCTTCATCAGATATTCAGCAGATATAAAGAGCTAAGAGGACCTAATATCTGTAATCAATGTCATGGAAAAAATATGATTGTCATCAAAAGTAAGTCTAACAAAATACATATCAGAGCAGCATATAAGGACATGAGGCATGTAAAAAAGGTCAAAGAAATTATATCAGGTACCCGCACAAGCACTACTTATGTCAGTACTATATGATATATCCAATAGGTTATCTACGCTATATTTTACTCCTATATAATATAATCTAACATGTCACACAGCACTTTTTCCCCTGACCATTCTACAGATATTTTGACATTTATGAGGTCATTTGATTGCCCATTACTATGGTTATAATTGTCATCTCAATCCATAATATCCAATTTGCTTAAAGGGGTACTCCACTGGCCAGCCTTCCAGCTGCATTCGTGTGCGCGCTGCGGGGGTCGGCCGTGCCTCCTCGTGACGTCAGGCCACACCTTCTCAATGCAAGTATATGGAAGGGGGCATGGTGGCCATTACGCCCCTCCCATAGACTTGTATTGGGTGGGCGTGGCCTGATGTCACAAGGAGCATGACCAACACAGCGCATGCACAGCATTCAGAACTAAATGTTCCGAACTCATCTGGAAGGCTGGCCAGTGTAGTACCCCTTTAAGTGAAATAATTCTTAATGTTTTCTGTGAAAACCATTGTTTCCTGTGCAGTAATGAGCTTACCATTGCTTTTGAGTAGATCTGATACCTGTAGTGCTCATGCGGGTGCTTTATATGGTTTCTTTGACCTTTTGTACATGCATCATGTGACGTTACTATGTCTATGTATGCTGCTCTGATATGGATATCTCACAAACTTTATTTTGCTATACATATTTTTTAAGATATTTGGAATTTTTCTCATGACATAGATTGTAGATCTTAAGTACTCTTATCTCTCTATATCTACAGAGTATCCAATGAAGGTCACTTTGACTGAAATGTCAAGCATTTGAATTGGATTGATAATAAAATGCTGCCTACAAAAAGCATAATTGAATGCCAGTTTTCCTGTACAGTGATTGGAAGGAGTGGGATCCTATTTCGGCACCTATAATTCTAGGAGGGCCCTGTTTGTGATTAATGGCAAGTAAATCTTGAAAAAAAAGCCAGGTTGTAGCACAAACCACACTGACATCTGCTTTTTATGTACAGTGATATTGGTGCCAATTTGTGTAACATAATAAGCCACACCCACTGGGCACGCGGGAACTACGTCATGCAAGGAGGAATCATTGGTAAAATCCACAGGGAACATAAAAAACAACTATACATAGATATCCTTATACATAAAATGTGATGTTTGATAAAACTTCACACCACACCATGGCAACCCGGCGACGCTGCTGGGAACCCAAATCCGTGTCACCCGAAGTGATGTTACCCCGGAAGCGCACACTCCATAGGACAGGAGCGGTTGGTTAGCAAACTGGGTCAGTGCTTGACACATATATACTCCACATCAGATGCCTTCTAGCTAGAAGCCATACGCTGCAAGTGGTTAGTGCGTCTTGTTGGTTAACCTGTGCGCATCCACACATAGGACAACTGTTCATTACCAGCACAATCTCCCCCAATACCTGGGAGGTGACATCAGGGGAGCATTATTTTTAATATAAAATTAGATGCTCCACGTGATTGAAAATTTGAGGTAAACCTGTATATGTGTTGATTGTATTAACCCTATATGTACTCCCATGTAGCTTGAAACGCGTAGGAATCTATATAGTAGGGCATTCTAGGGTCACTCCAGAAGGGTAGATCAGGGCAGGGGTCGCCCCTTTTTAGGGCGAGTGCCCCCTGGTTCCCTGTGCGAGCAGGCCAGTCTCAGACCACTGACACCCAGGGATTTCCCGGGACGATCCTCCACATACATATCCTTTTCCCCTTTACTTCAGTACCTCCTTACTAAAACTGCTGGACTACTACATTGCATACTGACCACATGGACCTTCCAGACCCAATGACAACTATTAGCCAAAGGTGAGAAGCCTTATTATTACATTGTTTATTGGTTCCGATGCAGTACATTGTTGTCTATATAATTACTCTGGATCCGTGATATCTTGGTCATCTGGCTATTTATTGGCTCCTGGAGTAGCATAGCCTTTGATAGGCTTAAGTGTCTGTGGGGTTTTGTGTATTTTATTGTTCATTCTAATAAGTTATATTTTATCAGGCTGTGCACCCCTTAGATTACAGGGGGGGGGGGGGGGGGGGTTGTGCGTGGCATGGCGTCCCCAGTCCTGGAGACAAGTATGGACATTTATCAACGGGTTTAGTCAGGTTTTCTTTACTATAATTGTCGCAAAATTGTCACAACTGCGACTACACGATTTTTCGTGCGACATTTTGACTGGAAAGCGAGAAAAGCAAGTTTTCCTAAAATTTACTATGTAGTAATAATTTTAAAATGGACTACGGGTAGTCAGGTATTTATTAACTGCGACAGTCGCAACTGCGCAAAAAAAAGTCGCAACAGCGTTAAAAATTGACTAAATTTACTCCAGCTCAAACATGGAGCAGAAAAAGCTACTACCAAAGTAAAAAAGGAAAAATTGCTTACGTGAAAGAAAATTATCAACAGGCTGAAAGCAGTTGATAAATATGTCGCACATAAGCAAAAAAAAAAGTAAGGAAAAAATTACTAAAAAAAAGAATACATAAGCAAACATTGATAAATGTCCCTCATCTTGCTGCTCCAGCCCCCACCTTCGGAGAGATAGAGGAGTTCACAGGTAGTATTTTTTTTCATACTGTGGTCAATATTTTTTTTAGCCAAGATCCGGAATGGAACTGACACAGAAAAATAAATCTTTCCAACATACTTTTTCTCTGTGTTTTGGACTGAATCCTGGCTTTGGCTTGTTTAAAAAAATAAAATAAAAATTGACCCAGCCTAATATTTTCAGTCTTTTTCCATTATCAGCCCATTCTGTCAGTAGTTGTATATGCCCTACTTCTGGGCAAGATTTTAAGATAAGGTTCTAATAAAACTAAAAATATGTTGAGACCAGATGCTTTTTTTTTGTGTGAATTGTTTAAAGGAGATAAGCAGTACAGAGCTAGGCAAATGCCCACCAGGTCACAAACATAGTGATCCAGGAACGAAGCTATGCATAGACTAACAACAAATATAAAATAACAAAGAAAAACAATTGCAACATTCGAAAGGACTATGCAATTTCTGTATTACTGGAAGGGCAAGGCCCACCCCGCTTCGTATCTCTAGTTTTAACAGGCCTAAGAGATACAATGTGGTCATGTAGAACCCAGGTGTTTATTTTTCTGCAACCTTCATCCAGTCTTCTATATCAACCACCAACTGTAAAGTATTTTTAGATTATTGCCCAATTGACTAATATACTAGTTAAAAGAATAATTTATATGCGACAATTGTCAGCAGTGGAGGGCCACCTGAATGATCCCTGGATTATTACTGAGGCTGCTTATTTCCATTATTGTTAGCAGTACCTCCCCTGTTTACACTTAAAGGGGTACTCCGGTGGAAAACATTTTTTTTTTAATTAACTGGTGCCACGGACAGATGTGTCAGCAGAGAGCACTGTGGAGAAGACAAAAAAGAAATACAGCATACAGCTGCTAAAAAGTACTGGAAGGGTAAAGATTTTTTAATAGAAGTTATTTACAAATCTGTGTAACTTTCTGGCACCAGTTGATTTAACCTCTTCAGGACACAGGGCGTATGGATACGCCCTGCATTCCGAGTCCTTAAGGACCGAGGGTGCATCCATACGCCCGTGGGAAATCTGGTCCCCACCGCTAGCCGGTTGGGGACCGGAGCCGGATGCCTGCTGAAATCATTCAGCAGGCACCCCGGCACATCGCTGAAAATTTACCACCAAAATAAAGTAGAATATGTCACGAAAAAACAAACTCAGAATCAGAATATTCGGTAAAAGCGTTTTCGCGTTATTAATTCGTAAAGTGATGGTGGTCAGAATTGCGAAAAAGGGCTCAGTCCCTTATGGGGTTAAAAAAAAAATTTCCACCGTAGTACCCCTTTAACCCCTTAAGGACGCAGCCCTTTTTCACCTTAAAGGGGTATTCCAGGCAAAAACGTTTTTTTATATATCAACTGGCCCCGGAAAGTTAAACAGATTTGTAAATTACTTCTATTAAAAAATCTTAATCCTTCCAATAGAAAACACAGAAGGTAGCAGCACACCGGGTGACATGAAGAGTTGGGTGCAGATCAGCAGGGGACCCACGGTCATAGGGCTCCAAACGGTATAGAAACACAAAGAATACTGCAGCACTCCAGGGTATAGGTGAAAAAACTGTGAAGGTAGTTTATTCCATCTATTACACCACTAGGAAGGCCAAACTGGGAGTTGCAGTTTGGCCTTCCTAGTGGTTGCCACAGTAAAGATCACTTTACTTTCACTTTCAATTCCCCCCCCCCCCCCCATCGCTTCCCTACCTGAGCCAGGATCCAGCAGTCTCCAGCGAAGATCGGGGGGTCCCCAGGCATCTTCTTTGCAGGTACCCGGCCTTCATCTTCTGTCCATGTTCCCTTCGACATCCAGGGGTGGGCAGAATGGGGGTTGCCATGGCAACCCACTGTCCTGCTCTGCCATTGGTCAGAATCAGTTCTGACCAATGGCAGGGGATAGGAGGAGATCGCAGCACTGCAACCTCACTCCTAGCCCTCAGGATGATCGGGGCTGTCTCTGACAGCTCCGATCATCCCTATTTTCCGGGTGATCGGGTCACCAGAGACTCAATCAGCCCGGAATAGCAGAAAATCGCATGTCTGAATTGGCATGCGCTTTTCTGTCTCAGGACCCCCCGTGGCGATGTGCCGGGATGCCTGCTGAATGATTTCAGCAGGCATTCCGGTCCGGTCCCTAACCGGCTAGCGGCGCGGACCGGAATTCCCACGGGCGTATGCATATGACCCACGTCCTTAAGGACTCGGGATGCAGGGCGTATGCATACGCCCGGCGTCCTGAACAGGTTAAAGGGGTACTCTGTCCCTAGGCATCTTATCCCCTATCCAAAGGATAATGTCAGATCGCGGGGGTCCCACCGCTGGGGACCCCCAAGGATCTCCGCTGCAGCACCCCGCTATCTTTACTGCACAGAGTGAGTTTGCTAATGAGTTTGCTAATGACCGGCGATACAGGGGCCGGAGCATCGTGACATCATGGCTCGGCCCCTCGTGATGTCACGGCCCGCCCCCTTAATGCGAGTCTATGGGAGGAGGCATGTCGGCCACCACGCCCCCTCCCATAGACTTGTATTGAGGGGGCGGGCTGTGACGTCACAAGTGGGCGGAGCGGTGACGTCATGATGCTCCGGCCCCTGTATTGCCCATCATTGCACACAGAGCGAACTCGCTCTGTGCAGTAATGATAGCGGGGTGCCGCAGCGGAGATCCCGGGGGTCCCCAGCAGCGGGTCCCCTGCGATCTGGCATCTTATCCCCTATCCTTTGGATAGGGGATAAGATGTCTAGGGGCGGAGTACCCCTTTAAAATCTTCTTCTGTCAAACAGTGATATATTTTTTTTTACCTGTATAACAAATGATATTGGCTTAATAAGTTGAATAAAGTATAATAAATGCTATAGAGTCTTAACCACATCACAAAGGGCAGAAATATACAGATGGCACGGCCTTTTGTGCTTTGCCCTTGTGGCCATGTAGGGCTTACAACTGTTGGCCTTGAAAGTTTCTGAAACAAACTTGTAACACCACACATAGAAAGTAATTGTCTAGGTCCATAGTCACACATAGGGACTGTTTAGCATTTGATTGTGGACCATTTTTTTTTCTTATTATTATCTATTCCAAATCTACTTCCATCTTTAAGGCACTCAGTGATAACTATATAAGCTACCGTACTTGGTTTTCTGTAGCCATTTTCATATTTGACACACTATTGCTCTTATCTTGCTTCCTTGCTTTTTATTCCATTGTCTCACCAAGTTCATTTCATGCAGGCTGTATCAGTGGGAATTACATAGATTTTTGCCAGTAAACACTACTTGCCCATATTCCGGCTGTGCGGTCACACAGCACTACAATATATTATTTTCCATCATGCAGGGAAGAAAAGCAACCTTACTTTGAAGCGATAAGGTTACAGAAATTGGAAGAAATTACACCAGCTTTGCTTATATTGTCCTAAGGCTATAAAAACAAACTAAGCTTTCCCAATATATCTGACTGTGGTGGAAATGAAATTATATCAAGCTTCCTATACTCATAACAGTGTAGATCACTTGAAAGCCCCCTCGGTCTGCTTTTAGGAACAAAGATCATTTACAATTATGAGAACAGTTTTGCATGAAAAAAAAGGTTTCTCACAAAAAAGAAAACAACAACAAAAGAAACACTGCTACGGTTTAGTGAGATTGTTTTAGATGTAATAATCATGATATTCAGAGAAATGATTTTAGCAGATAATACATTTTCAATTTAATCTTAAATCATAAACTGGTTATGTGACTCCCCCAGGCTTAAAGTGCTAAAACCTATAGGGTAGGTTCACTCGTACAGTATCTGCTGCATATTCTCTGCAGCTGATTTTGGTATCCACTTCAGTAAAGTCAATGGGAAGCAAAATCAGCTGCAGAAAATATTCAGCAAATGCTGTACAAGTGAGGACATCCTTAATAGGGTTGTCTGACAAACAAACAAAACAAAACATTTTTACTGACCCTACCCCCAATGCTCTGACAGGACCGGGTATTATAAGATGAACATTGGAAGGTGGGGGATTTGCTGGGCTGAGGGTTAATTTAGCTTAATCTTCCACTGTCTGCCAGGCCTAGCCCCTTACATAGGCATACAGAGCTGTCCTAATTGCCTTCACTGAATAGGTGACCTTCCCGATCACTCCACACTGACCTCCATTTCTCCCGGCCTCCAAAACACCAGCAACTCCTCATCCTCCAGTTCCCCAGTGTCTCCTGCAGGAGGGGCAAGCCAAGCACTTTAATGGCAAATGCCTACGTTTACATGCACACAGGCCAAATGTTCTTTCATTGTATCTCTAATGCTGTCTTCTCATTCTTTGGTGCCAAGAGCCCTGCTTTTTTTTTTTTTTATCACTTTACTCTTCCCCTTAGTGTGGTGGTGCAGTGCATCAGCATTTCCATATGCATCACTCAGTACTAAGCCCCTCAGTCCTCTGTTCATAACTGTGTACTACAGATAAGGGGGGGGGGGGGGGGGTGGTCTTCATCCTTGTTGCTATCCTCCACAACCCAATATGTCAGAGTTCACTACCTTGCTGCACCTGTAATATGGGGTGCTGCTAGGATCTAAGAAGAAACAGGGCCCAGAGCCCCAAGGCATATTCTGCCTGCGCCCCCCCCCCCCCCCCCCAAAAAAAAAAAACAAAAAAAAAAAACAGCACATCTCTGCAGAATACAGTCCTGAGTTTACTAACCGCTGTATGCTACCGACGTCGTATTACTCTGGAAGAGACAAACGGATTCTGGCTCCAGTGGCAACCGCAGGCGGAGGTGATGCAGCAGGTGCAGGTGGAGGTGCAGGCTGTTGCTGAGCAGGCAGGAGGTCATGGCGGTCAACTGGGCCAGCTGCTGACCTTGCTGGGCCACAATGGAGGTGAGGTCCGCAAGACTTGGCAGAGGAACATCAGCGGGATCCACGGCCGGATCTTACTGTCACGTACTGGCAGGACTGGTAGTGGATCCTCTGGACCTGAGAGGCGATGACGCGGTTTGTACCAGAGGACCGGTTCTAAGTGGTTACTGGTTTTCACCAGAGCCCGCCGCAAGGCGGGATGGACTTGCTGCGGCGGTAACCACTAGGTTGTATCCTCCAGTAGCAACTCAACCTCTTTGGTGGCTGATATGGCGTGGTACACAGAGAGCAGGCAAGAGCATAGTCGGACGTAGCAGAGGTCAGGGCAGGCAACAAGGGTTCACAGGCGAGTATACGGTAGCAATGGGTATGGCAACTGGTAAGGCAATAATCACTGCAGGGAACGCTTTCTCAGAGGCACAAGGCACAAAGATCTGGCAAGGGCAGGAAGGGGCAGGTGCCTTTTATTGGGAAATCACAAAGGAATGTGTGGAACCAGCGCACCGGTAATTACCGGTGCGCTGGCCCTTTAAATTAACTGAAGCCGGCGCGCGCCCGGACCCAGGAACGCCGCGCGGGGAGCAGGTGAGATGAACGGGGACGCGGCACGTGAGCGGGGACAAGCCGCCAGACTAGCCGCGTCCCTGCCAGAGTGAGAGCCGCGCTCCCGGTCAGTGTGTTTGACCGGGAGACGCTGGGACCCCAGCACGGAGGACACAGGCAGCGGGTGCTCCGGTCCGAAGGTGGAGACCGGAGCGCTCGCTGTGACAACAGGATTGCGAACAGGATTTTATGAATTGGATTTACGAACAGGATTTGTGAACAGGATATTTTGGATAGGATATTTTTTTTCTCTTTATGACCTTCTCTATGCACTTTTATAACTGGACTATGCATATAATACACTATACATAACTTGATACTTTTGATTATGCATTTACAGACTTGCACAACTGTTCACTGTACACGACTAGACATTATATTACTAGACATTATATTACTGTACATGACTAGACTTTAGATACATGACTTTGTAAACATGACTAGACTTATGACTGTAGTCTTATAGTTGCAGATTGGGTTGCCAGAGGCTTTCTACCCAATGCCTTGGCTACAGGGGTCCCTTGGAATAAAACACTTCTCCCCAGAACACTATTATTACTTTATGCTAGACATTTCTATGCTAGACATTTAATCCAGATAACACTTTGACATTCATGTTACCTTCACTGTTTACGTGCTTTAGGTTAGTTTCAGGAATACTTACTGGCCAAGAAAGTTTCCTGTGCGCGAACAGGATGATATTTGACATTAAATACATTAGACATGTTACTGTTAGTAGACTGTATAATGTGAGTGATACACAAAGTAGCTGTGACAGAAGTATATTTGACTTTTGTTTACTAGACTATGTGTACTGTAGTCTATTTACACATACGTTTAAGGGGGGGATATGATAAACGTATATAAATATATTAATGGCCCACACAAAATATATGGAGAAAAACTGTTACAGGTTAAGCCCCCTCAAAGGACAAGGGGGCACTCCCTCCGTTTGGAGAAGAAAAGGTTTAGTCTCAAGGGGCGACACGCCTTCTTTACCATAAGAACTTTGAATTTATGGAACAGTCTACCTCAGGAACTAGTCACAGCAGGAACGATTAATAAATTTAAAAGAACATTAATGCTTATGCAGAAATATAAAATCCCATCCCTTCCCCCAATATCCCACCACACCCCTACCCTTCAATTCCCTGGTTGAACTTGATGGACGTATGTCTTTTTTCGACTGTACTAACTATGTAACTATTTACATTTGTTTGTACTAGTCCTTGTATCCAGCAGGAATCTGCCCCAATGTGGACCATTGGGACCTACACAGCACCATTTCCAGAGACTCTGGAACAGCAACCTCTTAAGGAGCTCTTGACTCTGTTGGGCTGACAACAGCTTCTTCTCCCTCAACAGCTGGAACAGGTGACGACTCTTGACTGGCAGGAGGTTCACTTCACTGGCAAATCTTCTTTGTGGCACAACTTGATCCGGTTACGGTGAACAACTTGGGGCTCGTACCCTGACCTTTGAATTGCATAGACATCGGTATCAGGATAGGGTACGGCGGTCACCGTATAGAGCCCCGTTTCCCAGATGGAATCCAATTTATGGGTTCTCGGGAATTTCTTCAACCAGACTTTATCACCGATTTGAAATGGCTTAGCAGAGGCATGACTATTATAGTCTTGCTGTTGCCTATACTGTGCCTCACCCATTTTCCTGTTGATGATTTCCTCTGGGATCCTCTTCTGGTGTTTAGAGACCCATTCCATAGAGGCTTATGGAGAATTGTTGAAAGGTGCTTGAAGTCCAAAGGTTATATCCTTGGGTAGCTGGCCATGTCGGCCCATCATCAGATAGAATGGAGTGTATCCAGTGGAGCAATGTACAGTGTTGTTGTAGATCTATAACAGTTCTGGCAACAGCCGAGGCCACTCTTCATGTCTGGACACAGACGCTGCTCGCAGCATGTGAATGAAGACTTGGTTGATCCTTTCACAGAGTCCATTCCCTTGAGGGTGATAAGCAGTTTTCCTGAGCTTCGAACAGGCATGGAATTGGCATAATTCCTGGAAGAGTTGGGACTCAAAGGCCGTTCTATGACTCTGGACATCCAAGGATTTGTACCCACTGGAGTTGTTGGTGGGTACTCATTGGAAACTTGAAGATTTTTATATACTGTCATGGCATGCTGGGATTTTTAGTTTGCTACTTAAACTACATTGTTTCAGGGACAAAATGGGAATCTAAAGCATGATTGTCTATTTACAATTTTTACAAAAGCTAAAGTTACAATATCAATCTCCTAACTATAAGTATAACATGTTTTCATAAATTTCTCAAGTTTTGCCAATGTCTTTCCATGTCCGCATTGCTATTCGCATTTGCAGCTGCTTACAGTTTAGTAGTAGAAAAAATTACGCCTACAGAACATAAACACACTCCGTTTCCCAAAACTAATTGTAATGAATTGGCAATGACCAAACGTGTATCCTTTGTTCACAGGAAAATCTATTAATGAAATGAAGGTCATAGCATAAATAACACCTGGGATTTCATTCTTGTTTTATATTGATGGGATATGATAGGAGCAAAGTTATCGGAAAAAAAAATCTGGTAAACAGAAATGGTGAAAATGACTGACTAAAACAAGTGGTCAAACAGTCACAAAAGACAGGAATAATTCTGTGATGACTAGTGTTGAGCGCAAATAATCGAAATGTGAATTTATACCACAAATATCGGCACTTCATGATTTCGCGAATATTTAGAATATAGTGATATGTGGTAGCCCTTGGGGGGTGTATGGTAGTGGTGGTATGGTAACGGTATATGAGGGGTTAATATTAACCCTGTCACGCGTGACGCCAGGGTGAGGGCTGGTATTATTGAGGTATAGCTTCGGCCTATCTCCGCCCTTCCGAGAAACGACAGGCATATGCAGATAATGACTGAAGGTCCACACTGGAGTTAAACTTTAACTGAAGTAAACTTTACTCTTGAACTTGCCGTACATTCTGAATACAATAACAGTCTCTGTAATACACTTGTATAGACTTCAATGATTGACAGTTGCTGTGGACCTTTAGTCTTTTGCAGGATCCGTCCGGATTTAGGGGTAGATTAGGTCCGGTAGTCCCGCAGAGTTTTTGGGGATTGATACACTCTATAACTATAATTGTTCAGCCGTTGCCGCAAGGCTCAGGCCTAACTCACTGCGATTACTGCTGTACAGGTCTTCTCTCATCAAGAGCATAGGAGCAAGAGAACAAAAATGGCTGCCGCGTCCCTTATATGGACAGGGGGCGGAGCCTAATTTGATAGGCCCAAGGTCAGCTGTCACTCACCGTCACACAGGCTTCTGGGTGATCATCTCATTTCCTATACACATAATAAAACCAAAGCGAGGCTAGAATTACCAAAGTGAGGCCTGGAACGCATCCAGAGTGAGGCTTGGAACGCATCACATGACCCGAAGGCACTGCGACGCCATAGAAACAAGTAATTAACCATTTATTTACATATATTATGCTATTTACATTAACCTATGCAAAAATTACTAATGATGTACTAGAATAGAGGCGACCAGGGGTAGACTGGATTAATAGGAATCCCTACGTCCTAGGGACTCTGGCTATGGGGACTAGAGATGAGCGAACTTACAGTAAATTCGATTCGTCACAAACTTCTCGGCTCGGCGGTTGCTGACTTTTCCTGCATAAGATAGTTCAGCTTTCAGGTGCTCCCGTGGGCTGGAAAAGGTGGATACAGTCCTAGGAGACTCTTTCCTAGGACTGTATCCACCTTTTCCAGCCCACCGGAGCACCGGAAAGCTGAACTAATTTATGCAGGAAAAGTCAGCAACCGCCGAGCTGAGAAGTTCGTGACGAATCGAATTTACTGTAAGTTCGCTCATCTCTAATGGGGACCCATAAATAAACAAGTACCGTATAGAATGCGGTACTGGGACACCACAGATATATAGTCGTAATGACGAATATTCAGTTTTTTTACGATTTTTTATAATGCAAATTTGTGTGAATATTTATGCAAATATCGACACTTCCAGACTGGACACTGATCCCTCCCTTCTTTTAGGTGATATAATTGCGCACTTGCACTATGCGAATTTCATGAACATAGGACAAATATTCGTAAAATATCTAAAATTCGAATATGGCCCCTGCTGCTCATCACTAGTGAGGTAGTTTTCACACTTTTAGAATTCAAAACTAGGATTTATAAAGAGATAAATACAGTATTTCCTATATGCTTTCCCTCCCTTTATCATGCACCTGTCACTGGTTTAACAGCAGCAAAACAGCATTTGAAAAGCACCCTAGAACCCAATTTATGCACAATTTTTTTTACCATCTGGATACAGAAACAGGTTCATATTTTCTAAACAGCAATTAGAGAGATGCTTTACAGCAGGCCCCATAAACCATAGACAACAATTTCTTATGAAGTATATTAGAAAAGTTAGTGTTTTACAAAGATGAATCTGGCAGTGCCCATTTAAGTCTTAGAAGCACTAAGATCAGAGAACATTTGATGTTTTCACAGGTCTCTTTTTTTTCCCCCCCCCCCCCCACCCATCTGACATTGGTGAGGGTACAATAGGAGGGAATGGCTGCAATAGAAGGATCCGGCTCACATGGCGCTGACCGACCAGGACACAGTAGGGAGGATACAAATGGACTTTAATAACCAAGGTGCAACGCGTTTCGCTGCGCATGCGCAGCTTCTTCAAGCATGACAAAAAGGATACAGCCAGCTTTTAAAGGTAAGTTAACCCCTTAATTCACAGAAAATAAAAACAAAGGAGTTTAACCCCTTATATACCTACTCTAACACATATCGCAAGCCGCCACAACTAGTCACTAAATGTAACTGCTGTGGCAGATCGCCACATGCACTTGACATAATTAATATATTAAATCTATATATAAAATTACCAAAGTATATGTAATTACCAAAATATATATATATAAAATAAGTTATTATAAACAGAAATGATTCCAATAAAGTACATGCAATCATAAACCCAGATATTAATAACATACCTTAAAAAATAAAAACAATTTTACAAACAGTCACCGAACCTTTTCTATTGCTTCATTAAGCCCCTGGGGAACTAACATGGCCAACTTAAAAATCCAATAAGATTCTCGATTACTCAATTTTTTGATAACGATTAGGAGTGTTTTCAGGTATAGTTTCTAAAATAATAAGATGCAAATCATTAATATTATTATCATGTACCCTGGAGAAATGACGGGACACACTATGTCATAAAAAATTATTTTTAATATTGGATCTATGTTTGCACATAAGTGACCGCACCGTTTGGATGGTGCGGCCCACGTACTGCAAACGGCAATTGCAGTATAAAAGATATACAGCAAATTGAGTATCACAACTTGGTCTACAAGCAATAGAGAATGTTTTGTTAGTTTAAAAAGACTCAAATGTAGTATTAGGTGTTGCCAATCATGGAGCAGCACAGATAATGAACCTTCTTACAGGGATAACAACCTGCCGCCATTAAATCAGAGGATGCTTGAATATTATCATTAATGCATTTTAATCCATTAGGGGCCACCAGACTATGTAAATTTCTAGACCGCCTGAATGTCACTCCAGGGGTGACAGGCACAATATCTCTCAAAACGGGATCACTATGAATGAGGTCTCACTTCTACATGTTTAACCTCAGCTACAATAGAAGTAGTATTAGTGTTGAAAAGTGTGAACAAGTATCAAAATTTGTGATACTAGAAACAGAGGAATTACAATTATCTGTTTTGATTAGTCGGTGTTCTAGCTAAAATTGAAAAATGCTGTGCAAATGTTTAATTTTCTTATCTAATGATTAAGTTCAAGAAGTAACTGAAAGTCATTCGGGTGCTTAACTGGACAAAAAGAAAGACCTTTGGCTAGAAGGCTAATTTCACTTTCAGAGAGTATATATGAAGATAAATTAAATAGTTATATTTTTTCTTTTTCAACTCTTGGTTGTGAGGCAGTTTTATGTGATTTATTAGTTTTTCCTCCTCTACAACCTTGGGTTTTCTTTTCTTTTTAATGTGGTCTTGGTCAGAGGGGGAAATACTGAGGAATCCGATGGTTGGCAACTGATGGGGGGGGATGAGGGAAGCCGTGCAGTGTGAACAGGAGGGTGAGCAGATCCTAAAAAAGAGGGGAACTAAAGTGAGAATTGAAACCAGGAGTGAGTGTGGAACTGAGAGAACTAATAGATGTATTTGAATGGGACAGAGGGGGAGATGAATGAACTGTGAATAAGGAGATATCAAAATCAGAGCGATGATGATGTGTATCAATATGAGCTGTCGAGGATTGCGGTGTAAATAATGGTGGGAATAGAGGAAAGATCATATGGGTCCCTTTTATGGGTAGGGGCTGGCCGTTTTGGATTGGTCCGTAACGACTGTCACTCACCGTTACAGTGCATTGTGGGTGAACACGTCATGGGAACCTCCAAAGTTCCTGTAGCAAAACCATAGAGTTCTTACCTATTCACATGACCCACAGGTCCTGCTACGCTCCGAACAGGTAGATAACTAAATATTTACATATTTATACTTATCCTTATATTAATAAGAACTGCTATATGGCCATCGACTAAGTGAGAGGTGACAAGGGGAAAACTACAAAAGAGGGACCCCGACATCCTAGGGACTCTGACTATGGGGACCTCTATATTGGTAACGTATACAATACGGTACCGGGACACCACATTACTATCCAAACGATACATAGACAAATCAAAGTCCGGACCCCTAAGATTAGAACTAGCAGATGGTAATAAAATAAAATCGTCACACATGTGGCAATTTATCAGACCTAATTTTGTGTGAATCTTTTTGTGGTAATAGTTCCACTTGTACTACTATTAACATATGCGTTTTATCTACTGCAATAACAGCACTCCTTTTTGCCTTTAAGGCAGGGGATGTTGGAGTAGAAAATTTAGTACCCATTTTCCGAGTAGAATTTCTAATAACACAAGAAGTTACAGGTACAGGTAAACCCCCTTGGTTAATATCATTATTATTATTACTATTCCAACCAGAGGAACCCCTCACACGGGGATTATCCAAAGGTGTATACAGTGACCCCCCCCCCGACCTACGATGGCCCCGACATACGATAATTTCAACATACGATGGCCTCTCAGAGGCCATCGCATGTTGAAGGCAGCTTCAACATACGATGCTTTTGTAGGTCGAGGCCATCGCATTAACGGCTATCCGGCAGCGCAGACTGCTTCAGCTGCCACCGGATAGCCATTTACGGTGCCCCGTGGTTCGCTGACTATCCCTTACCTGTCCTCGGGGCTCCGGCGTGTCCTCTTCGGGATCCTCTGCATTGTCGTCGCTTTCCATCGTCATCATCATGTCGCTGCGCACGCCGTCCTGTCATCCAATAGGAGCGGCGTGCATAGTGACGTGATGGTGGCGACGTGAGAGCGAGGATGCCGAGGAAGCAGAGGCCTTGCCAGAGCGTCGGGGACACCCCGGGAATGCGGCGACAGCGATGGAAGGCGACATCCAGGGCAGCGGTGACGAGCGGTGACGGTCCGGAGCGGCGGGGACACGTGAGTATAACCTCCAATACCAGTGGTCTTCAACCTGCGGACCTCCAGATGTTCCAAAATTACAACTCCCAGCATGCCCGGACAGCCGTTGGCTGTCCGGGCATGCTGGGTGTTGTAGTTTTGCAACATCTGAAGGTCCGCTTGTTATAGACCACTGTCCTATACTTTACATTGCACGGATCCCTCAACATACGATGGTTTCAACAAACGATGGTTCATTTGGAACGGATTCCCATCGTATGTTGTAAATTCTACAGATTTTTCAGCAGAATGTACAAGATTAGTATTTTTTCTTATATTGGATGTATTACCTTTCGGCCACTTGTGTATTTGGCCGCATGAATAATCATGTTTATCTCTGTTAAATTTGTGAACCTTTTTGTTCATCGTATCGATCTCTAATTTATGCAACCTATTATAAATAGAACTATCCACTTTTCTATAGTCAGGAGTATTCATGCCTGCTGTGTATAAGCAATAGCCAAGGACCTTCTTTTGGCTATCAAGCATTCCATAAGACCTCGGGAACACTGTTCAGTAAATTCATCCCACTCCCTAGAAAAAACAATATCTTCAGGGAAAGAGGAATCAAACGGCAGGTGTAATCCTTGTGGTGCAAAATTATCCGTTAAATATCTCTGCAAGAATAAAGCATCAATACTGTGCTGCATTTCTAATTTACAAAGTTTTTCATATTCACGAAATAAATCTACCATGATTTTTAAATCCTGTTCAGTGAACAAAACATTCTCTGTAGTTGTTGCAGGGTTTGTTGGCTTGTCAGTTGTTCCAATTAGCTGTGAAATTAAATTGTCCAGTGCAGAAGCTCGATCTGTTAAGAATCCCCTGTCGCATACAGCAATATCGGGTGAGGGAGAGAGGCTACTGAACACTTTGTAGTTCAATTGCTGAGATTTTTAATTAAAGGGGTTATCCAGCATAAGGTGATTTTAGTACGTACCCGGCAGACAGTAATGGACATGCTTAGGAAGGATCTGCACTTGTCTTGGGGCTAAATGGCTATGTTATGAGATTACCATTATGCTGTGGATAGCTTTTTGTGAACTGGTATTTCCTGTTTGACTTTTCTTTTTTTGACTACAAATCCCACAATTCCATTTTCCTCCCTCCCATACATCAGCCACCCCACCCATTGAAACATAAATGAGCTGCATCCATTCACAAGACCTATGGTTTTTAATCAGGGTGCCTACAGCTGTTGCATTACTTGCAGTTGATCTCTCTCCCACCAAGCGATCCATCCCTGTCATCAGACAGGCTCCCTGTCATCAGCTGACTAGTGAGTCAGGTCTCAGCCGCATTGCAAGCTGGGAAAAATCCAAGACAACAGTAATTTTGTATGCTGTTAAAAATAAATATTGGGGTGAAAATCACAGAAGAATTGTAAGAAAACCGTCACACACAGGTACAGACACTATATTATGAACTACAATAACTTTACAGCCCCTGTAGCATAGTCAAATAAAAAAAATCCTGGAATACCCCTTTAAGGCCCACGCACTCTTCATGCATCATAGAATGGCCTCTGCTACCGCCTAACATGAAATTACACAATATTGTGTATGCAACCTGCCTTATTGTTGACAAAGTAGAAGGGACAACACCAAAATACATTTGAAACGAGATAGATCACTTTACCCATGTTTGAATGGACTGAGTGAATTGAGTACCTGGGGGGTGTTGGTGACTTTTGGCACTTTTGAGGACATGAGTCAGACTGCAGTACTTAGAAAATGTAGCTACAAAAAGAAAAACTTCCCTGAAATGTGAAAAACAATTCCATTCTGAGGACAAGAACAAATAAATCTTCGGTTCAATTACAGTAAATGATTTTTGTTTATTTTATTAGATTATTCATTTCCATATAAATGAATTTTATATGTTGATATAGCAACATAAATTAATCATCATTGCGACTATTATTATTGTTAGCTTTATACTCTACTCTTTCAGTAAATCTTTTCCAATATACAGATATTACTGAAAACAGTCTGTTTCAGTTTTGGTAGCCTTTTGGGAACCCTAAATTTCCATGGATCATATTTTTCAGTAAACCATTCCTTGTGGTAGTGCACATTATTCTGCTGAAGGAGGTCACTACTTTTACCATGAAGTAGCGGAGGGAATGGGTCTCAAACAGTGTTGAGGTCGATGGCACATGTTAGTCTAGGTGCAGTCTACGGAATTTCCGAGCGGAATTCCGTTTTAAAATTCCGCTCTGAAATCCTGGTTCAGCAGAATCTCATTGCTGTCTAAGCGATTCCTCTGGACAGTGCACACTACGAAATTTCAGCAGCAGAATCTCCCACCACTGAAATTCTTCCACCAGAAGAATGATCTTGTGGCGGAATCGGCACAAAATCCATTGATGTCTATGGGGGAGGCCACGGTGGCAACCCTTGGAATCTCTGGCAGAAATTAATCAGTAATGTTTTCAACATTTTGTGCTACAGTACTTTTATAAGGGATGAGACCAGAGGACTAAGCCTTCACTGCCCACACAACAGTGAGCCTTGGTATTCAAGAACTGTTCTTCAGATATTCCTTCTTTAAAGGAAAACTCCAGAATATAAAAATTGTCCCCCATACTGCCGGCAGTAAAAAAAATAAAGATGTACATACCTTCCTCCACTCCCCCAAGGCCTCCGATAACCGGCTCCGGTCTCCACCGTGATCCTCTTCCTGGTTGCCGGTGGTCGGAGAGTCCCCGGGGGAGCGGAGGAAGCTATGTACATCTTTATTTTTTTACTGCCGGCAGTATGGGGGACAATTTTTATATTTTGGAGTTCTCCTTTAAAGGGGTACTCCTGTGGGGGAAAAAAACATTTTTTAAATCAACTGGTGCCAGAATGTTAAACATATTTGTAAATTACTTCTATTTAGTTCTTTTCTTTTTTAATTTATTTTCTGTCTGACCACAGTGCTCTCTGCTGACACCTCTGTCCATGTCAGGAACTGTCCAGAGCAAGAGAGGTATGCTATGGGGATTTTTTCCTGGACCGTTTCTGACATGAGGTGTCAGCAGAGAGCACCGTTGGCCAGAATTTTGAAAAGAAAATAACTTCCTCTGGAGCATACAGCAGCTCATAAGTACTGGAAAGATTAAGATTTTGTAATAGAAGTAATTTACAAATCTGTTTAACTTTTTGGCACCAGTTAATAAAAAAATAAAAAAAATAAAAAAATGTTTTCCACCGGAGTACCCTTTTAACTCCTTAACAACGCAGGACGTATATTTACGTCCTGCGCCGGCTCCCGCGGCCACCGATTGCAGTGATGCCCAGTATTAACCTTTCAGATGCGGCGATCAAAGTTGACCGCCGCGTCTAGTAAAAACCGAAAGCATCCTGGCAGCTCAGTGGTGCTGTTTGGAACCGCCGCGGTGAAATCGCAGTGTCCCGAACAGCTTGTAGGACACCAGGAGGATCTCTACCTGCCTCCTGTGTGTCCGATCGCCGAATGACTGCTCAGTGCCTGAAATACAGGCAGGAGCAGTCGAGCGATGATAAAACTGACCAGTGCCATGTTAATGCATGGCAGTGATCAGTGTAGGAAATCAGTGTATGCAATGTTATAGTCCCCTATGGGAGCTATAACATTGCAAAAAAAAAAAGTAAAAAAAAACGTGTTAATAAATGTGATTTAACCCCTTCCCTAATAAAAGTCAGAATCACATACCCCCTTTTCCCATTTTAAAAAAAACTATGTAAATAAAATATAACATGTGGTATCACCGCGTGGGTAAATGTCCAAACTATAAAAATATATTGTTAATTAAACCGTACAGTCAATGGCGTACACGTAAAAAAAAATTACAAATTTCATAATAGCGTATTTTTGGCCGCTTTTTATACTGATCCAAAAGTCTGATCAAAACAAAAATGGTACCGATAAAAACTTCAGATCACAGCGCAAAAAATTAGCCCTCATACATCGCCATATGCAGAAAAATAAAAAGTTATAGGGGTTAGAAGATGACGTTAGAAGTACGACAAAATAAAACCTATATAAGTAGGGTATCATTTTAACCCTATGGACCTACAGAATAATAATAGGGTGTCATTTTTACCGAAATATGCATTTTTACCGAAATATGCACTGCGTAGAAACAGCTTTTTTCTTCAGTTTTGTTGGTAAATGATTTATTTTTTTTCGTTTCGCCGTAGATTTTTGGGTAAAATGACTAATGCCACTGCAAAGTAGAATTGATGGCGCAAAAAATATGCCCTAATATGGATTTTTAGGTGGAAAATTTAAAGGGTTATGATTTTCAAAAGCTAAGGAGAAAAAAACAACAATGCACAAAACTGAAAAATGCTGAGTCCTTAAGGGGTTAAAGCACTTTTGGTAGGTACTAGTCTCTGCATACTAGGGACACCTATAAACCTTTCTATTTTGGAGATGCTGTGACCCAGTCTTCTAACCATCACAATTTGGTCAACGTCACACACATTCTTAGACTTGCCTATTTTTCTGCCTCCAACACATCTGCTTCAGGGACTGATGGGTCACTAAGGGTATGTTCACACGTGCGGATTTTCAGAGTATTTTATGCTGCAGATCCGCTGGTGAAGGCCCCGCTCTATGCTGGCTTTACATGTGCCTGCTCGTAGTGGCAATACGTCGATACCAGCAGACACACTGCGATGTGCGAGTTGCAGTATACTTGCACATCGCGGGAGGTCTCTGCCTAGCTCAGAGCAGGGAGAGTGGCCGCGATGTGCGAGTACGCCGTGCAAATTGCTGCAGTGTGTCTGCTGGTAGCGGCGTATTGCCTCTACCAGCAGGTACATGTAAAGCCAGCATAGAGCGGGCCTTCACCAGGGGATCCGCAGCTAAATACGCTTCAAAAATCTGCGCGTGTGAACGTACCCTTACTGCCTTTCCCAACCCTTCATGGGTGCCCTGACATTGTCAAAAAAGAAATCTACTTCACCTGTCAGTGGTTTTAATGTTATGATTGATTGGAGTATACTGTATATACTCAAAACTGGGAGTCCATTTTGAGCAATGCTGTTTGATGTACAGTGTGTCTAAAGAACCACACTTGTTTGCCATCTTGTAGGGAAAATGTGACTCAACTGCATCCTCCAAGTATTATTTGTATTGTTAATTTCCCAAGTCTTTCCTGATCTTGATTTTACTGCAGATAACATGCCCACAAACATAGATTATATGGCCTATTTTAACAGTGTGTTCTTACACTGATTGCTTTGCTTTGTTTTGCTTTCCTACTCTCTTGTGCTACACTTACGATTTTGTCACTGGGATGAATGCAGCTCTAGACTGTTAAACAATTGTTGCTTAAAGCTATATTTTATTAAAAAAGCATCAAGGGATAATGAAATGGAAGCAGCAATAAAAAAAAACTATTGTATGCCGCCAAACTTCAGTTAAAGGGGTACTCCGCCCCAGACATCTTGTCCCCTATCCAAAGGATAGAGGATAACATGTCTGATGGCGGGGGTCCCGCCGCTGGGGACCCCCGCAATCTCTCCTGCAGCCCCCCCCCCCCCCCAAGTCATCACTGCATGGAGCTAAGTTTGCTCCATGCATGATGACTCAAGATACAGGGGTCAGAGTCTCATGATGTCACAGCTCCACCCCCTTGTGATGCCACACCCCGCCCCTTCATTGCAAGTCTATGGGAGGGGGGTGTGATGGCCGCCATGCCCCCTCCCATAGGCTTGCATTGAGGGGGTGGGGCGTGACGGCACGAGGGGGCAGAGCCGTGATGTCACAAGACTCCGGCCCCTGTATCGTATAAGCAAATTTAGCTCCATGCTGTGATGATTCCGGGGGGGGGGGGGGGGGGGGGGGGTCAGGGGGGTAGGGCTGCAGGAGAGATTGCCGAGAATTTTTTGTGATCCATAGGGCTTTGTCATTTTTATACTAGCAATTTTTTGTTTTGCGATATGGGGACAGAGTTTAAAGGGGTACTCCGGTGGAATACAATTTTTTTTTAAATCAACTTGTGCCAGAAAGTTAAACAGATTGGTAAATTACTTCTACTTAAAAATCTTAACCCTTCCAGTACTTATCAGCTGATGTATGCTCCACAAGAAGTTCTTTTCTTTTTTAATTTCTTTTCTGTCTGACCACAGTGATCTCTGCTGACACCTCTGTCCATGTCAGGAACTGTCAAGAGTAGGCTAGGTTTGCTGTGGGAAATTGTTCCTGCTCTGGACAGTTCCTGACATGGACAGAGGTGTCAGCAGAAAAGAACTTCCTCTGTATACAGCAGCTGATAAGTACTGGAAGAATTAAGATTTTTAAATAGAAATAATTTACAAATCTATTTAACATTCTGGTACCAGTTGATTAAAAAAAAAAATGTTTTCCACCTGAGTACCCCTTTAAAAAAAAAAAAAAAAAAAAAAGTCTTTTTTATTATTCATTATTTAGTATTTTTATATATTTTTATCTCTTGTAGCAGAAAGCTTAAACACTTTTTTAAACTCAATTATGTTTGCTTTCATAAATAGCATGTACAGTGGGGATCAAAAGTTTGGGCATCCCAGGTAAAAATTTGTATTAATGTGCATAAAGAAGCCAAGGAAAGATGGAAAAATCTCCAAAAGGCATCAAATTACAGATTAGACATTCTTATAATATGTCAACAAAAGTTAGATTTTATTTCCATCATTTACACTTTCAAAATAACAGAGAACAAGAAAATGGCATCTGCAAAAGTTTGTGCACCCTGCAGAATTAATATCTTGTACTGCCCCCTTTGGCAAGTATCACAGCTTGTAAATGCTTTTTGTAGCCAGCCAAGAATCTTTCAATTCTTGTTTGAGGTATCTTTGCCCATTCTTCCTTACAAAAGTCTTCCAGTTCTTTGAGATTTCTGGGCTGTCTGTCACGCACTGCTCTTTTAAGGTCTATCCATAGATTTTCAATTATGTTGAGGTCAGGAGATTGTGAAGGCCATGGCAAAACCTTTAGTTTACGCCTCTTGATGTAATCCCCCGTGGATTTCGAGGTGTGTTTAGGACCATTATCCATTTGTAGAAGCCATCCTCTCTTTAACTTCAGCTTTTTCACAGATGGCATCAAGTTAGCATACAAAATTTGCTGAAATTTTATTGAATCCATTTTTCCTTCTACTCGTGAGATGTTCCCTGTGCCACTGGCTGCAATACAATCCCAATGCATGATTGATCCACCCCCATGCTTAACAGTTGGACAGAGGTTCTTTTAATTACATTCTGTTCCCCTTCTTCTCCAAACGTACCTTTGCTCATTCCGGACAAAAAGTTCAATTTTAACCTAATTGGTCCACATAACTTGTTTCCAAAATGCATCAGGCTTGTCTATATGTTCATTTGCAAAGTTCAAACGCTGATTTTTATGGTGTGGACGTAGAAGAGGTTTTCTTCTGATGACTCTTTCATGAAGACCATTTTTGTACAAGTATCTCTTTATAGTGGAATAGTGTACCACAACTCCAGTGTGTGCCAGATATTTCTGGAGGGATTGTGCAGTCAAATGTGGGTTTTGAATTGTTTTTCTCACAATCCTGCGAGCTGTTCTGTCTGATATTTTTCTTGGTCTTCCAGATTTTACTTTAACTTCCACTGTTCCTGATGACTGCAATTTCTTAATTACATTCCGAACAGAGGATATTGACATCTGAAAACATTTTGCTATCTTCTTATAGCCTTCTCCAGCTTTGTGAGCGTCAACTATTTTCAGTTTCAGATTTCTAGACAACTGCTTAGAAGAACCCATTGTTACGCCGAGCGCTCCGGGTCCCCGCTCCTCCCCGGAGCGCTCGCTTCACTCCCTCCGCTGCAGCGCTCCGGTCACGTCCTCTGACCCGGGGCGCTGCGATCCTGCTGCCAGCCGGGATGCGATTCGCGATGCGGGTAGCGCCCGCTCGCGATGCGCACCCCGGCTCCCCTACCTGACTCGCTCCCCGTCTGTTCTGTCCCGGCGCGCGCGGCCCCGCTCCCTAGGGCGCGCGCGCGCCGGGTCTCTGCGATTTAAAGGGCCACTGCGCCGCTGATTGGCGCAGTGGTTCCAATTAGGGTTTTCACCTGTGCACTTCCCTATATTACCTCACTTCCCTTGCACTCCCTTGCCGGATCTTGTTGCCTTAGTGCCAGTGAAAGCGTTCCTTGTGTGTTCCTTGCCTGTGTTTCCAGACCTTCTGCCGTTGCCCCTGACTACGATCCTTGCTGCCTGCCCCGACCTTCTGCTACGTCCGACCTTGCTTCTGCCTACTCCCTTGTACCGCGCCTATCTTCAGCAGCCAGAGAGGTGAGCCGTTGCTAGTGGATACGACCTGGTCACTACCGCCACAGCAAGACCATCCCGCTTTGCGGCGGGCTCTGGTGAAAACCAGTAGTGGCTTAGAACCGGTCCACTAGCACGGTCCACGCCAATCCCTCTCTGGCACAGAGGGTCCACTACCTGCCAGCCGGCATCGTGACAGTAGATCCGGCCATGGATCCCGCTGAAGTTCCTCTGCCAGTTGTCGCTGACCTCACCACGGTGGTCGCCCAGCAGTCACAACAGATAGCGCAACAAGGCCAACAGCTGTCTCAACTGACCGTTATGCTACAACAGTTGCTACCACAGCTTCAGCAGTCATCTCCTCCGCCAGCTCCTGCACCTCCTCCGCAGCGAGTGGCCGCTCCTGGGATACGCTTATCCTTGCCGGATAAATTTGATGGGGACTCTAAGTTTTGCCGTGGCTTTCTTTCCCAATGTTCCCTGCATCTGGAGATGATGTCGGACCTGTTTCCCACTGAAAGGTCTAAGGTGGCTTTCGTAGTCAGTCTTCTGTCCGGAAAAGCCCTGTCATGGGCCACACCGCTCTGGGACCGCAATGACCCCGTCACTGCCTCTGTACACTCCTTCTTCTCGGAAATCCGAAGTGTCTTTGAGGAACCTGCCCGAGCCTCTTCTGCTGAGACTGCCCTGTTGAACCTGGTCCAGGGTAATTCTTCCGTTGGCGAGTAAGCCGTACAATTCCGTACACTTGCTTCAGAATTGTCCTGGAATAATGAGGCCCTCTGCGCGACCTTCAAAAAAGGCCTATCCAGCAACATTAAAGATGTTCTGGCCGCACGAGAAATTCCTGCTAATCTACATGAACTTATTCACCTAGCCACTCGCATTGACATGCGTTTTTCTGAAAGGCGTCAGGAACTCCGCCAAGATATGGACTCTGTTCGCACGAGGCGTTTCGTCTCCTCGGCTCCTCTCTCCTCTGGTCCCCTGCAATCTGTTCCTGTGCCTCCCGCCGTGGAGGCTATGCAGGTCGACCGGTCTCGCCTGACACCTCAAGAGAGGACACGACGCCGTATGGAGAACCTCTGCCTGTACTGTGCTAGTACCGAACACTTCCTGAGGGATTGTCCTATCCGTCCTCCCCGCCTGGAAAGACGTACGCTGACTCCGCACAAAGGTGAGACAGTCCTTGATGTCTACTCTGCTTCTCCACGTCTTACTGTGCCTGTGCGGATGTCTGCCTCTGCCTTCTCCTTCTCTACAGTGGCCTTCTTGGACTCTGGATCTGCAGGAAATTTTATTTTGGCCTCTCTCGTCAACAGGTTCAACATCCCAGTGACCAGTCTCGCCAGACCCCTCTACATCAATTGTGTAAATAATGAAAGATTGGACTGTACCATACGTTTCCGCACGGAGCCCCTTCTTATGAGCATCGGATCTCATCATGAGAGGATTGAACTTTTGGTCCTCCCCAATTGCACCTCGGAGATTCTCCTTGGACTTCCCTGGCTTCAACTTCATTCCCCAACCCTGGATTGGTCCACTGGGGAGATCAAGAGTTGGGGGTCCTCTTGTTCCAAGAACTGTCTAAAACCGGTTCCCAGTAACCCTTGCCGTAACTCTGTGGTTCCTCCAGTAACCGGTCTCCCTAAGGCCTATATGGACTTCGCGGATGTTTTCTGCAAAAAACAAGCTGAGACTCTACCTCCTCACAGGCCTTATGATTGCCCTATCGACCTCCTCCCGGGTACTACTCCACCCCGGGGCAGAATTTATCCTCTCTCTGCCCCAGAGACTCTTGCCATGTCCGAATACGTCCAGGAGAATCTAAAAAAGGGCTTTATCCGTAAATCCTCCTCTCCTGCCGGAGCCGGATTTTTCTTTGTGTCCAAAAAAGATGGCTCCCTACGTCCTTGCATTGACTACCGCGGTCTTAATAAAATCACGGTTAAGAACCGCTACCCCTTACCCCTCATCTCTGAACTCTTTGATCGCCTCCAAGGTGCCCACATCTTCACTAAATTGGACTTAAGAGGCGCCTATAACCTCATCCGCATCAGAGAGGGGGACGAGTGGAAAACGGCTTTTAACACCAGAGATGGACACTTTGAGTATCTGGTCATGCCCTTTGGACTGTGCAATGCCCCTGCCGTCTTCCAAGACTTTGTCAATGAAATTTTTCGTGATCTGTTATACTCCTGTGTTGTGGTATATCTGGACGATATCCTAATTTTTTCTGCCAATCTAGAAGAACACCGCCAGCATGTCCGTATGGTTCTTCAGAGACTTCGTGACAACCAACTCTATGCCAAAATTGAGAAATGTCTGTTTGAATGCCAATCTCTTCCTTTTCTAGGATATTTGGTCTCTGGCCAGGGACTACAGATGGATCCAGACAAACTCTCTGCCGTCTTAAATTGGCCACGCCCCTCCGGACTCCGTGCTATCCAACGCTTTTTGGGGTTCGCCAATTATTACAGGCAATTTATTCCACATTTTTCTACCATTGTGGCTCCTATCGTGGCTTTAACCAAGAAAAATGCTGATCCCAAGTCCTGGCCTCCTCAAGCAGAAGACTCCTTTAAACGACTCAAGTCTGCCTTTTCTTCGGCTCCCGTGCTCTCCAGACCTGACCCTTCCAAACCCTTCCTATTGGAGGTTGATGCCTCCTCAGTAGGAGCTGGAGCTGTTCTTCTACAAAAAAATCCTTCCGGGCATGCTGTCACTTGTGGTTTTTTCTCTAGGACCTTCTCTCCAGCGGAGAGGAACTACTCCATCGGGGATCGAGAGCTTCTAGCCATTAAATTAGCACTTGAGGAATGGAGGCATCTGCTGGAGGGATCAAGATTTCCTGTTATTATCTACACCGACCACAAGAACCTCTCCTACCTCCAGTCGGCCCAACGGCTGAATCCTCGCCAGGCCCGGTGGTCTCTGTTCTTTGCCCGATTTAATTTTGAGATTCACTTTCGTCCTGCCGATAAGAACATTAGGGCCGATGCTCTCTCTCGTTCCTCGGATGCCTCAGAAGTTGATCTCCCTCCGCAACACATCATTCCACCTGACTGCCTGATCTCCACTTCTCCTGCCTCCATCAGGCAGACTCCTCCAGGAAAGACCTTTGTTTCTCCACGCCAACGCCTCGGAATCCTCAAATGGGGTCACTCCTCCCATCTCGCAGGTCATGCGGGCATCAAGAAATCTGTGCAACTCATCTCCCGCTTCTATTGGTGGCCGACTCTGGAGACGGATGTTGGGGACTTTGTGCGAGCCTGCACTATCTGTGCCCGGGATAAGACTCCTCGCCAGAAGCCCGCTGGTTTTCTTCATCCTCTGCCTGTCCCCGAACAGCCTTGGTCTCTGATTGGTATGGATTTTATTACTGATTTACCCCCTTCCCGTGGCAACACCGTTATTTGGGTGGTCGTTGATCGATTCTCCAAAATGGCACATTTCATCCCTCTTCCTGGTCTTCCTTCTGCGCCTCAGTTGGCTAAACAATTTTTTGTACACATTTTTCGTCTTCACGGGTTGCCTACGCAGATTGTCTCGGATAGAGGGGTCCAATTCGTGTCTAAATTCTGGAGGGCTCTCTGTAAACAACTCAAGATTAAATTAAATTTTTCCTCTGCATATCATCCCCAGTCCAATGGACAAGTAGAAAGAATTAACCAGATCCTGGGTGATTATTTGCGACATTTTGTTTCCTCCCGCCAGGATGACTGGGCAGATCTCCTTCCATGGGCCGAATTTTCGTATAACTTCAGGGTCTCTGAATCTTCCTCCAAATCCCCATTTTTCGTGGTGTACGGCCGTCACCCTCTTCCCCCCCTCCCTACCCCCTTGCCCTCTGGTCTGCCCGCTGTGGATGAAATTTCTCGTGACCTTTCCATTATATGGAGAGAGACCCAAAATTCTCTCTTACAGGCTTCTTCACGCATGAAGAGGTTCGCGGATAAGAAAAGAAGAGCTCCCCCCGTTTTTTCCCCTGGAGACAAGGTATGGCTCTCCGCTAAATATGTCCGCTTCCGTGTCCCTAGCTACAAGTTGGGACCACGCTATCTTGGTCCTTTCAAAATTTTGTGTCAAATTAATCCTGTCTCTTATAAACTTCTTCTTCCTCCTTCTCTTCGTATCCCTAATGCCTTTCACGTCTCTCTTCTCAAACCACTCATCCTCAACCGTTTTTCTCCCAAATCTGTTCCTCCCACTCCTGTTTCCGGCTCCTCGGACGTCTTCTCGGTCAAGGAAATTTTGGCTGCCAAAAAGGTCAGAGGGAAAAATTTTTTTTTAGTAGACTGGGAGGGTTGTGGTCCTGAAGAGAGATCCTGGGAACCTGAGGACAACATCCTTGACAAAAGTCTGCTCCTCAGGTTCTCAGGCTCCAAGAAGAGGGGGAGACCCAAGGGGGGGGGTACTGTTACGCCGAGCGCTCCGGGTCCCCGCTCCTCCCCGGAGCGCTCGCTTCACTCCCTCCGCTGCAGCGCTCCGGTCACGTCCTCTGACCCGGGGCGCTGCGATCCTGCTGCCAGCCGGGATGCGATTCGCGATGCGGGTAGCGCCCGCTCGCGATGCGCACCCCGGCTCCCCTACCTGACTCGCTCCCCGTCTGTTCTGTCCCGGCGCGCGCGGCCCCGCTCCCTAGGGCGCGCGCGCGCCGGGTCTCTGCGATTTAAAGGGCCACTGCGCCGCTGATTGGCGCAGTGGTTCCAATTAGGGTTTTCACCTGTGCACTTCCCTATATTACCTCACTTCCCTTGCACTCCCTTGCCGGATCTTGTTGCCTTAGTGCCAGTGAAAGCGTTCCTTGTGTGTTCCTTGCCTGTGTTTCCAGACCTTCTGCCGTTGCCCCTGACTACGATCCTTGCTGCCTGCCCCGACCTTCTGCTACGTCCGACCTTGCTTCTGCCTACTCCCTTGTACCGCGCCTATCTTCAGCAGCCAGAGAGGTGAGCCGTTGCTAGTGGATACGACCTGGTCACTACCGCCGCAGCAAGACCATCCCGCTTTGCGGCGGGCTCTGGTGAAAACCAGTAGTGGCTTAGAACCGGTCCACTAGCACGGTCCACGCCAATCCCTCTCTGGCACAGAGGGTCCACTACCTGCCAGCCGGCATCGTGACACCCATGGTGCTGATTGCTGGGGCAAGGTCAGATGAGTCTGGGCATTTAAAACCTTTTGAGATTGACATCACCTGGTCTTCCCAGATGATGATTGAGAACAATCCATGACACTGGCAGGTCTCACCTTTGCAAAGGGGGCAGTGCATGCTATAAATTCTGCAGGGTGCCCAAACTTTTGCAGACGCCATTTTTTTGTTTCCTGTTATTTTGAAAGTGTAAATAATGGAAATGAAATCTAACTTTTGTTGACATATTATAAGAATGTCTAATCTGTAATTTGAAGCCTTTTGGAGATTTTTCCATCTTTCCTTGGCTTCTTTATGCACATTAATACAAATTTTTACCTGGGGTGCCCAGGTTTGATTTTGCTGGGTTGATTTTGTGACTCCAGTCTGTTTTAGCCTCTTCTTTAGTGCACCACCAGTTAGTACAGACAAAAAATAAAGTTTTAAAGCCTATTTGGGAATATCCTCTCATAAATCTTAAAAAAAAAAAAAAAAAGTTTTACCATGACCAATTGCCACCTTGTGGCCTCAGTTGTAAGGTAGTCTGTCATAACTATTAGAAGAAAGGTCTAAACTTAGGACTAAAATCCTAAGAGCATGTACCTTAAAGGAAAGCTGTCAGCTTGCTCCCCCCGCGCTAACCAGCGGTACTGCCTCGTAATGTGGGGGACACTGATCAGTTTCATGCTTACCATGCCCGGATCTGCCGCACCGTTTGCCCGCTTCATTCCAGCGTACAATGTACAATACTATACAGTATTTTGTTTTATTTATGGGCTATATAATGACAGATTATTAAATGAAGGCAGGCATGAACCTGCCTACACCCTTACTGAAGCTCAGCTCCGCTGGAATGAAGCTGCGCTGAAGCAGCTTCCGGGTGTAGACAGGAAGCCAGCACATACGCAGTGGAGTCCTGAAATCAGCGGGGAGGAGAGGGAGATGATGAGGGGAACATGAATATTCATAAGCCGGGCGGTGCTTACGTCACAGTGCCAGATGAAGGCAGTAACCCCGCCCTTGCCAGTTAGCAGCTAATTTGCAAATCAAGAAGAAAGAAGATAACAGGCAAACGGCGTGGCGGATCCGGCCATGGTAGGCATCAAACTGATCAGCGTCCCCCGCACTACCAGGCAGTACCGATGGTTAGTGTGGGGCCAGCAAGCTGACAGTTTTCCTTTTAAAGGAGGGTTATCGAGCTTTGGGTAGCCTACCTTCGGTATGGTGTTGCAGGTAATCCATGAAAAGGCTGTAGCAGTCCTATATGCGCCTAGGCCTCTTCATACAACTTATCGGCAGGGGTGTTGCGAGTCAGACTGCCAATGAGGTATTGATGATGACCTATCCTGAATATAGGCCTTCAATTTTATAAAGCTTGATAACCCCTTTAATAATGTTGTGCCCCTTTAAAATTTCACTTTTAGAATCCATAAAAAAAAGCATTGGGGAATGACCTTAATTTATTAACTTTAGTCCAAAACGTAAACCCCCAAACCTTATTCCAGTTAACTGTGTACGTTGCAACAGCAAAACACCAGGCAAAACATAAATCACTTATATTCTGCAAAGAAATCACAAGTCATTACAAGAGACTTTGGTTCATTAGATGATTCTTGATATGTAAAGGATCTGACTTTAGTTCTTGGTGCTGCCTCCACCTATATTTCTGGGGTCCTGAATGGTGCTAGCAGCAGAGGCTATAGTGTGAGCAATTATTGAAATTTCCTTTTTAACTTGTTGCCAGCGTCTTTCCTGGTTTGGATCGTGTTCAATATCAAACGTTGCAGAGGCCAACCCTGGAAAACTGGAGGCGGCATACAGATTGTGCTGGTTAGGGGCATAAATCACATGCCTGGGGAGAGGAGAAAAAAATCTGTCACCGGAGGTAGGATAAACTGACAAAGGAGAGTTACATACAGGGTTAAGCTATACAATGAACATTGCTGTATTATATATACCTTGTTAAGCTGTAACTGTAGGGAATAACCAATATGATTTGCAATACATTTTATAATATATATTTAAGCAGAATGTTGTTTTACTTTTCTTGTTAGTTCTATATGAAAGGGACAGATAGTGATAGTACCTGATATCGGGCCCAGTGACCAGTGTCAGGCAGCTGCTGCCAAGGCAAATAAAATCATGGGGTGCATCAATAGGGGCATAGATGCTCACGACAAGGAAATAATTCTACCACTGTACAAATCACTAGTCAGACCACACATAGAATACTGTGTACAGTACTGGGCACCAGTGTACAAGAAAGATATAGTGGAGCTGGAGAGGATTCAAAGACTGGCAACCAGAGTAAAACGGGGAATGGGAGGACCTAATAACTATGTATAAATATATCAGGGGACAGTACAGATATCTCTCCCATGATCCATTTATACCCAGGACTGTATCTATAACAAGGGGGCATCCTCTACAGCTAGAGGAAAGAAGGTTTCTACACCAGCACAGACCGGGGTTCTTTACTGTAAGAGCAGTGAGACTGTGGAACTCTCTGCCAGAGGATGTGGGCATTGTGAACTCAGTACAAGAGATCAAAAGAGACCTGGAAGTGTTTCTGGAGATTAATAACATTACAGGTTATGGATACTAGATTTATAAGGACAGAACCTGATCCAGAGATTTAAAGATTTATTCTGATGCCATATTTGGAGTCTGGAAGGCATTTTTCTCCATGGTATGGGGCAATTGGCATCAGCCTCATAAGGGTTTTTTGCCGCCTTCTGGATCAACACAGTAGGGATATAGGGGTTAATGGACTATTTTTGAACCTTTATGAACTTTATGGTTTCTTTAACATTTGCTAAATTCATATAACTCTTATTCATAAGGGCAAAACACAAAGTAAAACATACACTGGATTCTGTGGGAACACTGTATGAAGCAGAGCGGATTCTTCCTTCCTATCTATCATGAGTCACACCTAAAAAAGCTGGAAATGTGGAAAGTCACACATTGCGTGCTACATATCGCAGATACATGTAGACCTAGACACATCCTAGTATTGTTATTAGGAATAATTAAAACTGTGTCATTAATAGCTGCCGAGAACAAAAAGTGAGAGGTCATGCCTTTAGGATTTAAAGAGACGGTACACAACTGCAGTAAATCCGTGCTGAAGTTGCAATGGAGAACTTTTTTTTTTCCTTTAAGGAAAAATGCGATAATTTGGTAGAAAATATGGTAGTGGCTATAATAGAAGGGGCTTTTCAGAAAAAAAACATGGCTGGTTATCTAAAAAAAATTGTTCCATAAGGCTAGGTTTCCACTTGTTTTTTTTTCTGCCAGTTTTTGGAATACTACCACTGCAGTTTTTGAGCCAAAGCCAGAAGTGTATTCAAAAGGAATAGGAAATATAAAGGAAGAACTTACACTTCTCCTCCCTTATGGATCCACTTCTGACTTTGGATCAAAAACTGCAGTGGTAGTTTTTCCAAAACTGCCAGAAAAAAACACAAGTGGAAACCTAGCCTAACAGTTCATGATTGTCTGATATTGCAGCTTAGCACCAGGGAATCGGGTTGAGTTGCAATTTCATTTTAAAAAGAGAGAGACCTTCTTTACCTTTGAGGAAGTCCCACTATGGGACATAACACGTGGGGCCTCCTTCCTCCTAGACTTTGGGCTGCCTTTAGTGTGGTTTGGTGACTGAGCTTTTATTTTGGATCGATCTTGAGTAATTGATATGTGTAATTGTTTGTATATCTGTGTTATACAGGATATTTAGTTAGCTTTTTTGCTCATACTACCTGGCATTTAAGTAGCAGTTATTATTGTTACTATTTATACTTTATAACCTGCCTAGTATTTAAACTGTGTGTTGATATTGAACTGATGCACAAACTATTATTTGTGTATTAAAGGAGAACTCCAGAATATAAAAATTGTCCTCCATACTGCCGGCAGAAAATAAATAAAGAGGTACATACCTTCCTTCGCTCCCCCGGGGCCTTCGGTAACCGGCTCCGGTCTCCGCCACGATCCTCTTCCTGGTTGCCGGTGGTCGGCGAGTCATACTGCGCTCAGCCAATCACCGGCCGCAGTGAAGTCCCGACTCGGCCGGCGATAGGCTGAGCGGCAATGTGAGGATGCTTCAAGACACAAAATTCTTCACTACATCGGCACCTGCTGCCGGGGCCGAAAACGTCACACTGCCGCTCGGCCTATCACCAGCCGAGTCGGGACTTCACTGCAGCCGGTGATTGGCTGAGCGCAGTATGACTCGCCGACCACCAGCAACCAGGAAGAGGATCGCGGCGGAGACCCGAGCCGCTTACCGGAGGCCCCGGAGGAGCGAAGGAAGGTATATATTTTTTTTTTTACTGCCGGCAGTATGGGGGCCAATTTTTAAATTCTGGAGTTCTCCTCCTTTAATTACAGGTTTATTACATTTATCCCTATTCAGTTTTAATGGTTTCTAGGAGGGTGCGATAGCATATACGGTACTTGTTATATCCATGTGATGTGGTGTGTTTTTGCTTGATGTATTTCTAATAAAGGCCATTTCATTTTTATACATTTTATGTACATTTGCAATTGAGCACTTTTTTTCATTGCAATCTTTTTCTTTTTATGATTATAAACTGTAGTTGCAAGGTTGTTGCACCCAAACTTTCAGTATATTTATTTGTGGTGCTCATACTTGTTGGTGCCTATGGTCAGATCTGGTGCTATTTTTTGGAAGCAAGCAGCCATATTTTCCTATTCCAGGACATCCCCTTTAAATCATATACTCCTAAATCTTAGCTGCTCATGAAGTTGACACAATACCTGAGATAAATACTAGAGCAGTGGTCTCCAACCTGCGGACCTCCAGATGTTGCAAAACTACAACTCCCAGGATGCCCGGACAGCCGTTGGCTGTCCGGGCATGCTGGGAATTGTAGTTTTGCAACATCTGGAGGTCTGCAGGTTGGAGACCACGGTACTAAAGGTGGATTTGAGGGCTAGGATAGTAGTTTTGGAAAGGGTGCTTTTTTTTTTTTTTTTTTTTTTTTTTTTTGTATGCAACATTTTTGTTCCAATAGTTCAGAATTTGCAACAAGGTTATACAAAGACGCTCCATAACTTAGTATATAATATATTGGTCTATTTGTACAATATACTATATATATATATATATATATATATATATATATATATATATATATCTATATATACTGTTTGCCGATAAGCAGAATCCCTATTTTACAATCCTATAAACATTTTGTGTTTTTATGCTGAAAGTTCCCCTTTGTTCCTGTCTGTTTTTCAGGATATTGCTTTCAGGGAGTACAATTGGATACAATCATAGTGACACATACAAATGATACATTTGCCCTCGGTACTGTATTATTCTCTATGGTGTAGTTAGAATAGACTGGTGTGCCACTGCCACACAATTGCTGGGGATACTAATGATGTTTCTTGTTTGCCAAGCCTGAAAGAAACACCGCTATATAAAAATAGAATGAAAATGAATGCATTATAAAACGCACAAAAAAAGTACAATGCAGTTGTCTGTTATCTGGCTCACATAAAAGCCCGGGGAGCTATTAAAATTACAGCTTTGCTTAGCAAGATAGCTATTTTTACAAGGCTGGGAGATGTCATAAATAGTCTTCAAAATCTGGTAGACACAAAGCCAGGCCTGTCACTTTCAAAAGTTCTGATCTACTTCTTGTATAGAGATTATATACACGTACAATTCCACAGACCACCAGGACTAATAATACAGTGTTGGAATTCTAACAAAACCAGGTTTGGTGGTCTAGGGTAGTGGAGGAGGTAATGGATGCATTTTTGTGGTGTATACTCCTTATCTGGCCGTAGTAGATAATATCTGCTTTCCTAGTGGTCTAGGATAGTGTTCATTTATACTATGAACTTAGACTAGACAGTCTAAGAATGCACCAGATTTATCAGAGTGGTACAGGCTGTTTAGTCTAGTCTAAGTTTAGACCAACTATTTGTTGACATCAACTGTACCAAAATCTGGTGACATCTGAAGCCATATGCAAAATTGGAAAGAAAAAGAATTCCCAGTTCCTATTAGGAGGAAAGACTTTAAGCCCATAAAGGGGTACTTCGCCCCTAGACATATTATCCCCTATTCAAAGGACAGGGGATAAGATGTCTGATCGCAGGGGTCCAGCAGTTGGAGCCGATCTCCATGCAGCATCTGGCATTCTAAACAGTAGAATGCTGGGTTCCCACGGCGGGGGTCGTGAGTTCATACCACGCCTCCGCCTTGCCCCCTCCATTCATGTCTATGGGAGGGGGCGTGACGGCCATACATTAAGTCCTGTACATTATGCGAGCAGTCTGTCACCGTTTATGTGACCAGGATAGAGATTACTCAAATCATGAGACTCTGGCATAGTGATCTTCATGTATCACTTCTCTATCTCCCTCCAACCAGGGGAGCCATGTGATGCATGTGCCAATGTGCAGAAGCCAGCAGACACTATCTGATGAAACAATTTAAATGTATAAAGGCTGTATCTCCCATCAAGCAGGGGAGCCAAATTATACATATAGTAATTCACCACAATAAATATTATGTACATGAGAAACATTGGTCACCTAAATGATTGATCGCTGCCACACCAGCCTTCTCTCTCATCTCATGTGGTTACTTACCCCTACAATACAACATTAGGGAGATAAACAGTGGGGCAAAAAAGTATTTAGTCAGCCACCAATTGTGCAAGTTCTCCTACTTAAAAAGATGATAGGCTGTAATTTTCATCATAGGTATACCTCAACTATGAGAGACCTAATAAGAAAAAAAATCCATAAAATCACATTGTCTGATTTTTAAAGAATTTATTTGCAAATTATGGTGGAAAATAAGTATTTGGTCACCTACAAACAAGCAAGATTTCTGGCTCTCACAGACCGGTAACTTCTTTAACCCCTTAAGGACACATGACGTTCTCATACGTCTCCATTTCCGAGTCCTTAAGGACACATGACGTATGAGAACGTCATGTGTTTTACCGGCCCCCCGCAACCATCTGGAGCGGAGCCGGTCCCCGATGCCTGCTGAAATCGTTCAGCAGGCATCGGGGCATATCGCCCAGGGGGGTCATTATGACCCCCCATGTCGGCGATGGCCGCAGATCGCTGGACAATTCAGTCCAGCGATCTGCGGCGGATTCCGGGTCAATCGGGTCTCCAGTGACACGGTCAGAGACGTCCCCGAACAGCCAGAGCCTGCAGGGGTGAGGTGGCACTGGTGCCAACTCACGATCGCCCTGATTCGTCGGCCGGATTACCGGCCGACCAATCAGGGCGCCTGCTGCGGGTGTCACTCCCGCAACCCGCTCCGCCCCTCTTCCGGAGGACGTGAGCGGGTGCGGGACGTGCACCCCGGGTGCTGGGGACCCCGATCCCCGGCGCCCCTGTTGGGATCGGGGCCCCAGGAGCAGCGGCGGCGGCGGAGACGACGAGGGACTGACCTGTGCGGCTGGATCGTTGGAGGTGAGTGACAGCCTCCTGCTGTTGCTTAGCAAAAGCTCCCAGCATGCAAAAAGGGCATGCTGGGAGCTGTAGTTATGCAACAGCAGGAGGCAGACCACCACAACTCCCAGCATGCCCTTATGGGCATGCTGGGACTTGTAGTTTTGCAACAGCTGGAGGCACATTCTTTCTATGGAAAAGTGTACCTTCAGCTGTTGTGTAACTACAACTCCCAGCTTGCACAATCAGCTAAAGTGCATGCTGGGAGTTGTAGTGGTGCATCTGGTGGTTGCATAACTACAACTCCCAGCATGCCTGTTGGCTGTCGGTGACTGCTGAGAGTTGTAGTTTTGCAACAGCTGAAGGCACACTGAGTTAAGTAGCAAACCAGTGTGTCTCCAGCTGTTTCATAACTACAATCCCCAGCATCCCCAGCCAAAGTAGTATGCCTTCAGCTGTTGCATAACTACAACACCCAGCATGCCCTTCCGCTGTCCGTACATGCTGGGGGTTGTAGCTTTTGCAACAGCTGAAGGCACACTGGTTGCAAAACACTGAGTTTGTTACCAAACTCGGTGTTTCACAACCAGTGTGCCTCCAGCTGTTGCAAAACTACAACTCCCAGCATGCACTGATAGATTGTACATGCTGGGAGTTGTAGTTTTGCAACAGCTGGATGTTCCCCCCCCCCCCCCCCCCCCAATGTGAATGTACAGGGTACACTCACATGGGCGGAGGATTACAGTAAGTATCCGGCTGCAAGTTTGAGGTGCGGCAAAATTTCTGCCGCAGCTCAAACTGCCAGCGAGAAACTACTGTGAACCCCCCGCCCGTGTGACTGTACCCTAAAAACACTACACTACACTAACACACAATAAAATAAAAAGTAAAAAACACTACATATACACATACCCCTACACAGCCCCCCTCCCCAATAAAAATGAAAAACGTCTGGTACGCCACTGTTTCCAAAACGGAGCCTCCAGCGGTTGCAAAACTACAACTCCCAGCATGCACTGATAGACCGTACATGCTGGAAGTTGTAGTTTTGCAACAGCTGGATGTTCCCCCCCCCCCCCCCCAATGTGAACGTACAGGGTACACTCACATGGGCGGAGGATTACAGTAAGTATCCGGCTGCAAGTTTGAGCTGCGTCAAATTTTCTGCCGTAGCTCAAACTGCCAGCGAGAAACTGTGAACCCCCGCCCGTGCGACTGTACCCTAAAAACACTACACTACACTAACACAAAATAAAATAAAAAGTAAAAAAACACTACATATACACATACCCCTATACAACCCCCTCCCCAATAAAAATGAAAAACGTCTGGTACGCCACTGTTTCCAAAACGGAGCCTCCAGCTGTTGCAAAACAACTACTCCCAGTATTGCCAGATAGCCGTTGACTGTCCAGGCATGCTGGAGGCACCCTGTTTGGGAATCACTGGCGTAGAATACCCCTATGTCCACCCCTATGCAAGTCCCTAATTTGGGCCTCAAATGCGCATGGCGCTCTCACTTTGGAGCCCTGTCGTATTTCAAGGCAACAGTTTAGGGTCACATATGGGGTATCGCCGTACTCGGGAGAAATTGGGCTTCAAATTTTGGTGGGTATTTTCTGCTATTACCCTTTTAAAAAATGTAAAATTTTTGGGAAAACAAGCATTTTAGGTAAAAAAAATATATTTTTTTTACATATGCAAAAGTCGTGAAACACCTGTAGGGTATTAAGGTTCAAATTACCCCTTGTTACGTTCCCCGAGGGGTCTAGTTTCCAAAATGGTATGCCATGTGTTTTTTTTTTGCTGTCCTGGCACCATAGGGGCTTCCTAAATGCGGCATGCCCCCAGAGCAAAATTCGCTTTCAAAAAGCCAAATGTGACTCCTTCTCTTCTGAGACCTGTAGTGCGCCAGCAGAGCACTTTTCACACCCATATGGGGTGTTTTCTGAATCGGGAGAAATTGGGCTTCAAATTTTGGGGGGTATTTTCTGCTATTACCCTTTTTAAAATTGTAAAAATTTTGGGAAACCAAGCATTTTAGGTAAAAAAAATATATATTTTTTTACATATGCAAAAGTCGTGAAACACCTGTAGGGTATTAAGGTTCACATTACCCCATGTTACGTTCCCCGAGGGGTCTAGTTTCCAAAATGGTATGCCATGTGTTTTTTTTTTTGCTGTTCTGGCACCATAGGGGCTTCCTAAATGCGGCATGCCCCCAGAGCAAAATTTGCTTTCAAAAAGCCAAATGTTACTCCTTCTCTTCTGAGACCTGTAGTGCGCCAGCAGAGCACTTTTCACACCCATATGGGGTGTTTTCTGAATCGGGAGAAATTGGGCTTCAAATTTTGGGGGGTATTTTCCGCTATTACCCTTTTTAAAAATGTAAACATTTTGGGAAAACAAGCATTTTAGGTAAAAATTTTTTTTTTTTTTTACATATGCAAAAGTTGTGAAACACCTGTAGGGCATTAAGGTTCACGTTACCCCTTGTTACGTTCCCCGAGGGGTCTAGTTTCCAAAATGGTATGCCATGTGTTTTTTTTTTGCTGTTCTGGCACCATAGGGGCTTCCTAAATGCGGCATGCCCCCAGAGCAAAATTTGCTTTCAAAAAGCCAAATGTGACTCCTTCTCTTCTGAGACCTGTAGTGCGCCAGCAGAGAACTTTTCACCCCCATGCAAGGTGTTTTCTGTATCGGGAGAAATTGGGCTTCAAATTTTGGGGGGTATTTTCTGCTATTACCCTTTTTAAAAATGTAAAATTTTTGGGAAACCAAGCATTTTAGGTAAAAAAAATATATATTTTTTTTACATATGCAAAAGTCGTGAATCACCTGTAGGGTATTAAGGTTCACTTTACCCCTTGTTACGTTCCCTGAGGGGTCTAGTTTCCAAAATGGTATGCCATGTGTTTTTTTTTTGCTGTCCTGGCACCATAGGGGCTTCCTAAATGCGGCATGCCCCCCAAAAACCATTTGTCGCTCCTTCCCTTCTGAGCCCTCTACTGCGCCCGCCGAACAATTAACATAGACATATGAGGTATGTGCTTACTCGAGAGAAATTGGGTTTCAAATACAAGTAAAAATTTTCTCCTTTTTATCCCTTGCAAAAATTCAAAAATTGGGTCTACAAGAACATGCGAGTGTAAAAAATGAAGATTTTGAATTTTCTCCTTCACTTTGCTACTATTCCTGTGAAACACCTAAAGGGTTAATACACTTACTGAATGTTTTTTTGAATACTTTAGGGGGTGTAGTTTTTATAATGGGGTCTTTTATGGGGTATTTCTAATATGAAGACCCTTCAAATCCACTTCAAAACTGAACTGGTCCCTGAAAAATAGTGAGTTTGAAAATTTTGTGAAAAATTTCAAAATTGCTGCTGAACTTTGAAGCCCTCTGGTGTCTTCCAAAAGTAAAAACTCATAAATTTTATGATGCAAACATAAAGTAGACATATTGTATATGTGAACCCAAAAAATATATATTTTGAATATCCATTTTCCTTACAAGCAGAGAGCTTCAAAGTTAGAAAAATGCTAAATTTTCATTTTTTTCATCAAATTTTGGGATTTTTCACCAAGAAAGGATGCAAGTTACCATAAAATTTTACCACTAAGTTAAAGTTGAATATGTCACGAAAAAACAATCTCGGAATCAGAATGATAACTAAAAGCATCCCAGAGTTATTAATGTTTAAAGTGACAGTGGTCAGAATTGCAAAAAACGCTCCGGTCCTTAAGGTATAAAATGGCTCGGTCCTTAAGGGGTTAAAAGTCTCCTCTGTCCTCTACTCGTTACATGTATTAATGGCACCTTTTTGAACTAATCAGTATAAAAGACACCTGTCCACAACCTCAAACAGTCACAATCCAAACTCCACTATGGCCAAGACCAAAGAGCTGTCGAAGGACACCAGAAACAAAATTGTGAACCTGCACCAAGCTGGGAAGACTGAATCTGCAATAGGCAAGCAGCTTGGTGTGAAGAAATCAACTGTGGGAGCAATTATTAGAAAATGGAAGACATACAAGACCACTGATAATCTCCCTCCATATGGTACTCCACGCAAAATCTCACCCCGTGGTGTCAAAATGATCACAAGAACGGTGAGAAAAAATCCCAGAACCACACTGGGGGACCTAGTAAATGACCTGCTGAGAGCTGGGGCCAAAGTAACGAAGACTTCCATCAATAACACACTACGCCCCCAGGGACTCAAATCATACAGTGCCAGACGTGCTTAAGCCAGTGCATGTCCGGGCCCATCTGATGTTTGCTAGAGAGCATTTGGATGATCCAGAAGAATATTAGGAGGATGTCATATGGGCAGATGTAACCAAAGTAGAACTTTTTGGTAAAAACTCAACTCGTCTTGATTGGAGGAGAAAGAATGCTGAGTTGCATCCAAAGAACACCATACCTACTGTGAAGCATGGGGGTGGAAGCATCATGCTTTGGGGCTGCTTTTCTGCTAAGGCACCAGGATGACTGATCCGTGTGAAGGAAAGAATGAATGGGGCCATGTATCATGAGATTTTGAGTGAAAACCACCTTCCATCAGCAAGGGCATTGAAGATGAAACATGGCTGGATCTTTCAGCATGACTATCCTAAACACACCGCTCGGTCAATGAAGGAGTGGCTTTGTAAGGAGCTTGAGCTTTTCAAGGTCCTTGAGTGGCCTAGCCAGTCTCCAGATCTCAACCCCATAGAAAACCTTTGGAAGGAGTTGAAAGTCTGTGTTGCCCAGTGACAGCCCCAAAACATCACTGCTCTAGAGGAGATCTGCATGATGGAATGTAATACCAAAATACCAGAAACAGTGTGTGAAAACCTTGGGAAGACTTACAGAAAACGTTTGACCTCGGTCATTGCCAACAAAGGGTATATAACAAAGTATTGAGATGAACTTTTGTTATTGACCAAATACTTATTTTCCACCATAATTTGCAAATAAATTCTTTAAAAATCAGACCATGGGATTTTACGTATTTTTTTTTCTCATTCTGTCTCGCATAGTTGAGGTGTACCTATGATGAAAATTACAGGTCTTGTGGAGATCTTGCACAATTGGTGGCTGACTAAATACTTTTTTGCCCCACTGTACCAAAGGAAGTAACTGAATGCTGTGCTGAATGGAGAGATGTTTCTGCAGGACATAAAGGAATCTGTTGAAACGCAGGTTATATATTGGACTGCTGAGAGATCGACACAAAACAAAGATGTATTTATGAGGGACTGCTGAAATGGGCAAGTGTCAACAACAGTGTGATGCATCCAGTGTTTGAGAAGCATGTGTACATTACAGTGATTCCTACCTAGGGTGAGAGGAGAGCCGCACTCTGTTTAGTGGTGATCAGGCTAGTCTAGACAGACATGACTCTACTAGAGATTGGATAGCTGCTGCACTCCTGACCCTATCTACTCACTGACATGTAGTGTTTCAGATCACAAGTCAACGGTTAGAAATAACTGTTCTTTAAAGGAGGTGCTGCTGTTTTTTTGTCTTTTGTACAGATACCACAGAGACAGATACCAACATAAAGGAGAATAATGGGGGTCTCCTCCACAGAAATCCACACACGCTCAACTATTGGGAAGGGATGCAATTTTTGATCGGATCACCATGCTTTTATATGGGCCTGAGGAAGGTGTAAGTATTGCCAAAACACGTTGTCCCTTTTATATTAGTACTACTAAAGTAAACGGCTCAATTATATTGTATCTTTGGTAACTGTACAAACATTAGCTGCTCCTCCATCAAAGACCTGTTCTTTCTACCCTTGACTTGGACTTATATACCGTGCATATAAATTATTCTGGGGTTATATACTGTATATAGTAAATGATTCTATGGTTATACACAGTATACAGTGATCCTTCAACTTACAATGGCCTCAACATACAATAGTTTCAACATACAATGGTCTTTTCTGGACCATTGTAACTTGAAACCAGACTCAACATACAATGCTATGGAATCTGCGAAACGTGTCAATGGCTGGAAGAACCGACCAATCAGAATGGATATTTCACTGGTAAAGCCCCTGTGTTCCTAAAGTGCATGCACTGACTGGTGTCTGGTAGTGCCCCCTACAGTACAGGGAGGTATTACATGTTCTGTACTCTTTACCTGTGCCAGGGTTAGCTTCTTCTTTGGACATCAGGTGAGGGCGGCTCCATTTTCCTTTTTTCAGGACATTGAGTGTTCTTTACAGGACCCTGAAGAAGCTTCTGTCCTCTACATAGACCAGTGTTTCCCAAAGAGGTTGCCTCCAGCTGTTGCAAAATTACAACTCCCAGCATGCCCGGACAGCCTTTGGCTGTCCGGGCATGCTGGGAGTTGTAGTTTTGCAACAGCTGGAGGCACCCTGGTTGGGAAACACTGAAATAGACAGTGATTTACAGCTCCCAGCAGATCTTTCTTACTTTTATATGTAAGGATTTGCTTTATCTCTATTAGTTATCTACTTATTTTTCTTTAATTCTCACTTTTTCCTATTTTTGGATGATATTTTGGGGCTTCAGAACCAATTACCAGGTTTCGATAGAGTTATGGTCTCAACATACAATGGTTTCAACATACAATGGTCGTTCTGGAACCGATTAATATTGTAACTTGAGGGACCACTGTATATTAAACTTTACTTCTATAAGAGTCTCCTGACCTCCAAGTGAGAAAATGATTTTAGATTTTTTCATCTTTTAAAAAAATTAAGTTCGTCATAAAATTTCATGATATTCCAGATTCATGATGACACATTTTTTGGCAGAGCTTCTGACACTTAATCTGTAGCAAATTCCATATATGGAAAATTATTTTACACTAATAGTAGAAAGTGATACAAAGTAGGGTGACTGTTTAACCAAAGGTTTAATAGAGTTTTGTTTTGCATAAATACATTAATGTTCTACATAAAAAATTAATAATAATTGTATATACTTTCTGGCCTAGGCTTGGCTGATGCTTGACACAGCATGTCGCATCCTGCTCTCCTCCTACTGGCTGTCTCCATGCACCAGTGTTGCCAGGCTTTCCTGCAGCTGGTCCGTGGCACTTGCGACATCCGCCCAAAGGTTAAATAGCACAGCTGTGATGCACACTTGTGAGCCTAGAAGCCTGATAAAATGTCCGTCTTCCTAGGCTAACTAGAAGGGACCCAGCCAGGCTGGCGATTCTGTTTGTTGAGGCTGGGCTGCAAAGGGGTGTATCTGTTTCTTTGAAAATGTCAGGCTTTCTGAAATTTAGAAGAAACCTGACTGCTCAGCAGCAGCTTATCATGGATGTGCAGCCGCATAGGTGTAATAGGAAGCCTGAAATGTCAGACTTCCTGTAAATTCTATACCGTGTTTCTCCGAAAATAAGACCGGGTCTTATATTAATTTTAGTCACAAAAAACACACTAGGGCTTATTTTCAGGGTAGGGCTTATTTATTTACGGTATGGGGGGCTGCAGGAGTGTGGAGGATGGGGGGCTGCAGGAGTGGAGGATGGGGGGCTGCAGGAGTGTGGAGGATGGGGGGCTGCAGAAGTGTGGAGGATAGGGGGCATCCTCCACACTCCTGCAGCCCCTCATACTCCTTCAGCCCCCCATCCTCCCCTTCCCCTGTCGTCCTCCACACTCCTACCGTACCCTACAGCAGTGTTTCCCCAACCAATGTCCTCCAGCTGTTGCAAAACTACCACTTCCAGCATGCCCGGACAGCCTTTGGCTGTGGGGGGGCTGTGGGGTCTGCGGGCATTACTGGGATGGCCGGGGGGATGTGGAATCTGCGGCATTACCGCACTGTGGTGGTCAGGTGCGGTGTCGGGTCTGCGGACATTACTGTGGCGGCCGGGGGGGGGGGGGGGGGGAGGTGTGTGGAGTCTGCGGGCATTACTGTGGTGGCCATGTGGGGTCTGCGGGCATTACTGGCGGCCGCGGTCCGGATCAGCAGATTACCCCTGGACTAGGTCTTATTTTCGGGTTAGGGCTTATTGCTTGCCTACCCCATAATCCTGGTAGGGCTTACTTTCGGGGGAGGGTTTATTTTCGGGGAAACACGGTAGGATTTGATCCCCTGGCTTGGAATTAAGGGTGCAGTAACGTGATGATTTTGCCTCGAACACCACCCCGCTCCTCCTCTTCTTGTTACCTATATCCGACCACCATTTAAAAAAAAACAGCAGCTGGGGATTCAGAATTTTTTCATGGAATTTTTTCTGAGTTCACAGTCTGCCCATTCGATCAGACAGCCTTAATAGCGTATTGTACTTACAGCTTGCCAGTTGTCTTGTTCTCCTATTTAACATTAAATAGTATCACTATCTATCACATAAATTGGGTAGTTCTGATTTAGGGCAGGGTCACAAAGGGGCACATCTGCAGTGTATTTCACACTGCGGCTGCGCCGACGGCAGTCATAGAAGGTCTGCAGAGCGAGCTTCTGCTTTGATGGGGTAGCTCTGTGCTCAAAGTGGCAGATTTCCGACTGTGGAAATTCCCTGCTACGAGCGGACACACAGAGCTACCCGACTGCAGCCAGGATTTAGCTCTCCATACTCAATCCGACTGCAATCACCGCATCCGCATTGTGAAATACACTGCGGTTGCGCCCCTTGTGACCCTTCCCTAAAAATAAATATTTTATATTTAAGATTTTATTAACTTTTCCATGAAGACTCACTTTACGTTACCTATATTGTAAGTTGCCAGCTACTCCAAGAGGATCGATGAAGGATCTCTCAAGTTGCATCAGTTGATCGTTAATCTCTCTCACCTCTAGTGGACTAAAGTGGAACAACAGGAGAAAACGATTACATACATTTTTTTTTTATTATTTGCACTCCAGGGTATCTAGGGTAAGACAAGGCTGTTTGAGGGCTCTTTCTTTTTTTCTTTTTGAGCCAAGATCTCTAGTTTTTGTTGGTACCATGTTTGTTCAGTTGAAACTTTTTTTGCATCCCCACCTCTCCCATAGAACTACATGGAGGAGGTGTGTCGCCCTTGGTGTCATGCTGCGGCCGGCACGCTTCCTGTACCGCAGATTCGGGGCCCCATGCAGGAGATCGCGTGGGGTCCCAGCGTTTGGGCCCCCGCGATCAAACTCTTATCCCCTATCCTGTGGATAGGGGATAAGTGTATTAACACTGCAGATGTCCTTTAACTATAGGACAAGCAGCATGTCTACTTCATATATAGGCTGTGACAGTGCATGGATCCCAGCAGACATGCTACTCATTGTTGATATTCAGTATTTAGTCACAATTTTAATACATTTTTGTAAAAATGCAGTAAAATTGGTAAAGGGTTCAGTAACAATGATGTTGACACACTGTCCTACCAAAGTGCATATAACATCTGTTTAAAAATGAGGATGTCGGCCATCATAAAGGATGAAGACACACTGAAAACAAAGGTTAATCTAATTTTGGTTGGAGAATGCTTCCCGAAAGGGAAATCGCTCCCTGGAGTAAGGAATTGGGGAGAAAGTAACATTCACTAACAGCCTTGACATTTTCTTATGTTCCTTAGTGTAAGAAAATGTTATGATTCTATGAAGTGGAAATTGTTCTGTGCCTGCAATTTTTTGATAAGCAGAGCGTAAAGGGGTTATGTGTTTTATAAGTTATTCCTTTAGGAAAATTTTTATCTGTACATTTGATTTTGGACGCATTTTATTTAAATCATTCATGTGGAGGATATGTCATTATAATATGGATTGATGTGCTTTTAACAGCACGTACTGCAGTGACTCCGAACCAGAAAGCCGCAATATTTAGGTGGAAAAATGGCATTTGAATTTTCTATTAGTTTCCCGCCTACCTACCTACCAAAATACCAGCCTACCTTCCAACCAAAATTTCTACAACAGGGTCTTACCTACATGTGACAAAACTTCCCACAAGGGGGTTCTACCTAGGACAAGCTTTGTGCATGAAGGTCCTACTGGGGACAAGTTTCCAACAAGGACTTCCTACCTACAAGGGGCAGTCCTAGCTGGGGGGGATTCTACATTCAAATTTCCTACTGGTGAGTCCTACCAACGTGGAGAATACTATATATGAATGGGGTGGGGGGACTATCTGCAGGGGCTCCTACCTAGAGTGGGAAAACCACCTACTTTTTACATACTGGGGAAACTACCTACAGGGGGACACAAGCATTCTGGAGAAACCTACCTACTGTGGGTGCCAGCTTACTAAGCAAAACCACATACTGGGTTCACGTATATACAAAAGCAAATACTTAATGAGAAAAACTACCTATCAACCAGTAGTGGGGGATCTACCCAGCTTACTCCAATCCAACTGGCCTGCACCTTCCCACCAACCCACTTACCACTTTACAATGCATGGTACCATATGGAGTTATTACTGTTTTGGACCCTATATGTGGGGAAAAGGGGATGAGGATGCTGGAAAATTTTGGAGTCTAATATGTTTGTTTGGCAGGTTCTGCAGCAATGAATTTTTGAAGAAATCATCATGATTGCCTGGACCCGATGGATATGCAAAAAGGAAAGTGAACGACTATGATCCGAGACGGCGTCACCTGTAAGGCTGCATTCACACGGCCGTCTAGACCCGTCTTGTCCCATTCTTCTTCTCCCATCAAAAATTTTAACCGACTTTAAAAAAAATGGACAATAACTGATGCAAACAGATGTTATCCGTTTGGATCCATTATTGTTCAGTTAAACCACAAAAAAATAAATAATTTTTTTTTGTTTTTTTTGACAGGAGAAAAAATACTGCATGCACAGTCTTTTCTCCCTTAAAAAAAAAACCCGGAAATGATCACAGACGGGTGCAAACGGATGTGAAAGGATTGTAAAAAAAATCCCATTGACATCAATGGATTATTTAACAACTGTTTGTAATTCGTTTACAGCAGCAACAACAGAACCTAAACGTGGAGAAAAAGAACGGGGACAGATGGCCGTGAACGCACCGTAAGTCTCTGCATAAAGCAGCACTGTGATCTACATAGTCAACAGCTATAGGTATTGTGCAATGCTGCTTTTTGGCTATTTTTCGTCTCCTGGTGAAAAGCTTTTTCAGAGGGGTATCCTGCTCAGAAAAAATCTTGAGAAACACAGTTGTACTGTAAAAACACTGAGCATTATTCCTATATTGTGATATAACTGTGTACATAAACCTTATGCTGTGACATTATTGCGTATATTATTTCACTATGGGACATCAGCGTGCGCATTATCCTTGTACTGTGTGCATTATACATGTACTGGAACATCCTTGTATTGTAATATCACTGTAAGCAGTATTCCTGACAGCAGAATTCCTATACTGTGAAGTCACATAGAATATTATCCCCATGTATCAGAGTGACCAAAATCATTACTCATTCCATATTCTAAATTTGCTGCTGCAGTGGCCTTAGTGGAGAGTGGCCCTATTCAAACATTTTCTATGGGGCCCCTTGGTTACTTATTATGCTCCTGGTCATACTTCATCTTTTCTTTCTCTTACTTTTGTGAACATACATAGAGATGGTAAATAGAGATGAGCGAATCGAAGCTGACGAACCCAAATTCATTATGAATTTCATGAAGAATTCGATTCGCAATGAATGCAAATATCGTAGCAATTCTATCGCGCAAATCGCTTCATTAAACTCCATTTACTGCAGTCCAGGCTCCAGGGCATCTAAAATGGCGAAACCACTTGTCAGTACATGGGGCAAGGAACGCTGGGAAGGAAAGGCAGGTAGGTGGGATGACCCTGAATCGCATGCAGGATTCAGCCTATCAGCAGCCAGCCACTAGCGCATTTTTCTGCCCTCATAAGTGCATACCACATACCTACATCTAAGTGGTGTTCTATTTTGTACCTGTTAATCTTTCAAGGGCCTAGGGAGCTGTGTGTCATTCCCTCCTTCTGTCACTCCAGATGCTCCTGCACCTCCTACTTTTAGTCAGCCATTCTGCCAACAATCCATCGGCAAAGCCATGTCCAAGAGACAACAGTATGTGCCCACTCATCCAATGGTGCAGAAGCTGAATGTGCTCCTGCCTAAGTTGCTGGTTCTGCAGTCCCTCCCTTTTCAAGTGGTGGACTCTGCACCTTTCAGAGAACTGATGGTTTTTGCCAAGCAGAGGTGGAGAGTGCCAAGCTGTCATTTCTTTGCAGAGAAGGCAGTACCAGCCCTACACAATTTTGTGGAAGAGAAGGTGGGCCAGTTCTTGAGCCTGTCGGTGTGTACCAAAGTGCACAGCAGCACATACATCTGGAGCTGTAACTATGGTCAGGGACAAGACATGTCCCTTACGGCTCACTGGGTGAATGTAGTTCCAGCACAGCCACAACAGCAACTTGGACAGGTCACGCCACTTCCTCTTCCATGCTCTCAGGCCTTTGGTCCTGTGACAGTGTGCAACTCTGCCTCCTCATCCTCCACTGCCCAGACAAGTCTCAGTGGCCCTTCAGCATACCATGTGTGCAGGGCACGGCAGTGTCACGCTGTTCTGCACATGGTTTGCCTTGGCGAACTGAGTGACACGGGGAGGAACTGCTAAAAGTCATTCGTAAAGAAACCGGAGCATGGCTTACTCCACGAAAACAGGAAATGGGAACCATGGTGACTGACAACGAGAAGAACATCTTGCATGCGCTGCGACTGGGAAGGCTGAGCAATGCGCCCTGCATGGCACACGTGTTCAATCTGTTTGTTAAGCGGTTCCTGAAGTGTTCCCCCACCCCCAAAGACATTCTAAAAAGGGAAGGAAACTTTGCATGCACTTCAGCCACTCGTACACCGCAAAGCACACCCTCCTTGAGCTGCAGCTTCAGAACGGTATACCACAACATAGTCTGATTTGTGACGTTGCCACGCGTTGGAATTCCACCCTCCATATGTTGGACCGACTGTATGAACAGAGAAAAGTCATCACCGATTTCTTGATGATCCAAGCAGATAGGGGTACTCCCCTGTGTAACTTCATTGTGAACCAGTGGCAGCTCATACGTGACACCTGCTGTTTGCTCAGGCCCTTTGAGGAAGCCACATTATTAGTAAGTTGCCAGGATTATGGGATGAACAACGTCATTCCACTGCTTCATTTCTTACAACACGTGTTGGAAATGATGGCTGGTCAGGGCACTGGAGACGTCTCACGGCCACATGAGCCCTGTGGGGGCTGACCTGGAGGAGGAGGAGGAGGGGCACAGTGGAGCAGAGTTTAGGTTTCACCAAATGGGTGTTTTTTCTAGTAATCTGAAAGGAGAGGAGGAGCTGGAGCAGCCAGAGGAGCTAGAGGGTTATGAGGAAGGTGAGACAGAGGACCCAGACACACCGTGGCAGTATACAGTGGACATGGAGGCAGGGAGTCCCTCCGAGTCACTTGCACAAATTGCACGATGCATGCTCACTTTCTTGTGTAGTGACAGCCGAGGTGTCCCCATTCAGCAACGAGATGGCTTCTGAATCTCCACCTTATTGGACCCTCGCTACAGCCACAAAATAGGGGCTTTTTTTACACCCACTGAGAGGGGGGACAAACTGACCTACTACAGAGGCATCCTATGTAGTCAGTTGGCTGATGCCTATTACCGCCATTGTCCATCCTCTCGCAGGTCTGAATCAGGGGGCCCCCTACACTCACTTTCCACTGCCATGTCTGCTGGGGAGGGGTGGGGTGGCAGGAACAGTATCAGCCCCATCAGCAGCAGCCCGAGTCTACAGTCACTGTTGAGTACCTTTCTTCACCCGCATAGTGAAGCAACTCATCATCAGCAGGTAGACCTTGAGCAGGACCTGAACCAGCAGGTGGTGGCATACCTTGACATGTCCAGGCCAACACACCTTGAAGTTCTGCTGGACTTCTGGGCAGCCAAACTTTGTGGCCGCAACTAGCAGAGTTTGCCCTGGAAAAGCTGTCCTGCCCGGCCAGTAGTGTGCCATCAGAGCCGGTGTTTAGTGCGGCAGGGGGGCCATAGTCACCCCATGGAGAACTCTTCTATCCATGAAAAATGTGGAGAGACTGTCCTTTGTGAAGATGAATCAGGCATGGATCAGCCAGGATTTCCACCCACCAATGCCTGATGCATGAGAGTAGATTGACCATGGGGCCATACCAACACTTCACAAATATGGATAGTGCCAAACATATTTAAGGCGCTGCTCCCCAGTTACAAACATTTCTCCACATCAGACCTTTTTTCACCCACCTTCGTCACCGGGTACTGGTATTGCCACCCACCGCACCACTCTATCACCTGGTCACTTTCAGGATTCCTGATGCTGCTGCTGCCGCCACCACCAGGCTGTCTCATTCAGCCACTATATGGTCTCCTCATGCCTGAGCAACCTCCAGGCTTTGCCATTCAGCCACTATATGGTATCCTCATGCTTCAGCCAACTCCAGGCTGTGCCATTCAGCCACAATATGGTCTCCTTATACTGATGCCACCTCCAGGCTCTGTCATTGTGCCTCTCTGCGGAAGTGATTCTAATAGCGATGCCTGTAATCTGCATGTTATACTGAATAACAGTATTATTTCACTACCCCAGCACACTCCATATGCGTGTTAGAACAAAGCAAAGTGTTCTACACCCCTATCGAGACTCTTTGTAGGCCAGAAATAGCTGTTTTTAATATAGATTCACCGCAAATAAATTCGACCCGAAACAAATTTTTTTGGAGAGCTCGACAAATCGGCTGAATTAAATTTTTCAAAAGTTCACTCATCTCTAATGGTAAAGTAAAAAAAAATTGAATGAAATTTTAAGACTTTGAATCTTTTTTGGAAGAGAAGTCTATGTGGAGTCCTGGACAATTGTATCGGTAATGGGGAATAAAATATTACGGCCGCACTTACCATTTGTTCTCTTTCAATTTTCTATGATTTAAGGAATCCATCTATACTTAACTTCTACTTACTTTTCTCTATTGACTTTCTCTGCACGTGATTGCAAGACCTTAGCTGCTTGAAGAAATTCACCCACTGCCTCCTCAACTGAACCTGGAAATGAAAGATTCAGAGCTTGTAACGCACTGGTATCTGACATATATTATTTAGAAAACTATATGTAATTATTTGTGTGCATGAAGTGGTGACAAGATACCAGATGATCAGAATTCTCAAACAGTTAGTTGTTACCCCTACATACACTTCCAAAACACAGAGAGTCAGTTTCCAGAGATATTAGCCCAATATATGCACCAATGACGTAGTATTATTTGTGTGCTCGATCAGCAGAACATTTGGAAAACTGGAAGCCCTATTCGTGGAATTTTCCTGTTATCAATTTAATGATTTCCTACAGTTATACCCCAACTTTGCCTACAATAAAAAAGACTAACCAGTTGGCTGCAAATAAGTACCATCTGGTCCATCTAGTCAGCCCTTATATTGTTTTCTTATTTCCATATACAACTCCTATTCTGATCAAGGGGGTCCTGACTAGGGATCAACAGATATCGATTTTTTAGGGCCGATACCGATAATCTGTGGAGGTTAGGGCCGATAGCCGATAACTTATACCGATATTCCGGTATAAGTTATCGGCTATTTATCCCTCCCCCCCCCCCCCGTGACACCGCTGCAGATCATTGATTTAAAGCGGGCGCTTTATATCAATCAACTGCAGCGGCTTTTGCGGTGCCATAGGCCGCCGCCACCACCCACTTCTCTCCCCCTGCCTGTCTGGGGGTCCTCCTGAGTCCTATCACTGCCACCGCAAGCGCCCCCCATCACACCCCCCCATCGGTGGCGTCCTCCTGAGCTGTCACTGTGCGCACTGACGGTGACGTCGCATTGAGGACGTCACTCGTCATTGCGCACAGTGTAACGCAGGACGCAGCAGGAGCCCGCGGTGCGGTGGTGCAACGCGGTGCGGTGGGGTGGGTCGGTGAGGGGGGCGGTCGCTGTGCAGTGGGGGGTGCGGCGCGGTGGGGGTGCGGCGTGGTGGGGGCGGGGCGGGGGGGCGATGCATTGTCGGATTATCGGCAAGGTAATTGCCGATACCGATAACGCCCAAAATCGTGAATATCGGCCGATAATATCGGCCAAACTGATAATCGGTCGATCCCTAGTCCCGACCGCTGGGGCCCAGACGCTGCTAGAGCGTGTTCTGTTCCTAGCTTGTCTAAACACACCCCCTCCATTCATCTCTATGGAAGAGATGGAGACACAGCAACAGCTGACCTGCTGTGTGCGAAACATTTCACACAGCAGCTCAGCCAGGGCCAAGTCAGGGCCCCGTACGGGAGATCGCGGGAGGGTCCCCGTGGTCAGACCCCTTGCAATCAGACATTTACCTTCTCTCCTGCTGATACATTACTTAGCACCGGAATCTTCTACAATCATTGAGAATATTTAGATCTAACTGAGATCTTTTCTTACTTACTCAGGGTGATGTTATGTTCCAGAAACTTAGCACCATATGAGTTTTGCACGTCATTGACTACTGTTTTCAGTGTCTCTGCATATGACACACAGTCAAAATATAGGATAACATCATCTGCTAGACGCAGGGCCATTTCACCCCACAGCCTCGCTACAGCTTGATGATAGTAAAAACCTCGGTCCATAAGACGAGAGACAAGATCCACTGTTTCATACACAGAATGATACATGGGGTATGAAGCGATGGAATACTTCTGAAAAAAATAGAAACGTGCTAAATGTTTGAGAACAATCAGAAAACATATTAAGTGTATGGTGGCCAAACCCCATGTATCATAAGATATGGTATGGAATGTAGAGAAAAATCCCATTCCCCCATTTAAAAGTACCGTATATACTCGAGTATAAGCCGAGTTTTTCAGCACGATTTTTCGTGCTGAAAACACCCCCCTCGGCTTATACTCGAGTGAACTCCCCCACCCGCAGTGGTCTTCAACCTGCGGACCTCCAGAGGTTTCAAAACTACAACTCCCAGCAAGCCCGGGCAGCCATCGGCTGTCCGGGCTTGCTGGGAGTTGTAGTTTTGAAACCTCCGGAGGTCCGCAGGTTGAAGACCACTGCGGCCTTCGACATCATCCAGCCCCCTCTCACCCCCCTTTAGTTCTGTACAGTACTCACCTCCGCTCGGCGCTGGTCCGGTCCTGCAGGACTGTCCGGTGAGGAGGTGGTCCGGTGGGATAGTGGTTCCGGGCTGCTATCTTCACCGGGGAGGCCTCTTCTAAGCGCTTCGGGCCCGGCCTCAGAATAGTCACGTTGCCTTGACAACGACGCAGAGGTGCGTTCATTGCCAACGTACTTCTGCGTCATTGTCAAGGCAACGCCTCTATTCCGGGCCGGAAGCGCGGAGAAGAGGCGCCCCCGGTGAAGATAGCAGCCCGGAACCACTATCCCACCGGACCACCTCCTCTCCGGACAGCCCTGCAGGACCGGACCAGCGCCGAGCGGAGGTGAGTACTCAGAACTAAAGGGGGTGAGAGGGGGCTGGATGATGTCGAAGGCCGCAGTGGTCTTCAACCTGCGGACCTTCGGAGGTTTCAAAACTACAACTCCCAGCAAGCCCGGACAGCCGATGGCTGCCCGGGCTTGCTGGGAGTTGTAGTTTTGAAACCTCTGGAGGTCCGCAGGTTGAAGAACACTGAGGGCGAATGATGAGAAGAGGATGATGAAGGGGGGGGGGGGTGGGATGATGAAGGGGGGATGTGTGGGATGATGACAAGGGGATGATGAAGGGGGGATGTGTGGGATGATGACAAGGGGATGATGAAGGGGGGGATGTGTGGGATGATAAGGGGATGATGAAGGGGGGATGTGTGGGATGATAAGGGGATGATGAAGGGGGGATGTGTGGGATGTTGACAAGGGGATGATGAAGGGGGGATGTGTGGGATGATAAGGGGATGATGATGAGGATGTTAATGACGGGTCTGGATGATGACAGGGGGGGATGATGTATTTCCCACCCTAGGCTTATACTCGAGTCAATAACTTTTCCTGGGATTTTGGGTTGAAATTAGGGGTCTCGGCTTATACTCGGGTCGGCTTATACTCGAGTATATACGGTAGTAATCCTTCTTTATTACAACATGTTCATGCAGGTACGAAGCCAGAACACAAACACAGTACACAACCTTCTGTTTTGCATCGCTTAGACATTTTCTCAAGACCTTCTGTGATACAGTGCATTCCCACTTAAATCACCAGCTATGAGTCAAATACATCACACTTTAAGATTATTTGGTAAATTATAAGCAATTAGATACAAAGCATCACCCAAGGGTTAAATACTAGATGTGCAAATATATAGAAATAAAAACTGTTCCTATCATTCAATCTCAAGGGTCCTAGTGCCCAGATTAGTCAAGCAATTTCAACCTGTAACAGCTTACTGTCTACAGTATTTTTTTTCATTCTATCTGAAAAATAAAAACTCTTTGATACAATAGGGGCCTCAGATCTTCAGTATGTACTTCTTGTATATATTTATCAACCTATGATATGCCTTGTCTGTATTTACAGAAAAAAATATGTTCTCGGGGCCTCGAAACATGGGGCAGAGTACCTTTTTAATATAATAAAAGTTGCAGGGACAATAAAATAAGATCTGCCAAAAATTATATTAGACACAGTATATAGTATTGATCTGTACAGATGGTCCGGTATGCGTGCAATTACAGTAAGGCCTTTTAGGGATACAAGAAAACAAAATTGATCTTGATCTATTGCCATAGTAAATGATAGTGATATACCCTAGGTCATAGCCTCTAGTGCTTGATCAATCCATGAGCTCAAGTGCTTGTTCAAAAAACTGTCTGTAATCACTATAAATGCTCCACCATTGCAGAAATCGTAGAGGAATGACTGCTTCACATATGGTGGTTGGTAACTACTAGAGATGAGCACATTTTTGGTTCAGTCCGAATTTATTTGTGGTGAATCTCAATTATAAACAGATATTTCTGGCCTACAGAGAGCCTCAAAAGGGGTGTAGAACACTTTGCCTTGTCGTAACACGCATAGGGAGTGTGCTGTGTTAGTGAAATAATACTGTTATTCAGTATGAAATGCAGATTACAGACATTGCTATTAGAATCACTGCCACAGAGCGTCTGGATGTGGCAGCAGGATCGGGAGACCATATGGGGTCACAATTGAAGAGATTAAAGAGATATTTTTATGTAATTTTTATTTTATTTTATTTGAATTTATTAAAAAATTAAAAAATCCTTTTTTGAGGACTCTTTCTGGTGAGCATCGAACTGGCGATCCGGTATGAGGTGAGCTACCACCTGTCCCAGCCCCCTCCCCCTGACTGTCTTACTCTGTGTGGAACTGCGAATGTTTCATTTAGTCAGTTATGATTCACTGTTATTGCTCCAAACTGTTTCATTGGATTCTTGTGGTAATTCCAGAGGTAATATATGATGATGACTAGAGAGGAGTGAATTTTTTAAAATTTAATTCGTCCAATTTGATTTGCTCATCTCTATTGAGGACCCATTGGAGGGCAAGTCTGGTGCCAGCAGCCGTCGTAATTCCAGCTCCAATAGTGTATAATTGCTGCAGTGTAAACTATGGAAAAGCTCCTAGTTGTATCTTAAAATCAAGCTGGCAGTCCTCCGCCAGGCGAGCTACCACCTGTTCCAGCCCCTGCCTCTCAGAAGCCCCTAGATTGTGAAAGTGCGAATGTTTCATTTAATCAGTTATGGTTCATTGTTATCGCTCCAACCTGCATCATTGGATTCTTGTGGTAATTCCACAGGTAATATATGACATCGACGATCATAGGGCCTCAGTCTTGAAAAGATTGCATAGATTTTTTTATTTATTTAAATTTAAGATTTTGATTAGAATCTCAAGTGTAATGTCCCCGGTGCTTAAAGCGTTTACTTTGAACTAATACTGTATGACCACAAAACCCAATATAGCAAGGAGTCACATGGCGGCACAATGACAGAGCCTAGAGGTGGCAGCAGCCCGACGAGACCATAGCGCCTCACAATATAAAAGATTAAAGAGATTTTGTAAAATTTTAATTGAAGATTTTAGATAAATTTACATTTTAAAATGTTAATTTAGGGGGCCAACTGCATGAGACCATATGGTGGCACAATGACACAGCCTGGAGGATATAGTGGCAGAACAACCAAGCCTGGAGGTGGCAAAAGCCTGACCATAGATCCTCATAATCAAAAATATTAAAGATATTTTTAAAAATTTTAATTGAAGATTTCAAATAGATTAACATAAACATGATGTTTCTGGGTCATCTGTCTTGTCTTCCTCCTCATCCTGTAGCTCCACAGCCTGCTCCTGCTCCTCCTCTCCTATCAGATGACTATAAAAACCACCCATTATGCAAAAATAATGTGCTCCACTGTCCCCCTCCTCCTCCAGTTCAGCCCCCACAGGGCTCATATGGCCTCGAGATATAGGCGCCAAGTCCCCCTATCCGCTTGGATCATCAAAAAATCGGTGATGGCTTTTCTCTGTTGGTCCAACATATGGAGGGTGGAATTCCAACGTGTAGAAACGTCGCAAATCAGACTATGTTGGGGATACTGTTCTGACGGCGCAGCTCAAGGAGGGTGTACTTTGCGGTGTACGACTGGCTGAAGTGCATGCAAAGTTTTCTTCCCATTGTTAGGATGTGTTGCAGATGGGGGTAACACTTCAGAATCGCTTGACAACCAGATTGAATACAAGTGCTATCCAGGGCGCATGGCTCAGGCTTCCTTGAAGCAGCGCACACAAGATGTTCGTCCCGTTGTCAGTCACCATGGTTCCCATTTCCATTTTTGTGGAGTTACTTCCCGTGTGGCTCTGTTCGCCAAGGCAAACCATGTGAAGAACAGAGTGACACCGCCATGCCCTGCCCACAGGGTATGCTGGAGGGGCATTATTCGTAATTAAAATTAAATAATTAAAATTCTAATTATTTATTATTTAAAATTTTTATGTAATGTTCCAGCAGCATGAGGAGACCACATGGCGGCACAATGACACAACCTGGAGGTGGCACCAGCATGAGGAGACCAAAATGTGGCAGAATGACCAAGCCTGCAGGTGGCAGCAGCAAGAGGAGACTATATGGTGACAGAATGACACAGGCTGGAGGTGGCGGCAGCCTGACCAGACAAAAGGGCCTCACAATTAAAAAGATTAAAGATATATTTTCTTCAAATTGCATGTTAACATCCTCCGGATACTTGATGAAAAACTGCCACACCGCAGAGTAGCTGATTTTCGCCCCACCAGTCTGCACTGACTGACTGCTAATGCCACCGACTCCAGGGACCCTTGTTCCACTACCTCCCGGGCAGGTAGGCTGCCGCGAAGCAGGTGGTCTACCCCGGGCATGTTTGGCTCCAGACTTCCCACTGCTGCTACCATGCTGACTCCCTAGCATGTTTCCACCTTGCTGGCTCAACTTCTGCCTCAAGGGCAACCTGCCACCCTCTTCTTCTGAGGATGATGAAGCCCCTTCTGGACTTGTCATCATCGAGTTGTGTCAGCACGTCACTGATGTCCTTCTCAGGTTCCTCAACAGTGTGTGCTTCAGAAGCCTGAACGCTCCCAACACCATCTATTACGCCACTCTCCTCATCACTACTTGCTTGCCTAGCAAAGGAAGAGGGGGATGCCACTTGGCTGGGCAGTAGCTGATGACTGTCCTCTAGTAGATCGTCCTGACTAAAAAGTGGAGCGGAACCCACAGCATAGGATACTTCTATGGTTGAGGGAACAGCATAGGACAGAGGCAATTGGAGGACAGGGACTGCTTCTGGGCCATGCCAACTGATGGTTGTGTCTGAGGGGGTGTCAGCTGTAACTTGTGATGAAGTGAATGACCGAGTTAACCAGTCAATGACAGCAGAGCAGATGGGTTGCTGGTCGAGACACGACCGCTAGCTGATACCGGGAGCTCAAGCCTCTCGCTGTGACTTCTGCTGCCACTCATCCCTAGTCTGCTGTGACCTCTGCCTGCGCCTGATGAATTTAGGCCTCTGCCACTCGTCTGTGCACATCCTGGCACTTCTCTGCCTGACATACTTAATGCAAATATGAGGGGAGTACAATGCACTCCATTATGCTTAAAACAGTATTTGTCTAGAACTGCAGCAGGTGTGTACTTTTGGCTGGCATTTCACAGTAACTAGGCCCATAAGACTTTAACAGGAACAAAATGGTACACCACTTAGATTTACGTATGTGGTATGCACTTATGAGGGGAGTACAATGCGCTCCACTATGCTTAAAACAGTATTTGTCTAGAACAGCAGCAGGTGTGTACTTTTGGCTGACCTTTCACAGTAATTAGGCCCTTAAAGGGGTATTCTGGGCAAAAACATCCCCTATCGAAAGGATAGGGGATAAGATGTCTGATCGCGGGGGGCCCCCCACGATCTCCCTGCAGAAGCCTACATTCTATGCGTAGCTGTGTCTGAAGTTTCGAAAACTAACGAGCTTCCGAGACGGGTATGTGACATCACGCCACGCCCCCTCCATTCATTTCTATGGGAGGGGGCGTAACTAACGGCCGCAACACCCCATCCCATAGACATGAATGGAGGGGGCGTGGCGTGACGTCACATTCCCATCTAGGAAGCTCGGTGGTTTCCGAAACTTTAGACAGAGCTAAGCAAAGAACGCGGGCTGCTGCAGGGAGATCGCGGGGGGGGGGGGATGGGGTCCCAGTGGCGGGCTCCCCGCGAGCAGACATCTTATCCCCTATCCTTTCGATAGGGGATAAGATGTTTTTGCCAAGAATACCCCTTTAAGGCTTTAACAGGAACAAAATGGTACACCACTTAGATGTACTCACAGGTTACACTTAATAGAGGACAATACGGTTTTAGTGCTCTGCTCACCCTAACTGGCTGGCTACTATTAGCTTTTCATTTGTTGTACACACCAGTGCTGCAGCACAAAGTCTCTGTGTACTACACCCACAATTGCACTTTCTCTCTCAATCTCTCACCCTTCCTTATCAGTGCTTCTAGGCTGGATTTGGGCTTGAGCTGTAAAAATGCTTTTCTGTGCAACACACTGCTCTCTGTCCCTCTCTCTCTGCAATAGATTGCTGAAGTGACTGGCCGCAATATGGCTGCCGATTATATAGGGCTGTGACATCACAGGGGTGGCTGGCTGCTGATAGGCTGCATGCTGTATGTGATTCAGGGTCCTCCCTCCTACGCACCTTGCCGCCTTCCCATAGTTCCTTGCCCCATGTCCTCACATGTGGATCAACCATTTTAGATGTTCTGGAGCCTGAACCGCACTTAATGGAGTTTAATGAAGCGATTCGCGCGATATTTGCATTTGTTGCAAAGCAAATTTTTCCTGAAAATCGTAACGAATTTGGATTCGTCAGATTTGATTCGCTCATCCCTAGTAACTACGATCACCCTCAAAATTTGTTGTAAACCCGATATTTAGATTGATGGTATTATTGTATGACATGAATGAATATATAAAGTTTTTCCTCTCTCCCTGACCATATAATAAAAGCTCAGGGGTGTGGAAATAAAAAAATAAAAAAACTTGTCCAAGGGACTAAAACGGAGCAGAATCTACTTGTCCCTCATAACGATCCACTTGTCCTGATACAAAATAATTGTAACCAAAATAGTCTGGAAATAAGGTCTTTATTAATAAAAACTTGATAGGCAGGACCAGTATGTCACCCGATTAGGTGGCCAGGACCCCTGATAAGTAAGTCCGCCCCATTAAACGAATACTGCAGTGCAAAATAACTTATTCTGACTGGGAAACCCCTCCCTACAGTCCCTTGTAAGGGGACATGCAGGAAGGGGCTTTGTCCGCATGGCGTGGCAGCCGACACGCCCTCCCTCCACCCCCCCCCCCCCATGTATCCCATAGAGATATTCCCCCTTCTTATGCCCCTGTGCCATTATATCCCCCCCCCTCTTAAGCTCCATGTTCCATTATATTCTTCCCCCCCTCCCTAATGCTCCCTGTGTCATTATACCCCTCCCCCCTCTGATGACTCCTGTGTCATTATACCCCCACTCTGATGCCCTCCGTGTCATTATATTTCAGCCCAACCCCCCTCTCCTCTCCTGTACCACATTATTTACCAAACCTCCCTTCCTATCTGATCCCCTGCTACCTGTCCTACGACCCAATGTGCTCTCCAGCAGGCTCAGGGTCTTCGGCGGTCACTGTTGTTACTGGACCGCATCCTCGGTCTGGACGGAGGTGTGCATGACGAGTGATGCATCACACGCACCTACGCCGTGAGGCTGTCGTCCTGTGCGGCTCGCTATAGACTGCAGCACACAGCTGCAGTCTATAGGAGATTAGTTACAGGGCAAAATGTATTGCCCCGCTATAAGTGAATTCCTCAGGCATTTAGCCCTGCTTGCCCGAAGCAGGGCTAAATGTCTGAAGAATTTCCTGCCCAGAACTGCATGTCCCGGGCATCGGGCGATACAATTTCCACATCCCTGAAAGCATCAGCTATATATCTTGTCCAGCATTGTACAGTATACACCTCATATAAAGGATTTTGTACAGTATCATATGAAGACAATCCGCTTATTGTTGAAGATTCTGATAACATATTTCTTTAAGTAAACGAAAAGCATATCCTAGGTTGATTATTTATAATTAAGTAAGTGATCTGAGGTCCCTATTTTTAACAGAATTACAAAAAGTGTATTTACCATTCGTCAGGAAAAGCAAACATTCCTCTGATCCTTGGGATTTAATAATAGGTGTGATTTCTTTTAATTTTTAGGAACATTTTTAGTATGTAAACTTAATGGTTATATTTTAGTGTTGACTTATGTAATTTATATTGTTATGTTGTAATATATTTGACACATGGCTTGGGATTTAAGTGTGTCTATGTTGTATCTCAGCAGGCATTGAGAACATTTCATGAAAAATCTGTAGGCTGACCGCTATGTGACTTTACAAAGAAAGAAAACGGTCCAGCACTGGTTTGCAGGTAAAAACAGCTTCTTCTTTATTGGGTCAATACCGACAAGACAAATAAGCCAAATAAGCTATGTGACTTTATCCTGCAAGTGACAATAAATCCATATACATTCCATTACGGCTAATGAAGCATATGAAAAAAGGTAAGTCTACTTGATTTTTTGTACTCCCCTAGAGTACTTCAACCCCTATTCTAGTAAATATGCCCTATGTATTTTGTAAAAAAAAAAAATCACAAACAAATCAGTTAAGAATATTCCATTTATAAGGCATGAACAACAGTTTCCTTCAGAAGCATGATTAAAATATTAGGTATGGCCTACATTATAAACTGAAGGCAGAGGATCTACCTTTGACAATAGGTAAAATGAACCACTCGGCAAAACCTTCCCCTATCTGCATATTTCAAATACACAAATTATTTTTTCTCTTGTAGCAGCTTAAAGAGGTTGTCCAGTCAAAATGAACTTGTGGATAGGGAATAAGTTGCAGATTGCGGGGGTCCGACCACTGGGACCCCCACAATATCCAGAACGGGACCCTGGCTCTCATTGAGGAGCGTGTGTGGTGGACGGCACGCATTCCTTTAATTTGTATGGTAGCACCTGAGATGCCCGAGTGCTTTACTTGGGTCTTTTTAGTGAATTCTGTCTGGGCAACCCCTTTAAACAAGATGGGCGTCCCCAAAATCATGTAAAAAAAAAAAAAAGTTCTAATATAAAATTATAAACTAAAAACAGACAAAAAAAATGAATCCTGGTTAGAATAGATATTAACAAATAAAAACAATGGGTTGATGAAGTTCCATAAATTACATACATTAATTTTATAGTTTCTGCCTTGACTTTGCATAAAAAAGATAGCTTTAGTATGCATGTCTTGGCACAGTACCTGGTCATGTCTGTAGCTGAGATCTGCTGCGGATACTCCAATAATTTGCAGAAATGGTGCATAGTCACTTCCTGACCCTAACTCCCCAACACTGTAAAACCAAGAAAAAAATGTGAAATATCTATAATAATGTTTATTTCCTAAAATCTATTTATTATAGTAAATAAACAATAGAAAGTTCAAATGTTGGGCATGCAAGCCATGTAGGTATGTAGTTCTAATATATACCCGGGTCACATGTTAAAGGGGTTATCCAGGAAAAAACTTTTTTTATATATATCAACTGGCTCCAGAAAGTTAAACCCATTTGTAAATTACTTCTATAAAAAAAATCTTAATCCTTTCAGTACTTATGAGCTGCTGAAGTTGAGTTGTTATTTTCTGTCTAAGTTCTCTTTGATGACACCTATCTCAGGAACTGTCCAGAGTAGAAGCAAATCCCCATAGCAAACCTCTTCTACTCAATGCAGTTCCCGAGACAAGCAGAGACTGTCAAGAACAAGTCAACTTCAGCAGCTGATAATTGTAGGAAGGATTAAGATTTTTTAATAGAAGTAATTTACAAATCTGTTTAACTTTCTGGAGCCAGTTGATTATAAAAAAAAAAGTTTTTTCCTGGAATACCCCTTTAAAGCAAGTATCAAAAACACCATCCTTTATGGGTCTAGGGTGTGAAAAAACATTGAAGCACCCGAATCAATAAGTGTAACTTAAAATATGCAGAACAAAAGGGAAAATGTTTCTCCTGGAGGAGAGCATTATAAAGACGTGTGGAGACTTATTGGCCAGTTATGCTCCACTGGGAATTCAGAGAAGAAAGAATATGCAAATCTGCTCTTACACCATTTTTCCAAGTGGCTTTCCCTTAATGTCAGTGTTTCATTCCAGCTAGTCAGTCTTGGAAACTGACTGGAATTGTAGCTTGACCAGAGAAAGAAGACCCATCTGCATTTAGCTGTTTCAGGGTTTTGCCCCTCTTCAGTACAGAGCAGTGTGCTGTCTATCTATAGTATTCTTTGCTTCTGGTGTACATTCCCAGTCAGTTTCCAAGACTCCTAATTGGAATTAGGGGAAAGCCATTTGGGAAAAGTGGTGAGAGAGCCACTGCCTAAGATGGATATCCTTCTGCTTAGCATAGCCTTTCTTCCTTGAAATATGTAAACGCATATGGTGTATTATAAAGTAGATATGAGGTGAAAATTGGAAACCATAATAAAATAAGTGGACAGATAAACAAAGGAAAAAGAGCATTTCACAAATAAGGTCTTGACTCAATAGTGGCCATCGCACATTTTTAGTTATAAGCATATCCTGTTTATTAATAGCACAAAGTCAAGTCAAGGAGAAGGTATTTGATGAAATTTTTCAAAGGTTCCCAAATAGCCAGGTGCCTATTGTGCATTCTCAACTACCAAGATGTAAAGGTGCCCATAGCCCTTAAAGAGTACCTGTCATCAAAACATATTTTCTAAACTAACCCTGCCCTTAAAAAATGTTCAGAGCTTTAAAAAGCTCTGTATCATACATTTCCCCTTTCTCACATTGTGTGAGCTCCTGGTAGGAGAAAGTGGGCGTTCCCAACCAGCAGGCGCGATATCACTGAAGCCTGCGAGAGCTGTGCCTCAACATCCCGCAAATGCACTTCCTGAGTTTGCTCTACTGCCAGGCCGGGAGGATACCAAACTAACTGTTTGACTTGAACAGGGGACAGAACAGAGCCACCTAGTGGACATTTTTTTTCAATCACATTAAAAACATATAAAGGATGAGAATTTTAACAGCAAGTAGATAGCAAAGTGTCTTATAATTACATAAAGAACTGTCACGATGCCGGCTGGCAGGAGGTGGATCCTCTGTGCCAGAGAGGGATTGGCGTGGACCGTGCTAGTGGACCGGTTCTAAGTCACTACTGGTTTTCACCAGAGCCCGCCGCAAAGCGGGATGGTCTTGCTGCGGCGGTAGTGACCAGGTCGTATCCACTAGCAACGGCTCACCTCTCTGGCTGCTGAAGATACTGAAGATAGGCGAGGTACAAGGGAGTAGACAGAGGCAAGGTCAGACGTAGCAGAAGGTCGGGGGCAGGCGGCAAGGTTCGTAGTCAGGGTGATAGCAGAAGTTCAGGTACACAGGCTTTGGACACACAAAACGCTTTCACTGGCACAAGGCAACAAGATCCGGCAAGGGAGTGCATGGGAGGAGGTCAGATAAAGGCAGGGAGCAGATGGAAGCCAATTAAGCTAATTGGGCCAGGCACCAATCATTGGTGCACTGGCCCTTTAAGTCTCAGGGAGCTGGCGCGCGCGCGCCCTAGAGAGCGGAGCCGCGCGCGCCAGCACATGACAGCAGGGGACGGGAACGGGTAAGTGACCTTGGATGCGATTCGCGAGCGGGCGCGTCCCACTGTGCGAATCGCATCCCCGACGGCCATGACAGTGCAGCGCTCCTGGTCAGCGGGACCGACCGGGGCGCTGCGGAGAGAGAGACGCCGTACGCGCTCCGGGGAGGAGCGGGGACCCGGAGCGCTAGGCGTAACAGTACCCCCCCCCTTAGGTCTCCCCTTCTCTTTGTCCGGTAACTGCCTCCCCTGGGATGAGGACACCGGGAAAGGATGGAGGGATTCCTCAACGGCAGGCAGTACAGCAGGAGTGGGAATGGGGAGGGAGGGCAGAGGGCGAGGCCTGGCACGGGGCAGTGTGACACCAGGACGAGGGCCATGAGGAGGCACCGAGGCTTGCCTGACTGGACTGGGAGGGGGGGAGAGGCACTTCTTAAGGCGGGCAGAGTCCATAACGACCTTAGGGAGACCGGATACAGGAGGAACCACAGGGTCACGGCAGGGAGTACTGGTAACCGGTTTAAGGCAGTCCTTGAAGCAAGAGGTACCCCAGCTCTTGATCTCCCCTGTGGACCAATCCAGGGTTGGGGAATGGTGTTGAAGCCAGGGTAGTCCAAGGAGAATTTCGGAAGTGCAATTGGAGAGGACCAAAAACTCAATTTTCTCATGATGAGGTCCGATGCACATTAGGAGGGGCTCCGTGCGGAAACGCACGGTGCAATCCAACCTGGCTCCGTTGACCGCGGAAATGTAGAGTGGCTTGACGAGACGGGTCACCGGGATGCGGAATTTATTCACCAAGGACTCCCGAATAAAATTCCCAGAGGCACCAGAGTCCAGGCAGGCCACGGCTGAGAGGGAAGAGCTGGCTGAAGAAGAAATCCGTACAGGCACCGTGAGACGTGGAGAAGCCGACTTAGCATCAAGAGACGCCACACCCACGAGAGCTGAGTGCGAGCGTGCGTTTCCCAGACGTGGAGGACGGATTGGGCAATCCACCAAAAAATGTTCGGTACTGGCACAGTACAGACAAAGATTCTCTTCCTTACGGCGATTCCTCTCTTCCAGGGTCAGGCGAGACCGATCCACTTGCATGGCTTCCTCGGCGGGAGGCCTAGGCGCAGATTGCAATGGAGACTGTGGGAGAGGTGGCCAGAGATCTAAGTCTTTTTCCTGGCGGAGCTCTTGATGCCTCTCAGAAAAACGCATGTCAATGCGAGTGGCTAGATGAATGAGTTCATGCAGATTAGCAGGAGTCTCTCGTGCGGCCAGAACATCTTTAATGTTGCTGGATAGGCCTTTTTTAAAGGTCGCGCAGAGGGCCTCGTTATTCCAGGGAAGTTCAGAAGCAAGAGTACGGAATTGTATGGCGTACTCGCCAACGGAAGAATTACCCTGGACCAGGTTCAGCAGGGCAGTCTCAGCAGAAGAGGCTCGGGCAGGTTCCTCAAAGACACTTCGAATTTCCGAGAAGAAGGAGTGTACAGAGGCAGTGACGGGGTCATTGCGGTCCCAGAGCGGTGTGGCCCATGACAGGGCTTTTCCAGACAGAAGGCTGACTACGAAAGCCACCTTAGACCTTTCAGTAGGAAACTGGTCCGACATCATCTCCAAGTGCAGGGAACATTGGGAAAGAAAGCCACGGCAAAACTTAGAGTCCCCATCAAATTTATCCGGCAAGGACAGGCGGAGGCTAGGAGTGGCCACTCGCTGCGGAGGAGGTGCAGGAGCTGGCGGCGGAGATGATTGCTGCTGCTGTAGCTGAGACTGAAGCTGCTGTAGCTGCGACTGGAGTTGCTGTGTCATGGTGGTCAAGTACGACAGCTGGTGATCTTGTTGGGCAATCTGTCGGGCTTGCTGGGCGACCAGTGTGGGGAGGTCGGCGACAACAGGCAGAGGAACTTCAGCGGGATCCATGGCCGGATCTACTGTCACGATGCCGGCTGGCAGGAGGTGGATCCTCTGTGCCAGAGAGGGATTGGCGTGGACCGTGCTAGTGGACCGGTTCTAAGTCACTACTGGTTTTCACCAGAGCCCGCCGCAAAGCGGGATGGTCTTGCTGCGGCGGTAGTGACCAGGTCGTATCCACTAGCAACGGCTCACCTCTCTGGCTGCTGAAGATACTGAAGATAGGCGAGGTACAAGGGAGTAGACAGAGGCAAGGTCAGACGTAGCAGAAGGTCGGGGGCAGGCGGCAAGGTTCGTAGTCAGGGTGATAGCAGAAGTTCAGGTACACAGGCTTTGGACACACAAAACGCTTTCACTGGCACAAGGCAACAAGATCCGGCAAGGGAGTGCATGGGAGGAGGTCAGATAAAGGCAGGGAGCAGATGGAAGCCAATTAAGCTAATTGGGCCAGGCACCAATCATTGGTGCACTGGCCCTTTAAGTCTCAGGGAGCTGGCGCGCGCGCGCCCTAGAGAGCGGAGCCGCGCGCGCCAGCACATGACAGCAGGGGACGGGAACGGGTAAGTGACCTTGGATGCGATTCGCGAGCGGGCGCGTCCCACTGTGCGAATCGCATCCCCGACGGCCATGACAGTGCAGCGCTCCTGGTCAGCGGGACCGACCGGGGCGCTGCGGAGAGAGAGACGCCGTACGCGCTCCGGGGAGGAGCGGGGACCCGGAGCGCTAGGCGTAACAAGAACAATATATTCAAAGTTTAGTTTGGTAACAGGTACTCTTTAAAGGGGTACTCCACTGGAAAACATTTTTTTTTTTATCAACTGGTGCCAGAAAGTTAAACACAGTTGTAAATGACTTCTATTAAAAAATCTTAATCCTGCTGTTATACACAGGAAGTTATTTTCATTTTGAATTTCCTTTCTGCCTGACCACAGTGCTCTCTGCTGACACTTCTATCCATTCTAGGAACTGTACAGAGTAGGAGCAAATCCCCATAGAAAAACTCTCCTGCTCTGGACAGTTCCTAAAATGGACAGAGGTATCAGCAGAGAGCACTGTGGTCAAGCAGAAAGGAAATTCAAAAAGAAAATAAATTCCTTTGGATCATAACAGCAGCTGATAAATACTGGAAGGATTACGATTTTTTAATAGAAGTAATTTACAAATCTGTTTAACTTTCTGGCACCAGTTGATTTAACAAAAAATGTTTTTCAGTGGAGTACCCCTTTAAGGTTATTGAAAGTGGACAATTTTACCTAAAACGATCATTCAACAGGTAAAATGTAACAAAGAACAATGGTTTTAGCTGAAAAGAAATTGGACATGTTGAAAATTTTCGGGCAATTGTTGGACGAATGTTTTTTCGTTCCCCAAATTATTGCCAGAAAGATTTTGGCCTCCGGACAATGTTATTGACCTTGTATGGCCAGTTTGAGCATCTTTAACAGCCAATATAGACTAAAATGTATACACTATAGCTGCATTTGAGAAACCATAGTTCATCAGTTGATTGTTTGTTCAATGGATTTTTAACCATCAGCCTACTTTGATCTGGCTACCTTAAGTTTCACCATCCTTTAGATTAAAAGCGATCTTCATCTCAATATTTTGTATTCCAGGTGTAATGTCTGTTTATTTGTTTTTGCATTTTTCTGTTTAGTTTTGTATTCACACACTAGTTTGTTCAGAGCAGTTGGCTATTCCACCTGGATAGGGAATAGCTAATGCTCTGCATAGGAACTAGGGTGTGTCTATTTTAAGCCAGACTTCTCTGCAGTCTGGGCTGGTTATTGAGTATGTCTGTTTGTGCAATACACTTCCAAGTTTGCTTGAGCATGCACCTTGTATTTATCCTATGATATCACCTGAGTTTTAGCCATGGTTAAATAGTCTTGTTTATTGTTGATTTTAGTCTGTGTTATATTAGGTTTTAGTATTATGTCTGTTCAGATTTGTCGGTGTTCACACTATGTCTGATTCTTGCTTGTTCCCTGTGTTCTGTATTTTATATTCCTGTTTGGTATCCTGGTTCTGTGTCCCAGTGTGAACAGTGTCTTATATTTATATCCTGTTTGTTTGGTTGATCCGATCCTTTGTACTTGTACCTGCTTGTGATAGTTCTTAGTAACTTACCTGTTAAGTTTAGTGTCTTGGCTCTCAGTTCTTCCGCTATCCCCTTCATCTCCTGGATTCTGCTGTATACTCCTATCATGCCTAGTCTTGTTAATTTTATCATATCTGCCATTTATCTGATATCTGGTTTAGTGAACTGTTTGTTAATTCAATATATTCTGTTGTGTTTGTGAGTTTATATTCTGCCCTGTTAGTATTTGTATTGTCTAGTAGGTTTCTGTTTCTGGCCTGTGACGACTATGTTTATTATTTTTACACCACTGCACTTTAGCGCAGGAAGGGACCGGCTCCAAGTTGTTGACTCACCGTTTAGGGTGACTGGGCAAGTAGGCAGGGAGAGAAGTTTTAGGGTTTGTTTTTATATCAACAGGTTTATGTGAATTTTCTTGTATTTTTATGCATTGTAAGAAGCCATAAGAGTTGATTAATATCTGCAAATGTGTTTCTGCAGTAGGTTAAAGAGGTATTACCAGTTTATTTTTCTACATGCTGTGTGCAGAAGGATGCCCTTATATATGTTGATGAAAAGGCTTTTAGAAGAACTGGAAGTAATAAACCACTTAGTATCACTAGAAAACTAGGCATTTTATTTTTATCCAGAAACATCTGGATTAATACAATGTAATTCTCTACTGTAAACTATTTTACATAGGTGAACTGACTATCTAGGAATCAGGGCAGTGCCCAAGGGCTCATGACTCCACATCTCAGATCACTTCATGAAGTTTAAGTGCAAGGCTCCACAAAAGTAAGTGATGAATGCTACATATCCAATGTGTCAACCTAAGTGTATCATGGCTTCAGTAGTTGGTAAGTACATGTGATGTATAATGTCTTGAGGGTCCAAATCACTGTTAGACGACCCGAGCCCTGGTAAATCTATATAATCATAATCAAACAGAAGCATGCAATGACATTACATGACCACATTTCTCATATTTTGTGTTCTTTTTAAGATGCTTAGCTACCATAAGGCATACCGTGGAATGTTTGGATCATGCGACGATGGCTGATTCTTCACCCATGTGTCATACACAGACCTACGTCCTGCCCGTACCTCCTCTGGATTAGGGTTTTCTATCTGTGTAGAAAAAGACAATTCTTTGGGATAATGTTGAATTTTGTTTTGTTTCATATTGTGTCTAGCAGGCAACATGTACAGGTATAGGCAAGGTATGAAGGAATTGGTTAATCCAGTATGACCCCAAAATATGCCTTCTAGGCCCAACTTGTAATGGCCCTCTAGTTCTATAATACATAATCAAGACCTTCATGTCATACAAATTAAGCAGATAACATACTGGGCATTGTTTACTTCCCATCCACACACCACCTTCCTAGGAATTCTAGATTGTATTAGCAATCTTGTGAGGGAGAAAAACAGAAACACGGGGCGCTCCCTTTTTGTATCGTATATCAACCTGGTATGAGCCCTCCACCACTTCTAAGTGATATACTAACCTGTAGAGTACCCTGATACACGGTTCTTGCGAGTCAAAATATCCTGATAGTATGTGGTGAGGCAAAGTTGGAGTAGAAAATGAGCTGCTGCACTCAGGCCGGTACCGGACTCCCTTAGGGAACCAGTATGGATGCACAGGAAATAGGAAGGAAAAAAAAACGGTCTGGGAGTGGCTGCTCAAGGTAGGTCACAGATTGAAGACACAGGCCAGCACAGGAAAAATATTTTATTTCTGGCAATTCGGACAACGTGTTTCGCATTGGCCATGCCAGCACACCGCACATACAGGATTCCCTAACAGCATCCCTAAGCTAAAGATCGTCACAGGATTGCTATATATTGTTGGACCTGAAGAAGGCACTGTTAGCGTGCCGAAACGCATTGTCTGAATTGCCAGAAGTAAAATTATTATTTTTCCTGTGCTGGCCTGTGTCTTCAATCTGCGACCTACCTTGAGCAGCGCCTCCTAGACCAGTCTCGTCCTTCCTATTTCCTGTAGATTGTATTAGCAGACCTTTTAAGTAGACATACAAGTATACAAAAACAAGAAACATGAAAGAAAGAGAGTCAAAATTGCAAAATGTCTACACAGTCTTAATAAGTCACTGTATGAGCCTTCTCAGGAGTCAGTAGTCTTGAAAGCTCATACCCCTTTTACATGAAGAGCAAATGGTTTTACAAATGTCCAATTTGAGGATTGGGATATTTTAATGGTTACCTCCCCTGCCCACCCTTTGTATGGACAACAGCAGAAGAGATACAGTAAATAATGTTTTGTGCCCTTTAAACAACTGATGAAATATTAAGATTTACAAGATCCTAATGACCCATTATATAATAAACAGTAGAGATCTCTGTTGGGACCCTCTGGGTGAGGCTTTGCCGTCCAGGTTAATCATGGTCATTACTGATCGATCATCTCAGTTAGAGATCATTCCAAAGTCCATGTTAGTGAAATGTGCCATTTAGCTCAGTATTTTCATGCTGTGAATCCTCAACAAAAACTAAAGGTCATGAATACAGATTACGGCTGCTAAGAACTGAAGACACAGATTCCCAGTTATTTAGTTGTTTTTTTTCTTTCTTTTCACATTTTAAAACATTCTCTTCACAATAACCATTTTTCTTGAATTTTTTCCGCAAACACTCTGTTAAGTGCCCTATTGCTTCTGTATTGCAGTGTATTATGCTTCTCAGCGTTTCACTAATAAGCATCCTGGTAAATCCCAGTAAATTTGTGGTGTGAAATAGAGATGAGTGAATCAAATCTGACATAGTCGAATTTGTTCCGAATTTCATGAAAAATTCTATTCGGACCAAATCCGAACTTCGACTCAATTCTAAATAACGAATTTCTTCATTAGAGACTCCCCTGCAATCATCCTGTATAATGTATAGATGCGAGCAGCTTTCTCCTGTGCTCGCATCTCTGCAATAGAAAGGACGATCGCAGCGGGTGTCAGGAGTGACACTTGCTGTGATCTGTCCTCAACTGCAGGTTCTACTGCTCCCAACATGGAGCACACTCTGCTCCATGCTGGGAGCTGTGGTACCTGCATTAATAGACAGATCGCAGCGAGCATCACTTCTAACACCCCATGCGATCGTCCTGTATAATGTATAGATGCGGGTGGCCGGACACTCTTCTCTGGTCCCACTGTAGTATGAGTATATGCCGTATATATACACCTATTCATATTTCCCGCAGAGAGTTGTGATTGTCTGGAACCATCTGGCCAATCACAGCTCTCTGCGTTGAATATGAATAGGTGTATATATAAGGCAGTGCAGGGGGCCATAGAAGAGCTGCCGCTGCATCTATACATTATACAGGAGGATTGCAACGGGTGTCAGGAGGGACACGGGCGATCTGTCAATTAGTACAGTTACTACTACTCCCATCATGGAACAGTGTGTTCCATGCTGGGAGTAGTAGTACTACCTAAAAAATAAATAAGTGAAAAACACACACAAACTAAATTTGATCGCTAAAGTTCATATTTTCTCAGTTATTGCCTCCTAAATGGAACATTCTAATAACGGATGCAAACTGATGCAAAGGGATGCCATTTAGTGGCAACCATTTGCATCAGTTTTTCATACACTAGTAACAGCCGTCGGCAGACTCCCGCAGCCAGGTATACAACTACTCTCATCATGGAACAGACTTCTTTCCATGATGGGAGTAGTAGTTCCCCTGCTGCGTTTTCTGCAGGTGGCTGGAGAGGCTACATTAGTGTATGTACTACTACTCCCATCATAGAACAGAGTATGTTCCATGTTGGGGGTAGTAGTACAGGGAATAAGGGATTGATCGCATCGGGTCTCACTTCTGAGACCCGATGCGATCAGCAGTTATAACGGATGGAAACCTGATGCAAATGGATGCCTCTAAATGGCATCCCTTTGCATCTGTTATTAGAATGGTCCATTTAGGAGGCAATAACTGAGAAAATATGAACTTTAGCAATCCCAAAAAGTGATGGAGATACCTTTTTTACAAAAATTTTGTAGGGTACCATTAAAAAAAATATATTAAAAAAGATACAGTAGTGATGGAAATTTTTTTTATTTAACGAAATGTATCTTTATTATAACGAAATTTTAATTAATTTTTAAACAGGGATCAATTTATGTGGGCGGGCAGGGCACTAAAAATGTAGTCGACAATAATAAAAATGTAGTGTGTGTGTTTCACTTTTTTCTTTTTTTTAATTTTTTTAGGTAGTACTACTACTCCAAGCATGGAACACGCTGTTCCATGATGTGAGTAGTAGTACCCGACAGATCGCCCGTGTCACTTCTGACACTAGTTGCGATCCTCCTGTATAATGTAAAGATGCGCCCGGTCGCTCTTCTATGGATCCCTGCACTGCCGTATATATACACATATTCATATTTCCCGCAGAGAGCTGTGATTGGCCAGATGGTTCCAACCAATCACAACTCTCTGTGGGAAATATGAATAGGTGTATATATATGTCCTGCACTGATTAGTATTTGTTAAAATATAACAAATACACAAACTCTATCTAAACGGCCGCCATCTCTCTCCTTACAGGTATTAGTACATGCATAAGCAGTGTCTCACAGCTATCACCCACAATGATAACGGGAGAGTGCTCTATGTATGATTGAATATATAGCAATTGCACTGTCCCAGCAGAATTGTCTCCAGGCTGTAAACAATTCACTAATATCTTCAGAGTGCAAACAATTCACAGATATCACTCACATTGATAGCAGTAGAGGGCTCTATGTATGGTTAGATATGTATTAATTGCACTATCCCAGCAAAAGGGTCTCCAAAATGTAAACACTTCATAATATCTCCAAGGTGCAGGCAGTTCACAAACAATGGTAGGAGATCTCGGTACATGCGTAACCATATGTGAGTGTATCTCTCTTACATCCATATGTCCACCGATGCTGGGGTAATACTGCTGAGAATCCAATGCTCCCCTTAAAGTGCATAAGTCATTATTACTCAAAGTCCACATAATGTATTGCGCCCTATATGTCATTGCAGGAGCAGATCGTATGGTAATCAGCATGCTGGTGTACAAAGAAAGTGCCCGTGCATAGCAGCAACAACACAGGACTCTCTACAAAGTGCAATATGTGATGCAGCTTAACCCCTTAAGGACCAAGCTCATTTTCACCTTAAAGGGGTACTCTGGTGGAAAACATTATTATTATTTTTTTTTTAATCAACTGGTGCCAGAAAGTTAAACAGATGTGTAAATGACTTCTATTACAAATCTTAATTCTTCCAGTACTTATTAGCTGCTGAATACTACAGAGGACATTCTTTTCTTTTTGGAACCCAGAGCTCTCTGCTGACACCTCTGTCCATTTTAAGAACTGTCCAGAAGAGTAGGTGAAAATCCCCATAGAAAACATATGCTGCTCTGGACAGTTCCCATGTGTGGACATCAAGTACTCTGCTGGGACACTACAATGCCCAGAAGAGGAAGAGCGCCATTGAACTTTTGGAGAGAGGATTTGTTTGGAATGGAAGTCGGGGGCCATGTGCGTTTGCAAAGCCCCCCGTGGTGCCAGAACAGTGGACCCCCCCCCCCCCCACATGTGACCCCATTTTGGAAACTACACCCCTCACAGAATTTAATAAGGGGTGCAGTGAGCATTTCCACCCCACTGGTGTTTGACAGATCTTTGGAACAGTGGGCTGTGCAAATGAAAAATTTAATTTTTCATTTTCACAGACCACTGTTCCAAAAATCTGTCAGACACCTGTGGGGGGTAAATGCTCACTGCACCCCTTATTACATTACGTGAGGAGTGTAGTTTCCAAAATGGGGTCACATGTTGGGGGGGGGGTCCACTGTTCTGGCACTATGGGGGCTTTGTAAACACACGTGGCCTTCAATTCCGGACATAATTTCTCTCCAAAAGCCCAAAAGCGCTCCTTCTCTTCTGAGCATTGTAGTTTACCCGCAGAGCACTTTACAACCACATATGGGGTATGTTCTTACTCAGAAGAAATGGGTTTAAAAATTTTGGAGGGCTTTTTTTCCCTATTTTCCCTTGTGAAAATAAAAAAATGTTCTTTTAACGAAAATACGTGGGGTGTTAAGGCTCACTATACCCCTTGTTACGTTCCGTGAGGGGTGTAGTTTCCAAAATGGGTTCACATGTGGGTGTTTATTTTTTTATGTTTATGTCAGAACCAATGTAAAGTCAGCCACCCCTGTGCAAATCACAAATTTAGGTCTCAAATGTACATAGTGCGCTCTCACTCTTAAGCCTTTTCGTGCGTACACAGATCACTTTACACCCACATATGGGGTATTTCCGTACTCAGGAGAAATTGTGTTACAGATTTTTTTTTTTTTTTTTTACAATAACAGGCTGGTGTAGACCCCAACTTTTCCTTTTCATAAGGGGTAAAAGGTGAAAAAGACCCCCAAAATTTGTAACGCAATTGCTCCCGAGTACCGAAATACCCCATATGTGGCCCTAAACTGTTTCCTTTAAATACGACAGGTCTCCGAAATGAAAGAGCGCCATGCCCATTTGAAGACTAAATTAGGGATTGCATTGGGGTGGACATAGGGGTATTCTACACCAGTGATTCCCAAACAGGGTGCCTCCAGCTGTTGCTAAACTCCCAGCATGCCTGGACAGTCAGTGGCTGTCCGGAAATGCTGGGAGTTGTTGTTTTGCAACAGTTGGAGGCTTCATTTTGGAAGCACTGCCGTACAATACGTTTTTCATTTTTAGTGGGGGGGGGGGGGGAGTGTACATGTGTATACATGTAGTGTTTTACCCTTTATTGTGTATTAGTGTAGGGTAGTGTAGTGTTTTTAGGGTACATTCGCACTGGTGGGGGTTTACGGTGAGTTTCCCACTAGGAGTTTGTAGGTGACAGACAGACCGTGCATGCTGGGAGTTGTGCTTTTGCAACAGCACGAGGCACACTGGTTGGAAAACCTTGAGTTAGGTTCTGTTACCTAACTCTGCATTTTCCAACCAGTGTTCCTCCAGCTGTTGCAGTGTTCCTCCCAGCATGTACTGATCGCCGAAGGGCATGCTGGGAGATGTAGTTATTCAACAAGTGGAGGCACGCAACTACAATTCCCAGCATGGTGAGACAGCCATTTGCTGTCTGGGCATGCTGGGAGTTGTAGTTTTGCAAGATTTAGAGGGCCACGGTTTAGAAACCAACGCACAGTGATCTACAAACGGTAGCCCTTCAAATATTGCAAAACTACAAATCCCAGCATGCCCAAACAGCGGTCTGGTCATGCTGGGAGTTGTAGTTTTGCCACATCTGGAGGGCTACAGTTTAGAGACCACTGTATAGTGGTCTCAGAACTGTAGCCCTCCAGATCTTGCAAGGCAACAACTCACTGAGTTCCGTAGTGTGCACCATGGAGCCGCACCTAATCGCCGACCACCACCTCCGGTAAGTGACTGCTGGTCACATCACAGTTCCCCCCGTTCTGCCTGGATTACCTGACCGACCAATAGGAGGGGTGGCACCCCTACCTCCTCACTCATATCCCTTCAGGGGGATTGTGGATGTCTTGGACAGGCCCGATCCCCCTTATTTTCTGGGTCACCAGGAGACCTGTATGACCTGGAATCGCCCCAGATCACCGGTCTGAATTTACATTGATTGACATTGACATGGGGGGGGGGGTCTCAGGTCCCCCACAGGGGTTTGCACGGGGTGCCTGCTGAATGATTTCGTTAAAGGGGTAAACCAGTGTTGAAAAACGTATCCCCTATCCAAAGGATAGGGGATACGTTTCAGATCACTGGGGGTCTGACCGATGGGGCCGCCCGAGATCTCCTGTGCGGGGCCCTGGCTGGCTGGCCAAGTAGCGCATGTTGACCATCACATGAAGGGGCGGCCGACACACCCCCTCAATACAACTCTATGGCAGAGCTGGAGATTGCAGAAGGCAGCGTTCCGGCTCTGCCATAGAGTTGTATTGAGGGGGCGTGTCAGCTGCCGCTTTGTTCGGTGGTCAACACGCCCCCTCCTGCGGACTGTCGTGGCCCCATACAGGAGATCGCAGGGGGCTTATGCATGTACTCGTACCTGTAAGGAGAGAGATGGCGGCCATTTAGATAGAGTTTGTGTGCACTATATTTTAACAAATACTAATAAAGAAAATTTTTTAGTCCTTCCATTTATCAGTGCAGAATATGCTTCTTGGAAAGGAGAACCTCTAGTCTTTGAACTAGATACTGTGTTGATTCACAGTTAGTGCCAACTGTATATATAAGTCAGCGCAGGGGACCATAGAAGAGCGGCCGGCCGCATCTATACATTATACAGGAGGATCACAGCGGGTGTCAGGAGTGAAACCCGCTGTGATCTTTCCTTAACTGCAGGTACTACAGCTCCGAACATGGAGCAGAGTGTTCTCCATATTGGGAGCAGTAGTATCTGCAGTTAAGGAAAGATCATAGCGGGTGTCACTCCTGACACCCGCTGCGATCATACTTCATCCCTGAGATGTGGAGCGGCTTTCTCCTGCCTTCTCATCTTTGCTCTCTACTCCGGCCGGCCACTCACCATTCATATTTCCCGCTGGAAGCGAGGATTGGCTGCCACCATCTGGCCAATTCTCACTCTAGGTGGAAAATATGAATCAGTGATAGTGCCTGGAGTATAATGCAGAGGTGCGAGCGCTGTATAGAGCCGCTCCGCATCTCTGCTATATTATGGACGATCGCATCAGGTGTCAGGAGTGACACCCAGGGCGATCTATTAGTACAGAAACTACTACTCCCATCATGGAACAGTGTGTTCCATTCTGGGAGTAGTAGTACTACCTTAAAAATATTTAAAAAAAGAAAAAAAAGTGAAACACACACATACACTACATATTTATTATTTCCGGCTACATTTTTAGGTCCCTGCCAGCCCACATAAATTGATCCCTGTTTAAAAATTAACATTAACATTTTTTTTTTTTTTGTCTTTCAATTTTCGGGAGGGGGCAGGGACCAGAAAATTCAGCGCTCAATATTAAAAATTAATGAGGAGTGAATTTCATAATTTTTTTTTCTAGTTTTCGTTCTAAATCTATAATTTTTTTTATTTTCACTTTACTTTTTAGCCCCATTTTTAATATTGAGCGCTGAATTTTATGGTCCCTGCCTGCTCCCAAAAATTGAAAGACAAAAAAAAATGTTTTAATGTTAATTTTGAAACAGGGATTAATTTATGTGGGCGGGGAGGGACCTAAAAATGTAGCAGACAATAATAAAAATGTAGAAAGGGGCCATTTAAATGCAAAAATAATATATTTTTTATAAACACTTGTGTGTGTATGTGTGTTTTTCTCTATTTTTTTTTTTTTTACATTTTTAAGGTAGTACTACTACTCCCAGCATGGAACAGACTGTTCCATGATGGGAGCTGTAGTACCTGAACTAATAGACAGATCACAGCAGGTCTCACTGATGCGATTGTCCTATCTATTGCAGAGATGTAGCAGCTTTCTCCTGCACTTGCATCACTGCACTATACTCCAGCCGGCCAGTGATGTGAATAGAATTCACATAACTTATTCATATTTCCCGCAGTGAGCTGTGATTGGCCAGATGGTTCCAGCCACTCACAGCTCTCTGCGGGAAATATGAATAATATGTATATTTACGGCAACTACAGTGGGACTAGAGAAGAGCGTCCGCCCGTCCGCATCTATACATTATACAGAATGATCACATCGGGTGTCAGAAGTGACACTCGCTGCAATCTGTCTATTAATGCAGGTACTACAGCTCCCAGCATGGAGCAGAGTGTGCTCCATGTTGGGAGCAGTAGTACCTGTATTTAAGGACAGCAGGTATCACTCCTGACACCCGAGACGATCGTCCTATCTAGAAAACTGCCCGCATCTATACATTATACAGGACAATCGCAGCGGGTGTCAGGAGTGACACCCGGGTCGATCTGTCTATTAGCAAAGGTACTACTATTCCCATCATCATATTACTACCTTAAAAATGTAAAAAGAAATAGAGAAAAAAAGTGAAACACACAAATCATTAAACACATTATTAAAATACATCACTAATAAAAATTCGCCAAGACTTTATTTGGATCAAATCAAAAAAACATTTTTTTTATTTGGCGAATCATCCCAATCAAATTTTTAAAAAATTTGTTCATCTCTAGTGTTAAACTATAGATGAATTCATTTGGTAAGCTGCAATTTGCAAGCACTTTTCTCTCTACCTGACACATACCCACATGATTTTCCAGACTGTTACCCTCGGCTTGTTCAATAGGTTTGCCTTTTGTGTGGTCAATGCGCCTGTAATTTGTCCTTTGAAAGCTGAAATATTAAACCTCTTTTATATTCTCCACATGCTTCTCATAGGCTTTTAATCTAGTAGTACTGCTTTACAATGCTCGCCTTTGTCAATTGCTTTTATTATTCACTTTAAGTATAATTTTTATGCAGCGTTTTTAGTTTTTTAATTCCAGTTTTTTGTAGTAGGCTACATTTAGAATTCCTTGGATAATATACCTGGTGTTCCAGTGCTAGGAGTAATGGTAAAATCTATGGTGGTCATGGACAATGCAAGCATTAATTATAACCATCTATGGTAATCTAGGACAGTGTAAAGATTACTGTACTTGTAACACCTATTGTGGTCTAGAACAGTGTAAACATTAACAGTAAATTCCCTGGAGGTTTAGAACAGTGTAAACAGTTATGGTAACATCTATGGGGTCTAGGACAGTACAAAAATGAATGGTAACATCCCTGGTAATCTAGAATGGCACAAGGAGTAATGGTAACATCCATGGTGGTCTAGGATTGTAGAGCTATAATACAGTGTCCATAGAAGGGCCATATTGTACCTCTGCAAACCAACATTTTCATATGAAAGCAAACCAGAATCATACAGAAATTTTTATGCAAAAAGGATACATGTTCCAAATACAATTTTTCTGTTCAAGTATAATCCCATAGCATAGCACCACAAATTTAAAGCACAATACACAAAACTAGTGATGAGCGACAGGGGGCCATATTCGAAATTGCAATATTTTGCGAATATATGGATGAATATTCATCCTATGTTTGCAAAATTTGCTATGTTCGTTCTCTTTTTTTTTTTTTTTTGGCGAAAATTTTTAATGAAATTTGCATAGTGCGCATGCACGATTATATCTTTCACCTAAAAGAATGGAGGGACCAGTGTCCTCTGACTGGAAGTGACAATATTCGCTAATATTTGCATATTCGCAAAAAAGAAAGAATATTAGTAATTACATTTTAGCATTCATCACAAGATTATATATGGTAATATGCCTGGTCCTACTGAAATGCATCACCACTGTAGACCTTAGAATAATAACACATGCATTGTACTCCTCCTACAATTCTTTTGTTGCAGATTACAGCATGTGTGACGCTCTACAAATCCATATTTCATATTCGCAACGAAAGTAACCTCTCACAATGGATGAATTATCTGACTAGTCATGCTTCTTTTATAGCACTCTGATCATAATGAAATGACAATATTTGTCTTTCCACATCACTCCAGATATTGGTATTTGAAGTGTCATGGATAAATATGTCACAATCCACTTAGCCTTTAAAATGTTGATGTGAAAAGATAGTGGATTGCAAATTCTACTGCATGTAAGACCGGCTATATTCTGACTCAGGAAGACATTAGAAGGTGTTATCTATGCGTCATCTCCGGCTATTTACACCATAAGATAACCCGAAACGGGAAAAGGGATGCATGATATGGCTATAACATTTCTTATAGCACAGAGGCCCCTGTATATATGATCAACACTATATTGTGAACATACAGACTATACAACCAAAAAAGAGAAAACTGAGTTACTTGTAGAGAATAACAAAATAATAAATCTTAATTAAGCAAATCACACTATAATATCATACAAAGTAATGCTAGAACATTAAACAGCTTCCTAAATTAATCCATATACTGGCACAAATTTGTTTGCTAATGGTAGGGTACAATTGGCACTTGGGGCATTCAGACAATGGAGTTCAAATGCTAAATGCCTATATACAAAGTGCCATGTGCAAAATGCATATAGAGAAGTATACAAACTCAAAAAGATGACAACGTGCAAAGATAGTGCAGGGTCTGGGATGGTCAGATTACATTACAGCTTATTGGCTATCAATCGGGGGGGTAGAGGAGGTGGCCAGGGGAGTGACTGACTGAAGGGGGTCATACAGGGCTTTAGAAGCTGAGGGCAATGCCCACTGGGCTCCAAAGCACAATCTGCATGTATTTTTAAACTCTGTCATTAAATGTCCCCTCCAGTGCCTAGATCTTAAAGTGGAAAAAGAATGTTAGAAATCCTTGCTAATTTAATAAAACTAAAACTAAAATGAACTACAATACTGCATTAACACAGGTATTTAGACACTTTACTCCTTTTAAGAGCTATTACAGTTTCCAGTCTTCTTAGAGATGATGTCATAATGTTACATGTTTGTGTACACCTTGATTTGGGGATTTTCAAATTTCAATCCTCTTGAGTTCCATCAGGTATAATGGGGACCCTCAGTGTACAGCCATTTCAAGTTTTTCCCAGAGATATGCGCTTGGGTTCAAGTCAGGGCTCTGCCTGGGCCACTCAAGGACATTCACAGAGGTATATCTAAGCCGCTTGTGCATTGTCTTGGCTGTGTGCTTACAGTCATTGCCTTGTTTTAGGTGAATCTTTGCCCAATCTGAGGTCTAGAGCACTCTGGATCAGGTTTTTATTAAGAATTTGTTTGTACTTTGCTCCATTTAGCTTTCTCTTTACCCTGACCAGTCTCCCTGTACTCCAGATCTGTGCTTCCCAACAAATCTGCCTGAGATCTACAGGCAGTTCTTTCTACCTCATGGCTTGGTTTTTGCTTTTATTTGCATTGTTTCCTTTTATGTAGACAGGACTGTGTCTTTACAAATCATGTCCAATTGCCTGACAAGAGGAATGGGAGGCCTGTAGGGCAAAATTTCAAGTGTCATAGCAAAGGGAATAAATACTTGTCCATGTGAAATTTTTCATTTTTAATACATTTGCAAAAAAAATTCTAAAATTCCATTTTCACATTTTCATTATAGGGTATTGAGTGAAGATTGATGGGGGAAAACAAGCATATTTATAGTACAAGGCCACAACATAACAAAATGCATTTAAAAAGTTTGGTTTTTTTCATATACGGCCCTTTATATAGAGGGTTGAGCCTCCTTAGTGTATATAATCCTATATTGAACTATCATGGTGTGAGTATCACTGTGTGTCCATGACAACACTTCCTGTCCCTGTGGTCTGGCAGTTTGGTGTTATCCTGGAAACCGTATGTATGAGCTAGACGTGAAGACTGCTGAGCCACGTCCAACACTCTTACATAGCAACTCTCCAATGCCTTGGGTACCGTATTTTTCGCCGTATAAGACGCTTCGGCATATAAGACGCACCCAATTGTAAAGGAGGAAAATCTAGAACAAAAAGATTCTGAACCAAATACAATGTAAAGTATAGGATAGTGATCTTCAACCTGCGGACTTCCAGATGTTGCAAAACTACAACTCCCGGGATGCCCGGACAGCCGTTGGCTGTCCGGGCATCCCGGGAGTTGTAGTTTTGCAACATCTGGAGGTCCGCAGGTTGAAGACCACTGGCATAGGAGGTAATACTCGTGTGTCCCCGCCGCTCCGGACCCGTCACAGCTGCCCTGAATGTCGCCCTCCATCGCTGTCGCCGCGTCCCCGGGGTGTCCCCGTCGCTCAGGAACATCTCTGCTGCCCGGGATCCTCGCTCTCCGTCGCCGCCATCACGTCGCTACGCACGCAGTTCCTATTGGATGACGGGACGGCATGCGCGACGACGTGATGACGAGGAAGGAGAGCACTGGTCATGCACGGGATCCCAGCACAGAGCAGTCATTCATCGATCGGACATCGAGGAGGCAGTTAAGTTCCCTCCCGCTGTCCTGTAAGCTGTTCGGGACACCGCGATTTCACCGCGGCAGTCCCGAACCGCCCGACTGAGCAGCCAGGATAGTTTCACTTTCGCTTCAGACGCGGTGGTCAGCTTTGATCGCTGCGTTTGAAGGGTTAATACAGGGCATCACCACGATCGGTGATGTCCTGTATTAGCCGCGGGTCCCGGACGTTGATGGCCGCCGGGACCACCGTGATATGACAGGGTTTTAATGTGTATTTGCCGTATAAGACACACCAACTTTTCCCCCCCAGTTTTGGGGGGAAAAAAGAGCGTCTTATACGGCGAAAAATACGGTATGTCTATTTGCGCCATTTCATAAGATATTTTCTCTGTAGGCTGCCCATTCAATTGTTGTTTACTATAATTGTGTTGGTGTAATCCATATAACTTATTAGTTTGTACTACTTTGTCACTGATATGTTCACAGAAAGAAGGGAATTATGATGTGGACGGATGATTAGGAACTCTCCAGTTGTCCTTATTTACCTGGTAATAAACTCATCAGTTGAGGAGGCCATAGGGGGCTGGCAATCCCTTGGACTTTATGATTGTATTTCTAGAACGATGAGTCATTTGAACAGCAAGAATATTTATTTATGTATGCATGAATGATGCATTCACGTCCTATCCGAAAAATCACAACCACATTGCTTACTGCAGACTAGAGATGAGCGAACTTACAGTAAATTCGATTTGTCACGAACTTCTCTGCTCGGCAGTTGATAACTTATCCTGCATAAATTAGTTCAGCTTTCCGGTGCTCCGGTGGGCTGGAAAAGGTGGATACAGTCCTAGGAGAGAGTCTCCTAGGACTGTATCCACCTTTTCCAGCCCACCGGAGCACCTGAAAGCTGAACTAATTTACGCAGGATAAGTCATCAACTGCCGAGCCGAGAAGTTCGTGACGAATCAAATTTACTGTAAATACGCTCATCTCTACTGCAGACCAACAATGAGGCATCCTGGGTGAACCTGACCTCAGTAATGAAATGAGACTTAAAGGGGTATTCCAGGCCAAAACTTTTTTTTTTTTATATATCAACTGGCTCCGGAAAGTTGAACAGATTTGTAAATTACTTCTATTAAAAAAATCTTAATCCTTCCAATAGTTATTAGCTTCTGAAGTTGAGTTGCTGCTTTCTGTCTAACTGCTGTCTGATGACTCGCGTCTCGGGAGCAGTGCAGTTCCTATGGGGATATTCTCCCATCATGCAAGGGATATTCTCCCATCATGCACAGCTCCCGGGACGTGACATTATCATTGAGCAGTTAGACAGAAAACTTCAGAAGCTAATAACTATTGGAAGGAGTAAGATTTTTTAATAGAAGTCATTTACAAATCTGTTTAACTTTCCGGAGCCAGTTGAGATATATATATATATATATATATATATATATATATATATATATATATTTGCCTGGAATACCCCTTTAAAGTTGTCATGAAAAGCTTTGATGAGCCATAGTAGAAATGTAGAGATTGAAGATATACTAAGAAATCCTACAACGCTGCGTTGGATGAATGCTATTGTACTGCTCCGATGGATGTACCTTTTTGGCAGATGCAAACAGGAGTTTATGCAGGATGGGAGTAGCAAGTGCGCGGAGGGTGGAATTTCCTGTAAGGAAGAGATTTCATCATGAATCAAGAAGTGTTTTCCCCAGAACAAATAAGACAAAGATAAACACAACCTAAATGTTAGCAAGATAACGCTATGGCAGCATGAAGTTACAGGCATAGGTAATGTTATCTTCATCTCTGCCATTCTAAAAGCCATAGCAAAAAAATAAATAAATAAATAAATAAAAAAGGCAAAATTGTTCAACAAAGTACTTTCGGTCCCAGAAAGAATAGTAAAATAGATGAGGGCAATGTATAGAATTAAACCTCTCCAGTAAGCAGCAGCCAGGCTGCCAGTCTTTTTCAGCCTATAAAATCCTACATTAACTGCTATTTGCTCCATTACTTACCATCTGCCGTGAGCTAGAAACTGGTAGTTTAACAATCCCGTGAGTCAGAATAGCAAATTGACTGCATTTTTTTTTTTTCAAATCATAGAGCATTTTTAGTGCATGCTGTCATTAGGCCAACCGTACCATTAACTAGTTCAGTTTTTTTAGTACGCGTTAGATTAAAGGGGTAGTCTTACAAAAAATCTATTGCATATACAAATGCAGAGATTTTAAGCTTTTTTCACAGCCACTACAGTGGTCCCTCAAGTTACAATATTAATTGGTTCCTGGACGACCATTGTATGTTGAGACCATAACTCTATGGAAACCTGGTAATTGGTTCTGAAGCCTCCAAAATGTTATCAAAAATAGGAGAAAGTGAGGATTAAAGAAAAATAAGTAGATAAGTAAATGACTAATATAGATAAAGCAAATCCTTACATATAAAAGTAAGAAAGATCTGCTGGGAGCTGTAAATCACTGTCTATGTCAGTGTTTCCCAACCAGGGTGTCTCCAGCTGTTGCAAAACTACAACTCCCAGCATGTCCGGACAGCCTTCGGCTGTCCGGGCATGCTGGGAGTTGTAGTTTTGCAACGGCTGGAGGCACCCTGGTTGGGAAATGCTGGTCTATGTAGAGGACAGGAGCTTCTTCAGGGTTTTCTACAAAATACACAATGGCCCTCATTTACTATTCTAAACCCGACCTCTTTTGTCGTTTTTTTTTGTCGCATCTTTGTCTGCGCCATGTCGCAGACATCGTGCGCCAGTCTGCGACACGATGCGACATTTTTTCCCGACGGACCCGATGTGGATTCTCCCAAACCCGAAAAAGGGGCGTAACCCGACATTTCTGAGCTTTCCCACGTATTTATAAAGGTTTCCAACCCGAATTTGTTGAATTGTTGTGGATTTTTTCCCGACAGCTCAGAGGAGCTGGAAACCAAAACCAACAAAACCCACGTGCGACAAACAGGATGCGACATAATAATAAATACCAGGGGAAAAAAGCAGTCGGGTAAGAAAGCAAGACAGACTTACAATCCGATTTTCTAAGTAAATGAGGGCCAATGTCCTAAAACAGTATCATGGAGCTGCCCTCACCTGGTGTTCAAACGAGCAGCTAACCCTGGCACAGGTAAAGAGTACAGAACATGTACATGTAATACCTCCCTGTACTGTAGGGGGCGCTACCAGCCAGTCAGTGCATGCACTTCAGTAATGCAGGTGTTTTACCAGTAAATGCCTATTCTGATTGGCCAGTTCTTCCAGGTATTGACACATTTCACAGATCTGGACTGTCCGTAGCATTGTATGTTGAGTCTGGTTTCAAGTTACAATGGTCCAGAAAAGACCATTGTATGTTGAAACTATTGTATGTTGAGGCCATTGTAAGTTGAGGGATCACTGTATATGTTAAAGGGGTATTTCAGGCCAAAACTTTTTTTTATATATCAACTGGCTCTGGAAAGTTAAACAGATTTGTAAATTACTTCTATAAAAAAAAATCTTAATCCTGAAGTTGAGTTGTTGTTTTCTGTCTAACTGCTCAATGATGATGTCACGTCCCGGGAGCTGTGCAGTTCCTATGGGGATATTCTCCCATCATGCACAGCTCCCGGGACGTGACATCATCATTGAGCAGTTAGACAGAAAACTTCAGACGCTAATAACTATTGGAAGGATTAAGATTTTTTTATAGAAGTCATTTACAAATCTGTTTAACGTTCCGGAGCCAGTTGATATATATATATATATAAGTTTTTACCTGGAATACCCATTTAACCATCCCCCAGAAGCTCTGTAGCTCTCTGTTTACAGATGACTCATGACAATTGAAAGATCGCTATTAATAGTAAAATAATGTAGTAATAATTAATATAAAATAAATAGTAACATTTTTCACATTAAGAAAATAAGTAAAGAAAAATGTAACTATTAACCCCTTAAAAGTGTTAGATTTCTTCTAAAACGGCACCACATTTGTCCTTCTGAGCTCACTTCATTGTTTGTAAAAATGCAGCTGCCATACATATACAGCAATCTTCATTAAGGAGTTAATTACAATACTAAGGTTTATGTTTGGTTATAACGGACATTAAACATTTAAAGGAGTACTCCGGCGCGCACCTTTTTCCTTTTATCCCGTCCGGGCTGCAAAATAAAAGAAAACACACTTTCTCTTACCTGCCAACGAGCCCCCAGTGCTCCGGTACACTCCGGTACAGGTGTTCGGTCCCCGGGCTGTATTCTTCTTACTTCCTGTTAGCCCGGCACATCACACGGAGCTTCAGCCTATCACCAGCCGCAGCGATGTCCCGCCTCGGCCGGTGATAGGCTGAAGCTCCGTGTGATGTGCCGGGCTAACAGGAAGTAAGAAGAATACAGCCCGGGGACCGAACACCTGTACCGGAGTGTACCGGAGCTTCGGGGGCTCGTTGGTAAGAGAACGTATGTTTTCTTTTATTTTGCAGCCCGGACAGGATAAAAGGAAAAAAGCGCGTGCCGGAGTACTCCTTTAATGTGTTCTATATAGGACAGACAATAATAGTATATGGGGTATGATGTATACCTAGAACCAGCCAGTCTCTCTGTTATAACCAATCTGTGTTTTTATAGAGTTGTATGAGAGAAGAAAAAGTGGTCTGCAGAAGAGATACTCTTTCTACTGATGGCTTGTGGATGAACTGCAAAACTAGAAAAGGCTATGGACAAATGTAGCTGCATTTCTAAAGCCACTTTTTTTTCTTTTATCTGATAAACTCCTTTAGGGTACGTTCCCACACGGCGTATTTTGCTGCTTATTTGCTGCGTATTTGGTGCTGCGTATTTTCCTACCCATTGACTTCAACAGAGAAAATAAAATACGCAGCAGCAAATACGCAGCAAATACGACGTGTGGGAATGTACCCTTAAAAGAACAAGTTGTTGATCAATGTTGCTTATTCTTCTTTACCTGAAACAGCCAAATCCACATTGAGGTAAGCTACAGTCCGAGATCCTAAGACTTTCCCCAATTCCTGTTGGAAGATACCGTATGTTTTTATTTCTATTTATTGACATAAAATGCTTACATTATGTAGAGGGCTCGATCCTAGCAGACTATGAATTACTCTCTCCTTATACACTGCAACGGAGAGAAGAGTCACTCAAATTGGCCGGGAAGGGAGCAGCAATCGAGTCCCACCCCAAGGTTGTTAACCAGGTCTTGGCTGCATTTTTAAACTAGGATTACTCTGAAAAACCCCATTGTTTCAGAATAAATCATAATGTCCTGGAATCTTGGTGCCTGCACTAGTTTTAGTCCGCCTGCAGTTTTGGCAGCATAAAACTGATGGCAGGTTCCCTTTAAAGGGGTACTCCGCCCCTAGACATCTTATCCCCTATCCAAAGGATAGGGGATAAGATGTCAGATCGCCGCGGTGCCGCTGCTGGGGATCCCCGGGATCCCCGCTGCAGCACTGCGCTATCAATACAGCACAGAGCGAGTTTGCTCTGTGCGTAATGACGGGCGATACAGGGGACGGAGCAGCATGACGTCATGGCTCCGCCCCTCATGACATCACGGCCCATCCCCTTAATGCAAGTCTATGGCAGGGAACGTGACGACCGCCGCGCCCCCTCCCATAGACTTGTATTGAAAGGGGCGGACCGTGATGTCACGAGGGGCGGAGCCATGACGTAACGATGCTCCGGCCCCTCTATTGCCCGTCATTACGTGCAGAGTGAACTCGCTCTGTGCTGTAATGATAGCGCAGTGCCGCAGCGGGGATCCCAGGGCTCCCCAGCAGCGGCACCGCGGCGATCTGACATCTTATCCCCTATCCTTTGGATAGGGGATAAGATGTCTAGGGGCGGAGTACCCCTTTAATAGTCTTCTCACCAAAGTACAATCATAAGACCAACCTTCCATCTCATGGCTGCTGTCCATTTAATGTCTGTGCACCTTTTGTACTCAATCTCTTCTCAATCTTAAATAAACTTGATGACTTTTACTTGTTTGCCCTCAAAGTCCCCTCTCCCATTCAACAGTAAATTTTTGATGGGGGAAGTAATATCTGACCATTAAAGATGAATCCGACTAGAACTAATCAAATTTGTTTTGAAATTCCCAAAAGAATCAGATTTCAGTGAATCTAAAACTCTTGGGATTTGTCTCAGGTAAATTGCATCATAATACAGTGGTCCCTCAAGTTACAATATTAATTGGTTCCAGGACGACCATTGTATGTTGAAACCCTTGTATGTTGAGACCATAACTCTATGGAAACCTGGTAATTGGTTCTCAAGCCCCAAAATATCATCCAAAAAATAGGAAAAAGTAAGGATTAAAGAAAAATAAGCAGATAACTAATGCAGATAAAGCAAATCCTTACATATAAAACAAAGAAAGATCTGCTGGGAGCTGTAAATCCCTGTCTATGTCAGTGTTTCCCAACCAGGGTGCCTCCAGCTGTTGCAAAACTACAACTCCCAGCATGCCCGGACAGCCAACGGCTGTCCGGGCATGCTGGGAGTTGTAGTTTTGCAACAGCTGGAGGAACCCTGCATGGGAAACAAAGGTTTAAGTAGAGGACAGGAGCTTCTTCAGGGTCCTATACAGTACACACAGTGTCCCAAATGGAGCCGCCCTTACTTGGTGTCCAAAGGAGCAGCTATCCCTGGCACAGGTAAGGAGTAGTACAGAACTTGTAGTTCCTCCCTGTACTGTAGGGGGCGCTACCAGGCAGCCAGTCAGTGCTTGCACCTCAGTAATACAGGTGATTTACCAGTAAAATGTCCATTCTGATTGGTCAGTTCCTCCAGTTGTGACATGTTTCACAGGATCTGGACTGTCCGTAGCATTGTATGTTGAGTCTGGTTTCAAGTTACGATGGTCCAGGAAAAAACATTGTATGTTGAAACTATTGTATGTTAAGGCCATTGTAAGTTGAGGGATCACTGTAGTGTGTGTGCTATTTTAGCAATCAATACAAGGATTAGGCTAGAATTAGGGATCCTAACTCTACTAACCTGACTTAACTTGGGGTTTGTTAGGTTTACACTGTCTTGGTGTTAAAGGGCTTGGACATAGTCCTAGGAGGCATCAGAGTGTCATACATAGTGTTTCAGGGCAATATGGGCGCTTTAGACCCAATTTATTTGTCTCAAACCAAATCAGACCTGAAATGAATTTTGATAAATTTTACTAATGTTTACTAACCATACATTTCCTCTACAGAAATTACTGCAGGGAAAATTTAGGAGTACATGAAGGACCATTAAAGGGGTACTCCGGTGAAAACCTTTTTTCTTTTAAATCAACTGGTGCCAAAGAGTTAAACAGATTTGTAAATTACTTCTATTAAACAATCTTAATCCTTCCTGTACTTTTTAGCTGTGGAATACTACAGAGGAAATTCTTTTCTTTTTGGAATTCTCTCTGATGACATCACGAGCACAGTTCTCTTTGCTGACGTCCTTATAATAATAATAATAACTCTTTATTTATTGTTGTCCTTGTGGGATTTGAACCCAAGGCCCCAGCACTGCAAGGCAGCAGTGCTAACCAGTGAGCCACCATGCTGCCCTTAGCATACATCTGCTATGCACGGTTCCTAAAATGGACAGAGATGTCAGCAGAGAGCACTGTGCTCGTGATGTCAGCAGTGTTCCAAAAAGAAAGGAATTTCTTCTGTAGCATTCAGCAGCTAATAAGTACTGGAAGGATTAAGATTTTTTAATAGAAGTAATTTACAAAGATGTTTAACTTTCTGGCACCAGTTGATTTAAAAGAAAAAAGGTTTTCACCGGAGTACCCCTTTAATCTCTAAGAATTTCTTAGCTGCTTAGTGCTTTGGCTTATAGTGGAGGGGTTCCTCCTGCGGGACGCCCCTTCCCCTTCAGTTATGACAATAAAGGTTTATACTAAGATGATATTTACTAGTACTTACAGGACATTTTTTAATTTTGCAAAGGGGCATGGAGGCAGAATTTTACACAAGTAGAAGTATTAACATAAGGTCTAGGAAACTTACTTCTACACTTTCTGTAGAGCCAATGAGTCCGAATTCCTCAGCTCCCCAGCTGCAAAAAAGAATTGATCTTCTTGGGCGCCAACCTGTGGAAAAGCAATGCAGACATTTTATGTAATATAAGCACAAGAGATTACTCTATATTATTATACAGAGAAACCTCTATGAGAAGACCATCCAAAATTGCATTGAATAGTTGTCTTCTCTGAGGATGATCTTTTAAAAACAATGGCCACTATATGGCCACTATTAATAACATATGGTGGACTAAAAATCCATTACACAAACTTTGTTCTGGAATAGGGGGGTGGTCTCTTAAATAGGTCTTTTTTTTCCATTACATATGATGAATATATAAAAATAATTTGTTTTCTCAACTGTTATCGGATGTAAGAAAGGCACAAATAACACAATTTTGCATGAGAACATTACACATGATTAAAAAGTACCTGTCACCAAATAAACTTTTCTAAACTAACTCAGGCTATGTTCCCTAACTACTCCTAACACCCCTTCAGCCCTTAAAAAAAACGTAAGAGCTTTAAAAAGCTGTGTATCATACCTTTATTCTTGCTTACATAGTGCAATTTCCCAGCAGAAGAAAGTGGGCGTTTCCCAGCAGGAATGACATCATTGAAGCCTGCTGGGGGACCACTTCCGCCCCCTCACATCGTTGCAGTGCTGGGATGAATAGAAGACCTCAGGCTCTGTGCGTGTTTCAGTCTGTCAGACTCTCCTTCAGCTGTCAGTCTGTGTGGCTTTCTGTGAGAAACTGTGGAGCTTTCACTTTCTGTGGAGCTGTCAATCAAGCTCAGTGCAGAGAAGCACTTCCTTAGTTTGGTCTCCTGGCAGGCCGGGAGGAGACCAAACTCACTGTATTAATTGTGGCAGGGACCAGAACAGAGCCACCTAGTGGCCGTTTTTATATTACATTTTAAACAAATTTATGAGGATAATTTTAAAAGCAAGTAAATGGGAAAGTGTCTGCTAATTACACAAGGAACAGTATATTAAAAGTTTTATTTGGTGACAGGTACTCTTTAAGATACAGTACAAAAAATGGGAATATCTTAAAGCATTATTTCCATTTGGAGATGTCTTGTAAATAATTTACTTAGGATCTGTATTAATCCAATAAACTTTTGTAAGCCAAAATGATTTTGCCGATAGCTGAAGATAGCTGAAGCTAAAACAGGGAAGTCACATTGAGATAAAAGGTAAGGAATTATTTCAGAAATAAAGATATGCTGCTGTCCTTATGGAGTGTAGCAATCTATGAGATAAAAACTGGAGATCAAGTACAGTAATAAAATAAAACAGATGACCTGAGATGGCAGGGAATGTAGCACGCTAAATCATTGGCATTGCACTCTATGGAAAATATACAGCAGTTGGGACAGAAAGTGGACTTCTGCTGCTGTACACTAAGTTCTCTTAACATGTAGTAAGTGAGTAGTGCTACATAGAGCATGGCTTCTCACCTTCCAGGTCACCATACACCTGGCCAGGTAACTGTAGTGAGAAAAGATACATGTATGCATTGACACTAAAATACCCTTGTCTAGCTGGATCACACCTGCCTGACAGTCAGAGGCCACAGCTACATCTGTAAATCAGTGTTTCTCCACCAGTGCCATGGGAGGCAATGTGTTGGTCGGGCTCCACATGTGTCTGCAGAGCTTCTGGAATCTTCAGAGACCCTTATATGCTTTACTAGCACCAAATTCTTACATTGGGGCATAGCTATAGGGCAGTGGTTCTCAATCTTTTTGGTGACTGTACCCCCAAAGGATTAAAGTATGTCCGCAGGTACACCTTGTACGGAACTTACGCGCGAGGGGTACCCACGGACAAAAGACGTGTACTTACCTTTATACTAATGCGATACTTAGTCCCCTTGTGCCATTATTCCCCCCTCCCTCTGATCCCCTTTTGCCATTATTCCCTCCTCCATCTTAATCCCCTTGTGCCATTATTATCTGATATGGCAAAAGGGAATCAGAGGGAGGGGGGGAATAATGGCACAAGGGGATCAGAGGGAGGGGTTGGAATTATGGCACAAGGGGATAAAGATAGAGGGGGGGTAGTGATAATTGCAAAAGGGATCAGAGGGAGGGGGAATAATGGCACAAGGGGATAAAGATGGGGGGGGGGGGATAATAATTACCCCCTCCCCTCCATCTTAATCCCCCTGTGCCATAATTCCCCCCTCCCTGTGATCCCCTTTTGTCATTATCCCCTTCTCCCCCTCCATCTTAATGCCCTTGTGCCATTATTTCTCTACCCCCACCCATCCCCCCTCCGATCCCCCGGGCTAATATATTTATATATAACATCTCTCCCTCCCATACACTTAGTTTTTACATTTATTTTACATTAGCCGGCTTGTTTGGGGACCGCTCCCAGAGTTCCGTTCGACGCCGCACAGAAGGGTGACGTCCTCCTGCGCTGTGCGGCACCTCCGCGTGCCTTCAGAGGATGTCACACGTCTCCCCAGCAATCGGGGCTGCCGTGGCCATTCCCCGCAATGTGCTGACAAATACTGGCCAATGCATGGCTGATATTTGTCAGCGCATTGCGTACCCCCGCACAACCGGTGGCGTACCCCTAGGGATAAGCGAAACACCGGTTGAGCACCCCTGCTATAGGGGGTGGAGGGGTAACAGCCGCACCCAGGGATTGAGGATGAGGGGGCCTAAAGGAACTTCTAGTATTTACAGATTCTGCATTGAAGCCCTAGAACTTTAAGCTATGCTTTTTATTGAAGCATTACTAAAACATGACAACCCTGGCCAAAACCACTGGTGGGTAATTTGAAGGTATTTTTGATAAACAGTTTATCCCTTTTTAATTTTCATTGTGACCCAAGAGCTAGAGAGGTTTGGGTATCCTTGTCCTGATACACTTGAAGGAAATATTAGAAAGCTATGTTATTGCTACATTGTTTTGCATTGTTTATACATATAGGAGGAGATTTATCAAAACCTGTGCAGAGGAAAATTGCCCAGTTGCCCATAGCAACCAATCAGATCGCTTCTTTCATTTTGCAGAGGCCTTGTTAAAAATAAAAGAAGCGATCTGATTGGATGTGATGGGCAACAGGGCAAATATTCCTCTGCACGGGTTTTGATGAATCTCCCCCTCACTGATTCTATGATGTTTGCAAATATTTACGGTCAAATGTAATAATATTTTGACAAATAGTAACCTGCCTCCAAAATACTATAAGTTCCATGACTTGCAAACTAATGTAGCAAATATCCCAAGCAAGTTTCCCAGTCTGATCTCCATTGGAGATGGTTAGCATCCTATCCTCAATACTAGAGATCAGTAATGTACAAACAGTGAGATGTAAGAGATTCCCAATAAATCACAATTTAATATGTTGGTTTGTTCAGAAATGAGCTAATATTCCTACACATGTTGTCCCACGCTGCCTTTGTGTAGATATTACCAGACATCAGAGGGTTGGAGAAAGCATTCTAACCATAGATTCCAAGAAGAGCGCAACCACCACCTGCTGTTATTGTAAAGCTGCTCATTTACAATCCCAATAATGCAGAGAACTAGGATAACATGATATGAATGGAGCCAGGATTTACTACAATGTCAAGTATCTCTGTTCAGCTGAGGAATATACATGTACAGTGATCCCTCAACTTACAATGGCCCCAACATACAATAGTTTCAACATACAATGGTCTTTTCTGGAACATTGGGGGAGATTTATCAAAACCTGTCCAGAGGAAAAGTTGCCCAGTTGCCCATAGCGACCAATCCGATCGCTTCTTTCATTTTTAACAAGGCCTCTGCAAAATTAAAGAAGCGATCTGATTGGTTGCTATGGGCAACTGGGCAACTTTTCCTCTGGACAGGTTTTGATAAATCTCCCCCCATTGTAACTTGAAACCAGACTCAACATACAATGATGGGGACAGTCCAGATCTGTGAAACGTGCCAATGGCTAAAAGAGCTGACCAATCAGAATGGACATTTGACTGGTAAAACCCCAGTAGTACAGAAGTGTATGCACTGACTGGTGTCTGGTAGTGCCCCCTACAGTATAGGGAGGTATTACATGTTCTGTACTTCTTTTAACCTGTGCCATGGTTAGCTGCTCCTTTGGACAACAGGTGAGGGTGGCTCCATTTTACTCTTTTAGGACATTACGTGTACTGTACAGGACCCCGAAGAAGCTCCTGTCCTCTACATAGACCAGTGTTTCCCAAGCAGGGAGCCTCCAGCTGTTGCAAAACTACAACTCCCAGCATGCCCGGACAGCCGAAGGCTGTCCGGGCATGCTGGGAGTTGTAGTTTTGCAACAGCTGGAGGCTCCCTGCTTGGGAAACACTGACACACACTGATTACAGCTCCCAGCAGAGCTTTATTACTTTTATATGTAAGGATTTGCTTTATCTATATTAGTTATCTACTTATTTTTTCTTTAATCCTCACTTTTTCCTATTTTTGATAACATTTTGGAGGCTTCAGAACCAATTACCAGGTTCCCATAGAGTTATGGTCTCAACATACAATGGTCTCAACATACAATGGTCGTCCTGGAACCAATTAATAGTGTAACTTGAGGGACCACTGTAGTGGCTGTGAAAAAGCTTAAATCTCTGCATTAAATCTCTGCATGCTGGGAGTTGTAGTTTTGCAACAGCTGGAGGCACCCTGGTTGGAAAACGCTAAAATAGACAGTGATTTACAGCTGCCAGCAGATCTTTATTACCTGTATATGTAAGGATTTGCTTTATCTATATTAGTTATCTACTTATTTTTCTATAATCCTCACTTTTTCCTATTTTTGGATGATATTTTGGGGCTTCAGAACCAATTACCAGGTTTCCATAGAGTTATGGTCTCAACATACAATGGTTTCAACCTACAATGGTCGTCCTGGAACTGATTAATATTGTAACTTGAGGGACCACTGTATAATGTAGTCTGTCTAGCACTGATGTTATCCTGCAGGAATATTACCTATGGCTTTATCTCTTCAACAATTGAAAGATCATTTTCCAATCAATGAAAAATGAAGTAGAAATATGATCCCTCCTCTAGTATGAAGCTAATTATTGTTCTGTTATTCACTTTATCCATTACTGTGCAACTTCATAGTAACAACGATACCCACCGACAGCCTTTACAGTTGCCATAGAGTCTATTACGCATTTCTCCAGAGACCTTTCAGGAGATAAATTAGCAATAAGATTGTACCTTTCAACTCCGATTACTTGTGTAGGTTTACATGTAGCCACAATGCCATGTTGTAAGTTGTAAGGCTTTGCTGAAGTTCCCCCCCCCCCCCCCCCCCCCCCAAAAAAAAAAAAAAAAAGCGTATGTCAGTACTTTAGTATGTATTTTGTGGGAGTTTATTTTATTTTTTTCAGTTATGTTTTTCTCATTGCAGGTCATGTGATTCTTTGAGCGTTCGATTTAAGGGTTTCTTTTATGGAAGAAGAACAACATGAAAGAAACACCACAAAAAAATTTCCCAAACAAGTAAAAAAATAAAAAATAAAAAAAACATTAGAACATGTTTTATTTGAGCAGAAAGAAAAGATCTATGGAGGTCTATGAGGGAAAAATGAAACAAACTGGGTTAAAAACGTTACACCTAGAGTCTGCTGTATTTTAGAAAAGACGTTACAAATAAAAGGTAGGTAAATCGTTTTATTTTTGCCATTGACTTCTAGCTAACATCTGGCCACAGCATTCTTTTCCACTTCTAAAATGCAACATGTTTTTAATGGCGTTTTTCCCCCCCCACATTTTCATGAAAAAAATGCCATATGTGAAATCACCCTTAAAGGGGTATTCCGGGCAAAAACATCTTATCCCCTATCGAAAGGATAGGGGATAAGATGTCTGATCGCGGGGGGCCCCGCTGCTGGGACCCCCCCCCGCGATCTCCCTGCTGCAGCCCGCATTCTATACGTAGCTGCGTCTGAAGTTTCGGAAACCACCGGGCTTCCGAGATGGGGGCGTGACGTCACGCCACGCCCCCTCCATTCATGTCTATGGGAGGGGGCTTGGTGACCCGGAGGTTTCCAAAACTGGAGACGAAGCTCCCGCATAGAATGCGGGTGCTTCAGGGAGATCGCGGGGGGTCCCAGCGGCGGGCCCCCCACGATCAGACATCTTATCCCCTATACTTTGGATAAGGGATAAAAAAATTTGTCCGGAATACCCCTTTAATCTATAATGTGCTTGTCTCCTTGTCACTTTGCTGTGATGTGGATGCCCTGTGTGGATTTTGCTTTTGTATAATGTGTTGGTTAACAGTGCATTGTACACAGAATATGTCTGTTTTAAAGTCCCCATTTGTAGAGCACTTTATAGTACCTTGAAGGACAATTGAGAACACTGCAATTATTAAAGGGGTACTCCACTGGAAAACCCTTTTTTCTAAATCAACTGGTTCCAGAAAGTTAAACAATCTTAATCTATTAAAAAACTTAATCCTTCCAGTACTTATCAGCTGTTATATGCTCCATAGGAAGTTATTTTCTTTTTAAATTTCCTTTCTGTCTGACCACAGTGCTCTCTGCTGTCACCTCTGTCCATTTTAGGAACTGTCCAGAGTAGAAGCAAATCCCCATAGCAAACCTATCTTATCTGGACAGTTCTTGGTAAGCAGCGACTTCACAGGGTGGATAGGGGTTCAGCGGTGCTGACCAGGATGGACACTTTAGGTAATATAAAGCTGGTTTATTGGATAAAAATGCGACGCATTTCACTGCGCTTGCACAGTTTCATGCCTGATGAAGCAGCGCAAGCGCTGTGAAATGCGTCACATTTTTATCCGATAAATCTGCTTTATCTTACCTGACATGTCCATCCTGGTCAGCGCCACTGAACCCCTATCCACCCTGTGAAGTCGCTGCTTACCATTGTCTATTCGGTTGGGGAGGCTGCAGACCAGACATTACTCATACATGCTGACCATTGTTGTGTGTGAGCCCACACAACCACCTATGGTAAGAGTTCCTCGCATATTTGGTGGCTTACCTATAGGTGGTTTTACGCTATGGAGCGCTCTCCTGTTTTATTTTAATGGACAGTTCCTGATATGGACAGAGGTGTCAGCAGAGAGCACTGTGGTCAAACAGAAAGGAAGTTCAAAAAGAAAAGAACTTCCTGTGGATCATACAACAGCTGATAAGTACTGAACGGATTAAGATTTTTTAATAGAAGTAATTTATAAATCTGTTTAACTTTCTTGCACCAGTTGATTAAGAATTATTTTTTTTTCTTCCAGTGGAGTACCTGTTAAAGAAAAGAAGCAGATGATCTATAAATGCAGTCAGAAACCCAGCATAAGAGCAACATTCATTGATACATAGGTAGGTTTTATTTATTTATTTTTTTCATTTTTTTAAGCACAAACCATATTTATGTAATAAGGTTAAGAAACCTTTTAAACAATCTTTTCTTAGATGTTTTCTTTCATCTGTTATTCATTTTGAAAATGTGTGAATATTATGGCCCTATTACTCTAGTGAAGCATCACTCCTACTCATGGTGTAGCCACAGCTGCAGGTCCTCTTGGTACCTCTTGTGTTGGCTGATATATAATTATATACATATAATATACAGTTTATAGGCCCCAGGGTGGCTCTGTCCCCCCTTATAGATGTAGACGTCCTCTGGAGGCGATGTCCTGGTCGTCACTTATGACTCGTCCCAAGTCTCGGCAGCCACTACTCACTGGCTGCATTGGCTACAAACCACTTGGGCACAGTGTCGGACTGGAGAAGTTTAGAGGCCCCATAACTTTTTATATACGGTATTTAAAAAAATTTAAAATGATATATACATAATTTTACTATTGCAGTTACTGACCAAATAAGAGTCATTACCAATAAAAATACCAACTATGATCACATATTACCACTACTTAATGACTGAATAATACCATCATACTGTTACTGAGTACACCAAGACTGACCTTATCAATAATACCATGATACAAAGGATAAATAATACTAATACAGCATGACCACATATTACCATCACACGGGGACTATACCACCATTACTGAATAATACCATCACATATTCCCACCCTGCTGTTATTGAGTATAAAACATTACACATAGACCATACCACCATATAATGCCTATATAATAGTAGTAGATACCAGTCCAGCATCTGTATACTATACAAGTAACTTGAGTGCAATTATATACAGTGAATCACAGGGGACGTCTTCTCTGATTGGAGTTGTCCTCTTCCTTTTTCTATAAAGCCCAGAATACCATGAAGATGTCTTCCAGCATGACTTATCTCTGCCGAATTGTCCATACAAACATTTTAGGCTACTCACCTCTATACAAATTCCCCAACAATAGTGCCCCCAATGGTAACAATGCCCCTCACAGTAATAGTGCCCCTTTAGATAACTGTGCCTGCATCCAGGCAATGAAGACAAAGTGTAAGGCATTGCTCATAGTAAACTCTCGTAAAACATACCTTTTTGAAGTAGCTTTGATAGAGCTCTGCTCACTTCCATCATAGTCGCTGTACCACTGGATGGATCAATGGCACCAAATACCCAGGCATCTCTGTGATTGCCCAAAACCACATACCGATCTGTGCCAAATAGGAATAAATGCACTATGAGTTAGTGTGATCTCTAAGCTTTATTGATCAGTTAAGGACCTCAGTGTTATAATAAAAGTTTTGGGTTAATATGAATCATTGAACCCAAATGTAATGAATCGGCTGTTGATTTATTTAGTCTTGTAAAAGTCATTCTGATTTTAAAGTGTTATAAATCCCCAGAGAAGTCTGGAATATGACAGTCCAGAGTCTTTATAGCAGATTATCAGGGGAATCAGATCATTTAAAAAATGTAAGGACTTTTACCACGTTAAATGAATCATTGTTCGATTCATAAGACTTAGGTTTGGCGACTCTTATTATAGATTCCTTCAGCTCTGGTTGCAATAGTTTTTACCGTATATACTCGAGTATAAGCCGAGTTTTTCTGCACGATTTTTCGTGCTGAAAACACCCCCCTCGACTTATACTCGAGTGAACTCTCCGCCCTCAGTGGTCTTCAACCTGTGGACCTCCAGATATTTCAAAACTACAACTCCCAGCAACCCCGGTGAAGATGGACAGCCCGGAACGACTATCCCTCCCCACCGGACGGTCCCTGCAGCACAGATGGCCCGGACCAGCTCACCCTAACGTCCCGCCGAGCGGAGAGGAGTACAAAACTAAAGGGGGGAGGGGGTCTGGATAACGACGAAGGCCCGGGCAGTGGTCTTCAACCTGCGGACCTCCAGATGTTTCAAAAGTACAACTCCCAGCATGCCCGTACTGCCGATGGCTGTCCGAGCATGCTGGGAGTTGTAGTTTTGGAACATCTGGAGGTCCGCAGGTTGAAGACCACTGTTAAATCAGACATTGACAAGCGTGATGATGAAAGGGGTGGTGTGGGATGATGACAGGGTAATGATGACAGGGTAATGATGATGAAGAGGGGGATGATGACGGTAATGATGATGAAGGGGGGAATGATGACAGGGTAATGATGATGAAGGGGGGAGATGATGACAGGGTAATGATGATGATGAGGGTGGTAACGACGGGGGTCTGGATGATTACATGGGGGGGGTTGATGTATTTCCCACCCTAGGCTTATAACTGAGTCAATAACTTTTCCTGGGTTTTTGGGGTGAAATTAGGGGCCTCGGCTTATATTCGGGTCGGCTAATACTCGAGTATATACGGTACTTCATATTCCAGGCATCATCTCACTTATTTTGTCTTCAGGTATATTCTTAAACTTAAGACAGACAGTCAGTATAGTTTTAACCTGTAATTATCTTGTAGCTAAGCTCATTTTTACTGATGAATGTATTAGTATGTATTGTTAATTATATGTGTTGTTTTATAGCTAACACAGGATGGCAGAGATGGGCGTGGGAGTCATCATTTCATTTAAATAGAAATGGATTTATTACCACGAGATCCATCAACTTCATTGCTAATTTAAAAGCTAATGTGACACTAGGGGTTTAGTTAATTCAACAGAAAGTGAATCACCATGATTTAAGGTCCAATTATTGTGAATGTGCAGTTCTTACGAATGCTTATTCAGCCAATAACACTGGACAACAATTTTTTTTAAAGTTTTAGTTCCTGAGAATTTTTGGTGATAAAAATAGACCCCTTCAAAGTAAACACAATTATAGTTTAATCAGATTAACTGTATCACATGTTAAGAAACATGAAATTAAAGCATACCTGTCAGATCCCACAAAAAAAAACTGTTATGTTGCTCAGTACCTCATACTGATCATGTACATTTAATTTTTATGTATCTATCACCCATATTCCACTCAAAAAAAATAGCATATTACAGCTGCTCACTGTCTTTTCCATCTTATTAAAGGGAGGGGGCATGTCCTTCTCTTGCCTGCACTGTGATGGTTCCTCCCCCTCCCTCCCTCTGCTGCTCTCGGGAGCCCTGCATCCCTGCTGTGTAACCCTTTCTTCTCTGGTGTTATGCTGTACACACACACACACACACACACAATGATTATTGGAGATTGCATGTACTCTACCACCAAAGACAATATGGTGTATAGCGTCCATTTTAGGGCATAGTCAGTCATCAGCCGCAACTCTGTCCCCCGTAAGGTGAAACACCGTCACGCCTCCTCCCTCAGACCAATCTCCGTTAGTCATCAGCCACAACTCCCTCCTCCCTTCTCCATCATCCAAAACTCCTCCATCCCTCAGACAAAAAGCTTCCTGCTGTATAGCAGAGCCAAAACTGTGCAACTGCACAACATGTGCTACAGAGCCTGTATAGCAGAGCCAACAGTGAACAGTATGTATAGCTGAGCCTGTAAGGTAGAACTTATACTGAACTGCATGTACTACAAAGCTCTGCTATACTTGGTCTGTTATACTTGCTGTGCAGTGTTGGCTCTGCTATACTGGACTGGCTCTGTAGTACATGTTGTGCAGTTTGCTCTGCTATACATGCTTTTCAGTGTCTGCTTTGCTATACAGGTTGTGCTATACATGTTATTCAGTGAAGGCTCTGCTATACAGACTCTGTAGAACATGTAGTGTCTGTGGTACACACTGCAAGTTTCTCAGTTTTGACTCTGCTATACATGCTGTGCAGTGTCTGCTCTGCTATACGGCAGGAAGTTTCGTCTGAGGGAGCATCATCTGAGGGATTACAGAGTTTTGGATGACAGAGTTTTGGATGAGGGAGGAGGGAGTTGTGGCTGATGACTGACTGGTGTGAGGGAGGAGCAGGGCCATTTGAAGGAATTTGGGGGCCCCAAGCAAAATGGACATGGAGGCCCCCCCCCCCCCACTTGATGTTCACACACGTCATGCTCTTGAATTCTGGGAGCGCAACGTGAGCGAACGTCGATACGAGGCCCCTACATGTGCAGCAGATTTCCCCCCTACATTAGGTGCAGCAGAGTTCCCCCCACATTAGGTGCAGCAGAGTTCCCCCCACATTAGGTGCAGCAGAGTTCCCCCCACATTGGGTGCAGCAGAGTTCCCCCCACATTGGGTGCAGCAGAGTTCCCCCCACATTGGGTGCAGCAGAGTTCCCCCCCACATTGGGTGCAGCAGAGTTCCCCCCTACATTGGGTGCAGCAGAGTTCCCCCCCACATTGGGTGCAGCAGAGTTCCCCCCCCCACATTAGGTGCAGCAGAGTTCCTCCCACATTAGGTGCAGCAGAGTTCCTCCCACATTAGGTGCAGCAGAGTTCCCCCCACATTAGGTTCAGCAGAGTTCCCCCCACATTAGGCTGGCAGTGTTCCCCCCACATTATGTGCAGCATAGTTCTCCCCACATTAGGCTGGCAGTGTTCCCCCCACATTAGGTGCAGCATAGTTCTCCCCACATTAGGTAGGCAGTGTTCCCCCCACATTAGGTGCAGCATAGTTCTCCCCACATTAGGTAGGCAGTGTTCCCCCCACATTAGGTGCAGCATAGTTCTCCCCACATTAGGCTGGCAGAGTTCCCCCCACATTAGGTGCAGCATAGTTCTCCCCACATTAGGCTGGCAGTGTTCCCCCCACATTAGGTGCAGCATAGTTCTCCCCACATTAGGCTGGCAGTGTTTCCCCCACATTAGGTGCAGCATAGTTCTCCCCACATTAGGCTGGCAGTGTTCCCCCCACATTAGGTGCAGCATAGTTCCCCCCACATTAGGCTGGCAGTGTTCCCCCCACATTAGGTGCATCATAGTTCTCCCCACATTAGGCTGGCAGTGTACCCCTCACATTAGGCTGGCAGTGTTCCCCCACATTAGGCTGGCAGTGTTCCCCCCACATTAGGTGCAGCATAGTTCTCCCCACATTAGGCTGGCAGTGTTCCCCCCACATTAGGTGCAGCATAGTTCTCCCCACATTAGGTAGGCAGTGTTCCCCCCACATTAGGTGCAGCATAGTTCTCCCCACATTAGGCTGGCAGTGTTCCCCCCACATTAGGTGCAGCATAGTTCTCCCCACATTAGGCTGGCAGTGTTCCCCCCACATTAGGTGCAGCATAGTTCTCCCCACATTAGGCAGGCAGTGTTCCCCACATTAGGCTGGCAGTGTTCCCCACATTAGGCTGGCAGTGTTCCCCACATTAGGCTGGCAGTGTTCCCCCACATTAGGCTGGCAGTGTTCCCCCCAGATCAGGTAGGCAGTGTTCCCCCACATTAGGCAGGCAGTGTTCCCCACAGACATAGAGCCTCCAGCCATATCCAGTGTATGCCTGTGTACTGCCCCACTTCAGTGCTCCGACCACCGCTCCTCCGGTCCGGCAATAGCATTAGTTCCAGGACCGGAGAAGCGGTGATCGGAACACCGAAGATAACGTTCCGCTGGTCACTTACCAAGCTGGCCAGCGCAAGTCTTCCTCCTCCTCAATGCTCTGGTCTTCTGCGCCTCCGTTGCTATGGGCGCACGCACGGGACATCACCCGGCGGCCCCTGCATTTTTAAACTTAACGCGGGGCCGCAGAGCATTAACGGGGGCATCCCTGTGTCCCGAAAACATCTTTCGGGACACAGGTATGTCCTTAATAGTGATGGGGGGAATTGCCCCGTCGCTACAGGATGGGCAAGCACCAGCTCTGCAAGGTGCCCCTGGCCAGCTCGGGGCCCCAAGCAATTGCTTGGTTTGCCTGTCCTGTAGTGACAGGCCTGGGGAGGAGGCGGAACGGTGTTTCACCTGACGCGGGACGGAGATGCGGCTGATGACTGACAATGTCCTAAAATGGACGCCGTAATGGTGAGTGTATAACTTACATCTTCCTTTTGTGATTCATGTGTATCATCCTTAGGCTGCAAAACTACAACTCCAAGCATGCCTGGACAGTCAAAGGATGTCTGGGCATGCTAGGACTTTTGGAAGCTGGAGGTACAGTGTTTGGATAACTCTTTTTACAGCAGTGTTGCCTTCAGCTGTGTGCCTACAGCTTTTGCAAAACTACAACTCCCAGCATTCCCAGACATCCTTTGAATGTCCAGGCATGCTTGGAGTTGTAATTTTGCAACAGCTGGATGCAAATGTTTGGTTTGGTAAACTGTTACGGCAGTGTTGCTGCAAGCTGTGTTCCACCTGCAGCCTTGTCAATCAGCTACGCTCATGCTGTTATGGGACTCATCAGTGTCCCAGGAGGTATGGGGACCCCTGGTGGTGGGATTTTCAAAGGCAGTTTTCTTTAATAAAATGTGAATTATTTTTTAAGGAAGTATATTAGAAAACTAATATAAAATATTAAAATATAAAAAGTTTTTATATCTGACAGTACCCATTTAAGTTTTATTGACTACAATGTGTTTATTCGCATAAAGTTTCTGACACACTGCATAAGTTCAATAAGGGCTAAAAGTGTTTTGCTCCTGATTTTTGTTTGTACTCAGTTACCCAAGCATTGATGGATTCCAGTTGCCCTGATAGGGTTTTTCTTTTATTGTGGCAATGTTCCAATATGACAAGCCGGACACCTTAGCTGATAAGCAGCCTGTGTAAAGGGGCCTTAAAGCGTACTTGTCATAGTGCAAAAAAATAAATAAGTGATGTTACTCAGTAACTAATCCTGTACATATAATTTTTATGATCTCCTATACTGGATACCAACACCCTTCATGATGACCCCTATGATGACCCCTAGTGGCTATTTTTATTTTTTTAGTAAAAATGTTTTTTTTTTAATAAATGTATATTTAAAAAGTCATCTTATCAGTAGAACTACAAAGTATAAAACGTTTTTAATAATGGCAGTGCCTCTTTAAGTTTGCCCTTGTAGGAGAAGTGACTGCCCAAGACATATTGCTTTATGGAAATTCGAATTTACCTTTACACACGACATAATGTCCCAATAAATTGACAATAAAGTCCTTTTTAGTGTTTTACCTACCAGGCTCATATTGTCCTTCAATAAATCCAAACACATTCCTGATAGTTTTCTGTACATTATATGTTTTCACATGAAGTTTTATTTTACTGCGAACAAGAAACAAATAAGAGAAATGACTTTGCTAATACAAATTAGTCTATTGAGCAATCAGAGGTTAGTTTGAATGTAAAGGGAGTTCAAGACAGTCGCTATGTGACCACCATACATAGTGCTACACCTTTTGTTTTTATATAACAATAAGAGCTCACAATGTATATCCATGACCTTGGTCGACAACACAAGAGGGTACATATCCCACTGTATGAAAAAAATATTCCGACATTTCCTGACCTGACAGGGGCCAAAAATATTCTGTTGGTCTTGCAGGAAAGGGAGGAGCCAGGAATCTGGAGACAACCCTACACTGACAATGAAAGAACTACACAACTTTCTGTCAGGGGTATTTCAAGCAAAAACATGCTTTGCTAAAACAAGTACAATTTGTGATAACAATAGATCTGTAAGTTATATGTTTTGGTGTGATAGCTTTATTTAAATACTATTTTTGATACCAGAATATCCCTTTAAGGGTATTCTTACACATACTGTATATGCTGCAGATGTTATTCTGGAAAAGCAATATAAAATTTGCATCATAAAATCAGCCACATAAACCCAGCAGCATAAAATCTGCAACTTGAACAGGATGTGTGAATATAATCTACCGTATATACTCGAGTATAAGCCGACCTGAATATAAGCCGAGGCTCCTAATTTCACCCAGGAAAAGTTATTGACTCGACTATAAGCCTAGGGTGGGAAATACATCATCCTCCCATGTCATCATCCAGACCCCGTCATCATCCAGACCCCCGTCATCACCCCCCCCTTCATCATCACCACCTGTCAATCCCTTCATCATCACCGCCTGTCAATCCCTTCATCAGTGGTCTTCAACCTGCGGACCTCCAGATGTTGCAAAACTACAACTCCCAGCATGCCGGACTAGTGACCTGCGGACCTCCAGAGGTTTCAAAACTACAACTCCCAGCATGCCGGGACAGCCGATGGCTGTCCGGGCATGCTGGGAGTTGTAGTTTTGCAACATCTGGAGGTCCGCAGGTTGAAGACCACTGAGAAGGGATTGACAGGCGGAGAGTTCACTCGAGTATAAGCCGAGGGGGGGGGGGGGGCGTTTTCAGCACGAAAAATCGTGCTGAAAAACTCGGCTTATACTCGAGTATATACGGTAATAGTAGCATAGGGCTTTATTGGGAGACGACCTTCTTTAAACACCATGGTGGAGATTTATCAAAACCTGTTCAGAGGATAAGTTGATGAGTTGCCCATAGCAACCAATCAGATCGCATTTTGCAGAGGCCTTGTTAAAAAGGAAAGAAGTGATCTGGGTGCTATGGGTAACACAGCAGCTTTTCCTCTGGACAGGTTTTGATAAATCTCCCCCCATGTGCTCCCGAGGCTATTCACAAGCTGCAAAAAAATGGTAACTTTAAAAGCAAAAAACATATGCAAATTTCAAACTCATTTCACGTTTTTTTTTTTTTTATATTTGGGAGATTGGGAAAATCTTTTTTTAATTTTTTGTTAAACAGTTTTTGGCAGATTTTTCAGCTGTTTTTGGAAGGGTTACAGCGAAAGCACTAGCCCCAAAATGTCTCTGTAATTGAGACAGATGCATTTTAGCACATAATTGGAGAAAAAGAAGACCCTGCCACCTATTTTTTATCTCTGTACCAATTATGGGCATAATGTGAAACAGTGGGAACTAAGTGACATTTTCCCATTATTTAAACTAAATTCAGTTGGGAAATTATTATTATTATTTTTAATGTAAAAACATACGGTAATCTAAAAGTCAGTGGGGACGTACCCTAATAAGGTTTTTCAAAAAGGATAAACAGTGGAAATCACAAACTACATAGAAACCAGTCATTTGAATTATTTTGTAGACATTGAACAATAATAAGATCATTTGTTATGGGCTCTTACTAATAATTAACAATTATTTGTAGCTTGTGTAGTGTCTAGGAAGTAATGTACCACATACAATTTGAAACACGTTTTGCACAAATACCATACAGTGAATCTCATATTCCTCATCATGCCAATAGGGTCATTAGGGGATAATTCTTATCGGCTTCCGACCGATTGCCATGGTTACCAAAGGCCTCTGCCGAAAACACCTTATGAGTAATCCCCTCCATGGACAATTAATTGCTGTATGACAATGTTGCTGGTTCCATTTCTTTCACCTTTTGCTGTTCCCAATGTTAACATTGTCTTTGCTTAAATTGTATTTACAAAATATTAGACTACAATTTTTTGTTACAATTTGTCCAAATTATCCTTAATAATAATAATAATAATAATAATAATTATATATAGTACCTTTTATTAGCAATTTTCTAAACAAAAATACAATATACAGGTACATACATGAAAAAAATGCCACATTATGTGGAGGGAGCTTTTACTTATAAGGGTGGCTAATACCTACAGAAGGGCTATGACCTAAATGGGGCTGCTACCTATAGGGAACATTATCTACTACTTCTAGGGAACAACTATCTACAGGCGGAGCTACCTACAGGACGCAACTTTCTATGAGGAACCTACGTACTAGGAGAAACTATCTACAGGGGACAATCCTCTATTACTATTGGGGGGCAACTATCTGCTACTTCTAGGGGGCCCTACCGACATGGGGCACCTCACTACTCCGGGCAACTATGTAATAGGAGAAACTATGTGAAGGGACCTGTCTACTTACTGGGTCAACGTAACTACCTGTGTGCATTGTATGTGGAAATGGAGTTAAAAACATGGACCAGAGCTGTGTGCTTGCCCTCCAGGCAAAAAAAATTTGTGACACTACCACAATTTATATATACAGTGGTCCCTCAACAGGATTGAAACCATCGTATGTTGAGGAATCTGTGCAATGTAAAGTATAGGAAGTTATACTCTTCATCGCCGTCATCATGTCGCTGCGCACGCCGCTCCTATTAGATGACGGTATGGCGTGCGCGGCGATGTGATGACGACGTAAGAGAACTACGGCGATGCAGGGGATCCTGTAGAGAATGTTGTCGCCGGATAGCCGTTTAATGTGCCCCGTGTGGTCCGGTGATGGTCACTCCCCTGTCCCCGGCACTCCGGACCACACGGGGCACATTAAACGGCTATCCGGCGACAACTGAAGCAGTCTTTGCTGCCAGATAGCCGTTTATGCGATGGCCCCGTGCTGCCTTCAACATGCGATGGCCTCAGAGAGGCCATCGTATGATGTCGGGGACATCGTAGGTCGGGGGGTCGCTGTACTTAATTTTACTATGACATTAAATATATGCACATTTCAATAAATCTTATATATTTCTGAGCCCTGCCGACAAGGTGCTTCTGAATGTTGATGTCAATTTTCTTTTTTTTTTTTGGGGGGGGGGGGGGGGGGCGCAGAATTTAATTCTTGGGCCAGTTTTGGAAATACATCGGAATACCCTTTGGCCAGTATCCCAATGTATGCTAGCACCGTACCCACAAAGCATCGTGCCACTAATTTGGTAACGTTTTGTGTAGTATGGTAATGAATTCATGTACACTTTGTAATGTTATTGACACAAAAAGATAAATGATAAAAGAATGAATACCAAATTCCACTTTAGAGGGATCAAATATGTGGGCCAATACACAGTACTATACACAGGAGGTATGGGCGTTGAATGTTTGTCACAGAACAATTTGAATATAGGCATTAGATCATGTTGCATCACGGCTATGGTTAGTAAAAAGGATCACTTTGCGACCCACAAGTGACTATGACCTGACGGTCTCAAGAAATCCATGGATGTATTTTTTTTTTATGTTGTGTCAGGTCACAGCCACTTGTGGGTCACAACCGGTCACTAACATTAGTTGCGATTCAGAGCGACGCAGTGATCTTTGGTTGTGCAACCCCTATGGCCAAAATTGAAGCGTAGCCCTAGCATAACTAGCATATAGTGGGATAGAACAATAGTGAACAAAACCGAATTAGCACCCCACAAAAAAAAAAAGTACCTTTGTTTGGGGTCCACACATCAATAAAGCCCCTTTGGACCTCATACAGTAAGGCTGGGTTCGCACAATGGAATCTCCGACCGGAGATCCCAAGTTGCAGACAGCAGTCTGTGCTAGAACCGTCCCCATAGACGTCTGGAGATTCCGTTGTGTGAAGTCGGCCTAATATTGCTTTTTTATTTTATTATTTTTTTTAATAACATGAAATAATATTGCTTTAATCATGCCTTACAAAGCACTCCAAACCACAACCAACCATCTTACAGCAACCAGGTACCTCCAGGTATCTCTATGGAGCTAACCATCTTTTCTTATAAAGACTGTATCAATCTCTCCCCACTTTCTCACAATTTGCCCCTTTTTTCTCAAATCTAGATGCCCCCTTTCTCACACAGATGCCCTCCACATCCTCCCCTTCCTCTAATTCTTACACTGCTCTCTTTTGTTTGTTTCTGTGTTTGGCTTAAAGGATACCTCTCATCAAAAAAACTTTTGATATATTATAGATTAATGCAGAATAACTTTACAATTGCATGTTATTAAAAAATATGCTACTTTCTATTTAATTTTCCACTTTGAAGAAATTACCACTAGGGGTCTCCCTACCAGTCCTGGCAGCAAGCATTTCAGACTCATGCTGGAGTCCTAAACACTACGAGCTGCCAGTCTGCTTTGTTCACAAAGGGGAACACTCAGAGCTGCCAGCCTGCTTTGTTCACAGCCTGTTTGGCTGTGAACAAAGCAGGCTGGCAGCTCTGAGTGTTTAGGACTCCAGCATGAGTCAGAAATGCTTGCTGACAGGACTGATCGGGAAAAATACAATAGAAAGAAGCATATTTTTCATTAACATGCTATTGGAAAGTTATTCAACATTCATTAATCTAAAATATATCAAAAGTTTATTTGATGAGAGGTACCCTTTAATAAAAATCTACACTAAAAACTGCCTGTGTACATTCAGTCTTATTCAAAAGCCCCATTCAAAAGATGAACAACATGTAAAGGAAGAGTTAAAAATGGATGTACTAAAGCAATGGTCTCCAAACTGCGGCCCTCTAGATGTTGCAAAACTACAACTCCCAGCATGCCCGGACAGCCAACGGCTGTCCGGGCATGCTGGGAGTTGTAGTTTTGCAACATCTAGAGGGCCGCAAATTGGAGACCACTGTACTAAAGGATTTGTGTTTTCCGAGGCGAACATGTCATGTTATGGAGCAAAGGTTTTAGGACTCTCTCTGCTGGCGAAACAAAATATTAAACTATTCCCGAGCATTTCAACAAAAGTTTTACTTTGCCAAAGAGGTTCTCTACTTTTTCGTAAATGAGGCTCAAATATCTATTGCAGTAAGTCACCGATAAACCCTGATCCTTAGGATGGCAGCAGCAAAGCGGGAAATTGAATCTTCTCTGGAGGCTGAAATAATGGACATATCACCGCAGCACGTGGGAGAGAAAAAATTGTATGAGATTTCAGGCTAAAAGAAGATTTCTGCTTCCCAGTAAGTAAAGTGCCAATAGCAAGAGATGAATACAGGCTATATAAAGGCTAAATGAATCACTTTATGTATAGAAAATATAGAATGTAGAAATAACATCAAACCATCGATGTGCCAGCTATGTGCTACATTACTTACACTTTGTAAATGCCAAACCTTCTTTTAGTGTGCCCCCCCCCTACCTCTGATTTCTATGGAGCCTTTGTTTCCCTGCTTTCCGTATGTATTTATTTTTAAATATATGTGATCTATTCTGACTGGATGCATTAAAGTGCACCTTTATACATGGATTATTTTATATTGCATGACAGCTTTATGTACTATAATTCTTAAAGTCCACCTGTCGTCAACAAAAACTTTTTATATAATGTAGATAATACCATTATATGTATATTTGTAATATACATTGGTTAAAAAAATATGTATATGTTTGTCCCTGCAGCTATTGCCTCTGTGTCTCTATGTGGAGTCCAAATACAGGAAGTGAGGGCGGACAATCAGGGCTCTGCACACTGAGGACAAGCAGGGTTCTGTACACTGAGGACAAGCAGGGTTCTGTACACTGATGACAAGCAGGGCTCTGTGCACTGAGGACAAGCAGGGCTCTGTGCACTGAGGACAAGCGGGGCTCTGTACACTGAGGACAAGCAGGGCTCTGTGCACTGAGGACAAGCGGGGCTCTGTACACTGAGGACAAGCGGGGCTCTATACACTGAGGACAAGCGGGGCTCTGTACACTGAGGAAAAGCAGGGCTCTGTACACTGAGGACCAGCGGGGCTCTGTACACTGAGGACCAGCGGGGCTCTGTGCAGTGAGGACAAGCAGGGCTCTGTACACTGAAGACAAGCGGGGCTCTGTACACTGAGGAGAAGCGGGGCTCTGTACACTGAGGACAAGCAGGGCTCTGTGCACTGAGGACAAGCAGGGCTCTGTGAAGTGAGGCTCTGTGAAATGCTCCCGGCGCACACATGAGAATGATTGACAAGCCAGGAGCCTGCACAGAGCCCTGCTTGTCCTGCCCTCACTTCCTTTATTTGGACTCCTCACAGAGACACACAGGCAATAGCTGCAGGGACAACATTTTTTCACCCAAAAATATACATATTTTTTAACCAATGTATATTACAAATATCCAGCAAAATAGATAATAGTAGTCGGCACTCCTACCCCAGCAACTCCTCACTTACAGCAGACTATCCGCAATGCGGAGATTTCACACAGCATACAGCTCCTGACTGTCCTAAACCGATGACCGTGGTTCAAAAGCCCCAGAGACACAGTTCCAATATGAAAGCATGAAAGAAGATGGGCTTCACTCATCAGTCTGAAGGTGAAGGAATTCTTTATTTCATAAGTGCAGATAAAACAGAGTGCAGACACGGACGGGACTCAGGGAACGCCGCAGGTCAGCAACATGTCGGTTAACAGCTGTTTGTGCATGCATCCAGACGCTTTGTCAGACCCATGATGGGTCTGATGGGCCTGACGAACCGTGCGGACGCACAGGCAAACAGCTGTTACCCGACATGGTGCTGACCTGCGGCATTCCCGTAGTCCCGTCCGTGTCTGCACCCTGTTTTATCTGCACTTATGAAATAAAGAATTCCTTTACCTTCAGACCGGTGAGTGAAGCCCATCTTCTTTCATGCTTGTATATTACAAATATACATATAATGTTATTATCTACATTATATAAAAAGTTTTTTTGACGACAGGCGCACTTTAAGAATTATAGTGGATAAAGCTGTCATGCAATATAAAATAATCAATGTATTTGATATCTTGGCGCTTGCTGAATATTTTTTGTTTGGTTGCTTTAGCATTAGAGTCACAGCTGAGGTGCTCTTCACTATATTAGGATAAGCCAACTAATTTATACTTGCCAACATTTTTCATCCCAAAATCTGTTTTATTTAAGGAGTATTCCAGGATTTTTTTTATTTATTTGACTATGCTACAGGGGCTGTGTAATTAGTGCAGTTCATAATATAGTGTCTGTACCTGTATTTGATGGATAGTCTCACAATTTTTATGTGATCTTTTCCCCAATGTTTATTTTTAACAGCATACAAAATGAGTGTTGTCTCGTTTTCCCAGGTTGCAGTGCAGCCCGAGACATTACATCAGGTGTAGAAAAGGAAAATAGCAGTGCTTCGATTGGGAGGGGGGGAGTGACCACTGAGTGGTAAGGAGATCATTTTCTACAAGGCTGCAGGGAATTGTAGTTCCATGAACAGCATGCATAGCTCAGGTGTGCTGCAGTGGGTGGGGTGACTGAGGCGTGTGAGGTAGAAAATTGAACTCACACTTACAAACAAGGGATCCTGGGACTTGTAGTTGTAAGCCAGACCAACACACAAAAAGGGTTGAAAATAGTAGGGGGTGTGGCTTTGCAGGGGGGCATGGCTTTTTTAGAGATGCGTGGTGTGCGAGCCAGAACAAAGCACCATAAAGGACCAAAGTAGAAGGGCGTATGGCTTTTGGGAAGAGGCATGGCTTTTAAGCCAGACCAAGATATTCACCTAGAGATGTGGAGCTTGTGGAGTAAGGTGGGGCTGAGCTGTTGTGAAGAGATTGTGGTTGAAGGACCTGTGATGTGGGTAAAACAGGCAAAATGGTGTTTTCGACCTTGAGCAGAAACAAAAAAAGAGCCGAAAATATAAAGGGTATGGCTTATGGCGTGGCTGTCAGCAGGGGCAGGGCTTGAAAGCTGGACTGACTCATTCTCCCTGAGATGCCAAGGGACTTGCCCCCCTCACGTAACGAGGTGGGTTAGGGTTAATTTAACTATACCATATTCTTAGTTGACAAATAAGTAACATGCGTAACAAGTTTGGTCGAAATATCAGTTTAGAAGTGATCCTGGAACATACATATACACACATTAAGTTCTGTGTGTGTGTGTGCGTATATATATATATATATATATATATATATATATATACACACACATATATATATATATATATATATATATATATATATATATATATACACATATATATACACACTCACACACATTTGCCATAAATGTTAAGGCAGTTTCATTAATCACCTGATTGACTCATTTCCCTACAATGTTGCCTTTACTAATTGCTAGAAAAAAAGTTGCAGTGGTGAAAACAGTGATTTGACTCTAACTCTTGGCAATGTTATGTAATCTAGCTGTGCTTTCATGAAAATTGCAGCTGATGTACGAACTCACCAGTATGACAGCTTCCTGTCGGCTTCCCCTACATAGAAAGTTCATTCTAGCCAACGACAAACTATTCTCAGAAAAAGCTGAGCAAAGCTCTCTCCTAGCTCCATTACAAGGCTGATATGCCAGAATAAAATTGTGCTTTAATAAACCCACTGTAAAATGAATGCAAGTATATTGTTATTAGTCTGTATGCTGATTTAAAACGTCCATACCTGTCCTCATAAGGTGGAACGAACCCTGGTCCAACCCTATATGTGATATTCAGTCTGCCTTTCCATGTATTAGGCACCTCCATTCCAGACATCTTACTAGAAGACATAAATATAAGTCAAATTAAATTAAAGGGGAACTCCGGTGGGGGAAAAAAAAATTCAAATCAACTGGCTCCAGAAAATGAAACAGATTTGTAAATTACTTCTATTTAAAAATATCAACCCTTCCAGTACTTATCAGCTGCCTAAACTACAGATATACTACAGAGAAATTTGTGAATTTTTTTCCAGTCTGACAACAGTGCTCTCTGCTGCCACCTCTGTCCGTGTCAGGTAGGAACTCCAGAGCTGGAGAGGTATTCAATGGGGATTTGCTTCTAATCTGGACAGTGCCTGACACGGACAGAGGTATTATACAGCAGCTGATAAGTACTGGAAGGCTTCAGATTTTTTAATAGAAGTAATTTACAAATCTGTTTAACTTTCTGGCACCAGTTGATTTGAAAACATTTGTTTTCCACTTGTTTCCACCGGAGTTCCCCTTTAACATAAGATTTACGTTATACATAAAAAAAAAATTTGCAAAAAGTTCTGCGCGGTATCTTTATCCAGAAACAATGCCACTCAGGATAGGCAATTGTTATTTGATAGTGAGGGTCTATTTCTGGAAGCCTCTCCAAATGAATGGGAATAACTGAATAAATGGATTGGAATGAATTTATTTGATATATTGGGTATCCTAAAAATTGGCCTCTACAGTATATTAAAGTCACAGAAAACCTCTCTAAAGTTTATAGTTTGGTGGGGAAAAATGTTAGTTTATTATGGCTTTGCGGTTTTTGGCTGTGGAGCTTCTACATACACAGCACATTGGATTCAAGCGCACTAGTCGTATCATTCGGAAGGTAAGAGTACACATGGGTCATTCATAGAGAGATGTTCATGCACAGGTCTGATGTCATATTAGATGAACACACCCTTTAAGTATACCTGAGATATTTGACAGCATCATTGTAACCAATTGGTGTCACTGGAATTTGGGGCAGTTTGATATCCTTTTCATCTAAGAAAAATGCAGACTCTAAAAGTAAAAAAAAAAATAACCACTATATTTAAATGGCAATTTTATAAAATAAAAATTACATGTAATATAAAGATCTGACAGCTGTGGACTAGTAAAGAAATCTTTTCATACAATCTTCTATGTTCTGTTCAATCTTCACGTTTTTACCATACTGTTTTCAATCCGTTTTTCTAAAGAAAACCATATGGCAAGAAAACGGATGGAACAGTATGGGAAAAAGTAAATCGTATGCGTTTTTAAACAGTATACTGTTTTTAAAAGTGCATACTGTTCCGTCCGTTTTTATAGAAAAAAAAAACCCTACGTTTTTGAAAATTTGGTCCATTTTTAATGGGAGGGGTTTTGGGTGGGGACTTTAGGATTCAAATGCGCATGTGCAAAGTAAAAATGTATACGTTTTTCCCGTATGGAACCGTTTACATGTGCGTTTCCCATTGACATCCATGTTAAAAAAAAGTATGCGGTTGCAGTACGGTTTTTAAACCGGAGACAAAATCGTGGTCAACCACGGTTTTGACTCCGGTTTAAAAACCCAACTGCATACATTTTTTTTTACATGGACGTCAATGGGAAACGCACATGTATACGGTTCCATACGGGAAAAACATATGGGTTTTTTTTCTATAAAAACTGACGGAACTGTATGCACTTTTAAAAACAGTATACTGTTTAAAAACACATACGGTTTACTTTTTCCCATACTGTTCCATCCGTTTTTTTCCCATACGGTTTTTGATAGAAAACGTATGCGGGAACCGTAGTTGAAAAACGTAGTGTGAACCCAGCCTGACACGTGTTTGCTTATTTATCACATTTAGGCCATGTGCATCCCAGAATCCTGACAAAGCCCGCTAACATTCTTCCATCAATGCATGTGAATGGGACATTAGTTATGTCCTTTTTATATGCTCCAGAAAAAGTCTATGGGGGAGATTTATGAAAACCTGTGCAGAGGAATTGTTGCCCAGTTGCCCATAGCAACCAATCAGATCGCTTCTTTCATTTTTAACAAGGCCTCTGTAAAATGAAAGAAGCGATCTGATTGGTTGCTATGGGTAACTGGGTAACTTTTCCTTTGCACAGGTTTTGATAAATCTCCCCCTATGTGCTGCAGATTTTAAAATCCAGAGTATATGCATTACTGTGGATTTAATTCTGCCATGGATCTTATCCATATGTAAATTTAGTCACTAATCTGCAACAGGCATCAAAGTTCAGATGTAGATTTCTGTCACAAATTATCATGAATATTCACAGTGGATTTATGTGGTGCAATTCCTCTTAGTGCATCATTTCTATGTTTTTTGGAAACAGAAATCTGAGTTGAAAAACTGTCTGATTGTGAGACAATGGCCCTTATTTACGAAGAGTGGAGTTTTGGTTTCTTTGTGGGTTTTAATTCCCTACAATTTATTTTCCACGGTATTTACTAAGGTTTCCCTACATTTCCCACTTTCCCTACACTTTGCTTTTTTTTTTTTTACACATGCTCTGATCTGTAGGGTTTTCCTCAGCTGAAATCCACCACATTTTATGTGGAAACCTTAGTAAATATGTTGGGTTTTTGTGAAAATGTCGGGAACACGCCCCTTTTTGGAGACCACGCCCCTTGCAGCCACGCCCCTTTTTCGGATTTTCTTAGCAAAATGGAGAGTGAGTCAGGGTTTTTTTCAATTCTGGCGCAAATTCTGGCACAAAATTTCTGGTGCATTGCGACAGAATCTGGCACACAACCCCACAAAACATGTCGGGTTTGCAATAGTAAATGAGGGCCATTGTCTGATATTTAAAGAATTTATTGGCAAACTATGGTGAAAAATAAGTATTTGGTCAATAACAAAAGTTCATCTCCATACTTGTTGGCAAAGCCAGAGGTCAAATGTTTTCTGTAAGTCTTCACAAGGTTTTCACACACTGTTGCTGGTATTTTGGCCCATTCCTCCATGTAGATCTCCTCTAGAGCAGTGATGTTTTGGGCTGTTGCTGTGCAACATGGACTTTCAACTCCCTCCAAAGGTTTTCTATGGAGTTGAGATCTGGAGACTGGCTAGGCCACTCGAGGACCTTAAAATGCTTCTTACGAAGCCACTCCTTCGTTGCCCGGGTGGTGTGTTTGGGATCATTGTCATGCTGAAAGACCCAGTCACGTTTCATCTTCAATGCCCCTGCCCATTCATTCTTTCCTTTACACGGATCAATCGTCCTGGTCCTTTTGCAGAAAAACAGCCCCAAAGCATGATGTTGTCTTATATGTCTTCCATTTTCTAATATTTGCTCCCACAGTTGATTTCTTCACACCAAGCTGCTTGCCTGTATCAGACACAGTCTTCCAAGCCTGGTACGGGTCTACAATTTTGTTTCTGGTGTCCTTCGACAGCTCTTTGGTCTTGGCCATAGTGGAGTTTAGAGTGTCACTGTTTGAGGTTGTGGACAGGTGTCTTTTATACTGATAACAAGTTCAAACAGGTGCCATTAATACAGGTAACGAGTGGAGGACAGAGGAGACCCTTAAAGAAGTTGTTACAGGTCTGTGAGAGCCAGAAATCTTGCTTGTTTGTAGGTGACCACATACTTATTTTCCACCATAATTTGCAAATAAATTCTTTAAAAATCAGACAGACAATGTGATTTTATGGATTTTTTTTTCTCATCATGTCTCTCATAGTTGAGGTACACATATGATGAAAAAGATCGACCTCTCATCTTTTTAAGTGGAAGAACTTGCATAATTGGTGGCTGACTAAATACTTTTTTGCCCCACTGTACAGCTTGTGTCATATCACTTCACAGTAGATTGGCTCATTAAAGAACCAAGCCAAATTCCTTTTTTGCCTCATATATTCACAGGTAGACTTGTGTATGTCAACCAATGTAGAAGAAGAACAAGTGGCACTGCTAGTAACCACAGGGTCTAAAAACAAAGGATACACTTTGGAGGTATACAACAGATAGGTACTTGCACATGGGGTCCCATCGGAGGTGCTAGGTGAAACAGAACGATATCAGTAAAAGAGCAAACATAGAAAAAAACCACACCTGCACTCACCGCAAGGGTACCGCAATTCCGGCCTCACTCAAACGGTGCCTACAATCCAAGATCGGGCATATCAGATATCACTTCTGATATGCCCGATCTTGGATTGTAGGCACCGTTTGAGTGAGGCCGGAATTGCGGTACCCTTGCGGTGAGTGCAGGTGTGGTTTTTTTCTATGTTTAGACTTGTGTATGTACTTAGAATCATCTGCAAGGGGTGTAAGAAGGAATCAGAAGGGGAGTGTGTGAGGACTAGAGGACCTGATGTGGCCTGTGATGTAAGAAGGAATCAGAAGGGGAGTGTGTGAGGACTAGAGGACCTGGTGTGGCCTGTGATGTAAGAAGGAATCAGAAGGGGAGTGTGTGAGGACTAGAGGACCTGGTGTGGCCTGTGATGTAAGAAGGAATCAGAAGGGGAGTGTGTGAGGACTAGAGGACCTGATGTGGCCTGTGACGTAGACAAGGTCTGGGTTTGTCTGCTGAAGAATTGTGGTGATCTAGAAGCTGAAGCAAGTGACGAGTAATTGACTAGCAACAGTGCGGGGGTCATTTAAGAGCCTGTTAGGGACCCTGAGGTTAGGAAATGCTGGCTTGGTGTGGCAGCCCCTGTATTCTGAATTTATATAAGTACTGTAAGAGATAGTGGCCTAAGCATGAATATTGTGACCTAAAAGAGGGTCCCTAGAATAAAAGGGTCATTCGAGAAGAAACCCTTGTCCTGCATACAATGTACACTACATGTCCCAGTAATGTCACAGAACAAGGAAAATAGTTATGTCACAGTACAGGAATAATCAACACAATGTTCTCATAATACTGGATAATATTGTATTACAGTAAAGAAAACAATGTAATGATGTCATAGTGCACATATAATATTTAAAAGAATATCATAGTACAGATATAATGGGTATAGTGAGGTCACAGATCACTTTAAGGCCATAACTTCTAACCGTGGGACTGAAGTATGATATTTATGTGAGGCATCAGTCGTCTGATACTATAGATGTAAGTTTGATTTTCTACTTTTTAAAAATACAAATCACATATAAACCATCAGTGATCTCCATCTACAGACTATTATGATTACATGCTCCTTACTAGTAGATGGGTAGAATGGTGTTAAGGGATCGCCATCAGGTATAAGAACAGTTCCTCTCTGTGCCCCCGTTCCTGGCAGCCACCAGTCCACAGGGTATACTCTGTCAAGGCTACCAACCACATAGTCTGCTGGATCAGAATATAAAATCATTCCAGCGCAGCCAAACTTCGCTCCATTGTTCACCTAAGGTTAAAAATTGAGAAGTAGCAATAATCCTACTTGTAAATAAATGACTACTGTTTGTATATATTTTACTTACTAACCTTGTCTCCTCTGAAAACTTTACCATATCTGGCAATTGCTACAGTCCCAGTAAGATTCATTGTGAGATTCCGTGTTAGGTATTGGAAGTCTTCAACTGTACCATAGTTCACATAAACTGGATCTCCCTATGGAAAGAAAGTCTGCTCGGCCCAGAAATCTTGGTTGTTTGTAGGTGACCAAATACTTATTTTCCACCATAATTTGCAAATAAATTCTTCAAAAATCAGACAATGTGATTTTATGGATTTTTTTCTCATTATGTCTCTCATAGTTGAGGTATACCTATGATGAAAATTACAGGCCTCTCTCATCTTTTAAAGTGAAAGAACTTGCACAATTGGTGGCTGACTAAATACGTTTTTTGCCCCAGTTTTCTTTGGGTCCCCTTAGGTACAATCCCAAAATATGTGGATTTATTATTTGTCATTCAGGATATCGTCAGATAGGCGTGACTTTTGATAATTAATAAGCGGGATTATACAATCAGGGGGTGTCAATAAATTATACATGCCCCTCAATGTAAAACATTCACACCCCCTGACTGTTTGTTTAATTCCGGTCATCACCTGAATTGTCAGACAAACTATAAATGCCCATATCTTAGGAACGGGAGGGCGTATCAAGAAACTGTAAAAAGGTGTTTGACCAGGGCACCCTATCTTATTTAATAAAAATCTATAAAATACAAACTCCTCAGCAACCCTTTACTAGGGTCATTTCTAAATTGTTAAATTGTTTTCGGGATATGCTAATTCTTAATAAATATCCACAGCACATCATCTTACCACAATAACACCGGATGGTGAATACGCATTGAAAGGATTTACTACTGTAGAATCATTCTGGTCAGGACTGAGAATCTTTTCGACTTTAGCAGCGATATCGCTTTCAACCCCATCGGAAGACAAGATCGACACATAATTGGGATCACTTGCATTGGGGTAAGAGAGAAGAACTTTGTAGTTGTATATCTTGGATCCATGGAGACTTGACTTCCAAGTGTCATGTATATGCTTCACAAGCACCTCCTCCTCCTGGACACTTCCAGCTATATGAGGCCTGCTAGCAAAAAACCTGCAGAGAAAAAAATTAAATCTTATCTCATCTGTAACTAATGCCCATAGAGTCATCTTGCTCTACAGATCATAATCCAGCGTATGCTAAATTCCTGTGGAAAATTCATTGAAGTAATGTCTTTGATTGTTTTATTTATATGAATGGGATCTGCAGAAATTCATGCACCTGGTGCAGGAAGAACTCCATTTACATAAAGAGACACACGTGCGGAGCGCCACATAGGGTAATAACCACAATAGAAACCAGACTAAATAGCCATAAAGGATGCACACCCAGTATCATATAATGTAAGAAAATGTAAGCTTTATTATAACACATATGGCACAAAGCAAGGAAAAACACTCTAAAAACACTTAAAAAGGCTCAGAAGAGCCACACTACAACAGTGGGACCAATTGTGGTCACCACAGGACATGGGAAGAAAAATGGAAGGGATCCCTCCTATCACTCACCAAATGAATAACAATAAAACTCGGATGACAAAAAAGTAGTGGACAGTCAACAAACGGTGCATGCCAGCCCCCAAATAATAAATGATACAATGCGACAGGGAAGCAGGTGCAAGGATGTAAAACACAGCACACTAATATACAAACACAGTGGACGATCCAGAGACGGAGGAAGGAGGGATAAGTGTCCCAATCAGCCCATGTCCAATACAGATGCCCAAGCACATATGGTAATAACGTCACAGAAGCTGATAAAAATACCAGTTAGCAATAGAGCTACTTACCTGGGTGGGTTGTGGTGTAGCCACAACTATATGGTTTACTGGATTTTTCTATACAGATGCCCAACTGACTTTATAGCACCTCTTATGTACTATATCTCTGTTTCCCTAATCTATCTAGGCATCCATTTTATAGTATTTTATATTTATTGTTTCCACTGCTTGTTGCCCCTTGGGATGGGGGCATTAACATTGCCTGACACTACTTCTCACATAGTGTAAGTAGTGCATGGTATAGTTATTGCCACCCACAATGTTTAATTATTGCCAGTGTTTATTGTAATCTGCACCTCTCGTCAGGGTGCTGTAATGACAACCGGGGATATCTTCTCTTTGGCTTGTGGTTCACCAGTGATGGTTGTGTGTTCCATCCTATGCAGGAGGTGATGTGACTCTGGCTGTGGATACGGACCGCAACATAATGCCAATGCTGGCGGGCAGGTGCAACCTCTGAGATAACTACAGATGGTAAGTTAAGAAAGTTATTACTACCTGTTTACACTAAATTATTGTATTAGAAGTAATTGGTAGGTGTCGTCAATTAACCTCATTGTAAGTATGTGCTACTCTTATTTTATTTGTGACTGTGAACTTCAGCTTGAAAGCATGTTCTCAGTCCTGTTATATGAGGAAGGAGGTAAACCCTCTGAAAAGCACGTTTTATATTGGACTAAATAAATATTAATTGCCTTTTGGGAAACTACTGGTTTACAGTTGTGCTCCTTGAGACACCGCTTTTTCGTTTTTATCTGGTGCGATTTACATAAAGGGCATCTGCCATATGTAAATACACTTTAAAAGTTATATATAAGCTACAAAGTTACATCATTTTAATTATATATTTTATACAAGCACCAAGCTATGGTATTGCCAGTAAGAGTTTTACCACCTTGTAATAGAGTATATAAAGATGTTTCCCAAAAAGAACATCCAGAAGGAATAAATGTTAGATCACTTGGGGCCCCACAGTCACTAGTACAAAGTCCCAAGTCTCTATCCTCCTCACCAGCACAGCTGTGGTCCAGTATGTGTGCCATTGTATGATACAAACTCTATGGAAGTTATGGGTACAGCTAATGAGAGCAGCACATGCTGGTGAGGAGGAATGGGAGATTTTGGACCCCTCTACCAGTGATCTGTGGGGACACCCCCTTGATAACACTGTCAATTTGTGATTGTGGACAGAAATCTTTAATGCTGAGCATATTGGTATACCCAGCAGGCATTAGATCACTATAACCTATGATCTGCTTAGAAAGGACTGCTAAATGTAAAAATACTCCAAAAATAGATATATATAGCAAACTTCTTTTCCCATTAATGCATCTAGAGTTGGTTAGTTAAAGAGAAAGTTAAACAGATTTTTAAATTACTTCAATTAAACATTATTAATCCGTCCAGTACTTATCAGCTGCTGTTTACTACAGAGAAAGTTCTTTTCTGTTTGAATTTCTTTTCTGTCTGTCTACAGTGCTCTCTGCTGACACCGCTGTCCATGTCAGGAACTGTCCAGAGCAGGAACAAATTTCCATAGCAAACCTCTCCTGCTCTGGACAGTTCCTGACATGGACAGAGGAGTCAGCAGAGAGCACTGTGGCCAGACAGAAAAGAAACTCAAAAAGAAAAGAACTTCCTGTGCAGCATACAGCAGCCGATAAATACTGGACGGATTAAGAGTTTTTAAATAGAAGTAATGTACAAATGTGTTTAACTTTTTGCCACCAGTTGATTTAAAAAAAAATAATTCCACTGGAGTACCCCTTTAAGTCAATCAATGTACCCGTAAAGGGCTATTCTCATCTCAACTAACATAGATAAACTTGTAGGGCACTTCAAGTTCAATATTTATGCAAATATGTTCATTTAGCTAACTTGTCTCCTGAAATTACTATTCCGTCCCCCCCCCCCCCATGTTGGCAGCTCGCTCTCTAGGTTACCGACCACTGCTCTACTCAACATTAAACAGGCTGCGCACTCACTACTTTACATTGTAGTAGAGTGTCATTTCTTCAGTGTTGTCACATGAAAAGAGAGAAAATATTTACTAAAATGTGTGTGGTGGACTCACTTATGGGAAATACTGTACATAATGTGATGGTTGCAGTATCACTCTCCCCCGTGTTGAACCCCTTGCCATGCTTCTGGTAATAGGTATAAATTGAGGAGTCTCCTAATGTATAGCTCATCCAAACACTGCAAAATGCAGTATAATCAATAGAACGGAAAGAACTCCTGTGAGATGTACCTACTATGACCTTGAAACCCAAAGCGTAAATATCATCTACCAGCTATGGCCATGTAGGAACCAGTCCAAAGTAGTTATATAAATAGATCAACTGTGAACACAATGTTAATGTTTACATGTTTCAAATGAATGGTAAAATATATTCTTAAAATAATATTTACCTGTTTCTCCATACTGAATTGGGAAATCACATCCCATCTCAAGGGAGGAAACTTTTTAAACAGATATTTAGAAATGTAAACAAATGAACAATACCATTAAACAGGTACTCCACTGGAAAACATTTATTTTTCCTAAATCAACTGGTGCCAGAAAGTTAAAAAGATTTGTAAATTATTTCTATTAAACAATCCCAATCCTTCCAGTACATTTCAGCTGCTGTATTATACGCAGGAAGTTCTTTTCTTTTTGAATTTCCTTTCTGTCTGACCACAGTGCTCTCTGCTGACACCTCTGTCCATGTCAGGAACTGTCCATTGGAGGATAGGTTTGCTATGGGGATTTGCTCCTACTCTGGACAGTTCCTGACATGGACAGAGGTGTCAGCAGAGAGCAATGTGGTCAGACAGAAAGGAAATTCAAAAAGAAAAGAACTTCCTGCGTATTATACAGCAGCTGAAATAAATTAGAAATAATTTACAAATCTGTTTAACTTGCACCAGTTGATTTTAAAAGAAAATGTTTTCCAGTGGGAGTACCCCTTTAAAAATTGGAACAGGGAAAGTTGCCGAACTGGAAGAACGTGCTAAAATCCATAGTCTACAAATAAATGCTAAGGAACAAGAAGATGTTTCACAATCTTTTAAAAGCCAAATTTTTATTTTTATAAAGCCACTTTCTCACAGGAGAATGTTGGTCTGTGTTTTATATCTTTGTTTGCCAAAACTAGAAATGAAATAGTGCCATTATACTTTTTCTTTGTTTATTAAAGGGGTACTCCGGTGAAAACCTTTTTTCTTTTAAATCAACTGGTGGCAGAAAGTTAAACATATTTGTAAATTACTTCTATTAAAAAATCTTAATCCTTCCAGTACTTATTAGCTGCTGAATGCTACAGAGGAAATTCCTTTCTTTTTGGAACACTGATGACATCACGAGCACAGTGCTCTCTGCTGACATCTCTGTCCATTTTAGCAAGGTATGTATGCTGAGGGCAGCATGGTGGCTCAGTGGTTAGCACTGCTGCCTTGCAGCGCTGGGGACTTGGGTTCAAATCCCACTAAGGACAACAATTAAAAAAGCGTTATTATTATTATAATAACGTCAGCAGAGAGAACTGTGGTCGTGATGTCATCAGAGAGCGTTCCAAAAAGAAAAGAATTTCCTCTGTAGTATTCAGCAGCTAATAAGTACAGGAAGGATTAAGATTTTTTAATAGAAGTAATTTACAAATATGTTTAACTTTCTGCCACCAGTTGATTTAAAAGAAAAAAGGTTTTCACCGGAGTACCCCTTTAAGGTCCAATCAGCTTTGTTTACAAACACTGATGCAACAGATTGTAAACTTGGCAATGTCCATGCTGCAAGAAGAGAATGTTTCAGTTTGGCAAGAGCAAGATTCTACCATTTAATGCCTCCTTGGGGCACCATATTTCCCCTTCTAGGGTAAAATACCTTAGCCATATTTCTGGGTTGAATGTATGACATAAAAAAAATAATAATTATAGTTATTCTAAGCGTATAAATCCTAAGAATGGACAAACACCTCTGGAAATGAAATATCTTTTAAGTAGCTAAGCAGTGGAAGATCATAAAAAACAAAGGAAAGTTTAAAGGTAATCTAGAAGGTTAATGTTCCCTTTTGTGTACAAGTTCCTGTACTGTAGGGGGGGTATTTATCAAAGGATTTATGTGTGTTTTTTTTCACGTAACTTTGGCGCAATAATTTAGGCGCAGTGTCTTTTTGCGCCAAAGTTTGGCGCATCTTCTCTACTGTCATTTTTACAACTTTCTCAAAATCACACGGTCCTATGTGTGATTTCAACTTTATTCAGTAATTCATCATTTGCGCCAATTGATCTTTGGCGCAATTTTGGCGCAAATCCCCGCCAAGAAATTTTGCACATGGAAAACACACTTACCAATGTCAGAAAATGTAAAGGCGTCAAAATACATTTAAAAAAAATTTTTGTGAAAGCGGCGACGCCTCCGGGGCTGCTCAATACTATCCTGCGACATAGTTGTCTCTGAGGAACCTTCACCCTCCGTTGAGCCAGCATTGGACATGGCCGCACAGGTTCAGGAAAGGTAAAGCACTAAAGCAGTGGTCTCCAACCTGCGGACCTCCAGATATTGCACAACTACAACTCCCAGCATGCCCGGACAGCCAACGGCTGTCCGGGCATGCTGGGAATTGTAGTTTTGCAACATCTGGAGGTCCGCAGGTTGAAGACCACTGCCCTAAAGTAACAAAAAAAAAATACCCAAGTTGAAAATAAAATCCATTTCACATGGTGACTATAAACCCCACAAAAGAAAATAACTCACGTCGCTTGCTGATATACTGCAGGAGGGACTCCGAAATGGCTGCTCTACAGGGTAAAATACGCGTCCTCTGTGGGGGTAAGTTCTGTGTAAAAGGCGCTGTGAACAGCTGATTTCAACATTTGCGCCAAAATGACTAACAACTTGCACCAAATTATAAATTTGGTGCATGTCCACGAAAACCAAAGTGAAAAAAAAAGGGTAAAAAGTAACTGTCAACAGGCAAAATTGATAAATACCCCCCCTATGTCTTCAAGTTTAAAACAACTACCAAAAAGCATCATCATAGATACAAAAGCATAATATATGAAATGTTTTTATTGTTTTTTTCATCACAAGGAATAAAATCTATAAAACAGAGTAGAAGTCTAGAATCCCAAGCACAGTCTAGAATCCCAAGCAAAAAAACATGTACAAAAATGTGCATACGAGTTCACTGCAGTGCACTACAATGAAAGTCAAGCTGCCAATGGCATTCTATGTATATCAATGTGCAAAACAGAAGTGAAATGGCATAGGGGTGAGTACACCAGTGGTGGGTATTGGGACAGTGTGGTTGCTGTCTCTTTGACCATGGTCTGTGATTGATTTTTTTCCTATTTGGCTTGTTTCACTTGTGTGGCAGCTTTATTTGTGAACTTGTATCCTCCATATATCCATCTTTATCCACATCTTCATTAGTCGTATGTATGTATATATATATATATATATATATATATATATATATATATATATATATATACATAAAATGCAGTTGGCACCTGGACTTTCATTGCAGTTAACTCTTTTATACATATTTATTCTTCTGTTTGTGACTAGAAATGAGCGACCTTACAGTAAATTCGATTCGTCACGAACTTCTCTGCTCGGCAGTTGATGTCTTTTCCTGCATAAATTAGTTCAGCTTTCCGGTGCTCCCGTGGGCTGGAAAAGGTGGATACAGTCCTAGGAGACTCTTTCCTAGGAATGTATCCACCTTTTCCAGCCCACCGGAGCACCTGAAAGCTGAACTAATTTACGCAGGAAAAGTCATCAACTGCCGAGCCAAGAAGTTCGTGACGAATCGAATTTACTGTAAGTTCGCTCATCTCTATTTGTGACACTAAACTTTTATACAGTGGTCCCTCAAGTTACAATATTAATTGGTTCCAGGATGACCATTGTATGTTGAAACCATTGTATGTTGAAACCATTGTATGTTGAGACCATAACTCTATGGAAACCTGGTAATTGGTTCTGAAGCCACCAAAATGTCATTCAAAAATAGGAAAAAGTGAGGATTAAAGATAAATAAGTAGATAACTAATATAGATAAAGCAAATCCTTACATATAAAAGTAAGAAAGATCTGCTGGGAGCTGTAAATCACTGTCTATGTCAGTGTTTCCCAACCAGGGTGCCTCCAGCTGTTGCAAAACTACAACTTCCAGCATGCCCGGACAGCCGTTGGCTGTCCGGGCATGCTGGGAGTTGTAGTTTTGCAACAACTGGAGGCATCCTGGTTGGGAAACAATAGATTATGTAGAGGACAGGAGCTTCTTCAGGGTCCTATACAGTACACACAGTGTCCCAAATGGAGCCGACCTTACTTGGTGTCCAAAAGAGCAGATAACCCTGGCACAGGTAAGGAGTAGTACAGAACTTGTAGTTCCTCCCTGTAATGTAGGGGGCGCTACCACACAGCCGGTCAGTGCATGTACTTCAGTAATAGAGGTGATTTAACAGTAAAATGCCCATTCTGATTGGTCAGTTCCTCCAGTTGTGACAGGTATCACAGATCTGGACTGTCTGTAGCATTGTATGTTGAGTCTGCTTTCAAGTTACGATGGTCCAGAAAAAAACATTGTATGTTGAAACTATTGTATGTTGAGGCCATTGTAAGTTGAGGGATCGCTGTATTTACTATTTTTTCTACCTATCCACCCTTGTACACATATTCTGGCCTCTTTTCTATTCCATTTTCTATTTTTGATTTTATTTTTTGTGATGATTATAATAATACACATATTTCATATAGTATTATTTTTGTGTCTTTAGATGTTTTCTAGTTTGTTACAGGGAATCCGTCTGCAGCCCTTGAAATTACATTCAGCCCTATACAGATTACGATTAAGGAAGTAAAAATAAATGTAAACTTATGGTCAGGCAGGGTGCATGACCAAGGAGAGGTTTTTAAAGGGGTATTCCGCCCCTAGACATTTTATCCCCTATCCAAAGGATAGGGGATAAGATGTCAGATCGCCGCGGTCCCGCTGCTGGGGACCCCTGGGATCCCCGCTGCGGCACCCCGCCATCATTACAGCACAGAGCGAGTTCGCTCTGCACGTAATGATGGGCGGTACAGGGGCCGGAGCATTGTTACATCACGGCCCCGCCCCTCTTGATGTCACGGCCCGCCCCTTTCGATACAAGTCTATGGGAGGGGGCGTGGCGGTCGTCACTCCCCCTCCCATAGACTTGCATTAAGGGGACGGGACGTGATGTCACGAGGGGCGGCGCCATGACGTCACGCGGCTCCGTTCCCTGTATCGCCCGTCATTACGCGCAGAGCGAACTCGCTCTGTGCTGTAATGATGGCGGGGTGCCGCAGCGGGGATCCCAGGGGTCCCCAGCAGCGGGACCGCGGCGATCTGACATCTTATACCCTATCCTTTGGATAGGGGATAAAATGTCTAGGGGCGGAATGCCCCTTTAAGAGTCTGGGGCACTGCTGTTACTCTACCTAACATAAATGACTCTGGGACAGTATGTTGTAAATCTGTAGTCTTACTTTAAGTTTTTGTGGATCTCCTCCGCCTTGATCTCTTCATGAAGCTGTTGACTGTACTTGGGATCACCATCTTTGCTTGTTTTCCTCAGCCATGAAAGTTGTGGAGGAATAATTGCAAAATGTCCGATCAAAATCCCAATTACCAGGGAGGCCACTGCTAAAGAGATCAGTCCCAGAATTTTCATCCGGTGCATTGTATCTAGCAATGTTTCCTGACCTAAAAGAGTAAGTTTATCAATGGTCATGGATAACTTTTGGGATGTACATTTTCATAGTATGCATGTGTAAAGATGTATAATGCATCTTCTTAAAAATAGTGTCCATTAAAGAGATCTGAGCTGGAGCAGCTTCTAATATACGTAACAGAGCAAATCAAATTAAATGTAAACTTAAAAAAAAATTATTTTCTTTAGTTATTCTTCATCTAAGAAGTTATCCATTAGCCATGTGGGTAATCATTTGTCTTGAACACTTATGATCCCAGGCTTAGGTTATGTGCATCTTACCAAGTAGGCGCTCCCAACCACATATAATGTGCGCTGCTGATTTACACCATTGGGGTTAACAAACAACCATTAGAACTTTATTAACGGAGAGCTGGTCACTTAGATGACCGGTCATTCAGCCAATATATAGAAATATATATTGTTGGTTTGACATTGTCTTTTCTGTAGCTATAACATTATACTGTAGTTCCTAAAATTACACAAAACATTTGTTCAACAATGACTATTGTAACTTAGAATTATGGCTTTAACTTTCAATATAACGATGTCACCTAAAATAATAAAAAAAATCATCATTAAGCACAATTAAGTAGATAACTAATAGTGTTGAGCAGCATAGGCCATATTCGAATTCGCGATATTTCACGAATATATGGACGACTATTCGTCATATATTCGCTAAATTCGCATATTCGTAATATTTGCGTTTTATTTTCGCATATGCTAATAACTAATAGAGGTATTTTCGCATATGCGAAAATTAGCATATCCGAAAATTAGCATATAAAAAATTAGCATAAGTGAAAATTCGCAAATGCGGAAATTAGCATATGCAAATTCACGCACCAGTCTCACACAGTAGTATTAGAGCCTTCTTTACCACACAAGCTGGAAGCAGAGAGGGGTGATCACTGTGATGTGTACTGTGAAGAAAAAAAAAATAAAGAAAAAAAAAAGAATATTCGTAATTACGAATATATAGTGCTATATTCGCAAATATTCGCGAATATTCGCGAATAAAATTTGCATTGCGAATATTCGCGAGCAACACTAATAACTAATAGAGGTATTGTAAGTTCTTACATATACAAGCTAGTTACATCTGTGGTATGGTGTAAATTGTATATTCAAGACAGGAGTACCCAGTGTGTAGTAATAATAAAAGGGCATTACTCTCACTTGGTGTTTTAAGTGGCACAGCTGAAGCAGTACGGTACATGTAGTACAGATAGAGGACAGTATAAGTGGAGAGCAGTATAGTACATGTGGTACAGTAAGGTAGATGGCAGTACTTCGCTTCTCGGCCTTTTGGCTAAGATCAAGTGTAGTATCTGTTCTTATCAGTTTTCATGCTGGTGTACACTACGCCGGTATGGGGCTGGTGGGGATGGGTGCTGCATGGAGGATGCAGGTGTACCGGGGCTGGTTCTGAGGAATCAGCTTGACGGCTGCCCCGATGTGACCTGTTCCCTCCGGGTCTCGCCATGAGGCTGAGAGGGTCTAGAGCCGAGGTACTTTTGTGCCTCGGGGAGTGGTGACCCTGAGGTGCCGAAACTCACTGGGAGGATGGGCTCACTGAGTTGAAGCACGGGCACCATAATCTCTTCACCTTGTGGCACTCACCTTCCCGGCCTTCTGGCTAGGATCAGAGAAATTTTTATAGATCCGGACAGATGTCCGGGCAGTATATCTGCACACATTCACTTATTTATTTCTTTTTGTCTCACTGTGTCATTTTTTGCGTGTTGTGTGTTCACAGGATTTATCAGGATGCGGTAGCCCTTCTGGGTGTCCCTCCTGGCGGTCTAGGGGAGGTGTGTGTGGCCATTAGGTTCCGCACCTCCCTGCAAACACTCCGGGTACTGGCAGGGTACCTACCGTTATCGGCTCTGCGGGCAGATACCTTGGCTAACGCCAAGGGGGATGCCGGGAGCATTTGTGGTCCCCTAGTAGCTTCGGCGAAAAGGGACATCGAACCTGGAACCTCGCAGGTACCTTTTGGTCCAGAGGCGAAGGGTAAGGTTTGTTGGGGGGCCTCTCTCCTATCGGAGAAGGGCTTGCGATAGACCGCATCCTTTGTGCACGTTTTTTTAGTGTAACACGTTTGCACTTTTTCTTGCACTTTGGGTGAATCGAGAGCACGTTCCTTGGCTTTAGATAAAAAAAAAAAAAAGTAGATGCCAGTACTGTAGACACATGGCAGGACAGTACATAAGGCATAGTGCAGTACAGTGCGTGTATATACAGTTATAGTATAGGTAGATGGATGTACTTGTATGTTGTGCAGTACATGTAGATAGCAGTAAAGGAGATAGATAAGTAGACGTGCACGTTTGCACAGAGAATACAGTACTTTATTGTATGTAGTGTAGAGAATAGTACACACAGAGAGTAGTACAGTACATGTGGCAGAGTTGAATGGCAGTGCAGTAAATGTAGCACAAGTAGAGGGCAGGGCAGTACATGTAGCACAAGTAGAGGGCAGGGCAGTATATGTAGCACAAGTAGAGGGCAGTGCAGTACATGTAGCACAAGTAGATGGCATGGCAGTACATGTAGCACAAGTAGATGGCAGGGCAGTACATGTAGCACAAGTAGAGGGCAGGGCAGTACATGTAGCACAAGTAGATGGCAGGGCAGTACATGTAGCACAAGTAGATGGCAGGGCAGTACATGTAGCACAAGTAGATGGCAGGGCAGTACATGTAGCACAAGTAGATGACAGGGCAGTACATGTAGCACAAGTAGAGGGCAGGGCAGTACATGTAGCACAAGTAGAGGGCAGGGCAGTACATGTAGCACAAGTAGATGGCAGGGCAGTACATGTAGCACAAGTAGAGGGCATGCCGTACATGTAGCACAAGTAGAGGACAGGGCAGTACATGTAGCACAAGTAGATGGCAGGGCAGTACATGTAGCACAAGTAGATGGCAGGGCAGTACATGTAGCACAAGTAGATGGCAGGGCAGTACATGTAGCACAAGTAGATGGCAGGGCAGTACATGTAGCACAAGTAGATGGCAGGGCAGTACATGTAGCACAAGTAGATGGCAGGGCAGTACATGTAGCACAAGTAGATGGCAGGGCAGTACATGTAGCACAAGTAGATGGCAGGGCAGTACATGTAGCACAAGTAGATGGCAGGGCAGTACATGTAGCACAAGTAGATGGCAGGGCAGTACATGTAGCACAAGTAGATGGCAGGGCAGTACATGTAGCACAAGTAGATGGCAGGGCAGTACATGTAGCACAAGTAGATGGCAGGGCAGTACATATAGCACAAGAAGAGGGCAGGGCAGTACATGTAGCACAAGTAGAGGGCAGGGCAGTACATGTTGCACAAATAGAGGGCAGGGCAGTACATGTAACACAAGTAGAGAACAGGGCAGTACATGTAGCACAAGTAGATGGCAGGGCAGTACATGTAGCACAAGTAGATGGCAGGGCAGTACATGTAGCACAAGTAGATGGCAGGGCAGTACATGTAGCACAAGTAGATGGCAGGGCAGTACATGCAGCACAAGTAGATGGCAGGGCAGTACATGTAGCACAAGAAGAGGGCAGGGCAGTACATGTAGCACAAGAAGAGGGCAGGGCAGTACATGTAGCACAAGTAGAGGGCAGGGCAGTACATGTAGCACAAGTAGAGGGCAGGGCAGTACATGTAGCACAAGTAGAGGGCAGGGCAGTACAGGTAGCACAAGTAGAAGGCAGGGCAGTACATGTAGCACAAGTAGAGGGCAGGGCAGTACATGTAGCACAAGTAGATGGCAGGGCAGTACATGTAGCCCAAGTAGAGGGCAGGGCAGTACATGTAGCACAAGTAGATGGCAGGGCAGTACATGTAGCACAAGTAGAAGGCAGGGCAGTACATGTAGCACAAGTAGAGGGCAGGGCAGTGCATGTAGCACAAGTAGAGGGCAGGGCAGTATATGTAGCACAAGTAGAGGGCAGTGCAGTACATGTAGCACAAGTAGATGGCATGGCAGTACATGTTGCACAAGTAGGGGGCAGGGCAGTACATGTAGCACAAGTAGAGGGCAGGGCAGTACATGTAGCACAAGTAGATGGCAGGGCAGTACATGTAGCACAAGTAGATGGCAGGGCAGTACATGTAGCACAAGTAGATGGCAGGGCAGTACATATAGCACAAGTAGAGGGCAGGGCAGTATATGTAGCACAAGTAGAGGGCAGTGCAGTACATGTAGCACAAGTAGATGGCATGGCAGTACATGTAGCACAAGTAGGGGGCAGGGCAGTACATGTAGCACAAGTAGAGGGCATGCCGTACATGTAGCACAAGTAGATGGCAGGGCAGTACATGTAGCACAAGTAGATGGCAGGGCAGTACATGTAGCACAAGTAGATGGCAAGGCAGTACATGTAGCACAAGTAGAAGGCAGGGCAGTACATGTAGCACAAGTAGAGGGCAGGGCAGTACATGTAGCACAAGTAGAAGGCAGGGCAGTACATGTAGCACAAGTAGATGGCAGGGCAGTACATGTAGCACAAGTAGAAGGCAGGGCAGTACATGTAGCACAAGTAGAGGGCAGGGCAGTACATGTAGCACAAGTAGAAGGCAGGGCAGTACATGTAGCACAAGTAGAGGGCAGGGCAGTACATGTAGCACAAGTAGATGGCAGGGCAGTACATGTAGCCCAAGTAGAGGGCAGGGCAGTACATGTAGCACAAGTAGATGGCAGGGCAGTACATGTAGCACAAGTAGAAGGCAGGGCAGTACATGTAGCACAAGTAGAGGGCAGGGCAGTACATGTAGCACAAGTAGAGGGCAGGGCAGTATATGTAGCACAAGTAGAGGGCAGTGCAGTACATGTAGCACAAGTAGATGGCATGGCAGTACATGTAGCACAAGTAGGGGGCAGGGCAGTACATGTAGCACAAGTAGAGGGCAGGGCAGTACATGTAGCACAAGTAGATGGCAGGGCAGTACATGTAGCACAAGTAGATGGCAGGGCAGTACATGTAGCACAAGTAGATGGCAGGGCAGTACATATAGCACAAGTAGAGGGCAGGGCAGTATATGTAGCACAAGTAGAGGGCAGTGCAGTACATGTAGCACAAGTAGATGGCATGGCAGTACATGTAGCACAAGTAGGGGGCAGGGCAGTACATGTAGCACAAGTAGAGGGCATGCCGTACATGTAGCACAAGTAGATGGCAGGGCAGTACATGTAGCACAAGTAGATGGCAGGGCAGTACATGTAGCACAAGTAGATGGCAAGGCAGTACATGTAGCACAAGTAGAAGGCAGGGCAGTACATGTAGCACAAGTAGAGGGCAGGGCAGTACATGTAGCACAAGTAGAAGGCAGGGCAGTACATGTAGCACAAGTAGATGGCAGGGCAGTACATGTAGCACAAGTAGAAGGCAGGGCAGTACATGTAGCACAAGTAGAAGGCAGGGCAGTACATGTAGCACAAGTAGAGGGCAGGGCAGTACATGTAGCACAAGTAGAGGGCAGGGCAGTACATGTAGCACAAGTAGAAGGCAGGGCAGTACATGTAGCACAAGTAGATGGCAGGGCAGTACATGTAGCACAAGTAGAAGGCAGGGCAGTACAGATAGAGCACAGCAAAATACATGTCGTATACTCTGCTGCAGAGACCCAAGGTTAGATGGCAGATCATCTAGTCATCTTTTCAGTAACAAGATTTAAAAATAGCATTTACTGCAAGTCAGGCAGTCCCTATCAATCTCCCTAGAAACCTAGTGATTTATGTTTTGACTTCATTTGACCATACCATATTCTTCTTATCTAGTATAGTGTTTCCCAAGCGTGATCCTCAAGTCCTCCCAACAGGTCATGTTTGAAGTATTTCCATAGTCTTTCAGGTGATATCATTGTGGTGATGCCTGATGCACTGACCATGATTATATAATCTGTGAAAAACAAAGGAAATCCTGAAAACATGGCTTGTTGGGGTGGACTTGAGGACCGCGCTTGGGAAACACTGGTCTAGTATCATAACTTGTGCAACGTGTATAATAGTCCAAGAAACACCCAGATGTAGCACAAACCTTACTGTAGATCCCATTTGATCAATTATAATGTTTATTCTTGTTTTTTTTTTTTTTTTTCTAAAGCCCTCATATGTTATCCAGAGATATAGATGTGCCTTGTCTTTGGGATTGAGGAAGGAAAGTGAGCCTGCAGAAAACACAGAGGAGGTGAGTAGATGTTCTAATCAGTGTTTCTCATTCAGTGTGCTTCCAGCTGTTGCAAAACTACAACTCCCAGCATGCCCGGACAGCCAAAGGCTGTCCGGGCATGATGGGAGTTGTAGTTTTGCAAAAGCTGTTAGCACCTCTTATTTGCACTGAGCGATGTACCAATGCCTGGCTACTTTATGGAAGGGATCACTATGGCACCTGCCATGGGGGCAAACTATGTCTTGTAATCTGACTGTTGTACACATTGTACATTTCTCATTTTAATGCCGTTTTTAGTACAATTGCCATTTTTTTGCCCTTTTTATACATTTTCTGGATTGACCTCTTTTCTTCCTAATCATGTACTTGTTAGATATGTAATATTTGTCTATGACCAGAAATCCTCTGTTACCTCTTGGCACAGCTTTCAGTATTGTCACATCTAATCTTCACACTTTCCATAGACTATCACAGCCCAGAGCAGGGATGGAGGTGATTCTCTATGTCATACACAGTACGGCATAGAGCAGCTGTCACTTGAAGTTGGTTATGTGTTGGTATAATGTAATGCAACACTAAAACACTAGCAGGCTCAGCTATATATATATATATATATATATATATATATATATATATATATATGTGTGTAATATATATATATATATAATGTTCTTAATAGTAAACAGGGGTGCTACCATGTGTACCATGTAATAGTCAAAGCAAAAAAAAGGAAGAAGTACACCATGTAGCGCACACCCAATCAATGTACAAAAAAATCTTTATTAGAAAATGCATAAATCACTTTAGACAACAAGAAACCCCCATAAAAACATTTAAAAGGGGCATAAACATGCCCTCCCACAACAGGGGGGAGGCTGTAGGACCCCTCCCAGGACACCTGTATAAATACAGTGGGGATCAAAAGTTTGGGCACCCCAGGTAAAAATTTGTTTTAATGTGCATAAAGAAGCCAAGGAAAGATGGAAAAATCTCCAAAAGGCATCAAATTACAGATTAGACATTCTTATAATATGTCAACAAAAGTTTGGGCACCCTGCAGAATTTATAACATACACTGCCCCCCTTGCAAAGCTGAGACCTGCCAGTGTCATGGATTGTTCTCAATCATCATCTGGGAAGACCAGGTGATGTCAATCTCAAAGGTTTTAAATGCCCAGACACATCTGACCTTGCCCCAACAATCAGCAACATGGGTTCTTCTAAGCAGTTGTCTAGAAATCTGAAACTGAAAATAGTTGACGCTCACAAAGCTGGAGAAGGCTATAAGAAGATAGCAAAATGTTTTCAGATGTCAATATCCTCTGTTCGGAATGTAATTAAGAAATGGCAGTCATCAGGAACAGTGGAAGTTAAAGCAAGATCTGGAAGACCAAGAAAAATATCAGACAGAACAGCTCGCAGGATTGTGAGAAAAACAATTCAAAACCCATGTTTGACTGCACAATCCCTCCAGCAAGATCTGGCAGACACTGGAGTTGTGGTACACTATTCCACTATAAAGAGATACTTGTACAAATATGGTCTTCATGGAAGAGTCATCAGAAGAAAACCTCTTCTACGTCCTCAACACAAAAATCAGCATTTGAACTTTGCAAATGAACATATAGACAAGCCTGATGCATTTTGGAAACAAGTTCTGTGGACCGATGAGGTTAAAATGGAACTTTTTGGCCGAAATGAACAAAGGTACGTTTGGAGAAGAAGGGGAACAGAATTTTATGAAAAGAACCTCTGTCCAACTGTTAAGCATGAGGGTTGATAAATCATGCTTTGGGGTTGTATTGCAGCCAGTGGCACAGGGAACATCTCACGTGTAGAAGGAAAAATGGATACAATAAAATTTCAGCAAATTTTGGATGCTAACTTGACGCCATCTGTGAAAAAGCTGAAGTTAAAGAGAGGGTGGCTTCTACAAATGGATGATTCTAAACACACCTCGAAATCCACGGGGGATAAAGAGGCGTAAACCGAAGGTTTTTCCATGGCCTTCACAATCTCCTGACCGCAACATAATTGAAAATCTATGGATAGACCTTAAAAGAGCAGTGCGTGACAGACAGCCCAGAAATCTCAAAGAACTGGAAGACTTTTGTAAGGAAGAATGGGCAAAGATACCTCAAACAAGAATTGAAAGACTCTTGGCTGGCTACAAAAAGCGTTTACAAGCTGTGGTAGTACAAGGGGGCAGTACAAGATATTAACTCTGCAGGGTGCCCAAACTTTTGCAGACGCCATTTTTTTGTTTTCTGTTATTTTGAAAGTGTAAATGATGGAAATAAAATCTAACTTTTGTTGACATATTATAAGAATGTCTAATCTGTAATTTGATGCCTTTTGGAGATTTTTCCATCTTTCCTTGGCTTCTTTATGCACATAAATACAAATTTTTACCTGGGGTGCCCAAACTTTTGATCCCCATTGTATATAAGTTCTAACACCACCTCTGAATATACATCCAAATAACAAGATAGTTCAATATCTATACAATCTGCACATGTTACCACAGACTCCCGGCCAAATATAATATACAATATACAACCTGATTAAAGGCAAATCCCCAAGTATAGCAGACAGGAGGCTGGGAAATGCAAGAATTAAGAAGCAATGTAATGAATGATCCCTATACAGGCGTCCCCCTGAACCCCACGCGTTCCGTCACCTACGTGATAACGTGTTAACGCCTGAGGAAGTCACCAGTAGGTGACAGAACGCGTGGGGTTCAGGGGGACGCCTGTATAGGGATCTTGCATTACATTGCTTCTTGATTCTTGCCTTTCCCAGCCTCCTGTCTGCTATACATGGGGATTTCCCTTTAATCAGGTTGTATATTGTATATTATATTTGGCAGGGAGTCTGTGGTAACATATGCAGATTGTATAGATATTGAACTATCTTGTTATTTGGATGTATATTCAGAGGTGGTGTTAGAACTTATATATTTATACAGGTGTCCTGGGAGGGGTCCTACGGGCTCCCCCCTGTTGTGGGAGGGCATGTTTATGCCTCTTTTAAATGTTTTTATGGGGGTTTCTTGTAGTGTTGCTCGCGAATATTCGCAATTCGAATATTATTCGCGAATATCGCATATTCGCGAATTCGCGAATTTCGCGAATATAGCGCTATATATTCGTAATTACGAATATTCGTTTTTTTTTTTTTTTTTTTCCTTCACAGTACACATCACAGTGATCACCCCTCTCTGCTTCCAGCTTGTGTGGTGTAAAGAAGGCTGTAATACTACTGTGTGAGACTGGCGTGCGAAAATTCAAATATGCGAAAATTAGCATATGCTACTTTTCGCATATGCGAATTTTCGCACGTACTAATTTTGTGTATGCGAATTTTCACATATTTTAATTTTCGTATACGCGAATCTTCGCGTATGCAAAAATAAAACGAGAGTATAACGAATATGCGAATATTCGCGAATATATACGAATATTCGTCCATATATTCGCGAATATTCGCGAATTCGAATATGGCCTATGCCGCTCAACACTAGTTTCTTGTTGTCTAAAGTGATTTATGCATTTTGTACATTGATTGGGTGTGCGCTACATGGTGTACTTCTTCCTTTTTTTGCTTTGGTATAATGTACTGCATGACGGGTGTCTTCCTGTCTGAACGCATCGTGTTAGTTTACTCTGACACCATATCACTAGTCATTACCCCGGGCCATGCGATCAACAAGAACACATTGTTCGCCCCGGTGTACCGTAACAAACAATAAAATCCTTTGTGCAACTGGGATGAAAATATAGATTACTTCTGCACAGTAAGGGCTTGTTCCCATATGTGCGTTGTTTCCCACATCCAATCCATTTTGTCTATAATCCAAGATAAAGGAAGGTGTAGGAGGCTCACTTCATACTCCATAGTAATTTTCCGCCGTGCTATATTGTATATATTGTATCTCTTTCCTTTACCATTCATCATATTTATCACTATAGAATAATAAGGGGGGGGGGGGGGGTATTATAAGCAGTAATAATAGGCCACGCTGTGTAGCTGCTTTTCTCCAATGCTAGTTGATCTACAATCTTCATATTATACTAACTATACTATACTATAAAAACCTTGACACAATGAATAATTGTTCTAAGTAGCTGTATGCAATGTGCTATTACAATGCTGTATTATCTATTTTCTATAGATGCTATTAAAAAGTAAAAATTGCATTAAAGGAGTTGCCTGGGATTAGAATTAAAGGGGCTATCAGAAGAATTAAGCAAATGTCTTCCATAAACCTGTGCTCAGGTTCTGTTTGGTATTACAACTTGGCTCCTTTCACTTCAATGGAACTGAGCTGCAATACCACACACAACCTGAGGACAGGTGTGGTGCTATTTTTGAAGAAAGCAAATAAGAGGTGCTGAGCTACAATACCAACCACAGCCCAGAGACAAGAGGGATGCGGTTTTTGCTTTTGATCTTCCACACTTGCATCCAATCCTGGACAGCCAAAGCGTCTGGGTATGCTGGGAGTTGTAGTTTTGCAACAGCTGGAGACACCCTGTTTGGAAAAGACTGATTTAAAAGATGACACGCTGGATGTCTTCTTCTACCACTAAGGAAACTTAGTGTCAATTGAGATCTTGAGTTCTGTATCAGAAACTTTAAAGATAAAAGTTTTGATAGGTCGGGGTCTTGGTGTTAAGATGCCCAACCATCTTAAAAAGGAGCTAGGAGAAGTGCATGCTAAGTGCTTCTCTCCCTGCTGCAGGAGATTTTTTTTTATAGAATCAATCTCCTGCAGTGAGGGAAGAGATGGGAAGAGAAGCGCTTAGCTGGACTCTTCTCCCTGCTTATTTTTGGTCGGGGGTCTCAGATGGTTGGGGGTCTCAGCACTCAGACCCTAACTGAGTTAAACTTCTGACGTTAAATAAAAAAAAATGTTTTATTTTAAATGACAAAAAAGTGACAAAAAAAAAGTATATCCTGTTGAGGCAAAATTGTTTAAAATTGAGTGCTCTGCCTCTATAATGTTTTACCAAAAACTTACAGTAAAAGAAAAAAACACATTACGTTGCAAATATAATATACCGTCCAGTAAAGCGTTGTTACTTTCTGATCCAGCAATCTGTCGAGGTCTCGTATATTCAGCCTTCTGATGCCTTTAAGCTGTGGACACTCTCCTCGCTCTCTCCTGGAGTTGCTCTGTTTATCTCCTGGTTATTGTTTTATGGATCTCTGTATTTTCACATATGACTTACTGTCAACAATTTACTATTATTCAGACTTCATTGAATGATGATACATTGCAGCGTTGATAAGTAACAGAAAGGGCAGGTGAAGAGCCAAGTGGATTAGTAAAAGAGAAGGAAATATTCTCATTGCCAAATTTTGCAATAACGCTATGGGCAAAGTTGCCAGTAATTGTTTATAGTAAAGAACTCCACCCCGAAAGCACCGGCTTCATTCAAAAGACCTTCTCAAGGGGGAAGGAAAAGCAAAGAAAACTGCAGTTGTGAAGAACTATGCATAAAAAAGAAAATCCAAGATAATACAATATGTGGAGAGATTAGTATGTCACATCAATATGACAATTTAAACAGAATGTTCACCTGTCTCTGAGTTCACAAGCTGTGGGCTGGTATGGCTCTGATTTTGAAAGACAGGAGCCATGTTTTTCTAACCCCGGACAACCTCTTGAAAGGGAACCTGTCACCAGATTTTACCCTATAAGGGTACAGTTACACATAGCGTATAAGCAGCGTATTTCATGCTGCACAAAGTGGGAAATACGTTGCTTATTCTCCAGTAAGTCGACACACAGAGTTACCTAAGGGCAGCCCTGTGTGTGCCGTGAGGCATGGAGACGAGGCCTCGGGTCACAGTCAGGATGGGGCACTCAGCCTGCCTCCAAAACGTACTGCACACAGGGCTGCAATGGATAGCCCTGTGTGTCTGCTCATAGGAGAATAAGCAGCATATTCCCATTGTGCAGCAGATTTTGTGCAGCCCTTGTGAAATTAGCTGTGTATACCCTATGTGTGACCCTACCCTAAGACTGATCTCTAGGAACCGATGGAGGACATCCAAAGAAGAAAAAATCAGGTTTGTTCCGGGCGCAGTAAGGGAATTCACTGGGAATTCCGTATAAAATAAATACGTTATTTTATTGTTAAAAGGCGACAATGCATTTCGAGAGCCACCTGCTCTCTTTTTCAAGTCATATCATATGACTCTCTGAGCCCAACACCATCAGGTACGTAGATAGTGATATCTCACATAATGCCTGTATTACCAAAGGTAACGGCACAAGGCAGCGCTATTTGTCCTGTTCTCTTTTTATATGCCCTCCTACCCCAAGACTGCTCACACTGTTCTATTGATGACTACATCATCCTTCATACCATGTCCGAATTATATTAGGCCGTTCTTGCAATCCAAAGAAAAAGGACTTCGATCGAGTCCTGCGCCATATGCTAATGACTACCAAGTAATGATTGGGGCCATCACAAGTCACCGGTGTTTGCCTGGTCAAGCATGATTGACAAGCTAGGAGCTTCCGATGTCACTCATAGCAGCCAGTCAGCTTTCAGGGCATCACTGCATCTGCATGTAAGAGGATCACCTTGTGACACATTCTAGGAGTCGGGGATCACCCTGGCATGGCAGCCTTTCACCTTGTTGGTCAGAATAGGTATTATATACACCTGGCCAGCACAAAGTCCTGGAAGATGTTGTTTTCTTTAACTGTGTTTAACTGCAGTGATACCCTGAAGCTGACTGGCTGCTCATTACCTGTAAATCATGACTAACAAGGCCTGTGACCAGTTACACCCTAATAGCTACTTTGTAGTTATTAGCATACAGGGATATACCAAGGACATGGTAGAAATGAGGATTTAAACACCCATATCACAGTTTGAGCAGCCTTTTAGGGCAAAAGCTGGATTATTTTTTATTATGCACTAAGCTCAAGTGTCAAGAAGGAATTTTTCGGACATTCACGCCTCCATGGGCAAGTGTAGGGTTCTGAGTGACTCTTACAAGGACCAAATTGTGATGGTTATACATCTGGGTCACAGAATCTCCAAAATAGCAGGTTTAGTGGGGTTTCCTGGTATGTTGTAGTTAGCCCCTATTTAAAGTGGTCCAAAGAAGGACAACCAGTGGCCCATTACCAGGTCAATGATTTCTAAGAGCGTAGGCAATCCTTCAGAAGAACTATTGTAGAACAAATTACTAATGAAGTAAATACACTGCTCAAAAAAATAAAGGGAACACTTAAACAACACAATGTAACTCCAAGTCAATGACACTTCTGTGAAATCACACTGTCCACTCAGGAAGCAAGACTGATTGACAATCAATTTCACATGCTGTTGTGCAAATGGAACAGACAACAGGTGGTAATTATAGGCAATTAGCATGACACCCCCAATAAAGGAGTGGTTCTGCAGGGGGTGACCACAGACTACTTCTCAGTTTCTATGCTTCCTGACTGATGTTTTGGTCACTTTTGAATGCTGGTAGTGCTTTCACTCTAGTGGTAGCTTGAGATGGAGTCTACAACCTACACAAGTGGCTCAGGTATTGCAGCTCATCCAGGATGGCATATCAATGTGAGCTGTGGCAAGAAGGTTTGCTGTGTCTGTCAGTGTAGTGTCCAGAGCATGGAGGCGCTACCAGAAGACAGGCCAGTACATCAGGAGATGTGGAGGAGGCCGTAGGAGGGCAACAACCCAGCAGCAGGACCACTTCCTCCACCTTTGTGCAAGGAGGAGCACTGCCAGAGCCCTGCAAAATGACCTCCAGCAGGCCATGAGGGTGGTATGAGGGCCCGACGTCCACAGGTGGGGGTTGTACTTATAGCCCAACATTGTACAGGACGTTTGGCATTTGCCAGAGATACCAAGATTGTCAAATTCGCCACTGGAACCCTGTGCTCCTCACAGATGAAAGCAGGTTCACACTGAGCACATGTGACAGAGTCTGGAGACGCCATGGAGAATGTTCTTCTGCCTGCAACATCCTCCAGTGCTCCTCAATGTGCTTGCCAGAGGTAGCCTGACTGCCATTAGGTACCGAGATTAGATCCTCAAACCCCTTGTGCGACCATATGCTGGTGCGGTTGGCCTTGGGTTCCTCCTAATGCAAGACAATACTAGACCTCATGTGGCTGGAGTGTGTCAGCAGTTCCTGCAAGAGGAAGGCATTGATACTATGGACTGACCCGGCCGTTCCCCAGACCTGAATCTGATTGAACACATCTGGGACATCATGTCTCGCTTCATCCACCAACACCACATTGCACCACAGACTGTCCAGGACATCCCTCAGGAGACCATCCGCCACCTCATTGTAGGGAGGTCATACGGGCACGTGGAGGCCACACACACTACTGAGCCTCATTGTGACTTGTTTTAAGGACATTACATAAAGTTGGGTCAGCCTGTAGTGGGGTTTTCCACTTTGATTTTGAGTGTGACTCCATATCCAGACCTCCATGGGTTGATAAATTTGATTTCCATTGATAATTTTTGTGTGATTTTGTTGTCAGCACATTCAACTATGTAAAGACGAAAGTATTTCATACGATTAGTTCATTCAATCAGATCTAGGATATGTTATTTTAGTGTTCCCTTTATTTTTTTGAGCAGTGTACTTGATATAATAGGAGTCAGAACACACAAGCTATAGCAGCTGGCTTAGTAAAGGGCTGCATAATTGCAGATACGTCGCAGTGCATTTACTATGCTTTTCACTGTCATAAGTGCCTACAATGGGCACATACTAGAAGGACCATGGAGTCCTGGAAGTAGCCTGGTCGGATGAATGACATTTCTATTTGAGTGTTCTTGGGCCTGTGTCCGTTTCTTGGGAAAGAGATGGCAGCAGTATGCACTATAAGGAGGAGTAAATTTGATTAATTCAATCTGATTCTCTGTACAACATTCTACTGGGAAATTTCGGGTTCCCGTATTAGTGTGGATTTACTTCAACACATACCCCCTACCTTAAAATGTACCTGTCATTATAATAACAACATTTGTCATTAGTTGGGGGCTGAGTGAACCGTCCTGATGGGCACTTGTCTCCCCACGTTGTGTTTATGTAAGCAAGACTGTCGGTCCCATAGCCTTACATCATGAGACAATCCCATCCTGGTCACATGACACAGAGCAGGGAGAGAACACAATAAGCATGATTTGTTCTACTGATTAAGACCCTGACCAATAAAAACTTTTGATATATCTATATGATATAATAAAAGTTTTTTATTTTATTTATAAAAAAAAATTTAATGACAGGTACACTTTCACTTTGTCACAGACTAGGTTTACCTCCTAGTTGTGGTATTTCCTACTGTCAGTGCCACTTTCCGCAGGATAATTGCCACGCTGCAAAACTTGTTCAGAAATAGTTTAAGGAACATAAGAATTAGTAATAAACAAGTTCAAGGGGGTCCTGGATGTTTTTCTATAAAGTAATAACATTACAGGTTATGGATAGTAGATTTATTTGGATAGAACTTTGATCCAGGGATTTATTCTGATCGCCATATTGGAGTCGGGAAGGAATTTTTCCTCTGTTATGCGGCAATTGGTATCCGCCTCATGGGGCTGTGATGTCTCAGTACAGGATTTCATCCCTCAGTCTTATTAGCTTGAGTCCCTGTACGTCCTCTGGGCTCACCTGCAGTGTTCCCCCTAATGTGTATAAGTTATGTGCTAAGGGTAAAGGACCTTTGATATGGTCACATGGTTGTTAGTCACATAAGGGTTGTCATATGTTTAAGTCATATGTTTTGTTACCCAGAGGGCACCAGGTGACCAGATGACCCGCAGCTAGCCTATGGGCTCCTTGCTCAGCCCCCCTTTATAAGAGGGGGAGGTACTACAATCTCTCTTTCTACACACTTTCTGCTGAGGTCAAGTCCAGTCCAGACGTGTCAGAGCCAGTGTCCACACATCTGGAGGCCTCAAGCCTAAATTGCAGCCACAAGTCAGTAAGTCAAGTCATCTGTGTCTGCTGTCACTATCTTCAGTCAAGTCAATTATAGCTAGCGTGGCTGTGTTAAAGTCTGTCAAGTCACTGCAAGTCCCAGCAAGCTGCGAGGTCCCCTGTCTTACTGGTCACCTCTCTGGGATCCTGGCCCAGCTGTAAAGACTGTTACCATCTGACTACATCAGTAAAAGCTACCATTAACCTTAACCTGGCCTTGGACTATTATTTACCCCTGCCTAACCTAGGACTAACAGGACTTCCTTCAGGTGGTTACATAGGCAAACCACGCCCTGGTGTCACAAACACTAAGGGGTTAACACCATCTACCCCTGGGTAACACCATCTGCCCTGCCCCTACACCTCACATCGCACCCTGTGGCTCTTCACAATCTTTTTGTCATCAGGAACAGGATATGGGTGTGTGCCACTAGTCCTCTAGTCTGAGTCTGAACTGTGTCCAAGAGAAATCGCATGCCGAAGCGAAAAAGTTTGCGCGAGAAAAGTGTACGAGACTTTGTTACTGTAATGTGTTTTTACTGTGGTGCTGATAAAGTAGAGGGGGAGGTGAAGAAAGTTTTTCTGCCTGTGCAAAAGCAGAACTGAAGCCATGTTATGCGCCAAAATGTCTGCCCGCCCCTGGGCTTGGAAATCACATTGCAGTACCCAGTCCGAAGTGGAACTGTGAAGATCCGCCTCTTGTTGCCAGGGGACCGGAAGTCAGTGTTGCGCTGATGACGTGTTTCCAGCCGGTGGCCATTTTGCTGGAGCCCGTTGCCGAGGGGACAAAAACAGGAAGTTCCCTGGGCGCAGCCATATTGCGAATCCCGGTGGCTGCGTCCAGCTCCGAAAATTCCGACCAGGTGCCCGCTGCAGTGCAAACTCTGCAGACACCCAACGGTCGCAAGTGACATGCAGATGGCAAATGAGACGCAGACACCAATGCTCGCAAGTCAGTCTCCAGTACCGGTGGTGAGTCACATTAACCCCTTAGTGCCCAGCAGTGTTCCTGGGTACTTGCCATCATGTGGGGAATCACCACCCAGGGTATCTCAGCCCAACAGGCACCAACTGTCATTCCACTAGTGGCGCAAGCTGCTGCTGTACAAGTGGAGGTCACTATGAGTCCGACCATCACTGAATCCTGTTTGTCCCATGTCTCATGGAACACACATGTCAACCCCATGGAGGAGACCCAGTCTCGTGGTCTTAGGTATATGTGACAGCCTAGAAAGCAGCTTGACCGATGAGGTTGGAATGGAAGAGTACCTACATAAAATAAATGTTCTATTTGTGTACTCGTGTACAGTTACTTTACCAAACTTGGTCGTAAGACTAACTGACTTCTGTGTGCAAACACAATTTTTGTTGTTCCAGGTTTCCAAGCAACGTTTAAGCACAGTGCCTGACGGACTAGTCAAGAAAATTTTGTGGTAACCAATCTCTTAAGTGTTGTGCCTGGCTTCGGCCATGATTTTCAGAAACCTGAACTCTATAGTGTATCTGGACTACTGAGCTATACGTGGACATCTGTGTAAATATGCCATAGTTATATATTTTGCCCACAGTTATGCACAAGGGAAATATTTTCGGACTTGTACTATAATTGTTATAGTATAATAAAATGTATATAATTTGTTGTACACCAAAAAGTCATAGGGCCTCATTTACTAAGCTGAAACCGCCCTGGCATCACTAACACTAAGGGGTTTACACCATCTACCCCTGGGCAACACCATCTGCCCAAATACCTCACATCGCACCCCGTGGCTCTCCACTGTTTTTTTTTGCCTTCCTCTGGATCAACACAGTAGGGTTTTGGGTTGAACTCTTGTCTTTTTTCAACCTTACAAACTATGTTACTATGTTATAATTGTTGACTTGGCCTCCACATTCCTGAGATCATACTCTGATTTACACTTTTTTTTTTACACTTTGCTATAGCAAACCCTGCAACCTGCATGAATCAGATATAACCAGGGCATATAGAAAAAAGTAAAAATGGAGACAGTAATAAAAGCTACCACTAGATGGGGCTGCAATTCTCCTGGGTTGTGATTGTGGTAAGAGCAAATAACTGGTACTTCTCTGGCTGCCAAGCACAGTGTAACTGGTTATAACAGCGTTATTACCATTTACCATAAACATTAATAAACTTGAACATAATTAACAAGTATAAAAAGGAGTACACTGCTATATCTTTAGTTGTGAAGGAGTATAGAGGTACCTGTATAACAGGGGTGTCAAACACCCGGCCCGCCAGACCTCGTCATGTGGCCCGCCGCCGGCCGCCAGCCTTCACCTTTAATCTCGTTTTTTTTTTTTTTTTAAGAAAGCCGCCTCTTCAGCGAATACGCGGCGATCCTCCTTCGGACCTCCTGGTCCTCCGCCTCTATGGTTGTACGTCAGGGATGTCCCGACACGGGAGGAACAAGAGGACGGCAGGATCATTGCAGGAGGATGCGCGCAGGCCCTGGTAAGTGACCGGCGGCTCGTTATCTTCTTCAGTGTTCCGGTCAACACTCGACCGGTCCTGGCACCTACTGCTATGGTCCATAGGCCATAGCAGTAAATGTGACCCGGTCTGGAGGAGCGGTGACTGGATCACAGTGGGGGCAGCACACAGACATACAGCCTCCAGCCACTGTATATGGCTGGAGGCTGTATGTCTGTGGGGAGGGAGGGGGGGGTGCTGCCAACCTAATGTGGGGGGAACTATACTGCCAACTAATTTGGGGGAACATGCTGGCAACTAATGTGGGGAAACATGCTGCCTACCTAATGTGGGGGGGAACTATACGGCCTACCTAATGTGGGGGGAACTATACTGCCTACGTCATGTCGGGGGAACTATACTGCCTACCTAATGTGGGGGAACTATACTGAGAACCTAATGTGGGGGGAACTATACTGTCAATCTAATGTGGGGGGAACTATATTGCCAACTAATGTGGGGGAACATGCTGGCAACTAATGTGGGGGAACATGCTGCCTACCTAATGTGGGGGGAACTATACTGCCAACCTAATGTGGGGGGAGTATGCTGCCTACCTAATGTGGGGGGAACTATACTGCCAACCTAATGTGGGGGGAACTATACTGCCAACCTAATGTGAGGGGAACTATACTGCCAACCTAATGTGGGGGGGAACTATACTGCCAACCTAATGTGGGGGGAACTGTACTGCCAACTTATGCGGGGGAACATGCTGGCAACTAATGTGGGGGAACATGCTGCCTACCTAATGTGGGGGAGCATGCTGCCTACCTAATGTGGGGGGAACTATACTGCTAACCTAATGTGGGGGGAACTATACTGCCAACCTAATGTGGGGGAACATGCTGCCTACCTAATGTGGGGGGAACTATACTGCCTACCTAATGTGGGGGGAACTATTCTGCCAACCTAATGTGGGGGAACATGCTGCCTACTAATGTGGGGGAACATGCTGCCTACCTAATGTGGGGGGAACTACAAGGTACTGTACATTGCGGTAGGAGGGGTAGTCTTACATGGCGAGTATATCCCAAACTCTACATTTTAACTGCAAAAGTTGGGGGTCGTCTTATACACCCAGTCGTCTTATATGCCGGCATATATGGTATGTGGGGGGGGGGGGGGGAGTTGTCCTATAGATACAACCGGCCCTTTGAGGGTGACCAAACTGCTGAAGCGGCCCCCGATGAATTTGAGTTTGACACCCCTGCTGTATAAGAATCGTCCTAAGAAGGTTTAAGTAGAATTTGACATAGGCACTTTCATGTTGAATAACTTTGATATGTCATAGAGGCATGCCAAAATTTTGATTAGTCGGAATGTTCAGACCCCGACAACAAGCCAGGGGAAATGCGTGCTTAGCATGTTCTCTCCTGGCTTTGTGTCACATGACCTGGACAGACTTGCAATGTGAATATGTGGGGCCATCCAGGTTTCAGACACACAGGAGACAGAGGAACGTACTGCCAGGGGGTTTTCTCCTGGCTCATTCGCATAATCGGTTGGCGCCTGAGCTGAGACCCCAGCCGATAAAAACTTTTGACATTCCTATAGGATTTTATTAATTCTTTTACAGGAACATGTATAAAGTATCTGTGTATTTCTATGTTAATTTCATCTGCACTATGTCATATTTGTGCTTATCACCCAAGTACTGTGACATTACTGTGTTTATCATACATTGATTGTAACATCAGTGTTTATAATCCCTGTAATGTGTTTTCGCTGTATTTACTTTACATGTATAGTAGCATCAAAGTTTGTTAGTATTATCCTTGCTTTGTGATGTCACTATGTTTCTTACCCCTGTGCGGTGACAGAGTTTACTATGCATGTATTGTGACGTCACATGGTTTGTTATACTAAACTGTGCCATCATTGTATTTATTATCCCTGTGCTATGACACCACTGTGTTTGTTACTTTTGTACAGTGATGTCATTGTGTTTCTGATCCTTTTACTGTGACATCACTGTTTTTATTATTCCTGTACTGTGACATCAGTGCATCAGTGTATTTACTAAACATATTTGTTACATTGCCTAGTTTATTATCCCTGAACTGTGACATCCATATTTTATTCCTGTATTGTGACATCACTGTTTTTATTATTCCTGTACTGTGACATCAGTGTATTTACTAAACATATTTGTTACATTGCCTAGTTTATTATCCCTGAACTGTGACATCCATATTTTATTCCTGTATTGTGACATCACTGATTTACTATGCCTATATAATGACATTAATGGATTTATTTACCTTGGTTTATTTACCATTATGTTGTGATGTTACTTTATTATCTGTATATTGAAATGTTACTTTGTTTATTACGGTACCCTGTGCTGTGACATCAGTGTATTTATTATCCCTATATTGTGACGTTGCTGTACTGTAGCATCACTGTATTTACTATTCCTATATTGTGTCATCCCTGTAAAGTGACATCATGTCTATCCTTGTTCTTCATTTTATGTACAATGTACTGTGACATTTTTCTTTATTATCCTTGTGCCAGCATATTTTTGTGTGCATTATGCATGTAGTGAAATATCACTGTGAGAAGTATCCAGAATATATGAAGTACAGAAGTGGAGAACCTTTCAGGGCCATGAATATGTAAGTCTGCAGTTGTATCTGTAATCTGTTCTCTGATATGGCCCAGTGGCTCCCCTGTCACATTAGAGATTACCAGTACTATAATAAACTTAATTTTGGGAGGGGTCCTGTTAAAGACTTTGCATTTTGGCAATGAACCCCCTCGCCACCCTCTTATTTTACCATTGAAATTCAGGTGCTGCTGAAATAAGCATTAATATAGTATAAGGGGTGAACTCTGAAAAGTCCAGAATAGCCAAACCTACCAACCTACCAACCTGCGGTAGTTGCTTTGTCCTTTGGAAATGAAGTCATTGTAGTTCACATAAAAGGGATGACCATAAATGACAGGGTAATCTTTTATTTTCCATTGTGTGTCGCTAGCTAGGACCATATTTTCCCCATGCAGCCTACATAGCTATTTTAATAAGGAAAGTTTTTGAAATTGATGACAATTATTTTCACAACACTGATAACAGTGGTGCTAAGTTTTTATATTTCTGCATACATTGGACCTTAAAAAAGATTTTCACACAAGTCCTAAAAGTAGCTGAAGAGAACCAAATCAAATGAGCCAGATATGAAGCGCAGATGCGTGAAACGCGTTGCATGCTGGGAATAAAGCTATTTGCTTATACTACTATCTGGTCGCTCAGCGCCTGAAGTTCCATTTTTGGAGGTGGATTGTGACTATAAAACAATGGCATGCATGGTAGAATTGCAAGGATAAAGCCACTTCTGTCCAAAAAGGAAATTGCTGCCCATCTACAGTTTGCTAAAGATAACCTGGACAAGCCAGACTACTATGAGCAATGTTTTGTGGGCAAGCAATACCAAAATAGGGATTTTTGGTTTAAATGAGAAGTGTTATGATTGGAAAAAGGAAAACAAAGAATTCCAGTATAAAATGGTCATACAAGCTGTAAACATGGTGGTGGTAGTTTTATGGTTTAAGCCTGTTTTTTTGCATATAGGCCAGGTCAACTTGCAGCCATTGATGGAACAATAAATTATGAATTATTCCAGCAAATTGTTATGGAAAATATCAGGACATCTGTCTGCAGCAAGACAACGATTGGTTGAAGAAGAATACAGTTTTGAAATGACCAAGTTAAAGTCCTGATGGACTTTTATGGAAGGAAACCAACAAAAATAACAGGGTTGAATCTGTTTCGTATGAAGGATTGGGTAAAAATTCTAAATATGCAGATCTACCAGAAACATTTAGATGCGATTATTGCTGTACAAGGCCATATCAGATATACGTACAGGGGTATATACATACTTTTGCCATTCACAGATATGCCATCTGTTCTGAAGTTGGCTTTATAATGTATCCTATGTATTGTATCTGCCTCTCCTTTCCTTGTAAGAGATGTTCTATTATAGAGATATTCTGCTTCTAGTTGGTTACAATTGCATGAATGAAAAATTTTAGATTTTTTTTAACTCAGATCCTTTGTTTCCCTGCAGTTTGAAACAAAGCATTTAAACGTGTTTCTCTTTTTACATGTATATCATAGTTTACTGACTTTACAAGGCTGTAAGGGTTAAACAAACTGATGGCAAGCCCCAGTCAGGCTGTACATTAACATTGCTCAAAAGTGTATGATGAACGCTGCCTGTCAGCTGAAACGGTCTGAGGACAGGACTCAGCAAATAGGTTTAATGTTTTTTACAAACTTTAGAACTTTTATATTCTTATTGTCTAATGTATGTTTCAACTTTCTGAGGACATTTAAGAAATGCATTAAAATGAGATTATATTATCATTAAATAGTTTAGGGTGCCCTGATTACACACATTTTTACAGTTTTTTTTTAATACGCCCTCCCATTCCTGAGATATGAGGGTTAGTAGTTTGTCTGACAATTCAGGGAATCAGTCAGATGGGTATAAACATAATTTTAATAATGGGAGGGAATATCATGTTATGGTCCAATCAGGGCATGGGAATATTGTACATTGAGGGGGGGGGGGTGTATTCCTCTCACTGTATAATCCAGCCCATCACCTGATATTTACTCCCATTATTAAAAATAAAGTTTACGCCCATCTGACTGATTCCCTGAATTGTCAGACAAACTATAAACCTTCATATCTTGATAACTGGAGAGCATATCTAGAAACTTTAAAAAGGGGTTTGCTTGGGGCAGCCTATGCTATTTAATTGCAGATAATCACATTTTTTTATTTGGTTGGCTACAGGTCCTCTTTAAAGGAGTTGTTGTATTTGGGGCACCAGGTACAATATACTATGAACTGCTCATATAACCGCTTATAATATCTCTGATTTGTAGTACTGTACCCATAGAGGTATAAGATAAAATAATGTACTTAAAATGTTATTATTACCTTTGATTGTGTAATCCAACAGCAACAAATTCTGCTTCATCTTATGTTTTATTATCGATGCATCATACGGTAGTATTCAGAATACCTTCTACTCTGTAGTACAGAGCTGTGAGAACTCAATAAATAATAATGTCAGTATACAGGTTGTGTGCACACAGCTCTTTGATCAGACCCTTTTCTTGCATTATCTATCACTGTACAGTTTCCTGCATCTCAATGATTCTGTCCCTATACTGTATCACCATTCCTGTCTGTTAAAGGGGTACTACCGTGCTTACAACTTATACCCTATCTAAAGGATAGGGGATAAGTTGCCTGATCGCGCGGGGACCCCCGCAATCTCGCACGCAGCACCCCGCTCTCATCAGGCCCCGGAGCGAACATCCGGCCCGGGTCTGATGACGGGGCGGGGATCGTCACGTCACAGCTCCGTGCCCATGTGACGTCACGCCCTGCCCCGCAATTCAAGTCTATGGCAGGGGGCGAGACAGCTGTCTCGCCCCTGCCAAGGACTTAAATTGAGTTGGCGGAGCGTGACGTCACATGGGGGCAGAGCTGTGACGTCACGTTACTCCGGCCCCATGATCGGCAGTCATCAGACCCGGAGCGATATTCGCTCCGGGACCTGATGAGAGCGGGGTGCTGCATGCGAGATTGCGGGGGTCCCCAGCGGCGGGACCCCGCGCGATCAGGCAACTTATCCCCTATGCTTTAGATAGGGGATAAGTTGTCAGCATGGTAGTACCCCTTTAAAGAGTACCTGTCATGATCTTATGTTCAATAGTTTTTATTGAAAACATTTTTCAGTTTAAACGGTTAGAAGTACAAACAATGAACCTACAAGTCCAGAAGTTACACCATTAGAACAATAACATGTCCTACGGACAACAGAAACAGTCATAGATATGGTATTCCATCCTCTTTACAATGTTAGCTAGTGGGATAAAGCAGTGAATAAGTGGGTCATCCCACCTCTGTAGTACATAAGATAAACAGCAGGTGTAGTTATAGAGAGAGCTTTTATGTGCAGGCAAATGGTCTAGACTTTGAGAGAATCATACCTGTCATGATCTTGTTAAATTTTATAATCCTCCCAGCTCACTACCCCATCATGATAAACCACCCCTTGCCTTTATTTTTATCATTTTTTTCTGCTCAGGGTCAGTCAGATTCACAGACTGGGAAGGGGCGTTCCCCAACCGACATGACATCATCTGAAGCCATAAAGGGGAGAACTTGCTCCCTCACTATGCTACACACAGCCCAGAGCAGTTCAGTGAGAGGAGATTAGCTATAATTGGCTAGGGTTGCATTCCCCCCGAATACCCCCCCCCCCCCCCCCCCCAAAGTTTAAAGTCTGTGCAGAAGTTGGGGGGAAATTTGCTCTGGACAAGTAGGGAGATGCCTAGTGGCAGCTTTTTTTTAAACACAAATAAAACATAGAAAACTATTTTTTTTAGTTTTTAAGTACATTAGAAAGATTTTTTATCACAGTGCCCACTTAAGGGTAAAGTTATCATTCCCTGCTGAGTTAGGTTACCATTTAGGCATGAAGGTCCTCTATTCACACTCTGACAGATAAGTGAAAGTCTTTAGCTTTGGTCCTGAACTCACAAGGGTTTTTGCCATGCCACACACAGTCCACTCTTTTGCCATGCCACACACAGTCCACTCTTTTGCCATGCCGCACACTCTCTCATTGTTGATATAGGACTTGTATAGAACCCAGAGGTGGCCAGGTCTTCAGAACGGCAAAGGCCCCATAGTCCCATTCCCTAACCACCTCCTCATTTCATCTTGAAAGGTCAGATCAGTTTACTCTCTGAATGTAAGAAGTTTGTTTTAGCTGTATGACATATACTTGCTTTAATTTTGCAGGTTTCACATATAACTTTACCAGTAATTTAGCATGTAATTGTTTGACCTTTTTTGGCAATGCTAATAATATTGTAAGTTATTAGAGAAATGTGAGGACAAATATTATCAGCATTTTACTACATTAAAAGTCAGAATTTCCTGTGTTTTCCTATGTTTGTTTGTTGTTTGATACAAAATATGCAAAACAGAACAAAAAAGCGGAAGTGATATTTCCCATTGAAGGCTGCTAAAAAGCTGGAATACACCTTTCAAATGATACATGTTGTGACTGAGCATGTGTTCCCCGAGGCCACGTTCTGATTAGAGGAATTTGTAAGAGCCTCTCTATTTATAGAATCCTGGCTGGAACTTCTTCAGATCACCAGGACAGAGAAAGCAGAGACTTTCCAAAGTTCACACGACAACCTGCTGGATCTGTTGTATCAACACTCAGGCTGACCTGTGGATTTCCTTCACAAGAAGACTGGAAGTAATGGTTTTCTCCAGCCTTACTCCTATGCACGTAAAATTAAAGTAGGAACGTAACCACCCTGAAAGAGAGTGGTTACATCACCTCTATCAACTTCCTCTAATCTCACACAGTTGCAAAACTTTTGTGTGTCTGTATTCTTGTGCACTCTTCCTTAGACACATTATTAATGCCGTCAGAAGTCATTGCCAAGGTAGTAGAGCCGACTGGATCGGGCTCAGCTCCTGCCAGCAGTACCAATGAAGCAACCCCAGGAGATGTTGGTGGAGGAGGAATCTATTCTGCCATCATCAGCAGGAACTTGCCCATTATTGCTGGGAAATCGAAAAACTTTGAACAGCTGCGTGACAAATATCTAGAGAAAAAAGTTCTTTTTGAGGATCGGGACTTCCCACCGAATGACAGTTCTCTGTTTTATAGCCAGAAACTTCCTGTCAAGTTTGAATGGAAACGCCCTCCAGTAAGTATCTGTCAATGTGAGCGGTTTACAGAACGATACAGTTAACATGAGTACAGTTACAGAACGTTTCCAGTTAACATGAGTTTTATAGATTTATGCAAGCAAAGCAATGGGTAACATGTAAAGATATATGTAATTTTTTTTATTATGTGTGTGTGCATAGCACACTACTTGTATGTATATGGTGTCTGTGGATCACATTAGTGGTATATATCAATATGTATGTATTGCACCACTGCAATTGGGGTCTTTGAACTTGACTTTTTGTCCCATTAACGTTTATGAGGTCCATCAAGATTTCTACCAGGTCTGCAGATCTTGCAGATAAAAATACCTAATGGTACCCAGGTAGACTCTGTTGGTTGCAGTCTATCTTTCTGAATTCAGCAATATCTTTTAGAGAGCCCTTGTTGCTCATGTGCACTCCATTCATTCCCAGGGAAGTTTCAGATCCATGCTTTGTTGGTTTCTCATTGGTCAGAAGCTCATCTGTGGATGGGAAATAACACTCTGAGATGAAAATATACCAGTTAAACAACAGTGACTCTTTCAATCGCAGAATATTACCTTTCTTATTATTGTAAAGAAAATGAAAATATCAACTTTTATTAAGTCAATGATTTATAATCCTCGTATGATAATGTCATACAGATTTTAACCAGATAATTTTCTTCCTAGTTAAAGGGAACCTGTGGCAATAAAAATGCAGTTCAGTATACCAGCATCAAGTTATACAGCAAAGGGGCATAGAGCATTATATATATGTGTATGTGTGTGTGTATGTATATATATATATATATATATATATATATATATATATATATATATGAATATACCTAAATGTCTTCTTGGAAAAGAGTTTCAAATATGTTTGAACATTTTATCACTAAGGCCATTTAAATGAATGTTCATATATAAAGGGGTTTTCCGGGATTCTAAACTTTATGTCACTGGGGGTTGTAAAAATTAAAGGGGTATTCCGGCTTTATACATCTTATCCCTTATCCAAAGGATAGGGGATAAGATGCATGATCGCAGGGGTCCCCCACAATCTCGGTGCGGCCCCGGCATGCTGTGCCAGGCACTGTCTCTGAGAAAGAAACGTGACGTCATGGCCACGCCCCCTAGTGATGTCATGCCAAGCTCCCTCCATTTATGTCTATGGGAAGGGGCGTGACGGCCATCACGCCCCATTCCATAGACATAAATGGAGGTCAGCGTGGCATGACATCACTAGGGGGTGTGGCCGTGAAGTCCCGTCTCGGAGGCAGTGCCCGGCACAGAATACCGGAGGCTGCACAGAGATCGCGATGGACCCCTGCGATCATACATCTTAAGATGTATAAAGCCAGAATACCCCTTTAAAACAAATTATACTAGCCCAGTCCATTGCATATCCTGGTCCAGCAACTTCTGCCGATGTCCGCTTATTCCCTCTCCCGAGATGAGAGGTCTTAGGCCCTGCCAACTCAGCCAATCACTGGCTGCAGAGGTGACCTTCTTAGTCAATAATTGGCTTTTCGCCTCAGAAGTAGAAATGTACAGGGACCTGCGGGGGACTGAAAGTCGCTGGACCAGGAGTTGCTGGAGATCAGGTAAGAAAGTATCACTTATTTTTCATTTTTGCCAGTGCCCAGCAACATATTTAAAAAAATTGTTTGAATCACGGACTACCCCTTAAAGTTTTGTCATCATTATGGTATTGTACTGTTTTATTTTAGTATATGTGTATACACTTACATGAAAGCTTAAAGATGACCTGCTTGACGCATTTCCCCTGATAATTTCTAGACTAGACTAGAAACCTCTGAAATGCTCTACTTCACCACACTAAGTAATTTAAATCCTTTTCTAGAAGTCAATGAGGCTTTCATTGTAGGCAGATTTTGAGGCAAAATCTATATGGAAATTTGTGTGAAAACTGCTTTAAATTACTTAGTGTGCATGGGGTTCTGCATCGTAGAGTGGGGGATTTCAGATTTTCCTCAGTGTGAACTCACAGGGGGAGATTTATCATTGTATTTAGAGACCCCTTTTTTTTTGCTTACATTTGGCACCTGGAATGTTGCTTTTGTTCCATAAGCACGCTTTTACCTTTTTGCTATAAGCATCAAGCTTCCAATGATCTTACAAAAGTCAATTTCAGTTTTCCCTTTGCAGTGGGGATAGTGCACAAAAAGTCGCAAACCCATTCAAAACTCGGCAAATCTACACCAGCCCAGACCTGGCTTTTAAAACTGCCTTTGCAAAGCACTTACAAAAAGTCACAACTGAGAATATTTGTGCAGAAAAGTTGCAGAGAAGAAACCATACAGAACGGTGTTCTGAAGTAATTAATTGATTTTTTTTTGCTTATGTGTGCCAAATTTATCAACCCCCTGCGATTGTAGGATAAATGTATCGCACATAAGCAAAACCAGCAAAACCACAGTACTTCTGAATGTGCCATACTGAGACCTGGTCCCCAAATTGATGTAACCCATTCTATTCTTTTAAATTTGATGGCTATTTCTAAGCTCAAAATTTTTATTTAAGCATATTGTTTTATCAATATTGATAGTTTAGCATTTTCAAGTCTAGTTATGATTCCAAAGTTTTGCTATATTTGATATCGCTCATAGCTTGATGACGACCAACCTTTTTAGTTCTATTTAGCTCTCCAGGGAGAGTCTGCTGGCATTATTCCTAGGTTGTAAGAAAGTGGTTTATGATTGGTGTCATTCTATACTTTTGAGGTAGTGTATGCCAGGGCACACACCAAGGAGAGTCATAGAACAGATGTTTTTGCATTTGACTTGCTTGTCAACTGTAATAGTAAATGATAAATAAAAAAAATACATCAAACTGAGGCTACTTACAATGCATGTCCTAAGACAAGTGAATTATAATAATGAACTTAGAAATTAAATTTAAGAGTGGCCTCTGAAAGGGCCCACTTTACAAACATATGCCCTGGCTGTAATGTTGGCAGTACACTCCTGCCGGCAATCTACTTTTCCCATCAGGTACAGCCACCAAGGTTACCTTCTTTCCACATGGTCCGCTCTATGTTTATTCTTGCTGCCATGCTTGGGTGTAGGGCCAAACTCAGAAGCAAAGTCTCTCCTATGTGTTCACCCTTCACCCCACTCCAGGATGCAAAATCTGGACTTCTGCTGCTAGAGGATTCCCCTGCCAATCACTGTTTGCCACCATGTATATGAGGCAACTTTACCAGTTTCACCCTGTCTGAGCAAAGGTTTCTAGCTCACTATTGTTCCGCTATAGGTGTTTGTGCATATGCTGATTTTGTTACTGTGCTTTGCCCCAGCTTGTTACCTGACCTCATTTCCTCACTGTCCTGCATTACCATCTCTTTCTGTGATCCGTGTCAGACCTCAGCCTGTTCCTTACCACTGAACCTGCGCTACCTACCTTGAACTTTTGTTTTTCTACAGACCATGTACATACTCTGGCAGCTTCAACCACAGCCTGTATTTGGACTACTTCCTTACCTGACCCATTGGTACTACATGCCAGTGTCTCGTGGCCTACAAGGCCACCTTTTACTTATACCGGAAGCACTCCTATAGGGAGCAACCTGGTGACCCCCCCAGCAACGAAGTCCAGATCCCTGTAGAGGGGTTAAAGGATGAAATCCAGACAACCACTTGAATAGAACTCTTAGAAGTTGCCCAAAAGCAAACCAGTTTGGTGACACAACAGGTCCACACCTGCTTGTTTTTCCACTGGCATTGATTTGGTTAGACTGGTCTGGACTGGTTTGGACGGAAGAGCTCAACTGGATTGCTGGAAACACAGTGTGACCGATCCATGATATGGCCATGAATCTTAGCCAGTCAACATCAACATTTGCTTATACAGGTTCTTTTTACACCAACCATATATAGATTTTTTTTTGTCCAAACACTTGGCTCCCTTGCACAATTATGCAAATATATCCAAACTAATTAATGATCTTAAAGGGCTAGAAATGCTTAGTTATTGTTTTATCATTGTAAAAGGAAAGACAATGACCTGTACACTTTAGAGATTTCTAGTCCATGTGTCTTGTATGAGGAGAGAAACAATACATGGTACTGACCCCATGTCACCAGGCCTGACTTACACCATGCCTGGATAAGCATTCTGATTGTTACCACTGAGTATACTGGGCTTAGGCCTTACAACTCACAAAGGTAGTACAAAGGTTATGCCAAATTACTAACCTTTCTACTTTTCCATGTCCAAACATGATGTTTTTGACATTAAGCCATTTTGGTCGCAGCAGAAAAATCTATTTGCTGTGGTTGACACTTTTATGTTTTATCCGTACTACCTGTCTGAAATGATGTCTGTTATGTGTACTTGTGGAGATATTTTGTTTTCTCTGTTTCTAAATTTGGAGAAAGATTGTACAGCTCTGTACCTGATGGAAAGAGATATTAAGAACAAGTTGGCTTTATTTCTGTAGAATTTTTGCATATCGCACAGTATCAGATGACTTCGATGGTATGAAGGAAAAAATATGGGTACGTTGAATTGTTGCTCCACAATGCCGTCCTAATTATGTTTTTTTTTTTTTTTTTTTTATGACCACACAGCATCTGGTATATCTCTACATGGACCTGTGGTTATGTACATCATATAAAGTCATGTTATATTGACACCTCCAGGGGCCATCTCTTACCGATGATCCTCTTGTAACTCCATTATTGACAGCTTGTGCAGATGTGGCTCAAAGAAACATGACCCTGGGCAGGTTAAATAATAATGAAATATTTGCAAAAAGTAAAGTGTTGTCAAGGAGTTCTTTTGTTTTGAGTTGTTTCATGATTAAGTGTTCCATTGAGACAGGATAACAAGCCTTGTTTATTACCGATGTTAGGGCATAAGGATGTCATAAAATACGTTTTCTCCACTTAGAACACTCCTTTATGTAGCAGATGGAAAGTAGCTCCCACTTTGTCAGACCTGGCGCATCCATTCAATACATGGACAGCCATTAATTAGTAAAAGTTGGACATACAGTAATCAGCTGATCATCACATTGGCTTAATGAGACTACCTCTTTAATAGACTAACTGTAGCCGACACCTCTTCAGAAGGTGTAGGTGACTACAATGTCAATTTTAAGACAATCATGTATTATTTTTACGTTCTTTGTTTTATACACTTTTTAGTTTTTCTCCAGCCAAGTAATGTTTTTGCGTTTGATGATATTTTACCTGCCTCTTTAGGTTCTCTCAGTAATACTGGCTCTATATGCCCTGTGCAGAATTTAGGGAAACTCATAATTTTACCTCTTAGGTTTCCCAAAAGACTGGAAATGCAATGCCTTATACCCTGTGTACTGGAAGATCACCACATGATTACAAAAGATATTGATGGTTAGCCATTAGGATCACGGAGAGGTTTCCTTATGTAAAAGCAGTCAAACTGACGTGAAAAAAAACCTGTCCTCAAGGAAAGTCTGTCTGCTGTTTGTTGTGACATGGGGTGGTACCTGACAATACCGACTGACATAAAGCTCTATTGTTTAAAATGCCTGTAATAGTGTTGTGCCTCCAAAATAGCACAGCCAACTAAGGCCTCTTTAACCCACCTGTTCTTCATCTACTTACCCTATGGTGCACCTCTGCTTTCTATTTTTAGCCATACTAGATTTCCTCTGGAAGCAGATACTGTTTGCTACATTCCATTAAAAAGTTAGCAATGGTTTCATGAAGGCACCCCTATTCTAAATGCCATATTGGGGCATTTGGGAGTTATACGGGAGAATCCATTTCTTGGCACCCATCCCCCATTAGCCACACTTGAAGGCTTGTGGCTTTTGCTCTCGCTGACCTAGTCTGTCCACATATTGCATTGTTGGTCATTTATTTGAATGGCTGGCATGTTATTTTAGAGGTTTCTGAAGCTGGACCTGGAGCAATTACCAGATGGAAGGTCCAACTGCAGGTTAAAAAGACATCACCTACATGTCACCCGATCAGTTTTATTTCTCTGTCAATCTGAGATATCCACTGGCTAAAACTCAATTTCTTTTATTAGTATTTGGTGATCTTCCGGAACACAATGTATCATTATGTCAAGGAGAGGTCATGACTGGGATTTCTAACTTCAAGGGAAGAAAAAGCTAGAAATCTGTTTTAGGGTACATTCCCACACGGCGTATTTGCTGCGGCGTATTTTATTTTCTCTGTTGAAGTCAATGGGTAGGAAAATACGCAGCACCAAATACGCAGCAAATACGCAGCAAAATACGCTGTGTGGGAACGTACCCTAAAAGTCCTGAACTTACCATTGACATTTTTGGAAAACGAGTGCACCCTATTACTTGCCCTCTGGAAGGCCTAGAAGTGAGGATTTCCTCTATTTTATATAGGTGATCATTTGTTTAGTATCTGCTTCACAATTTGGCCAACTGGACTTCCCCAAGATCTACGTTTCTTGCAGACATGGGGAAAACCGTTTCCATCCACTCTCCAAAAACATATCAGTAAATGAATTGGCTTCCTAGAAAATTGCAGGAAGAAGGTCTATGTTTGAGGTTGATCTGGCAGATCTATTCTCTATGCTGATCGATTCCCTATTTGTCATAATAAATTAATTTTGTGACTACCAAAAACCTCAAACAAACAAGCAAGCGCATAAACACACAAAGGTACATACATGCAAAAAGCACACATTATATATAGCCTCTGTCAGATGTTATCTGGACAAGAGCTATTTGGAAACTGGTTGCAATATCTCTTAGTGCCATATTGGCTTTCCAGTACAACGAAGTGCGACATATAATGATGAGCTTCTGTGCAATATTTATGATGCATGTCTCTAATGGAAATCCTGTGCAGTATACAGTGATCCCTCAACTTACAATGGCCTCAACATACAATAGTTTCAACATACAATGTTTTTTTCTGGACCATTGTAACTTGAAACCAGACTCAACATACAATGTATACACAGTCCAGATCTGTGAAATGTGTCACAACTGGAGGAACTGACTAATCAGAATGGACATTTTACTGGTAAATCAACTGTATTACTGAAGTGCATGCACTGACTGGCTGTCTGGTAGCGCCCCCTACAGTACAGGGAGGAACTACAAGTTCTGAACTACTCCTTACCAGTGCCAGGGTTAGTTGCTCCTTTGGACACCAAGTAAGGGTGGCTCCATTTGGGACACTGTGTGTACTGTATAGGACCCTGAAAGAACCATTGTTTCCCAACCAGGGTGCCTGCAGCTGTTGCAAAACTACAACTCCCAGCATGCCCGGACAGCCAACGGCTGTCCGGGCATGCTGGGAGTTGTAGTTTTGCAACAGCTGGAGGCACCCTGGTTGGGAAACACTGACATAGACAGTGATTACAGCTCCCAGCAGATCTTTCTTACTTTTATATGTAAAGACTTATTTTTCTTTAATCCTCACTTTTTCCTATTTTTGGATGACATTTTGGTGGCTTCAGAACCAATTACCAGGTTTCCATAGAGTTCTGGTCTCAACATGCAATGGTTTCAACATACAATGGTCATCCTGGAACCAATTAATATTGTAACTTGAGGGGCTACTGTACTCGAACAGACCCCTAATAAGGACATAACAAGTAGATTTTCAAAGGGACAACACTTTTTTTTTTTTTTTTTTTTTACTGTATTGATATATAGCTGACAGTTGTGTGTAATCTATGGTAAGTATTTTTTAAGAAGTAAAATAAGTTTCCCCAAGACCTTAGTTTTTTTTTTGCAGACATGGGTAGGACCATTTCCTTTCACTCTCCATAAATATTTCAGTAGATTGACTTTCTATGAAATTGCTCTGAAGAAGGAATATGTTTAAAGGGTTGATCTGACGACAATCTGTATACAGGACTGCAGATAGATCGGCCCTTTATAAGCAATTGAAAATAAATAAAATTCTCCTCCAATGGATATAGTCCTAAAAGACCTCAGAGCGTCATTCCAGACCTCTTCAGGGAATTCATACTGCATAATTGTTATCTCTATTTCGCGTACACAATGACAAAACAGCATTTGTAGCTCCAGGCAATCTTACTGTTTTTACTAGTGTTCTCTACAGGACAGAATAGGTCAATCATTTAAACCAGGATTAACAAAATAATGTTCTCAACTCACATATTCCTCCCCACAAGTACGATCTGTCTACAATAGGGGAATGGAAAATTCCAAATGGGAATTAACTTGAGTAATCAAAATCTTTTCCTTTAAAGGGGGTACTCTGCCCCTAGACATCTTATACCCTATCCAAAGGATAGGGGATAAGATGTCAGATCGCCGGGGTCCCGCTGCTGGGGACCCCAGGGATCTCGGCTGCAGCACCCCGCTATCATTACTGCACAGATCACGCTCGCTCTGTGCCGGCGATAAAGGGGCAGAAGCATAGTGATGCCACGGCTCCGCCCCTTAATGCAAGTCTAAGGGAGGGGGCGTGATGGCCGCCACGCCCCATCCCATAGACTTGTATTGAGGGGGCGGAGCCGTGACACAACAATGCTCCGGCCCCTGTATTGCCCGTCATTATGCACAGAGGGAGTTTGCTCTGTGCAGTAATGATAGCGGGGTGCCGCAGCTGAGATCCCGGGGGTCCCCAGCAGCGGGACCCTGGCGATCTAACATCTTATCCCCTATCCTTTGGATAGGGGGATAAGATGCTAGGGGCAGGGTACCCCTTTAAAGGGGTACTCCTGTGGAAACCTTTTTTTTTTTTTTTTTTTTTTATCAACTGGTGCCAGAAAGTTAAACAGATTTGTAAATTACTTCTATTAAAAAAATCTTAATCCTTCCAGTACTTATTAGCTGCTCAATACTACAGAGGACATTTTTTGCTTTTCAAAACACAGTGCTCTCTGCTGACATCTCTGTCCATTTTAGGAACTGTCCAGAGCAGCTATGGGGATTTTCTCCTACTCTGGACAGTTCCTAAAATGGACAGAGGTGTCAGCAGAGAGCACTGTGCTCGTGATGTCAGCAGAGAGCCCTGTGTTCCAAAAAGAAAATAATTTCCTCTGTAGTATTCAGCAGCTAATAAATACTGGAAGGATTAAGATTTTTAATATAAGTAATTTACAAATCTGTTTACCTTTCTGGCACCAGTTAAGTACCCCTAGTACCCCTTTAACTTCTCAAAAACTTCTTAATTCTGTCATCATACTTTCTTTGTATTTTGGAGTATTGCTTTCAGATATGGTTTATGGAACGATTTCTGAGATCTCACCTCTTTTCCCATATGATTATATATGGCCTATTGGGTCTGGTCTGGATTATTATTGCTTTTGTTTTGCACTTTTAGTGTCCTGTGCATTGTACCATGTTGTAACTTTGATAATATTCTGTATCATAACTATCCCCAACCTATGCAACAAAATCCTCTTCTAGAGAAACCTGATATTGTTACCACCACCGGCCAACCTTAGCACCACGCAGTGTTGTAAATTGAATGTATGCACATGATGAAGTATGAAATAGTGAATATCTAAATAAAAGAATGCAAGTTATCAAGTGTGCAAAGCGTATATTCAACTATACTCAACTAGATGATTCTTGGCAGCTGGGTCTACAGGCCAAGTCAGAGTTTCCTGTTCATTTGATAGGACTGTCAGCTGTTTTTCTTAACCGTACCCAAGTCAAGAATTAGCCACAAGGTAAGCGAGATGCCTGCGGTGGTCACACGATCATCAAGGTCAAGTCAAGTTCAGCCTGATGCATTAAAATTGTGTCTCATTTCAAGGAAATGTATGATGAGAAATATATTATTTCAGTCAAGTTTTTATTGTAAACATGTATTTTAATAATTTTATTAGGGATGTTTTTCATTTTTTTACTATACAAGAAAAAATCTTGTCATGTTTCTGTTTTCACATTGGTCACACAGTAAGCTGGCATTTTCTGTTTTCTGCAGATCACTAGTCAACCTTGCTCTGTACATTGAGACAGTCAGCAAAGGGTATGGGATTCAAAGGGGTATTCCTCTATCAGAATTTTTTTTTAATAAAATAACACTATCACCCTAATATACAGAATTTACTAATATGGTGTTATCCCAAATTGTACGGTCTTCAACGTGTTTTGGTTAAAATATTTCTGACAGGAAGTTGTGTAGCCCTTTTTATTTCCAGTCTTGTGTTGTTTCAGCAGCTCCCTAGCTCATTTCTCCCTCTCAAGATGACTCATCATCTGCTGCTATCTCAGGAGGCTGGGAGGGCTGTGGTGGGGAGTTGAGGGAAAGCAGTGCATTCTGGGAATTGCAGCACTGAGCAACTTTTGAAGTAGGAAGTAGTGAGAGGACATGGTAGATAAAGGGACAACATACACACAAAACAAATAGATTTTTGGTGATTTTAGAACACATTAGGTTAGACATACAGCAATTCTATATGCTTTCACAGTTTTTTTTTTTTTTTTTTTTTTTTAAGTGGAGTACCCCTATAAGGGAAAAGTAACTAAGCTGACCTATTATTGTCCCCTTGGCAAGTCATGTTCCCTCAAACTTATATTCACTCAATGAGCCAAAGTTTCCACCTATCTGACTATTCAATTGCAGATAGTACACAAAATACTAAAATCCCTATATCTCAGGAATTGGGGTGGGGGGGCTGTACTGAACAGGCTGAGAATCAAAACTAGGATGTAGCTTTCCTTTCGCCCTTCCTTTCTTCTGAAATCTAAGAATTCCAGAATGGAATATCAGAGGCACATAAAGTAGCAGCATTTCACATGCACACAGTTAAGTTTTCGCTTGGCAGCCGCATAGGGATGCCAAAAATATGATGTGGAAACATGACAGTGATGGCTTCATTAACCACACACAAAAGGACAAAGCGGATCCCCTATGCATCCATTCAGTTGTATAGGATTAGTGTATACTGTCTGTTTAGAAAGGCTTGTGCCCTATTCTGTTGTCGACAGTTTTTAAAAGGATGAATGCCTTCTGCTGAGACAGGAGTGAACCAGGGTGGGATTTGTTTTACATGTTAAAGCAGAACAAAAGAAAGAAAAAAAACTGTGAAAAAAGTTAAGATAAAGCTTTGTCGTAGCTACTTCGCCAGTCAAAGTCATATGTGCATAGAGTTTACATACATGCTGTGGAACCCAATTGACATTCCTGCATTCTAATGCCCATATGTTCTTCACCTGGACTCCTAAAAACCATTGATGATTGTCTGTCATTCAGACATTTTTATACTGTTTGACCACATTGTAGCCAAAAAGGAATTATCTGGTTGGATTTATGCCTAGTGCACATTGAAGAGACTGATTAGTAGTGGCACCCACCAAATCCTGTACGAAGCCATGCCTTTTATCCCCTCTGGATTTTTCTGTGATCGGGTGATCCGAGAAAGGGATCGTCGGAACGGAGAAGGATCCCTTAACAAACCCATCAGATTTGAGGGACAGGACTTTACAGCCTTGAGTAAGGAATGCATCAGCAAGAAAAAGCTTTTCGAAGATGACGTCTTCCCAGCTGGAGGGCAATCTCTGGGCTACAAAGAGTTTGGCCAGAAAGCCACCAAAGTGAAAAATATCGTATGGAAACGACCAAAGGTTGGAAGCAAATTTTTCTTTCCCACTGTCTAGATGTAAATTTTAATCTTATTCATTCATATATCAGCTGTATTTTTACTTTTACATACAACTACATAGGGTTAGTAGCAATATCTGGGCTACAAAGAGTTTTGCCAGAAAGCCACCAAAGTGAAAAATATCGTATGGAAGGATGGAAGTAAAAATATTAAATAAATCTATGTATTCATATATCAGCTGTATTCCTACTTTTACATCCTTTACAACTAGAAAGGGTTTATGTTTTATAGGAATTATATTGGGACAAAATAAACCTAAATATTTTCTATTAATGCTTGTATATATGGGTACTAAGATTTATGTAAATATTTTTACCAACATTACTATAAATTATTAAGGTAAAGCATATTTAAATGGAATGCAATATAATAAAAAATATTAATAATAAAAAAAAAATATATATATATATATATAGTAACAAAGTATAAAATAATACTAAGGTGTGTATTATTTATGAGCGCTTGTACAATAACTGCTACAGTGGCCATATCTGGTCAAAACCTTGCCACCAGGAGTCTATATCAGTGTTTCCCAACCAGTTTGCCTCCAGCTGTTGGGAAACACAGCTCTTTATCAATGTGGTCGTAATATTTTAGACCTCCCTGTGAGAACGTCTTAGTGTCCTCAAGTCTTTGACCCTCTTTTATGTAATAAATCAAGATTCAATATACACAATGTATTTACCCATGTGTTGGGGTAAAGCCCACAAGGACTTTCTGTGTAAAGAATAGTTAAAATATTACTTTTGATATTTATGTGTAGAGCAAGATTTATCTTGCTATAGAACTGTATATCGTTATTGCGAATAGGTGTCAAGAAGCATCCTATAAAACAAAACAAAATAGGGACTAGATACTTTTTCTACCAAGATCCAGTATTATATACCAAGAGTGGAGTATAGTTTTCTTTGTGGGTTTGTGGGGTTTCCTAAAGCTCAAATGCCCCACATTTTCTGTGTAAATCTGTTGGAATTTTTCGAAAATATCTTGGACACGCCCCTTTATGGAGGCCACACCCAATTTTCCACGCCGCCTTTTTAGAGTTTTCTCAGTAAAATGGAGAGTTGGTCAGGTTTTTTTCAATTCTGGGGCCGATTCTGGGGCAAATTCTGCCATGATCTGGCCCACACCCCAACAAAACAGGTTGGGTTTACAATAGTAAATCAAGGCCAATGTATGTAAAAATGTGTTGGATTTCATAATAACTTAGTTATTAACCACCAATAACATAAGAGCTTAGACTTTTCAGCTTCTATAGTCTCCGGGTGTACATAGGAACGTCTATGAAGATGATGATAATTATTAAAGGTTGGGGTGTATTGAGATGCTGGTTTACTTTTTTTTTATTTTATTAACGTTAAATAGCTCAACCTGAACTGGGAACCTTCTTTTCCTTGGGCCCCAGAGCAGCTATAGACAACCTTGTGTATGTATATAACTTAAATGCAATATAGTAGCAACTATAAAATGTATTGTAAGTGACAACTAACTACTAAACAAAAACTAAAAACAGCAAATAAATTAATAAAAAAATTGGCTTCAATAATCACAGCACTTTTATATCTGTATATCATTTTTTTTTTTATTCAGTATGGAAAGGAGGCAATTGTTTAATATATTTAATTTCCTATACTGGGATCACTAATATAAAAGCGCTGGTGTTTGTTGATGTGGTGTCGCATATAGTAATGTTCTCTCCATCAATAGAAATGTGCCAGAATTGGGCACAAAAAGGGGCCACATAGGGATAACAAGTTCCATCCTAGTGTTGTTTCTGCCATGAATGCATCCTAGTGATAAGCACATTTAGAAATTGGCTTTTATGAACTCCGGGAGACCTTTTATCTTTACAATAAACTGAAATACACAAAATCATAGAAATTCTGTAAACTGTGATTACTTATAAGCAATAAATTATAAAATGGTGACAATGTAAAAGAATAAAGGGCTTATAAGAGAGAAAAAAAAAGGTTTGTTCTATGTGGGATCATCAGTCATAGTAAAATATTGCAAAACTTTCTCAAAGTTTTTCTATGGGAAGACAATGAGGTTTCTGTATTTCCTCAGTTTTATCAAATGTCGCTGTGTAGGCTTGGAGTCTTAAATGGGTACTCCACCCAGATGTCTAATCGCGGGGGTCCAGCCGATGGGGACCCCCTCAATATAGCATGCGGCACCCACCTGTTTCTGCTCCGGAAGCGCTGGAGGGTCTGGGTCCCGACCACGGGAACGGAAGTCCGTGACGTCACGACACCGTCCCCATGTGACCTCACGTCCCGCCCCCTCAATGCAAGTCTATGGGAGGGGGCGTGACAGCCATCATGCCCCCTCCCATAGACTTGCATTGAGGGGACGGGGTGTGACGTCACACGGGACGAAGTCGTGATGTCACGAACTTCTGTTCCCGTGGTCAGGACCCAGACCCTCCAGCGCTTCCGGAGCAGAAACAGGTGGGTGCCGCATGCTATATTGTGGGGGTCCCCATCGGCGGGAACCCCGCGATCAGACATCTTATCCCCTATCCTTTGGATAGAGGATAAGATGTCTAGGGGTGGAGTACCCCTTTAAGTGGGTTAGGCACCATCCTCTTAATAGTTAAATTCTTCAACAGGTAGAGTCTTTGTCAGGACTGAAGCTCCAAGTGATTAGCTCTGGGTTCCTCTGGGTACTCCGGTTTCCTACCAAACTCCAAATACAATTGTGAGTCTCAGTGAGGACAAGGACAAATTTGAGAGATGATAATCTTTACAGCACCTTAAAAGATGTTGGTGTTATATAAATGCATGGAATAAATGAATGTATCGAACTCCTTCCTTACCCCACAGGCGCAGTCAGGTAGTTCTCCAGTTCCATTTAACACTATTCACCTCCTCAATCTCTAGCTTTTCAAATTTTAAATACTTCTGCACTTGGTCCATTGCACAATCCTAGAATGAATCTATAATTTAAGACTTCTGTATATATAGTGTATATGCGTGTTAACAATCATATAAAATTCCATTTTTATTCATAAACCAAGTGTCATGGAGGTGGTGCTGAGCTTCTTAGGTGCCAGAGCCTGGCATGCTTCCTTACCTGCCTTCACTTTCCAGCCCCTCCTTGACAGTCCCCTGTTAGTCATAAAGGTGCTGAGTGAGGGTTTTTGGTAGCCCCATGGACATAGGAAGAAATTGACTGGAGCTGACATTGTTGACTGTTATAGGGGGCATACTCTGTTGACCTGTGCAGAGGTCATTGTGAAGGAAGGGGGGATTTCTAAACATCCCTTTTTCTGAATGGCCTTATCCTGTGTTATCGATTATACTGGTATAATCAACAGAGGCCACTGAACACATACAGAGGTATCAACGATTTAACCCCCAAAAGGGAGTTAACTAGAGCCCCTATACAAATATGTGTTCAAAATAATACTAAAAACAACCTTTATTCAATGTGGGGTAAAAACACTAACCCAATCACATCAGATTGATATTGTGTATTTAAATCGATAGTCCCTATGTAAACGGTGCACCATAATCCTGGTGCCCAATAGGAATGGGTAAATCTGTACACTATGCTCTATAAAGACTGTCTGACCCAAATATTGTGGGCTTCAAACCGGTCTGAAAGATGTCACTGCTTTGTTAATATGGAGTATAGGGGCTATCTAGTAGTTCCTATGCATCCCCGCTCCTAATAAGTATTGCACTGTACCTGCTGTGCACCGCAGGACTGGTGCTTATTGGGTCTATTGTACCCACTGTAATTGTTAATTTAGAGATGCATGTTTATAAGGATCACTTCTGATGTGTAGGGGAAGCAATTTAAAATGTCAGGCTGTCAATACTTTTTAGTAGCAGGGATGCATAGGAACTACTAGCTAACCCTTATACTCCATATTTACCAAGCAGTGACATCTTTCAGACTGGTTTGAAGCCCACAATATTTGGGTCAGACAGTCTTTATAGAGCATAGTGTACAGATTTACCCATTCCTATTGGGCACCAGGATTATGGTGCACCGTTTACATAGGGACTATCGATTTAAATACACAATAACTCAATCTGATGTGATTGGGTTAGTGTTTTTAAGTTTTTTTGATTTACCTCTACCCCACATTGAATAAAGGTTGTTTTTAATATTTTTTGAACACATATGTGTATAGAGGCTCTAGTTATCTCCCTTTTGGGGGTTAAATTGTTGTGACTAATCGATATACTGGTGTCACCTTTAATTGTAATCACGTCTGTAATGATAAGGAGGACACTTGAGTTAAACAGTAGGTAAACTGAACTAATAGAAAATGTCATGATCATGGTCAGATGATGTTTGGAAAGTACTTAGGATCTTATATTTTGGTCTCTTGTCCCAATTTAGTCTGTGGTACAGGAGGTTTGTCTAAAAATGGTGAAACTATTCACAAATCTTCTCCAACTTTTTTTTTTATCTGAAACAAACAAATGTTTTTAGCACAAGGCCATTCTGTTAATACCCTCTCACTACACTACTAATTGTGAAGTATGTAATGTTTTACCATTGTGCGTCTAATGGGGCAGGAAACAAGAACACGTACGTCTTGAGAGATGAGATGTGACTAATGCCAGCGCTCCGGAGTATGTCACCAGCTGACATCTGCTAGAGATCAGTCTGCTTCCAACACGATCAGTAAAAGATCTTTATTTAAATACAAAAATCGAAAAAGTAACTGTCCATGAACTTTCCTCCACTCTTATAATTGTGCTTAGTAATTTTTTAGAAAGGCCAAAAACAACCCAAATCTTTTCTATAAAGAATGTAACAAATGTAACTTGTTTGCACATAATCAGAGCGGGTTTTAGAGGGGGCCAAACAGGGAAGCCAACCTGAAATGTTCTTTTTTTACACAAAACACACAGGGGGAGATTTATCAAAACCATTACAGAGGAAAAGTTGCTTAGTTGCCCATAGCAACCAATCAGATCACTTCTTTCATTTCTCAGAGGCCTTGTAAAAAATATAAGAAGGAATCAGATTGGTTGCTATGAGCAACCAGGCAACTTTTCCCCTGCACAGGTTTTGATGAATCTCCCCCATAGACATCAATAGCCAATGTTTTTTATGGACAAATAGGGAAACCATAATGACACATAAAGATTAAAAGGTATATATATATCTATAGCTCAATATATGGATATAAATGAATTACCAGTAAAATGATGATAATTACAACCACAATGACCTGCGAAAGTACCAACAGTCTCAAATTAGTTTGACTAAAAAGTCCCCAATTTCTACGGTTGTCCAGGAATTTCTGGATGGTTCACAACCCTGGTGTCAAATTGGTTAAATTGTTTCAATTTACTAATCTGCACCCACTCCCCAGGAGAGCTTTGTTTGGCACAGTGTTGTGATGTTTTTGAGAATGAAATTGCTTTATTGTTAAAGGTCTTTAAATGGTGTTATCCAGGATTAGAAAAACAGAGCTAATTTATGGAAGAAAACAGCACCACACCAGTCCTCAGACTATGTGTGGTATTGCACATTGGGTACATTGAAGTGAATGGAGCCAAGTTGTAATACCACACACAAAACTTGAGGTGGTGCTGTTTTTGGTAGAAATCAGCCCTGTTTTTCTTTAGAGGGAGGATTATTTAGATACTGCATATTATTTTGGTACTATTTGCTGCTATTGAATAGACTGTCACTATCACGGTATTATTTTGTCACTATATAGCAGCATTGCTTTGGCACCGTAAGCTGGAAGTATATGAGTTGCGTTACACAAAAAGTATCATTGATGCTACTGGTACTTTTTTAGTGGCAGTATTCAGTGGCCAGATACTGAATGTCCTTCCATAGGGCAGACTGTTCGAACTTCCACACTTGTTCTGTGAACTTGTATGGCTTCCTGCTCAGCAACAACTGTAGGCAGCTTATAATGTTGCCTAATTGCAAATTATTGGTCTTAGGAGGATATTCACACATACAGTATCCTGCACATACTTGATGCGCAGGACATGAAGCTTTACATTTTATGCTGCAGAGTTCAATGTAAACTAAATGACTGAACACAACATCAAATCTGCAGCTCCAAATATATTGTAGGATATTGTACATGTGAACTCACCCTTAAAGGGTATTATGTATTGTTTAAGCAGCAGTCTGTATAAGTGGAGCACTGATAACACTGATCAATGCTATGGCACAGCATTGAACAGGGTATGCAATCGAATATAATTGTCTCTTATGGGGACTAAATAATAATAAAAAAAGTAATTTTACAAAAATATAATGTGAATTAACCCCTTCCCTACTAAAAGTTGAAATCACTACCTTTTCCTATTTTTCAAATAAAATAATGGCACGTTTCGGGGTCTTTTTCAAGAGACCGCCTCTTGAAAAAGATCCTGAAACGTGCATCGAGGTCGGACGAGCGCGGAGGCTGTTCCCTATTATGAGTAAGAACGTTTGTCCAATTGATTTTGGTGATAGTGTGTTTGGTCTTGCCTGTCTAGTGTAGGCTTGTGTACTGATTGTAGCTAAAAGGGACCTCACTATGAGGTAATACCGAGCCATCCCTGGATATTATTGTTAGATATAGGCAGTGTGGATCAGCACTAAGTAGTGTCCCAACTATTGGGATTGAATACAAGAGATTATTTATGTATCAGACATTTGCACTTTCTCCTCTGTGTCATTTATTTGTATTCTGAATGTTGTCATTTAATTACCCTAACCATGCATGGTATATGTTTTTTTTGTAATCATGTTTTAAATCTATAATAAACTATAATTTTTACATGAAGTGCTGTATGAACTCTATGTTCTCTGGTATAATATATACTACAGAGTTCAGCTAAATACATTAAGATAGGATCATTACAGATGCAGCGCCACATATGCAATTTATGCAATATATGTGACTGCTGATGGTTGACGCGCATTTTTTTTTGGAACTATAGTGTATTAACCTCTGCAGGTATGTAGGATGGGGGCTTTCTAGCCTTGTATTAAAAACTACTCGTGTTGGAATGTAAGTAAAGGAAATGTGGACTACAAAGTATTGGTGACAAAGGGGGGGGGGGGAGTACAGGATGTAAATTAATGTCCATCCCAAAGCCATCATACTGAGCCTTAGGAATCAACGGTGTGAGGTATAATCTAAAATCTCTTATCATGGGTAAAAAAAAGAAATAAAAAGAAAAGACTTATCCCACCCAATTTCTGTTGTGCCAAAAATGGAAACTCAAGATGGTTAGGGCAAAAAACTTGGTCATGAATTCTAAATAATCCATGCATTGAGAATGTATATTTATCAGGAGTGCTGTGCATGCCTCCGCCATTTATATACACTTCAATCTCCCCTGGAGAATTTCGGTTTTCATTCTATGACTCCAACCAGATTTTCTACAGTTTCACATTTTGAAGATCTCGGGTTGTTCAGACCTTTCGATCTGCCAGGAATAATGTCACGTTTCATGTGACCCAGTAGGAGGAGTGTTACTTTACACTTTGACATTTACTTTTGTTAAAATACTATTTCTATACATTTTATGTAGTTTTTTTTTACAAATTATAAACTTTTTTTTTTTGTATCTAAGGCTGTATTGACATGTAGTATTTTCATCTGTGGAAATGGAACCAACACAAAGAGAAGTTATGTGTTCACTACAGATATTGTCTAAAACACTGCATGTGAATAAAGCCTCATAAACCTTTTTGAAAACTGTATTGTCCTTTAGAAAAACTCTGGGGGGGATTTATCAAAACCTGTCCAGAGGAAAAGCTGTAGAGTTGCCCATAGCAACCAATCAGATCGCTGCTTTCATTTTGCAGATGCCTTAAAAATGAAAGAAGCGATCTGATTGGTTGCTATGGGCAACTCAGCAACTTTTCCCCTGGACAGGTTTTGATAAATCTGACCCCCTCTGTGTTGTGCTGAACCTCTGTTATTACTCCTGGAAATGGGTATGAATAAATTGACAACTGGTGCGAGTGGATAATTATAAGCTTGGAGTGTTCTGTGAATTATATGACTTCCTATCAACCATTCAGGGGCTATAACAAGCTGGGATTGTATATACAGTGATCCCTCAACTTACAATGGCCTCAACATACAATAGTTTCAACATACAATGGTCTTTTCTGGACCATTGTAAGTGGAAACCAGACTCAACATACAATGCTAAGGACAGTCCAGATCTGTGAAAAGTGTCAATGGCCGGAAGAACTGACCAATCAGAATGGGCATTTTACTGGTAAAACCCCTGTATTACTGAAGCGTATGCACTGACTGGTATCTGGTAGCGCCCCCTACAGTACAGGGAGGTATTACATGTTCTGTACACTTTACCTGTACCAGAATTAGCTGCTCCTTTGGACACCAGTTGAGGGCGACTCCATGTTACTTTTTAGGACATTGCATGTACTGTACAGGACCCCGAAGAAGATCCTGTCCTCTACATAGACCAGTGATTCCCAAGCAGGGTGCCCCCAGCTGTTGCAAAACTACAACTCCCATCATGCCCGGACAGCCTTTGGCTGTCCGGGCATGCTGGGAGTTGTAGTTTTGCAACAGCTGGAGGTTCCCTGCTTGGGATCACTGACTGTGATTACAGCTTCCAGCAGATCTTTCTTACTTTTATATGTAAGAACTTGATTTATCTGTATTAGTTATCTGCTTATTTTTCTTTAATTTTTACTTTTTCCTATTTTTGGATGACATTTTGGTGCCTTCAGAACCAATTCCCAGGTTTCCATAGAGTTCTGGTCTCAACATACAATGGTTTCAACATACAATGGTCGTCCTGGAACCAATTAATATTGTAACTTGAGCGACCACTGTACTGTGTTTCCCTCAGCTTTATGACTTGGCATTGACTACCTGAATACTGATCAGTGTCACTTTTTTTCTTTTAGGAAATATGTGAAAATCCGCAGTTTATAATAGGAGGAGCAAACAGGACGGATATCTGTCAAGGAGATTTGGGTAAGGCAGTCACATATTTGTGAGGTTATGGAGATGTTTAGTATAACAAAATATAGAATTATGGTGTAGACTGCACCGTATACCTCAAAACTGTGCACACTGAAAAATTCAGCATGGCTACTGATTTATTTGCAAGAAAATTGAACCTTTTTCCTGATTAGTGGATTTAAAGGGGTATTCTGGCTTTATACATCTTGTCCCCTATCCAAAGGATAGGGGATAAGATGTATGATCGCAGAGGTCCCGCCGCTGGGGAATCCCCGCGATTTCTGTGCAGTCCCGGCATTCTGTGCCAGGCGCTGCCTCCGAGACAGGAACGTGACATCACGGCCATGCCCCCTCCATTCATGTCTATGGGAGGGGGCGTGACGGCAGTTCATTAAAGGGGTATTCTGGCTTTATACATTTTAGCCCCTATCCAAAGGATGTATACATAAGATGTATAAAGCCGGAATACCCCTTTAATGAACGAATGCTCATAAACAGGGCCATGGAAAAGTTATAGTTGTTAGGTTTAGAAGTGACTTAAATACTTAGGTAAGATGAAGCTGTAAAAGCATATTAACCCTATAGTGCTGATCCAGAGGAAGCACAAACAAATCTTTTTGAAATCCCTCGACTCTAGGGGAAAACATTTCTTCCAGACTACAAATATGGCAATCATAATAAATCCCGCATCAGCATCCTATCTCCTGAAATTTAACCTGTAATATTTTTCAAGAAAGACATCCAGGCCCCTCTTGAATTCGTTTAATGAATGAACCATCGTTTGGCAGAAAGTCCCATAGTGTCACCGCTCTTACAGTAGATTATCCCATCTGTGATGATGGTGAAACATTGTTAACTCTATACCAGTGGTTCCCAACCTTTTTTGCCCAAGTACCCCTAAACATTCTATAAAAAAAAATTATACCCCCCCCCCCCCCCCATATTTGCAACATATTTGTAATTAACATAGTTGCTGGTATTTCAAATAAATATGCTTTTCTTTACGCTATATCCTCTCCCCAGGTCCGTGTACGTTCCCCAGGCCCCCTGCTCCTCTCCCTATATCCTCAGGTCCTGTTTACCTTTCTCTGTATCTATATCTCCTCTCACTACCTATGTACACAGGGGTGACCACACCAGCAGAATAGTGGGTGCTGCTATGGCGTATAATACAGGATGTTACTCAGGATCAGTACAGGATAAGTAATATATATATATATATATATATATATATATATATATATATACACATAGGGACTCCACCAGCAGAAGAGCGCAGCTCTGGATTATACAAGATGTTACATCCTAAATTATACTTCAGATCAGCACTCACTTTTCTGCTGATGCAGTCACTGTAAACATAGATTATATTACTTATCCTATACAGGGAAGTTCACTGTGATGTATATACACAGTCAGGGAGATTTATCAAAACCTGTCCAGAGGTAAAGTTGCTGAGTTGCCCATAGCAACCAATCAGATCGCTTCTTTCATTTTTCACAGGCCTTTTCATAAGTGAAAGCAGCGATCTGATTGGTTGCTTTGGGCAACTCAGCAACTTTTCCTCTGGACAGGTTTTGATAAATCTCCCCCCAGTGACTCCACAGCATTTCAGTCCTGTGTGAAAGTATCCTTAGGCTATACGTCGGGAAAACTTGGTGATGTTATTTATCTTCCGATGGATTTGCTGCCACGGACAATGCACCAGGAAAAATCTGACTGGAAAATTAATAACTTCCTCCCCCCCCCCCCTGCTCAGCATTCCACTCCCAGCTCATCATTACCCCCCCCCCCCCCACGCTCATCATTACCCCCCTGCTCATCATTACCCCCTGCTCATCATTACCCCCCCCCCCTGCTCGTCATTACCCCCCCTGCTCGTCATTACCACCTCTGCTCATCATTACCCCCCCTGCTCGTCATTACCCCCTCCTGCTCATCATTACTCCCCTCTGCCTCATCATCCTCCCCTGCTCATTGCTCCCCCTCCTCCTCCTTTTTATATTTTTCATATTTCCTTACCTGGCCGCGCTCGGCAGGCTCAGGTGATGCGTCGGGTCTTGTGGGCTGTGACGAGTGACGTCTCCTGCGGCTCCTCTGCACGGCATCAGGGACGTCACTCCTCATTTCCTGCAGCGCTGGGGTGTAATGAAGAAAACTGTGCCCTGTAGCGGCCGCGGCTGCAGGAAATGATGAGTGACGTCCCTGACGCCGAGCAGAGGAGCCGCAGTAGACGTCACTCGTCGCAATCCACAAGACCAGAGGCATTACCTGAGCCTGCTGAGCACGGTACGGTAAGGAAATACGAAAAATAGAAAAAGCAGGAGGAGTCCGGGCCCACAGGAGCCGCCGCTGGTCACTGTTTTAAAGTGGCTGCGGCAGGGCTACGTACTGATCTTTAACAAGCAGCTGCGGCCCCCCCCCCCCAATCTGCTACTGAGCAGCCCGCAGGGATCTCCCGAATGTGACGGGGCCCCCTGCGGGTACGGGGCCCGGAGCAGGTGCTCCATGAGCGCCAATGATGATCCGGCCCTGGCCACATGATGTGGCAGCCGCAAAGTTGTGTGGCCTTTGGACAATGCATGTGGGAATGGTTTTGCCTGCATGCAGCTGCTGCAACATGTTACTCTATCGTCAGGTAGCAAATACTTGATAGGTTGAAATCTACCCCTGTAAGCCTGTTAGGCTACGTTCACACTGCCGGCTATCTCTGGCAGTGTAAAGCCCGTTATTCTAGGATCGAGAAAAGCCGGGGGAAAAATAGCTTGCACCGTCTTTTTCTCCGGTTTTTCTCTCCAAAATAATGGCTGCTATTGAATATAATGGGGTCCATCAGGACCCGTTATTTGCCAGCATGCTCCAGCAAAATTACGGCCGGCAAAATGTAAAAAAAAATATAAAAAGAGGGAGTTTGACAGCCGAATTTGCCAGAGCATACCGGCAGTGTGAAAGGGGCCTAAAATGTAAACCTAAACTAAGTAAACTTCTGACCACAGGGTTTTTTTTTAATGAAAAATAAATAAAACACTGAAACAAAAACCCCATGTGGTGGCCATGACAACAGTTTGTATTGGTTTGAGCTCCATTTTCATTATTTTTTTGGAGTGCTATTTAAAGAAAGGCTCAAGCATGTTGAAATCCAACATATCCTATCTCTGACAAGGGCCATTAAAGGGGTATTCCAGGCAAAACCTTTTTGTATATATATATCAACTGGCTCCGGAAAGTTAAACAGATTTGTAAATTACTTCTATTAAAAAATCTTAATCCTTCCAATAGTTATTAGCTTCTGAAGTTTTCTGTCTAACTGCTCAATGATGATGTCATGTCCCGGGAGCTGTGCATGATGGGAAAATATTCCCATAGGAACTGCACAGCTCCCGGGACGTGAGTCATCAGAGAGCAGTTAGACAGAAAACAACAACTCAACTTCAGAAGCTGATAACTATTGGAAGGATTAAGATTTTTTTAATAGACGTAATTTACAAATCTTTTTAACTTTCCGGAGCCAGTTGATATATATATATATATATATATATATATATATATATATATATAAAAAAAAGTTTTGGCCTGGAATACCCCTTTAAAGGCCCCAACACACATTAAATGGTGGGTCAGTCCCACCAAAATTTGTGGGTTTGGCCATCAATGATCTAAAGCTCATAGCCAGGTATATACTGAAAAGGCTATATAATGTTGGGGTAACCCTCTGTGCTAACCTACTATGCGAGTTTTTGCATCACGATGTAGCCTAACTCTCAGGCTATACATTGGCATTCTGTAAAAAAGGGATGCCAACATAGACTTTGCTGTACTGGCAGCGGCCCCATTAACTAGTAGTAGTTTGCAAAGATAGAGAGCCGGCACTATAGTGTGGTTTGTGGTGCTGCGGATGCAGTAATGGACTGAAGTGGTTACTCTCAGGCGAGTGGTACGGCGAGTCGGGGGTGCGCTTATATGGAAAACATATGGATGATAAAGTCAAGAATAGAAAAGTACATAATACGCACTCACCCGATGTGTGCCAAAGAAGTTGCTTTTATTCCATGCTTAAGGGTACAGCAATTCGGGTCGGGGAGAGGAAGAAATCTTGAGCTCAGCCGAGCTCGCGGAACGACGGTTCCGTTTCGCGGGTTGTCCACTTGGTCACGCCCACAGTGATGCTCGCGGTCACAGTTTTATACTTTTCCGCTGCGGCCTCTAATCAGCTGACGTGTTGTTGCTGAGCAACATGATGCTACATGTCGGCGACTGCTATAATGGCCCAAACTTAAAGAGTACCTATCATGATCTAAACTCTCCCTAATATCTACCCCCCTCTCCCCCAATCTGTCCCTGACTCTCACTGACACTATCCCTGTGTTTCTTTTCATTCAAAACCCCCTCTTTATACCTGATTTATTGTCTTATTGGCTGCTCATTCAGCCGTCCTAGTGTGAGGGAGGAAGGGGACGTGGCCCAGCATAGAGGCTGTGAACACAGCAGTCGGCAGCTCTGACTCTTCTCCTCTCTGTTTACAACTGCATGTGCAGAGAGAAGAAAGATTGGAGCTCAGATAGTAAAATGAATCAGTTTATGCAGTAAAGCAGAGTCAGGAGTATGCCCTGCTGTGCTATGAGCACAGTGCTGGCTCCTGCCTGTCTGATTGACAGGCAGGGAGCAGTGCTGAGCTTGTCTGTGTCCAGGCTACAGTCTAAGATTTAGGACTCCAGCATGAGTCTGAAATCTATAAAAAGGGCTTGCGGCCAGGACTGGTAGGGAGACCCCTAGAGGTCATTTTTTTCAAAGTGGAAAATTAAATAGAAAGAAGCATATTTTGTAATAACATGCAATTGGAAAGTTATTCTGCATACATTAATCTATAATATATCAAAGTTTTTTTGATGAAAGGTACCCTTTAATAAACTAGTGACTATGTCTGGTCCATTTCCTGCATGTACAGCAGGTGAAATAGGTATTAAACATGCCACCATTTTTTTTCCATACATACAAATAGACCCAGACAAAAAGCCCAGAAATTTAAGTTATGTGTAACAATCTGAAATGACAGTATTGAACACACTGATGTTTATTTAATACTTTGTACAAAAGCCCATGACAGCTGCAAGACACCTCCTGTTTAGACAAACTAGTCGCATGCATTGCTCTGGTGGGATTTTGGCCCATTCTTCCACACAGAAAAAGCCCACAGAACCTTTAAGATTTGAGACTATGAATCATGATCTTCAGTTCTTTCTATATATTGTTTATGGAATTTAAGTCAGATGATTGGTTGGGCCATTCTAGCAGCTTTATTTTGTTTATTTGAAACCATTTGAGAGATTCCTTGGCTTTGTACTTGGGATCATTGGTGGAGATTTATCAAAACCCGTCCAGAGGAAAAGTTGCTGAGTTGCCCATAGCAACCAATCAGATTCCCTCTGAAAAATGAAAGAAGCTATCTGATTGGTTGCTATAGGCAACTCAGCAACTTTTTCTCCAGACAGGTTTTGATGAATCTCCCCACTGTCTTGCTGAAATGTCCACCCTTGCTTCATCTTCATCTTTCTGGTAGATGGCAGCAGATTTTTTTTTTTTGTCAAGAATGTCAATTGGCCCATTCATCCTTACTTCAGTTATGTGAAGTTTGCCAGTACCATTTGTGAAAAAACAGCCCCACACCATAATGTTCCCACCTTCAAAGTTAACGCTTGGTATGGTGTTTTTAGGGTAATGTGCAGTGCTATTTCTCCTCTAAACATGGTGTGTATTCTGACCTCCAAACAGTTTTGCTCCTACCTGACCGCACTATATTCTCCCAGTGTTGCACTGGCTTTTCCAAATGTGCTTTACTTATTTTTTTCTTTGAGACAACAGTACCTTCTAATTCCAGGTCTCCGCAAGTGTCCTTGGCTCTTGGACATCTCTTCAGATTATTCTTTTTCCCTCCTCTGTCAGAAATCTTGTATGGGGCATCTGGTGAAGCCAAATTTAAGGTGAAATGATTGTCTTTCCACTTCCGTATTATGGCCCCAACAGTGCTCAATGGAACTTTCAGAAGCTTAGAAATGCACCTGTAACCACCACCATTTTGTTATGTTTTGCTACAATTAGCTTTTTGCTTGTACCCATCAAGAGATGTCTTGGCAATTAGACCTTTTTTGTAGCAATCAGTTGGGATTGAACCAGCTGTTAATAATTTGCTCTCACAAGGGGCTGGATTGCTTTTTAATTTCTGATAGATTTTAGCTGTTGTCTTGGCTTTCCATGACTTTTTGCATTTCCCTTTCTTCCTGTGTTCAATATTTTTTCCCTGTGTCATTTCACGTTAATACACATAACTTAATTTCTGAGCTTATTTGTTTTGGTGTCTTTGTATTCATGGATTGCTTGAGTTGTTACCAACATGTAGTAAAACTGTCATGTCTATAGCACCTTTGGAAATATATTTAGTGAGAAAAATTGTCACATGTTCAATATTTATTTTACCCGCCGTATGCATTTACATTTCAGCACTCTAAATCGCAGCAGACTCCACTTTTGAATCACATTCAAAATGCATGCGGGAAATGGAAACAATGTAGTCACTAGTTGATTACATTTGGGCCATTATAGTCATAGAGGCCACTGCCAGTAATACCACAGTATATGTTGCCATCACTTTTTTTGACAGACTGACAATGTATACCCTTAACGTAAGGTTAAATAGTGATCCTTTCTTCGTCATCTGGCTGCTCCTGTCTCCTTATCAGTGTCATTTATTGACAATGGCATCGGTAGCACCATTCTACAGACTGGGTCGGGGGTGCTTGCTTCCTCTCTCTGCCACAGCTGCTGTTCACATGCATTCCTGCAGGACTCGAGCCCTGCTGGCAAGGTTTCCTACTCTCGCTGAACTCTGGCGCAGCCAGAAGCGCTAAAGTGTCGGTGCGGGTATTATGAATCAGCAGAATGAACCAAGAAAGCAGCTGCGTACCCCAGGTTGGGAATCACTGTTCTAGACATAGAGGATGCCCCTAGGTATAAAAAAGATCACTAGAAAGATCTCTGTACTGCATTCATATATTTATACATTGTGATCAGATTGCCCCTAAGATGTCTTTTTTTCCCTATCTAAATATCGCTAAGGCTCATATTCCATGTTGGTTCGGCAGTCCACCTATTCCTTTATTCCATTTATTGACTCCTCTGCATCTGCTGCAGTTCAGCCATGTCATTCTTATCTACAGGTGCCCAAAATTTGACACCATACCACATATGTGGTCAGAAAAATGAATTGTATAGAGACGATCTTGTCCTGGGTGTCTATGACTCTATTGTTGCAAACCATAACTTCCATCTGCCTGGCACTGGTTGAAAAGGTGTTCAGTGTTCATGCTACACGTTTTTTACAATAACACTAAATCAGTGAAGGTAAAGAAAAAGACCAAGCACTCAGCAGGTGAAGGCTTCAGGTATCCACATTCCATACATCGAGGAATCGGCGAAGCAAGGAGGTAGGGGGCAGTGTGGGGGATGTGAAGTGCTCCGTCTTTTTCTTTACCTTTAGTAATATAGTGAACACGATGTTACATGGATTGGCATACAGCTATGACTTGCTCTGCATCTGTATGGCCCGTGATCTGTATGCAGGCGGTTGTGTCTCCTTACTAAAACATTACTGTTTACAATTACAGTTTACAATACACTGCCGTTTTGTATACGCGTCTTACTCTCAGGGTCATTTGCCTGGTGCTGTGATAAACAAAAATGAAACAAAATTGGTTTCACTTCTGCAAAGACCACAAACAGATGGTGTAGCGTGTCATCATGTAACTTAAGCCATTATGTAAGTCAGAAGGTTTGACGGACTATAACCCAGATCATCTGGATGAACTGATATTTGGCAGTCATCTTGTAAAGAATGCAAATAATGTGAAGTACCATAGCTGAAATACCCTGTAACACTATACATCTAGTGACAGGACACCTGCAGCACTGGAAGCTTCAGTCTTTGCATCTATTTTTTAACGTTGTGTCATTTTTAGGTCCCATTTATTTTGGAATATACAGTCATGGCAGTAAATGTTGGCACCCCTGAAATTTTTCTAGAAAATTAAGTATTTCTCACAGAAAAGGATTGCAGTAACACGTTTTGCTATACACATGTTTATTCCCTTTGTGTGTATTGGAAACTAAACCAAAAAAGGGACGAAAAAAGCAAATTGTATATAATGTCACACCAAACTCCAAAAATGGGCTGGACAAAATTATTGGCACCCTTAACTTAGTATTTGGTTGCACACCCTTTGGAAAAAATAACTGAAATCAGTTGCTTCCTATAACCATCAATAGGCTTCTTACACCTCTCAGCCGGAATGTTGGACCACTCTTCCTTTGCAAACTGCTCCAGGTCTCTCTTATTGGAAGGCGCCTTTTTCCAACAGCAATTTTAAGATCTCTCCACAGGTGTTCAATGGGATTTAGATCTGGACTCATTGCTGCCACTTCAGAACTCTCCAGCGCTTTGTTGCCATTCATTTCTGGGTGCTTTTTGACATATGTTTGGGGTCATTGTCCTGCTGGAAGACCCAAGATCTCAGACACAAACCCAACTTTCTGACACTGGGCTGTACAGTGTGACCCAAAATCCATTGGTAATCCTCAGATTTCATGATGCCTTGTACACATTCAAGGCACCCAGTGCCAGAGGCAGCAAAACAACACCAAAAAATCATTGAGACTCCACCATATTTCACTGTAGGTACTGTGTTATTTTCTTTGTAGGCCTCATTCAGTTTTTGGTAAACAGTAGAATTATGGGCTTTACAAAAAAGCTTTATCTTGGTCTCATCTGTCCACAAGATGTTTTCCCAGAAGGATTTTGGCTTACTCAAGTTCTTTTGGCAAAATGTGGTCTTGCTTTTTTATGTCTCTGTGTCAGCAGTGGGGTCCTCCTGGGTCTCCTGCTATAGCGTTTCATTTCATTTAAATATCGATGGATAGTTTGCGCTGACACTGAAGGTCCCTAAAACAGCAGGACAGCTTGAATATCTTTGGAACTTGTTTGGGGCTGCTTATCCACCATCCGGACTATCCTGCATTGACAACTTTCATCAATTTTTCTCTTCCGTCCATGCCCAGGGAGATTAGCTACAGTGCCATGGGTTGCAAACTTCTTGATAATGTTGTGCACTGTGGACAAAGGCAAATCTAGATCTCTGGAGATGGACTTGTAAACTTGAGATTGTTGATATTTTTCCACAGTTTGGGTTCTGAAGTCCTCAGACAGTTCTTTTCGCCTCTTTCTGTTGTCCATGCTTAGTGTGACACAGACACACAATGCAAAGACTAAGTGAACTTCTCTCCTTTTTATCTGCTTTCAGGTGTGATTTTTATATTGCCCACACCTGTTACTTGCCCCCGGTGAGTTTAAAGGAGCATCACATGCTTGAAAAAAATCTTATTTTTCCACAATTTTGAAAGGGTCCCAATAATTTTGTCCAGCCCATTTTGGCGTTTGGTGTGACATTATGTCCAATTTGCTTTTTTTCCGCCCATTTTTTGTTTAGTTCCAATACACACAAAGGGAATAAACATGTATATAGCAAAACATGTGTTACTGCAATCCTTTTCTGTGAGAAATACTTCATTTTCTAGAAAAATTTCAGGGGTGTCACCATTTACGGCCATGACTGTAGAGCTCAAAATATCCTTAATATAGCTACACAGTTAAATTAGTTTGATAATCTACCTTTATGTATTAAGCTGAGAATAGAAGAAAAAAGAGACCAAAGGAGGCGTCTCGTGTGTTACCAATAAAACAATTGGCAGTGTTGAGACGGGCGCCGTCACTAGGTGAGAGTCGCCCTTAGATAATGGCCGCTCACCTTGAACAAATTAAAAATTTGCATATGAACCAACCCAGTGGGTTTTCCAGAGTGAAGAGGAGGAACAGCTGTTAGGCCCCGGTCCCAGGAGAAGGAGTAATCCAGTCCTGATGGAAGATGGAAGGACACGTTGCCATGCAGGAGCGTCCATGTGACCGGGCCAAGCCAATCACGGCCAGGGGGGGGCTGATGCAGACGTCTGCGCTCCTGTCACTGGTATGTAGACAGTCGCCGATCGCACAGATGTTATGCTGTAGGGACCGGGCAGCATGTAGCTTTCCGCAAGGACCTGGCAGCAAGCAGCTGCGCAATATGGAACGGGCAGTGCTTGTGGGGCAAAACCAGTATTCTAGAGGTCATGATATTAGATAAAGGGGATCAAGTGAACGTATGATACAGTGTCAGCAGTGCTTTTGGTGTGCATCCAGAGAGTGAATGTAGTGATTCACTACCAGATGTGACATTGGTGTATTGGAGAGCACAGATGGAAAATAAATCATATACTATCATTCATAGGCATGGGTTGTAGACCAAACCCTACTAATAAGGGGGACAATTAGCTGGTAAAAAGAATAAAAAATAAATATAAAATGAAGGTATCATTAAAGGGAGTAGCCCACAATGAGAATATATGTGTATATATATATATATATATATATATATATATATATATATATATATATATACATTCATAAAGGTTATCTCACCATGAATAATAAATAATAAATGTATAGTATGTGGAAAACCATATAAATAGATATATATAAGGGTATAAAACCATATAAAATACATATATTGTATGGCCTGTCTGCAATACAGTGCCCAGGGGGTATAAAGGTATGTAATCATACAGGTAAAATACCAGTAGAGGTAGCGATCAGAGTAAAATAAAATTAATAGTAATAATGGTAAGATATGCAAAAATATACATATACGGTAGTCATAAAAGCGAGGAACAGTACAGATAAAATACCAGCAGAAATCATGGTCAGAGTATAAAAATAATGGTGAAATATCAGAGAGCTTATATAAAATCATAAAAAGGATAATAAAATCACAATCTGATCATAGTGTGTGTCTAGCTTGCATGCGTAGGTGGGAGGGAGGTGTATGAGAATGAATAAACACAAGCACATAGATGAATAAATAAATATTTTATTCATCTATGTGCTTGTGTTTATTCATTTAATTCTCATACACCTCCCTCCCGCCTATGCATGCAAGCTAGACACACACTATGATCAGATTGTGATTTTATTATCCTTTTTATGATTTTATATATGCTCTCTGATATTTCACCATTATTTTTATACTCTGACTATGATTTCTGCTGGTATTTTATCTGTACTGTTCCTCGCTATTATGACTATATGTATATTTTTGCATATCTTACCATTATTATTATTAATTTTATTTTACTCTGATCGCTACCTCTACTGGTATTTTACCTGTACGATTACATACCTTTATACCCCCTGGGCATTGTATTATGGACAGGCCATACAATCATATCATATGTATTTTATATGGTTTTATACCTTTATATTTATATGGTTTTCCACATACTATACATTTATTATTCATGCTGAGATAACCTTTATGAATGTGTATATATATATTCTCATTGTGGGCTACTCCCTTTGCTGATACCTTCATTTTATATTCCTTTTTTATTCTTTTTACCAGCTAATTGTCCCCCTTATTAGTAGGGTTTGGTCTACAACCCATGCCTATGAATGATAGTATATGATTTATTTTCCATCTGTGCTCTCCAATACACCAATGTCACATCTGGTAGTGAATCAGTACATTCACTCTCTGGATGCGCACCAAAAGCACTGCTGACACTGCATCATACGTTCACTTGATCCCCTTTATCTAATATCATGACCTCTAGAATACTGGTTTTGCCCCACAAGCACTGTCCGTTCCATATCGCGCAGATGCTTGCTGCCGGGTCCTTGCGGCAAGCTACATGCCGCCCGGTCCCTACAGCATGACATCTGTGCGATCGGCGACTGTCTACATACCAGTGACAGGAGCGCTGACGTCTGCATCCGCCCCCCCCCCCCCCCCCCCCGTCCGTGATTGGCTTGCCCCGGTCACATGGACGCTCCTGCATGGCAACGTGTCCCACTCCCTGACACCGGCTCCAGCGCAGTCAGCATCCTCCGCTGCGTTACAGCAGGATGTTGACATTTGGAGACCGGATTTCAGTGATTCTAAAGCAGCATCACATCGCTGCACGGTCTAAACTGCCTACACCATTATTTTATTTTATAGTCTATACGAATTTATGAGTAACTGACCTCTTATCACTTTTATATCTCTGTACTTGTATTATATCTGTATTTTGATTTATATACCTTATATGTATTTTGTGATGTCATCCTCTGGCTCCAACCCATTTTTGTATTGGCGCCAATTTTAAACATATTTATACCCTGCATGTACCTGCTTTGCCCAGACTGATCTGAGGAAGGTGGCTCCCCTGAAATGTGTCATACCTGTACTTTTATTATTTTATGTTCAATACACCATTCCGGTGTTTGAAAATACTCATGGCTTGGCTTTCACTTCTTACTGGAACCAGCAGCGCCATCATAAGGGTCACTTTTCTCCTTCCTGCACTGACTTTATATATTAAGGGGAGCTAAGTAAATGTATTATGAAGTTCACCTTCAAACACTGTGCAGTTTCCTCTAGAGATGGTAGAAGTCACTACACTTTTACTAAACTTTGCATACATGAGAGAATATAGAAAATGTAATTATCTTAACAGAGAAAATGCCTTTGTCTACTTAGAAAAACCTACAAAACTGACAATTCATGATACAAAAAAATTTACATCCAAAAATACAAGATATATGCAGAAAATACCGACAAGGACTCACCCCAAAAACTACCCACCCTTAAAATCCATAAACCCGAAAACACAAACAGACACATCGCAAGGATAACTGGAAAGAGTCGTCAATGTGCTACCATGCAGAGTTGTAACAATAGCAATGCTGTATATGAGAATCACCAGCTTTGTCTACTTATCAGGCTTCATTCCTACAACCGACAAAAAAAAAAAAAAAAAAAAAAAGCCAGCTTAAGGCTAGGTTTCCACTTGTTTTTCTGCCGCATGGCGTTTTTTTTTTAAAAAACGCTGCGGCCAGATGTTAGCTGCAAGTCAATAGCTAACTGCAAAATGCAAGATTCACTTGGTGTTTATCAGTTTGGCGTCTTTTTTTTTAATCCTTTTGCCGTTTTTGGGCTCCTTGGCAGTTTTTAAAAAATGACCTATTGTTGAGACTTTGGGCGTTTTTTCAGGAAAATCTTGGCGTTTTCCTCCCATAGAAGTCTAAGGGAGTGAAAAAAACGCCAAGAAAAACGCCATGTGGGTTTTATCTTTGGTGTTTTTGCTGGTGGTTTTTATTTTCTTTTAAACTTTAGCAATCCCAAAAAAGTGATGGAGATACCTTTTTTTATAAAAAAAAATTGTAGGATACCATTAAAAAATAATAATAAAAAAGATACAGTAGTGATGGAAAAAATTGTATTTAATCAAATGTATCTTTTTTGTAACCAAATTTTTATTAATTTTTAAACAGGGATCAATTTATGTGGGCCTGTAGGGCACTAAAAATGTAGTCAACAATAATAAAAATTTAGTGTTTGTCTTTCACTTTTTTAAAAACATTTTTTAGGTGGTACTACTACTCCAAGCATGGAACACACTGTTTTTTTATACCATTAAAAAATGAATAAAAAGTGATCAAAAAGTCCGATCAAAACAAAAATCATACCGATAAAAACTTCAGATCATGGCGCAAAAAATTAGTCCCCATACCGCCCTGTACGTGGAAAAATAAAAAAGTTATAGGGGTCAGAAGATGACATTTTTAAACGCATAAATTTTCCTGCATGTAGTTATGATTTTTTCCAGAAGTGCGACAAAATCAAACCTATATAAGTAGAGTATCCGTATAACCGTATGGACCTACAGAATAATGATAAGGTGTAATTTTTACCGAAATATGCACTGCGTAGAAACGGAAGCCCCCAAAAGTTACAAAATGGCGTTTTTTCTTCGATTTTGTCGCACAATGATTTTTTTTTCCGTTTCGCCGTGCATTTTTTGGTAAAATGACTAATATCACTGCAAAGTAGAATTGGCGATGCAAAAAATAACACATAATATGGATTTTTAGGTGGAAAATTGAAAGGGTTATGATTTTTAAAAGGTAAGGAGGAAAAAACGAAAGTGCAAAAACTGAAAAACCCTGAGTCCTTAAGGGGTTAAAAACACTCCCCCACAGCCTTTGTTAACCATTTTATCAAAAGAAAAAAAATCCAGTTCATCCGCCATAATCGATCGAATCCACCATAATCCTCTGCATACACGGATCTGAAACGAGAAGAAAAGAAAACACAAACAATTGGTTGGGACATTTTTGGTGCTGTCCGCTTGGGAGAGTGCCCATAATGCAATGTCTACCTAAACAGGGAGCCTCCAATTGGTGCAAAACTACAACTCCCAGCATGCCCAGACAGCCTTTGGCTGTCTGTGCATTCTGGGATTTGTAGTTTAGCAACAGCTGGAGTCTCCCTGTCTGGGAAGAAACTGGCAGAAGGGTCTGATCACATTATACAAAACGGACAATGTGAACAGAGCTTCAGACCCTTACCAACCTGGCTCCGGTCTGTAGCTCCGCCCCCTACTAACATCATCACTAGGGGGCGGAGGTACCCAGCCGGGACAGGAGCAAGGGAGGTAAGTGGACGTCGGCTTCTGTATACAGTATACACAGCTATCTATAGATAGCTGTATATTCTGTATAACGCCCAAAGGGGCTATAGGAGCAAGGAGTCTTGTCTGTCTGGTGATGGGATTCCCGGCTCCTGCATACTATACACGGGTACACTATGCCCCCCCTGTATACTATACAGCCCAGGGAGGTGAGTAGTGATGCTATACATCCCTCCTCATCTCCTTACACTCTGTGGACCGGGCGCTCAGCATCCAACCCACTGAGTGGTACCTGAAAACTGCAACAGGGGACAAAACTGGCTGTTTCCAAACTCCAGGAAAAACACCAGAGAAACTGCCAAAACGCAGGAAAAAGCTGTGGCAGTTTTTCTGGTGTTTTTCCTGGCGTTTTTTTAGGTGTTAAACTTAAACTAAGTGGAAACTTAGCCTAAGTCCATTTTCAACGAAAAACAAATCTCACTGAAACATCAGATTATATGCTATTCTGCCTATAGAAGTTTATGAAGGGCTAAAGAGAGACAGACATGGCTGCAGCTTGTGTTATATCTCAACCCAGTACTGTCTTATATTGTTCAGTGCTACTCTATAATATCCTCCATGCTGCTGTGCTATAAATATATATTCTTTTGTGTTTCCAGTGTATTGGAGACATGACAGCTAGCTTCCACCCACTAGCTCAGAAACAGCTGAAAATTAGAGATGAAGCCTGCAGAAGGAAAAACTGCTGTAAGATACCATATACAAGTTCTGTAATGGCCAGAAATAAGGCGTCTTCTCATTTCAACTATATATTAATGCAGAAGATGTGGAGCTCTGTATCAGAAAAATAGAGCTTTAGCAGCTATAAAAATATGAATCTGCACAGACCAGTGGACATATTTAGATTAAAACAGAGCATAAACCTCACTTTGAATATTGTAAATAAAAAAGGTTTTATGCTAGCTATTTATGACAAACTGTCACATAAATGGATATGAATGTTTTACAGTATTATCTACATAGAGAATATAACAAGTAAAAGGTCACCCCATTAACTGGCCAAACAAAGCAAAAAGGTCCATATCAATAATTTTGCCTTGTGTTCTTACTATCAAACTTTTTTGTTCATCAGGTGACTGCTGGTTTTTGGCTGCTATTGCTTGTTTAACCCTTAATGAAAAATTACTATTTCGAGTAATTCCTCCGGACCAGAATTTCACAGAAAACTATGCTGGGATTTTCCATTTTCAGGTAAAAAGAAGATAGATAGTTATATTTTAATGTAGAATATATGTGTAGCTAAAGAACTAATACATCTAAATGCTCAATTCCCTATGGGAGGCCCACCCAGATCTGTGTTCCCACTTATTGTGATTTTAAAGTCTCAAGGACCTAGGAGTATGTTGTCCATCCTTTACACGCATCTTATTCAGGCCAAGATCTCACGTTCCCAATTGCTGGCTATACAATATTGGCAGTCGTATATTCCCAGCCTTACGGGGGATGACTGGGAGGAGATCCTATCTTCCCACATGCTAGTATCCCCGGTTGCCAATAATAAACTTATTCAATTGAACATCATTCATTACTGTTATTTCACTCCCACCAGATTATTTAGAATGGGTCGATCTGACTCGGATGCATGTCACCGTTGTGGTGCTGCTAGAGCTGATTTTTGGCATCTCCTTTGGGCGTGCATTCAAATTGCGGCTTTTTGGACCGAAGTCCAGCGACTTCTTACCACTCTTGTACAACCTTCCCCCCCCAATTGTTCCTTTGGTATGCCTTTTTGGTGTACTGAATGAAGAAGTGTGGACACATCATGTTCGCACATTTCTACGGAAACTCTGTTCTCGGCCAGAAAGGCGATTTCTCTCAAATGGATAGACCCACGACCACCTACACTGTCCCAAAGGCGTGCGCTTGTTAATGCAGTCATTCCCTTTTCCCATCTTGTCTATAAAAACAGGATATGTCTGGGTAAATTCCTCTCAGTGTGGGGTACCCAGTGCTCCCCTCCTCTCACACAATGCACTTATTCTATGGCCATTCCTCGTGTCCCCTAATTGTGATATCTACTGATGATTTTTTTTTATCTTTGTTTCTCATCCCTTCTAATGTTTCATCCCCCCTCTTGTCAGTGCCTGTCCATTGTTAGTCTTATAAGTCTTTTTGTTATTATATACCTATCATTCAGGGTGGTGTATGCTCCGATTTTAGAACCTGCTGATGCTTGATGCTAGGTGGCAGTTAAATAACCATTGATATTGTGTTTTATGTTATTTAACTGGTTTGTTAGCTAGACATTGAGTTGGCCCCTGTGGTGAGAGGTTTCCAAACCTGTCGTTTTCATGCTGTAACATTACTTATGCCAATACGTGCCTCAGCACCTTTTGTAATGTACTTGTTCTCAAGTTCTGTACGAGGCCATACGGCTAAGTGTTGTTTACTTTTCAATAAAACGAATTTTGGAGGAAAAGCTTTGATGACAGAGAGGAGAGTCAGGATATTTTGCTATATAATACATGTGTCCTCCACGTTGCTGTGTTATGGCAGAATGTTTGACCTCTTCATCCTTTGTTGTCCAGTTTTGGCGCTATGGAGATTGGGTGGACGTGGTAATCGACGATTGCTTGCCGACATTTAACAACCAGTTAGTCTTCACCAAGTCTTCTCAGCGGAATGAATTCTGGAGTGCACTCCTGGAGAAAGCCTATGCCAAGTAAGGTCCTGACAGTTCTTACTGATTTTAGGATCAATTCTTCTATACAAGAATATATACTTAATAACGTCTATGAAAATGCCCTCTGTAGATTTTCACATAGAGATCATTTGTATAACCAGCTGGTTTAGCTGGTCTTCCCTCCATCATAAGAATATTTTACATTTTATTTCATGTGATGCGGTATTTATTTTGAATGTTTTTAGTTCACTATATGAATTTAAAAGCCTAAGGTTGTGGTTTACACACATGGGGAGATTTATCAAAACCTGTGCAGAGGCAAAGTTGCCCAGTTACCCATAGTAACCAATCAGATCGCTTCTTTCATTTCACAGAGGCCTTGTTAAAAATGAAATAAGAAATCTGATTGGTTGCTTTGGGAAACTGGGCAACTTTTTCTCTGCACAGGTTTTGATAAATCTCCCCCACAGTGTTTTGGACAGTATTTTTTTTTTTTTTACAAAACCAGGAGTGGATCCGACACAGAGAAAAACTATAATAGGAAGATTTGCACCTGCATTTTGGTCCCACTCCTTGATTTGGTAAAAATATTAGGGCTGATTTACTAAGAGTGGGGTGTAATTCTCTTAGTGAATTTTTACCCGTATTTTTCCACGATATTTACAAATTTTTCCCTACGTTTTGCTTTTTTTGTTTACAATTCTTCTGATCTTTCGGGTTTTCTAGAGCTGAAATCCACCACATTTTATGTGGAAACCTTTGTGAATATGTAGGGAACACGACCCTTTTGTCAGGGCCCAGACAGACGCTCCAAATTTTTGGGTTTTCCAGAAAAGTGGAGAGTTGGTGGGATTTATTGGAATTTCTGGGTGTAAAATCTGGCGCACAAAGCATGCACCAAAATTCAGCAAAACCCGATTAAAAAATGTTGAAAACACAATAGTAAATAACCACCATTGTGTGTGAACCCAACCAAACTTTCTTGTGAATGGAAGTCACACAGTGCCTTGCAAGTAATATTTACTATATAATAATGATGATGTATGAGCCTAATGCTCTATCTGTATAAGTTTATCATTAGGATCTATCCATAAGCTGCACTTTACACTTCCCTTTTCATAATGTTGAGCTTTAAAGATCCCTGGTGATATTGGGGCACGTCTTTATCTCTTTGCGTCTTGTTTTTTGAGGTTACATGGATCCTACGAGGCTCTCAAGGGCGGAAACACCACAGAGGCTATGGAAGACTTTACCGGGGGAGTGACCGAATTTTATGAGATAAAAGATGCTCCAAAAGACATGTTCAAAATCATGAAAAAAGCCTTTGAGAGGGGGTCCCTCATCGGATGCTCAATAGATGTAAGTGTAAGGAATCCACTCAACATAATTAGTAAGACTAAAATCCAGTCCAACCTATTATCTTATGGCAGCGTTTTCCAACCAGGGTGCCTCGAGGCTGTCCGGGCATGCTGGGAGTTGTAGTTTTGCAACAACTGGAGGCATCCTGGTGGGGAAACACTTTGTCCTATGGTGTTGATCTACAGAAAGGCATACAGAAACAGGCACCAAAACATCCTAGGGAATAATTTATAAATCCCTGGATTCTAGATTAGTATCCCGTTTTCAGACATATAGTAACTGTAGCTTATAATAATAACATTTATTTTTCAAGAAAGGCATCCATGTCCTTCCCGAACTTGTTCAATGAATCAACTATCACAACATTAGAGAGTTATGGCAGAGACGTCTCACTGCTTTTACAGTAAAGAATCTCAAGTCTTTGATGATGGGGAAACTTTCCTTTAGTCATAGAGAATGCCCCCTTGTCATGGTTACAGGCCTAGGTGATCACGGTCCTTTCATCTATCTGTACATTATAATCAGATCCCGTCTGAGTAGCCTCATACATCATAAGCTAATATGGCTCTGCAGTTCACGCATTCCCTTGGTCGTCCTCCTCGGTACCCTCTCCATTTCAGCCATGTCCTCCTTATATACAGTGATTTGTATACAGGTAAAATTATGTTCTTGGCATGAGCCTCTTTTGATGTATCTCATGATTTTCGTAGCCTTGGCAGCCACTGGTCAATACATTTTAGTTTACTATTCACAAATATCCTCAAGTCCTTAGCAGTTTTACCCAGTATTTTACTATATAGCACATGATTGTACATTATTTTTCCTTAGCCCAAGTTTATAATTTAAAGGGTACCTCTCATCAAAAAAACTTTTGATATATTATAGATTAATGTATGCAGAATAACTTTACAATTGCATGTTATTAAAAAATATGCTTCTTTCTATTTAATTTTCCACTTTGAAGAAATGACCACTAGGGGTCTCCCTACCAGTCCTGTCAGCAAGCATTTCAGACTCATGCTGGAGTCCTAAACACTACGAGCTGCCAGTCTGCTTTGTTCACAAAGGAGAACACTCAGAGCTGCCAGCCTGCTTTGTTCACAGCCTGTTTGGCTGTGAACAAAGCAGGCTGGCAGCTCTGAGTGTTTAGGACTCCAGCATGAGTCAGAAATGCTTGCTGACAGGACTGATCGGGAAAAATACAATAGAAAGAAGCATATTTTTCATTAACATGCTATTGGAAAGTTATTCAACATTCATTAATCTAAAATATATCAAAAGTTTATTTGATGAGAGGTACCCTTTAACATTTATCTACATTAAACTTCATGTGCCATTTCTCAACTTCCCCGGATGTCTTCTTTTATTAGTGTGACATCATGGATTTTCTTAAGGCGCCCTGTATGATCTATAGATATTGAAAATTCTACTCTGTAATGTTTACACAAGGTCACAAATAATTGTATTTAATTAAGTTGCTGTTTGTAGGGTATAGGATAATACCGGGTGTCAGGCGCGATCCACTGCAAGGAGCTTGAAACAAGGTATTATCCTATACCCTACAAATACCTACTAATGGGGAATCAAAGAGGAAATAAGTTATTTAATTAAATAAAATAAAAGTATAGCTTTGTGGTCGACACAGCTATTTTCATGCAGAGAGATGGAGTGCGGTGCGGGAGTCCCAGTGGTTGGATCCCTCGCAATCTGACACTAATCCCCTTTTCTTAGGATAGGGGATACATTTTTCTATCACCGGGTACCGCTCTAATGTCCATATAGGAGAATCAAGAACACTAATGACTGCTAATTCCATTATGAAGGGGAAGGATTACTGGTTCACTGAAGGATGTGGCATATAAGGAAACAGACCATAATAATAATAAAACTAAAAACCATTGTGTAGTCGACAATGCCAAGTTATGTTACACACATTGCAAAGGATCTAGGGATAAAAAAGAAAAATACTCTATAGCAGTGGTCTTCAACCTGCGGACCTCCAGATGTTGCAAGACTACAACTCCCAGCATGCCCGGACAGCCAACGGCTGTCCGGGCATGCTGGGAATTGTAGTTTTGCAACATCTGGAGGTCCGCAGGTTGAAGACCACTGCTCTATAGTATAAAAGTTGTCTGGGAATGTTTCCTCACTGTTGCTGACTGTTCTGCTTTAGGTTCTCCCCTTTAAACCCCCATCACTTCACATTGCTGAGGGTTTATTTCTTCCTATACATGTTGGGGTAATAGATACTTTGCGCACTTTACTAATGTCCATACACAGTGATATGCTATAAAAATTTACACTTTTCCTTTCATTGTATCTTGATCCTGTGAATTCTTATTGTTTGGTGTCTCTGTGGATAGTCCTTCTACTACTTGAGGTGCTGAACCCTGAGTTAAAGGGGTACTCCCCTGGAAAACTCTTTTTTTTTTTTTTTTTTAATCAACTTGTGTCAGAAAGTTAAACAGATTTGTAAATGACTTCTATTAAAAAATCTTAATCCTTTCAGTACTTATTAGCTGCTGAATACTACAGAGGAAATGGTTTTCTTTTTGGAACACAGAGCTCTCTGCTGACATCATGACCACAGTGCTCTCTGCTGACATCTCTGTCCATTTAAAGAATTGTCCAGAGTAGGATGCTGCTGCTTTGGACAGTTCCTAAAATGGACAGAGATGTCAGCAGAGAGCACTGTGGTCATGAGTTTTTCACGGGAGTACCCCTTTAAACACCTCTGATTTTGGCAAGACCAGTCAACCATTTAATGTACATGGTAGTGTCTTGACTCCCCTCAAAGGGCAGATGTCTGGGGAAAGATTGATTTGCCTGTTAATGCTCAATATGCCCAGTTTTTTTGTTCTTGTGATCAGCCAGAGCCTGAGGTATTTAGCAGTGTTTTCTTGCACTCTCTTTTGAAAACATATTTTTGCTTAGTTTAGCCACATATAAGGGGTGAGTTGGAGCAATAACTTGGTTGAACGAATTGTCAACCAACAAAAGCTATGAAAAGTATATGGGCACCTTCTTCTGGAGCATACAGAACTGATGATGAGTACTGGTATGTTAAACGGGGTACTCCACACAATATGGGATATATTTGGGGGGGGGATCCGATCTCCTGTACAGGGGCTTTCTACTCACCTGTCCTTAGCGCGCTCCAACCCCCACCCTAGGAGATAGGCTTCAGTGAAGGCCCACTCACAAATCATAGGCTAAGCTGAGACTACCACAGTCATAGTCAGAATAATGAGTATAGACATGTATTAACATTGATCAACCATTACCTCTTTTTAGTTTGTCCATGAAGATCTGCCCGTCCATGATCTTTGAATAAGTTGTCCAGAAAAAAAAGAGACATTCAGGCTGGCAATTCTGTCTATGAGTTCTGCTTCGCCCCCTCACTCAGTGACCTTTTCTTGATGTGTGAAACTGCTGACCTACTGAAACCTGCAGTGTTCTAGAAAAGTCCAAGTGTATTATTAAATAAAAGGTTCTCAAGGCTGGACTGAGGTTGACGGGGTTCCCAATTCCACCTCTGCGATCCAGACCCTACCTAACCCTCTATCACAGCCACAAACAGGAGAGGTGGGCGCACTTCTAAATTGTCCTGTCCTCTAAAGTCTATGGGAGCTAAGGAGACAACTAAACAGCAACTCCATTAAACACACGTGTTCTCTCCTTCTAATCCATCCCTGAAGACTCTCGTCATAATAATATCTTTGCTTCCTTGTAGAATTAAAACCATTGTGTTGTGATGGATCTACTATTCCAAATAGTGACTGATGGACCCCATTGCTAAATTTGACAAAAACAATGACAGAACCATCATAAAAGGGGTTGTTTTCCATTTGTTTTTGTTTTTTAATTGCTCAAGCATGGTGAAAAATCTAAACAAAACAATCCCCCTGCCCGTTTCCCTATTAATGCAATAAGGATGGTGTCCATGTACTAATCGCTACTTCCTGTTTTCCTCTCGACACACAGGAAATACCTGCTTGGCCAGTCACCGGTGGGACTGGCGCCAGTGACCCATCTGAGCCTGTGATTGGCTAAATGGCCATTTTCTTGTGTTTAGGCAGGGAAGTGGCGATCAGTAGGGACGAGCAACAACAGAACAGTAGTTGCGCGGAAATGTCAAATGCCCACAGCTTTTTATGATTTTTTTTTTACCCAGTCTGGCTACTTCATCGGCTGTCCTACACACATTATTTAAGCTGCCCACTCCCATTTTATTTTATCGCCGAGTGCTTCTCTTAAAACACCAATTAAAGGGGTGTTAATGATGGCATGCAGCTGTCTGCAAAGAGGATACTGGGAGTTTTTATTTTTGGTTCACTTGAGGCAGCATGAGGTTTACAGTACAGCTGTCGCTATAAATCTGTCTACACGTTCATTGCTATATGGTACAGTTAAAATATAGCACCATAATGATTTTTCTATTAGCACAGACTTTATAATTAATTCAGTTCATAACATGATAAAATATATAATGGAATTCGTCATGATTTTCACTTGGTTTTGATATTTTCTTTAACAAAACAATTAAATGGTTTGGACAAAAACGGCAGTAACTATTTACTGGTATCCATAAGAACAAATGTCGCTTCTCCGGCCAGTGGTTGGTTGCCATGGTCAGCAATAATAGCTTGAGATAATTGACACACATTCTCATGCATTGGTTATTTCCACCATTCTTATCTAGATTTATACAATACTTTAATCTGTACTTTTTGTTTTGCTAATTCCAGGAGAAAAATACATTTAACTTATGGGATGGTGCCATCCTCAGATATGGGGAAATATTAAGGCTTACACTTTCTCTGCAGTTTTTTAACCTATGCATTTTCTTTGCTGATGCCAGGAGAAAGATTCCTTTTCCTATGGGATGGTGCCACCCTCAGATATAGGGGAAGCATTGAAGAGAATGATTGAGGGTGTGGGTGACACACAGCCTAACATGGATGGCTTGGAGCCAAAGCCATCAGTGGTTTGTATACCCCAGGCATGGTGTTGGTGGCTGCTAGCGTGAGAGAGAGACTTTTTTTTTTATAATTGCACAAAAGAAAAGTTATTCCTACCTAATAGCTCCCTTCAGTGTTAGGGTGCTTTCACACCATGTTTTCAGCCTACAGCTCCTGGATCCGGCTGGGGGAGGGGAAAACTGTGCACTCCCGTACCCCAGCCGGACCGGCGCTGAAATCCATTGACTTTAATGAGCCGAACGGAGTCACCCTTTGAGTCACCAATTGAGTCACCGATTTTCGACACATATCCGATTTTCTCACCGGACCTAAAACCGTAGTATACTATGGTTTTAGGTCCGGTCACAAAACCGGATACGGGGCAGAAATGAGCCGACCAGAGTCAAGCGGTGACTCCGGTCGGGTTATTAAAGTCAATGAATTTCAGCGCCGGACCGTCTGGGGTACGGGAACGCATGGTTTTCCCCTCCCCCAGCCAGATCCGGCAGCCATAGGTTGACAACGTGGTGTGAAAGCACCCTTAGAGACCTCTGGCCTTAAAGTGGACTATGCTAGTGACATGTCATCCACATATACTGCATGCCATCAGACAACCGCCAAAACTCATTCCCTACCTGGATTGTCAGGTGCAAAGATTATTACAGGGGTTGGATGAAGTAACTAGAATACCAGGCCCCCCTTTTTTTTACATAACACAGATGAAATACATGAAGGAATAGACAAATATAAATCAACTATTTAGCCAATGGAGTTAGAATTGCCCAATAGAATATGAAATATTCAGTTACGTCTTGTCTTTGACTTTATCTTCAAGGATGACTATCTGACCCTAAGACTGCTATGTTATTGCATCTCAAACCATACAAGAACTCCCACCATGCTTAAAGGGGTTATCCAGGAAAAAAACTTTTTTTATATATCAACTGGCTCCAGAAAGTTAAACAGATTTGTAAATTACTTCTATTAAGAAATCTTAATCCTTTCAGTACTTATGAGCTTCTGAAGTTAAGGTTGTTCTTTTCTGTCTAAGTGCTCTCTGAGGACACGTGTCTCGGGAAACGCCCAGTTTAGAAGAGGTTTGCTATGGGAATTTGCTTCTAAATTGGGCAGTTCCCGAGACACGTGTCATCAGAGTGCACTTAGACAGAAAAGAACAGCCTTAACTTCAGAAGCTCATAAGTACTGAAAGGATTAAGATTTTTTTTATAAAAGTAATTTACAAATCTGTTTAACTTTCTGGAGCCAGTTGATATATAAAAAAAAGTTTTTTCCTGGATAACCCCTTTAACAGCAAGTATAAAGCAGTCAACATTGTGGGCTTTATCCAGTGATCTCCAGACATATACACATGACAAAAAGGGGAAAAAGCATAACCCTGGAAGCTCAGAGTATTTCCCATTTCCATGCTTCTAGTATCCATGTTGTGTGGTTGTTGAGCCATTGAACACACTGTTTTACATTTTGTGGTATCAATAAAGCTTTGGCTATTGCATCTTTGCCATGGATATCATTTGTGTATAGTGCACCCCTCACAGTTTTCACTGGTACTGGTGCCCGTAAACTTGCCTTTAACTCTGCAGTAATTTGAGGGGATGTAGTTTTACCTTTGTTGTCTACAATTTAAGGAAGTGTTCTTCTTTCCCTCTTTAATCAAGTTCTGACTTTTGACCACAGCTACTTTTGTCTGCAGATGTTTTGCCCATCTTTGTATATGATAGAGATATGTAAAGGAAACATTGGACCCGGTCACACTCACCCTACCAGGCACAAACCAACAATCAAAGCCCTGACGTATCACGCACCTAATACAAATAAACAGATTTTTAGAACAGTACAAGTAATAGTTTATCAACAGCGATATAAGCTACATGACTGAGAAATAAAGGGGGTGTTAGGTGTTACCTGGTGATTGCAGGTGTGTCAGGAAGAATTCAACTTGACTATAAATAGGAGTGTTCTTGTTTTTTTTTTTTGTTTTTTTCCAACCTCTGTAGCTAGTGACTGCAAATTGTGAAGTTGCATGCCCTTACCTGTAAAACCAGACCTACATTTGTAGTATACGTTTGTGTATAAATGTTGTGTGTGTTTATACGGCTACTTTCACGTGATCAGTCATGTGGTCTGTTCGTTATTTCTTTCTATCTCCTCTACTGTGCTGAGATCCAATCTTGGTTTTAGTGAAAGATGGATCTGAGAACACATTGCCCAAAAATCAACTTGCCATATTGTTACTTATAATAGCTGTATACTACTTAATGATGCATGGATTGTTTTATCCTACTATTGCATTATGCCTTTAGAATATTAACGCTATTGTTTAATATGGCTGAGATGTTGTTTAAGCTGCTAAATTTCTTTATGTTGTAGGCAATTGTCCCTGCACAGTTTGAGACTCGCATGGCCAGTGGACTGGTGAAGGGCCATGCTTATTCTGTCACTGGAGTGGAAGAGGTATAATGTTTGTATGATGATAAATATTCCTGTCATTGTTTCTACCTATGGCTTTGCTGGGGGGATATAATGACCTTCTAAATTAATTATTACATTGTAATAATAAACTTGTAGATGACTTCCCTTGTCTTTAAGGTTTAATTCCTTCCATTGTAAATTTGGAGTTTTCATTTCACTTTCTGTAAAACAATATAGACTAAATGTATATAAGTAAATTCCATGGTTTCCTGAATGCTTTTTTTAATGGGGGTTTCCTGGACTTTAATGTTGATAACATCCAACTTTATTATCACAGCTTAGAATGTCATTAAATATTAAAAGATACCATACTCACCTCATTGATCCCCTGCCTCTCACTCTCCAAAGTTGCCCTGGTCCTATTAGTCTCTGCACTTCCTGGTTCTTCTTGACACAGACATGTGACTGCTGCAGCCAATCACTGACTGAAAAAGTGAACTGCTACATCTGGCACATGTCCATTTAGGGAGGAACTACAAAAATACAGATGCAGACAGAACCTGGGGAGCTTCAGAATGGGTGTACAGCAGGAGACTGATCAAGCGATTATGACTTCCTATATTATTCTTCGCTGTTCTAAAACATTTTTTAATTTATTTTTGTAACATAGTTCCAGAAAAAAAACTATTTATCATTCAAATTATTTATAAAAAGTGGTCACAGAATGATACAATAACTATATTTACCATATGGCAGACAGCATTCAAGGGAGACAAAGTAAAGCTGGTGCGTCTAAGGAATCCCTGGGGACAGGTAGAATGGAATGGATCCTGGAGCGATAAGTAAGACAGTCATATTGCTTCTAGCCATTAAATATATGCAATTATACAATTTTGGTTACATCAACACTTTATTCTGTCCTGCAGCTCTAAGGAGTGGGCGATTATTGATAAATCTGAAAAGTCTCGTCTACAACACCAGATAAAAGAAGATGGCGAGTTTTGGTAGGACGAACAGTTTGATGGCCTTTTCCTTTTCTCATATTACAGTGTAGCTCTTCATGTACTTTGAATTATTACAGAGCTGGTGCTACATATATCGTATAACAGTAAAAGAATTACTCGCATTAGAAGCCAAATGGACCAGACACCTAGCAACTAGGAAAACAAAGAAGCCGGCACTACCGGAACTAAACCATAGAGAGGAACGGAGAAATATGGCGGGACCGGACCAGATGGTGTGATCCTGTAGCGGTGGTGCTCAGCCAAATAGATAATAGCGATTCAGCAGGAAGACAGAAGAAAGAGACGACACTCACCATTCAGGAAAACTTCTTTATTCACTCGGCGGTGACATCAAGCGGGATACAGGTGGGGGAGCAGGGTGGAGGAGGGGCAACCGAGACAAGTTGTTTCGTGCGCCTTGCGCACGAAACAACTTGTCCCGGTTGCCCCTCCTCCACCCTGCTCCCCCGCCTGCATCCCGCTTGATGTCACCGCCGAGTGAATAAAGAAGTTTTCCTGAATGGTGAGTGTCGTCTCTTTCTTCTGTCTTCCTGCTGGACCAGACACCTGGCTGCCAACTAGATTTAAGGTGTTACTATTGTTATACAAATCCTTTGATGTATCAAAAGATTTGACTCGTCAGGATTCTAGATCAGAGACTCCTACTGATCTATAGACATAGTCAAGCAAAGTGCGATGTGATCTAGAGATTGTAAAAGTCTCCCCGACCGGTAAAAATTATTAATGTCCCTGTGACATGTCAAAAGTTATGCATAACGATAGCAATGCTTTGAAGTTGGTATCTAGAGGCCAGTGTGGACAGGTCAGAAATTAAAAGGGTTATCCAGGAAAAAACTTTTTTTTATATATATCAACTGGCTCCAGAAAGTTAAACAGATTTGTAAATTACTTCTATTAAAAAATCTTAATCCTTTCAGTACTTATGAGCTTCTGAAGTTAAGGTTGTTCTTTTCTGCTCTCTGATGAGACGTGTCTCGGGAAACGCCCAGTTTAGAAGCAAATCCCCATAGCAAACATCTTCTAAACTGGGCGTTTCCCGAGACACGTGTCATCAGAGAGCACTTAGACAGAAAAGAACAACCTTAACTTAATACATCAGTATTATAAATGGCACATGCTAGAGATTTTGTATTAGGGCCCAGCATCGCCTAGTTTTAGCTCTGTTTTCAGCCAATCACGACACAACCTATTATGGCTTAATGATGGGGACATCTATTCTTCTCTGTGCATATTTAGAAGGGGTATTGTGGTGACAGCATGAACTTGTAGGTATCTGCAGATTACAATTTTGCTAGTCCTCTACATCTAAATAGAGAAACATATTTTTTTGTCAAGTGGTTGAAGGTGTTAAATGTTGTCTTGTAAAATCATTGTATATTTCTGACTCTTTTAAATCCAAAGATGGAGACAGCCACAAGTGATGCTTGTTTGCAAATAGTTGCTAAGAAGTAGCACAAGACTCCAGTGAGATACTTGATATATCATAGAAAGAAATGCAAAAAATGTGGCGCCATAGTCCCTCAAACTAATAGCCTTCAATAGATATAGCAGATAAATTCATTCCTATCATAAGTTGCTGGGTCTTGGGTTAATACACATTTGGGAGGGAGAGGGCCTACTCACTGGAGTAAAAGATGTGCAAATGTAGAGATGCATTACTGTATTAAAAAGGGGCCAGTGCAATGCATTTCTAAGCTGATCCTGTGGCAACCGTATGTTGTGTCCTGTATATCTTATTAGCCACAATTGCACTTCTTCCTTACTAGTTGCAATGCAGTTTCTGTCCCTTTTTTTCTGCAATTGCAAGATCGCCCTAAATCTCCCCGTCTTATTTAAAGGGGTTATCCAGGAAAAAACTTTTTTTTTTTTCTATTTCATCAGGCTCCGGAAAGTTAAACATATTTGCAAATTAATTCTATTAACAAAAATCTTAATCCTTTCAGTACTTATGAGCTGCTGAAGTTGAGTTGTTATTTTCTGTCTAAGTGCTCTCTGATGACACGTGTCTCGGGAACCGCCCCAGTTTAGAAGCAAATCTCCATAGCAAACCTCTTCTACTCTGTGCAGTTCCCGAGACAAGCAGAGATGTCAGCAGAGAGCACTGTTGCCAGACAGAGAACAACAACTCAACTTCAGCAGCTGATAATTATTGAAAGGATTACATTTTTTTAATAGAAGTTATTTAAACATCTGTTTAACTTTCTGAAGCCAGTTGATATAAATAAAAAAAAAAATGTTTTTTTCCTGGAATACCCCTTTAAAAGCCTATTGTATATAAATGACAGTCTGATTTTTGAAGCTTTTCATGTTGAATAAAAAATAAAAAAAAGGTTGGACTTGGAGCTCTCTGATGTACTTCTTACATAGGTTGAGCCCCACCTTAAGCCTGGTTTCAGGGAAGTGTGATACGGCCACAATTCCAGCCTGGATGGAGGTCTAATGGCTTGAACTGCAAGTATAGGGATCTATAGGAATGCAATCAGTTTGTATCATTACACCGCAGTCAGAATGGGACAAATCCTTTTGTGCATATTACAATCTCCCTAACCCCAGTGAAAAAGATTTAGATGGGCACTGTCACTTAAAAAAAAAAAAACATTCCCATAGAGACTAATCAAAAGTTTAATTGTTTGAGGTCTCTGTGTCCAGACCCTGAGCCATCACTAGAACAAGCCGTGAGACGTGCACGCTAAGTACATTCTCTCCCAGCTATGTGTAAGTGACTTCTATAGTAGTTTTAGGGGATGGTCTCCTGTCTCGTGCAGAGAGCAGGGGAGAAACAGCCCTCAGCGCCGCACTTCTCCCTGCTCATTTTAACAATCTTTTGGGGTATAAATACCTAGAGGGTTAGGAAACCCTGCTTAATATATAGTATTGCTGTAATGATTGCCTCCAAACAGAAGTTTAAAGGGGTTATGCAGTTTAAAAAAAATGTATGGCCTATTCTCTGGATATCAACATTAGATTGGTGGGGGTACAACTCCAGACACCCCGACTAATCTAACGATTTAAAGGTGCCACAGCCTCTCCAATGTTTACCTGAACTCATACCTGCATGGCCATGCTATTAGAAGTGGTGCTACAAGGTACCTTGCACTGTCAATACTAATAATACGGGTACATGCGCTGGTAAGCATTGAAGGGGCTGCGGCGTCTACACTTCTTCAGACAGCTGATCAGTGGGGTTGTCAAAAATCAAACACTAACCAATTTAATAGTGATCTAGTATATGCTATCAATTTTATAGGGTTGGATAACTCCTTTAATTTTGACAGTCATTAACATAGCCGGCAGATCAGGTGGTACTGTTGCCAAGGTGACTGCACAGCACTGTCCAAAGATCTCCAGCAAAACTTGTCAAAAGTACTGCCCGACCCACCAGCTGTATCTCATGAATAAGGCTTCTAGCAGATACAGAGAAGTCGCCCAATATTGGAGATATTCTTTTAATGCAAACAATAGAGGATCATCAGAGCTAATATTTGGAATCTCTTAACGGTTGGACACGTTTGCAGTCACTATTTAATTTCATTGGTTTCACTTTATCTTCAGGATGTCATTTGATGATTTTATGAAGAATTTTACAAAGCTAGAAATATGCAATCTGACAGCAGATGCTCTAGAAGCAGACCAACTCCAGACGTGGACCGTGTCAGTGAATGAGGGGCGGTGGGTCAGAGGCTGCTCTGCTGGAGGATGCCGGAACTTTCCAGGTGATAGTTCTGTTACTACATACAGGTATCATATTTTATTGCCATTAGAGATAAAAAAAACAAACAAACAAACGAACAAATTGAACCCCTTAAGGACAATGGACGTAAATGTACGTCCTGGCGCGTGGGTACTTAACGCACCAGGACATACATTTATGTCCAATACATGACACGACCCTGATGTCCGCCATTAACCCTTCAGATACCGTGATCAATACAGATAACACCATCTGCAGCAATGCAGGCGTTTAAATGGTTGATCAGATCGCCCGTGACGCTGCTGCGGGGATCCGATCATCCAACTTGGAGGCCGGAGGTTCCCTTACCTGCTCCGGTCATCATCCCAGGGTCTTCTTCTCTGGTCTGACATCGAGCAGACAAGAGAAGAGGATCGCTGACTATACTGATCAGTGCTGTGCATAGCACTGTTCAGTATCTGCAATCAAATGATTGCTATAAATATCACCCCATAGATTTAACAGCAACTGGGTTATGGATCAAAGAATGAAAAGTTTTGACATGTTCCCTTGTTTCTCCTCCTGGTTGTCAGACTATCTATTTATACAAGGTTTCATAAATGTTTTGACCAGAACTGCAAACTTCTTGTGCATGACAAAGGGCAAGAACACCAGAAAGATCTGTCTACAAAAGAGTCTCTCCTCCATTTGGAGAAAACTGGTTTGGCTAGTATAATATAGTTTTCTTCCTTATGGAGAAGACCTAATTTGCATACATCTTCCCATAACGCAATCTTCCCACAATATTGTATAACAAAAAGATGTATAATTTGAAAAAGCAGCTAATGTTATAATAATTTCAAACATTTACAGACACTTATTGGACTAATCCTCAGTATCGTCTAAAGCTCCTAGAAGAAGACGATGACCCTGATGACAATGAGGTCGTCTGTAGCTTCCTAGTGGCTTTAATGCAGAAGAATCGCAGAAAAGATCGGAAAGCGGGAGCCAATCTTTTCACTATTGGTTTTGCTATATATGAGGTAAATATAAATGAATCCTAATCATATAAAGTAACATAGCATCAACAATACTTGTAAATGGTACTGAAAGCATTCTTTCACCAGTTTAGACCAAACATTAGTAAAGTGGTATTCCCATCTTGTAAAACCATGACTACCCAGCACCCTCCAGCATGATAGCGCCTGCCAGTGGTGGCCAAGAAGCTGAAAACAGCTGAGCCATCTGTCTTTCACAATTTGCAAGACTCCCATTGACCAGGAAGCCATGTTTTAGTGGGATAGGAATACCTCTTGTCAGCTGTGTCATTGATCCCGATACCAGTTGTGCCAGACAGTCCATCTAGTATCCTTTTGCTGAATATTTAGCAAGAATATTAAGAAAGCATTGTGCTACTCAGCTTTTTTGAGACAGTAGGCGCATGTCCAGTCCACTGTACTGCATGTTAGCTCAGTAGTCGGCTGTATTTTTTGTTAGCTGCTATTAGCCAAGTGACAAAATATATATTTTTTGCTATTTGGGCTATTAAGTCCATCTGACTAAACAGGCCACCATATTATGGTGACAAAACTGCTTCAAAACTTTCACTGCCAAGGATGTTTGTACCGTAATACAGCTTGACCATAAACACTTGCTGTGGCTAGGTTACAAGGCAAAGAGTTACGTTGAAAAATCTCATACTTATCTTTCTCTTTTTATTTTCTTTCAAGGTTCCAAAAGAGGTATGCTGTAAAAGAGAAGCAATGATGTGCTGAAGTTTAACTCTTGCTTAACATAGTAGATCCCATCCACATGGGTCTAGATGCAATGCTTAGGATGTCCTAAAAATATGTTAGAATCGGCACAAATCTAATTTAATCCTATTGTAACACACAATTTGGCTTCTTTAGAATCCAGACATTTTAACATGTATTGGATTAGTTTTGTACCTGTATCTGTACACTGAGTAAGCCAGAGGTAAGTGGTGATGCTGTATGCATCACAACTACCACTCACTACATTCCCTTGGTTGGGGCTTACCTACCAAATACATTTTTTGTTCTGTCCAGAATCAGATTACAATTTTGAGCCTAATTTTAATTCACAATAAGATGGAAAGCGAATGTTCTAAGATAACAAGATAACACACACTTATACTCAGAAAACCTGATCTTACTTGTTATTCAATAAATAACAGAGAGGCAGTGCAGCTCAATCAACAATCTACTCCGAGGTTAACTGGTAGGTCTGAAAAACCCCAAAAGACCCAGAAATGAACAGGAGAAAATATATAATCAAAGATAATTATATGACCAGTCCTCAAAAAGTAGTGAAAAGAGAAAAAAGAAAGAAAAGGAAAGAACAAGGGATAATGGTGATAGTGATTAGGATAAATATATACGATAATATGTGAGTGAATAAATAAAAATCTGAGTGGAAAAATAGGGGTGATAAGAATGAGCTATTAAGGGTGAGTATAAAGGGTTTATAAGATATCAAAAAGAGTGAATGAGTGCAGAGTGATAATCGGAAAAAATGAGGGTAATACCCCCATTTATCCTAATCACTATCACCATTATCCCTTGTTCTTTCCTTTTCTTTCTTTTTTTTCTTTTTTCTCTTTTCACTACTTTTTGAGGACTGGTCATATAATTATCTTTGATTATATATTTTCTCCTGTTACTTGTTATTCAGTTGAATAGGCTGATTCTATGTGATGTGTCAATATCTACTTTGGGAATACAGAACACCACGGAAACGTATGCATGTCCACTTTGTGACTGGAGGGGTTTTTGTAAGAAGCAGAAACATTTCCTAAAAAGTTTTGTCTTTTCTTCAGACATGCATGCTATTAGATTGTTAGTTCCTTTGGTGTGTGTTCTATGATTTTCTATTACATTACTCCTTGCTTGCATATGTTGTATTTTCCTGTGCTTACTTCACTAGCTTTAACCTATTCATTCTCATATACGCACCTTATACTGCGGTAGCCTACATTATACTACTTTATGCACTTCACATCATATTTTTTATGAACTGATGGCATTTGCTCAGACTCAATAGTCATTAATCACAAAGGACAAACCTTTTACATTGTTGGCCTCTTTCAAGGAAACTTTCAGCTTTTATCTCAAGTGTCAGCGCTTGTGTTATAAGTGGTCATCCCTCTTCTGACTGACTTCAATGAAATTTCGCTCAGAAGTCCTCTCAGTTGCATCATAGGGACAAGCTGAGTGTTGAGAACTTGCAGGTCCCGGCCTTGAGTTCACATCGCCCTTCTCCACTAAGATTGCAGATAAGAGCTTTTTTAACAAGCTAAAGGGTTTTTCAAAGGACTGCAATTGCTTGAATGACACTCTATCCATTCCTGTCTACTAACTTCAATAGTATTCTAACATATAGGGGGACATTTATTATTGGCTTTACACCACTTTAATGCTCTAAATGTCCCTTAAAATTTTGTGCACTTTTAAGCATTTTCAGTAGAACATCTTTCAAAGTTGCTTACTGTATAGTGCACTGTACACCACTTTCTACAGTGGAGCTGTATTTATTATTTGCACAGATTAAATTTAGAATTGTTTTTTTTTTTGGTGCAAAGCCTAAATTTTTTTGGCAAATCTACATCGCCTAATAAGACACATACAAATATGTCAGAGCGCAAAGCTTAAACCTAGCTCTGCAGCTCACTGGTTTCTATAATTGTGCAGAATTTATCAAGTCTGTGCACCATTTTGGTAAATTTTAAGAAACTGTGTAAAAAATACTCCAAGCAAACTGGTAAATCTGTACTACCTCACACCAACATTAATAAATGTCCCTGATAGTCCTCACTGTTTGAGTACAGAAATCAGAATTATTCCTCTATACTAAATATTTCTCCTCTTCCTTTAGATGCATAGTAATAAGCAGCATCTGCAAAAAGACTTCTTTCTGTACAATGCATCCAAGGATAGGTGCAAGTCATATATCAACATGAGAGAGGTTTCCCAACGCTTTAGACTACCTCCCAGTGAATATGTCATCATCCCCTCCACTTATGAACCTCACCAGGAAGGAGATTTCATCCTAAGAGTCTTCTCAGAAAAAAGAAATGTCTCAGAGTAAGTCTATGTGTATCTTCTTTATGGCATGTGGATTCCTATAAAGCAAATAATATATCATAACCCTCTCATCTGAGGTTTACCTAGAAGTGGGGAACAATCAAACTTTTACTTACATGAGTTGAGAGACATGTATCCACCAAGTTTAATCTCTCTTAAGTTGGCCATACACTTTTAATAACTGTGGGCAAAACGTTCTCCTGACTTCCCCATACACATGAGTGTTCGGCATGGCCAAACATTCCTGTTTCCTCTGTGGGGAGAGGAGAGGCAGGCTGCACCCAGACAGCTCTGGCAGTGACTTATCTCTTCCAGAACAATAGAGTCGGGTGGTAATCCAACACACTTACCCTTTTCTCTACCAACATATTCTGTTTATGAAAAATTGGGAGACCACCATACACTTTCACAGAAAGCTGAACCCACCAAAGCCAGAAGGTTTGGCCAACTTTAATCTAAGGTGTATGGGCAACTTTAGGCCTCTTGTACAGGGTGGGCCATTTATATGGATACACCTTAATAAAATGGGAATGGTTGGTGATATTAACTTCCTGTTTGTGGACATTAGTATATGTAAGGGGGGAAACTTTTCAAGATGGGTGGTGACCATGGTGGCCATTTTGAAGTCAGCCATTTTGAATCCAACTTTTGTTTTTTCAATAGGAAGAGGGTCATGTGACACATCAAACTTATTGGGAATTTCACAAGAAAAACAATGATGTGCTTGGTTTTAACGTAACTTTATTCTTTCATGAGTTATTTACAAGTTTCTGACCACTTATAAAATGTGTTCAATGTGCTGCCCATTGTGTTGGATTGTCAATGCAACCCTCTTCTCCCACTCTTCACACACTGATAGCAACACCGCAGGAGAAATGCAAGCAGAGGCTTCCAGTATCCGTAGTTTCAGGTGCTGCACATCTCGTATCTTCACAGCATAGAAAATTGCCTTCAGATGACCCCGAAGATAAAAGTCTAAGGGGGTCAGATCGGGAGACCTTGGGGGCCATTCAACTGGCCCACGATGACCAATCCACTTTCCAGGAAACTGTTCATCTAGGAATGCTCGGACCTGACACCCATAATGTGGTGGATCACCATCTTGCTGGAAAAACTCAGGGAACGTGCCAGCTTCAGTGTATAAAGAGGGAAACACATCATCATGTAGCAATTTCGCATATCCAGTGGCCTTGAGGTTTCCATTGATTAAGAATGGCCCCACTATCTTTATACCACACCATACCATCAATTTTTGTGTTCCAACAGTCTTGGAGGGATCTATCCAATGTGGGTTAGTGTCAGACCAATAGCGGTGGTTTTGTTTGTTAACTTCACCATTCACATAAAAGTTTGCCTCATCACTGAACAAAATCTTCTGCGTAAACTGAGGGTCCTGTTCCAATTTTTGTTTTGCCCATTCTGCAGCACCTGAAACTACGGATACTGGAAGCCTGTGCTAGCATTTCTCCTGCGTTGTATATAGTAGTATATAGCAGTGTATAGGGATACTGGAAGCCTGTGCTAGCATTTCTCCTGCGGTGTTGCTATCAGTGTGTGAAGAATGGAAGAAGAGGGTTGCATTGACAATCCAACACTATGGACAGCACATTGAACACATTTTATAAGTGGTCAGAAACTTGTAAATAACTAATGAAAGAATAAAGTTACGTTAAAGCCAAGCACATCATTGTTTTTCTTGTGAAATTCCCAATAAGTTTGATGTGTCACATGACCCTCTTCCTATTGAGAAAAGAAAAGTTGGATTCAAAATGGCCGACTTCAAAATGCCCGCCATGGTCACCACCCATCTTGAAAAGTTTTCCCCCTCACATATACTAATGTGCCACAAACAGGAAGTTAATATCACCAACCATTCCCATTTTATTAAGGTGTATCCATATAAATGGCCCACCCTGTACATTGCAGTACGGTGTGTACAGGCCTGGCAGCAGGGCATGGACCTCACTATCTTACAGTGGGGCAAAAAAGTATTTAGTCAGCCACCAATTGTGCAAGTTCTCCCATTTAAAAAGATGAGAGAGGCATGTAATGTTCATCACAAGTATACCTCAACTGTGAGAGACATAATGAGAAAAAAAATCCATAAAAACCCATCGTCTGATTTTTGAAGAATTTATTTGCAAATTATGGTGGAAAATAAGTATTTGGTCACCTACAAACAAGCAAGATTTCTGGCTCTCACAGACCTGTAACTTCTTCTTTAAGAGTCTCCTCTGTCCTCCACTTGTTACCTGTATTAATGGCACCTGTTTGAACTTGTTATCAGTATAAAAGACACCTGTCCACAACCTCAAACAGTCACGCTCCAAACTCCACTATGGCCAAGACCAAAGAGCTGTCAAAGGACACCAGAAACAAAATTGTAGACCTGCACCAGGCTGGTGAAGACTGAATCTGCAATAGGCAAGCAGCTTGGTGTGAAGAAATCAACTGTGGAAGCAGTTTTTAGAAAATGGAAGACCTACAAGACCACTGATCATCTCCCTCAATCTGGGGTTCCACGCAAGATCTCACCCTGTTGTGTCAAAATTATGACAAGAACGGTGAGCAAAAATTCCAGAACCACACGGGGGAGCTAGTGAATGACCTGCAGAGAGCTGGGACTAACGTAACAAAGGCTACCATCAGTAAGACACTACGCCGCCAGGGACTCAAATCATGCAGTGCCAGACGTGTCCCCCTGCTTAAGCCAGTACATGTCCGGGCCCGTCTGAAGTTTGCTAGAGAGCATTTGGATGATCCAGAAGAGGATTGGGAGAATGTCATATGGTCAGATGAAACCAAAGTAGAACTTTTTGGTAAAAACTCAACTTGTCGTGTTTGGAGGAGAAAGAATGCTGAGTTGCATCCAAAGAACACCATACCTACTGTGAAGCATGAGGGTGGAAACATATTGCTTTGGGGCTTATTTCTTTTTGCTAAGGGACCAGGACGACTGATCCGTGTAAAGAAAAGAATGAATGGGACCATGTATCGTGAGATTTTGGTGAAAACCTCCTTTCATCAGCAAGGGCATTGAAGATGAAACATGGCTGGGTCTTTCAGCATGACAATGATCCCAAACACACTGCCCGGGCAATGAATCAGTGGCTTCATAAGAAGCATTTCAAGGTCCTGGAGTGGCCTAGCCAGTCTCCAAATCTCAACCTCATAGAAAACCTTTGCGGGGAGTTGAAAGTCTGTGTTGCCCAGTGACATCCCAAAACATCACTGCTCTAGAGGAGATCTGCATGGAGGAATGGGCCAAAATACCAGCAACAGTGTGTGAAAACCTTGTGAAGACTTACAGAAAACGTTTGACCTCTGTCATTGCCAACAAAGGGTATATAACAAAGTATTGAGATGAACTTTTGTTATTGACCAAATACTTATTTTCCACCATCATTTGCAAATAAATTCTTTAAAAATCAGACAAGGTTATTATATGGATTTTTTTTTTCTCATTATGTCTCTCATAGTTGAGGTATACCTATGATGAAAATTACAGGTCTCTCTCATCTTTTTAAGTGGGAGAACTTGCACAATTGGATGACTAAATACTTTTTTGCCCCACTGTATACACTCTGCATGCAACTGTGTGGTGCCTTCATAAGGCAACATGTTTTACCCTAGAAGCAAGTGAATACAAAGGCAAACAGAGGTATAGTATGAGCTCAAAGAGTTCTATTTGCACCATATTTGCTATCCATGTGATACAGCCATAAACAAGGGCCTTAGCTCTAGTATTTGGTTCAGTCAGCAGAAAGTACAATAAACTTGCTATATAGACATGCACCTTTTGTGCAATGGTGCCCTATGGGGATGGTGGGCCAGTTAGTCCTGCCCTATAAAGGCAGTTGTAAAAATTCTCTAGATAAAATAATGACTATTCTGGAATGACTCATAATAGGTGCTGAATATAAATAATATATTTTACAACATAGTAGAATACAAAGCTGTACGATATTATTTGTCGAGCGTCTTTTATCAGAATTGTCATTCACCTTCCCAAGCACTTCCCTGTTATAAGAGGGAGACATATATTAAAGAGGAAGACATGTATTAATAATTCTGATAAAAGACGCTCGACACAAATAATATATCGTAAAACTTTGTATTCTACTATGATGTAAAATATATTATTTGTATTGAGCACCTATTACGAGTCATTCCAGAATAGTCATTGTGAGAATTGTAATTTACCGTCCTAACCACTTGACTCTTAGAAGTACATTTTGTTCAAGCAAGACAGCATGACCAGGATCTAAAGATGAAGACGGAACACATTTTCTTAGCTTTTTAAAGGAGTAGTTCAGTGGTGAACCCAGTGGTGAACAACTTATCCCCTATCTTAAGGATAGGGGATAAGTTGCAGATTGCGGGGGGTCCGACTGCTGGGGCCCCCTGCGATCTCCTGTACGGAGCCCCGACAACCCGCGGGAAGGGGGCGTGTCGACCTCCGCATGAATCGGCGGCCGACACGCCCCCTCAATACAACTCTATGGCAGAGCCGAAGCGCTGCCTTCGGCAATCTCCGGCTCTGCCATTGAGATGTATTGAGGGGCGTGTCGGCCGCCGCTTCGTGCGGGGGTCGACACCCGCTGTCTGGCCGGAGAGCCGGGGCCCCGTACAGAGAGATCGCAGGGGGCCCCAGCGGTCGGACCCCCCGCGATCTCAAACTTATCCCCTATCCTTAGGATAGGGGATAAGTTTTTCACCACTGGACTACCCCTTTAAGAAAAGATCTGAAATGCTAAAATGTATATAAACATAGGCTTCCTATTATACAATTACCTTTTCTTTCCTCTTTTAGAGAAGTTGAAAACAAGATTGAAGCTGACCAACCCAGTGTAAGTATTAAGTTTCCTACCATCAAAAACGTATGTGTATACGTCTTCTAATTTGGTACAAGGTTTGAGGTGGTTGTGGGTTCCTCCCACTATAGAACTGTGATTTGTTTACCTGCAACATAAAGGAAAAACTATGGTCCCTTACCTTACCGTCTGCTCATAGGAGAATATGCAACGTGCGCAGCGTGAAATATGCTGCGTACATGCCATGCGTGACCCTACCCCTTAAATGTTATATGGAATCACAGGCTTGATTTAGGTTGTGCTTTAGCTGAATATTTCACACTCCACATATTGTCTCTTTCACTTGTAAGAGAAGTGAATTCTATAAATTGCTATCACATCTGTTAAGGATCTTAAAAAAAAAATTAATAACAAAATATGGTGTATTTATTGCTAGGAAAAGCATCACATCTGCCCTTGGGTTTGCCCCTTAAGCTACAATACCATACACAGCCCATAGATAAGTGTGGCTCTGTTCCCAGCATATAAACGGGCCCTTTCTGTTTCATTGTTAGAAATGATAAGGTAAAACATAAGACTTGGCAAGCAACAACTTTTAATTTGTAAAGTAGCGTGCTTTATGACAGATAATTTTCCGCTAGTACAGTGTTTTCCACATAGTGTGTCTCCAGTTGTTGCAAAACTACAACTCCCAGTATGCCCAGACAGCCAACGGCTGTCTGGGCATATTGGGAGTTGTAGTTTTGCAACAGCTGGAGGCACACTGTTTGGAAAACACTATGCTAGTAAATCTTTAGATCACTTTCACACCATACGGTAGAATAAATTGTTACATTATGTTGTTTTTTTTTTGTCCAGAAAAAGAAAAAAGCTAAGGTGGGTCTTCCCTAGTGTGAACATGCATGACTAAATGCATGTGCAAGTTGCTACTGAAGTGTTTTTTTGGCACTGAGAAGCTTTGCAGACTGATAACCGCTTTACTGCCTGTACTGTAATATGGTGACTGCTGAATTTAAAGGGGTTGGACCACAATATATGTAGGTATGATCTGGGACTATTGCTGGGACTCTCACCACTCATGAGAACAGGTTACCACGCCTGCTGTGAGCAAAAGTCGAGCATGAGCACTGCCGCTCCATACAATTGTATGGGACATATGGGCTCAGTACTGTACTTAGCTTCTCTTCAGCAGTTCCATAGGCTTTGAATGGAGCCCCAGTACTTGACCTTCACTATATTCAAATGTGGGACATAGAATTGGTAATAAGTGGGGGCCCAACAGTCATACATTTATTGTCTGTATTGTGGATAGCTAATACATTTTGTTAATAGTCCAATCCAATGAAATAAACAACAATTTCTCCCTCTATAACTCCCACATGTGGACTGTAAACATGTTCCCTCTTCTGTTAAAGAAGATGTCCAGCGAAAAAAATGTATCCCCCATCCGCAGGATAGGAGATAAATGTCTGATCGCAGGGGGTCTTACCGCTGGCACCCCCCAAGATCTCCCGTACGGGGCCTCGGCTCTGCTCAAGGAAATTACGTTGTATACCGATCACATCAGCTGGTCGAAACAAGCCCTCTCTATTCATCCCTATGGGAGAGGTGGAGACACAGCATTCTCATGTCTCTGCCTCTCCCGTAGAGATGAATGGAGGGGGCGTGTTTCGACCAGCTGATGTGATGGGTACGAAACGTGCATTAGCAGAGCAGAGCCAGGCCAGGCCGAGCTGGGACCCAGTACGGGAGATCCCGGAGGGTCCCAGTGGTCAGATACCCTGTGATCAGACACTTATCCCCTATCCTGCGGATGGGAGATACATTTTTTTCTGCTGGACATCTTTTTTAAGTACCCTATCATATTTTAATGTTTTTATTCATATTTTATTTTAGCATGTATCACGATACATGGCCCTTCATTATTTCCTTTACACGGATCAGTCGTCCTGGTCCCTTTGCTGAAAAACAGCCCCAAAGCATGATGTTTCCACCCCCATGCTTCACAGCAGGTATGGTGTTCTTTGGATGCAACTCAGCATTCTTTCTCCTCCAAACGATCTCTAGCAAACTTCAGACGGGCCCGGACATGTACTGGCTTAAGCAGGGGGACACGTCTGGCACTGCATGATTTGAGTCCCTGGAGGCGTAGTGTGTTACTGATGGTAGCTTTTGTTACTTTGGTCCCAGCTCTCTGCAGGTCATTCACTAAGAGATTACTTAGACAGAAAAGAACAACCTTAACTTCAGAAGCTCATAAGTACTGAAAGGATTAAGATTTTGTAATAGAAGTAATTTACAAATCTGTTTAACTTTCCGGAGCCAGTTGATATATAAAAAAAGTTTTGCCTGGAATACCCCTTTAATTTCTTCACACCAAGCTGCTTGCCTATTGCAGATCCAGTCTTCCCAGCCTGGTGCAGGTCTACAATTTTGTTTCTGGTGTCCTTCGACAGCTCTTTGGTCTTGGCCATAGTGGAGTTTGGAGCGTGACTGTTTGAGGTTGTGGACAGGTGTCTTTTATACTGATAACAGGAAGCAGCAACCCAGCCCAAAAGGACTGAGTAAAGAGTCCACTTTTTATCCCTCACTGCAATTTGACCTAAAACTTAACTTTTATTACTTCATAAATAATAATTGTGAGCTATAAGTAAATTTAAAAGCCCAGCACTCTATGCACCAATATATTCACACATATTAACGCCCGACAGGACTGTCTTTCTATCCTTGTATAGCACACCTGCAGTGTGTGCTAACAACAGTGCAGATGCTGTGATTAAAAACTCTTCACAGAGCCCCCCCTTAACATGTTTCGTCACAGGTGTGATGTCTTCAGAGGTTATGGGTCAATGACCCATACACAATTTTGTTTCTGGTGTCCTACAACAGCTCTTTGGTCTTGGCTATAGTGGAGATTGGAGTGTGACTGTTTGAGGTTTTGGACAGGTGTCTTTTATACTGATAATTAGTTCAAACATGAGCCATTAATACAGGTAACGAGTGGAGGACAGAGGAGACTATTAAAGAAGAAGTTACAGGTCTGTGAGAGACAGAAATCTTGCTTGTTTGTAGGTGACCAAATACTTATTTTACCGAGGAATTTACCAATTAATTTATTAGAAATCCTACAATGTGATTTCCCGTATTCTTTCCCCCTCCCCCCATTATGTCTCTCATAGTTGAGGTATACCTATGATGAAATTCCAGGCATCTCTCATCTTTTTAAGTAGGAGAACTTGCACAATTGGTGGCTGACTAAATACTTTTTTGCCCCACTATAGGGCCAGTGACTATTGATAGTATTTAGAATATTGGGCAGACTAGATGGACCGAATGGTTCTTATCTGCCGACACATTCTATGTTTCCATGTTTTCTTTAGTCAGGGTATTTAGATACAAAGCTGGGCGTATTAAACCTTTGCCCAGGATGAAAGAAAGCCTAGCTATGGCTGAGATCAATATCACCAGCTAAGACAGGTCTGTATTTTATACACCTCTTTCAAAATTATTTGCTGCCAATAATCAATTCGAAGCAACCCAAGAGTTCTACTGACCCAGTGTACCTCCACAGTCTTAACTTTAATGAAAAATGACTATAGTGCAGCACCATGCACGGCATAGCTTTACTGAGCGCCCGTTCCCACCGCCTCATGAAACTCTGCATTAGGAGATGGAGCTTCTTGCTCCAGTTCCATAGGACCTGTTAAATAAATGCTATGGAATTCTACTTTGGCAAGTACTACAGTTCTTTAATATTGTTGCACACCATTTATGGCAATGGTTTTCCGTGATGGCGGTGGCATTTTTCAGCAGGATAATGTACCCTACTCCACCTCAAAGATTTTTCAGAAATGGTTTATAGACCCACAGGTGTATAGCCACTGGAACAAGGACTGTAAAAAGTGGGCTTAGTAGGGGATTATGGGGGTTACAGCAGGGGTTAAATAGGTAGCACAGGTTTAATAGTGAAATAGTTTAATAGTGAATTCTGGGGCACGTGGTTAAGGGAAAGATAAGGGTCTTTGGGATATTCTCTCCTATCCTGTCCCTTATTTTAGAGCATTTGATTGAGCCCCCCTTGGGTTGATTTTGGTTTCCTTGATGGATCATGACATGTTTGGTTAATGTTATAGCTTACAGTGTTTTCTGATCTACATCTGACCAGTATTCTGGTGGGTAAATTGGTGAACTTTTCACCAACTGTTATTTACTGCTAGTGTCATTTTGGAATACACTCTTTAGTTATGTCCCTCAATAAAGTTCTGTCTAACTCCTAGTCAATCCCTAAGGGAAGTCACTGTACATGTACTAGTGTATGTTGTATCCGTACCTCTTGTGGTAAATGTTTGGGTAGCACCTATTAGAGACAGATACACACAGACATTATAATAAAGCTGACTGAATTCTGCTCATGGATCGCTGATCTTTATAGAATTGTTTCTGTGTGACTACATTTCAGATGGCTGTAAGACTTATGAGCTTTGTACAATGAATACAGTGCCTGGTTTGGCAGTAGTCAGCAGACACATTACTCCGAGTCACTCAGCTAAATTAATTTGCTAACTGTAAAGTGAACGTCCGGCCATTGAACATGATTGTTTGTTTGTTTTTTAAACGTGTTCAAGTCTTAAAGGGAAATGGACAACATCTTCCACACTAACCTGCTAGTACTTGCCAATATTGTGGGTGTACTGTGGGTCTTTTTCATTTTGCTCTTTGTTGCACAGTTTCAGAGGCATACCTAATATTCCAAATATGTAAATGAGTCACTTTGGTGCACTGGGGGCGTTACCTGGCCCCTTTGTGCACTGCTACACCCATCCCACTGGTCTCTGGTGAAAGTCTCCTTAATAAACATTCATATATTTTCCCAGGAGCACCTAACCGATAGGTGCTGTGAGATCTTGCACTTGCGCAGTCAGCACAGCCTGCCCGAAGCATCAATGCGCGTGTATTGCTTCCACACTATACCTGGAAGCAGCGAGCAGAGCGCCTTTAGAAATGTGCCATGTATAGGATCTGCAGAGCTCTGTGAAAGGATGACCGGGTAATAATGGGTCACATGGCAGCTAGGGGCCTTCTGTAGGCCCCCAGGCCTGCTATGTATGTGTCGGTATATAGCTCTGGCAAAGCACATTATGGTGAAAGGCATAATATTCTGCATTACAATAGTGCCGTGTATTACATGAGCAATCAGAAGATCGCTGCTTAAAGTCCCCTTATGGGATTAAGGGAGGAAACATATATATATATATATATATATATATATATATATATATATATATTACCATATATCACAATGTCCGTAATGACCCAAATTAAAAAATTATATTTTTTCTTATCCCACAAATAACGCTATAAAAAGAAAAAAAAAGTGAATCTGGCTTCCAAAAAAACAGAATGAATAGCGATCAAAAAGTCATATGACACTTATTCCCTAGTCCGTGGATAGGGGATATGTTTTGATGACTGGAACATCCCTTTAATTGCAGCTGACAAGTGTCATCAGTGGCCAGGAATGGAGATAGCTGTGATTCCAGCCACCTAGATGACTCCGTTGCCATTAAAGGAGTAGTCCAGTGGTGACTCAGTGGTGAACAACTTATCCCCTTAAGGATAGGGGATAAGTTTGAGATTGCGGGGGGTCCGACCGCTGGGGCCCCCTGCGATCTCCTGTACGGAGCCCAGAGAGCCCGCGGGAAGGGGGCGTGTCGACCTCCGCACGAAGCGGCGGCCGACACGCCCCCTCAATACAACTCTATGGCAGAGCCGAAGCGCTGCCTTCGGCAATCTCCGGCTCTGCCATAGAGATGTATTGAGGGGGCGTGTCGGCCGCCGCCTCGTGCGGGGGTCGACACCCGCTATCTGGCCGGGGCCCTGTACAGAGAGATCGCAGGGGGCCCCAGCAGTCGGACCCCCCGCGATCTCAAACTTATCCCCTATCCTTAGGATAGGGGATACGTTTTTCACCACTGGACTACCCCTTTAACTGTGATATCTAGAGGGATAAATAGAGTGGACCTTCTCTGTCACCTGATTGGCCCTGCTGTTACACAAACCTGGGTGTTGAGCAGTTAAGATGACAGATCGAGGCCTAGTGAACACTCCTAGGCCCCCCCATTTAAGTATTTCTAATACACCCTGATAGGGTGAAGGAGAGTAATCAAGCTACTTGTACAAGCTCCCTAGGACAGCGGTTTTCAAACGGTGGCCCTCCAGATGTTGCAAAACTACAACTCCCAGCATGCCCGGACAGCCAACGGCTGTCCGGGCATGCTGGGAATTGTAGTTTTGCAACATCTGGAGGGCCACAGTTTGAAGACCACTGCCCTAGGAGGACTAAAAGTATAAGTAAATTATATCCATAAAAAAATATTGTATTGTGGACATTAAAATTAAATTATCCTCTGTGGATTTTTTGTATGTATTTTTATGTTTTATATGTATTAAAAACTACTATACATTATAGTGTGATGTAGTGGAAATGTTGTTTACACTCCTTTAACAAATGCATGTGATCTTGCCCAGCAATGGTGTGTCTTTATCCATTTTTAATCAGACCTGTTCATGTGAATGCTCCCACTTTTACTCTTTTGCATGTAGGTTGTTCAGTTGCATCCATGAAACTGCTGTGTTCTTATATATTATTATGACATTATAAAATATTAATGGTTCACAATGAGGCTAGGTTCACACTATGGGATTTTCGAGCGTGAATCCATTTTGATATCTGATACAGAAATTCCGATACAGCAGAATCCCAATGCTGCCAATGCGATTCTGCAGCGCAGTGCACACTACAGAATATTAGTGACGGAGCTTTCTAACACTTAAATTCCGCTGCTGAAAGAATTATTGTGCTTGTTCTTTTGGTGGAATCTGCACAGAATAGATTGCGGTCTATAGGGACGGCAATGTCCGCGCAGTCCTATTGCCGACGAATTCAGCTTGTGCTGCTCGGAAATTCCTCAGTATGAACATAGCCTTAGTGTTCAAACTTTACTATTTATGTATAGTCCCATGGAAATATTGACCTTTCATTGGCAGAATTCACTGATGGGTGATGTAACTGCATGTTGTCTACATACCATGCCTAATTCTGATGGATGATTAGGTTTCATGATTGAAGGGGTACTCCGGTGAAAACCTTTTTTCTTTTAAATCAACTGGTGCCAGAAAGTAAAACATATTTGTAAATTACTTGTATTAAAAAAATCTTAATCCTTCCAGTACTTATTAGCTGCTGAATGCTACAGAGGAAATTCCTTTCTTTTTGGAACACTGATGACATCACGAGCACAGTGCTCTCTGCTGAAATCTCTGTCCATTTTAGCAACCGTGCATAGCAGATGTGTGCTAAGGGCAGCATGGTGGCTTAGTGGTTAGCACTGCTGCCTTGCAGTGCTGGGGACTTGGGTTCAAATCCCACTAAGGACAACAATAAATAAAGCTTTATTATTATTATTATAATAACGTCAGCAGAGAGAACTGTGCTCGTGATGTCATCAGAGAGCATTCCAAAAAGAAAAGAATTTCCTCTGTAGTATTCAGCAGCTAATAAGTACAGGAAGGATTAAGATTTTTTTATAGAAGTAATTTACAAATATGTTTAACTTTCTGCCACCAGTTGATTTAAAAGAAAAAAGGTTTTCACCGGAGTACCCCTTTAAGGGTATGTTCACATTGCATAATTTCCACTGAATTCTGCGAATTCCGTGAATTCCTTCTGCAAGACCCGTTCATACTGAGGAATTTCAGCGGCAGACAATTCCTCGCAATCCTACCACCGAAAGTATTCCAGCGGCGGCCACAGAGTTAAGATTTCGCAGTGTGAACTTACCCTTAGAGACACTCACTACCATGCAAGAGAAATCTGACTTGGGGCGTACGCCATATGCATTATTACAAATCTGTAATGCTGCACTCAAAGACAAAACAATGCCCTATTGGATGCAACCTCTAGAAATATTGCTTCTAGTTATAAATAAAGTTATGCTCCCAGCCCAGTCAGTTTTTCGTTATATCATGTTCTCCAATCAATTCACATCTGAAGTCAAGATTAAAGCTCCGCAGTTTCCTCTTCTGTCTTTTACTAGAATAGGGTGCTTAAAGGGGTTCTCTAGGAGTTACAAAAACAAACCATAACTGCTTTGTTTCAGAAACAGCTCTGTACCTTTGTATGGGTTATATCTGGAATTTCACCCCAGCTAAGTTTAAAGAAGATGTCCAGCGAAACAAAATTCATCCCCTTTGTGCAGGATAGACACAATTACCCCGAAGGCAAATGCCCAAGGTACAAAAATCCCTATTAAAGGGGTACTCTGGCCCTGAGGCATCCTATTCCCTGTCCAAAGGATAGGGGATAAGGTGTCCCACCACGAGGGTCCCGCCGCTGGGGACCCCTGCAATCTTGTATTTGCCACCCACCTGTTTGAGCTGCACGCTGCGGTGCCAGCTCACAAACAGCCGGGTGGCGACCACGGGGCCAGAGTATCGTGACATCACGACTCTGCCCCCGTGTGAAGTCACCCCCTTCCCCCCGCTATGCAAGTCTATGGGAGGGGGCGTGATGGCCATCATGCCCCCTCCCATAGACTTGCATAGCGGGGGCGGGGGCTGACGTCACACGGGGGCGGAGTCGTGATGTCACGATACTCCGGCCCCGTGGTCGCCACCCGGCTGTTTGTGAGCTGGCACCGTGGCGTGCAGCTCAAACAGGTGGGTGGCAAATACAAGATTGCAGGGGTCCCCAGAGGTGGGACCCCCGCGGTCAGACATCTTATCCCCTATCCTTTGGATAGAGGATAAGATATCTCAGGGCCGGAGTACCCCTTTAACACCAGACTCCCCTAAATCGTAACTTTTATTGTGGTTGAAGTAAAAATAAGAATAAACTACTTATCCCACAATAAAAGTTAAGTTTTAAGTGGTAATAGGGATTTTTGTACCTCGGACATTTGCCTTCGGGGTAATTGTGTCTATGTGTAGTTGGAATCCCGGACTCACCTGGGGAGTTTGTGATTTATTTTGCAGGATAGGGGATATGTGTCTGATCCCAGGGGGTAAGACCAATGGGACCCCTCGCGATCTCCCATATGGAGCCCTGAGTCTGCTTCAGAAAATGACATTTTGCACCCAGCACGTCAGCTGGTCAAAACACACTATCTCCATTCATCCCTATGGGAGAGGTGGAGACACAGTGTTTGTCGGTCTACACCTCTTTCATAAAGATGAATGGAGGGGGCATGTTTTCACCAGCTGATGTGCTGGATACAAAAATGGCATTAGCAGAGCAGAGCCAGGGACCCATGCGGGAGATTGCGGAGGTAGGGGTTGATGGAGGAGTGGTCCCAGTAATCGGACCCCTACACATACATTTTTTTCATTGGACATCATCTTTAAATTCTATTCCTGGACATCCCATTAGAAGGGTTTTCTAGGCAAACTCTTTTGATGATCTGTCCTCAGGATAGGTAATCAGTATCTGGTTGGCGTGGCACCAACAACCAGCAGCACCACCAATAAGCTCTCTGCCAGAGAAAAAGCTAAAGCAGAGCCAGAAGCAGATGTGTAGTTGTCTTACTGCAACTCATTTAAGTGAATGGGAGCTGGGCTGCAGTAACCTACTGGAGAAGAGTATGTTCACATGTAGCAAATTTTCAGCCATTTTTGCAATTAGAAATTTATAAAATACAACTACATACAATTTTACCCTGTGTTCCTTCTTTTTGAAGATCAGCAAGTTATATTTTATGTAGATGTCAACTCTTTAATGTTTAAAAAGCTTCAGAAAAAAAATATCTATAATAATTGGAAGCCCCTGCTCTAGTTCTTACTCCCATTAGCATAAGCTCAATGGATATTGTTCTCTCACAGAACCTTATGGAATGGGTTTTCTTTTCCATTGCCACTCAAGTACTACAGTCAGCTAATGGAGACTTCTACATCACATACTGGCTGTTCATAGAAGACTGGCTTAGTGGAAAATAAAGCACCTCCTAAATACTTTGGGGGAAATTTATCCAAACCTGTCCAGAGGAAAAGTTGACCAGTTGCCCATGGTAACCAATCAGATTGCTTCTTTCATTTTTCAAAAATGAAATAAGCGATCTGATTGGTTGCTGTTGGCAACTCAGCAACTTTCAGTTTGGACAAATTTGATAAATCTCCCCCTTTGTTTTATGATTCATGACACATTTTGTGCCCTGTTACAAAATGGTTAGAGTCAGGCACATTACCCGTTTCTATTTTGTAACCGGTCCCTCTCTTTCCCTCTCGCCCCTCTCCTCCTCCCTCTTCCAGCCTATCATCTTTGTATCGGACAGAGCAAACAGCAATAAGGAGTTGAGTGTGGACGAAGTGTCTGACGAAGAGAAGAAAAAAAAGACAGTGGAGCAAAAAGAGAAAAAAGATAAGGTCATTGTGCCTTCTATCATTCTAATGTTGTGCCATTGCTGGGCAAGACTGTATTTCAAGAACTTTCTAGTGATAATGTGTTGTAGTGCAATAACAAAACTATGTACCTGTAAGTGTGCAATACTGTATTACCGTATGTTCCTCCATATACTTTCAACCTAAACATGGAGAACAACATCCTATCATATAAAGTTTTCTTGAGGTTGACTGTGAGAGAGAGAGATGGAAAAGATCAGGCTTAGACTAAGCTTAGTATCAACCTTTAAGGGGTAACCCCCTTGCAGGGAAAACCCTTACTAGAACCCCCCTAAAATTGTTATCTTTAATAATTCCTATATTAAAAGCTACCCTTTTAAACACACAGTTTAAAATTGTCAGCGGAGTCACTGGATTCTTATGGGAGAGGATAACCTCTCCTAACTACTGCTAATTCATTAGTATATTGTGCACTAATAGATAGATGTGCTTAACTGCATTAGTATTGCCACCAATGACCACTTGCTGTATTAAAACATGGCTAGCCTCCCCGATGTTTCACTGAATAAAGCAAGGGCTGTGAGGCTAATGGTTCACCTCTGCCTACAGACTCCCACAGCCGGGACTACTACTACTTCCATCATGGAACAGACTTATTTCCATGATGGGAGTAGTAATTCCCCGACTGCGGGAGTCTGCAGACAGCTGGGGAGGCTACATTAGTGTTTGTTCTACAACCCCCATCATGGAACAGACTCTGTTCCATGAAGGGGGTTGTAGTACAGGGGCTGAGGGATTGATCGCACCGGGTCTCGCTTTGTTTTAAGGGGTTGTGTTAGTAATTAAGCTTTTGCTTAACGTTTTTTGTTAAACATATTTTGTAGAATTTTGGTGGGCTGTTTTTTCTTTTTTCTTTCTATAATTTACCAGATAAAGCATAATTATGTCTCTAAATGCTCCTAACAATGGCCGCCCCCATAATCAAGTACCTAGAATAGAATATAGAAAAACAAGTTAAAAACAAATGCATATGTATCAGTATTTTCCCTAAGGTCCTAACCGGCAGCACAATGATGGGGTATTACTGCCCTTGAGTACTGGTTGGACTGATGGAATTTTAAAAAATGTGATAATTATTTAATGAGCTCTCTCCCCTATATTAGAGACAAGAACCCTACACTAGTGTGTTCTTCTGTCCTATGGACTGTTGGTCTTTATACATATATGTCTCTCTCTCTCTCTCTCTCTGTCTCTCTCCCTCTCTCCATATATATATTCAACAAATCCAGTGGGGCATTGACTCCAGAGTCCCTTGGGATGATATCTTGTCCTCAATCAAAAGTGTCTCCGTCTCCCAACCAATTTTCTCTGCGATGCAGCCCCACAACTTCTGAAGCTCTTGTCTAAAGCTTGGAAGAAAGACTAGACAGAGGGGACATGATAGAAACTTTTACATACATAAAGGGAATCAACACCATAAAGAAGGAGAGCATATTTAAAATACGAAAAACTACCACAAGAGGACATAGTTTTAAATTAGAGGGGAAAGATTTCTGCAGTAATATCAGGAAGTATTACTTTACTGAGAGAGTAGTGGATGCATGGAATAGCCTTCCTGCAGAAGTGGTCGCTGCAAATACAGTGAAGGATTATAAGGATGCATGGGACAGGTATAAGGCTATCCTTTATATAAGATAGGGCCAGGGTCTATTTATAGTATTCAGAATATTGGGAAGACTAGATGGGCCGAATGGTTCTTATCTGCCAACACATTCTATGTTTGTAAGTTATGGCTTTGTCTTCGGCTGGCAAAAGTCTTCTTTGGCTCAAAACCCTGGGTAGTGGATAATGTCTCAAACTAAAATTTGGGTGGGCTTTTGTTTGAGCTGGGTAAGCTCAATCTCTTCTCCAGTCATTTCATGGCAAAAGCAGGCAGATCAGAAGAGAAAGCTCTTCCCAGAGTTTTACTCAGAAAAGGCCCTGGAGGGTGCCCAAAGAAGAGGAGCTTAGAGTTTCTGTTGCACCAAGGACAAGTCAGGGTTGTGACCCAAGATCTCCTCAGTCTGGACTGTTATCTGGTCTCCAGTCCAGTCTCCGTATAGCTCTTGCTTGCATTCAGGACCATTGAGTGTGAAGTATCCTAATCTCAGATTTTTGTTATTTGATAGACTTCTTTAAGTTCCCTACTGGAAGGTTTCTACATACAAGCCTTCTGTCTCCAGAGAAGCAAAGAGTGTTAGAGAAATGTTTTCTGGAATATTTTCAAAAGACAGCCTTAGAAGAGGTTCCGACTGCAGAACAAGGATTTGGTGTTCCTTGTTCTGAAAACATCAGAAGACTGGAGAGAGATTATAGACCACATAGGAAGAAAGAGGTTCCATTTGAAGACCATTCAGTCTGAAGTAAACATCCTGACGACATGGTCCTGCTGGACATAAAAACTTAACATGTGGACAAACAGACAAGCAAATAGGCATCTTTTGAGGATTGCTGTACATTTAAGAGGTGCTGTCAGCCATCGACAATTCACTGCACTTCCTCCTCTGGGATATTCTCTGCTCAGAAACCTATAAGGTTGTAGTGGTAGTTGTAGCCATATTGTTCCATATCTGGGTAACTGGCTCTTGAAGACATTCTCACAAAGGATGCAAGATTACTGTTGGTACCACAACAGACTACCATCAGAGTATTGATGAAGATGTTGGGTCTCATGTCAGCAACTGTGAAGCAGCTTCCCAATCAAAGGTTTTGGGAATCTAGAATCACAACCCTGAAGAGTCGGAAAGACATTTCCTGTCACTAAAAACACGCAGTTCCCTCAAATGGTGAAAGCAGCTAAAAGTTCATGATCTAATTTTCCAAATTCCAATTCCAAACCATTTTTCATTTTCACGGACCACTGTTACAAAAATCTGTCAGACACCTGTCAGGTGTACCCCTTATTATGTTCCGTGAGGGGTGTAGATTCCAAAATGGGGTCACATGTGGGGGGTCCATTGTTCTGGCACTATGGGGGCTTTGTAAACGCATGTGGGCCTTCAATTCCAGACACATTCTCTCTCCATTGTAGTGCGCCAGCAGAGCACTTTACGTCCACATATGGGGTATTTATATACTCAGAAGAAATGGTGTTACAAATTTTGGGGGGCTTTTTATTCTTACCTCTTGTGAAAATGAAAAATTTGGGATAACACCAGCATTTTAGTGAAAAAATAAAAAATTTTCATTTTCACGTCCAACTTTAACGAAAATTCTACAAACATCTGTGGGGTGTTAAGGCTCACTATACCCCATGGTACGTTCCATAAGGGGTGTAGTTTCCAAAATGGGATCACATGTGGGTGTTTTTTTTTTTTTTTTTTTTGTGTTTATGTCAGAACCGCTGTAAGGATCAGCCACCCCTGTGCAAATCACCTTAAATGTACATGGTGCTCTCACTCCTGAGCCTTGTTGTGTGCCCGCAGAGCATTTTATGTCAACATATGGGGTACTTCCGTACTCAGGAGAAATTGCGTTCTTTTTGGTCTTTTTTTCCCTTTTACCTCTTGTGAAAATGGGGGCAACACCAGCATGTTAGTGTAAAAAAAAATATTTTTTTACAATAACATGCTGGAGAAGACCCCAACTTTACCTTTTCATAAGGGGTAAAAGGAGGAAAAAGCCCCCCAAAATTTGTTAGGCAATTTCTCCTGAGTACAGAGATACCCCATATGTGGCCCTAAACTGTTTCCTTGAAATACAACAGGGCTCCGAAGTGAGAGAGCACCATGCGCATTTGAGGCCTAAATTGGGAATTTGCATAGGGACAGACCCGAATGCAAGAATTAGACTTGCCCTACGCCAGTGTTTCCCAAACAGGATGCCTCCAGCTGTTGCAAAACTCCCAGCATGCCAGGACAGTCAATGGCTGTCCGGCAATACTGGGAGTTGTTGTTTTGCAGCAACTGGAGGCTCCATTTTGGAAACACTGCTGTTCAAGAAGTTTTTCATTTTTATTGGGGGGCATGAGGAGGGGGTAACTGTGTATGGGGTATATGTAGTGTTTAACCCTTAATTTTGTGTAGGTGTAGTGTTTTTAGGGTACACTCACACGGGTGGGGGTTTACAGCGAGGTTCCCGCTGGAAGTTTGAGCTCCAACAGAAAAATTTGCTGCATCTCAAACTTGCAGTGAGAAACTCACTGTAAATCCCTGCCAGTGAGAATGGACCCTGTACATTCAAATTTGGGGGGGGTTCAAAACTCCAGCTGTTACAAAACTACAACTCCCAGTATGCCCTTTGACGGTCCGTGCATGCTGGGGGTTGTAGTTATGCTACAGCTGGTGGCACACTGGTTGCAAAACACAGAGTTTGTTACTTAACTCAGTGTTTTGCAAACCAGTGTGCCTCCAGCTGTTGCAAAAACTACAACTCTCAGCTTGCAGTGACAGCAGAAGGGCATGCTGGGACTTGTAGTTATGCAACAGCTGGAGGCATACTACTACAACTTCCAGCATGCACTTTGGCTGTCCATGCATGCTTGGGGTTGTAGTTATGCAACAGCTGGAGGCACACTGGTAGCAAAACACAGAGTTTGTTACTTAACTCAGTGTTTCCCAACCCATGTGCCTCCAGCTGTTGCAAAACTACAACTCCCAGCATGCATGGTCTGTCAGTGCATGCTGGGAGTTAAAGTTTTGCAACAGCTGGAGGCACACAGGTTGGGAAACACTGAGTTAGGAAACAGACAATGTTTCCCAACCAGTGTGCCTCCAGTTGTTGCAAAACTACAACTCTGAGCATGCACTGACAGCCGAAGGGTGTGTTGGGAGTTGTAGTTATACAATAACTGGAGGAGAACAGTTTGAAGGTAATTGCCAATACCGATAATGTCCAGAATCGTGAATATCGGCCGATAATATTGGCCAAACCTATAATCGGTCGATCCCTATGACATATCACCTAGAAAAGGGGCAAAAGCAATAATTTACGCTCTGTTTTCCGATCCACTTCAACCTCCCTCCAGGGAAATGTGCCTTCTTTAGTCTAAGGTGTATGGCGGTCTCCTGACTTTCACCAACAGATGTCAGCGGAGAGTAGGTTGGGTAAATTGATGTTAATAACCTGTAATCCAACACAATTATCAAGGCATATAATCCGTAGTCAGGTAAAATATATAGAAATAATCTTCTGACACCAATAACTGATTTGTTTCTGATATTTTCTGATTTATTCTTCAAACTTCATGATTCACATTTTCATAGTGTAAGATTTAAGTAATTCCATATTGCAAGATGGATAAAGCACATACCTCAGTCAGATGGAAAGAGACACTGGTACAAACCTGCCGCGCTACGTTCCATCTGACTGAGGTATGTGCTTGTCCATCTTGCAATATGGAATTACTTACATCTTATACTATGAAAATGTGAATCATGTGAATAAATCGGAAAATATCAGAAACAAATCAGTTATTGGTGTCAGAAGATTATTTCTATATATTTTACCTGACTACGGATTATATGCCTTGATAATCGTGTTGGATTATAGTGCTGTGGGGTCCCGTAGAGCCCGTCTATCAATGACTTTTGTCTACTACTATTTTACAAGTGTGCGGTAATGGTAACTATTGTGGATGATATAGGATTTTAATAGCCTGACCTTATTGTTCTGGGAGATATAAGGCTATGATTACATGGGCAATGTACGCGCTGAAAATTTCCATGTGGACATTGCTTCAACGCTAGGACTAGAGATGAGCGAATTTACAGTAAATTCGATTTGTCACGAACTTCTCGGCTCGGCAGTTGATGACTTTTCCTGCATAAATTAGTTCAGCCTTCAGGTGCTCCGGTGGGCTGGAAAAGGTGGATACAGTCCTAGGAAAGATTCTCCTAGGACTGTATCCACCTTTTCCAGCCAACGGGAGCACCTGAAAGCTGAACTCATTTATGCAGGATAAGTTATCAACTGCCGAGCCGAGAAGTTCGTGACGAATCGAATTTACTGTAAATTCGCTCATCTCTAGCTAGGACAACTCAAAAATGTGCTGTCTCATAGATGGCAATGCATCGCTGTGCAGACTCCACATAAAGAATATACATGTCTAGCTTTTTTTGAGGATCCTTCGTGTTTACAAATAAATGTTTGGGAGAAAAACACAACTCAGAAGAGATGGTATACCAAGACATTGTACTTTAGTTGACACATCAATAAGCCAAAGCTAGATTGATACATTATTCCCCTTACTGTTTACTGCCGGAATGGATTTCCGTATTAGAAATCATTTTTGCACACACTATTTATGTGCTTTGTCACCTTTGACCCTGCATAGCCAAAATGACAGTTCTATGTTAACCAAATGACATACAGACTGTAGCCTCATAATGTGTCTGGTTGTGTCCTTTAAAGGGAACCTGTCATTAGTTCCATGCTGCCCAAACCACAAGTTGCCAGGGCAGTTCCCTGTGGCTTCTTTCCACTCCACCGGCCTTGGTTGGTAGGCTTGCCAATAGTAAGAGTGGTACTACTGTATCTACAACTCGCTTCTAGCTTTGCCTTACAAATACTGATACAAAATACTTCTGTCTGAAAGAGTTAGCAGGAACAGAAACAAGGATCTGTGTGTTTATTTTTTTACCACCACCAGAAGCAGGGTCCCCTATTGTTCAGGGGCGCAGCCTGGTAATGCAACTCAGACTTATTCAGTTAAAGATGGATATGTAATAATACCAAGCATAGACAAGAAAGGAGGGAAAAACATAATACAGTGGTCCCTCAAGTTACAATATTAATTGGTTCCAGGACGACCATTGTATGTTGAAACCATTGTATGTTGAGACCATAACTCTATGGAAAGCTGGTAATTGGTTCTAAAGGCACCAAAATGTCATCCAAAAAATAGGAAAAAGTGAGGATTAAAGAAAAATAAGTAGATAACTAATACAGATGAAGCAAATCCTTACATATAAAAGTGCATATAAAAATATCTGCTGGGAGCTGTAATCACTGTCTATGTCAGTGTTTACCAAGCAGGGAGCCTCCAGCTGTTGCAAAACTACAACTCCCAGCATGCCCGGACAGCCATTGGCTGTCCGGGCATGCTGGGAATTGTAGTTTTGCAACAGCTGGGGGCACCCTGCTTGGGAAACACTGGTCTATGTAGAGGACAGGAGCTTGTTCTGGGGTCCTGTACAGTACACAATGTCCTAAAAAAGTAATGGAGTCGCCCTCACCTGGTGTCCAAAGGAGCAGCTAACCCTGGTAACACAGGTAAAGAGTACAGAACATGTAATACCTCCCTGTACTGTAGGGGGCGCTACCAGATACCAGTCAGTGCATACACTTCAGTAATACAGGTAAAGAGTACAGAACATGTAGTACCTCCCTGTACTGTAGGGGGCGCAACCAGACACCAGTCAGTGCATGCACTTCAGTAATACATGGGTTTTACCAGTGAATGCCCATTCTGATTGGTCGGTTCTTCCAGCCATTGACACAATTCACAGATCTGGACTGTCTGTACATTGTATGTTGAGTCTGGTTTCAACTTACGATGGTCCAGAAAAGACCATTGTATGTTGAAACTATTGTATGTTGAGGCCATTGTAAGTTGAGGGATCACTGTATAGTATCCATTTTGTTAACTTGTTAGTAATCACTATTGCAGACATCAAAATGTGCCATGTACAAAGTATTAAGAGTGTTTCACCAATTCAAGATATAGAATAAAATGATGCTACATATATAATATATAATGCAACATATTGCGTCCACAGTGGGGGGAAAATGTAATGTGTAAAGTCATCAATGCTACAGGATAAGCACTTAGAAAGTTCCTGTGTGAATGGGGAACAAAGCTTACTTAACATGTGAAGCTTAGAATTAATGTCTTTTCTGTTTTTTATTGTAGCGCTCTAGTAACAATGATAAAGAGACTGAAGAGGAAAAGCATTTCAGGAATATATTTCAGCAGATTGCAGGGGATGTGAGTATTTGCTTTTTAATATGAAGTAAGGCATACAAAAATTAAAATCCAGAACACATCAAAGATCTATACACATGAAGTATGGGGTTTAATAAAGTTACAGCCCACTATGCACTATCCCCCTTCTTAGTTATTGGAGCCCACTATGTACTATCCACATCCCCTAGTCATCGCAGACCCCCCCCCCCCCCCCCCCCCCATGACATGTCTGCAGCCCCTATGTAGCACTCACAGCAGAAGGGGCTTCTATAAATAAAGGAGAACTCCAGCAAAAATTTACTTATTCCCCTAGCAACAGGATTGGGGATAAGTAGCTGATCGCAGGGAGTCCGAGCGTTGGGACCCCCCCCCCCCCCCCCCCACTGTCTCCACAACGGGACCCAGCTCTCAGTGAGAAGCGCATGCTGCAGACTGCACTCGCTTTATTCATTTCTATGGGAGTGCCGAAAATACCCAAGTCCAGCACTCGGGCATCACCAGCGCACCCATAGAAATAAATGGTAGATGACACCCACTCCACACTGACAGATGGGTCCTGTCCCAGAGGTCACAGGATCGGACCCCCCCACGATCAGCTGCTTATTCCCCTAGCATATGGATAGTGGATACGTTAATTTTTGCTTGAGTTCTCCTTTAAGTTAATTTGAAGGATTCTGTAAACTGAATTGTGAGGCGTCCGATTAGAAACAAACGGAATACATTTGGTTAATCCCTCTACCTAGTGCTATACTTGGCAAGATTAACCCTCTAATGGTCTATTCACACATACAGTATTGTGCGCAGATTTGATGCGCAGGATTTTCTGCTGCAGATTTCAGATTTCAATGTAAACTGAATGACTGAACACAGCTTGAAATCCTGTGCATCAAATCTGTAGAGAATAATATAGGTGTGAATAGACCTTAAGAGAGCATTTGGCACTTACTAACATTTGCTTCTGTTTTAGGATATGGAGATCAGTGCCGATGAGCTGCAGTCTGTGTTGAACAAAGCTGTTGAGAAACGTAAGTGACTGTTTCATTGCATTCAGCTCAGATCTGAGGATGTGTGAAAACAATATCAGAGCGAATGCCACATCTAGGGAGAACTAGATATCATTGGAACACTGTCTGCAAAAAAAAAAAGGCTTACAAAAAAAACTTTTTTAGGGTGTATTCACACGTACAGTATCCTGCGCAGATTTGAGGTGCAGGATTCAAAGCGGCAGATTTGATGCGGAATTCAGTCATTTAGTAACATTGAACTCTGCAGCTTCAAACCCTGCACAGGATACTGTACATGTGAACATCGTATGGGGGGCAGGTCTGCTCTGCTAGAAGCCAAAATGGCAGAAAACAAATAGTAAGGATCAGATGGAACAGATTAAAGAACATACATGAATCTGGTGAATTTATGATTGCTTCCCCACCTCCTTGCAAGCCTATCAGCAGTAAATGACCGCACACGTTTATGTATCTGCATACACAGCAGCCTGTTTATTACTATAAGGAGGGTACAAAAAGGTGTATGTATGGGGGGTGGGGTCATATGCCTTCACTACAGTGGATTCATGCCATTTTGGCTAATGAGAGTGGGATTGTCCTTATTCATAGCCTACTGTTCAGATTAGCTTTAAAATGATTTACAGGGATAGAGGGGAAAAAAAAAAAAAAAAAACTTTCAGTCACTCCAGGTTCAGTATTGCTGCTGCTACAGAGTCCCCAGCAGAAATGCTGCAGTACCATCACTGTGCATGGGACGCGCACTTCCTGCTTGACTGGGAGCAACTGGATGGATACATGCATATTTATTTTCCCTCCCAATCAATGTTACTGGCATTATTTGTTAAGAGGAAAATTCATCAAATGGGCACTCTTGTTTCAAACAACTTCTCCCCATGTAATAGCCTATTTGATTCCTAAGATATTTGTAAATCAATTTATTTGACAAAAAATTACTTGTCACACGAAAAAACTGAGGGTATCACTTCTCTGCAATCTGCTGTCCACTGCTCTAGAAATGGAGGGGGAGATTTATCAAAACCAGTGCAAAGGAAAAGTGGACCAGTTGCCCATAGCAACCAATCAGATGGCTTCTTGTTAAAAATGAAAGAGACAATCTTATTGGTTGCCATGGGCAACTTTTCCTCTGCACTAGTTTTGATAAATCTCTCCCAGAGAAACTACAGGAAATGGGGTAGGGCTTAGCATGTATTATACTGTACCTCAAAAGGTAAATCAAGGCTTCCATCTCATCTATTACCACCTATAAAGTTCAGTTGTCATTTGTGTAAATACCAGTGTACCTACTGCTTTATATACACAGTGTGCAGAGTAATCTCCCCCTCCTTTTTAGCTTCTCAGTAACAGCAGTTTCGTGACTAGTATATGCCCTCCCTTGCCATTTATTTTTCCTCACATAGCACCGTGCACGCATCCTCCACATGCCACCTATAATAGTCTACTGTAAATCATCTCTCAAGCATACTGAAGTGTGTTCAGTGCCCTTTTCATGGGCACTATGATATGGCATAGCAGAGAAGTCAGACAGCCCAACTCTGGTCCCACCCACTTAAAAGGGAAACTGTCAGCTGGTTCAACTTCACTAAGTTCAATATACAGGGTTATAATGCATGTGAATCGGATTCAAATCCCATATTACTTACCCAGAATAGTGCTACTGTTCCAGAGATATACAATGCATTAGCCTATTTGCTAATATGTTAATCGCCTGCTTTGCACAATGAAGATGGGACCCGGCGCACCCAGCATCCCTGTCTCCTTCCCTTTGCTTTGCTTTGATATGCCCGACTACCCCATAAATATTTATGAGACCCCCGTCGCCATTGCTAATCTCTTCAGAGTGTTGGCACTGATTCGGGTAACACATTTACTCCTGTTCACCTGCACTTTAACCCTGTGTATTGGGTTTAGTGTGGGTGAACCAGCTGTCAGTTTCCCTTGAAATGGAGAGAATGAGAACTAGCTGTGCACTATGGATAGGGCTCTGAGGGGGCTCGATAACTGTAGTGTGAGCACTAAAATCACCTTGTCACCACTATGAAGGGTTCATCTAACAAAACCGTACATGTCTCTAAAAAAAAAAAAATGTTTTTTGAAACAGGTACCCTTAAAATATTAGTTCTCCATCGGGATAGCCAACAGTACATACACAAGCATTACTTTTCCCTTGTCTGGCCAATCAAAGGACAGCACTTACTGCTCTCCACTACACCATGACAAAGTGAAAATGCACTGGATTGAACAGGCTGGCACTGTGTAGGGCAGGGGTCTCAAACTCAAATTATCTGGGGGGCCACTGATGGTAGCGGCCAGGTGAGGCTGGGCCGTATGCACCCCTCACATATAATGCCTCCATCATGCGCCCCTCATCATCCACCAGCAGTAGCACCCCCATCATCCACCAGCAACAACCCCCCCAAAGCATTAGGTAGGCAGCAGTTTCCCCACATTTGGTAGCCGTAGCACAGATTCCCCACATTAGGTAGCCTTAGCATAGAGACTGTTGAGACCCATTTACCTAATAACCATATCAATATAACCCCTCTCCCTCCCCTTACTTAGGCACAATAAGCCGGGGAACTACCCTTAGGAAGCTACCAAGTCTAGTTACCAGGCAGATTAACAGGTGGGGAGGGGGCCAGCCCATACAGCGAGGGGGGTTATTAACCCTTAACTGGCTCCACAGTCAGGGGGACAAGCCAGTTAAGCATGGCATGTCCCACCATTCCTCACATTAGGTGCAGCAGTTTCCCCACACTAGGTAGCCTTAGCACAGATTCCCCACATTAGGTAGTGCATAACAGTTTCCCCACATTAGGTAGCCTTAGCACAGATTCCCCACATTAGGTAGTGCAGCACAGTTTCCCCACATTAGGTAGCCGCAGCACAGATTCCCCACTTCGAATGCGCTTCTTCTATCTGCCTGTGGGGACTTCCTGGTGGGGGTGCGTGCTACAAGTGAAGTCATCGCACGCGCTGTGTAGGATGTCCGCGTCCCTGCGTGGAGCTTGCGATGTCACTCACCGCCCGCACCTCCGCCAGGAAGTCCCCGCAGGCAGATGTAAGTAGCAGTTTAGTGACAGGGAAAGACTGGTTGCCCCGACTTATGTGCACCGGGTCCCATGTAGCAGTGTTTGCCGAAGTGTGTGAAGTCTTCCGGCATTTAGCCCTGCCTGCCCGAAGCAGGGCTAAATGCCTGAAGAAATCACCTGCCCAGCAACCTGAACTGCATGTCCCGGGCGATTAAAAATTCCAGATCCCTGGTGCGGGCTGCAAAATTTCGTTCTGCGGGCTGCAAGTTTGAGACCCTGGTGTAGGGGGTTGACTTACATACATCATAATAGATGCCATGGGGGGGGGGGGGGGGGGGGTACTGATGCTTTGGTTTTGCTCTGAGGAAGGTGCAAGCAAGGGCTACTGTGTCGTCATGTTATAATTAATTGCATATCAATAAACCTAGATTTTAGAGTGATCTCACACATGTAGATGACTTCCTTGCCTAAACCTGGTGTAGCACCCGGCCTGTAACCATACTTTTTTTTACGGTTTCTTTTCGACCTCAACACCATGGTAGGAGGGGGTGGATTGGGTCTTTGGAGCAGCAGCATGCATACACCGCATGCTATACATATAGTTTGCCTACTAAATAAGGGTTGTGCTAGGCTCCTGTTTACTAACCAGAAAATACTACACCAGGGAGTGCTTCATTTTCGGGTTTTGATTCTGTTTTGTCTAGAATAAAATGAAAAAAAAAAATAATATAAAGCACAGCAAGGAAGGGGTTACACTAAGCATTGAACTATTGCTTATGATGATTATGACAAGCCCTCAGACTACAGGGAGTAGGGAGATAACATTTAGAAATAGCACTGTGTACATAGGGTAATAGGCACATGTACAGAACTTTATGGGTGGTTAGAGATGAGGAAAACCTTGATTTTAACTTTCAGGAACAGTGTGAATACTCTGGAGGCAGCAGAAAGGTTAACAGATCGCAGGTAAAGGCCAGGGTCCTGTGCTTCCCGTGATCATTTTTTGGTCTCGTTCGTGGTCTGGAAGCTGAAAATAACAGAAGTGGGAAAGGTACACAATTTGCATAAACCCCCATAGACTTTTTGGGAGTTGCACAAATATTGTAGCCCCACCAGCTATGCTGTTTACATATCTCCCTGGTGTATTGTGAACAGCGCAGCTACTAAGGTAACACCATGTGCACTACTTCCAAGGGGTACTCCGATGGAAAAAATTATTTTTCCAATCAACTGGTTACTTCTATTAAAAAATCTTAATCCTTCCAGTACTCATTAGCTGCTGTATACTACAGAGGAAGTTGAGTTGTTCTTTTCTGTCTAACCACAGTGCTCTCTGATGACACCTCTGTCCGTATCAGGAACTGTCCAGAATGGTAGCAAATCCTCATAGCAAACCTCTCCAGCTCTGGACAGTTCCTGACACGGACAGAGGTGTCAGCAGAGAGCACTGTGGTCAGACTGGAAAGAACTACACTACTTCCTGTGGAGCATACAACAGCTAATAAGTACTGGAGGAGCAAACAGCAGCTAATAAGTAATGGAAGGATTAAGATTTTTTTCTATAAAAGTAATTTACAAATCTGTTTAACTTTCTGGAGCCAGTTGGAAAAAAAAAAAAAAGTTTTCCACCGGAGTACCCCTTTAAGGCCACATCTGTCCAGGAAGGTGTGATGGAAATACCCCTTTAATTGATTTACAAATATGTTTCAATGGAGCGACATTTAAAACTACAGTGACCACTTACTTTTTCTTGCAGTATGTTGCTTCACTGGTTAGTGCCATGAGCATGTTAAATATTACAGCTGGATATTACAGACTCAGCATTAACAGCTGTGATTACAGGATAATGTATGATAAATCCACACCATCTATACCTGTAATGAACACAACAAATGTGTGTTTTCCTGCAGACAAGAACCTGAAGTCTCAAGGTTTTACCCTGGAATCGTGTCGCAGTATGATTGCTCTGATGGATGTATCCTATTCTTTAAATCTGCCGTCCTTACAGTCACTTATTGTAAACTATTGTACATTGTCTGGGTCTTAATGTCCACATCAGGTCACACATCCTGGGTTAAATAAACAGCAGGTCTCCTATGGTCAGTGATTTTAATTCATACACATGAATGAGATTACAAGAGCAGATACAGAAAGTGTTGTCATAGGAAAGCTTTAGGCTTGTAACAACAAGTGGTGTTAACACAGTAAGACCATAGATATTTCCACTAGATTTTTATGTAATCAAAAGGCCAAGGACAGAGAATCTGAAAATCTTTCAATGTGGACTCCAAATCTCAAAAATGTATCCTTAACATAAGATTTGTACAGACCGATGGCTGCGGACGGCTAAACCTTCAGGAATTCCACCATCTTTGGAAGAAAATCAAGCAGTGGCAGGTAAACTCACATTATTGTTGGCCTTCCCAAACTCCAACAAAAACTACCAATGGTGCAAGGGAAAAATAAAATATGTTTTTGCAGTAATACTAATCGTCTGTTAAGTACAGTAAAGAGGTTTGACAATTAAAGGGATATCCTGGGATTTTTTTTGACTATGCTACAGCGGCAGTAAAGTTAGTGTAGTTCATCATATGGTGTCTGTACCTGTGTTTGGTGGTCTCGCAATCTTATGTGATCTTTGCCTTGATGGTAAGCAGCATTGTTAGCAGCATAAAAAATTAGTTTTGTATGGGCTTTTCCATTTTAGTGTTGTATGGGCATTGAAAGGGAGCATGGCAGAGCTTTAGTGGGTGGAGCAACCGCTGGTTGGAAGGGAGTAATCATTCGCCAGGGCTGCAGGGAACTGTAGTTTTAAGCACAGCACGCATGGAAGGGAGCTCAGCAGTGCTGCAATGGGTGGGGTAACTGATATGTGGGAGGTAGAAAAGTGACCTCACATTTACAACCAATGGATCCTGGGACTTGTAGTTGGAGGAACTCCAACAGGAAATAGCCATTTCACAGAAAAAAGAAAGCAGCAGTGTTATGGTAATCTCACAAAACAGCCATTTAGGCCCAAGACAAGCACAGCTGCTTCCTAAGCAAGTCCATTACTGTCTGGCAAGTAAGTGCTAAAGTCACCTAATGTTGGATAACCCCTTTAACAACATGTATAACCTGTTCCCAGGAGAGGATATAACTGTATGATAGCCAGGAGATCTAATTGATGGGACTCCCAATGATTTTGATCAAGGCTTTTGCGTCCACCATTTGAAAAAAATGCTGGTCATGTGTGTAAGAGATAGCCAAGTACTACGTGTTCAGCTACAGTGGGGATCAAAAGTTTGGGCACCCCAGGTAAAAAATTGTATTAATGCGCATAAAGAAGCCAAGGAAAGATGGAAAAATCTCCAAAAGGCATCAAATTACAGATTAGACATTCTTATAATATGTCAACAAAAGTTTGATTTTATTTCCATCATTTACACTTTCAAGATAACAGAAAATAAAAAAATGGCATCTGCAAAAGTTTGGGCACCCTGCAGAATTTATAGCATGCACTGCCCCCTTTGCAAAGCTGAGATCTGCCAGTGTAATGGATTATTCTCAATCATCATCTGGGAAGACCATGTGATGTCAATCTCAAAGGTTTTAAATGCCCAGACTCATCTGACCTTGCCCCAAGAATCAGCACCATAGGTTATTCAAAGCAGTTGTCTAGAAATCTGAAACTGAAAATAGTTGATGCTCACAAAGCTGGAGAAGGCTATAAGAAGATAGCAAAATGTTTTCAGATGTCAATATCCTCTGTTTGGAATGTAATTAAGAAATGGCAGAGATCAGGAACAGTGGAAGTTAAAGCAAGATCTGGATGACCAAGAAAAATATCAGACAGAACAGCTCTCAGGATTGTGAAAAAAACAATTCAAAACCCCCGTTTGACTGCACAATCCCTCCAGAAAGATCTGGCAGACACTGGAGTTGTGGTACACTATTCACTATAAAGAGATACTTGTACAAATATGGTCTTCATGGAAGAGTCATCAGAAGAAAACCTCTTCTACGTCCTCACCACAAAAATCAGCATTTGAACTTTGCAAATGAACATATAAACAAGCCTGATGCATTTTGGAAACAAGTTCTGTGGACCGATTAGGTTAAAGTTGAACTTTTTGGCCGGAATGAGCAAAGGTACGTTTGGAGAAGAAGGGGAACAGAATTTAATGAAAGAACCTCTGTCCAACTGTTAAGCATGGGGGGTGGATCAATCATGCTTTGGGGCTGTATTGCAGTCAGTGGACATCTCACAAGGGAACATCTCACAAGTAGAAGGAAAAATGGATTCAATAAAATTTCAGCAAATTTGGGATGCTAACTTGATGCCATCTGTGAAAAAGCTGAAGTTAAAGAGAGGATGGCTACTACAAATGGATAATGATCCTAAACACACCTCAAATTCTATGGGGGATTACATCAAGAGGCGTAAACTGAAGGTTTTGCCATGGCCTTCACAATCTCCTGACCTCAACATAATTGAAAATCTATGGATAGACCTTAAAAGAGCAGTGCGTGACAGACAGCCCAGAAATCTCAAAGAACTGGAAGACTTTTGTAAGGAAGAATGGGCAAAGCTACCTCAAACAAGAATTGAAAGACTCTTGGCTGGCTACAAAAAGCGTTTACAAGCTGTGATACTTGCCAAAGGGGGCAGTACAAGATATTAACTCTGCAGGGTGCCCAAACTTTTGCAGATGCCATTTTTTTTTTTGTTTTCTGCTATTTTGAAAGTGTAAATGATGGAAATAAAATCTAACTTTTGTTGACATATTATAAGAACGTCTAATCTGTAATTTGATGCCTTTTGGAGATTTTTCCATCTTTCCTTGGCTTCTTTATGCACATTTAATACAATTTTTTACCTGGGGTGCCCAAACTTTTGATCCCCACTGTATGTTAGCCAGTCTTATAGAATGTAAAAAGAAGCAATAATTACACCAGGCCACATGTCCATTTAAACATGGGATTTGGGTCATATGGCTCATAGGTCAGTGGGGGTCCCAATGATAAACAGCATTTAGTACCTATCCACAGAAAAGGCAATGCATATATGAAGTATTTAAACCGGTTTCAAAGTATAACACAATATGCTTTGATAAAAAGTATTAGGAAAAGACTTGTCTGTGTATAGCAGTACACTACATTAAAAAGATGTTTTACCATCCTTAACCCCTACACACAGCATTTTTTTAAACAGGTGATAATTGCTAAGTGTCCATGGTGGCAAAACACATCGCATTACGATTAAACGTTTTAAATAAGTAAAGCTAAATGAGGTTTTGCAACCATCTAAAAAGGTATTATGCATTGCTATGCATATCCTACCAATGCCTTTAAAAAATAAAAAAAAAATGTTATATATATATTTTTTTGCTCTGTACAGCACTATAATTTGGTAAATATTTTACTCTGCTAGAAGCAATGTTTTCAGGAGAAGAATCTCTCTACAGCTTTAGAAGGAAAACAGCACTTTTATTTATGTCCAATAAAATCAGACTCAAGCAGAGATAGCAAGACTCTATTCACATGTATGGGTGTCATAATAAAACTCCATACAATTCATAAGATGTGTAGTGCAGCAATCTGGCTATGTGCATTAGAGATGAGTGAACTTACAGTAAATTCGATTCGTCACGAACTTCTCGGCTCGGCAGTTGATGACTTTTCCTGCGTAAATTAGTTCAGCCTTCAGGTGCTCCGGTGGGCTGGATACATTCCTAGGAAAGGGTCTCATTAGGACTGTATCCACCTTTTCCAGCCCACCGGAGCACCTGAAAGCTGAACTAATTTATGCAGGATAAGTCATCAACTGCCGAGCCGAGAAGTTCGTGACGAATCGAATTTACTGTAAATTCGCTCATCTCTAATGTGCATGATGCCTTAGTAAAACCTGTTAGACTGGATTGTTTTAATGTTCAGCTTATTATAAAAAATGTATGTTTAACGTTCCGATGAACACAATAAAGTCTAAACCCATTATAAATTCAGTTATCAGGTGGTTTCTAGGACCCGCGGGTATAATACCCACCACCAGTATCACTCTGACCACAGCTGGTAAATTACATGTAGTAAGCTTTATAACAGTGGTCTTCAACCTGCGGACCTCCAGATGTTACAAAACTACAACTCCCAGCATGGCCGGACAGCCGTCGGCTGTCCGGGCATGCTGGGAGTTGTAGTTTTGCAACATCTGGAGGTCCGCAGGTTGAAGACCTCTGCTTTATAAGCTCGCAGCTCATTCTGTGTGATGTTACAGCATGGCATAGGCTTTTGCTGACTCTGAACTTCCCCTTGGGGCCCCACTGAGCTGGATGCATTGTCTGGAAGTCTTCCTGCCTGTACAGCTGTACACATTGTCCTATGAGCACATTCAGTCTCTCTAGTGTTGTGCCCAAAATGTTCTAGATACAGACATGTGTAACAACTGGTATGGCAGAGGGGAACTATACAGATTTCTGATGGAATAAGTGAAAGCAATACAGTATACGGTACTTAAAATGTTAAAAATAAATAGTCACACCAGAGGGCACTTTTTTCTCTAAGGCTGGCTTCACACCACGATTTGATCTTCCGAAGCGCAGATACGATTTTGGAAGCTCAAATCACCTAAAATCGTATCTGTGCATGAACAGGTACTGACAGATACGGAGCCATTAACTATTAGGCTCAATATTCACACTGCAGAATTTCTGGGGAGAATTTCTGCCGGAGATCGAGCCGGCGGCACTAGGACCGAGCAGACTGCATTGCTGCCCCCATAGACTGCAATGCATTTCTCGGTGGATCTGCTCAGAACTGCATTGCTATCTATGGGGACGGCAATGTTGTCTGCGCGGTCCTAGTGCCGCCAGCTCGATCTCCGGCAGAAATTCTGCCCAGAAATTCCACAGTGTGAACCTAGCCTTATGGGGCTGCGGACCCGATCGTAGTCTGCTAGTGATTAATGATCTGGTCATTTTCTAAGCAGGTCAGATTTTTGACACGTACTGAAAATCGTAGCAGACCACGATTTTCAGTCCTTGTTAAAAATCTGACATGTTCAGCACCGCCTCTATGACACTTGAGCTTGGAAGAAAAACATGATTTCATTACTTTGCAAACAGCCATCAGTTAAGAGACAGGTATCATTGTTTTATCTCAGCTATCTAACCTCTAATGTTTGCAGCAGAATATGATAATGTGTTAATTCCCTTCAATGCCCTATACACAAAAAAAAACCTCAAGATTTAAAAAAAAAAAAAAAAAAAAAAAGCCACCCGAAATTTCCTGTTGCCTATAGCACCCAGCTCAGCTTTCATTTCTTCGTGTTGCTATCATTTTTTTCTGTGCAACATGAGGGGTTGCTATGGGCACCAAAGGCCTCAATCTGGCAGTTTTATAGTCCCGGCATTCTATTTCTCATCATTTCTAAGGGTATATTTAATATCTCTGTTCTTTACCCATTATTGACGCACACTTGTTTTTTTCCCTTACTTTTAGGTAATATTCCTACGTTATGATACAGATCAATCGGGAACAATCAGTAGTTACGAAATGCGCAATGCTGTAAATGAAGCAGGTAATTATTTTATTCAATGATGGTGGTGGCGGCAGACATTAGAAACTTAAAGGGGTACTCTGCTGCTTAGCGTTTGGAACAAATTGTTCCGAACGCTGGAGGCGGGAGCTTGTAATGTCATAGCCCCACCCCCGTCACACCCCTCCCATAGACTTGCATTGAGGGGGCAGGGCTATGACATCACGAGCTCCCGGCTCCAAACTGCGCAGCGGAGTATCCCTTTAAGGGCACGTCCACATGGTTCCCATCCAAATTTTCGTATTAAAATCTATGCTTTTTTTCCCCTTCATTTTAAACCGCACTAAAAGGATTTTAATCTCTTTTGCACATTTTTATGTGGAATCACCGCAAATTTATCCTGTAATATACAAAAACAGCAGACAAAAAGAAAACAGTGAATGATGTACTCTAGTGTTCTACAAGTGTATCCCCTATATAAATATGGGCATCAATGTGTGAACTCCATAAATATATGCAACAAACAGAAACCAATTGGATTCACTTATGAATAAATAATGTGTGAGCGACAACAAGTTTGTATTCGTCTTTTCATATGTTTAATAATCAACATAAAAAGTGAATTGCGAGAGGAACACAGCATCAGTAAGGTGATATCACTGGCCCTGCATACTAATTTGAACAAGGATAAGGTATAATGGCACACTATTGCACTAAAGGGTAAGGTATACCAGGTCCACCCTAAACACTCCAGCGTGGTGAGAGTAAAGTGCCAAATAAGTATTAAAAAAAACCAAAAAACACGCTGGATACAGACTTAATAGGGGGTGAACAAAGGACAAGTAGTAGCAGGAGATTTATCCTGTTGTTTAAGGCAATATGTCATCAGTATCACACAGACTTACCTGTTGTACAGACTTGTAGTGCGGATGACACTGATACTTACCAGTCCCTGCTCCGGAAGAAGGGACCAGTAAATATTGTCATCAGCGTCACCTGCACTAGAAGCCTGTAATAGGTTGGTGCGGTTGATACAGATAACAGATTCCCTATAAATCCTCATCTAAATCCATGGCAAAAACTGCATGGATTTCAGTGTGGATTTGGAGGATACATGTTGTGTGTCTTTGTTCACACAGTAACTTAGTGTTAAAGTGCACTTTCCCCATAGAATAGAGAGATGGTATGTGCACGTAAGCCACTATATCACAGTCTATAGGCATTAGGAGTGCAGAGATACCACAGATCTGCTTTTTTCCTATCAAGAAAATTAGAAACGAGGATGAAATGACCATAAAGACAGGAGTTTTGTCCGGCGCAGAAAGGAACCGGTTCCCTTCTGCGCCGGACAAAACTCCTGTCTTTATGGTCATTTCTTCCTCGTTTCTACTCTAAGGAGGGCTGCAGTGGACCGACTTATACACTTCACGCTAAACCTTGTTGTGTGTGGGCGCACAACCAACTTTGGTAAGCGCCTTGGGATTACCTCCCTTCCCCCCACTCACAAGATCTGCTGATCCCGCACATGAGGCGCCTTCTTCCCTCTCTCTAGATATCAAGAAAATTGTCAATGTGGATGGTGGAATGGGGACTCACATCCTATGTGTATGTCATAAAGAGAAATTTAAGTATGCAAATAGTATGATACAATTATTGAGAAGGATAGCACTCACCACTACAGGTAGCTTTGGATATATTTTCTTTATTGTATCTTAATCCAAAAGGTGACGGCGTGCAGTGGATAGCATAAGTGCAGCGGGTGCGGACGCCGAGGCATCCGCACCCGCTGCACTTATGCTATCCACTGCACGCCGTCACCTTTTGGATTAAGATGCAATAAAGAAAATATATCCAAAGCTACCTGAAGTGGTGAGTGCTATCCTTCTCTGTATCAATATTTGTGTATTTGCGCTATGTGCACTCATGGATTTAGCACCCCACTAGCTCCTGCATAGGGATTTACCACTCATTCGGAGATAAAAGTTACAGTGCCGGATTAACAGACTTTTTCTATTACACAATATAATAATATGATACAATACTTTAGAGACAGTCAACAGAAGACTTTTCTGCTTCTTGAGTGATGGGTCATTGGGGCGGCACCAGTGGTCTCTCCCTATTCCCAAAAAAGGAGAGATCTATCAGAGATGGGCTGGGGAGAAGCTGCTCTGTCCTGAAAGTGAAAGCTTTGCTCAAAAAAGAGGCGCATAAGGGGGTGGTCTCCCCATAGATCGGCAGATTTTATAGACTAGAATGGGAGGAAAATCTGTCAAGGAATAAAGTAGTCTAGATGGAAGGGGTTTTATCTAATAAGGGTGGTCTTCTTGGGAGGTTTCACTGTAACTATTTTTACACTTCTTTTCCTAGGCTTTCACCTGAACAACCAGCTGTATGACGTCATCACAATGCGTTACGCAAACAAGCACATGAACATTGACTTTGACAGTTTCATCTGCTGCTTTGTTCGCCTGGAAGGAATGTTTAGTAAGTGATGGACTCTGCTTTTCTTCCTGACATAAAGGGCACCTGTTTTGGGATAGAACACGTAGGCTGCCTATTGCATCTGTTTACATGCAGAGCATTGAAGACTACAGGGTCCCAGCATGTCGTAGCCAAAGGACATATGATCTGTATTCTTGGGCTATAACAAGCTGGGATATACATCAAGGAGGTCTACTGTAAAATGGATGTATGAACTGTAACCTACCTAAGGGAATGTACTGTCAGAAAATGACATACTGTCTTAATGTTATACTAATCTCTTTTTGTTCTATAGAGAAAACTTTTCTGTAATGTGGTCATTATCACAGACAGGTTTACAGTGCTACAGGGAAAAAAATTATAATAATTACATATATATATATATATATATATATATATATATATATATATATATGAATATGCAAAGCAGCTCATTACACCACCTTTTCAGGTAGTGTTTCCTGGTATCAGCTTAGCTCCTGTTAAGGAATATAAAAAGCTGATCGGGATTTTATGCCAAGCCAGACTACTCCCCTAAAGGGAAGTTTCTACCCATCTGCAGACAGACAGAGTGGTGGCCTTGCCCTGAGGCAAATACTCATCCCCTTTAGCTGCTCTCAGGCCTCTTACCCCAGCCAAGCCAGATCACCCTGCTCTGTACTGACGAGTGGCAAAAACCACGAAACAGCTGTCTGCAGATGGGTGGAAACTTTTCTTTTGGGGAGTAGTCTGGCTTGGCATAAAATCCCGATCAGCTTTTTATATTCCTTAACAGGAGCTAAGCTGCTACCAGGGAACATTACCTGAAAAGGTGATGTAATGAGCTGCTTTGCATATTCCCCTACCCAGAATGCCCACGGAGTGCTTAATGGCCTTCTGAAGCTCCGTTACACCAGGAGTGGTGGCCTCGCCCTGAGGCAAATACTCATCCCATATAATATATATATATATATATATCCTTAGCGGTCAACAACATTGTTAAAGGGTTTACCCAACAAAAAATGTGTTTTAAAATAAATGTGCAGAGGCTGTGTGATAACTTAAAAATAAAAAAATCCTTATTTGGCTTGCTCCTCACCCCATCCCCCCCCCCCAGCCGCCTCATTATCAAAGCACCCAGTCTCCAATGACATGTATTTTATGAAGCTGCAGGCAATATGCCTCATTGCCGTTCTATCACTGGCTGCAGCGGTGTAATATAATGTGCTGTCTGCAACTATGAGAAGCCAAATTTACCAGAGACCGGGCAATAAAAGGGCTGCAGGGGAGAGTGGAAGGTAAGTAAAGACTTTTTTTAAGGTTATCACACAGCCTGGCTACATTTGTTACAAAAAAAATAAATAAAAAAAAACTTTCCCTACTGTCCAAAGATTTGTTTTTCTATAGTTTTTCAGTGACACTTGAAGTTTTTTTTCATTGCATAATGAAAAGTTGACACCAGTATGTATACATAAGACAGGATTAGGCCATTCACAATGAGTGATGATCAGAGCCCACCATTCCCCCATCCCTACACAATGACCTCTGCACCAGCCACAGAGCATGCCTACAGAACTCTCCTATAGGAAGCAATAGACTGGAGGGGACCCTTTTGACTTTTATGTGCATGAGCTGCTGTAAAGCATATCTGTAAATGCTGTGCAGAATGCTCAGGCAATTTGGCTGCCCTCATAATAATGTACAGAAAAAATGTAATCAATCGGAAAAAAAAAAGGAAGGTTTCAGTATAGGTCACTAAAACAATAAAAGGAAAAACCATTGCGACACATTCCCTTAAACAACTAAATGATTGAGTATGGAGTGTAGCTCTTACTTGTTACCCTCACTTAGGATCACATATTTAAGTCAATAGATCACTTTAAATCACGTCCGTTTTTGTGACTACAATATGATATGATCCTTAGACAAAACAAATAAATACCCAATAGCTTGGCTTCAGTACTGACCACAGGAGTTAGTGCTCAAACATCATAGAACAGACCTCCCTATAAGGAGAAGTCATTACATGTTAAGACTTAGAGAAACTACTGCATGGAATAATTGGAGTTACTCCCGACTTTACTTTTCCCTGGAATTCATTGTTATGATTTTTGTGGTGCTCTAGAACAGGATTGTTACAACTTATTTTATATCCACTTATCTTTTGTATTATAGGAGCATTCCATGCATTTGACAAAGACGGTGATGGCATTATAAAGCTCAATGTGTTGGAGGTAAATACAAACTGTTATAACTAGATAAAAGAAGTGAATACGAGAAGTACAATGTACAGGAACCGGAAGCCTTGGCTCCACACATTGTGGTAGTGGTGGCGTTGGGTAACTGCAGCTCCCATTCACTTTAATGTAGGCTGTTCTGCAGTATCCTGGCACCACCACTTCCACAATGTATGGAGCAGTGTAACCAGTGTATGTAAAAAAAAAAAAAAGGGTCAGACTTCGACCCACACATGGGCATAACAATGTCCCAACAGTCACAAAAAAAATCAAACCCAAGTGGAGTTCTTGCCACCTGTGGTCATAACTGGACCTTATTTCATTACATTAACTGAGGTACTGCATGATCCCTGCAATGCAACACCAAGATCTTTTGTCAAGCATCCCCTATTGTGACCAAAATCGCCATGTAGGCCTAGCCTTATGGACCAGAGGTGTGCTGTTTCTGAATAAAAACAGATTCAGTTTTTTCCTAATACTATATGACCCCTTTAATAAGTCCATCATCCTATAATGATTAAATGGGCCGGAGACAGAGAGATTCCCCTCTCAGAAATTAGCGGCCATAAAGCTGCATCTGTTTTAAAGGGGTACTCCGGTGCTAAGACATCTTATCCCCTATCCAAAGGATAGGGGTAGAGATGAACGAACTTACAGTAAATTCGATTCGTCACGAACTTCTCGGCTCGGCAGTTGATGACTTTTCCTGCGTAAATTAGTTCGGCCTTCAGGTGCTCCGGTGGGCTGGAAAAGGTGGATACATTCCTAGGAAAGAGTCTCCTAGGACTGTATCCACCTTTTCCAGCCCACCGGAGCACCTGAAAGCTGAACTAATTTATGCAGGAAAAGTCATCAACTGCCGAGCCGAGAAGTTCGTGAGGAATCGAATTTACTGTAAATTCGCTCATCTCTAGATAGGGGATAAGATGCCTGATCGCGGGGGTCCCACCGCTGGGGACCCCTGTGATCTTGCACGCAGCACCACGTTAGAATCAGTCCCCGGAGCGTGTTCGCTCCGGGTCCGATTACTGGCGATCACGAGGACGGAGCATAGTGACATCATGGCGCCGCCCCTGTGTGACGTCATGCTCCGCCCCCTCAATGCAAGTCTATGGGAGGGGGCATGACAGCTGATCGCCAGTAATCAGACCTGGAGCGAGCACGCTCCGGGGACTGATTCTAACGGAGTGCAAGATCACAGGGGTCCCCAGCAGCTGGACCCCCGCGATCAGGCATCTTATCCCCTATCCTTTGGATAGGGGATAAGATGTATTAGCGCCGGAGTACCCTTTTAAATTAGAAAGACATGGTTGCCTTAATCCAGCGCCTCACCTGGTCAGGACACCGGCTGTGTGTGAAGTGAAAGGATATGAGCTGCAATACCAATGGAGCTAAGGTGCAATACCAGTCATAACCCATAGACAGGTGCTTTTTCTTTTTTTCAGTGAGAGCCCCACTCCTATGTTTTTCGAACCCTGTACAACCTTTTTAAAAGGGAACGGGTCATCAGAAAATGACCTATTGTTTACATTACATTTTTTATGTTAACCATATATTTTAGGAATCTGTGGTGATGTTTTTTTTGTAATTCTCTACTTTATCTATATGTTAAAATAATCCCAAAACCTGGCGGGTTCTATTCTGGCCGCTAGGCCTAAAACGAAAATGAGACTTGCTGTTCTGTACAAATTACTTCTCACCAGTGCCCTCCTTATAGATAACCGAGGTACACTCAATAGGTGTTGTTCACAGATCAGCCTCCCCCTCCTCACTGTTCTTATGATAAGCTATCCAATATTTTAATCACTTTAAAGGGAATATGTCTGCTCTATATCCTGCTCAGATAGCTGATAAGATAAAACAAATGATACCTATCTCAAAAGTTATAAAATTGTGTTTTTCTAGAAGTCAGACTGAGCTGCAAGGCTCAGTGCTGGAAGCTAAACCCTATACATTAACAATGCCAGGGAGGTAAAAGGCGTGCATGCTTCAGCTCAGCCCAGTCTCCAAGACTTGAGCTTAGAAGTAAAGCGTTATTTTAAAACTTTTCAAACAGTTATCAGCTAAGAGACAGGTATCCTTTGTTTTATCTCCTCATCTGCAGATGTTAGCATGATATAGAGCTGACTGATCCCCTTTACATGGTCTTTATATGCTTTAAAGCAGTGGTCTTCAACCTGCGGACCTCCAGATGTTGCAAAACTACAACTCCCAGCATGCCCGGACAGCCGTTGGCTGTCCGGGCATGCTGGGAATTGTAGTTTTGCAACATCTGGAGGTCCGCAGGTTGAAGACCACTGCTTTAAAAGGAAATAAATTGTTTAAATGCTGACATTTTTATTTGTTTCTCTTTTAGTGGCTACAGCTCACGATGTACGCCTAGAATCAACATGAGATACACCAACCTCTCTCAGCTCACATTTCTTAACCACTCATTCAAGAACTGACTCAGGATCTCTCTGTTGGACAGAGCAAATCTTTACCTCATAGCTATTACATTTACGTCAAAACCAGTTTACGTCTTCACCTTTAGCAATGTTCTGTCTATGAGCACAGTTGAGGAGTTATGCTACAGGTTAAAGTTCTGCAATATAATGCTTATGTGACCACCTGTATATGTCTCTATAACCAGATCTGTGTATATTAATCAACAGAACGTAAGGCGTATTTAGAGCAGCACTCTGATCCACTGCTGTGTGCGCCCATTCACATTCGTCTACATTAGGTTATATAAGGTGGATCCACATACAGCGTTTTTAGTTAAAATGTCACTGCAGTTTTTCTGATGCAGTTTACGGAGCTACAGCAAGGTGTGACATCAAAAGGAATTACAAAGATAAAGAAAGAATCATTCTTCTACTTCCAGATGAATCTCATTTGGGTTTGGCTCAAATCAGAAATCAGAAACTGCAGTGATGTTTATATACCATATATACTCGAGTATAAGCAGTTTTTCAGTACAATTTTTCGTGCTGAAAATGCCCCCCCCCTCGGCTTATACTCGAGTGGGAAAAAAAAATACTGTTTGGGGGTGGGGGTGAGGGAGGGTTGGCCGGGCCATCCATCTTCGCTGCAGGGACCATCCGACTAGTGATGTTGCATTGATGCCGCCGCACAGGGACGTCCATGCGCAGCAGACATCCGTGACGTCAGGGACGTCCCAGCGCGGCGGTGTCAATGCAGCGTCACTAGTCTGGGGCCGGAGCGGAGAAGAGGGCCTAGACCGGCTCACCCTCCCCACCGGAATGTGGACGGTCCCTGCAGGACCGAGAGAACTGGGGAGGTGAGTAGCCAACGAGGGGGACCTATATGATGATGGAGGGGGCGGTCTGGATGATGGCAGGAGGGATATAGACTGGGGGTAATGATGACAGGGGGGGTTTGACAGGGGGGTGATTATGATGGGGGTCTGGATGACGACAGGGGGGGGATGATGCATTTTCCCCCCATGGCTTATACTCAAGTCAATAAGTTTTCCCAGGTTTTGGGGGGGTGTAAGTAGGGGCCTCGGCTTATATTCGGGTCGGCTAATACTTGAGTATATACGGTATATCTATTTAAAAAAGAAAAGAAAAAAATGCTGGATGAGACAGCTGCCTGTCATGAGATTTATCGGGTAGACAACGAAAATGGTACAAGATAGAGCCATCATTAATACATGTTCAATCTGTTTCTATCAATGTGAAATGACATTTACCATAGTGTGTTCTTTGGCATGTAGTGATAAAAGTGTGATATTTGGTAACTGAATGCTTATTTTTTTTGTAATTGAAACTGCCATACTATAGAACAGTACTAATAAATGGAAGGCAAATCATGCCTTTTACTCATTACAGCTAATATTCTTTGTGTGTGTATATATATATATATATATATATATATATATATATATATATATATATATATATATATATATATATATATATATTTTTTAACATTGAACCTAAAAATCTGTTGTATGCCGGGGTGCAGATAAATTTAAAGTGTAAGATCCCACAAAAAAAAAAAAAAAAGTTACTCAGTATCTAATCCTGATCATCACATATAAATGTAATGTATCAAACACTGATATTTCACTAA